>NC_090265.1:1116503791-1117753791 GCF_040414725.1 Anabrus simplex | reverse complement strand
TAAAAAGGGTGGCCATGTCGACACAACATCCACTTGTAGGACGCTAAAAGATTTGTTTTTTCCACCTATTCAATATATATAAATTTTATAAATTAGGAATTTATTATTGATTCCACTTGAGACATGTTTCGCCCTTCATTGAGGGCATCATCAGTCAAAATATCACCTCAAGGTAAAAAATCTGGTAACTAGTTAGTACTGTAGTTGACATGTACAAATTAATACATATTATTAATACAATTACAAAAATTAATAATATGTATTAATGTATAATGTATAATATGTATTAATGTAATAATGTAATATGTATTAATGTAATATGTATTAATTTGTACATGTTAACTACTAACCAGTTACCAGATTTTTTACCTTGAGGTGACATTTTGACTGATGATGCCCTCAATGAAGGGCGAAACATGTCTCAAGTGGAATCAATAATAAATTCCTAATTTATAAAATTTATATGTATTGAATAGGTGGAAAAAACAAACCTTTTAGCGTCCTACATTCAGTATCTTCAATACATATGTATTGAATAGGTGGAAAAAACAAACCTTTTAGCGTCCTACATTCAGTATCTTCAATACGATAACAATGATTTTTATCACTTGCAACAACATCCACTTGACGCGAAAGATTCAAGGCAGACCCACGGTTCGCTGGTGTTCTGACCTTACTTGTATTTGAAAGTAAAAATATACATTTTGCAAATACGAGGTGTGATAAACCTTGTCCAAGTTATAATATTGAAAGTGTTTAAGTAACGTGACCGCAAGAACTGTGTTACAGTTTTAAAAAAAATTGTGTTTGAGTGACGCAACATATTTCAGCATCATTAAAGTTGTTACAGTGCAGAAGAGAACAACGGGATTATGAACGTGCTCAGCAGCAGTGGATACGAACCTGTGACCAACATCAGCGCCATGAGAGCTTAAGCGACGATAAAGGGCCTTTATCCTGGGCCCGAGCCATGGATTTCACGACATGACGAGAAGTACAAAAATATAAAATTTTATCTAAATAAATGCACGGTTATATAATATGTAGATCACATAAATTAGGTTACAAATGTAAATTGCATGTATTCTTGAATTAGAGAGAGAACTTGTGAGTGGTCTTCATATCGTTTATATTCTAGATGGAATTGAAAGTCTTATTACATGGCTAAAATTTCGGGCATGAAAAATATATGTAATGTAATGCATGTACGTAATTTAATGGAAAAATATTAGTTAGTCTGAGAGTGCTTAGATTAGGTGAAGGAAATGTAGATTGTATTATTGATAATTTCAAACCGTGATATGTATATTTTACACTGACTGACAGAGCAAATGCAACACCAAGAAGGAGTGGTTCGAAAGGGATGAAAGTTGGGGAAAAAACAGAGACGGCACGGACGAAAAATTGATGTTTATTTCAAATCGATATGCAGGTTACACAATGCGCACGGCATCGACTCAGTAGGATGTAGGACCACCGCGAGCGGCGATGCACGCAGAAACACGTCGAGGTACAGAGTCAATAAGAGTGCGGATGGTGTCCTGAGGGATGGTTCTCCATTCTCTGTCAACCATTTGCCACAGTTGGTCGTCCGTACGAGGCTGGGGCAGAGTTTGCAAACGGCGTCCAATGAGATCCCACACGTGTTCGATTGGTGAGAGATCCGGAGAGTACGCTGGCCACGGAAGCATCTGTACACCTCGTAGAGCCTGTTGGGAGATGCAAGCAGTGTGTGGGCGGGCATTATCCTGCTGAAACAGAGCATTGGGCAGCCCCTGAAGGTACGGGAGTGCCACCGGCCGCAGCACATGCTGCACATGCTGCACGTAGCGGTGGGCATTTAACGTGCCTTGAATACGCACTAGAGGTGACGTGGAATCATATGCAATAGCGCCCCAAACCATGATGCCGCATTGTCTAGCGGTAAGGCGCTCCACAGTTACTGCCGGATTTGACCTTTCTCCACGCTGACGCCACACTCGTCTGCGGTGACTATCACTGACAGAACAGAAGCGTGACTCATCGGAGAACACGACGTTCCGCCATTCCCTCATCCAAGTCGCACTAGCCCGGCACCATGCAAGGCATGCACGTCTATGCTGTGGAGTCAATGGTAGTCTTCTGAGCAGACGCCGGGAGTGCATGCCTCCTTCAACCAATCGACGGGAAATTGTTCTGGTCGATATTGGAACAGCCAGAGTGTCTTGCACATGCTGAAGAATGGGGGTTGACGTGGCGTGCGGGGCTGCCACCGCTTGGCGGCGGATGCGCCGATCCTCGCGTGCTGACGTCACTCGGGCTGCGCCTGGACCCCTCGCACGTGCCACATGTCCCTGCGCCAACCATCTTCGCCACAGGCGCTGCACCGTGGACACATCCCTATGGGTATCGGCTGCGATTTGACGAAGCGACCAACCTGCCCTTCTCAGCCCGATCACCATACCCCTCGTAAAGTCGTCTGTCTGCTGGAAATGCCTCCGTTGACGGCGGCCTGGCATTCTTAGCTATACACGTGCCCTGTGGCACACGACAACACGTTCTACAATGACTGTCGGCTGAGAAATCACGGTACGAAGTGGGCCATTCGCCAACGCCGTGTCCCATTTATCGTTCGCTACGTGCGCAGCACAGCGGTGCATTTCACATCATGAGCATACCTCAGTGACGTCAGTCTACCCTGCAATTGGCATAAAGTTCTGACCACTCCTTCTTGGTGTTGCATTTGCTCTGTCAGTCAGTGTATTTACGGGATATTGAAGCATATTGTGGTAATGCATGGTGACTGTGTCTTCAAAATGAACTATCGGCTTGTACCATGAAGATAGGAAGGCACTCCTATTTTCACGTAATTTGCATGATAATAATATGTAGATGGCTGTATTAATTATATGCGTAACTTGTGACAAGCCTGGACAACGAACAAACGCCCTCCCATTGAGATAAGTGTTTTCCTTTAATGTCAAGTATTTTCCTTTCTGTATATGAGAATAACATTATGGATATGTTTAAATCCATATTTGATTTTTTTTTTGTGTGTGTCTGAGTTCAAGCTGTAGGAAAACATAAGCTGAGATAATTTTTGTAGCCGGATGGATGTGAACCCGGGTATTCTAAATCTATGGATGTGAAATTGAGAAGATGAATAGTGGCTTGATATTGAATTAAAGAATTGTAATGGGGCAGTAAATTAATAAGCCAGTGGAGCTTTGGAATATGATGTGAGGATATCAGTTGAAACGATATTATTTTCCATGATATATTTTAAGGGAGACGATTTGGTCTCGCCTTGAGTTGATGGCAAGAAGTATTTAGCGGTCGGCCATTATTTGGTGTGGTCAGACATAGTAAGATTTATGATTTAGAGAAGGGAGAGTGAGCAATCCCCTTGAAAAGGGTCACTGCCAAGTGTATTGTTCAAGCCTGTCCACTAAGTCTGAATGCAGGAAAGTTTGCATAAACCAACTACATTTAAAAGGATTCTTTCAACTCTTTCATGTTTAATTCTCTAAATTAAATAACTGGAATGCCAGTATTATTATTGATTTGTTGACCTTATGAATAACTGAGAAAGGGAGTTTTTATAGACCCGTTTGTCGATGTCATCCTGGTTATCATCGGTTCGAACTCTGAGGCAGACCTTGGATTTTCCTTGTCACACAATTTATTTTTCTTTTTCATTATATAGCCAGTTGCATGTGTATATTGTTTACAGTTCCTTTTAAAATATGTGTACATATATTTTTTAAATACGCTCTTTAAGTTGTGTTTTACATTTTTATTTGGATGACAAAACAAGCTCTATCTCATTATTTTGTCATTGGATTCATTGTAATGTGGGTTCGATGTCTGGACCCAACATCAGTAAATTTTTTTGATGATTATGATTTTATCGACTAGTGTTTGCTTATTTCTTTGTTTACTTATTTGGTAGTATATTTAATTAGTTAGGCGACCACTCCAAGTTATCTTCAATTTTTTGTTTTGTATAGATAATTATTTCTTCTAATAGTGAAGAAAGTTAGTAATGATAACTGTCGGATTTACAAGGATATTTCTGATTTTTTTAAAATATATGTTATACCAATTTCAATGTAATACTTATCATGTCAGATAAGGGAATGGAGAAATCAACTTCGATATTTCAAAAATTTGTATTTAGTCCATCGGACATTGTATATTCTATTTTGATTATATTATAATTATTCAGGGTTAATTTCAATTAATTATGATTTATCAAGGATTAATAAATAGGTAATTAAACTTTTGTTTGCCTGTCATTTGCCGGAAAACATTGCATCCTAAATTTCCTTCCGTTCATTTATGCCTTTAAGCTAGTTATGTGTTATATTTTGATCTTTTGTTGCGAACGCACCGTGGGCCTGGGAGGCCGTTGGTTTGATTCTATGGAACGGAGGAGTGCAGTTGATCCTTGCACGGTCGAAAGAGCTTTTGCTCACCCATCATTTTGAAGATGATCTTTTTTCGTTTTTTTTCTAGAAAATCTCCAGGGCGAGGAAATTAGACAGAAGTACATGGATATGATTAGTGAGAAGTTTCGAACAGTAGACAGTAAGCAGGTTCAGGATATAGAAAGTGAATGGGTGGCATACAGGGATGCTGTAGTAGAAACAACAAGGGAATGCCTAAAAACAACTGTGTGTAAAGATGGGAAAAGGCGAACATCTTGGTGGAATGATGAAGTAAGAGCAGCCTGTAAATGTAAAAAGAAGGCTTATCAGAAATGGCTCCAAACAAGGGCTTAGGCAGACAGGGATTTGTACGTAGATGAAAGAATCAGAGCGAAACAAATAGTTGTTGAATCCAAAAAGAAGTCATGGGAAGATTTTGGTAATAACCTGGAAAGGCTAGGTCAAGCAGCAGGGAAACCTTTCTGGACAGTAATAAAGAATCTTAGGAAGGGAGGGAAAAAGGAAATGAACAGTGTTTTGAGTAATTCAGGTGAACTCATAATAGATCGCAGGGAATCACTGGAGAGGTGAAGGGAATATTTTGAACATCTTCTCAATGTAAAAGGAAATCATCATGGTGGTGTTGCATACAGCCAAGCTCATGGGGAGGAGGAAAATGATGTTGGTGAAATTATGCTTGAGGAAGTGGAAAGGATAGTAAATAAACTCCATTGTCATAAGGCAGCAGGAATAGATGAAATTAGACCTGAAATGGTGAAGTATAGTGGGAAGGCAGGAATGAAATGGCTTCATAGAGTAGTAAAATTAGCGTGGAGTGTTGGTAAGGTACCTTCAGATTCGACAAAAGCAGTAGGGGTAATTGCACCTATCTATAAGCAAGGGAACAGGAAGGATTGCAACAACTATCAAGGTATCTCATTGATTAGTATAAAAGGCAAAGTATTCACTGGCATCTTGGAAGGGAGGTTGCGATCAGCTGTTGAGAGGAAGGTTTTTTTTTTTTTTTTTTTTTTGCTAGGGGCTTTACGTCGCACCGACACAGATAGGTCTTATGGCGACGATGGGATAGGAAAGGCCTAGGAGTTGGAAGGAAGCGGCCGTGGCCTTAATTAAGGTACAGCCCCAGCATTTGCCTGGTGAGAAAATGGGAAACCACGGAAAACCATCTTCAGGGCTGCCGATAGTGGGATTCGAACCTACTATCTCCCGGATGCATGCTCACAGCCGCGCGCCTCTACGCGCACGGCCAACTCGCCCAGTGAGAGGAAGTTTGGATGAAAACCAGTGTGGTTTCAGACCACAGAGAGGCTGTCAGGATCAGATTTTCAGTATGCAACAGGTAATTGAAAAAATTCTACGAGAGGAATAGGCAGTTGTGTTTATGTTTTGTAGATCTAGAGAAAGCATATGACAGGGTACCGAGGGAAAAGATGTTCACTATACTGGCGGACTATGGAATTAAAGGTAGATTATTAAAATCAATCAAAGGCATTTATGTTGACAATTGGGCTTCAGTGAGAATTGATGGTAGAATGGGTACTTACAGGAGTTAGACAAGGCTGTAATCTTTCACCTTTGCTGTTCGTAGTTTACATGGATCATCTGCTGAAAGGTATAAAATGGCAGGGAGGGATTCAGTTAGGTGGAAATGTAGTAAGCAGTTTGGCCTATGCTGACGACTTGGTCTTATTGGCAGACTGTGCCGAAAGCCTGCAGTCTAATATCTTGGAACTTGAAAATAGGTGCATTAAGTATGGTATGAAAATTAGCCTCTCGAAGACTAAATTGATGTCAGTAGGTAAGAAATCCAACAGAATTGAATGTCAGATTGGTGGTACAAAGCTAGAACAGGTCGATAATTTCAAGTATTTAGGTTGTGTGTTCTCCCAAGATGGTAATATAGTAAGTGAGATTGAATCAAGGTGTAGTAAAGCTAATGCAGTGAGCTCGCAGTTGTGATCAGCAGTATTCTGTAAGAATGAAGTCAGCTCCCAGATGAAACTATCTTTACATCGGTCTGTTTTCAGACCAACTTTGCTTTACGGGAGCGAAAACTGGGTGGACTCAGGATATCTTATTCATAAGTTAGAAGTAACAGACATGAAAGTAGCAAGAATGATTGCTGGTACAAACAGGTGGGAACAATGGCAGGAGAGTACTCAGAATGAGGAGATAAAGGCTAATTTAGGAATGAACTCGATGGATGAAGCTGTACGCATAAACCGGCTTCGGTGGTGGGGTCATGTGAGGCGAATGGAGGAGGATAGGTTACCTAGGAGAATAAGGGACTCTGCTATGGAGGGTAAGAGAAGTAGAGGGAGACCAAGACGACGTTGGTTAGACTCGGTTTCAAACGATTTAAAGATAACAGGTATAGAACTAAATGAGGCCACAACACTAGTTGCAAATTGAGTAAATTCTCAGAGGCTTGCAGACTGAATGCTGAAAGGCATAACAGTCTATAATGATAATGATAATTCTAGATGAGGTGGCATTTGACTCTAGACTAAAAAGGTCCCACACCATCGAACGCCTTGGCGTATGGTGCTATATGGCTGTAGCCCGATATTATGGGGATTATCATGCTGTCATGTGGTTCTATGGGGCAATGGCGAAGGTGGTAGGGTTGCAACATACATACATGATTTTGGAAAGCGAACTATATTGTTACGTCCAGGCTGTTTATATAATTGTCTGTGCAAACGCACAAGCAAAATAACTAATGTCGCCACTGTACTTTCTTTTTGGACACTCAGTGATAATACGTTTGATGGTCTGCTTAGAGGCACCACAGTCACAGTTCCCAGGGATCCAATTCAAATAATGCAATGGGCTGCTATGATTAAAAGAGAATGGTGGTCTCCCAATGACGCATCGCGTTCATGTGAAGTAAGTCCGTAATACTACATTTTTTTAAAGGTAATCTAAGTACCCACAATATAGTCGGCTGGAATGACCAGCATGTTATTTTTATGTCCCTAGGCACACTTTGAAGTGGGAATGTGGGGAAAAGTACAAGAGGATGGGAAAAGAATTCTGAGATGTAACACCATTGCCATAATTTTCTTGCCTCAATAATTGCTTCAGAATATTCCTTTTCAGCCTAGCATTCTAGAGGGTGTTATTAAGTTCCCCAAAATAAAAGTGAAGAAAAACAATTTATTTTAATAATGGGATGAAATGGCCATTATACCAGGGAATGAATCTGATAATTCAAGCAATGCATTCACCGCGAGTCGCTTAACCGGGTCATACCGGGCAAATTACACGTGCTTTTGTGTTTATGTTTGGTGGATTATCAAGTAGTTGGAAACAATACTTTTTTGCTGGAGTCAGTACATACGGTGCTGTGTATGCAAATATTATTTCAGACTTGATAATGAAAATCCCACGCCCAAAAAATTAGGTCTTAATATTTTGTCAGTAGTGTCCGATATAGGTGCACCAAATAAAGAATTTTGGAGGAGTGTCGGTGTAACCGCTGAATGTCACAATACGGTAGTTAATTATATCTTGCATTGTAGTGATGAAAACAAGAAATACTATGTCGTTCCAGATCCAGTTCACCTTTTCATGAATATTAAAGGCATGCTCAATTAACAAAGTGATCACTAACCCACATCTGCTGAAGAATATGGCCTACGCTCTGTTCAAGTCAAGGTATCACATTTAGAGGAACTAATTGCATACCAACAGAAATTCAATTTCAAGTTAGCACCAAAACTTACTAAAGAAGATATGTACCCATCTCACTTCAATAAGATGCAGGTATTAATTTCATTCTGTCAATAGTGCTCTGGAGTTCCTGGCTGAAGAATTAAATTGTCCAAAATTTTACACTACCACTTGGTTCGTAGATTTGAATGAAAAATGTTTTGCACTTGTGACTTCTAGTAGCAGAACCATAGCATTCAGTAAACATGATTCTGATGCATATAATGAAAATATTTCCTTCCTCAACCATTTTGTGGACATTTTTTCTAATCTCAAAATAGGAGTGAGAGTTGCTTGGAAACCTGTACAAACTGGAATTATTCCTTGCACAAAATCCATACTTGAGTTGCAGGCTGTGTTACTGAATGTGTACCAGTATGATTTTGTTCTAACTTCCAGGTTCCCACAAGATTCATTAGAGGATATTTTCACTTGTAAAAGCAAAGCAACCTCTCCCTACAGCATTACAGTTCAAACATAACTTGCAGTTGACCACGATCTCTCAATGCATGAAGGATGTGAGAAAAGGAAGCTATGGGAAGGATGACAGGTAGGCTGTAAAAGATTTTCCTGAGGGCACTAAGCAAATAGAGTGTCAGCAGAAAGTTAAAGTGCAAAAACCTGAAGTACTTCAACATTTCAGCAAATCAAGCCTAATCTTGACCTCCAGTGAAAAGAATTCTCATTCTCTGTATTGTTTGCTGGGTTATCTAATTAAGAGCATTAAGAATAATTCCAGGCACTGTGAGAAATGTTTAAAGAGCTTAGGTAGTTCAGAGCCCTATGGCTTACCTTACGAGAGATTAACTCAAATTAAATGTTTCAAAGAGAGTACATTATGGTTTGTAAATGAGTTTACATTTCAATCTGTATTAGAAATGGCAGCATTGTTTTCTAACTACACTGATCTATTGAAATCACAAAGCATGTCTATTGACATAAAAAGGTTTCTGGTATCTAATGTGAAGAACGAAATTTCTGCAATTCCAGTGCTTGACTGTCATAATTTGTATTCATAATGAGGTACATTGTATTTAGGCTAAAAAATGTATTTGACAGAAGAAAGAAAAGTAAAACTATCATTAGCAGCAAATATGTGGCAGCCCATGCATCTGTAATATAAATAGTGTTTGATACACTAAGGTGACAAAAATTCTTTCGACGAACTAAATATATCAATTACCGGATGAGGTGGCGGTGCGGTTAGGGGCGCGCAGCTGTGAGCTTGCATCCGGGAGATAATGGGTTCGAACCATCTCAGTACTCCTGAAGAGGGTTTTCGTGGTTTCCCATTTTCACACCAGGCAAATGCTGGGGCGTATCTTAATTAAGGCCACGGCCACTTCCTTCCCATTCCTAGGCTTTTCCTGTCCCATCATTGTCATACGACCTATCTGTGCTAGTGTGACGTAAAGCAAATAGAATTATTATTAAATTTATCAATGTGTAAGATACAAAATACTGTGGGGAATTTTGTCAAACGTACCAGCTTAACTTTTGACTGCATAACTAAAAATGTGCATGCAAGTAGTTAATAACATTGGGCACTCACTTTTAATCATTCTGGGATAATTCACCACCTTCACCAATTTGATACATACGTCTTATGGTCACCTCTAACACTTCACAGATCACGTTTATCTTAGATTTCACTTCAATCACACACTTCAGAGTCGATTACAAACATTACACCACTGTTATACGAGGTTTGTCCGGAAAATACGTATAAAAGTTGAATAATAACTTTATTTGACAATTATTCAGGTATTACAATATGGTCCCCTTCAAAGTACTCTCCCTGAGACAAGATGCACTTCTGCCAACGCCGTTTCCACTGTTGATAACATTGTTGAAAGTCTTCAGTTGTGATGCTGTTCAGCTGCCGTGTCGTTTCTCCCTTGATGGCTTCCACATCACCCAAGTGCCGCCCCCGACGCACCATTTTGCATTTCGGGAACAGAAAGAAGTCACAAGGGGCTAAATCGGGTGAATAAGGCGAGTGGTCTGTTACAGTGATTGAGCTTCGGGCCAAAAACTCACGCACAACGAGCGACGTGTGAGCGGGCGTATTGTCGTGATGAAGGATCCACCTGCCCCCTTGTGCCAAATCCGGTCGAACTCGGGCCACACGAGCTCTGAGACTTGATGTTGATGCGCTGTTCCTCAATCAGAGAGAGCTCCATACCGACGGCAGGTGAAAACGGGTAACTTTCAACAAGCAGCCGCACACTGCTACTGACACGCAGAGCTCTCCGACTCGAACTGAGCGTTGAGAAGATTGGCGACAACAGTAGTGCCACCTGGCGGCGCCTCCACGATACGTGATACGTCACCCCGACGGATTTATACGTATTTTCCGGACAAACCTCGTAAGGGAAGAATGTAACAGAAGGTTTGGGCAGATAGGGAATAATGCACAATAATTAAACCTGTGTAGGGGAAAAATGCTGAAGATAATCCATCTGGTCATTGTATGTTGAAGTGGCCTTGTCTCATTGAATGACGCTGTATATACTGAAGAAATTAACACCGGAAACGTTTATGCAATAACAGAAAAACTGACTGATGTATTTCAATTGCTGCGAATCATCTATGTCGCCTCTCCACCTCGATTATGAAAGCCGAATGTTCGAGGGACTTCTTTCCATTGAGCATTATCCGGCATCGAAAAACTTGTGAGCTAGCGCTACCATCTATTTATTGTAAATAAAGCCTGTTCTCAAATAACGTATGTACATACGGTGTGGAGTTTGTATGTAGTCTACAGTACAATCAGTTATAAGCTCATGCAATCTGTGTAAACATGCTGTCAACCTCATAGAGAAATTGGATATTATTACATGTGTCTTCTAGTTCATTATTTTCCTGCTTTGTCAAGTAATAAATAATAATGTTATTTGCTTTACGTCCCAATAACTACTTCTACGGTTTTCAGAAAGTAATAAATATGTAATAGACATTATAATTATGAGGTTCAGTGTGTTTTGTTTTAATTTATTCATATTTTCTTTGGTTCCTTTGCCTCTAACCTTGCCGTGATACAATCAGCTTTTGGAGTGGTTGGGACGAACATGGTTGCCGCATGGACTTGGCCACACTGTATTAATATAGTCACTGTGGTATGTTCCAAGATGTCAACAGAGGGATAGCTTGAAATGAGATTAGAAGATGAACAAGTTTGAGTGAACATTTTGAAAGCAGGAAAAGCAATACGAAGATAAAGCTGAAATTGAAGAGCACAAATTTGGGCAGATATTTGGTAACTTATTTAGTTTTTTGTACAATACTATGTCTTGCTTTTATTTTTATGTTTATACTTTTAAATATTTTTGAAAGTGATTAAGTGTAAAAGAGGGCCTGGGCCCTAACTTTGCCACTAACGAAAGTCAAGAATAAATAAATAAGTAAATAAATATTTGTTTACGGGAAGAATTAGAGATTGGAATAATTTACCAAAGAGAGATCTTCGATAAAGTTCCAACTTCTTTGAAATCGTTCAAGACTAGGTAAACACGATGATGATGATGATGCTTGCTGTTTAAAGGGGCTTAACATCTAAGGTCATCAGCCTCTAATGGTACGATACGGACGGCATGATACGATAATTAAAATTTTAAAATGTAACCACTGACTAGAATTTAAAACAAATGAAGATGAATAATGATAGTGAATTTAAAATAATCAGTGGAACTAATTCGCAATGCCTTATTTTTGGTGATGAAGGGAATGGATATTGTTCCCGAAACATGTATGATTTTTTAATTTTTTTTTCAATCGTTAAAAGTGTGTTGACAAGGTGAACCAAACATAAACTATTTTAAATACTGTATTTACGCGAATATTCCCCGCAGCCTAATTTTAGGAAGGCTCATTTTGAAAAACTGATTTTTTTTTTTACAAGCTGCTTTACGTCACACCAACATAGACAGGCCTTATGGCGACGATGGGAGAGGAAGGGGCAAGGAGTGAGAAGGAAGCGGCCGTGGCCTTAATTAAGGTACACCCTCTGCATTTGCCTGGTGTGAAAATGGGAAACCACGGAAAACCATGTTCAGGGCTGCCGACAGCGGGGTACTAACCCACATCTTCCAAATACTGGATACTGGCCGCACTTAAGCGACTGCAGCTATCGAGCTCGGTGAAAAAACTGAAATTAACTAAAATTCCTTCCATCAAAAGAGTAACGTAGGCATAAACTAACATTTCATATCACTCCGTGAGGTCCACGTGGTCTGTACGCAAATATGACCGTATAAATTTACGGATATAGCTGCTTTGCTTGAACATATTTGAGATAATAAAAATACATTATCACTGCTATAAAATGTATTTGCCATGAAAATTAGCAAGTAGGCCTAGGTATTTCATTAATCTGAACTTGAAACGGGTTTGATTCCCTGTAGATCGGAAGATTCGTTGTCTCTTGCATCACTAGAATCCTTTCTTAAATTACTTACAAATTTGTCACACTCTACGTCTAAACAACTTTTCACACGCGGTCTCTTTTTCTTGGATATTAACACGACCGGTGGGGAATAATTCTTTTCGTGCAATGTAAAATCTTGAAACAGACACACTGGTGAACTCGGATGTTAGTTTTGCAATACAGTAGAACCTCGTTAAGTCGAAGTCGTTGGGACACAAAAATCGGATTTCGAATTAACCGCCAACTCGTACTTCGGAAATGCCAACCCTTGTCGCGTCATAAAAAATTCTAAGACCCGTTACTCCATGCAATTAACACTGAATCACAGTTTAAGCCTTTCAAATGCCACGGAAAAGAACTATTTCTGACAGGTATCTAACAAGGTGCATTTACAGTATTCAAGTAATGCACTTGGATAACTCACAAGCAAACGTAACCTAACGCGACGAAAGAAAAAAACACGATTCAAAGACGAGGACAAATTATGCTGGCTCCCCTGTGCAAGTGCTTTATTTTTTGGATTACCATACTCTTTGCGTTTTCAGATGCCTTATACTTGCACGGAAAGTGCCAGACGCCCTTAAAATTTCGTGGTTTATCGAACTTTCCAATGTCGAGGGGAGGAGATCTTTCGCTTCTGCCTGCATTGCAATACAGTGCAAGAAAAAGTCTGTTTGGGCTAGGCATTACAAAAATGCAGTTTCAATGGCATTGACGATATTGTTCGGTGTGTACGAATTGATTATAATTATGAGCCACGCTTTTTCGTCAACTGACGGCATTCCCAGTGTTTGCGGATTCTGCTTCTCCGCACACTGCCTCTTACGTGATATTGTGGCGTTCCTTAAAACGTTAATACAAAAGAATTACGATTTCACTGGAACTTAGCAACTATGAAACATACTGTCGACACACTGAAGTGAAAGTGTGGAAAGATACTCCTGCACGTTCCGGAAGACACATTCTATCATGACATGGAGAATCTTTTAAATTTAAATTACTCTGTAAAATACTATTTTTTAAATGTAAACGGTTTTAAATTAAACGTCTGAATTGTTTTCTGTTTAAATATGACAAATGGGGGCAGTTTTTTTCCATCTGCAGTTACACAAAGCATAACTGTACACCCAACACCAAAAACTACGTGAGCAGGAACGTGTTGCCAACCTTGACGCAAATAAAACCCGCACCCCAATTTTGTTTTTAAAAAATATCCGGGGATTATTAGCATAAATACAGTAGTTTCTTTAATAGCACCAGACAGTGCCAAGGAAAACAGGTATCAATAGACTGTAGCGAGCTCAAGGAGTAAGTACACAGCAGAAAGTGTCCGTGCTCATCGGACAGTGCATACCGCAGACTTCACAAATAGCATAGAGCTTTGCTGTGTACATACTACAGATTTCCGGGAGAGCAAAAAGAAACCTATCATTGTCGACAACGAACGCACAGCCCATTTTTGTTTCTGCCCGCAAACCATCTGTGTAAACGATGACTGAACCTAGATACCGGCCAACAATGGACAGGAAGAGCCTCCGATAAATCGAAGGGTCCGTGTTTTCCTTCGGGCCAGTGTGCAGATCCAGGATTATTTCAGATCGTCATATTATCCATGGAGGTACCCCACTTGGTTGTCTAACAAGGCAGGGAACCGAAAGTACATCAAAAAAGCTGAGACTGCTATTCAAGCGTATTCCAACCAGCTACGCTGCTCGAATATAAGCAGCGCGCAGCTGGCGGTTTCTACTGTGGAATACGCAAGGATGGCTTGAGTGAAGTGGCATCTGTCGCAAATTTGCTGCATAGGACAGAAGCATTTGCTGGCACCTCAGATGTAAAGGTGGCACACCAGATTTAGCGAGCAGGCTAGCAATGAGACTTGTACGAAAAGCTCCCGTTGCCAACCTAACCCCACTATGGTGGATGCTATTCAGTTTTGTAAGGACACTTTGCCTTGCTGAGCCACGTGCTGCACTGCCGTAGTCTAACCTGGATAAAATATGCGCCCAATAAAATCTTAGGAGTATCGTGCAATCAACCCCACCCCCCTCCCCCAATTACTGCTAAGAAACTTCAAAATATTCAATATCTTAGTGCACTGCACTTGTACTGCCGCATATGTGGCTCCCATGATAATTTGCTATCGAAAAGGAACCCAAAAAATCAGTAAGTGTCAACTACGGGAAGAGCAACATTTCCTAAATAAAGCTCAGGATGCGAGTGCTTCTGACAAAAGTGCACAATACAGGTCTTTGCGGTTGAAAACTGAAAGCCATGTTCTCAAGTCCACTGTTCCACTCTCCTAATTGCTTGCTGCAATTGTTGCTCTGCAACTACCATATCATGCGAGCTATAATACACAGCAAAATCATCCACATATAGCAACGGTATTACTGCTGAACCAGCAGCAGCAAAAAAGGTGGTGTGAATAAAAATTGGTCTAAGCTCAATGAGTGCCTGAGTGTCCCCCTGCCGATGAGCTTCAACTCAGCATTTGCGGTGAATAAAAATGTAGAGCTGAAGCACAGCGTACACTCGAGTGTCTGGAGCAGCCACTCAGTGTCACTGATCAACGTCGTGCACGTGCCATGTATATAACACCTTAGACTGTGATAAAACTTTGATGACTTCCGGCTATTTCAATGCTCAACATGGCAGATGACAGTGGGGCATTCCAGTCCGCTTTTATCTCCATTTTAAAGGAACATACAATTATGTTTTCAAAGTCACAGTTAGCAGATAACAAGCACAAGAAGACAAGTGCAATAAATGCAGTTGTGTGAGCTACTCGCTAAATTTAACTTAAACCTTTCCGTCCAACAACTGTCTGATTGGCTGAATGGTCAGCATTGAGACCTTCGGTTCAGAGGGTCCCAGCTGGGTCGGGGATTTTAATCGCCTCTGACTAATTCTTCTCGCCCGGAGACTGAGTGTTTGTGTTTGTCTAAACACATTCCTCTTCATATTCGCACAGCACACTACGCTACCAACCATCACAGAAACACGCAATAGTGATTACATCCCTCCATCTAGGGGTGGTGTCAGGAAGAGCATCCAGCTGTAAAACTGGACCAAATCCACATGTGCGACACAATTCGCAGCCAGGACCCCACAGTGGTGGGAAAAGTGGTAGAAAGAGAAGAATTTCCGTCCAACAACTGTTTGTAAAAAATTACAAAACATAACAAGACTGAAATATAAAGTAGAATTACAGCGTACGGGAAATGAAGTATGGGTATAAAGTGAGATGAACCTTCGTAGACTAAGCTCGATAGCTGCAGTCGCTTAAGTGCGGCCAGTATCCAGCAATCAGGAGATAGTGGGTTCGACCCCCATTGTCGGCAGCCCAGAAGATGGTTTTCCGTTTTTTCCTATTTTCACACCAGGCAAATGACGGGGTTGTATCTTAATTAAGGCTACGGCCGCTCTCTTTCTACTCCTACGCCATTCCTATCCCATAGTCGCCATAAGACCTATCTGTGTCGGCGTGACGTAATCAAGTTGTCATCCCTTCGACTTCCTACAGAGTCGTCATAACTTTGCAAACATTGGAGTTTCTCCAAATTCGGGAGTCATAGACAGAGTCAGGCCGTAATACATCTACAATGGTTGAATTCTTCCTTTCCATTGCAAGTGGCCTGTACATTTATGCTAGGGACGCCTTTTCTGTAAATGTAGTTATTCCCATGAACAAGTGGCTTCAGAATTTGTCCATGAGTACAGTCTACAGTTCCGACAGCATAAGGGAAGCTCAAACGTTCTTGCCACTTAGCCCGTGCTTGCTGCATCTAAGCAACATTTGTTGGAATTTTATCTAATAATCAATCTGCTTTCACTTCTGTTCATGTCAAAACCTGCGTAAATGTTTTTGACACAGTTCTCCGAGATGTCTTCACCAACTCCACTCTAAAACCCAGGGTCACCAACATTGCAAGAATATTTACATTTTTTCTTTATTTGTTAGTGCACCACTTCTTGTTTCTTTGGGGTCCCCAAAGAAATGCTCCGCTAACCATTCAGCATGCTCCTTGAAAATCCACAGCCTGTTTCCAGTCATCTGACCGGATCACAAATGGAATGAATGAAGCGGTGAGGATAGGAATTGTGCCAGCTGCCAAAATCTGTCACACTATTCTGCGGCAATGATTAATGATTGACAGATGAAATATAATTATAGTGGAGAGTGCTGCTGGAATGAAAGATGACAGGAAAAACTGGAGTACCCGGATAAAAACCTGTCCTGCCTCTGCTTTGTCCAGCACAAATCCCACATGGAGAGGCCGAGATTTGAACCACGGAACCCAAAGGTGAAAGGCCAGCGCGCTGCCGTCTGAGCCACGGAGGCTCTTCAGCATGCTCCTTACTGGACCTTTATAGCACTCTGTAATCAAGCTGAGATGATTCTCTGCAAAGTTTATATAATTTTCTTTTCTGATTAACCGCCACCATTACCTCTGCCATGTTATTGAACTTGACACTATCATTTGGAGTCACCTACTGAGTTAGCTCATGGAAACATGAGCAGGCGCTTACCGGAAAGAGTGCCTGCTTTATCTTTATTCACCAGAAATCAGGAGCGCCCACTCTGTCACTCGAGCGACCGGAGTGTGTGCTCAAGGTCACAGGTCTGTTGTGAGTGACTGCTTCCGACAGGCAGTTTTTATTCACCTCATTGCGAGTGCCTGCTCTAAATTCGCGAGTAAAGAGTGCGTGCTCATTTTTATTCACACCACCCAATATTTTTTATGCAATCGCGAACAGAGTGACACTAACAACCCATCCCTGTGGGACTCCATTTTCTTGAACATGGTCTTGCAAATATGCCCTCCCTACTCAGACACGGAACAGACAGATGGACAAAAAATTTGCAATAAATACTGGCAAGTTACCTCGGATACATTGTTGCAGGACTGATAGGATACCATATTGCCATGTGGTATCACAGGCCCTTTCTAAGCCAAAGAAAAGAGCCACCAAATGCTTTTTGCAGAGAAATTCACCCTGAATAGAACTCTCCAGGAGTACCAAGTGGTCAGTGGTCGAGCGAGCGGCTCGAAAACCACATTGGTACTCGGACAAAAGTCCTTGTTTCTCCAGACTATATACAAGTCGGCGATTTACCATCCTCTTAAATAGCTTACACAAACAGTTAGTAAGACAAATAGGTCTGTAACTTCTTGCATACTTAGGATTTTTGTCAGGCTTGAGGACAGGAATTACTATGCCCTCTCGCCAATGAGATGGAAACTCACCCTCTATCCAGATTCAGTTGAACACATGAAGGAGATATAACAGACCATCCTCACTAAGGTGTTTCAACATCTGGTTAAATGGACATTGTCTGGTCCAGGAGACGTGTCCTTGCAAAGCGCCAACGCGCTGCGGAGTTCCCACTCCGTAAAGGGCATATTATAATCCTCTGAAGCTTGAGTGGCAAAACTAAGGTGATGACGTTCTGCCTCCTGCAACAGAGCGCGGAAATCACGATGGTAATTCCCAGAGCCAGACACATCCGTGAAATGACTGGCTAGATGGTTAGCAATCAAGAGCGGTTCAGTGACGATACTGCCTGCGATGGAAATTCCTCGTACTGAAGATGATCCTTGGATACCTGAAATACATCGAAGTTTAGTCCACACTTGAGATGACAGAGTATGTGACGTCATAGACGACACATCTCTCCCAGGAAGGTTTCTTACTCTGGCAAATAAAAACTCGCGCCTTAGCATGGAGTTTCTTAAATGTTATCAAATTGGCCAAAGTAGGCTGCCTACGATAGCGTTTATGAGCAAGACGGCTTTCTTTCATAGCTGCTGCAATTTCTTCGTTCCACCAAGGAACGAGTTTTCGGCGAGGAGTCCCTGAAAATAATGGGGTGGACTCCTCAGCAGCAGCAAGAATAACCTGTGTTATGTAATTGATATCGCCGTCTACACTCCGTGTGGTCACATCGTTAAAGGCAGCAAGTTATGTGAACTTCGGCCAATCAGCATGTTTAAGAATCCATCGAGGAAGAACATTGATGGATTTCAGTTTCAACAAAGTAAGAACAATGGGTAAAACATCACTTTCACAGAGATCACCGTGTGTATTCCACCGAAACAGGGGAACCAGCATTCGGCTGCTTAGACTGCTGGGGCTGTACGTTAATAAAGGCCATGGATGCTTCATTCCCACTCCTGGCCCCTTCCTATCCCATCGTTGCCATAAGACCTATCTGTGTCGGTGCGATGTAAAGCAACTTGTAAAAAAAGAAAAACTTTGATGGGAATATCGCCAAAGTGGTCGCACTTCAGCAACCGATCAGCTTGCACGGCAGTGCGCGTCTGAGGCAACAAACTACCGTTGTGCATTTTCTTCATATCTTTCAGTTCGCCATAGTCACCTTCGATGTGTCTGCTGAATAAAATAGACTTTACCAGCCTGAAGTCACTACCATCAGTTCTTGCAGCAACCAGAAACCTAGGAAAGCTGGATCCCATTCCTTCACGCTGGACTTGTTTCCAGGGGGTTGAACCCCTCACGGAATCACAAGTTAACAACTTTGGCAGGGGACCGACTTGGGCAGGCTGAAGACGTTCCGTAGCCATACGCGGAATCATCCTCCCCGAATGCCACTCACTCCAATCAAGGGCCTCTGTAGCCAAACCAAGCAGCCAAGGTAAAAACCACCTTGTCGAAGCATGTACCTCATAGCATATATCATCGGCACACTTTATCTGGATGCATTTGTGTACGGGGATGAGGAGTAAGGAGGGAGCTGTCCCGGTTCTGGTAGTGCTGCCAACTGAATGAAAATGAAATCTGAATTGAATCGAGAATATGACTGATCGATATGAAGTTTTTTTTTTTTTTTGCTAGGGGCTTTACGTCGCACCGACACAGATAGGTCTTATGGCGACGATGGGATAGGAAAGGCCTAGGAGTTGGAAGGAAGCGGCCGTGGCCTTAATTAAGGTACAGCCCCAGCATTTGCCTGGTGTGAAAATGGGAAACCACGGAAAACCATCTTCAGGGCTGTCGATAGTGGGATTCGAACCTACTATCTTCCGGATGCAAGCTCACAGCCGCGCGATATGAAGTTTCTAAATCGTTATTATCTTAAGCCAACAACTGTGTCACATACACATTATATAACATTTCTCGATGCGAATCTTGTTCCTAGCATGAATTCTATAGTTTGGCTTTGCTGTGTAAACAACAACAGTACTAGTACATAAAGTGTATGCCAGATGTCGCACAACGATGCTTAAGCGATTCATAGTTTGTGTTTTAAAGGTTGCCAGTACGAATCTAGAAGATTGCTGAGGTCGACCAATTCAGCACTAGGGTGTAAATGCAAAAAGATAAAGTGTGCCAATAATACAAAGTAATAAATATAGAGATAAAATTAAAAACAATTAATAATATGTCCTTCTGGCATTCGGCTGTACAGGGACCTGTGTTGTCAGATGGATATTACTGCACGGGTACATGGTGCTTCCTGAGTGGTTACAAGCAGGCTTTCAGGTGTAATTGCACACGTAAGAGGCCCATCTCCAAGCAGCAAGCACATCAAGAATTTTGAATCGGTCTACAACTAATCCTCAAAAAATTAAAAAATAAAGAGGGGACGATGGCTACATGACCCTCTCAGTCGCCTTCTACGACAGGCAGGGATTACCTGTGAATGTATTCAGCCTCTCCAATCCACAGGAGGTCCAACACAAGATACCAAGCTACAATCCTTGTCCATGCCAAAGTCGACCCTTTTAGTCACCTCTTACGACAGATAGGGGATACCGTGGGTGTATTCTTCGTCTGCGTCCCCCTCGCACAGGGGGTAGACTAGGTAAACAAATAAGGAATTCGCCCTATAGGCAATACACCTTATGCCTAAACGCAGATCAGTGGTGAAAGACTGATTGGATGTACAATATGCCATGCAAAGCAAGGCATTAAGATGTTAAGACTTCATTTGTTTACAGCTATTCCTCTATTTATAGTGTATAAGCAGATTGACGTCAGAAAAGTTGGATGGCGCAGCCACGTGGTAGAATGTTGAAGCTGCAACATAGTGACTGGTGAGGATTATTTACATGGCGAAGCATTAACATCGTGATGAAAACAGAAAGAAAATTGTCAAATTTGAGGAGGTACTGCTCTGTATATGGTTGCAAATCGTATAAAACGGATGCGAAATCTCTTCACTACTTTCCTATACAAAAAGTTCAGAGAGAAAGATGGGCTTCCGCGCTGTCAATTGGAAAACGCGTTACGCGATACATGACAGTGTGCAGTCTGCATTCTCGTGAAGATGACTTCTTTCCACAGCATATGTACCGGTACTGTTTATTGTACTCATTGATAGTTATTGTCTCTAATTTGTATTCACAAAGATTTAGCTACATCAAAAATACTGATAAACTTGTAGCCTAATACTTCTGTGCCGCACATAGAATGTAATCCGCTCTTTGTAAACTTCTTCACATGTGGAACAGCAGGCAGAAAATTAACTATTTACGTGTGAGTAGTAATATCTTTAACTGGTAGTAATTAAGCACTGCATTTAAATTGCCTGTAAAATACTTATCAATGAAAGAAAATATGTAGTATTTTGCAAATCATAAATTAGCTTTTATTGCTATTTGTTTTACATCACACCGACACAGATAGGTCTTATGGCGACGATGGGACAGGAAAGGTCTAGGAATGGGAAGGAAGCGGCCGTGGCCTTAATTAAGGTACAGCCCCAGCATTTGGGAAACCACGGAAAACCATCTTCAGGGCTGCCGACAGTGGGGTTCGAACCCACTATCTCCCGGATGCGAGCTCACAGCTGCTCGCTCCTAACCGCACGGCCAACTCGCCCGGTCATCATAAATTAGAAGCCATAACCTAATTACTTGGTAGAATTGGACAAACCAAGTATTCTTCAACCCCAAACAGCTGTGTCTGTAGAGGTTATAGTACTCTTAAATTATAATTTTCAAACTTTGCTCTGCATATTCTGTAGGTAGTTATAATTTATTGTCGGTTCTAAGTTCTAACTTTTATGCTGATGGTAAATATGGAAGAATATTAAGATTAGGATGTGGGCTGTTCCAACACAAGCCTGTATAAAGCCTAGGATTTATTTGCTTTACAACATTTACTTAGTAGAATTATTATTTTATTTCTTCCCCAGGATTACAGTTTACAAGACAGGTAACTCCACCGTCACCTGGCTAAGGCTTTGGCATGGACCAAATCAACAAGAAATTACTCCATAACCTCTAATAGTGGAAAACTACGGCAGCTTAACTGTTAAGGTGAATTAGCGCGTCAACGGTAACATTTCTCTGACAAACCCGCTTTACATGTACAGTTGCACTTCACATTTTCACTCCCTTTGTTCAAGACAACATTAACTTTGTGGGGTTTTGAATCGATGTGGGATAATTGTAAACACAACGATACAACACTAGTGTCATCTTCTGTTTCAAACTTTTTACCTACAGATATCAAGTAATTACGCTTGAATATGTCTTCCCCTTCCACTAATGGACACGTGAAATCTCCGACAACTCTCAACAGTTGCGCATACGACACCAAAGACATTTTGAACACTTAATAAATCCTGCAGACGCACACCCGATCACTGTCGTATTTATTTCCCGTCACTATCTCGCCGCCATATTGGAAACAGTTGACCGTAAGCTCCTCCCCCGTTTCGGACGTCAATAGGATGTGTAATGATTAATCACCATTCAACTGGCAAAAGAATTCAACCTGGTTCAGAAGTGTGTGTAGGCCTATATGAACACACATACATCACCGGTCGTCGACATGCGATAGCTTCCTGTGAATGCTAATGGGAGCCGCTGTTCTAGTGTTTAACCAAATCGGGTTATTAAAAATAGTTTAATAACGTAATGCTCTTAATAATATTTTGCTAAATGAAACACGTTCATAGATCAAACAATTAAGCTATAGGCGTATGGTGTTACAAAAGCTCCAATACAGTTCAAATTTACCTTAATTTGTAGGTGTTTCTCTACTTTTTCCATCAAATCAATGTTTTCAAGCAAATCCAAGAATTCCATAGACAACACATTTCCAGTACATAACCTACATAAACGATCCATATTTTACACCATTTTCCCCACTCTGAATAAAATATAATCCAGATCTGATAAATGATTCTCTACATGAGATCCACACTAAATAACTCGTATTATCATTGATAAACCTTCAATACAGTTTAAAATGTTTGTTGTGATAACTGCGAAAACATAAACAACTTCATAACTGCGAAAACATAAACAACTTCCAACACCGCCGACTCGATCTCTTCTACTGCTTGGCCTGTTCTATGTCTCTAGTTTAACTTCGTTTAGTCTTCTTATTCTCTTCTTGCCTAATAAAACGTCTTGATTTATAGGAAAAACACTCATGATATGTTTATACGTAGGACAGCACAAAACGTATTAAGTCTACTGGTCACTCACGTATGACCCTAAAATATAACTTCGTTTAGTCAACTGGATAACACAGGAAGGCGAAGATTGAAGTCTTTGGGCGCGAATACCAATATATCTTCAAGTCGCCGTAAGAGTGCAGTCGTAGACGCAAAATCTCCGGTGGTAAGGACCTACCTAGCCCAACGCATCAAGTTGGCCGTGCTTACGGAGACTACGCTCTGTAGAGTGGCAAAGTACAGTCCAGCCGCCATGTTTTGGCCACGTACTCAATCAGCTTTTAGATGAAGGGGAGTTATAATAATATTTGCGCACCTTCAAATACCACCGAACTGAGCCAGGATCGAACCTGCCAAGTTGAGGACAAAAGGCCAGCGCTTCAGCTGTCTGAGCCACTCAGCCTGTCACTAAGGAGAGTGATATGATCATAGTTTCAATTAAGAACAGATTGGTTCAATGTTTCGAGATGTTATGTATTTTGCTTATACTGGGTGTGTATATATCTATAATTATAAAAGGAAGTGTCTGTCTGTCTGTCTGTCTGTCTGTCTGTCTGTCTGTCTGTCTGTCTGTCTGTCTGTCTGTCTGTCTGTCTGTCTGTCTGTGCGCGATGACCAGCAAAATCTACAGCACGCAGAGATCTGAAATTGTGAACATAGGTAGATGGAAAGGGGTCCTAATGCACCTCGAAGCCGGAATTTTCATTTTCGCTTTCGTTGGTGAGTTATGAACGAAAAACCATCGGAAAACGTGCATTGGGATATGACAATCCAACGTGCTGTCACCAAGATTAAGTGCATAGAGCACAGAACACCAATATATATAGAGTCACTGTCGCTAGGCAACGTACATAAGATAGGTAGAGAACACAATATTCGAGAAGCCATTTTATACGTCCAGGGCGTCAGTAGCGTAGCCAGGATTTCAGTTTTGGGGGGGGGGGGGCATTCATCCAGAGTTTTATTTTGATAGGTGTCCAAAGTTCCATAGTTTAGGTGGTGTAGAATAACGAAAAAGGAAATGAGTGCCCTTGGATCCAGGTAAGAGTGGTTGATTCGTGCGGATTCCGGAAGCTAATAGTATGTTTTTCCTTCTTCTTCTTCTTCTTCTTCTTCTCCTTCTTCTTCCCCGCTTTTCCCACATCTGTGGGGTCGCGGGTGCGAACTGTGTCGCACATGTGGATTTGGCCCTGTTTTAGGCCGGATGTCCTTCCCGTAGTCAACCCTATGTAGAGGGATGTAATCAGTGTTGTGTGCTGCTTTGGTGGTTGGTAGTGTAGTATGTTGTCTGAATATGAATATGTTGGGACAAACACCCAGTCCGTAGCCAGAAAAATTAATCAGACTTGATTAAAATCCCCGACTTAGTCGGGAATCGAACCCGGGACCGTCTAAAGCGATGGCCTCAACACTGATCATTCAGCCAATGTGTCGGACCATGAAAGCTAATATTGATGTACATTATGTATAAAATGCTCAATAAAAGGACATTCGTTAAAACTCCTGGGGTGTCTGGACTCCTTGGACGACAACCCCCCCCCCGCTCCCCGGTTACCTCTGTTACATCCCAGCATAACTGCAGCATTTAATATATTCCGAGTACAAGTGAAATGAATGCAAGAATAAACAGTTTGAGTAAGGATGCAATATTCTGGTTTAGAATAAATACGGTAATGCTATTATAATAATGGTCATGTGATAAGCAATAAAGAAATGACATTGAAATACAAATAATGCGGCAAAGATATACACACGCGCGCGTCGAATACAGGTTTCTCGTCCTTCTTTTCCATGGCTAGATGATGAAGGCAAGAGAATGATGGCCCACTGTGACTCGTTATTTCGACATTACAAACAAATCTTGATGACACAGACTTCGAATCTAACCGCATCTTAAGAAATCGCACAAAGCAGTTAATCAGAAATTTTTAAAAAATGTATATATTGGGACCTTTCCCACCGTCCCCCATGACTCATGGGACCATGTGACAACAAACCAACCCTTTCGGGTCACGAACACATGGGACCATGCTCCACGGAAGTCGATAGTCAAGGGATCTTTTTGGTCTGTGCCGATTTCTCCTCATTGGGATTGTATACTTAATCCACTCACATGAAGAGTTATCGACCATTCGACTCAGCTAGATCAGAGCTACTCTCCCGTTCCTGAGGTCTGAACACGGACTCATCAGGGCCGAAGAACGTTCGCGGCAAATAGAGGCTATCAAACATAAACTACCTTAAAGGCCTACAATGAACGGAAGAGGATTTTTGGATGCTCGTTTTTCGGCAAAGAATAAGCACAAATAAGTTTTCCAAATTTACTAAGGCGCTCGTTGAAATATACACATACACTATGACATCCTTGGAAAATTAATATAAATTGACAAGTTGAATACAAATATTTAGCAACGGTAAAATCCGTGCTACCATTCATCAGCTAAACTTCATCCACATTCCATAAGAATATTTATGTGGATGACCACAGTTCCTAAGGATACTTCAAATGCAAGAATACTTCCATCCGAACTAATTTGCTGATGGATACCTGATTTGACATACACAGAAAAATATACATCCCCGAGGGATGACCAATCTCGTTGACATACTACGTTCATACCATCGGTTTTGTCTGTCTATCTCCCGTTGGGTATCAAAAGCTGTTGAGTGTTACACAAACAAAATATAACACAGATTACCTATTTACAGTTACAATTCGAACCATTTTCCTCCAAATATCAGTATTCCCTGGGACCGAATCCCATGTCATGAAGTTAAACATTTACTTACACTAATTCAACTACCCCGGAGTGGTCATTTTATCTTATATCTACCGCCACCAAATATCTATACGTAAATAAAAGTATACTGGAGAAATAAACATATGTTTACGTAAACCATGGAAAAGACAATAATATTGCGCGTCTCCACCAATTGGAAGACAAATGAAATGAAAATCACACGAACACAGGCTCGACAACGAACCCGTCACTTCCAACAACTACCAGTGAAATTTCACGAAGTCTAAACTCGCCCAGAACAGTACATAACATAAAACAAGATCACACTCTGAAAAGGAACACACATTATATAACAACACGAAGTATGAATGGCTGTATTTCATCTCGTAGCGCCCGCTACTTGAGCAAGCTATCGGTCTCTTCTGTGCTCTATTGAGGTTCGAACCTGAGACTCTGGTCGTCTCCATCAGGGACACTGAAATAAAAACCCTAATTAACCTAATCATGTCATTGACAGTCGGAAAAATATTCTACATTGCTTTCGGGTCATGGCTCACGGACTGGGTGTGGTGGTTACATCAATATTCTGTCCCTCTTCTCACAGAAAACTGCAACGTTTTAAAAGACACATTCTCTGGCGAGTCAAGTTCTCTAAGCTGCTCCTCTCTCTGACCTGCCTCCTCGGGCAATAACTTACTGCTTGACAAAGCTCCCTTCCACAACACGGGCGAAAGGACATTCAGCGCGCACAATAGCGGCAGTCACGGGCTTGATAAACCCATACAATTTGAGCTAATGCAGGGTACACCTGCTCAAATTAACTCATACTATCCTTATGATCCAACAATACACTTTTCAAATTATGCAGCCATATTATCGCAAAATTCCCTAATTTTGCCAGGAGTCTGGAGTTCAACCACACATTTCTTCCCGTAGCCTTATCGTACGTTCGTCAGCCTTTACCAAAAAGCGATGTCTCCTAATCTCTCCCCTTAGAGGCGAGATTGTGTACCTGTCAGATACTACCCTATTGTTCAAGATCTATCGGTATCAAATCACCGATCAAAATACTTTAAGAAATTAATAATAGTAAATAAAATAATAATAATAATAATAATCCATTAATCTGTTGCTTAAAAATGTATCGGTACAAAACACTGATCAAGTTACATTAAGAAAATAATAATAATAATAATAATAATAATAATAATAATAATAATAATAATAATAATAATAATAATGATAATAATAATAATATTCAGACATGATCAAAATCAACTAGAAAAATCTCTACTTTGTTAGCCTAGCTAATGTGTAGGGTGGGCCAGGTTTGAACCTCCGCACGTATTTTCTCGAACGTCTTCAGTTACAGCCAAACTTATACACTAGCATGCACAAACAAACTACTGTCTCTACTTTTATGAATTGAGTGCTGTCTCTATCCCACATTAACTTCTGTATAGGCACATGTTAATGATACTGACACCTACCAATCCCTGCTCGTATTATGCAGTCACGCAGATGAAATTATGGCATTAACCTGGCCAACTTTCTATTCACTTTTCCCCCCTCAAATCTTTCTCAGCACTCATGACAAAATATATAATATAGCATGCGCATGCAGCTTCTAAAAAGGGGTCCCAAACTCTATACATCCTTCCTGGTTCACTTCCTTCCCATATCTACTTACAAAAAAACAAATTAAACAAGGGTCATCCGACCACTCCAGGTAATTAACCTATCAATTACCTCATCATTAACCCTATCCTTACAGTCACTCTATTTACAAGGGGAAATACTAACATTGGAAGAAAATAGCTCAATACTCAACAGTTTATGATGTTTTCTGGCCCCCGCCCGAAGTTTTCAGGGGCCTGCCATCGGTGCTCACTCCATGTCGCTGGCTCGTGCAGTCCTTGGTTCTAGGAGTGTGATGACTTTGCCGGAGTAATCCATCTTCCTGGTAAACAAATCACTGCAATTATATTTACACAATCTTGCACACTTGTTGATCACTCGACACCATCCAACTTCCCCTCTATCGTTCTAGAGCGATGCTAGTTACGTGATGCTAATTGTTATGGATATCTCAGCTAGTCTATTTCGTTAAATCAGGCAAGCTGTGATTCGTGGTTTCCTCCTTCCCAAGTCTATCGCCTCCTACGTCCGTGACTTATATCAACCGTCCTTTTCTTACTTTCTTGTCTCGATTAAGTCAGATCCTGTACTTATCATTCCCCTTTACTTAGTGTTATAATCTGTTCCGGAAATCCTGCTCTCAATGTTACATGGATTTAAACTGATAGTATTTCTTCACACGATCTGATTTTCTTTTGAAACAAAGTTTACCAAATCCCAAAGTTAGACTGCTCGAAAAATGAGCCCCTTTACTGCTATAGTCATCAACCTCGCGATGAGCGTTCTCCGTCTAGAGTTCGTTCCCCCACGACGTACTCACCCTTTCGCAGTCACTACCTACGACATACTGACAAATATTCAGAGTTTACTTCGCGATCGGATGTCGCACAAATACCTTTGTCATATAGTTACATTTCCTACTATCGCTGCACACTGGAAAACACTTTTAAAAACTTCACTCCCGTTTATTTGTGTCAGTTATTCAGACAAAGAAGAGGTAGACCTCGCTCGCGGACCGCACGTAGTTCCACCTTCTGAAGCTCGTTTCTGACTAGTCCCTCCTCGAGAAACTGCAACCACTTATAGCCAAACCGGGAATAGGGGTGGCTAGCGTGTCCTTCCCCCACTCTGATTCTGGCCTTTCCTGGATAAACCAGCCTGTCGAAATTAGCAATACGCTAGACTGTGTGACTTGGTTATGCACAAGTACGCTATGATATGCGGAGTTGAATATGTTCGGCGGATCTGCCGTAATTAATTAATAACATCGGAGGGGAGGTGGTGAATCCCCAAAAGCATCTCGTTTCAGCCATCGCGTCCGTACGCTATGGGTATTATGTAAGTTGTTTACCAACGCCTTTCGCTTGGAGAGTATTTTCTACCAGAACTCCTGACTTTATAATTCCACCAAAATTCAGCACACTATTCTAACGGGTGCAGTATTGTTAATTAAGCCTTATTTATGCCGAAAATGCATTAAAATTTGCCCGATTGCTTTGGCATCGCTGTACGCTGGCATATGTTTTCCAATATGGAGTCGCTAAATAGTGTTCTTCTCCTGCTTCTTCTATGACGTATGCCTAATTCGGGGATTCTTTAAGCCACCCAGTGGGCGGGTGAAGGCGCCTCTCTGGCGGGCTTTGTATTGCGCAACCTGACGATACCCCCAGCATCCACACAAAGAAAGCTTGCTGCCAGCTTCCTTACCAAGCATATCACTTGAAATAAATACTAATTGTGCCGGTACGGTCACAATATATATATATTCGGAATTTAGCTAACAACTTAAATTCTAATCGCGCATGGGACCATCTTAGAGCTCTGGGAATAGGAAAACATCAACAGAGACAGATTCCACTTGGCGAACTGAACGATTACTTTAGTAGAATAAATATTCACCCTACCCCAATTAACTGCACCGACTCACCGCCCTCCCCTCCAGCCAATCCACTATTCACATTTCACAGTGTCACAGAAAATCAGGTTAAAAGGCTTTGTACTTGATTAAATCAAAGACTACAGGTGTAGATGATATTCCTATTACTTTTATACATAACATTATGGGTGCTATCTCGCCTATACTGACGCACATACTGAACTACTGTTTACTAAACGGAACTTTCCCTACTGTCTGGAAAACAGCCAATATTATATCGGTACCAAAGAGTTTAGACCCACAATCACCCTCTGACTATCGTCCTATGTCCGTACTCCCTGCGCTTTCTAAAGACTTTGAACGTTTAGTATACGAGGAAGTTCTGGAATACCTAAATAAAAATGCTCCTTTGGACCCTTCGCAATCTTGAGAAGGTTCACAGTACCGCGACAGCACTTTTGAAGGTTACTGAAGACATTAGAAATGCTATGGACAAACGACTGCTCACTATACGTATCCTTCTGGACTTCAGTAGCGCCTTTGACACTATAGTAATTCCGACTATCCTAAAGAAAATGGAACTCTAAATTTCGACCTGGATGCGTTTAAGGTTTGTAGTTCTTATTTGAGTAACCGCCAACAGCGTGTAACAGCACAGAACACCAAACAGTAAACGACAAGGCCTCTAAATGGAAAATGAAACTTAGTGTTGCCCCGCAGGACAGTATTCTACGGCCCCTAATTTTCTGTATTTAAATCAATGACATACCATCTGTGACAGGAAATAACACACATGACCTCTGTGCTAACGATCTTCAAATATATCGGCACTGCAAGACAAGATATTAACAGGGACCTCCGACGACTCAGTGTATATGCACAACGAAGCTCTCTTATACTAAACTGCAAAAAAATCGAACAATTATAATTGGATCACGAAAATTACTGAGCTGTTCAAACAATGTCGCAATCCCGCCTATCCTACAGAATGGTAACATTATTCCCTACAGTAAAACGGTTAAAAATCATGGCGTAATGATGAATGAAACAGTTGATTGGTCTGATCACACGAAAGAAATACGTAAAAAGAGTTTTGGAGTTCTTCACCCTCTTAAACGGCAGAGGGATGTATTTCCATTTCCATTTGAGCTACAGGCCAAACTAATACAGACACTCATTCTCCCTATTCTTGACTATTGTGACGTTGTTTTAGTTGACATGACGAGAGAAGAAACACTTAAACGTCAACGAGCACTGAATACCTGCCTGCGATTTATTTATAATATCGGGTACGATGGTCATATCACCCCATACTATCAGGCTGTCTCATGGCTGATGTCTGATAAACGTCGGCAGCTACACACTTTAACGATGGTGATCAGAGTGGTAGCTGAAAGACAGCCAATGTATATTTCTTCTAAATTCATCTTTTTATCATCATTTCACAACTTAAATACACGTTCTGGATTCATTCCTCCTATTCCACTCCACCGCACGAATAAAATTAATAGATCATTTGTGGTGACTGTCGCCAGATTATGGTATTCCCTGCCAGTTCAGGCCAGAGAAACTAGCTTTATAAATCACGATTTAAAGTCACCTGCCGACACTACCTGGTGAGGACAGCTGACTGAATGGTTGAAGTATGTGTGCGTTCCTGAGGATTAGCCATTGTTAAGAGTTTTTAATATTAATTAGTTCTAATATTAATTTAGTAATTTATTTAAATTTATTTTCAATTATCTTAATGTGGTTAACTGTACGAGAGGGCCTGGAGCCCTAACTTCGCCACTGTACTGAAGGCACTAATAAACAAACAAACAAACAAACAAGCAAACAAATATATAATGTAAAGCATATGGGTATAGATATTTTGCTAATTGGTAAAGAAAAATACACGTTACAATATATGCTATGTAGGGTTTACCTTGTCCTATTAGTTTCCAACGTGGTTAGGGCCATGCAGCTGTGAGCTTGCATCCGGGAGATAGTGGATTCGAACCCCACTGCCGGCAGCCCTGAAAATGTTTTCCCGTGGTTTCCCCATTTTCACCCCAAGCAAATGCTGGGACTGTACCTTAATTATTAAGGCCACGGCCACTTCCTTCCCACTCCTAAGCCTTTCCTATCCCACTGTCGCCATAAGACCTACCTGTGTCGGTGCGACGTAAAGTAAATTGTTAATTACTTTCCCTCGCAAGCTGGGATACAGAATATAGTAGTATAGAGTTTTGTGACGCTAATATTCGTATGTAAAATTGTTATTAACGTGCCAGAAACCAACGACACTGAGCTGTTGCAATTTCAACACCGTTTTAAGAGTTACCGATCCAAGCCGGGATTTGAACCTGCGAACTCAGACTCAGAAGGACAGCGATTCAACCAACTGAGCCACATGAAAAGGAGGCGTTTGTGATTATTGTTATAAATAGACGCAGTTAGTATTTTTACAAAGGTGTTATGAGGAGCATTTATTAAGGCGTACGTTTTCTTACTGTCCTAAATGCACGAGACCGGACAGAAGAACTAGCTGGAAGCTAAGGAGCCTTGCAGGGGTGTCGCTTCCTTCTCTGTTCACTTTTCCAAACCAAACTCCATGGCGTAACAGCCCCGAAGGGCCATCGCCTACCAAGCGACCGCTGTTCACCCCGGAGGCCTGCAGATTACGAGATGTCGTGTGGTCAGCACGACTAATCCTCTCCGCCGTTTTCCCCGGCTTTCTAGACCGGGGCCGCCATCTCATCGTCAGATAGCTCCTCAATTATAAACACGTGGGCTGAGTGTACCTCGAACCAGCCCTGAGATCCAGGTAAAAGTCCTGACCTGGCCGGGAATTGAACCCGGGGCCTCCGGTAAGAGGCAGGCACGCAACCCCTACACCGTGGGGCCGGCTGGTTACTTTTAGGTATCCTTATTTTCGAATTTGACTTAAGGCATCCTGCATTCGATTCCCGGCACTGACAGAGTTAAGAAAGGCATGGGATGAGAAGGATACAGGCTTGTTTTTTAGGTGCAGTAGAGTTTTCCTTGAGTCTCCCGTAATCGAAATATCTACGGCCTGGAAGGTAGTCACCTTTATGAAGATTCTACTTCCTCACAAACGAAGAACGATATTGTCAATTTTACGAACAGTTTCAATAATGCAGCAGGTTTATGTTAAGAGCACAGAAGCTATGATTGTACATGGTAACAGGAAGATCCGTCACCGCACTCGGTAGGACCGGCTTTCTTTTCATATCCACCGGGCGAGTTGATCGTGCGGTTAGGGGCGCACAGCTGTGTGCTTGCATCCGGGAGATAGTGGGTTCAAACACCACTGTCGGCAGCCCTAAAGATGGTTTACTATGGTTTCGCATTTTCACACCAGGCAAATGCTGGAGCTGTACCTTAATTAAGGCCATGGCCGCTTCTTCCCACTCTCAGCCCTTTCCTTTCCCATCGTCGCCATAAGACCTACGGTGTGACGTAAAGCTAATTCTAAATTTTTAAAAAAATCTTTTCACAACCCCTTCCAAGGAAAAGTTGTATCCACACTACTGGCCTGAAATTATTTTGTGGGTACGCCACTGCATTCACTCACCATTTAAGGTACAAGTTAAGTCCGAATAATGGTTTGATACTCAAAATACACCACCATAAATGATGCGGTTCTGGCTCGAAAGTCTATAAGGAAAGGTAAGGGACGGGATTTAGTGTTTTAAGTAGAATCCGTATCAATAGAACGTGACTTCCCATTTTAAAAAATGTTTCATGCATCGACTGCGATTCAAGCCTGGGCCGTCCTGATGAGAAGATAGAACCACTGGAACTGAGTTATCACGCCCGCCAATTACAAAATAGTTACCCGCACTTTTGATAGTGCCATTTGAGGTTCCAATCAGTCCCCGGGCATTTGACAAAATATATAGGCCTACCTATCGAACTTAGGCACGCATCCGCGATTGTCTTGCTACTGTAAGAATAAAAAAACCTTTTCATAACTTACCGAGGATGCACATAGTGTTGGCTTCTCAGTGACAAAACGGCCCCTCTTCAAAAATAAAGTTACTTATATGGCACAATATGAGGAACTAACGTGCAGTTCACAATCCTGTCACAGTCTTCCCAACGCTGCAACTTAAACATAGCACATTTCTCAACCACGGTACAACCCGAGGATCCCTAGGATATTGTTGTTTCCTGGAACCGATGTGCCAAAGCTGACACGATGTTGTAAGCTTGCAACTGTTTCTGGCCGTCGCCCCCGTTATCTCGGTGGTCACGTTCCAGCCCCCTACTGAGTAATCCCTTGCTAATTGCCACATTCTTCATGTCTTTACATTTTTCAGCACATGGTTACATTCTCAATAGTGAGACCTCTACAGGGAAATATCCCCGTGCATCACAATCTTAAGTGTCTTCCTTTCATCAAGCAGTATAAATATGGAGAATTATGTATGGCCCTATTGAGCCCTGCTGGTAGATTCTTGTCGCTACGTTAAATTAACATTTCGGCCTACGTTTTTAAGTTGTTCGTACCGTACGTAAAACAACGGCTGATCCTCGCTCTAGTTTCAGGGAATATTTGGGGGGGGGGCGGCCCCCCTGCCCCCCCCCCCCTTGGCTACGCCAGTGCACGGCGTAGGACGCCGTTTTTGGTCTTATATGGTGTGAGGGCATATGACGGTGCTGATAGTGATTCGTCCGTCGGATCGGGACGTAAAGTCTTGAGCTATTCGAAAGGAGTGGGCAATGTGCCGGCGCCGGGTTGCATCCTCTTCATTCTTACTATCATATATAATGTCATTCATTTCATCTCATTAACTCATCTGATTAGGTTGACGTCATGAATGTCATCCGGTCGTAAAAACTCGCTACGAGGATTTTTTTTTTTTTTGCTATTTGCTATTTGCTTTACGTTGCACCGACACAGATATGTCTTATGACGACGATGGGATAGGAAAGGCCTAGGAAGTGGAAAAAAGTGGTCGTGGCCTTAATTAAGGTACAGCCCCGGCATTTGTCTGGTGTGAAAATGGGAAACAACGGAAAACCATCTTCAGGGCTGCCGACAGTGGGGGTCGAACCCACTATCTCCCGATTACTGGATACTGGCCGCACTTAAGCGACTGCAGCTATCGAGCTCGGTCTACGAAGGTTCATCTTACTTCATACTCAAACCCCGTAGAGAAAGAGGACAAGGGTTGGACACGTATACATTTAGAGGAAACATATACGGCACAAGATAGACGATAATAATAAACTAGGAATAATACATATACCAGTCAAAATGTCATTTTAAGTCCGTGGAATAGTAAGCCATTTTCCTTCAGTCCATGATGTCTGTCTGTCTATCTGTCTGTCTGTCTGTCTGTCTGTCTGTCTGTCTGTCTGTCTGTCTGTCTGTCTGTCTGTCTGTCTGTCTGTCTGTCTGTCTGTCTGTCTGTCTGTGTTCATGTGTGCGATGTCCAGCCAAATCCACGGCAAACAAAGATCTAAAATGTTTGTCATAGGTGGGCACAGGTTTTCACCTAAGACGCATGCCTGTGTCTAAGAGCAATTATTGCACCAAGACATGAAGCTGTCAACATCAACAACAAGCAACACTCACAAGAATTATCCGGTTTTCTATAAAATGAAAAGTCTATTGATACGACATGTCATAAAGATGAGGCTGTCAACTACACGACAGAGATTTTGAACAATTTGGAGTCACCTCGAGTAGGCTACCCTCGAACATCTTGGGGTGGATGATTGTGACACCAATTATCCTTCTCAGGAATATGAATCCTTCCCTCTGCAATGAACACGGTCCTGAAATTGATGACAAATATTATTGAAGCCACCATCATGACTGAGCATGCCGCGGGCGAAGTAGTATTCCTCGGACTGTAAGTCCATTGAGTAGGAAGCCATTTTCGGTCCGCGACACGAGGAGCCATCTGCCCGCAATATTGGAAGTGTGTGTGTGTGTCTGTGTGTGTGTGTGTGCGTGCGTGCGTGCGAAGCCCAGTCAAATCTACGACACACAGAGATCTGAAATTTCGACATAGGACAATCGCTTAAAGTTGTAGGACTCCATCTTCGAAACCGGTGCTTTTGCCATTGTCAACTGTACGTGGATTGTTCCAGAGTTCGAAAGGCAAACACAATACAGTATACATCTTACCTCCAAATGGAAGGACATTAATATAGTTTATTCCGAAGCTCTAAGGAAACAATATATTTTGTATTATATAACATGGTCTTTTCGTTCGTTCGTAATCTGTTTACCCTCCAGGGTCGGTTTTTCCTTCGGACTCAGCGAGGGATCCCACCTCTACCGCCTCAAGAGCAGTGTCCTGGAGATTCAGACTTTCGGTCGAGGATACAGTTGGGGAGAATGACCAGTAACTCGCCCAGGCGGCCTCACCTGCTATGCTGAACAGGGGCCTAGTGGGACAGGCAAGGAAGAGGGAAGGAAGCGGCCGTGGCCTTCAGTTAGGTACCATCCCAGCATTTGTCTGGAGGAGAAGTGGGAAACCACGGAAAACCACTTCCAGGATGGCTGAGGTGGGAATCGAACCCACCTCTACTCAGTTGACCTCCCGAGGCTGAGTGGACCCCGTTCCAGTCCTCGTACCACTTTTCGAATTTCGTGGCAGAGCCGGGAATCGACCTCGGACCTCTGGGGGTGGCAGTTAATCACGCTAACCACTACACCACAGAGGCGGACACATGGTCTTTTACATGGTTTTAATATTATTTGTACCATCCATGAACCCAGTATCTTAAGCATTGAAAATAACAATATAATAAAAACAAAATAATGTATTTCATGCAATTTACGTCAAAAAGATGTGAGTTAATAAATATAATGTTTTAATTTGCTTTTAAATAAAGAGTTTAGAACATCTAACGGTTGAATTAATAAACGCGGGCAAAGCCGAGGGCACATGCTAGTACGGTATCAGTATATCTTGCACCTGACATAAGACTTCAAAATGTAGATTTATACGTGGTATGCAAGTCACTATTATTTAACAGTCTGAAATTCTGTGTTGGTAAGAAAGCCTCCTCCCCTGCGAACTATGTGACCTTGGCGTGATGGGGAGGCTTCCGTGTCCGAATGAAGCAGATAGCCGAGCCGCAGGTGCAACAATATCGGATGGGTATCTGTTGAGAGACCAGCCTAACGAATGATTCATCCAAAGAGGGGTAGCAGCATTTCGAATGTTGCAAGGGCGGCAGTCTAGATGCTTGGCTGATATGACCTTGTAATGATACTCAAAAAGGCTTAGCTGCGTTGATACCGCTATACAGCTGAAAGCAACGGGAAACTACAGCCGTAACTAACACCCGAGGACATGCAGCTCTCTCTGTATGAATAATGTACTGATGATGGCTTTCTCCTGGGTAAAACATTCGGATCTCCGGGTGGGGACTACACGAGAGGCGGCAAGAAGTTTGAATCGTAGTGGTAGGTTAGAGAAGATGAAAAGGGTGATGCTATATGCTTTACGTCGCACCGACACAGATAGGTCTTATGGCGACGATGGGATAGGAAAGGCCTAGGAACGGGATGAAAGCTGCCGTGGCCTTAATTAAGATACAGCCCCAGCATTGACCTGGTGTGAAAATGGGAAACGACGGAAAACCATCTTCAGGGCTGTGGGGTTCGAACCCACTATCTCCCGGATGCAAGCTCACAGCTGCGCGCCCCTAACCGCACGGCCAACTCGCCCGATGAAAAGGGAGATGGATAGATTAAAGTTAGATATCGTAGATTTAAGTGAAGTACATTTGCAGAAAGACCAGGATTTTTGGTCAGGCGACTACAGAATTATCAACACAAAATCAAACAGTGGAAATGCAGGAGTAGGTTTAATAATGAATAAGAAAATAGGGCAGCGGGTAAGCTACTACGATCAGCATAGTGAAAGGATAGATACCAAACCAATGCCCACCACTATAGTGCAAGTCTATATGCCTACTAGTTCAGCGGGTGATGAAGAAATCGAAAGAATCTACGAAGAGATAGAAGATGTAATACAATATGTAAAAGGAGACGAGAATCGAATTGTGATGAGAGAGTGGAATATAACGGTAAGCCAAGGAAGAGAACGCAGTGCAGTAGGAGAATTCGGATTGGGGCAAAAGGAATGATAGAGGAAGTCGGCTGGTTAAATTCTGCACCGATCATAATTTAATTCTTGATAATACTAGGTTCAAACACCACAAAGCGGTATACGTGGAAGAAACCTAGAGACACCGGAAGGTATCAAAGAGACTTCATTATGATCAGGCAAAGATTCAGAAACCAGGTGTTGGATTGTAAATGTTTTTCCTAGGATCAGACGTGGACTCTGACCAGAACTTGTTGGTCAAGAAATGTCATCTGATGTTGAAGAAGTTGAAAGAAGGAAGGAATGCAAGGAGATGGGACCTAGACAAGTTGAAAGGAAAGAGAGTGAGGGATTGTTTCAAGACACATCTTGCACAAGGACTAAATGAAAAGGCTGAAGGAAGCACTATGGAGGAAGAATGGACAGTTGTGAAGGAAAAGGTCAGTAGAAGAAATCTTAGGAAGAAGGGAAAGAACTCCTAAGAATCAGTGGATAACTCAGGAGATACTAGATCTGATTGATGAACGACGAAAATACAAGAATGCAAAAAATGAAGAGGGCAGAAAAGATACAGGCGATTAAAGAATGAAGTGGATAGAAAGTGCAGGACAGCTAAGTTAGTATGGCTGAAGGAGAAGTGCAAGGATGTTGAAGGTTGTGTGGTCTTAGGAAGGGTAGATGCTGCATACAGGAAAATCAAGGAAACCTTTGGAGAAAGGAAAACTAGGTGTATGAATATTAAGGGCTGAGGTAGAAAATCGTTATGGTACAAGGAAACGAGGACAAGGCAGGAAGATTGCAGGAACATGTCCAACAGTTGTATCAAGGTAAAGGCGTAGATGGTATGGTTCTGGAACAAGAAGAGGCTGTTGATGATGATGATGATGAAATGGGAGACACAATTTTGAGATCAGAATTTTACAGAGTTTTGAGAGACCTGTAATAAATAGGAACAAGGCACCTAGAATTGATGACATTCCTTCTAAATTACTCACTGCCTTAGGGGAAACCAGTATAGCAAGGTTATTCCATATAGTGTGTAAGATATATGAGACAGGAGAAGTGCCATCTGATTTTCGGCAGAATGTTGTTATACGTATTCCCAAAAAAGCTGGTGCTGACAAGTGTGAAAACTACCGCACCATTGGTTTAGTAGGCCTATCTCACGCCTGCAAAATGTTAACACGTATTATTTACAAAAGAACAGAAAGACAAGTTGAAACTGAGTTGGGAGAAGATCAATTTGGCTTCATAAGAACACGTAAAGCAATCCTGATTTTCTGTCTGATCTTAGAGGATTATGAAGGAAAAGCCTACGTACATGGCGTTCGTAGATCTAGAAAACGCATTCGATAATGTTGAAATGAAATGGTGTATGGTTTTTAGTACTGGGAGATCCCAGGATGGGTTCAGTTCGCCAGGTGCAGGTCTTTTTTGATTTGACTCCCATAGGCGACCTGCGCGTCGTGGTGTGGATGAAATGATGACGAAGACAACACACATACCCAGCCCCCGTGTCAGCGAAATTAACTACTGATGGTTAAAATTCCCGACCCTGCCGGCGAACCCGGATTCCTGTGACCAAAGGCCAGCACGCTAACCATTTAGCCATGGAGCCGGACACTTTTCAGATAATAACAGTGTATAATTAACAATGTCACATTAAATACTGTAGTTGATTTACCTGAATAATACGGAAACCTGTCCATATCGGAAAAATGTTGGAAGCCGACCACTTCCGTCTTGAACAGGTTCACTGTATTTTGTTTTCTAATACCTTTAACGCTGGATAGTCATTTTTTATAGTCATCTAGTGGTGTTCTTTTCGTAGATCGTAGTGCCGGTCAGCAATAGTGTGCCCTAATCTACCGCATTCCCTCCCCATTTTCCCTTCCGCAAGCCACTCAGCTACCCGATGACTAGGGCTCGGAAGTTGAGGAAAAATCCTTTTTTCTTGTCGAGTGTCTGAAGACGAGGCCAAACATAATATGTGTTTATTCTGGGTCATTGTAGGCCAGAAAATGGTGGGTTTTATTGGTCCTTTTTTTTGCTTTTCGCCTTTTTTTGGCTTATAGGTCCTTTTTAACATTTTAGGTCTTAACGGCTTTTTTCGCAACCTGACCTTCTTTCGACGACATTTTTACTGCCCATTCTCAATTCGAATCATCATTAGTTCATCCAACACCCTTTAAAAATCTTTTTTCTAGTAAATAGTAATCTGACAAGAAAGAAAATGAAATTAAATGAAAAATGAAACTAGTGCTTGAAAAAAACTAGAGGTATCAAATTATGTGCAAAATAATTGAAATACTGAAAGGAGAAAATTTTAATGCGAGTGTTTTTTTAAGATTAAGATGTAACGACGATCCTTTACACCTATGAATCTGGAGATGAGTGATATACTGATCCCATAATAATTCTACATTGCAAAAATAATATGATTGTGATTTCGTCTAATAAATTTTTAGTAAGCTCATTTTTGCTCCTCATTTGAAGCAGTTATGCTCTCCTAGGGTGTGCCGCGGCCTCGTGGTGTAGGGGTAGCGTGTCTGCCTCTTACCGGGAGGCCCGGGGTTCAATTCCCGGCCAGGTCAGGGATTTCTACCTGTACCTGAGGGCTGGTCCGAGGTCCACTGAGCCTACGTGATTAGAATTGAGGAGCTATCTGACGGTGAGATAGCGGGCCCGGTCTAGAAAGCCAAGAATAACGGCCGAGAAGATTCGTTGTGCTGACCACACAACACCTCGTAATCTGCAGGCCTTCGAGCTGAGCAGCGGTCGCTTGGTAGGCCAAGGCTATTCAAGGGTTGTAGTGCCATGGAGTTTCAAGTCAGGTCAGGTCATGCTCTCCTCTGAACCCTGTCAGTCGATGACGTGACAGCAAAGAATCCTACCCGACCCCAAGATCTAAGCATCAACATTGTTCTACGGAAGCAACCGAGGCAGACGCCCGACAATGGAATGGTAGGTTCAAGGGTTCAATACTGCAAAGCCTACTGAGGTAAGGTTTCCGAATTCCAATTTCTGTAACCCTGGTGTGGTTAAGCCACATTTAATTCCAGTTATACTAATTTCAATTTCTTTCCCCAGAATTCGCTGAATTCATTCTAGATGAAAAAAGAATCTTTCTTAATTCTACAAGTACCTTTATAAAAAAACCACGGAATTCCTTTTTTAAACGATGTTAATTTAAAAATGTATAATGTCTGAAGGTAAGGGTGTATTCTGCCCGAAGGCAGGTCCGAACCTCCGCAGAGGTGTGCCTGAGCCGGAGTTTACGTACGGTAGTGTGGCTAGTTCCTTTCCGCTCCTCCATTCGCTTACCCCCTGCAACAGCGCGTGGCAACCCATCCAAATCTTGACCACGCCCAATGTTGCTTAACTTTGGAGATCTCACGGGATCCGGTGTTTCAACACGGCTACGGTCGTTGAAGAAGTATTTCACTCATATACAGGGTGGAGCGAAATTCGCGCACTGGGGCGTCGCAGCACGACTCCTCACATGCCAGCAATAAAAAAATGTCTCTCACAAAACTTGGTCCTGAGAGTATATCAGGCAGAAAAAGGACGTTGAAGAGTGGCAATTTGGCAACACTGTAACCACATGTAGGGTAACTACCTCTGTCAGCACATGTTAATCGTTGTGTACAGTTGGTGCAATGGATAGAGTTTTGGGTTAGCATGCAGGAGGTCGAGGGGTCGAACCTGGGTTGAATCGTGTATTTTTTTAATTTCTTAAATGTAGTCCAGGTGGTGTGGTATCTGGCATCTTAATCGTCAACAGTGATTGCAGCGGGTCCTATAGACACCATTTGCACTTACATACTACGATCCTAGAAATGGACAAACAATTGTTTTCATTGGTCAGCTTTGAAAGACGCCCTTTCCACGTCGTGGACGTGAATTCATTCGCACCACTTCATATACCAGATGCGAAACCTGTTTTCTTTGTGCCCTCCTCCAGTGGTCTCATAGATTAGTCATCATCATCATCATCTGTTTACCCTCCAGGTTCGGCTTTTCCCTCGGACTGAGCGAGGGATCCCACCTCTACCGCCTCAAGGGCAGTGTCCTGGAGCTTCAGACTCTTGGTCGGGGGATACAACTGGGGAGTATGACCAGTACCTCGCCCAGGCGGCCTCACCTGCTATAGTGAACAGGGGCCTAGTAGGGGGATGGGAAGATGGGAAGGGATAGGCAAGGATGAGGGAAGGAAGCGGCCGTGGCCTTAAGATAGGTACCATCCCGGCATTTGCCTGGAGGTGAAGTGGGAAACCACGGAAAACCACTTCGAGGATGGCTGAGGTGGGAATCGAACCCGCCTCTACTCAGTTGACCTCCCGAGGCTGAGTGGACCCCGTTCCAGCCCTCGTACCACTTTTCAAATTTCGTGGCAGAGCCGGGAATCGAACCCGGACCTCCGGGGGTGGCAGCTAATCACGCTAACCACTACACCACAGAGGCGGCCTCATAGATTAGTACCAACTATTATTCTTGCCTCGTTCAGGTCCATTACATTTCGTTAGGGCCTTACGTTACCAGTAGGCTTAGCAAAGTATTTGTTGTGTTCAGCGTTACAAAATGTTGTAAATGTAGGATACATGTGACGTAAGGTACGGGTGTCTTACTGTATTACAGTATGTAATGTCGTATGGAAATTAGCAAATAAAATGCGCCTCAACCCAGGATCGAACCCAAAACTCTATCCACTGCACCAACTGTACAGCACGTATAACATTTGCTGACAGAGGTACTTACCCTACATGTAGTTACAGTGTTGCCAAATTGCCACATTTCAACGTCCTTTTTCTGCCTGATATACTCGCAGGACCATCTTTTGTGAGAGACATTTTTTTTTTATTGTTGGCATGTGAGGAGTCGCTCTGCGACGCTCGAGTGCGCGAATTTCGCTTCACCCTGTATATTTGCACTGTATGTTGCATACCACCAGAATGTTGTCTTTTTAAATATTATATTCCATCATTAACCATGTCATTAAAACTAAAATCATGAATGAATTTGGATCGCATTTTACGCTCTTTTTGCCAGTTTTTAGGTTCTTTTTTGATATTTTAGGTCTTTTTTAGACAATTTATAAATCTTCAACGCCCGAGCCCTACTGGCTCGGTTTTGACTCCAGAGTGCTGTAGTGCTTCCCCGCGTTTGAATTTTCTTTGTAAACCGTAACGAAGTGAATGTTATTTATTTCACAATAATGAGTGACATACCTGAAACATTGGATTTGTTTTAAACTTTTACGGTCAAACCCTCTATCAAATTATTCTTATGAAGAACGATATGAGTTGAAGGCGACATTGCTTACTCCAAAAATAAATATTAAGGAGTTTAAAAAATCAAACACGCCTGTTTCAATCTTCGTGGTATGAGAGGTTCTCCTGGCTTTCGTATAGTTGTAAAACAAATAAAATATATTGCTACGTTTGCATCATGTTCAGTGAAAAAGATTTAGAGTGATGCACACAGGAATATCCGATTTAAATAAATTTATTTAAAAAAGCAGTCAAACATCAAGAATCAAAGACACATTTGTTAAATAAGGAGAAATTTCAGTTTTGCGGAAGACATCGGGTTGACCATGCTTTCTAAGAAGTTGCACATCTTTAGGCAATAAAGCATAATGAACAGGTACCATCAAACAGACCGGTTCTTGGGCGTATATTTCAAACAATCATACCTTTAAGTGGCCACCGAGAAGATGACGTATCACATAGCAGGGCAATTATTGACAACTTTTAAATGTACTTGCTCAGAATGAATCGGTTATACGAGACAATTTTGAAAGGTGATCTAAGTTACTGCAGACTTGCACTATAAGATTATGCAGGTCTAGACTGAAAACGCAGAGGCTTGCAGAGTGCAATGAAGATGTATGTTCTCAAGCTTCGTTCTGGGATTGCGTGAGAAACATCGTGCTCCAGCTTTCTGAGCTCAAGGTTAAGGCAGGGTATTGAAGACTTCCCCGAAACAATCTCCGATGAACGCAGGGATGTGGCAAGGTTACACAAAGGAGGCAGCTTTAATCGCTGTATTAAAGGTGGTACTTAAAGTGAATAGAGTATTGGGAAGAAAGAGACAGTACCTCACAAGGAAGGCATTGTCCCTATATTTACATGGAGGGGAAGAGGAAATCACGCAATATTATTTCTAGGATGACTAACCAAGGCAATAAACTTCATCTCTCGTCGGTTTTCGTGTTAGGACTATCTAATCTGTTAAGTATTCAGCCCGGAGGTTGGTTGGATAATCAAATAGCACCACCAAAGGTTATTTGGTTCTAGGAAAACCTCTAAACCCAATGGTGGCCCCATAATTAAGGCGAGCAAGGCGTGGTGAGGAGTGAGTTAGCTCGCTATTGCTTTCTTCGAGGGCCAGAAAGTGCTACTGCAGCACGACCAGCTCTATCAGTAGCACCTTTCATAATATCCAGATGCACCAGTCGCTCTGAACGTCATTAGATTACTCAGCACCGCCCATACCTCAGCAGCTTCCACACTGCCACAGCCATAAATGAGACCGGTGGGAGCCACATTTTGCTCTGGCTTGTGCCAAGAGGTAGATGCAGAAATACTGCATCCATTATGAAATGGAAATCTACACAATTCGAATTTCTGAGATTATATGAATATAACATCTGCCCATCTAACGCTCTCCTGCTTAATCTTCACAATGAAGTTAGAATGTAGAGATTTTTTACTTTCATAAGTGTTATTATTCTTCAGCCATTTGTTTTCCCAAAAACTTCCATTTTCACCTAAACGATCAATATTCTCAAGTTATATTTCTCTTATTATTAGTGGCTCGTTTATATTGAAACATCCATTACGAGACATTACGACACTTTTTATTATTTTCTAGATCATTGCAGATGAAAGATGCTAAACAGACTATACGAAAAAGAGGTACAACATGGTTGCGAAGTGTACAGTGTGCGATTATAACTGACTGTACCTCTGTATCACAAAGTAGAAGAGTTCAGATTTGTGATAAGATAAGAGCTGACCAGGTGTTCGAGCAGCAAGAATGGCAATGAAATCCCACAATATTTTTAATGGGTAGATAATCAATCTTGTCGGCAGCACAATGATAACCCATTATGAGGACTGGCATCTGGCCATAGGACTCGTCACCTGTCGCGAAGATAACATGTTGAATGAACCACCATCAAGCTTAAATAATAATTGTTACCAATCTGAGAAAGTCATTGAATCCCTAGAAAATGTTTATCTTGTGTGTATGTATGTTTAGTCCTCAGCCCGAAGGATGGTTGGATCCTCAACAGCTCCGCCATCAGGTGTCATAGATGGCCTAGGCATCACTGAAGAGGCGTACAAGGGAATGAGGAGTGAGGTAGTTTCCCGTTGCTTTCCTCACAGAGCCATAAGTTGCTATTACACATCAGTCTGCCAAGCCCACTGAAATGCATGCACCAACCGACCCTATGAGCAATATTTTCACACCATTCATAGCAGGGACTGGCTGCAGAAGGAATGGCATTACTAGCATCACTCAGTCACTTTCATTTTGTCAAAACCAAGGATAAAGCTGAAACAGATCAATGAAAGTAACAAGATTGCTCTAGCCCATACCAGGAGACATAGTGCACTGTAAACACAAGGTCCCGCCAGCAAAGGCATGTTTATCTTGTATGATATTGTATTTTTATAGTGTTGAAATATTATGAGTGCTACATTTTCGTACCCAGAATGCTCTACGATAGCGTTCCTTTCTTTCTATTAGTTTTACGTCGCACCGACTCAGAAGGGTTATGTGGTGACGATGGATAGGACAGGGAATTAAGCGACTATGGCCTTAATTAAGATATCTGTCTAGTTCGAAAAAGGGAAACCATGGAAACCCATTCTCAGGGCTACCGGCAGTGGGATTCGAACCCACCATCAACCGGATGGAAGGTCACAGCTACATGACGTGAACCTTACAGCTAACTGGCTTGGTTTTCTAACCAGAGTTAACCATTCAAAAGTAATAAGTAGGGCCCGAAAGTTTATGCCCTAAATATTCAGATATAGGCATGAACGTATTCTCTAAAAAACTGAAAATATGCCCATACATATGCACCATTACAAGATTTTTGACGTGATAGATGGTTTACCTTCGAAAATGTGTAAAATATTGCATCCTATCTGTTTGTAACCAGCACTTTTTGAAATTACATCATTCACTTTCTCCTTCACTTTTGTCCTATACTACCAGGGACAGAACTTAGATCGCTTACTATTTTTTAAACAATAGGTGATTCATTTAAGGGAGATCCTACAACTTCCAATGGCGTTATGGCTCTTGGTAAGAAAGAAAAATGGGCAGATATGAAAACAAGATTCTCTTCCAACTCTATGCATGACATAATATATTGAACTGTTTCTATTGATGCAGCACCATTCGAGTCCAATGAATTAACAATCTCTTTGACTATATTTGGGCCCACGAGAGTTGAAGTCTTACGTTTAGCGCCACCGGCGAGAAAAAAGTTGACTAACGCTGCTCGTAAATGTTGTTACTATGGCAACGATAACAGAGATGCCTAATTTAAGGATGCTAGCGCCACATGAGTTGGCTTGCTCTCAGTCGCTTATGTGATATTATTCCGAGTAGTACGGTGTTAGCTGTGTTAGTTGTTGCTGGTTTATGTAATAATTTGAGTGTTTTTTCCTAAATATTATTTTCGTTGTTAGTTTACTTTTTGTAAGTTAATCAGTGGCTAGTTGTACAGTTCTCTTCTCTATTTAACATGTGCATTTGTTGAGGTTATTGTTAGTTTAGTGAATAAGAAATCTCATATTTATCGGCAATTACGTGTTCTGTCTTAAATGGAGGAAATCTCATATTTATCGGCAATGACGTGTTCTATCTTAAATGCCGGAATTATTAGCACGAGCTGAGGAACGTGTCAAAGATTATTTAATTGTATTAGGCCAACATAGCTGATTGAATATTCAGCCTGAATGAAAGGGTGATATGCCGTAGATTGAGGCAACTATGTCAATGCAGCGTACTTCGTAGTACTGCTTTCGCCGCTCAAATGTCAGACTTCAACTCTCGTGGGCCCAACTATAATTCTGTGTGCTGCATCCAGCCACGTTCCCCAACGAATTAACACTGGCGCAGGAGGAGGTGTGATATTAGGTGATGTTGATCTAAACAAATTTACTCTAGAAGGAGATTTAAGAACAATTATTTGTAGAGGCCACACATCGATCTACCAATGAAACGAATTGCATATTGTCTCAGCAATGTGATGAAGAGCATGTGCTACGCGAGTGCGAGTTTTCTCGTTAAATTATCCTTATGTTTCGCTGTATTTATATGCTGAACTACTTGAAAATTGTTCTCACACCCTACATATTTTTCACATGTTCCACAGAACAGTACCAGATTATATGAATTACGTTGGGAAAAGTGCCTTTGAGTGCTTGTCCTGACTTTACCATGTAAGAACCTGCATCCGTAACAAATAAAAGTACCCAGTCGTATTTGGTACTATATGGCCATAATAATTTCAAGGTGTCCATCACACTCTGGGTCACGGCCACATTGTTAGTGGCCGCCAAATCACACACATTAAGAAGAGTAGGTATCGTCTATTGTTCCTTATTTAAGGCACCGCCATTTATATTAGCAATAAAACGGCTCTCAGAATCAGAATCAACAGACAACCACACGAATTGATCCGCTTGATTACGTTATTGTAACAATGTCCGACGTAAGTCTTACGCTATGTTATTTCTTCGGGCACATTTTGTTGAGTGTATTTGGCAAGAGAAGATTGTAATGTGGGATTATTAATTTTCTACAAGGGAATATCAGAAGCTAAAAATGCTTGGTATAAGTCATAAGAAAATATTCTGCAAACCTACTTTATAAACATCCTATTAATTGCTTTTGAACAGGCTATTTAGTTGCGAGTTTTCTCGTTAAATTATCCTTATGTTTCACTGCGTTTATGTACTGAACTACTTGAACATTTTTCCCACTCCCTACATATATTTCACACGCTCCACAGAACAGCACCGTATTATCTGTAGATATTTAGTCACCTAAAAACTCTTTCTGTAAATTAGTTATTTTACCACTCGAAGTTGGTCATACTTTCGGCACATAAAGGACTTTTAACATACTCTATACGCGTAACTTAATGTCATTTGTCGAGCACGCAACCAGTTCACATCACCGTTGCAAATTACAGCACTACTACCTGTGGCCAGCCGAAGCAGGGAAGGGTGATGCAGCAGGGGTTCACTACATGACATCATCACATCAGCATTACTCCTCTCCACGTGACGAGTTGCTCCATCGCGTGAAATGTTACTGCCAATATGATCCAGATGAAAAAGTAATTGAAAAATCCTTAAAATTATTCAAATATGGCATGAAAACTGATACCTCCATCAAAATCACGAGAAAATGTGCAAATATATACACCATAAAAATAATCATGTTCAAATAACTAGAAATTCCATAATTCGTAAACATAATGTATAAGTATACATTTTAATAGTATTACGTTTGGGACAATCAATACTCACGAAGAGATGAAATTAAACCAGTTGGAAAATTATATTGGAGAAGAAAGGATTTGGACTGTTACAGTAGAACATGGAGAAAAGGAGTCGATCGATTTTCCGCCCGATTGGATTGAAAAATGTACTGAATTCCGTCAACATTTTGAGACAATCTCGAAGACGACAATGAGGAAGAGAAATTTAGAAATCTGTTACCGGAAAAGATAGCAGAAGCTCAGATAAACGATGTAAACCATGACAAACTCAAGGGCATTTTAGGATGTTTTTGGATCAAAACTAGGCAAGATCCCCAACTATGAATACAAGATTGTAGTAAAAAACTGCGAATCCTTCAAAGAGCCTTATCCTTCACCGGAAAAGTTATTTCCGAAGGTTAAATAATTAAGGAAATGGAGAAAAATGACATTATCACCAAGTCAGCTACACCCATTCCTAATCCTATATTACAGGTATCGAAATCAAATGGTTCTATTCGAGTATGTTTGGATGCGCTGGCAATTAACAAACGTTTGCTACCCGAATATGACCAATCATTGGAAAATAAGGACATAATTTAAAAAAATTGGAGGAATGAGATTTTTCGGCACGGTGGATTTAACTTCATCCTTTCATCACATTGTTTTACATCGTGGATCAAGTATTCACACTGGATTTATGTTCGACGATCAGACTTATAATTTCCAAAGACTCCTTTTCGGTTTTATGACTCAAGTTCAGCACTTGTTTGAGCCTGGGAAAGAAACCTCATTCAAGAAATAAAGGATTTCACCATACGCTACGTAGACGATATTATAATACGTTCAAGAAATTTAGAAGAGCGGCTCAGAAGGATTGAATTATTATGAGCAGACCTAAGCCTATATAATTTAAAGGTGCATCTGGAAAAATCACGTTTTTACCAGAGGAGTACGCGTCACGTGATTGATGGATGTGGGATTAGGCCTAACCCAGTCAAAATTGCTGCTATTCAAAATTTCCCTACGCCTAGCAAGATAAAGCATACCAGTCAATTTTTAGGTTTATATCATTTTTCGGATTACTCTCCCGCATACACAGATACAGTGGCGCCTCTACAGGAATTGTTAAAGGCGATCAACAGGTGGCGTTGGAGGTGTAGCCACGAGGAAGCCCTTCATAAAACAAAACAGCTGTTAGCTAACTCAGTCAAGCTAGAATATCGTTCTTTCGATAGGAGATTCATCATCCAGACGGATGCCTCAAATATAGGGATTGGTGCGGTTCTGTACCAAGAGACGCCTGAATGTGAAAACAAGATCACTTATCTAGCTTTTATGACCGGGAATTTACGACCTCACGAGACGAAATACTCACAACGGAGTTACGGATGTCGTCTATCGTTGCGGCATTGAGTCAGTGGAGATAGTATGTTTTTGGTTTTCAAATTACCATCAAGACCGACCATAAGGCATTGACTTTTATTTTCAAAAGCAATGTCGGAAGCGATCGAGTTTGCCGGTGGTCACTTTTCGTGCAGCAATTTGACTTGTCCATGGAACATTGCCCAGGAAAATAGAATGTGGTAGCTGATGCTCTCAGTAGGAACACTAATCCGGATAGGTAACTATAAAATTGGCAGTGTTAGATGATGAAGATCAAAACATGATAGCTAAACTACAAGATAGTAGCCAAGAATGGGCTATGCCCCAAATCGTCTTATGATTAAATATTTTAAGAAGGAGCTTGATCCCGCTACTCCACGTTTCAACGAGGTGCAGAAGAAAGTTGAAATTAATACAAAATAGGATTATAACAGAGGACAGCCGGATAGGTCAAATATGTAAATACTAAGTGGATGTATTGTAAAATGAAATGTCACTAAATTGTGATGGTATGAGTTACGGATATAATAATGCAGCAACAGAGGAGAAATTTAGACGCAGGGATTTTCAGGTAAACAGATAAGAAGTTAACTTATGGTGTGATTACTTAAGCCTAAAGAGGCAAGAATGAAGCAAAGAATTAAAGTAGTAATCAGCAGAAGAAAAGAAATGCAGTAAAATTGATAGCAAATACCAGAAAACATCTTACAGCGTGAAATTATGGGCAACACTCCGCGGTACTCTTCAAGTAGTAACAGCTCCCTTTAGAGAGCTATTCGAAGATGATTGTAACCTCCAAGGGTATTCCGCAAATTTCCCGCAGAATGGCAGCATGACGTCTCTCTCGCCTTCTACTTAAGGAACAACCACGAGTTTAGAGGAATGTTGACGAAAATGACATTATGTTACTTCCCCGCTGGCAAGCAGCCAGAGACGTTGCCATGCAACCGGTAGGTTCGTTTTCTGTCTGTCGACCACTCAATGTAGAACATGAAACGCGCAGAAAGTAGTAATTTTCTTCGTCATTCGAAGAGTAAGAGAAATTATGCTCATAACAAAAGTTGCTAAAATGGAAAGGACGTTTCACATGTAGTCCACGGATTTTAGAGAAAATCAACAGTATAAAAGAAAATGGAAGAAAATGGTTTCCCCACGAACCCCCGTTCTATTCAGTTATTTTTTAATAATATGCATACCTAAACCTTCCCTTGGATAAGTATACTCTATATGTGCAGTATGGCCGAGATCTATCCAGCTCTTTCGCCATGATGGTGGAACAGCCGGACAAACAGACAGACAAACAGACACAAAAGCTGAAAACCACTGATACGGTCTTCAGTTCGCCTAAATCGTATAAATATGTGAAAAAATTGCAAAAGAAACGAATTTACAGACAGCGGAACCCCTACAAGTTCATTTACATAGACTGCACCAGGAAATATACACATTTCGTGCTTGAAGAGCATGAGAAGAACGCAAGGCGTGTACCATACATTAAATTGGAGCGGGTACAGAGAGTGAGAGGGTTTTACTTCGAATGAAGTTCATGTATATTTTAAACTGCTGATTTATTAAACAAAGTCAAGGTCATATCACCTCAGTACAGTTGGAGATCAGTTCGGCCGATGTGCTTCCATCCTGTTGCTGGCGGTGTCACGCATCGAACCGCTGCTTCTCCTCTCTCACCATGGAACATCTGTCGGCACCACGAAACCACGAACCAATCCCTCGAGGGATGGTCTGGACGGCCTTGAAGATCGAGATGTCCTGGAGGGTCTCGGAGTTCAAGTTCTACGGCTCTCCCGCGTGGAATAATGGAGCAAGCACATATATAAGTCCCCTGGACTTGTAGGTTGGACGAGTAAGGAGATTTAATTTATAACTGATTTTACTGCTCCCATGAAGGGATTAAAGAAATGCACATATTCGTGTTGAATGTCAGTGGAATCAAACAGGAGACAATTCTTTAAAGTGAACTGCACTAGTTTCTGACTTGAGACGAAAAACAAGATTTTTGCAGCCAAATGTTAATGGAATCAAATCTGCACACTTCCTAATATTACTTGCACTTGTAAAACCAAGCATACAAGAAACAAAGGTAATTAGTGCTCTAAATGTTTGGAGAACTGAGGACGCAAACACTCGTCGGGTCCTCCGGGATTTCAAGATCACTTTGGATTCTATTTAGAGTTATTTGGAGAATTTATTCACTGAAATAAACTCTGCTAGATGCCATAGAAACATTATTCACACTGAGTTAGACTGACAGTCACTTCAACTGGGTGTTAGAAGTAAAATGCCTAACGTGTGAAATTAGTCCCGTTCACACACACTTTTACATTTATATATGACACTGTTAGAATGCAAACTATTTAGTGAAAATAATCCCGTTCACTTGCAAAATTGTGTTTGAAGACGTGGAATAATATTGTTAACTCACTCTCTGAATAGTGAAAATCGGTTTCGTTCACTCAATGTCCTAAGTTCACAAACAATTTGAAACTATTTCACATGAAGCTGTCAAGTTTATGAACATAAGAATTGTAAGTTCTGATACACAAGACTCCAGTCACTTGAAAATGTTCAAAGTATCGCACTCCCTAACTACACACGCGTTAGTCTGTAGAGAGAGAATTATTAAGTTCGTGATCTCACCATTATTTTTGCACAGTAACGAAGACTTCTAATAACTTCGACGTATATTAGCTATGGTAACCACCAGCAGTCAACCGTACAGGTTCGACTGTGGTCCAAGACTGATTTGTGTCCTTTATTTCGGGGGAGCGAAGCCCGCTTCGCCCGTGTGGCAATCATCCTATTCTACATTGCCTCCGACATGCTATTAGTTCTAAGAAGAAAAGGATAGCAGGGAGGAATGGGAGTGTGATACTACAGGAGTATCTGCCTGTCCGCATGCTCAGCATGTTACCAGGCCAGATGAGGTGATGGGTATCAATAGCGGTGTAATCGGGTAATAAGGGTCAGGACAAAACCATATAGGCGGAAATAGAAAGATGCCTATATGTAAAACCTGACATTTTGTAGATAGCGCATGCAAGGATGTGGGCTGGAATTTTCCAGGTTATGTTAGTGAGGATTATGTATCATGCACAAGTCATGTCCATTTTCCTGCCATGTTTGTTTGTTATGGGGAATCAGCCTTCTTGGCACTAAGGGATTCCGTGGGCGGGTCCAGTGGGGTCTGGGCTTTGGGACTACAGGAAAAGTCCCATTGTCCAGCTGCCAGTGTTCCCTGGTGCCAAGTCTCCATGTACTGAGAAGGGAAAAGCCAAGCCTGCTGTGAAGCTGGAGCTGACGTCTTCTTGAGCGTCTTCTTCTTCGTCTTCTCTTATCCCTTGGATGTGTCCCGATGTTGCGGTGGTGGTCACTCATGTCACTTCTATTCTAGAGATAAACATACAAGAGCATAGAGGTTGGATGATATAATGGTTATTGTACACTAAGTTTGAGTGCGGGCTCGGGGTTCAGCTCTCTTGTCGCTGTAGCCAATCTTATGTGATTGTTGTCCGTGTGCTTCTTGTGGTGCTAGCCGCCTGCTTTTCCTCGCGTTACTGAAACATATATACATATACATAGAGATACAGGAGAAGGAATACAAACTAAATACATATATATATATTGTGCCCTATAATGCCCAGGGTCACTGTCAAGCAAATGCTGAGATCCGACCAAGTTCATTATAGTGGACAATAACCCACCAAAAGGTAAGTGCCCTTTGGCACATAGCTTACCTGTCCGTTAATATCCTCTTCTTCAGCTCGGTGTACCAAAGTCGTCAACAGGAAAAGGTGGGTGAATTAGGGTCAACGTAACTAAGAAATGAAGAGGAATGTACACACAGGGTATAAGCTAACTTAAGCCGAAATAAGAAAAAGATGGGTGAGCTGCGAATTCGCTTAATAACATATTTTATTACAAATGTGAATCAAAATCTGGTATAAAAATAATCTACAGAATTTACACAACTGACAATTTTGTTGCCATATAATAAATTTAAGAAAGTGGCTCTTCCCCTGAAGTTCATTGCATGGTGTAGGAGACCCCTAGCATCGTACACATTTGATGCTGCCGCAAGCAGAGTAAGGCTCCCTCAAAAATAAATAAAATAAAACCATGAGTCTCTGAATTGCGAACTGATATCCACAAACAATATAAACATTTTCCCTAAGTGAATCTATGCCACAGGTCTGGGGGTTAGTACACGCACTAAAGCTAAACATGCAACATAGAATCTACCGTCTGGGAATCGAACTCAGGACTACAGAATCCTGCGACAACACTAATTATAATTCGATAAGACACATTATTTACGCAGTGTACAGATATCATAAATTGTAACATACACATATTAACGAACATGCAGTCGTGTATAAATTTATCTACCAAACAGCAGAACGAACTAGGTCAGTGCTCCTTTCCTTTCTCGACAGAGACAGTTTTGTTCTCACACTCATAGACTCACCTGTGGTGACGTCAGACCGTCTTGCTCTCCCTTTTAACACGACTCGGCCTTGTATAAACTGAGCGGCCGTGTTGAGACAGCCATAAGTTTCTACCGACTGACAACTAGTACACAGACACGGTTGAACACTCTCACTTTGAATTCTAGCCCATTGATACTACAAATCGCTTTGCCCTCTTATTTACAAAATTCACATGTAATTTCCATATATTTATTCATCTCATACAGTGCGAAATTCAGGATTCTAATCTATATATAACTCACATTCAAGTGGAGTATTTATTCAGATCCACACTGGTGCACTTATCGGCACACAGAACTGTCATATATCAACTTAGGCTTCCATTCATCGTGCTATTACGGGATTTATCTCTTGATTCTGGGCCTATCAAACATATTCCTCATTTCCTATGGGTTTCTGTGTAAATTCGTGACCAGCTCAATTTAATACCCGATTCCGAGTGCATAAAAGGGATAGAGAAGGTTTTATACCTCTTTCGTCTCACAATAAACAATAAAGTCTACGCATGCTTCTTGCCTCTAGCTCGTCCCTAAACATCTTGTCCTGCCTATAAAATCCGAGACTATGTAAGTCTTTGGTAGATGACAGTACGCGACCCATGATTCCATTGATTGAAACATTATGTACAACAAGTTACGAAACTAACCAATAAAATGTGAAACAATAGCATGCAAATATTAACTATCTTACACGCGTGCGTCCTGGGCATAGATCTATTTACACGTGCCCTAGGACACCTTTCTTATGTATATACTGGCGGAAGGCCTTAGTTACATTGTTACAAGTCTATCATTAGCCTCTCTCCTGCATGCTAAGAAAATGGGGTGGTCTGACCTGTGTCTTGTGATATCATCTGAGCACGATTCGGCCATGTATAAACTGAGCGGCCAGTGGACTGTTGAACAGACGACAGCAGTTGGGGTTCTGTGACCGGTGACATCCTGGTCTTCTTCGACGCTCAGCTGGAAGTCGTTCTGGTGAGTAGATAGCTGCCTCCTCGATGTGGTCGGTGCGTCGATAGGACGGGAAACACGTTGCTGGCGGTCCTCGCTCGTCCCTCACTGCCGTGAAGGGCGTTCCGTTGTTTCACTCGAAATTACTGACTCAGCGTAATGGAGTGGCAGTATCAGGTACACACATGACGTAAGAAAAACTGCAAGGAAAAACCATATTATAATGTGTTCTTACTTCGATGCCTAAGTTTCCCCTCCCGACTTTTAGATTTAATCCCGAAATATCTTGGCTCTCTCATAGCCTTTTCTTTATGAAGCAGCCGCACAATTCTCAGTAGCAATGTAATTTACACCTGACTGAAATTTATTCTGAGCGAATTGAATTAACATTGTCTTTCCGAGCCAACACTAGCTGTAATATTAATTTAGAACAATATTAGCATCAGATCATTCTGTATGACTTTGCGTGAACTAACTACTAGTAAGGAAATGTTCTCAAAGAAAATCAGTTCAATTATTTGCTGGACAAAATTCCTATTTACATCTCTGATGGTTGTTACTTACAGGTCACTAGGACAATGTGATCCCTAACTGCGATGCTTGTAGACAAAGGTAATCTTCCCTTTGTTGAGTTGCCGTGAGACAGACAGCTCCCCGTCAGCGATACACACAGTGAATGACGCTCGTGCACTCGCAGGCTGTATATATTAACGATCATGAACCCACGCTGGAGGACTCGTCGTGTGTGGCCTCTTGAGAGCGTGACCGCGGAGATGAAAATTCTCTCACGCCACTTAGGATAATAATTCATTTATTCGAAGATATTACAACTACTATCATGTGGCATATCAAAATTTGCAGGAAAATATGCTTATTCCAACCATTATATCCAAATTTCTATATTCTTCGTGTGGGCGGAGATATCGAATAAGTTCGTTTCCCTCCAATTTGAGCTTCCCCGCGATATCTCTTGAAGTTGCTTGCATCCCACGCTACAAGCTAAGTGGTTCGCTTGGGTTAATAAATTTTAATGTTCATACTGGGAACTTCATCTCGCGTCTGACGCTAAGCTCTCAAGAAAAGCGCGCAATGTTAGGTACTATTGCACAATAAAATACCATCTAATGTCCTTTCTTTGTGAATACCTAAATTGTCAGCATATCAAGGTTCTTCGACCATGAACAGAATGGTTCAATATATACAGGTTTTTTGTTTTTTTGTTTTTGTGGATGTATGTGTGGTGCTCGTTTGTATGTTTATATGTTTTTTGGTGTGGTGGACGCCTTAGAAGGGGTGGGGTCGAGCCCATTATCTTCTATTCCTGTGGCTGAACAGTATTTGTTTTGGCGTGGGATACTTTTTGTATTGATCTGGGTCATACCTTCCAATGCCCCTGATTAAGGGATTGATTCTGTTGCACGACGCCGTGGTGTACATTCTTAGCGTTTGCTTTCTAAGATGTCTTATAGAGCGAGTGTTTGTTAGTGCGCGTAGGTCCCTTATTGCCGTTCCATAAGGGAGTTTCGCCGCCACCCGCAGGCATTTGTTTTGTATGTCTTCGAGGCTGTTAATGTTGGTTTTGGCCGTGTATCCCCATGCTGGGGCAGCGTACATGATGATTGGCCTGATTAGGGCTTTATAAATGTTGACTGCTACCTTGGTGTTTATGTTGGATTTGCTGTTTATTATGGGGAACAGTTTGACAAGCCTTATGTGAACTTTTCGCCGTATATCTCTTACGTGGTGTAGCATCGTAAGCTTTTTGTCCAGGATTATCCCTAGATATTTAGCTCTTTCGTGCCATTCTATTTGCTTATTGAATAGTGTCAGGGGTTTGATGTTGGCTGATTGGTGTGTGCGTCTGTTTTTTCGTGTGAACATCACTGCTTGGCACTTCTCTACGTTGACTTTGATGCGCCACTTTGTGAGCCACGGTTCCAGTGTGCGCAGCGCTAGCTGGAGCCTCTTTCTGGTGCACAGGAGCTGAGGGTGCTGGACTGTAATTGCTGTGTCGTCTACATAGAGGTACGTGGTAGTGAGCTCCGCTGTCGGCATATCATTGGTATACAGGACAAATAGGATCGGTCCTATTAATGAGCCTTGGGCTACGCCCGCTGTGATGTTTCACGTACTTGACAGAGTGTTATGTACGTCTACTTTAAATTTCCTGTCTTTTAGGTAAGACTTAATTAGCCTTACATATCCAGGATGGAATTCATAATCTATCAGTTTTGCCAGCAGACCATCATGCCATACTTTATCAAAGGCATTTTTATGTCCAAGAATACCGTACCTGTGTCTCTTCGCTTGTTAAACCCGATTAAGGCGTGTTCTAGGAACCGCGTAAGAAGCTGTGTGGAGGAATATCCGTTACGGAATTGCTCGTTCCTTAGGGGGCTATGAGCCTTTTTAGCAGAATTTTTTTTCAAATACTTTGCTTATGGCTGTTAGCAGACTTATGGGTCGGTAGTTGTTGGGATCCTATTTATCCTTCCCTTGCTTCCCGAATACTATAATTTTCGCTAATTTCCATTGTTATGGGAAGTATTGCAACAGGCATGGCATTGAATATGTTGGTAATTATTGTGAGGGCTTTGATGTTTAGTTTCTTGAGGACTATGTTCATGATGTCATATGGCCCGGCGGCTTTTTTTAAGGTTGAGGTGATCAATGATCCATTTTATTTCATGGACATTGGCCTTTTAAACGCCTGGCTTAGGTACGTTGTTAAGAGATTTCTCTACCTTTGCGTCTGTTCGCCTCGTGAATTCAGGGTCTGAAGGGTCGTCATTCGGTATGAATGCCGCCTCTAATGCATCGGCTATGATTTCGGCCTTCTCCCGTGTGTCGAGTACTGGGCCATTCGGTCCCTTGATGGTTGGGATTACGTGTGGCTTGCGTGTGAAGTGTCTGGCTAATTGCCAGACTGGTCTAGTGTTTGTGTCGAATTTTCACAGTTTGTTGTCCCATTCGTCGGACCAGAACATTTTGAATTTCAGTGTTCAACTGATTTTTCATTTCCCTGTCTATATAGTCGTGGTATCGGGCCCAGCTGCGCCTATGCCGGTTCCTTCTTCGTATGAGTTCCTTTATGTTGTTTGGAATTTCAAATGTGTGCTCCTTATGTGAGTGGGTAGGTACGCTCACTTCCGTCGCTGTTTGTATCGCTTTGATGAGGGTTGTGATTGTCTCCTCAATCTCAGCGGGGCTTTCAGGGGTGGTATTTTCTATTCCCTATAACAGCGAATCAAGTTTCCTTACGGACTTGTCCCATTTGGCTGCTTTATAGTTTAGCATTCGCTTGGGATTTAGCTCTTATCCCTCAGGGTCGGCATCCAGTGTTAGAAGTACTGGTTGGTGTCTCGAAGCTAGGTCATTGATCACCTTCATACTGTATTCCAGAAGGATGTGGTAGAGTAGGGCAATGTCGAGTATATCAGAAGTATGCACTTTCAGAACTAGAAAGGTGGGTTCCTTGGGTGTTGCTATTACGTATTCGTTCTCGCGTCTTTTTTTATAATGGAGTCGCAGAGACTGCGACTGTTTCATTGCTCTTTCAATAAATTTCTTAATCTGTGGTGGATATTAATGAAACTTGGTAGTATTTTAGGCATTAAAATGGGGTGTACGGTGGTGTTATTTTCGTATTCGTATCATCATTAATATACGAGTTATTAAGTGTAGAACGTATGGAAAATTCGACAAGTGACGTAACTTAGTCTTGGCGACTTGGAGCTGGTTCCTACGTCACTCGCCACATGTTCGCTGTAGCCGGCTGCTCGCTGGCACGCGGCGCGTATTTTAAAGTTTGGAATACTTCGAAACCAACGCTGGACCAGCGTTTCTGGTACAATATATATATACTGGCGGGGAAAAAAAATATCCAAATACCATGAAATAAGGAATGTAGAATACGGCAATTTTGGCAATATAATTGTCGAGGTAACATAATTAATTGATTAAAGGTACAAGACTACAGGTTAATATCCGCGCAAGAAAAGCCATCGCAAATGTGTAATGCTGGTCCATTAATAACCGGTGTAATCGCCTGACTGTTGAATACAGGTATGCAAACGTGCATGCATTATGTCGTGCAGGTGTCGGCTGTCAGCTTGTGGGATGGAGTTGTACTTGGTCAATACAGAAACGGTTAATGCCGGTTGTGGATGACGCTGAAGTTGTCATCCAATGATGTCCCATAGTGCTTGATTGGGGACAGGTCGGGGGATCGAGCAGGCCAAGGCAACATATCGTTACTCTATACAGCACGTTGGGAGCGTGCATTATCCTGTTGGAAAACACCCCCAGGTATGCTGTTCATGAATGGCAGCTCAACAGGTCGAATCACCAGACGGACGCACAAATCTGCAGTCAGGGTGCGTGGGATAACCACGAGAGTGCTTCTGCTGTCATAAGAAATTGCTTCCGAGACCAGAACTCCCGGTATAGGTCCAGTGCATCGACTCAGCAGACAGGGGAATGCAGACGCTCAACTGACCTCCTTCTAACCAACACAAGGCCACCACTGGCACCGAGGCAGAGCAGGCTTTCATCGGAAAACACTATGGGCCTCCACTCCATCCTCTTGCTTGACACCACTGAAGTCGCAGTCGGCGGTGGTTTCGGGTATGTGGAATGCACGCGGCAGGGTGTCTGGCTTGGAGCTGTCCTTCAAGTAACCGATTTAGAACAGTTCGTTACGTCACTGTGGTGTCAACTGCCGCTCAATTTGGTCTGCAGACGCAGTCCACTGCGCCACAGCCATACGCGGGATCCGGCGGTTCTCCCTCTCGGCGGTTCCACGGGGACGTCTGGAGCCCGGTCTTCTTGCGAGTGTACCTTCTCGTGATCACTGCTGCCAGCAGGCATGCACAGTGAAGACATTCCTGCCAAGTCGTTCTGCAATTGCGCAAAAGGAAAATCCACCCTCACATAAGCCCTATTATACGGCCTCGTTCAACCGCAGTGAGCTGTTGATTCTGGCCTATTCGTCGTTGTAAGGGCATTCTTGACCCACGCACAGTCACTCCGTTCAATCTCACAGGTAACTAACGCTCTCGCTCAAAACGGCCCATGTTTAAAGCAAACCTGATGTGCAACGTCATGGGGCCGCGGAAAATTTGAATCAACGTCATCTTTCAGATGTGTAAACACGACTACCAATGTTCGTTAATATAGTACAACCCCTTCTTGGTGTTTGGATATTTTTCCGCCAGTATATATAAAATTATAGACTGTTATGCCTTTACGCGCTCAGTCTGCAAGCCTCAGTGAATTAATTTAACGCCTCCAAATCCTCTATTTGTAACTATCTCTGTGGCCCTCTTTAGTTCCATACTTCCTATCATGAAGACCGAGCTCGGTAGCTGCAGTAGCTTAAGTGCGGTCATTATACAGTATTCGGGAGATAGTGGGTTCGCACCCCATTGTCGGCATCCATTAAGATATTATTTCGTGGTTTCGCACGTTCACACCAGGCAAATGCTGCGGCTATACCTTAATGACGGCCACGACCGCTTCCGTCCCATTCCTAGCCCATTCTATCCCATCGTCGCCGTAAGACCTAACTGAGTCGGTGCGACGTAAAGCAACTTGTGTATTATCATCAAATCATTAAAACCTGAGTCTAACCATTGCCACCTTGGTCTCCTACTTCTCTTACCCTCAATGGCCGAGTCCATTATTCTTCTAGAGAACATATCCTCCTCCACTCGTCATAAGTGACCCCACCACCGCGGTGCACCGGAGCTTCATCCATCGAGTTCATTCCTAATTTAGCATTTATCTCCTCATTCCGAGTACCCTCCTGCCATTCTGTAATTTAACCATATTTCTAAGGCCTCAGAGGAGACCGCCAAACCCTGTCCGGGTACGGAATTAAAAGATGTATCCCGCCCACCAGAAAAATATGCGAAGTTTTAATTCTCTTATATAATACAATATCTTCATTATACACTGGCATGCCTTTCAGCGTTCAGTCTGTAAGTCTTTGTGAATTAACTTAACGGCTCCAAAATCATGTTTGTACCGGCGATCATTCTTGATACTTTCATATCTGTTACCTCCACTTTATGAATAAGTTATCCTGAGTCCACCCAGTTTTCAACCTCGTACAGCAAAGTCGATCAAAAAACAGACTAGTGGAAATATAGTTCCGTCTGTGAGCTGGCTCCTTTCTTACAGAATACCGTTGATCACAACTGCAAGTTAACTGCATTAGGTTTACTATACCTTGATTCAGTATCACTTACCATACTTCCATCCCACGAGATTACACATCCTAAACACTTCAAGTTTTGAATTCCCGACCTGACATTCAACTCTCCTAGGTTTCTTACCTACTGACACCGATTTAGTCTTGGAAATGCTAATATTCATATGACACTCACTGCACCTGTTCTTCAAGTACCAAGATGTTAGATTGCAGGCTATCAGCATAGTTTGCCATTAAGACCATGTCGCTGGCATAGGCTAAACTACTAACTACATTTCCACCTAACCGAATCCTTCCCAGCAATTTTAGACTTTTCAGTAAATGACTCATGTAATCTACGAACAACACAGGTGAAATATTACAGCCATGTCTGACCTCTGTAACTACCTTGAACCAAGAAATTCTACCATAAATTATTATTGCGGCCCAATTGCCAACATAAATGCCTTCGTTACGAAGGTGCATATAAACACATACATTTTTTATAAATCTACGAAACACAATTGTCTTACTTTTTCTTTCTAAATATTTTGTAAAAATCATAATTTATTAAGCCGAGATATCGGTGTTATAGACTGATGTGTATATATCCAACAAATACTGATTACATCAGCGGATATGGAATTGTTTTGTAAGCGGATAAAGAATTCTTCAAACAGCTTAGCACCAGGTGTGCACACATGGATACACTTCAAGATGTTCAGTTCTTATCACCGTTATCAGCTGTAAAGAAACGATGAACTCGTTTCTCATTTTCTTTTCACTTATAAACTTGTCGGCACCATTGACTGTGTTAGAGATTAGTGGTTGAAAGTGATAACTCTAACGGAGATGTTTCATGTCCTGTTTCCTTACAATTTGCTTTACGTCACAAAACAGACCTGCAATTATTTGATCTCAGAGTCTCACCCGTGCTTACGTATGGTCTGGAGAAAGTACGGCCACATCTGAAAATAAAGCAGATGGAGCAACTAGAAAACGTGAAGGCAACTTTTCTGAAGAAAAGGCACTATGTGTCTCGAAATATACACCTTCAAGGCTTATGTATGAGTTAACATGTGGACCATTCTACGTAGAGGGCCTTCGTTATCATCTACCGCTACCAACTACCCCAACTTATCTACAGTTTATAGAGAAATTAAGGGCAAAGAAAGAGAGACATTTGGGTTCAAGCCCCACTGTCGGCAACCCTGAAGATGGTTTCCCGTGGTTTCCCATTTTCACACCAGACAAATGCTGGGACTGTACATTAATTAAGGCCATGGCCGCTTCTTTCTCATTCCTAGGCCTTTCCTCTCCCATCGTCGCCATAAGACCTATCTGTGTCGGTGCGACGTAAATTAACTAGCAAAGAGAGACATACGTAGCGAATTTTACTCGACGGACGCAATGATCTACAAAGGCTGGCAACGGGGAGGATACGAGCTCGTACACTTCGTTACACGCTTCACAATACTTGATTTTCATTACAAGTTGTGTAAAACCCAGAAGTTCCATCAACCAGACACGGACTGTATTTGTGAACATTGTGGCTAGATCTGTGAACGATACCATACTATCACTTGTACTTGAAAGATGAATAATATGATGTTATTTGGCCATTGGCTACAATAAAATTTATTATTATTATTTTCGTCGCACAGACACAAATAGGTCTTATGACGATTGTGGGATAGGAAAGGGCTAGAGGTGGGAAGTGACCGTGGTCTTAATTATGGCACAGCCCCTGTATTTGCCCGGTGTGAAAATGGGAAACCAAGGAAAACCATCTTCAGCGATGCCGGGAGTGGGGTTCGAAACTACTACCTCCCGAATGCGAGAAAATTATAACAAATCAATAGTGAAAACGAACGACACTTAAAAATGATGCCCATCATAAATCAACCCTGAATGTGGTAGAATAGACTTGGAGCGCAAAAACTGACAAGGTTCCAGCAGATATGTAGGCCTACATAGAGTAAATTGTTGGTATATAGTGGAAACGGGGCAGTGAAACCATGGTAGGGCCGTAGAGGGAGTGGGTTGGTTCTCTGTGAATGAGTGGCAGGGGCAAATAAGCCCTACAGGGCTGTCAAGGAAGGAAGTTGAATCTAAGTATATCAGTGGTAATATAAAGTGAAACCATACCCGTGCTTGTAGAGGAAATTAGTTATCGGTAAATAATTGACAGTGGGGAAGTAAAACCACAGCGGTACGCCTGTCACCCCGCGGCCCCGGGTTCGATTCCCGGCTGGATCAGGGGCTTTTAATTATTAATATCCCTGACCTGGGGACTGGGTGTTTGTGTCGTCCTTAATGTTCCTTTCCTCACATTCAATAATTTACACTTTCGCCATTTCCAAATACACGCAGGTTTACAACATATAGTGCAAAGTAGGGGCAAAAGATCTTCTTAGGTCGACGCCCCGAATAAATACCGTTAAAAAAATTAGTTGTAATAATGTCAGCACAATTTTTTTTTCTCATTTGAGGAATAGCTTACTTAATTTGTAGAATACCTCTTTCTTTACGAGAATATGAATGATCTATTTGAAACAATGAGTTGAGTGACTATAGGAAGCGTTTTGCGTAACAGAATAATAGTGACATATAAGTAGCATTCATGAACATGGTTGATGTTCTGTTTACGAAACGTAAACTGGGGGAAAGTTTTAGGCGCCGAGTACGACAAATAGTTTGCAATGTATACAATTATATAAAGACCAAGAACCAGTTGAAACGTGTTGATTGGATTGCGAGGGAAACCATCAATTCGCATCGAGGCTACCGAGGACCTATTTGTGTCACCAAGTAAGATGAGAACGCCAAATGCAACGAGGCACGGTTTTAAAATACAATTACTTTGTACGGAGTGTAAATAGACGGAATTTGCACGAGTGTTTTAGTACTAATCGACCACAAATACTAAATTCTACCGGCTGTCAATGAAGATCCGGGTCTCCTAGATTTTAAAAGGTCAACACTCCACGCTCTACTTAAAAGAAACTGACTTTACTTACGAACGGGGGAGAACAAAGTCATGTTGGTTGAAAGAGACGATATTGTGTCTTGGCGTCATTGGTATTTGCAACAAGTGAAGAAATTCCGATGTAAAAAAGGAAATATTGTTTACACAGAATATTAATTTGTTAGTACCGGCATAACAGTGCAAAAGGTGTGGGTTGACAAGTCCATAAACACTCCGCGGCAGAAATTTCCGGCGGGACTTTCCAATGATTTGAAGGCAGTTATAATAGGTGGGCTGCGATTTGCTTTAGTAAATGCTGCTAACGAGTGCGTTTTGAGAAATATTTTTAAAAAAATGATTCTCGCAAATCTCCCACCTCAATCTGTAGTAGTCATTCACTGACAATGCTTTCTACCACAGCCGAAAGAAAATTACCAACTAGATCACGAAATATAGATCGTATTCAGAAGCGGGGTCAATCACATGGTAATCACATGGTACTGCGTACGGTGAGGACATACTGAAGATTGATCTGGTGAACATCGTCACTAAAGAAAAAATGCAAATATGATGCACGCGTCGTTGATGAAATGGCTAAAGGAAAATGCTTTCATCGACTACCTCCTTACCACTGTCATTTAAATCCGATTGAACTCGTGTGGGCTCACATCACGTTAGTATGAATAATACTACTTTCAGAACAAAGGATATGGAGAAGCTTATTTAGGAAGCGTTTGACTGTGTTAAGTGATGAAAATTGGAATGCTTATGCTCAGCATGTGAAGATGGCTGAGGCAAAAATGTGGACTGCAAATAATCTCCAGGATGACGCAAAGGCCTCATAATTAAATTAGGAGGCAGTTCTTCGGAAGAATTTTTTTATTTTTTTTTTGCGTCGCACCGACACAGATAGGTCTTACGGCGACGATGGGACAGGAAAGGGCTAGGAGTGGGAAGGAAGCGGCCGTGGCCTTAATTAAGGTACACACCGGGCGAGTTGGCCGTGCGTGTAGAGGCGCGCGGCTGTGAGCTTGCACCCGGGAGATAGTAGGTTCGAATCCCACTATCGGCAGCCCTGAAAATGGTTTTCCGTGGTTTCCCATTTTCACACCAGGCAAATGCTGGGGCTGTACCTTAATTAAGGCCACGGCCGCTTCCTTCCAACTTCCAGGCCTTTCCTATCCCATCGTCGCCATAAGACCTATCTGTGTCGGTGCGACGTAAAGCCCCTAACAAAAAAAAATTAAGGTACAGCCCCAGCATTTACCTGGTGTGAAAATGGGAAACCATCTTCAGGGCTGCCGACAGTGGGGTTCGAACCCACTGTCCCCCGAATACTGGATACTGGCCGCACTTAAGCGACTGCAGTTATTGAGCTCGGTGTTCTTCGGAAGAAGAAATGTCGATTGAAGGAGAAGATGAGCAGCCTGCAGGGGTACATCTTCCGCGGTAGTTAAACTGCGCACCTTCTCTAAGGCCATCTATGTACTATACGCGCACTTTATCTTGAGCCCGGATCTCCATAGTAACGAATGGGAACTAGGGCTCAAGATAAAGTGCGCGTACTATAAACAAACTTGAACTTATGAACTCCCAGAAACTCTTGTCTTCTACTGTTTGAGGTCTCTACCATCAATTTATTTGCTGCCTCTCGCGGGCTAAACCCTAATTATTTCATAGAGTAACGTTTATTTTTGAAGTTTGTAAACCTAGTTCTGAGAATTGCTTCTTTTTTTTAATGTGCCGAAGTTGTCAACACTTCAACTGGTTCCTACTCGATTGTAATCAACCTATCAAAAACTTGGGAATATTTTATCTAGCCAATTAAAACCGGGGCTGTGTATAGGAATCCAACCTATCAGTAAAGAGTTCTTGAATCTTCCCCTTATGATAGTATAAAAGCAGGGCACTTTAGGGCCGTATTGTCTGAATTGCTCCAGTGCTTGGGGAGTGCGACTTGACCTAGGGAGGCAGGGGCGAGGCCTGTTTGAGGAAGATCCAGCGGCTCAAGGTAATGACAGATTTTACCTAGGCATGTGATAAATCCTGCGGGTAGTTTGCGGTGAAGGTTACAGCATCTTTTCTTTTAATGTAATTTTGTAAAACTGGTGGTTTAAATTAGAATTTTCGGCAAGTGTGAGGACCCTGTTCTATTCCCTACTGGGAAATATGTAATGTAAGGGAAAAAAGAGTGATGACCCTCTGTCGTTTCCCATTCAACCTTGCATGGGGTGACTAAAGTTTTCAAAATCTCTCATTTAGTCATTTCTCATTTAGTCACCCCGGTGTAGTATAGGGTTAGCCTGTGTATCTTTGAGCCATAAGCCCACTTAGGGTTTTAACTATTTCTAGGAGGAGAGCAAGTGTTTCGCCTCCTTGTCTTTTGTTTATGCTCGGTTATGTGCGACCATTTTCTTTTTCCATTAAGGCCATTTAGTATGGGCAATTATGCCCCTGTATATTCGGTAACTGTTTCTGCGTCTTGGTTCCATTTAGAAACAGTGCTCAGTGTCATTGCAATCGTGGAGTAATTGCTGAACACCCTGAAGTGAGGTCACTCGATGGGCTTCCTAGTGTAATTTCTGTATAGCAAAGGAAACTGATTGCCCCAGCAAGGCTTGCACCTTCCTGGAGCACTTCTTGCTCTTATAAAATACTAGCTGATGTACCCGTGCTTCGCTACGGAATTCTACATTGTATACAGAATTGTAGGTCAGGTAGTGTACACGTTGTGACCAAGGCTGTATTAAATTACATAGCTCTTAACGTTACCCTAGAAACGCGACAGAAAAATCACCAAACGTTTTTTTCTCATATGAGGACTGCGTTAGGGAATGTTCATTGTATGGTAGGCCCGCTTGCCTACCATCAGTCACAATCAGGTTGGGGAATTTCATTATAATGACAGACACTCACTCTCCACCTGCATTTTTACATCCTCAGAAAGACTGTCTTAGTAGTTTTCCCAACTGAAATGAACGTAGGTCATTACAATGACGTCAGTAGGAATGGCGCGAGTAAACGCAAATGATTTCACATGAAATACTTGATCAAATGAAAAACAACACATTTTCTCACTTTTAACGAACAGTACTACGCTGCCGATCTAACAGTTCAAAGTCCCAGAGCTGGAATGACCAGGCCTCAGGGAGCCGTGATCCGTGAACACCCTTAGTCTTTTTTCGGGGGGTGGGTTGGGGTGGGGTGTCGAATAGTCGAATAGCCGGGAGTCCCAGGGTAAAAACTATGCCCTTTTACTAATCTGTTTCCTAGGAGTACCCGATGAGTCGGAAAATCTCAATTCACTGCACTGGCGGCAGAAAGATCTATCTGACTTAGAGGCTAATTTTTCCTCCAAGCCAGAGGAGAAATCCCCTCTTCACTGCTGATTTTGAATAAAATGAATGTAGAATTTAATAAAAGTGAAGAGGAAGAAGCTCTTTTTAAGAAACGGCTCTTTTCAGTGTTGAATTTTGAGTTATTTAGTGAATTGTGGTGCTATAATTTGGAATATGCCTAAATTGTAATTCTAGATCAGGTCATACTACTACTACTACTACTACTACTACTACTACTACTACTACTACTGCTGCTATTAAGTGAGTCTCTGCCTTAAGTGTGCACACTGCTCATTCGAAACAGTGCGTCCGAGTAGGGATCGAATTGCTGGAATACTATGAAGAACCAGTGTGTTACGTACCAGCAGTACGGTAACAGAAAATGTATGAAGCAGAGGAATGGCATGCTAAAGAAGAAAGTTTTCGAACTCCTCAGCTATTTCCCGCCAATATTCAGCCAGGCTGTTATACTTGTTACTCAGCAGTAATCCCATCTATCGGATTTGAGCGGCAGCATAAGAGACAAAGAACATCACAACTAACTATGGTCAATGTAATGTTATTGTTGATCACTGTTATGGGCTTTCAGTATTGTAGGCCTTCACATTTAGTTTTCTTCCGACTCTTAAATACCACTCTTATCATAGTCTGTACGGTAAAACTGAATAAAACATAAATGGTCGGAAATCGTGTTCTCTATAACTTTTGATATGTAGTTCTATCTATACTTTTCGATAGGACCAATAACATAGGTATTTAAAAACTTAAATTTTAGACGCCTTCCCCTAAACTACAATTTCATCCAGGGTGAATACAATTGTTTATAACTTAGACGGTAGTTTCTTATTCTCCGACTCTATTCTGTTAACCCATTTTCTTGTGGCTCGGCGTCAATATGGACTTGGCAACAAAAATACAAATTCATGAATATCTGTGTTATTAAAGCCTGTACGGTAACAATGTATGACATAAATGATCCGAGATTTAATTCTATAAAAGTCTAGTTATGTAGTATTTATCGATAGGACCACTAATAATATCAATATTTGAGAATTAAATTGTAGGCCTTCCCCTAAACTACCATTTCACTCAGCCTGAGTAAAATGATTTATAGCCTAGATTGTAGTGGCTCATCCCCCGACCTCACATACTGATTTTCATTAAAAACTCTTCAGCCGTTTTCTCGTGATGCGTGTACAGACAGACAGACAGACAGACAGACAGACAGACAGACAGACAGACAGACAGACAGACAGACAGACAGACAGACAGACAGACAGACAGACATTACGGAAAAGTAAAAAATGCATTTCCGTGTTACTGTGGACATGACCGATACAGAAAAACCATTCTTTTCAAATTCTGAGCTATGTACAGACAAAACTCTTATTTTATATATATATATATAGATTGTACCTGACAAGAGCAATTTTTCTCTTTTCTATGTAAATTAACAATTTGTAATTCTCTCAAGTTTTGTACCTGATGTTCGGACTGCTAAGTCCCCTATATGGTTAGAGCTGACGAGCTCATTAATATTCTTGTTATTCATTTAGATTTTCTAAGTCTCAATTTTTAAAGTAGAAAAAAGAAAAGAAAAACAATTTCAAAATTTGTTATGTCAAGTTCTTCTGTAGTTAATTCCTTGTCCAGCCATTCAACCCAGACACTTCTTATCCCTCTGTGAACCACGAAAACCCAGGAACTATTATTATTATTATTATTATTATTATTATTATTATTATTATTATTATTATTATTATTATTATTATTATTATTATTATTATTATTATGACCTAGTGGAGTGTCCGCGCGTGTTGACGTGGTACGGCAATGGAGCTGTTCTGCATTCGGGAGACAAGTGGTTTCGAAACCCACTGTCGGCTGTAATGAGAATGGTTTGTCTGTGGTTTACTATTTCCACTTCTAGGCAAGTGCTCGGACGAATCATATTCATAAGCCACAGCCGATTCTCCCATCCCTTTACCCAGTTTCATTCACCACCATTCATCTTCATTAGCTCCTCAACTAAAGTTGACGTCGGGAAGGGCTGCCGGCAGTAAAAAACTTGTCATATAGTTTAATCTCACCTCATCCCCGATCCTTGTCAGGAAACGGGGCTAATGGATATACATACATACATACATACATACATACATACATACATACATACATACATACATACATACATACATACATACATACATACATACATACATACATACATACATACATACATACATACATACATACATACATTATTATTATTATTATTATTATTATTATTATTATTATTATTATTATTATGTCCGACTCGTTGGCTGAATGGTCTGCGCACTGGCCTTCAGTTCAGAGGGTCACGGGTTGATTCCCGTCCGAGTCGGGGATTTTAACCTTCATTGGTTAATTCCAATGGCTCGGGGGCTGGGCGTTTGTGCTGTCCCCAACATCCCTGCAACTCACACACCACACTACCGTCCACCACAATAACACGCAGTTACCTACACAGGGCAGATGCCGCCCAACCTCATCGGCGGGTCTGCCTTACAAGGGCTAGAAATAGCCACACGAAATTATTCTTTTTATTATTATTATTATTATTATTATTATTATTATTATTATTATTATTATTATTATTATTATTATTATTATTATGTGTTACTCACCTGCAATAATGTGCGTTTAATTGATAGACCATTGATTGTTCTATACAGCTTATCGCAATGAATGCTTGTTTACTTTATTTTTTCTTCGCATGTAATAACTGTAAGATGTGTGCTGTGTTTTAGCTGGTAAATCTCTCCCGTTGCCGCTAAGATACGTTGGCGAATATTTTGTGCCCTCGGAGTTATGAAATATATGGCACGCCATGTTTCAATTATCTATCTGAAGGCTCTACATTTTTTTCAGAGTACGATTGCTTGGATGCATTCCTATCTTCACGGACGTCAACAATGTGTGAAACGTAATAATAGAATCGTTTCCACCTGGCGCCATGTGAATAGAGGAGTCTTTCAAGGCTCTGTACTTGGACCTCTTCTCTTCGTACTCTTTGTAAATGACATATCGTCGAATTTAAGACATTGCAAATACCACATGTACGCTGACGACCTTCAACTCTACATAGACTCTACAACACAAAACCTTCAGGAAAATATAGACTTAGTAAACATTGACTTACAGACTTTTAGTGAATGGTCTGCTGCCCACGGCCTGCAATTGAACCCTACAAAGTCGCAAGTAATCCTTCTTGGCCATCAACATCAAATGGCAAGTATTAATAAACGTCCATTGCCGAGAGTAATCCTTCAGAATGTTGCAATTCCTTTTGTACCACAAGTGAAGAACCTCAGCGTTATCATGGACAAACGCATGACTTGGTCTGGACATATCTTACATATCTGCCAAAAGGTTTTCTCTGTTCTTCGTTCTTTATATAAATATAAATATATTTCAATAAAACTTAAGCAGAAACTAAGCGAGGTTCTTGTAATGCCACATTTCGACTATTGCGATGTTGTTCTCAATGATGTGAGGCCACTGTTGTCCCTAAGGCTACAGCGTGCTCAAAATGCATGTGTGAGGTATATATGCAATCTAAGAAAATATAACCACGTGTCACCATCTTTCCTAGAATTAGAGTGGTCGTGACTCCACGTTCGCCGTAATCATCATACTCTCCCTCTCCTCCACCGAGTCCATCTTCCCCATCTTACCTTTCTTCGCGTTTTCATTATTTCTCAAATGTGCATAACAGGGATACAAGGGCTCAAACATCAAATCTGCTCGCCATTCCTCACCATCGAACTGCCACATATAATAACTCATTTTCTGTGTTTGCCGCCCGAGAATGGAATCGTTTAACGGATGACGTCAGATGAATACCAACCACAAGGTCATTTAAAAGAGCGTTAAGAGGTACAGCAGGATACTTTATTTCTTCTACGCGTGTAATAACTGTAAGATGTGTGCTGTGTTGTAGCTGGTAAATCTCTCCCGTTGCCGCTAAGATACGTTGGCGATTATTTTGTGCCCTCGAAGTTATGAAATGTATGGCACGCTGTGCACTTCTAGTCTTTTACCGATGGTGCTAGTACATTATTACCACTAGCTATTATTTTTATTCCTATTATTATTATTATTATTATTGTAAGTATGTTTATCTCACTGGGGTGGACATTTATTTCTGTTATAAAGTATTTAAATTGTGTTTAACTGTACTATACTTAGTATTAATTAGAGTAGTGTTAACTTTGATTCTATGTACAAATTGGTTTAGTGTAAGAGAAGGCCTGATGGCCTTAACTACGCCAATAAAGACATCTATCTATCTATCTATCTGTCTATCTATCTATCTATCTATCTATCTATCTATCTATCTATCAGCTCGCTTATCCATTATTATTGCACCTCAAATCAGTACCGTTAGTTACTCGAGTTCAGTGCTGTGTGACAGAGCCCTTAGCGGATATACCATAATATTATCCGTATCCGCGGATATTGCAACTATTTTACTATATTACAACCAAGGTATTGAATGGGATAAATATGTTAACGTAATACAATAGGACTGATACCTGGCAACAGCCCCCCAACACGTTTATCAGGGATTTCCTATTGCGATAATTACTGAGATATTGAGCGGAACCTGTGTTCCTTCTTTTCACTAATTGCGGACAGGAGCCAGTAAGACCTAGAGCTTTATGGACTCAAGTCTCTTTATATACCACCTTTTCCCCACACCATTGTCAAGGGTCACCTCACCACAAGCAAGCATAACTGCATGAAATGTAAGAATACTGACCTGGCGAGCTACACCTGAGTATACCTGAGAGAAATTCAATAAACATTATTATTTAGAAATTATCAGAATAATTATCCGCACTGTCATACCGTTTGCGTTCGTCAAGACACTAACTTCGCAGATATTCGCAGATATCCCATCCAGGTATTTGTGTACTGTATGGCAACAGCTACGAACGGCAACACCTGCATATTAGCAGCAGATCAACAGAAGGCACCATCCGTCGACAATAATTTATCATCTGCGGGTAAAGCAACATTCATGGCGTCCGGAAGTACTACAGCACCACGAGGACAACAAACCGTGATGGACGAGGAAACAATAAAACAAGCAAGGAGTCTTTAATCCAACGATTCTCCGAGTCCCACTCATCGTAAGAAGATCGCCATTGCTCCTGAGGATGACAGCTCCCGTGCATCGACTGGCAGTACCTATACAACACTGTCAGCCAATCCCGAAGCATCTCCAAGCGGCATATCACTTCTAAACATCAAAGAGAGTGATATTATAGCACCGTTTCATTTACCACCTGGGGACCAGTCTCCGGAATTTATGCCATCAAATATTAGAAGCTATGCAGAGGCAGCAAAAAATCCTGCACTGCCCTACCAAGTACGACAGCGCAGTGGCACAGCAAAAAACACCGGTCTACCTGCCCCATTCTACATAGTGAAGTTGAGGCATCTGAACCCGGACATCAACCATCCGAAAGCAATCCACCATATTATCACCAAGCTTCTGCCCAACGCCATACATGAATACAATCTAGAAATTCAATGGAGCAAAGACGGCTACAATATCAAAACTTCTAGACCATTCTACACAGTCCTAGTCAATTCCATAGGAATGGCGCACTTTGGAAAGCACGCTGCAGCACAGAACCTGGCTCAACAACTACGGCGAAACCAACCACCTTCGCGTCCAGCCCCCACCTTGTCAGTGGTGGCATACGGGGTCGATCTCAGTTACACTGAGGACGATGTCGCTGCCCAACTCCAGCAGCAGGGACATCAAATCTTCCGGATCATTCGTATCCGGAATGCCAACGGACCGACCTCGCTGATGCGCATCCTCTCCCGGGATACTGCAACATTTGACCAGCTACTGAGGGATAGTGTGCTGATCTACGCGAAGCGACGTCGTGCGGAGGCCTCCCGCTCATCTCCACTACAGCGCAGGCGCTGCGATCGCTGTCAAGCCTACGATCATCCTACTACTGCACCGTGCTTTCTCGATCAGATATGTGCGATTTGTAGTGGTCAACACGCCTCACATGCTTGCATGAATAAGGGATCATCCAAATGCAGCACCTGCGGCGAAGCTCATCCAACATTTTCAGTCAAATGCAAGGGTAAACCTCAACCTTCTCCCACTCAACCAGAAACCGTGCTACCTATCACCCCCATTGACCTTCCCACCCCGCCTTCCTCTTCCACTCTTCCCCCTCCCTCCACTGAGAAAATTCTGCGATTCATCACTATGGTGCTCCAGAATGTTCTCCCCTTTCAACGTCCTAATATTTTATATCAGGTTTAGTTAGCGGCGCGATTGATCTTCCAGACTCACTTGGACGCAACGTTCTCTGGGACAAGAATGCACTGTGCATTCTTTCCCCTTAATCCTAGTCCACTATTGTAGTAAATGAACATTTATTACGATAATGTATGTTCTTTGAGGGCCAAGCGCCCGCTGCTGGATCTGCAGATAGATCAACACAAACCGGATATCATCATTTTTTATGAAACATTTTTAACAAGGAAACAAAGTCCAAAATTTAAAAACCATACTTTCTACCACTCCGATCGCCCCACCAGAGGCCGCGGAGGGGTAGCTATTAGTATTCATCAATCCATTCCCTCACAACAACATTATCATTATCTATATGAATACCCATCTGAAAAAATAATAGAAATCACGATTGGAAATCAAATAATAGCTCTAGCAACAATTTATATACCTCCAGGTTCTTCCACTCCTACCAAATTTGTGGAATACATCGATCGTAAATACAGTACGAACATTATTATCGCAGATTTCAACATTACGTCATATACGCAGCAACAACAAACCACCTACGACCAGCTATTACATGATATCCGGGGTGTTGACTTCCCTTCCCCTCCCCCACCCGCCGTATATCACAAACGACCCCTGATGTTCTAATCCTCACCCCTAACCTAGCAACGAAATGTGACATCACTATGCTTCCTTCAATAGGCAGTGACCATGTTCCTGCCCTATTAACCGTCACAAATGTCCTAACCAATCCATACCAACATACCCGACGTACTCCACCAGTCAGACAGTATAATCGAACCGACTGGGTAGCATACAGCAAACGATGTCCGGCTCCATGGCTATATGGTTAGCGTGCTGGCCTTTGGTCACAGGGGTCACGGGTTCGATTCCCGGCAAGGTCGGGAATTTTAACCATCATTGGTTAATTTCGCTGGCACGGGGACTGGTTGTATGTGTCGTCTTCATCATCATTTCATCCTCATCATGACGCGCAGGTCGCCTACGGGTGTCAAATCAAAAGACCTGCACCTGGCGAGCCGAACATGTCCTCGGACACTCCCGGCATCAAAAGCCATACGCCATTTCATTTCAGCAAACGATAACAGACATAATACGCAATACTGACCCACCTACATCACCGCATGAATTACACGACGCAATTAAGTCATTAGAATCCGCACTAATTACTGCCGACAGACTCCATATTCCCCGCCACACCTCCCATCCCTCCAAACCTCCCACCTAAAGCACTCCAGCTATTAAAATATTCCCATGACCTTTTCAAGGCATACCTCCGCACCCGTGACCCAAATACCCTCCGCGAACATAGAACTACCCTTAGACATGCTCGTTCATTCATCAAGGCTATGAAAAGAAAAGCCTGGGCAAATACTTATACTGAATTATCCAACACGACTGATACTCGCAAATATTGGACCAAATTAAAACAACTGACACACATAAAGAAATCCTACCCCCATTATCCAATAATACATAACAAATCCACACCCAGTGATCCTAAAGTAAAGGCCGACATTTTCGCAGATCATTATAGAGTAATTTTCTCGCCGTCTTCCGACCCCCATTTCTACCATCCTGACCACGCTGTAATAACCGAATATGCGGATATCACTCAACCTCCTCTTCGACCTAGCTTTGAACCTCCTTCCGCCCCTGATTCCCAACATCCCCTAAATGTTCCTATTGCAGTACAAGACATAAAAACGTACTCAGGACCAAAAAGAACACTGCCCCTGGTCTAGATCAGATTACTTATCGACACATCAAAGAAGCTCCACATCCCTTCCTACAACTCCTAAGTGCAGTATATACTATCATTCTCCATACTGGATTCTTTCCTGTCCATTGGGGACATGCTACTATTTTGTTATTTTTAAAACCTAAAAAACTACCATCCCTCCTAAATTCATATCGTCCTATCAGCCTTCTAACAGTGTATTCTAAAATCTTAGAAACCATCCTCGCACGCCGTATATATTCCTATCTCAACTCCCTCCATTTCATACCTCAATCGCAAGCCGGTTTCCGTCCTCAGCACTCCACACATGACCACCTCCTTCATATCTCTGCATCCCTCACAAAATATTTACCTCCCAAAAACCGCGCAGCCCTTATCAGTATAGACGTTGAAAAAGCCTTTGACAAGGTATGGATCAACGGACTGATATTTAAACTTCGTCGCCTCCCGCTACCTATGATGATCATCCGTTTCCTCGCCAACTTTCTTAAATCGCACACAGCCCAAATCAATATCCATAATACATTATCCTGCACCTTTCCTATTAAAGCAGGAGTCCTACAAGGTAGTCCATTGTCACCGCTGTTCTATATCTTGTTTTGTATCGATATTCCCCAACCTCTTCGCCCACTCAGATTATATCAATTTGATGACGACATAGCAATACTGGCTCTAGAAACTAATAACCGATCCCTGCAATCCCGATTACAAACCTACTTAAATGAGCTCGAACAATGGCTGAATCTTTGGCACATCAAAATCAATGTAAGCAAAACACAATTTATAATTTTCCGCAATCGTAAACGTAGATGCCGTCCTACTAACCAAATTTACCTATCCTTACATGATCAACCCCTTACCGAAACCACCACTCTTACCTACCTAGGGATCACTTTTCAAAATAATTTAAAATGGAATATACATTTGGACCAGATTTACAAAAAGGCATCCCGCAGGTTTCACCTCCTCCGCTGGTTGTTAGGTCAAACCTGGGGATTAAAAGCAACACAGATTATTAATACGTACAAAGCTTTTGTTCGACCTGTTATCACGTACGCCTCCTTATCCTGGATCTCCGCCTCCCTTCTCCAATACCTCGACATATTAAAACTAGACCGTCACGCCATCCGACTGGCTTATCGCCTCAGACCAGAAAGTAGACTCGAAGTAGTAAATGACCTTTATACATTCCCAACAATCCTTTCTCATCTACATTCTATTCGTCTTCGCTATTTACAGAACGCTGTCTCCCGCAGCTCATCTGAACCTTTAGAAGCAATTATCCTTTCTCCTCTCGCCAGACTGTGGCTGAACGCACATAAAGTTATGGACCACTGCAGATCGCACAATTCTGACTGAGGTTCTTATTCCGGTTATTTTTCCATTGCCACCTTACACATTTAGTGGAATTAATGGCGATACCACCGCCATCTCTGATTACATTTGTGTTCAGTGTATGCGTGACCTCTCAGAACTTATGACGACTTGGCTTTTTCACTTGGACAAGAATTGGTTAATAATATTATGTTATTGCTTGTACATTTAAAATCCGATCTTGTTTATCATTTCATCCCATATTCTTTCTCTTCAAGAAAACAATGCTTACTGTTCTTATGTTAAGTTTGTAGTGCTTCGTACTTCAAGAAGGAGACTTTCATTTCTGCTGATGTGTTCTACAAAAGAAGACTTTTTTTAACTTTCGTAAATTATTGTACATGTAATCGGCCTCCCTTTGTTGGACTGGTGGAGAATGAAATAACTATTTGAATAAAATAAAGCAGATATCCGCGTGCAGGGCTGTAATGATAGCTGTGGTGCTTCACTCCCTACACGCGGCAACATTTCTGCCAAAAGAGCTGTAATACATTCTTCACCCTTGTGGGTGGCCTCCCTCGTATCTCGTCCACCACACAGTGATCCGTCACTTCCACGCCGTTTTTTCTCGTGCGTCAGCACGCACGTGAGGGAAGCTTGAGCTCGACCTACACCATGTGTGGGCTCACAGCGAGCTGCCAGTCTGCTAAACCACACTAAGTCTATATGTGGTTAACCAATCTCTACGTAAAACCACGTAATAGGGAACATACGGAATGGAAACTTCGCTCCAATCCCTGCGCGTGACTCCTGTCCGCCATGTTGAAACCGAGTAAACTGATATCATACCTACTAGTTTCGACTGAACGCTTGCTTTGCACCTTGTGAGTTTTAATTTGTTTGCTTGCATTCGGGAGATAGTGGGTTCGAACCCCACAGTTGGCAGTCCTGGTTTCGGTGGTTTCCCCATTGTCACCCCAGGCAAATGCTGGGCCTGTACCTTATTTAAGGCCACGGCTGCTTCCTTCCCACTCCTAGCTATCGTCGCCATAAGACCTATCTGTGTCGGTGCGACGTAAAAAGCAAACATAAAACACGTTTCATTTCGAAAAAAAAGAACAGCTGGAGCATGTAGTCTACCGTCAAATGAACAATTGTTTTAAATAATTCTGAATGTTAAAATTGCAAATAGAAGAAGAAAACCTACAACCTGTTTTCCAGTCATTGACCGGGTCAGGGATGGAATGAATGAACCCCCATCTTGCGGCAAGGATAGGAATTGTGCCGGCTGCCGAAGCCTGTCGCACTCCTCTGGGGCAATGATTAATGACTGACAGATGACATAATATTGGAGATTGCAGTTTTAGGTGCCTTGTACTGTTTGCAGTTTTAGATGCCTTGTACTTGCACGGAAAGTGTCAATCAGTCAATCACTACTGATCTGCATTTAGGACAGTCGCCCAGGTGGCAGATTCCCTATCTGTTGTTTTCTGTTGCTGGAATGAAAGATGACAGGGAAAACCGGAGTACCCCGAGAAAAACCTGTCCCGCTTCCGCTTTGTCCAGCAAAATCTCACATGGGGAGACCGGGATTTGAACCACGCAACCCAGCGGTGAGAGGGCGACACGCTGCCGCTTGAGCAACGGAGGCTGTTAACATTGCAAATACTATAATTTTGCACGCTTGACAGTGAGTGTTTGTATAAGAAAAGATGATAGATGGTGCTCAGCATATAATTGCAAAATCAAATCAAAAATAAAGACATGGACTTTTTCAGCTTTCCAAAAGGCAAGCGGTAGCAAGTTTTTATATCTATCCAGGTGCAGTAAAGCTAATGCAGCGAGCTCGCAGTTGCGATCAACAGTAGATGTCGACTAACCCACCGCCTCCGACTGACGCACTGACGATAGTTATTTTATTCCTAGATCAGGTCATAGTTGTAAGTTAACGACTCTACTCAACACTGCTACTATTACTACTACTAATAATAATTTCTTTCTTTCTTAATCCGTTTACCCTCGAGGGTTGGTTTTTCCCGTGGACTCAGCGAGGGATCCCACCTCTACCACCTCAAGGGCCGTGTCCTGGAGCGCGAGACTTTGGGTCACGGAGATGAAACTGGGAGGAGGACCAGTAGCTCGCCCAGGCGGACTCACCTGCTATGCTGAACAGGGGCCTTGTGGGGGGGTGGGGGGTGGAAAGATTGGAGGGGATAGACAAGGAAAGAGAAGGAAGCGGCCGTGGCCTGAAGTTAGGCACCATCCCGGCATTTGCCTGGAGAAGTAGGAAACCACGGAAAACCACTTCAAGGTTGGCTGAGGTGGGAATCGAATTTCTCTCTACTCAGTTGACCTCCCTAGCCTGAGTGGACCCCGTTCCAGGCCTCGTACCATTTTTCAAATTTCGTGGCAGAGCCGGGAATCGAACCCGCGCCTCCGAGGTTGGCAGCTAATCACACCAACCACTACACCACAGAGGTGGACTATAATAATCCGAAAATTCGAGTGAAATAGTTCATATTATTATTATTATTATTATTATTATTCACCGTTCACCTCGCCTGTCTTCAATCGCATGCTTTTAATAGCGTTCCCTGGGATATTCTCGACTCAGCGATTTCTCACGAGAGAACCACACGCTGAGTTGAATGCCGAGACCTGAGTCATCAGGTAACTTAAATCCAGCGCTAGGCAACTTCCTTGTAACAAAATATAAAGCCTACATGCACACAACTTTAGCACAGTGCCTTAACCCCTCAGAATACCTAGCCGTTTGGTCTTAACTGCACACACGAGATATTTATCTATTCGAACAACTAATTAATCTAATTTATGTGTAATTCGTCACTTCATGATTAAACATGTATGTTCATTACTATTATTCGTGGGTAGTTGTGTAAATTAAGGGAATGTAACATACAACATAATACATGTTACAATTACAATTAGCTATAGGGCCTACATCGCACCGATACAGATAGATCTTACGGCAACGATGGGATAGGAAAGGGCTAGGAAAGGAAGGGAAGTGACCATGGTCTTAATTAAGGTGCAGCCCCAGCATTTGCCTGGTGTGAAAATGGGTAACCACGGAAAACCGTCTTCAGGGCAGCCGACAGTGGAGTTTGAACCCACTAGCACCTGAATGCAAGCTCACAGCTGCGCGTCCCTAACCGCATGGCCAGCTCACTCGGTGGTGATACATGTTAACGGACAATAGTATGTAAATGTCGGGAGAGATAAAATTCACGTTATCACAGCATTTATCAGTATGTTGACCTTCATCTTATAAGGAATGACTCTGTCTACCTACTCAAACCTCCTCACTGAATGTTTATAGGACACAGTCGTCCATCTTCCACCATAGCCGTGCTCATGACGGGGAGATTCGTTCTGAGTGGCTCAGACGGTTGAGGCGCTGGCCCTTCTGACCTCACCTTCAGTCCGATAATATTTTTAGGTGCTCAAATACGTCAGACTCGTGCCGGCAGATTTACTAGCACGTTAAAGAACTCCTGCGGGACAAAATTCCGGCATCTCGGCTTCTACGAAAACCGTCAGAAGTAGTTAGTGGGGCGTAAAATCAATAACATTATTATTTTTATTATTATTAGGCCTATCATTATTATTATAACAGACTGATTTATCAGTTGCGCGATTTCATTATGAGTGTCAACAAGAAAGCAAGCTTTTCGCGACTACTTATATCGTGATCTTAGCCACGTGAACTCCAGTATTACGTGGAATCCGAACCATAGTGACATGTTAGCCACTCAGCTATCTAGGCTTATTCTTAATTTGTCCTAAATTACCCAGTCGAAATACAGGTACGGCTCCCTAGTTACATTCCTTAGGCTCACATTATAATCTTAAAAGCGTAATTATCTCCGCACTGTCTATGAAGGGTCTTGGAGGAGTAAAGCGTAAGGGCTCCCGCATTCTTAACCTTGGAAATAAGAGAGCCTTTGCCATCCAGAAATGGACTTTTTTTTTTTTTTTTTTTTTTTTGCAAGTTGCTTTACGTCGCACAGACACAGATAGGTCTTATGGAGACGATGGGACAGGAAAGGGCTAGGAGTGGTTAGGAAGCTGCCATGGCCTTAATTAAGGCATAGCCCCAGCATTTGCCTGGTGTAAAAATGGGAAACCATGGAAAACCATATTCAGGGCTGCCGACAGTGGGGTCCGAACCCACTATCTCCCGAATACGGGATACTGGCCGCACTTACACGACTGCAGCTATCGAGCTCGGTCATCCAGAAATGAACCTGGTACACATTTCTGATGTAATCTGAGTGAACCCCAGGTCAATGTGCCCCTCCGAAAGGGGAAGTCTCATTTCTAAACTTTATCGACTTCCTGGCAACAAATCGAACCCTCGCTTTTCCGTCTAGGCAATTGCTATATTCTAATCCTATACCTAAAGTACCCTAACAAATGCAACATCCGCAATTTCACTTATTCCTGTTCAACATCCCCCCCATTCATCCAACCCAAGTTACTTACATTGCCAACATGGGCGCCCGCAAGGGGGGGCAAAGGGGGGCACTTGCCCCCCCTGGAATTCTAAAGATGTTGATGTTCAATTGTTTAATATCATACCAGATTATTTCATAAACTGAAATTACTGACAGTCATCTAGCATATGTTATAACTGGAAGTTTCTGTAAACAATTTAATGTTGCTGACGTTATATTGGTTTTTATATTCAAGAAAATTGTTAATGTGCCCCCCCCCTGGAAAAGATCCTGCGGGCGCCCATGATTGCCAAGATGACTGCTGCCCAGTGAGGATTATCGTTCTCTATATGCGATTTTCTATTTTACGCAATAAAAATATCACACGAGAACACTTTTACGTATTTCTAAAACAACTTTATTATCACTACGAACTTATCCTGTCAGAAGAAGAAAACATTCAGTGCCTCTCTCGAGAATCCCAAAACAAAACAATCGCTCTATAAAACAATCTACATAGAATTTATACATGTTTCACATCAGAGATCTAATGGTGCTGTTCCTTGACGCCATATTGGAAGTCTGTGTGTCCGTACCTCCGTTACTATGTTAACCAGGATAAGCATATTCACGTTATACGTCCATGGACATGAAACATAAATATAATAACATAATACTTTCGGCTCATCTTAAAACTTCAAAATACGAGTATTGAAGGTTTTATCATAATTAGGATACCTGTCCTACGACAGGATGCCTGTAGATATTGGATGCACGTGGTCATCGCCACATTCCTGGGCTTTCGAGATCAGACCGTTATTTGTCACCCCCTCATTACACACACACACACACACACATACACTAAAACATATTTCTTCTGCAAAGAAATAAAACGAACAAACTATTGAAAAACTTGAGATGCAAACAATATTTCTTCTTCTTCTTCTTTCTCTTCTTGGCCTTTTCCCAATTTCTTGGGGTCGGCACTAAGTGTGGCTTTTTCCCAGTCAACAGTAGGCCTATTGCTTATATCGTCTTATCCCATAATTCCCACAACGATGACTCAATTGTTGCTCAGAGTTCCAAAAGTCATTGTGAACGTCTTCCACGTGCAATATCTTATCAAGAAGATATACTGGTGGTCAAGGTTAAATCCCTCTTTTGCTACTTACAAACTTCCTCCAAACAATATTTGAAACTACTGTACCTACAATTCGTTTTTTAATCGCCCTGGACTCAGCAACCGTTAAACAATGGAATTATTAGGAAAACCTGTCTAGGGTCAGTTGTAGCCAACTAACACAGGAGATACATTTGTTACTCTGTAGTATATTTTATACTGTACTTTGAATTACGACATATTTATTTTCCAAGCGTCCATTTAAATTTCTTGCCAATATTATTTAGGTTGATCCTAAAAGTACGGAGGCATCTTCAAGTGATTAAGACAACACAAAATGTACCTTGGTTAGCGTTGCCATGGTAAAAGAAATGTCGTACCTAAAGCTCTGAAGTTTAAAACTCAACACTGTAGCTAATTTTATTTCTCTGCTACAAGAAATTCAGAAATTATCATCTATCAGTAGTAGGTAATTCTACAGGTACAGCGAGTAATGTTTTATTTTCAAAGGGCTGAACCTTGGTAACATATCGAAGAACTCTGCAATGGCAAAGGTTTTGCAGCAATGTAAATTGATAGTGTGGGATGACTGCACCATGGCACACAAAAAGTCTTTGGAGGCATTAGACCGAACCATGCAAGATCTGCGGAACAATCAAAACCGATCTGGTGGAGCGATGATTTTGTTAGCAAGAGATTTTCGTCAAACATTGCCAGTGATTCCACGTTCAACGCCAACTGATGAACTTAATGCATGTTTAAAGTCATCAGTTTTGTGGAATCACGTCAAGATATTACTGTAAATTTAAGCCAGAATCTGCGTGTCGAGTTGCAAAATGATCCATCTGGAGAGATATTTTCAAAACAACTAATTGACATTGGTAATGGAAAATTCCCTTCAGACGTTCTGACTGGCTGCATTACTTTTCCTGACAATTTTTGTCAGTTTACTGAATCCAAAACCGAACTCATTCAAGAGGTGTTCCCAAACATTGGTCAAAATTACAGAGATCATATTTGGTTGAGCGAACGAGCTATATTGGCTGCCAAAAACATGGATGTAAATGAATTAAATTTCAAAATTCAAAATGAAATTGCCGGTGAATTGAGGACATACAAATCAGTTGATTCCGCTACTAACCAAGATGATGTCGTCAACTATTCACCCGAATATTTGAACTAGCTGGATTTGCCGGGATTGCCGCCTCACATTCTTCAATTAAAGGTCGGATCAGTGGTCATAATGTTGCGAAATATCAACCAACCGCGTCTTTGTAATGGCACAAGACTAGCGGTGAAAACATTACTGAACAACGTGATCGAAGCAACCATTCTAACGGGGAAGTATAAAGGAGAAGACGCTAGTTGCTTTTCGTCGCACCGACACAGATAGGTCTTATGGCGACGATGGGACAGGGAAGGGCTAGGAGTGGGAAGGAAGCGGCCGTGGCCTTAACGAAGGTACAGCCCCAGCATTTGCCTGGTGTGAAAATGGGAAACCACGGAAAACCATTTTCAGGGCTGCTGACAGTGGGGTTCGAACCTACTATCTCTTGAATACTGGATACTGGCCGCACTTAAGCGGTTGCAGCTATCGAGTGGAGGAGAAGACGTTTTGATACCAAGCATCCCTATGATTCCGACTGACATACCATTTGAATTTAAACAACTGCATTTTCCAGTATGGCTCGCTTTTGCTATGACCATAAATAAATCCCAGGGGCAGTCATTGAATGTTTGCGGCATTAATCTTGAACACCCATATTCCTCGCATGGCCAACCATCAACTTCGTTTGTTTACGCGCTAGGTAATCAAACAAAAAATATCGTGCACATTAAAGCTTTACGATGAAAAATATCTTCATAGTGTTGATTGGAATCAGTGTTTTCTGTGATAGTTATTTCCTACGAAGAAAGAGGAGTGAGTTTTGCCACATTAGCTTCACGCCAACAACTTATCAAATTACTTGATTTGCAACGGGGGATAATTATGGCTCTGTGAGGGATTTGAAACCCTGCTAAACAGTTTTCTTCTACGTTACAGTCAATCAGGGTTATTTTTGGGTAGTGATATGCTGTGACCTATTTGAGCATTTCCTTATTCACAATCAAGATATTAATATTGCAGGTAATGAAAACACGTTTTTCCAGTAGTTTGTTACTAACTTTTGGTAGCAGTAGAAAATTAACTCATTTGATGTTGATGATGTAGTCATTTACATTATTCTGATTTTTGCGTGCAGTACAGACTGAATTTGAGTTCGTTCCATTGTCATTTATTTTTGACAGAACGACGTCTGTCGGGTCAGCTAGTAGAAAACAAATGAAAGAAGGAATAAATACATCAAAACGAAAATCCACAGCTAGTTTCCAGTTTCAACCGGGACAGGAATGGAACGAATGAAGCCCCATCTAGCGGCGAGGATAGGAATTGTGCCAGCTGCCGAAGCCTGTCGTACTCTCTGGGGCAATGATTAATGACTGACAGATGAAATAAAATGATATTGGAGAGTGTTGCTGGAATGTAAGATGACAGGGAAAAACTGGAGTACTCGGAGAGAAACCTGTCTCGCCTCCGCATTGTCCAGCACAAATCGCACATGGAGTGACTGGGATATCAACCGTGGTACCCAGCGGTGAGAGGCCGCCACGCTGCCGCCTGAGCAACGGAGGCAAGAATAAATACATAAATAAATATAAATGAATAATGACAATAAAATATTTATATTGATGCTTTCATAGTCCATATTGTTACGTACCATATCGTCGTAGCCCCCTTCGGTATTTCCCGAAAGAAATTAGGCAGTCAACTGGGAGCTCACAGCCTGAGGGCATGTCCGGCCTCTCCCTGCCTTGTTCCTTTCGTTCTGGTTTTGCCGTGCGCTTTCTGGAACGGGAAACGAGAAACTTCCAGTACTCATCACCCGAGGTATAAAACGGAGGCTAGCAGCGAACAGTGAGTCAGTGTTGGAGTTCGGTAGAAGGACTGGCGTGGCAGCAGTGTTGGTTGTCGCCAGTGTCTCACCGGTGTCAGAGTATCTGTGTGGAGTACGATGTGTGCACTGCCTTGGAGTACTGACTGGAGTACTGTATGTGTACCGACGTGGAGAGAGTGATTGGTGCTTGACGGCGATAGTACTGGTTGTCGTCGGTGCCTCGCCGGAGTCAGGGTATCGTCGAGTACTGAGCAGAGTACTGGCTGCGTACTGCCTTGCAGTAGTGTGTGTGTACTATCGTGTATTGTGAACTGCCTTGAAGTCGGTGTGCGGAACATTGAGATGTGTGTAATTGAAGCAGTGTTAATTACCTTTGTTGTGAGGAGTATTGTCCTGCTGGTTAACACTGTTGAGTTGTTGCTGTTTAGTTGTCAGTGATAAGTAACTCGCTATGTTTCAGTGTGTGATTACTGGTTTGTCTCTGGAGTCGCATCGCGGAACAGTTATCGTGTATTGTTGGGGGTCAATATACATACTGTGTGGTGTGATTGGACTTGCGAGCAAAAATCAAAGCGAGGCGAGCTTGTCAATAAGGATTACAGCCGTCTCACATAATACAAACGAGCCGGACTATCTGCAGTGTGAAGAGGACAGAGACTTGTAAATAGGCCGAATTAGTGAGTGTGGTCACCCATGATTGAATAGAATTGTGTGCGTATATAAATATGCGTGTGCATCAATTTAAGCCATCCTAGAATTAAATTAGAGCGATAAAACAGGCTGTTTTATTCGTAACAATATGAATAGATAGAATAGCGGGGCACATTGCAACAGGTGACAACTCATTTTTCACTTGTCATTTTGAGACACATTATTATTTTCGAATTACTTTCGAAATTACGTTTTTGATAGATAAAAATATAAAGTTTCTCCCGATTGTTTTTAATTTCTATATGAATAAATATTCTCTCTTAATAAAAAAATTAATTCAAATTATTGTTGAAACATGCCCCTCCTCTAATAAATATCCGAAAATAGAAACGGAAAACTAAGATGAAAGTGCTAATTCAAGGGTGGTTGCAGGGAGCTATAATACAAACTTAGGTGTTTCATTCATCCTTGTGCATGTCATGTCATTTCTGCTTCAGGCATATCTCCACTTTATGCTGGTTGTTCTATAGTAAAACTGACATTTGAAAATGAATTTGTAAGTAAATCTTAACAATATCAGAATTCATCAGATTATTTTTCCATAGATTTCAACGTAGTGTTCTCAGAATTGTGTTGTTAGTTGTAGTGAGAGGCAGTAAGTGTTTTCTGAAAAATGCAAAACTTTGAAGTGATTTCCTGAAATAAAGGCTACAAACAACGGAAGAAGCAGAATTAGTGTTAGGGACGAAGTTATTGCGAGATATTTTTTTTTTGAGCCACTCCTTAGTTTTGTCCTCGTCTACAGGAATTTCGTGAAATGATAGTGTTTACTGCTCTTTTTCCTTTTCGAAGTACAATAAGGCACACAGCAATACATGTTCGAATATTTCCAAACACAGTTAAAGAAAAACAAATCACTACGCAACACAATAAAAAGGAATTAGCGAATAAAATAGAATTCTTGTTGTTGTTATTCGCTTTAGGTCGCTCCGTCACAGATAGTGTTAGAATTCTTATTTAGGACGAAGTTACGGCGAGAAATCACTTTGAACCACTCATTCTTTTGTTTGCTAAAATTTCTGTTTGAAGTACAAAAAGGCGCACAACAGCATCGCATATTCCAAGATATATAAACACAATTTAAAAAATCAAATCACCACACTACACAATAAAAAACTAATTAGCGCATAACTATCAACTCTCAACATCAAGCCAACAAACACCTCATTGCGAAAAACATTACCAGCACTTTTTTTTTGCTAGGGGGCTTTACGTCGCACCGACACAGATAGGTCTTATGGCGACGATGGGATAGGAAAGGCCTAGGAGTTGGAAGGAATCGGCCGTGGCCTTAATTAATGTACAGCCCCAGCATTTGCCTGGTGTGAAAATGGGAAACCATGGAAAACCATCTTCAGGGCTGCCGATAGTGGGATTCGAACCTACTATCTCCCGGATGCAAGCTCACAGCCACGCGCCTCTACGCGCACGGCCAACTCGCCCGGTTTACCAGCACTTACAACAGCAAAACAATATAAATGAAACTGGAAATGCGGTAATTTGCGGTATAGAGCTTCCTGTCAGTGACTTAGGAGGCTAGCGCTCCAGCGGCATTATGCTGAAACTTTCCAATTACAGCTTTATGCTGGGCTTCACAAGCGATTGTCAAGGCCGGTATAAGGAGCGGAGCGAGGGATCCAATCGGCCGTGCTTCCGGAATGCAAACTCACAGCTGCGCGCCCCTAACCGCACGGCCAACTCACCCTGTGCAGCTAGATGTGTTCACCTGATATCGACGTTATTTTGGCAAATATCAACGAAGGTAGCCTTTAGGATTAATAATCTTAACAGTATTAGTCAATTTAACATAGGCCTACTCCTTCATTCCTCTAAATTAAGATAAATCGGCAATCGAAGTCAATATGAGTACGTCAGCTGAACTACACCACCTCTCCGCAGTTTCATTTCACGACATTATTTTGCCGAATATCAACGAAAGTAGTCTTTAGGATTAATCATTTTAACAGTATTAACTTACGTGACATTCTCCGTACCTCTAAATTACGATAAATCGGTAACCCAAGTCCATCTTTTCCATAGAGGAGTATGCATTTCTACCGCAATAACTTAGGTCGCCAGTGCCACGTGTCGAACTATGAAACTACTCCGATTACAGTGCATGGACCCAGTTGTCAACGTCGCTAAGGAGCTAGCTAGAGTGACGCATCAAGTCGGCCGTGCCAGGAGGTAATGGGTTCGAATTTGGCCAGAGAGAGTGCGTAACTCTCTAGGTGGTCCACCCCATCCCCTCAGGGTGAGGAATGAAAACATTTATGGATAGATAGATAGATAGATAGATAGATAGATAGATAGATAGATAGATAGATAGATAGATAGATAGATAGATAGGGTTCGAACTCCACTGTCGGCAGCCCTGAAGATGGTTTTCCGAGGTTTCTCATTTTCACACCAGGCAAATGCTGGGGATGTACCTTAATTAAGGCCACGACCATTTCCTTCCCATTCCTATCCCATCGTCGCCATAAGACCCATCTGTGTCGGTGCGACGTAAAGCAAATTCTAAAAAGAAAAAAAAAACATGTAGCTGGAATTATTTTATTATCGTGTTGAGTCTAACACAGCCTTCTCTCGTAAAACTAGCGACACGTTCTCTCATAAAAATGCACTGAAAATAAAAAAAAAATCACTATGACAACCTAAGTAACTGACTTAACAAATCTATTTCGAAACAGGAATTTATAAAGAACTATGACATGATATGACCTAAAATAGACTCAGGGAAATAAGCGCCCTCAGCATCGAATGTGAAAGGGCAAGATCCACTGATGTCAGTGAAATCATCAATACGTTAGCACCGGGCGAGGTGGCCAAACGGTTAGGGGCACGCAGCTGTGAGCTTGCATCCGGGAGATAGTGGGTTCGAACCCTACTGTCAGTAGTCATGAAGGTGGTTTCCCCATTTTCACATCAAGCAGATGCTGGGGCTGTACTTTAATTAAGACCACGGCCGCTTCTCTCCCACTGCTAGCCTTTTCCTATCCCATCGACGCCATAAGGGGCGTAGAGCTAACCACTGCCCCATCACGTGCCGCGGTTAACAATGGTGGAAGCCGTTACCTTCCACTCCTCCAAGGGCCTTCATGGCCTGTACGGAGATGTCTTTGTCTTTATCGTCGCCGTAAGACCTATCTGTGTCAATGCGACGTAAAACAAATTGTAAAAAAACAAAAATACATTTGCATCTCAGAAATCACTCCGCGTGGCCTAGTTTTTTTTTTTTTTTTTTGCTAGGGGCTTTACGTCGCACCGACACAGATAGGTCTTATGGCGACGATGGGATAGGAAAGGCCTAGGAGTTGGAAGGAAGCGGCCGTGGCCTTAATTAAGGTACAGCCCCAGCATTCGCCTGGTGTGAAAATGGGAAACCACGGAAAACCATTTTCAGGGCTGCCGATAGTGGGATTCGAACCTACTATCTCCCGGATGCAAGCTCACAGCCGCACGCCTCTACGCGCACGGCTGGCCTAGTTTTATCAGACTTTGATGCGAAAACAATCAATTATTTTAAAAATGTAAATAAAGCTAGAAGTTGTTGTATTTCAATCCCTACAAAATATTTATTTTTGAAATAAAATCTAAAATCTTTTGAGTTGGTCTTTTGCACATAAGTTACTGTACTGTATTAAAGGAATATATTTGGCATTAAAGTTGTTTTTGTATTTACTGCATTTAAATGATTTATAGGTTATATATAGGTTTTTAAAAGGGTCCAACGATAACTTCTGCAGGCAGGCCCGCATACTCTTCGTTACGCCTCTTCTTCTGCCTTTGTTTTCACCTGTTTGTACCTGTAATTATTCTCGCTTCTATCATCTCTGTTACTTCTGATTTATGGATAAGATATCCAGAGTCCACCCACCTTTCACTCCCGCACAGTAAAGTCTGGGAGTTGACTTCCTTCTTACAACATAACGTTGATCAGGTTACGTGAACGAATCCGATCCAGGAAATGTCACTGTAATATTTGTCCCAAATGGAAGATAATAATTGCTTTTACTCAAATAAAGTGTAAAATCTGCGGTAAATGAAGAAATAGTACGAAATATTTTACGTGTAGAGAATAATATGGATGTATACTTTACTAACTTCCAACTATTTTTTCTGTCCGCCTCCGTAGCGTAACGGTTAGTGTTAGTAGCTGCAGTCCTCGGGGGCCTGGGTTCGATTCCCGGTACTACCAGAAATTTAAGGATGGCAGGAGGGCTGGTATGTGGTTGAAATGGTACATGCAGCTCACCTCCAATGGGGGTGTACCTGAAAAGAGCTGCACCACCTCGGGATGAGGACGCGAGTTTAGTTTTTACTATTTTTTCTGCTACGTCGGAGCGCTTCCGTATCTGTTCAATTTCGTGTGTGATGTCTTTGCTCAATGAAGTTGTTTGAATTAATTAGGTGTCGCTTTCTTCATGTTGCTCATTCGTTTTGTGCCCTAACTCATTCATTAAGTGATATGTTTATTGGTCCAGGGATCATGCTATTTTGCTACTTTGAACTGCCTGCGCTAGTTATATGGACAAATATAATGAGAATTCACAGACATAGCACTCCGATTCGCCGGTGCTAGCCCTGGACCTCAAGGCGCGCGGCTGTGAGGCTTGCATCCGGGAGATAGTAGGTTCGAATCCCACTATCGGCAGCCCTGAAGATGGTTTTCCGTGGTTTCCCATTTTCACACCAGGCAAATGCTGGGGCTGTACCTTAATTAAGGCCATGGCCGCTTCCTTCCAACTCCTAGGCCTTTCCTATCCCATCGTCGCCATAAGACCTATCTGTGTCGGTGCGACGTAAAGCCCCTAGCAAAAAAAAAAAAGAAACAAAAGACGGCACGAGCAGCGGAATGCAACGTAAGGGGAGTACTGTCTACAGTCTGTTAAGTACGTATAGGCCTACACATTTCTCTACATATTTATCTAGTAACGACGGTATTTCTTCATTTAGCGCAGATTTTACATTTTATTTGAGTAAAAGTAACTATTATCTTTCGTTTGGGACAAATATTACAGTGACATTTCGTGGATCGGATTCGTTCATATAACCCTCCGCCTGTGGGTGGGAGCGGTAGAATACACCCGCAGTATCCCCTGCTTGTCGTGCGAGGTGACTAAAAAGAGGACTAGGGGTTCCCCACTTGGGAGCGTGGGTTGGCGATAGTGATTTCCCAAGCTGAGTCTCGTATTGCTTTCACTTACTTGTGTCAGATCTTTCTTATCTGGCTTTCCTTAGTTAGCTCTTGTTCTTTTACGATCCCGACAATATTAGGTTTGTGAAGCCTAGGGAGTCTTTCATTTTCACGCCCTTCGCGGCCCTTCCATGTTTCTTTCTGATCAGTGTTAATAGAGGATGGTTGCCTAGTTGTACTTCCTCTTAAAACAGTAATCACCACCACTTAGTAAACTACTATATTGGGAGAATAATACGCATTTATTTGCGCCTAAGTAAGCATATTTACACAATTTACATGTTAATACTGTTTTTCAGTGGCTATCTCAGTGATGGACCTCGTCATTCCGTTTCACTGTAAGATATATCTTGTACATTGTCTATAACACAATCTGCACACACAAGTGTTGTCGGGCTTGTACCTACTTGTGGAGCACACTACTGCATGTGGTGGAAGCCATGCACTGCCAACCGTGTAGTCCAGCTGCGGTCCGTGAACGCACTAGTGCCATAGAAGTCAAAATAATTATTTCATTCTCCTTCTCTCTCCTATCCCATATGAAGGTTTTATATGCTGCTATGGAAGGAAGCAGAAATTTCAATCTTATTTCCTCAATTGAAAACGGCTCTTTTACAAGCTCGTACGCCAGTCTTGAAGGAGTTAGGTTAGAAATGTCTAGCGCTCTTTTTAGGAATGTAGCCTTTACTGCTTCCCATTGATGTAGGTCGGTCTTTGTAATATGACACCAGATTAAATAAATGTATAATATATGTCAAAATAAGCCTGATTTTGGTTTTAAAAGCTTTATCGCTGTGTCTCGAGAGAGCAGTCTGACGCTGCACAAATTGCAGCCGCTTCACTTTCTCTGATATGCTGGTTTCAAAATTACTCCGCTGGTCTGTAATGTAATTCCTAGATGTTTGAAATGTCTCACTCTTTGCAGTTCCTCACCTCTATACAATATTTTGTTGCTCCGTTTCGTTCGTCCTGCCTCCTTTTTGGAAAGTCATCATCATCATCATCATCATCATCATCATCATCATCATCATCATTGCTCATTGCTGGGTGTCGAGACCTCATAACTCTATCATTTCTGCATTGAAGCCTTGACGAGATGCCTCTATCCAGAGTGGTTTACAGCTTTTCTTAACATGATCTGAAGAGGTAGGCCAGTGACCTTCTTCGCCTGATCCAACCATCTACATTCTTCTTCGTGGTCCACTGCCTGCAACTTTGCCTTGCAAAATGGTCTTTTCCAAATTCTCTCCTCCTGAAAATTTGGCCGAGGAACTGGAGGTAACACTCACTCACACGGGAAGATAGACGTTTCTTGATGTTCAGTTAATTCAGAATGAACGGTTTTATTTTAGCTCAGTTGTAGCTTGTTCATATCTGCCCATGCTATCTTGTAGGTCATCGAGTTTAGATGAGCCTAAGGCCATGTCGTCTGCAAAAATGAATAGGGAAGATTGTCCTTTAAGTACTGTCACTACGTCGGCTGTCACCAAGTTGAACAACAGTGGGCTGGCTGGACCATCTTGTAGGACGCCGATCATCTGCAGAGAGTTTATTTATCAATGTCTTTCTGTTCAATAGGTCAAAGGCCTTCCTGAAGTCAATAAAGATGACGTGATATTGCCCTCTTTGATATCGTAGGGCGTCATCGATAACTTCCAGTAAATTTTCAACTGCATCAAGTGTTGATCTTCCCTTGCGGAAACCAAACTGCTGGTCAGGAATTATACAGGGTGTTTTTTCGGTTAACCTTTTTCTGATAATTTTGCTAAAGATCTTAAATAACGTGTTTTCAAGAGCAAATTTCCCGGTAGGAATATGGTGAATTTACATTTCCTTTGTGCAGTACCTTTATTTTAAATGATCTCCAGCGTGTCGGAATTGTGCTCATTTCCATACATTTGTAGAAAATCCATGTACGGTAATGCATGTTGCCATCTGGGCCAGCTGCTTCGTGTCCTTTCAGTTAAATAACTCTGGTTATCACTTCTATTTCTGTGATTTGTGGAAATTATTTTGTTTTCGGTTTGGATGGAATCCAAAGCTGGGTCTTATTTCCGAAAATTAGTTTAAAGTGCTCCTGCCATGTTTGCATCCCAAAGAGGGAGAGAATTTTGGTGTCCTAGGTTTCAATGCTTCGAAGTGATTACTATTGCTTTTTCTACAAGTCTTCTTTTTGTTTCCTTTATCCACATCCAACTTTGTTTTCTTTTACCAAGCATGTTTAACTATGTCTTAAGACGCTGTATGCAAGTCTTGCTTTGATTTTGAAGCCCTGGCTTTGTGGAGGCATTCCAGAATCTGCCTCCGTTTCCGGTAGCATTCGAAGTCAAACCGAGGTTGCGATCGGCGTTTCTTAATAGTTGCTACAACTTGCACTTCCCTTATATTTTTCCATTTTAATAGCTGTTGTATCTACGTTCCTTTAGCAATTTTCTCCTTGATGTATCCTACTATTGTTGGTGCTTCCTTGATAAAGTCAGTATTGAGAGAACGCTTTACTATAAAATTCTCACGGAAACTCTTTTTTGAATAGTTTGCTCCATATGCAGTCGTGGAGACTATTCAAGACCATCTTCAATATATAAAACCACGGCCAACTTGATGCGTCGCTCTAGCTAGCTCCCGAGCGCAGCAATGAATCCAGTCGGCCGTGATTAAACCTTAACTCAGCCATTGATATTAGGTAAAATGGCGCCGCGTTCGGTTTATTCAAATGTAAATATAAGCATGTGATAAGCATCAGTGTAGCTTCTTCTGTTGGTTTTGTTTTGTTAGGGAACATTAGTGTAGTGATATTTTTATTGAAATTTAGTTTTAAATCTAATATGATGTATTAGGACCGTGTCGTTCGTGTTTTGTGCCTGGATGTAAATCATATTAAGGCAGATGCAATTCATTCAAATCAAGTGTACTTATTGTGATGATTTCGTAGTTACAAGTAATTAATTAGGGTGCATTAAAACATTCCAGGGTAAATTTTTCATTAGAGAGGATATTTTTAGTGTATCTGAAAGTTATTTTTTCCGGATATCGCCAAAGCTCTGAGTTGATGCCTATCCATTATCCTACTACTATAACTTTTGAGGTTATAACAAGTGATAAAGCTGTTTATTTTATTTGCGAATGAAGATGATATTCTCTTTGTTAAACTGAAGGACAAGGTATCAACATTACTGATATATTGTCCCTCACAGTATGAATTTATTGACCAATGGGGTGGGTGTTAATGAGTTTTATACGAAAATTAATGTGCCACCAGAGAACTTCAAATCTATTCTACTAGTGAGAGGTAAAGACTATCATCTGAAGTGTAACAGACGGAGTATAACAACTGGGTGAATCATTGTCAGAATCCTTCCTAGGTGCCGAGGTGGTGGTCACCAGCAGAGCGATTATCTCGTACGTGTTATGAGAGAATTGAAATTCGTGACAGGGTATATTTCTAATATATTTCTTGAACGAGGTGGGCTGTTATATTTAAAAACGTATGGCAATAGCAAGTTCATTCAAATAAATGTATTTATAAAACAAGTATTGATTTATAGGAAGAAAAATTACGTACTGGAATAATTTACCAAGGGTGCCTTTTACTACATCTACAGTTATTCTATAAATTTAAAACTTCTCTGAAATCATTTAAGAAACGACTAGGTAAACTGCTGATAAGCTATGTGGCCCCTGAAGACAGCCCTGTCTAAATGCAGATCATTGATGTTTGATTGGAAACTGCTGCTCTTTGAAACGTATCAGATATTCCCCAGGACTGTTATTTTAGAATGCAATCCTATCTTACCCATTTCCAGGACTATACTATTTCATATAAAGTACTTATGTTTTGAATTTTCGTCATATTGCTTATCTAAATATATGTCTAGATAGCATTGGTTCTATTACCCCAAGTAAAGCACTCTTGAATGAAAATATTAAACTGCTTTAAGAATCAGGAATGCCGCGTGATATGAAGTACAGAGGATGAAAAGTATTGCACATGGCAGAAAATACAGTAGATGTCGGTTTTAATTTCTTCAATGTGATATCCACGAAATAAGGATATTACTGACCTTCCCTGCTAAAATAGTTTCAACCTGATACACCATATAACATTATAATTGACGTTTCACATGTAATGCGTGAACTTGAGAGAATTCCAGTGATATACAATTAGTGTTCAATATCGCTGATGTATCAATGTCATAAGTGCACACATAATTAAATTTCTTAAAATAATAGACGTCTGCATTACATGTGTCTACTGTCGACATTTGGTTTGAAATGCTCGATATATTCAGATGGGTCTCCTTATTTTGTTATTTTAACTTAACATGACATATTGAAATGTGTATGTTATTATTGACAACTTAGCAATTCAATACGATAATCAGAAGGTCATATTTATGGATTACAAGCTTGTTTACTCAACCGATGCGTCGGCCATATTGATTTTGTATTAAGGTCTGATTCTTATACTGTTGTAGATGGTGTTGGACTATTGGCAGATGCTTCCTTAGAGTGTATGTATGTATGTATATATGTATGTATGTTATGTATGTATGTATGTATGTATGTATGTATGTATGTATGTATGTATGTATGTATGTATGTATGTATGTATGTTCAGTCCGTCAGCGATGCCGCTGGTGGGATCCTCAACAGCTCTGCCATCAGCCGTCATAGATGGCCTAGGCTTCGCCGAAGAGGCGTACAAGGGAAATGAGGAGTGAGGTAGTTTCCCGTTGCTTTCCTCACCGAGCCAGAGTTGCTATTACATATCAGTCTGCCAAGCCTACTGAAATGCATACACCAACCGTCCCTATGAGCAACATTTTCACACTGTTCATTGCAGGGACTGCCTGCATAAGGATTGCTTTACTAGCACCACTCATACCTCAGTCACTTTCATATTGTCAAAGCCAAGAATAAGACAGAGACAGATCCATGAAAGTAACAAAATTGCTCTAGCCTATATCAGAAGACACCGTGCACTATAAACACTAGGTCCTGCCAGCAAAGGCATTCCTTAGAGGGTACACATCCGGATTATAGAGGGCCTTGATTCCCATAGCTTTTGCATGAGTGTTCATGGAATAGATAAATTGCACAGCGCTCTTGTAGCGTATGCATGTCATCTCTTGTCTATTCATGAGTAGGGTGAAATCCTCCTGTTCTAATAAGTGTTTGATATGTGATTTTTTCCGTTGCGTCAGAAATACTTTCGATAATGTCAAAGGCTGCTCTTTCTCCTTTAAAATATTCGCTAATGATAAATAAGTCCTTTGTTTCTAGTACGAGTAGATTTCTGGTAGTGTGGATCTTGGGAGAATACACATTCGAAATACTTGATTTGATCGACCTGTTCGAGTGTCGTATTTTCTGCCTGGCGTTGAGTCCTCTTAGCTTTCTTCCTTACTGACATAACGTCAGTCTTGGAAATGCTAACTTTCCCATCAGAGTCGCTACTTCAAACTACGAGATATTCAGCGCAGTCTGCTATTGAGACCAGGTCATCGGCGTAGACCAACTGTTTACTACATTTCCACTCAAATCAATTCCTCTCTGCCATTGTATACCATTGAGTAAATGATCAGTGTATACCATGAACAACAAAGGTGAAATACTACAGACTTTTCTAACCACTGTAACTACTTTGAACCAAGAATTCATTCCGCCACAAATCTCACCGTGGCCCGATTGTCAACATAAATGCCTTTGATTGCAGTAGTAGAGCAACAGCAGTTGACTGCCAAATTTCACTTTCGCCACTGCTCGTTTGCAGAGTCAGCATGTTTGTGATGTCCGGTGCCGACGTCATCAAGGTCAATGACTTCTAACTCACCATGGCGTCATAACCTATACTAACCTAACATCACCGGCTCCTTGGAGACGCCCGTCGGTCAGGTTAATGGTCGGTTTTGGGGGAGAGACGCCCCCCTGGGTTATCCCTCGGTCCATCAAAAAATTGGGGTCCCTGGTGCCTAGTTTCTGATCCCGGAGAACGTGGCCACGCCCGCCGAGGTGGGGACCTACTGAGCGGTGCTGGCACATGGCGACAGGCCCCTTTCCTCTCCGCTCGAGGCGAAGCTCTGTATGCCGGCTGGCCGGGTGGTCCTCCGCGCAGTTGGCGTACACTGGCGCCTTCCTAGGTGCCGAGGTGGTGGTCACCAGCATAGCAATGGTATCGTACCTGGAGCCCACGATCGTATCCTTGTGGTTGTATATGCCCCACTGATGGTACAAGTGAGCATAGAAATGGTGTCCCGGTATAAACAAAGCATGGTATACCCCCACCTCCACGCTTAACGCATTGCTGCAGGTAGACAGCCCGCAACAAGACTGTTGTGATTGAAATGGGCTCAGTGGTGATGTATAGCAATGCACACACTGTGCCTTCAGCACTACCCGTTCACCCCTTCCCGTCTTTTTTGGTACTGGAGTGGCTTTCAACACTATCCCTTCACTCCCTCCCCTCCTTTTCTGTACTGGAGTGGCTTTCGACACTACCCCTTCACTCCCTCACCTCCTTTTTTGTACTGGAGTGACCTTCGACACTACGCCTTCACTTTCTCCCCTCCTTTTCTGTACTGGAGTGGCCTTCGACGCTACCCCCTTCACTCCCTTACCTCGTTTTCTGTACTGGAGTGGCCTTCGACACTACCCCCTTCACTCCCTCCGCTCCTTTTCTGTACTGGAGTGGCCTTCGACACTACCCCTTCACTTCCTCCCCTTCTTTTCTGTACTGGAATTGGGCAGTGTTGATTGTTTACGTCGGGGCACGATTTCTGTGCTTGCATGTACACCATCAGGTCCGGGAGGCACACATGGAGTCGGTCCTGGAAAAGTTCATCTGGATAAAATCCCCGCTGTGACCTCGAAGTCGAAATCAGCGGATCTCTTGTTGTCTGCCATATTTCCTCGGCAGCCTTAAATTTGAGACGCTCCCTGTAGCCTTTTGACGTTCAGGATTGGTGTGATATTGGATGCCACTCTATCCTCTCGATTGCGTTTTCGATCATTCTGGAGCTATATTTTCTCCATATTGCGCAACATTTTTCGTCGGAAAGACAATTTTCGCTCTTACTCGATATATTTTCGTTGTGTACGGGTAGAATTGACTGAGATGAGTCAAAGGGCACCTCACACGATATGCTATCATGCTGGAGTCTACAGCTATACTGTCAGTCGCGCAGCATGTACTTGAAGATGGCGGCGCTGTTGCATTAACCGATGATGTCAAACCGAGGTAAGACACTTGCTACTAGGTATTTAGTCCTTTCTTTTGACAATGAGGTATAAAATACTGTCGTCACACGTGTAGTCTAGAAATTATTCCAATTTTTAAATGTTCATGTTTACGTAACGCTTCTCGGCTCAAATACGGCTTCGAAACTGTAGAAGTATTCCACGACAAAATATTGACTGACAAGCCAGTGGTATGATATACCTTCAGCTATGCTGGTACAAATAAGGGCTAGGACTGGGGAGGAAGTGGTCGTGGTTTCATTGATGTATAGCTTCAGCATTCAGCCCGAAGGCTAGTTTGATCCTCAACAGTTCCGCCAACAAGTGTCATAGGTAGCCTATGCGTCACTGAAGAGGCGTGCTGGGGAAATGAGGAATTATATAGTTTCCTGTTGCTTTCTTCACCGAGCCAGAAGTTGTTTTTACATACCACTTTGCTGTGAAGATAGAAAAATATGGAATACCATATTCAGTGCTTGAAACTACTATCTTACAAATGCGTCTGATATGAAAGGTAGCGGTCGTGGTCAAGAAACAGGCAAAGGGCCTGATTTTATAATAATAATAATAATAATAATAATAATAATAATAATAATAATAATAATAATAATAAATTATTGTATTATATACTAATAATTGTAGGTATGTTGGATATTCATCCCGAAGGCTAGTTTGATCCTCAACAGCTCCACCAACAGCTGTCATAGATATCCTATGCGTCCCTGAAGAGGCATGCTAAGGAAATGGGAAATGATGTAGTTTCCCGTTGCTTTCCTCGCTGAGCCAGAAGTTGTTTTTACGTATCAGTCTGCCAAGCCAACTGAAATGCATGCCCCAACTGACCCTATGAGCGACAATTTCACACCATTCGTAACAGGGACTGGATGCATAAGAAATTGTATTACTAGCATCGCTCATACCTCGGCCACTTTCATATCGTCAAAGCCAAGGATGAGACTGAGGCAGGTCAATGGAAGTAACAAATTTATTCTAGCCATTATCAGAAGACATTGTACACTGTAAACATTTTAATAATTATGTATTAATTAATATTATTATAAAGAATTATTATACAGCTGTCATAGACGCCCTAGGTGTCACAGAAGAGGCATACTATGGAAATGAAGAATGAGGTAGTTTCTCGTTGCTTTAATTGTTATAATATTATTATAATATTACTATTATTAGAAATGGTTCTAAAAGGCCAGTTTTGAGCCAACTGACTGGAATATTTTATTCTGCAGCATGTGTTGAATAATGTTCCCATAGGCTTACTCTTCAAGAGTGCCAAATTGTTGATGTCCCATCTTCCAGTTTTGTTAGTATTCAAACCGGTGTCTTACCCATCTTCTCAAGAGATAAGAAGTGGCGAGTCATAATCGATATCTCAACCATTCTCAGGTGCTACGACAATGGATCATAGATAAACTCGCCATAGAAATACAAAGCCAGTGTTCGGCAGACCGCACTCGCGAAGCCATCTCCACCATGGCAGGTGAGTCTGGACTTGATCTCAGAGAAAACATTGACGTTTTTGGAATATTCCGAAACATTCTTAGTTTTAATTTATTTCATAATGGAAACGTAAAACAATCTTCATACTTAGTATAGTGTTTTTGAAAGCTTTCTCAGGAAACTAGACAGCAATAAATGTTGTTGTTTTTTTCGTAATCTCGGCACTAAGTGAGACAGAATGATTAGGTCTATACCCGGCCGCTTTTCCGCCGAAAATTAACCTGTTACTCACTTCGGCGTTGACTGACTGAACCTCAACGTCATGTGCAAGCCAGATTTGTGCCTGAGTGATAGCTATATGTCTTCATATTATATTCACAAACACTATAACAAATCATGGCGAGAACTTTCACCGGTTCAGATTGCAGGGCGCAACTACTGAGAAAATTGAATTTCACGGGACAAATTCTCGCAACAAACGCTCAGTGGGAGCAAGCTCATTGCTTCACAAGCTTGTGATCCACGGATCGAATCTCGCCTCCGTAATGTTATTGTCTGATATTGTATATCACAGGTACACGGCATTCGTCACTCCTCGACGAAGGTGAAGGTTGTCAAATTATTAGGCACACGGAGTTTCACAACACTCTCCTTCTATCAATATCCGTAATTCATAAGTAACAATAAATTCTGCTGAGTTCTTGGAATTTAATGGCGGTGCAAGCAATGGTCTGCATTATCCATTACGGAAAACATAGTGGCATTATTTAAAAGACTACGAGAATGAATACTACTGCTGTTGTGTGCTGCTTTCACATTGTCTCCAAAACAATGAGGTGCACATTGCCAATATTAATTTAGAAGTTATCATTAAAGCGAAAACTTCAGTGAGAAGTTAAAATTGTTTTTCCGAAAATGTTTTCAGTAATTAGATGTTTTATGGTGTTTTTTATTCTGACTGAATACAGTTATAAATAAATGACTCCATGTTACCAAGGTGTTCTGTTCACAGAACCTCAAAATATCAGTAATAGCAAGTAACTGTATTACTTTGTATGCCACTGTACTTGATAATTGAGAGGACGGATACGTAATTAAAAGTACTGTAAAAAGACTAATTTTCACATACGCTGAAACTATTACAGATGTTATCTTCAGTCCGTTTAAATGCATACCAAGTATTGCAAACGATCAGCCCAATGTTGCACCAGATTACACGTGGATATGCCCTTGCTGGCAGGACTTAATGTCTTTGTTACTTTCATTGACCTGTCTCAGTCTCAAGCGACTGCAGCTATCGAGCTCGGTTTAAATAGTTCTTTACGAATAATTTTATACTATGTGGTTGTGTAGTCAGATCATCTGCAGCAATGCGTTTACAACTATTTATGATCATATGATTTTCGACACCTGTTCACTTTCACTTTCATACGTATATTTGCTCTGAGTTAGTCTGTAATGTAGCTACACAGTTTTTAACAGTGCACCGCCACTATATATTTTCAGTACTCATTACGCGTTGTCGTCGGCCTCTCACCGCTGGATACCGTGGTTCAAATCCCGGTCACTCCATGTGAGATTTGTGCTGGACAAAGCGGAGGCGAGACAGGTTTTTCTCCGGGTACTCCGGTTTTCCCTGTCATCTTTCATTCCAGCAACACTCTCCATTCTCATTTCATTGCATCTATCAGTCATTAATAAATCACTTTGGGAGTGGCGACCCCATCGTACTAATAGCCTATAACTGCTTCATTCATTACATCCCTGACCCGGTCAATGACTGGAAAACAGGTTGTAGGTTTTCATTCATTACGCGTTGTCTACGGTATTTAAAATTATCCCAGACTACGCATTGCACCCCACGGTTGGTCACTGTTTTCGCAAGCTCCATGCCGGCACTAGTACTGACACCCTGAAGAACGTATTAATTATTCACATGTGTTGGGTATTCAGCTCGAAGTCTAGCGTTCAATTCAGAGGGCCCTGGGTTCGACTACCGGCCGGGCCGGGGATTTTAACTTTGCGAAAAACACGAAACATCCCCATGAGCATACATCCCATACCTGATTGTTTATGGGTTATGTCTATTTAGGTCATCAGCTGGAATGGAGAGGATGTTACCGTATTCATTTTGGAGTCCCTGTCTTAAAGTCTCGTATCATTTACAGTAACATAAATATATAAATCCACAGCCTGTTTCTAGCTGTTGGACTGGGTCAGGAATGAAATGAATGAAGCCCCACATAGCGGCGAGGATAGGAATTGTGTCGGCTACCGAAGCCTGACCCACTCCTTTGGGGCAATGATTAATGAGTGAGAGATGAAATGAAATTATATAGAAGAGTGTTGTTGGAATGAAAGATGACAGGGAAAACCGAAGTACCTGTTCCTCCTCCTCTTTGTCCAGCACAAATCTCACATGGAGCGATAGAGATTTGAACCACAGAACCCAGAGGTGAGAGACTGGCACGCTGCCACCTGAGCTGCGGAGGCTGTTTCATTTACAGTATCATACCATCTATATTCTATACGTTACTATTTCGACAATATCTAGTCTTCCTTCATGCTCAAAATGACGTAAGATTCTCTCAGATAACGTCATGCACTACAAAAAATACGCTGTTCAGAAGCCGAGAAGCCAATAACACCTTTTGAGCACTTCTTGTAGAACGTTGTAACCCTGCTGGCACTCAGTCATAGCTACAGCTACTGTGCCAGGCAGGGCTATTTCCAAAAATTCCAGTACAAAGTTTGGAATGCCTGCATCTCGTAAACGGTCGACCATAGGACGAAAGTTCACAGGGGCGATATATGTAGTGCGGGGCAGTATTTAGTCACATGGTAGCTTTCTCGGGTGTAACGGCGATATAAAACTTACCATATGAATCGCTATAAGTAGGTTTAACATGAGCCAGCGAGTAATATTGTGATATTTTATAAATCAAACACTTAAACGTCCAAACAATATTCGTAAGTTTACTCAGATTCACCCACCCACCCACCCACATAAGAATTTACACTGAACTCCTTTAAATTTAGAATCTGTTTTGTACAGGTCTAATTTGATCAGAAATTGGATCCCATTCGCGGCAGATAGGAAAGTACCTGTCAGTTTTATATCGTTGACATGAAATTCATCAGAAAGGAGATTATTGATACCTCATACAATAAATTATTCTGTTCTGTTTGTCAACTATGGTTCGTGCTTTTCGAAACTTGTAACTATCGTGTGTATTAAATAGTTCCAAGATAGAAGAAACCTCTCTCATATCAAGCAAACGTCGTAGGCGGGTGTTGGAAATTCAAGCCATGACCTCCCATCATGTTGGTTAACACATATTGATCCTGTAGAGAGGTACAGTACTGTATGTACAATTTTCTTTGCTTTGAATTGGTTATATGCAGACTGCTTCTAATTCTATTGTGCCAATACGCACAGTTCAGGAATACAGAAGTAGGTCCTCTTTGCTAACTACCTTGATTCATCTCAGTGATTTCTATGAGTATACGGCAACAATATGAGCAGCGCTGTAGGCCCCAATTTCTCACAGGGCAAGACAAATCCCGGATACCAGACCACCTTGGGTTATAGCTAGTTACAATAAACTTCTCTCACTTTGGCATAAGAAGATATTTTATGATGACAAAGAAATCCATATTTGAATGAACTAGTTTGAGAATCTGAATTTGATTACACAGCAGTTTTCTAAAAACAATCCAAGCTGAATTTGTTCATTTGCGATAACACTGTTCACTGGAACAAAGTCTTGAATTCGTGTATGTTCCAGTACGCCTTCATATATTTCTCAGGCTTAAATTGGTCAACTGGTGATGCATCTGAATGTATGAACACAAGCCTCGAGAAGTAAGCAACGGACAGTGGTGACCTTAAATTAGTGATGACTGATAATGTTATTCATCAAGCTGAACCTTCGCTGTTCATGATTACAAGCGTAGCTGGAGAGTTGAAACTCACTGACAGAATGTCGAAATGAAAAAGGAAAGAAGCCGAAGTAGAAGGTATACGCAAGAAATCAGAAGGAATACTCTAATGAGTGGAGTTAACCAGAGGCATACTGAGTATACCCGCGTATACCCTCGATACCGAGCGAGTTGGCCTTGCGGTTAGGGCCGTGCACCTGTGAGCTTACATCCGGGAGATAGTGGGTTTGAACCCCAGCCCTGGAGATGGTTTTCCGTGGTTTCCTATTTTCACACCAGACGAATGCTGGGGTTGTACCTTAATTAAGGTCACGGCCACTTCGTTCCCACTCCTAGACCTTTTCTATCCCATCGTCGCCATAAGATCTATCTGTGTCGGTGCGACGTAAAACAAATTGTAAAAAGAAAAGATTACAGCCCAAAATATGAGATGTTACCTGCATCGATTATTCATACAGGGAAAAGAAGAACACGTGGTACGGATTGATTAATATCTTTCGCTATCTTTTTTTGATAAGTGGATACATCGCATGAAGTAAACTTTACACAGCTTGGTCCTTTAGATAACGATGTATCCAGAATTGTCGACTCAACTTGTTCTTCCTAAACAGATACACTATAGCTATTATCTTTTAGGTGTTGATAATTCAACTGATCCATTCTCCAATCTCGACTCGCGTCACCCGATCACTAGAACAAGTTGCAACGAAAGCTATGAGGGACGGATGATGGCCCTAAGGTGGCCTCATGGGTTTACAAACAAAACACATCAAGTTAAAAATCTTACTTCTGAGAAAAAGAAATTTGGAAGTTATCGGTCTTTCGTTACCAATATCTGCGATCGGAAGAAAATTGTAAAATTATGCAGTGGGTTTGTTAGAGTATTTCGAATAGCACTGTGTAGCTGATCTTGTATTCATGTATTTTACCTGAATCAAATTCGTCTGTTAAGTCTTAGCGAGAAAATTTAAAGTAGAAGAAATAAGCAAAATAACTGCGCACGACTTAATAGATATCACCAGTGAAGAGAGCAGAAAAATCACATCGGATAGTGTGAAAATGTCAAAATGTGCTTTGCTCGTAAACCCAGGGAATAATAGGTCGCGCCGTCTGACCCCACCTACATGTCCAAACTGAAGTACGTCCGTACTGCCATCTATTGACAATTTTGCTGATTCACTAGTCAGGATTTCGGCCACGTCAAAAGAATGGGATACCGAGCTCGATAGCTGCAGTCGCTTAAGTGCGGCCAGTATCCAGTAATCGGGAGATCGTGGGTTCGAGTCCCACTGCCGGCAGCCTTGAAGATGGTTTTCCGTGTGGTTTCCCATTTTCACACCAGGCAAATACCGGGCCTGTACCATAATTAAGGCCACGGCCGCTTCCTTCCAACTCCTAGGCCTTTCCTATCCCATCGTCGCCATAAGACCTATCTGTGTCAGTGCGACGTAAAGCAAATAGCAAAAGAAAAAGAATGGGACAAGAAAGATTACCAAAAAGAGCTCTGGAATGGACAGAATCTGGATGAAGACCAATTGGAAGACCACGAACAAGATGGAGAGATCGGGTGGAGGATGACGTAAATCGGAGAGGACCACAATGGGTGACAGTGATGAACGATAGACTGTGAAAAAAAAAAGAGATTGGAAGAGGCTCTGTAAACGACCTGCATAAGCATAAACGTATCAAGAAGAAGAAGAAGAAGAAGAAGAAGAAGAAGAAGAAGAAGAAGAAGAAGAAGACTAGCCAGGAGGAGTGTTACATCACAACCTACCATTGCCATGGTAATAACTGACATCTTGATTCTAAATATTCTGTAAACACCGTGCTTATTACATTGGTCTTCCGTATTGATATGGGAAAACAATCCAAACTTCATGGTGAAAGAACCCTAATAGGATATAAATGTACATGTACTGTACAATAATTCTGCAAAAAACAACAATTTACTATGTGTTACAAACTTTGCCCTTTCCTTAACTGTGGATATTTTACCATCTATTAAAATATATTTTGCCTAGTGATGTAAATTATCACGAGTTGTTCCCCAGGATAGGCCATATATGTTAATTAATTCAGTTTTTAATTGTAAAATCGATTATGGCACGCAAAGAGGAATGCTCTGCATCGTAAGTCGATATTCTGCAGTATTTTTTAATGTTTATTTCTCTACACTTTTAGGATATTCATATAAATCCAAAAGCCTTACACAAAGAGGGACGTTTGTGACGTGGTCTGAGCCGAAGTTTACATGCAGTAGAGTGCCATTTCCCTTCCTTCTTCCTCATGCCAACAGCACATGGGAACCCATCCAAGAGGTGACCAACCTCAATGTTGCTGAATTTCGCATATTTCACAGGATCTTCTGTTTCAACATGAGTACACTTTAGAATAATCTCTATCAGTTAATGTAAAGAAATAACTGACAAATAGGTGCGATAATTCGCCACCGACGAAATCAAATGAGCTTTAACCCAAGCAGCCAAGTTAGCAACGAGTTGTTTCTAATTAGACATGGGTACCGTACTCAAATACGGGATTTTTTTACTAGTTGCTTTATGTCGTACCGATACAGATAGGTGTTATGGCGACGATGGGACAGGAAAGGCCTAGGAATGGGAAGGAAGCGGCCGTGGCCTTAATTAAGGTACAGCCCCAGCATTTGCCTGGTTTGAAAATGGGAAACAAATACGGGATTGCATGTATGTCCAACCCTTGTCCCATTTCCTGATATAGGGACGGGAAAAATGCGGGATTACACGAGCTATATATATTGTCAACAGTCGTATTTCTGGTTAGTCACTCAAAATCTTCCTGCAATCAATCCTTCAAAAAGATCTATGCGTGTGTGGTCATTCTTGCGAACAGCATTAAGAGAAGGTGTCCTATAGCGCCATGTCTAAACACTTTAACCAGCTTGGCTCATACCCACTCAGTACATCCTCCCGAGCGGGATCTCTTGGTGGAGTGTCCAGTTACTTGCAGCCAGTGCTTTTATTTCTGCCGGCAAGCAATGCCAGCACCTTCTTTTCTATTTTTTTAAACATTGCAGTTTATTGACAAATTTACTATTGATATTCCAGCAGATGGTACTGTGTTCATGAAGTGGATTTTTAGTTTTCATTCTAGCAAATAGTTACCATGCTTACATGTTTCACAGGCTTCGTAGACCGGTAACGCAGCCGGAAACAGGAAGTTGTGTTCACTTCGGATTGTTTCCAATGTCAGAATATCAGCTCAATGCCCGCTCTGCAACACGCTGGTGTTCACATAAGTTTTGAATTAATCTACTGTAATCAGCAATCATTGTTCAAACTGAATAAAGTAAGTAGTTACTTTATGTCTATGAGTAAAATAAGGAAGGCCGAAGAAGTAGAAATTGTCAAATTCTACTTGTGATCCCATAAAACAGCGAACTAGCGCCGAAAATACACGTCGCGAAGAGGGACACGAAATTAATACCGAAGATCTACGGGGTCAAAAGAAAGCAGAGTCTAATAATGACTGGCCAGACCGCTGGACACTTTCGCAACAAAATGGTTTGTTGGAAAGAAAAGAGTGGGTGGTGACGATGAGGGTATATTGGAGTGTACTGTTACGAATTTATTTCAGGATGACCCAATATATTCACACACACACACACACACACACACACACACACACACACACACACACACACACACACACACACACACACACATACAATTCTATTAAACCATGAACGAGCACACTCTCTAATACTGTTGTCTATTTACATGTCTTAGATAATAGAGTTTGAGGGATGTTCCACCATTCAACACATTGTAAAATATATTAAATTTATTGGGCGATGACCGGTTTCGACTCCCTTGGAGTATTCATAAGTTCGTGTTGAATATCAAATCAAGGGGAATCCGATAACAAATATCATTAGTGTTGCCTACACACATATCGACTGGTTTACATAAGACATCATAATAAAAAATGATACACATAATGGCGATTGCCTAAAAACACATCAATGGGTTGCAAAACATACACCTTGAAATGTAACGTACACATGGTATGCAATACTCGGAACTTGAAAAGTTCTTAGTTCTGGTTTAAACTGTCGCGTGTTCATGGAACACGGAACACTGGAAACATATGCACTGGTTGAAAATATATACAAATCGACACGCAATACTTATAATTATATGAAACACATGGCGCTTTAAGAATGTTCTTGGACTTGTTGGTTTTGTTTCAATCTAATTAAACTAGATGAAATATATACACATTTAAATGAAATGCATACAAAGACATAAACTACTTGGCACTTAAAAAGTTCTTGGTTCTGGTTTAAAAAACTGTTGTGTGTTCGTGGAACACGGAATAGACTTGTTGGTCTTGTTTCAATCTATTGGAAACAAATGCACTAGTTGAAAATATACACATTGACTTAAAAATTTATACATTGACATGAAGCACATGATCTTCACAAGTCTCTCATAGGACTCCAGTCGAACAGTCTTTACCTGAAGGAAGCTCTAATCCTATTCACTTGCACGCCTTAAATTTCACTTCTCCAAGTCCAATCACCCCACACAGCAACTGCGTACAGATATCTAGATTTGAACACAGGGCTACGGGCCCCACAACACATGATGACTGTTCGTTGGTTCGACTCCAGAGACGTCAAGTAATTCACACCATCACATACAATGAACAATTAAACATCAACAGCTCAGCAGTAAGCAACAGCGACTATTAACACAGATCCAATTGTCTGTTTCTGTTACGACAACCGCCTGTCTCCCGTTCCACGTTCTCCTGTTCTATCAATTTCAGCCCCTTTTCTAGCTTTCAACGTTTGTATCTCTTTGTAGATATCTTCATTATGCAAGATAAATTTTAGTATTTCACTAGTATTATTGTCCGACTCGTTGGTTGAATGGTCAGCATAGTGGCCTTCGGTTCAGAAGGTCCAGGGTTCGATTCCCGGCCGGGTCGGGGATTTTAACCTTCATTGGTTAATTCCAATGGCCCGGGGGCTGGGTGTTTGTGCTGTCCCCAACATCCCTGCAACTCACACACCACACATAACACTATCCTCCACCACAACAACACGCAGTTACCTACACATGGCAGATGCCGCCCACCCTCATCGGAGGGTCTGCCTTACAAGGGCAGAGATAGCCACACGAAATTATTATTACTAATATTATTCATCTCCTATACTTAAACATTATCCTATGTCCAACTATCTTTATATACTACTGACTAAATACTTTTGCTTTCAATAAATCCTCGCATATTCACTCTCCTTGTCCATTAATGACTCCTGGAATGTCATTTCTGGAACCTATTTCTGCCTTAAAATACCTATACATACTCTTACGAATAAAATGCCGTCTGTTTTATCACCCTAATTTATTTCAGGATGACCCATTGAATGCACACATATACACTGACTGACAGTGACAATGCAACACCAAGGAGGAGTGGTTCGAAAGGGATGAAAGTTGGGGAAAAAACAGAGACGGCACGGATGAATAATTGATGTTTATTTCAAACCGATATGCAGGTTACACAATGCGCACGGCATCGACTCAGTAGGATGTAGGACCACCGCGAGCGGCGATGCACGCAGAAACACGTCGAGGTACAGAGTCAATAAGAGTGCGGATGATGTCCTGAGGGATGGTTCTCCATTCTCTGTCAACCATTTGCCACAGTTGGTCGTCCGTACGAGGCTGGGGCAGAGTTTGCAAACGGCGTCCAATGAGATCCCACACGTGTTCGATTGGTGAGAGATCCGGAGAGTACGCTGGCCACGGAAGCATCTGTACACTTCGTAGAGCCTGTTGGGAGATGCGAGCAGTGTGTGGGCGGGCATTATCCTGCTGAAACAGAGCACTGGGCAGCCCCTGAAGGTACGGGAGTGCCACCGGCCGCAGCACATGCTGCACGTAGCGGTGGGCATTTAACGTGCCTTGAATACGCACTAGAGGTGACGTGGAATCATACGCAATAGCGCCCCAAACCAGTTACTGCCGGATTTGACCTTTCTCCACGCCGACGCCACACTCGTCTGCGGTGACTATCACTGACAGAACAGAAGCGTGACTCATCGGAGAACACGACGTTCCGCCATTCCCTCATCCAAGTCGCTCTAGCCCGGCACCATGCCAGGCGTGCACGTCTATGCTGTGGAGTCAATGGTAGTCTTCTGAGCGGCCGCCGGGAGTGCAGGCCTCCTTCAACCAATCGACGGGAAATTGTTCTGGTCGATATTGGAACAGCCAGGGTGTCTTGCACATGCTGAAGAATGGCGGTTGACGTGGCGTGCGGGGCTGCCACCGCTTGGCGGCGGATGCGCCGATCCTCGCGTGCTGACGTCACTCGGGCTGCGCCTGGACCCCTCGCACGTGCCACATGTCCCTGCGCCAACCATCTTCGCCACAGGCGCTGCACCGTGGACACATCCCTATGGGTATCGGCTGCGATTTGACGAAGCGACCAACCTGCCCTTCTCAGCCCGATCACCATACCCCTCGTAAAGTCGTCTGTCTGCTAGAAATGCCTCCGTTGACGGCGGCCTGGCATTCTTAGCTATACACGTGTCCTGTGGCACACGACAACACGTTCTACAATGACTGTCGGTTGAGAAATCACGGTACGAAGTGGGCCATTCGCCAACGCCGTGTCCCATTTATCGTTCGCTACGTGCGCAGCACAGCGGCGCATTTCACATCATGAGCATACCTCAGTGACGTCAGTCTACCCTGCAATTGGCATAAAGTTCTGACCACTCCTTCTTGGTGTTGCATTTGCTCTGTCAGTCAGTGTAATTCTATTCAACTATTGCTAATCACATTCACTAATTGCTGCCTATTTTCAAGTCTCTCACAGCAGGACTCCAGTTGGACAGTCTCGACCTGACAGACCTTTCACTTGAGCTCACCAGTCGAGTCACCCCACATTGCAGGTGCGTGCAGACAGCTAGGTTTGAACACAGGGTTACTCACCACACATCAGATGATGACTGTTCCTTGGTTCGACTCCCAATAAATTCCAGTAATTCACATAGCCAAACACAGTGAATAACTAAACACTGACAACTATACAGCAACATATCAACAGTGCTAACCAGCAGGGCAATACTCCTCACAACAACGACCATTAACATTGTTCCAATTACTCTCACGATAATTGCTCCGATCGGTGACTCTACGGCGGACCTCAGTTCGCAGAAATACACACACACAGTACTCCGTCCCGTACCCGACGGTGCCCTGATGAGGACAGCCGTATTCAGTTCAGCTAATCACTCAACTCTCCGACGCAAGAACAACAACTCGTTCAGACTCCGGTGGGACATTAGCGACAGCCAACACCGCTATCTCTCTCGAGTCCAACACTGACTCCAGCCCTGAGACCCCCCACTGACTGATTGCTCGCTGCTAATTTCCTTTTATATAGCTCGGGTGATGCGTGCCGGAATATTCGCAATGTGGCTAGAGACGGAACATTCTCGCTGAACCTCGCAGAAACGCATTGGGAAAGGAGACGAAAAAGAGAACAATACACGGGAAGGCCAGCCGTGCCCTACGGGCTGGCTGACTCACTAGTCCCTTCCAGGAAGTACCGAAAGGGATCACTAAAGGGCTGGCACGTAACAATACCTGGCATAAGACTGCTAATTATGCTTCCCATTATGTTATCATTACCTGAGTTTTTTGCTAAATTAAATATCCCAGTAAGTTTCTATAATCTCTTCTTATTTCTGCAACGATTCCTGGAATGATAAAAATCACTAATTATTTAATTTTAAATCAAAATACTTTTTACGAAATTATTATATTGTACAGTATTTACGTCTTTGCTACATTTCATTTAACATCACTATTTTCACAGTTGCCATCATTGTCATTTTGCTTGTCGTGGCCTGATAAATCACTGCTGTCTCACAGTGCATTGTCTTCGTTTTCATACAACTGCGGCTAGTGAATTCTTGGGTGGACCGGATGGGAGCGCGTCAGGGGAGAGAGGTAAATGAATGAACAGAACCAGTAGCGGCGATTGGGTACTTTTTGGAGAAAATATTCCGTTTTTATTCCATTTTTGCCTGCTGAAATTACGAATTATAGGATTTATTAAAAAAAAGCCATTTGTACAAGCTCTGTTGTCTTACCAGCTATTTTCCCCTTTATTTTCTTTAATCAATAACAAAATTATTACGGTAGCGGAAATACGCACAAAATGTCCTTCGTCCCGACTAACCGATTTGTATAGCGCCACAGCCAGTAGTGGAGACTTTGCCTGTGCTATGAGGAAGGGTACCAGGGCTATATTTTTTTTGCTAAGGGTCATGGACACTTGAGGTATGATTCAGCCCCTTGCCGCACACATTCGTCAGTCTGTCAGTGTCTTTAGTGTCTGTTATTTTAGTGCATGATCAAATTCTAAATGATTTTAATTGTATAATCACGCCGTATTTCTTCTTTAATAAATGTGTGTTGTTACTTTGGGGAAAATTTTATTGTATAGTATTGAATCAAAATCTCGAAAACTAGTATTACCGCACTTAAGTTACCGGGCGAGTTGGCCGTGCGCGTAAAGGCGCACGGCTGTGAGCTTGCATCCGGGAGATAGTAGGTTCGAATCCCGCTATCGGCAGCCCTGAAAATGGTTTTCCGTGGTTTCCCATTTTCACACCAGGCAAATGCTGGGGCTGTACCTTAATTAAGGCCACGGCCGCTTCCTTCCAACTCCTAGGCCTTTCCTATCCCATCGTCGCCATAAGACCTATCTGTGTCGGCGCGACGTAAAAGCCCCTAGCAGTAGCACTTAAGTTGGTAAACTGCCAATCATACCTCTCTGTTGAAATTCGCTCAGAGAGCATAAAAGAAATTTACCATTTTGTGGCCTTTTTTTTAAATGTATATACCCCCTCCTCCCCCAATCCGCTATCTCACAAACCCAGGTACTGTTTGTTGTCTGTATAATGCACCGTGGTGGGGAGCGGGTACAATATATATATTGCGCCCGCACTTTTAATTCCCAATTGCCACTATTGAATAGAACAGAGAGTGTTTCAGGAGGAGTTAGTTTTGGCCCGTATGATAACTATGGTACTCCGTACTAGATCAGCTCCCATACGTTTCACGCACGTCCTCTTGGCATTTGCTGAATGTCTCGGTCTATCAGTATATGTGGAATCAGACTTTTATCCAATTTGCGACAGAATAAAGGAATATTCTTCCCACTGTCTTATGTACGCCTACCCCTTAGCCTCCTTTATTGATACAGGGTCAAGGTTGAGGTGAGATGAGTTTATATGGTATACTTTTACGGGTGGATGCCCTTCCTGACGCCAACGTCAGGAGCTAATGAAGAGGAAATGAACAAAAGTGAATTAAATTTGGTAAGGAGTTGGAAGGAATTTTTTTTTTTTGCTAGGGGCTTTACGTCGCACCGACACAGATAGGTCTTATGGCGGCGATGGGATAGGATAGTCCTAGGCGTTGGAAGGAATCGGCCGTGGTCTTAATTAAGGTACAGCCCCAGCATTTGCCTGGTGTGAAAATGGGAAACCATGGAAAACCATCTTCAGGGCTGCCAACAGTGGGGTTCGAACATACTATCTCCCGAATACTGGATACTGGCCGCACTTAAGCGACTGCAGCTATCGAGCTCGGTTTGGAAGGAATCGGCTATGGCCAACGAGTAGGAACTGTCCTAGCATTTTCCTGTAGATGAAAATGGGAAACCACAGAAAACCATTCTCAGGACAGCCGACGGTAGGGTCTGCGTCTCCGGAAGGCTTGGCTCTAGCCAACACCTCTTAGATACAAGGTCTCACAACCGTTCTGGGAATGTACTGTGACGTCAGCATCGCGAGGCAAGCTTGAACCTTTTCAGTAATAACACAGCAATGAGTTCGGCCATGTAAAGCTGAAATTAGAAGAGTTTTAATTCGTTTAATGGTGCCAACTGCTAATACCATTCTACGTAATGGTACTGATGTGTTGCGAACTCAACTGTAACGAGAACTGCGACAGTGATAACGAAGTGCATGCATTAAGTTTCCGACAGACGCGGCTATGCGGCAGATATGTTTACGCGCAATTGCAAGATAAGACTACAGATTTACTAATAACTGAATGGTGAGTAACTATTATTACTGCATTCTCACACCATCATAATTAGCATAGGCCTATGCCCTATTTAACTACACGCAACAACTGGTCATATGTAGGCATATTTACTCTTCAAAGATATAAAGTTATGTTAGTTCACTATCATGGGATACAGTATTTCAACGGTATTATTATTATTATTATTATTATTATTATTATTATTATTATTATTATTATATGCATCAAAACATACCACCTACAAGAGCTGCTGATGTAGACCGATTCACTCTGTAAATGCACGAATTTCGCTCACGGTGCTACATTATTTTACAGGTAAGCCACAAACATTTCAAAGTCAGTGATATTTTATGGGATGTAACTGGTACTGGTCCCCAGGAAATCTTTTAACTACTCCTCTTCCAAGACCATAACTGTCAGAGACTGCAATGCCTTATATCTTTCCCAACTGCCCATCATATTTATCGTCACATTCTGGCAGGTGAAGAGAAGAACCAGGCAAACAAGTAGAATAGAGAGAGAAGCAATAAACAGAGCTATTGAAGATAGTATTATCAACCATATCTCATACACAGAATTTCAGTTCACAATCTTACACAGCTGAAAACTACAATAAACAAGTTGTTACCTGATGGTTGTTGTACTGTGATGAAGGGAACGTAAGAAATTTTTCTGTACATGGTTACATCAAGGCAACCATACTGCATAGCATATGTAATCATGGAATAGGACATGGCCTTTATTCTAAACGGGTTTTATTAAAGTATAAAATATTTCTAATGTATATGTAGACAAAATTACTAATACAAATGTGGTATATTCTTTAGTTACAAAACTTCATAGCTGCATTACAAGGAATAAGTGTAACAATGTGCAGAAAGATTCAAGAAATAATTTATTCTAGCCCTAGTTGGTGAACTGAACACCGAGAATGATGTCCCCACAGTTAATTTAATACTCACAGTAAAAACATTTCTTAGTTCATAAAGGAGTATGTTTGTAATTTTCTTGTTATTTGTTCAACCTTCTCTCTGAAATCTACTCATGTTTACAAATTTATGGCCGACCCCGTGGTGAAGGGACATCATGCCTGCCTATTACCCGGAGGCCCGGGTTCGATTCCCGGCCAAGTCAGAGATTTTTACCTAGATCTGAGGGCTGGTTCGAGGTCCACTCAGCCTACGTGATTACATTTGCGAGCTACCTGACGGTGAGATAGCGGCCCCGGTCTTGAAAGTCACGAATAACGGCCAGGAGGATTCGTCCTGTCGAACACAAGACACCTCGTAATCTGCAGGCCTTCGGGATGAGCAGCGGTTGCTAGGTTGGCCAAGGCTCTTCAGGGCTGTTGCGCCGTGCGGTTTTTACAAATTTATCAGACATAGTAGCAATTTCGTTTTGTCACATGTCAATACTTTACAAGAGTAGGCTCCAGTCTGAATTGTAGTCCAATATTAGGACAGAAACTTACATACTTTCTGAAATGCATTAAACACAAAGTTCAAGGTTTCAAACAGAATGACAAATTGGTAACATCGATGGTAGGTGCAATTCTCATTAAACCATACATGAACTTCAAGGGAGGAAACATTGTAGGCTCATGTGCAAATACTGCCAGTGATGCTACAACAGCCTAGATGTTAGGCCTAAGCTAATATTATTCGTGCTAGTTTTCTTTTAATATCATGTAATGCCTATTTAAATTGAAATATGTTTGTAACTTCCTGTCGTGCTGTTAGCAATTCGGCCTAAGTAAGTTAACATTGTAAAATCCTGTCGTGTTTTACAACTGTTTGCTGTTTATCTTTAATGCCAGAATCACTAAAATACAATAATAACGACAGTATAATTCAATATCCTTTAAAATTTAAACGCTATTTGTTTGTAAATAAATTATTCCATTGGCAAGAAATATTAAAATCATATCTGTGTTTGATCATGTTCCGCGTTTCTCTGCATTGCCATCGCCTCCTTAGTGTGACGTCACTACGCTGTTATTATCTAGGAGGTGTTGCTCTAGCCCGCCGTTAAAACGCACAGCCACTCCGCTCGATGTTCTTGGCAATGCCGTAAAATGTGAACAAATGGAATTCTATCTCTTTTTTTCTTTTCTTCGTGTATTTTTTAGGTAACAATACAAGCTTCTGAATACGACGTTTCATCAGTTATTTTATTCTTACTGATTCCACGTGCCTCAACTTGCAGCTTTTGTTAGGATGCATTGTTGCCATTGTTCCTGGTTTTCTACATCTAAATTAATATTTCCTTCTGGAACTTCTCAGACTGTACCTCTAGGAAGGATTTGATATTTTCTTAGGTGTCAGTATTTTTTCTTTGTATTCCACAAATACCTGATCAAATTTGTTAGAACAGTGAATTCATAACCTGCAGCCCTCTCGGCGGAAGTGAGAACATTCTATTAAAAACTCGATGTTAAACTTTAATTGTACGTATATTGCAGTTTCTATTAGGGCAAAGATTTCACTCATGGTCTCTTTACAAACGACCGAGCAAATGGCTCTGAGGATTGGGTCTCGTAGCTATCAGCTTGCATTCGGGAGATAGTGGGTTCGAACCCCACTGTCGGTAGCCCTGAATATGGTTTTCCATGGTTTCCCATTTTCACACCAGGCAAATGCTGGGGCTATACCTTAGTTAAGACCACGGTCGCTTCCTTCCCACTCCTAGCCCTTTCCTACCCCATCGTCGCCATAAGACCTATCTGTGTCGGTGCGACGTAAACCAGGTTGTCTTTACAATCGTTCTCTGCTGAACTATGGGACCGGGATTGCTGTGAAGGGGAGGACTGAGTCATTTAGGAAAATGGAAGAGTTAATCACTGTATATTGTTTCCTTCAACAATGCCTTTCACCAAGTGCACAGAATGTATTTTTCGGTAGTCTAAAATTCTTCGCTGGCAATGGGGTAACAATGGGAATGCAAGTAAATTCAGCATTTCAGATATAATTTACAACCTGCTCCTATTCTACTACGTAATCAGTATTAGGCCTAAGTACATGTGTATAAATGTGATTTCTGTAAGCTCCTCGAAATGGATAGAAGTTCCTTGGGACATGGGATAAAGTCTAGAAAAGACGTAAGCGACTACGAATCGAAACCCAACACTCTTTCTCGGCACACGAATGTGTTTGTGATATCTTGTAGAAGTGTATCCATATGTGCTGATATTAACGTGAAATTATTTAAGTCAAGAACTATCTCGTGGTGCCATCCTTTCTGCGGGAAGATTTTTATTATTATTATTATTATTATTATTATTATTATTATTATTATTATTTCAGATTCCACGAGGGTCCTCTGGCTGCTACTGCTACCAATACTCATAGCTCAGAATCAACAGGTAAGTCACAACAACAGGCCACATGCAATATCACAAACAGCTTGAATGTTAAATTAAGTAGGAACTCGTCTAATAATTAGGAGATGGTTTTCCGTGGTTTTCCATTTGTACAACAGACAAATGCTGGTGCTGTACCTTAATTAAGGCCACGGCCGCTTCCTTCTCATTCCTAGCTCTTTCCTGTCCCATCGTCGCCACAAGACCTATCTGTGTCGGTGCCACATAAAGCAACTATTAAAAAAAAAAAAAGATACTAATTAGGAGAGTAATTCGGTAAGTTTCCCTAATTTGTTTCTAGACACGCGGTTAAAGATAGGTCGCGACGAATAAAACTGTTATATTTCGTCACTGCTACTTCGTTTTTTGACAAAATCATAAAAGTTTTTCAAGTATTTTTTGTTATATAACGCAGAATGAGTTCCTCCTTTCTCTGACAACGGAGAGTGCCGTCCTGCTCGTCGAACATGTTTCACCTTATTAGCGTCATACGTCTGCTCTCAATTCATCAACAGCTTTATCGAATCGTCTGATATTGATGGCCGGCCACTCTACTGTTCACCATTCACTATCGTTCGACCCTATACAAATACACATCATTTCACACTTGTTCAACAGAAATAACTTACCCAGAAAATGCTGGGTCTGTACCTTAATTAAGGCCACGGTGGCATCCTTCCCACTCCTAGGCCTTTCCCATTCCATCGTCACCATAAGACCTATCTGTGTCGGCGTGATGTACAAAAAAATTGTAATTGCAAAGAAAAATCATCGAACTACGTTGCACAACCCACATACCTTATACCTCCATCTCGATGTGAACTGTTCTACGCGTACGCTTTATCTTCAGCACGTGTTGTGATTTATTGTGAAAAAGAAGTGTGTCTGTGGCAATGCCCAAAGAAAATCACCGGGCGAGTTGGCTGTGCGCTTAGGAAACACATCACTGCTCAAATCTCCTTCCGTACTCGCCCCTGCACTAGGCCTACCTTCTCAATTTTGCAGGTGTCGCTAAGCCAACATTCAGGTTCACTGAATGAGTGCACTTGTGCACCATGTCTTGGTTGGATAATAAACAAGAGGATACATAAGTTGCAGCGGGCAACAGTCTATTATTTCTGAGCAGCACAACAGGGAAGCCTAATAATAAAGTAATAATAATAATAATAATAATAATAATTGTTGTTACCGTAGTTGGTGGATCAGCAGAGGTGAAAGAAGGTGTCGGGATGAATGGGTCTAACTACAGAGACAACGTTAATTTAAAATTTTAACAAAGGTTATATTTTTTTCTCTTAAAAAACAACAAGTAACAAAGTCACAGGTACCAGTAGCAAAAGACAAGTCTAGTTGAGACAAGATTGGTGGAATAAACAGAACTTGGGTTTCAATTCCTCACTTAACTATTCCTGAGCTACCCAATTAGCTTTACAAAGATCACCATATTATGCAAGGGCAGAACACCCCTTAATACATGGAGCACTTGCTCCCAATTTTCTTAACATAAAGCCTCCCAGAGGCACTTTTACAACACTTGAAAAGAGCTGACACGCTCTTAGTTTTTCCAAGCCTATTCAAGGCAACACCAAAAATATCTTACACTTCTCGGCATTCCATGGCCCAGCTTACAAAATTGAAACAGGGTATCTTGTACCCAAACTATAGAGCCTTCGTGTAAAAGAAATAACAGTTAAATAACTGGCCCGAATACAAAATGAAAGGAGGCGAATACCTGCACTCCTCGATGTGACTTCTTAAAACCTAAGGGGCACTAGGCCGATGAAACAGGGGCTATTCCCATACTATGGAGTTGACCGGTATAAGAAAGAAATTTAAAACATTACGGAAGGGAAGAAAACCCGTTACAAAACGTAGTCACCTCAAACCAATATGAAGGGGAGCTCGAGAGGGTAAATCATTCTCTATCCCCGAATTACAGTTACATATTTTATTAAGTTTTTACATAAGCCGGCCGAAAAATTACATGTTTATAAAAGTTACATGTAAAGGTTTCGGACCTTTCCCGCGGGTTAAACTGCTGAGCTAGCAAGAAATAAAGATGTTAAACGGCCATTACCTTGTTGAAGATCAGCCGCCTGAAGAAAGAGGCATCTCCCGCCTCCTGCTTCACGTTCACACACTTAGTTAGATGTTGATCAAGTGGCCAAGAGCCGTGAAAATCCGCAGTTTATAAACCCTCGGGGAATGTTCGAGACCTTTCATGAATAATCAAGACACCCCGTCCCCCAGAATTTTATTGGAGGATACAAAGTTCACACTCAAAATCGAAGAAGAAGAAGAAGGACGTGATAGGCTGAAAATTAATTACAGAAATTAGGGATTGGCTGAATTCAAAATTGGCGGAAAGAAAAGGTCAATATTGCCAAACCAAAAATGAATGAACGTAATTTAGTAAAGAACAAACTTATGAATATAAAATTTCAGTGTTCAGTGTTTCTCCTGTAGAGGAGTTTTAATTGGCGCAAGATTTAAATGTGCGGCGTAGGGGTGTACCGCCCGGTACAATAATAATAATAATAATAATAATAATAATAATAATAATAATAATAATAATAATAATAATAATAATAATAATAATAATAATCGTATGGCCTCAGCTACCGTGTGCAGACATTTCAATTTGCCGCCATCTGGCTGTCTGCTCGTCAATTTCGACGTTCCGTTTTACTCTAGGACCCCACTAGGTGGCAGACCGAGTAAACCGAAACTCTCTTGGGCGTCTATGGCTGAGATTTAATTAATTTTGTCCGGTAAACACCAAATGTGTCACCAGAGATCTTTTACATGCCGACATCGTACGACATGGAGTGTCGAATGGACTTTTTTCCCCCCTTCAAAAATCCGACTACCTCTGCCGGGTTTGAACCCACTATCTTGGGATCCGGAGGCCGACACTCTACCGCTGATCCACAAAGGCAGCTAGGGAAGCCTAAATTATTTATCTACTCTCGTGGATAAATAATTATAATTTACCGAGCAAGTTGCTGCGCGGTTTGAGGCACGTATCTGTCAGCTCGCTTCGGGATATAGTGTGTTCGAACCGCACGGTTTTCCGCGAATTTCAATTTTCACACTATGCTGTGCCTTACTTAAGGCTGCTTCCTTCTCACACCTGGCCCATTGCTATCCCGTCGTCACCACAAGACCTATCTGCATCGGTGTGACGTAGAGCAAAATTTAAAAAGTCATTATAATTGCGCTTGTACCCTTCAAATTTGTTGCTTCATGCTTCCTTTTTTAGGTATACAAAAGTCGAAAGCGGTTTCAATTTAATTTAATTTTTATCTGTAGGTCTGGTTGTTTGCATGAAATTCACGAAAAAACAGCTTAAAGGTATGGATATCCAGAGAGTGCACTAGGATATATATTGCTTGATTAGTATACAGTGGCGCAGGAAAATAAGGGAGTCCAGAACAGGAAATATCTCCCTTCATATTATGAAAGCTGTAGAAAATAGTTTCCGATTTCATTTATTTATTTATTTATTTATTTATTTATTTATTTATTTATTTATTTATTTATTTATTATAGTGATTTAACGTCGCACTAACACGTCCAAGGTTTTTGACGGCGCTAGGATATGAAAGGGCTAGGATTTGGAAGGTAGCGGTCGTGGCTAAAGGTACATGCTCAGCCATTGGCTGGTATGAACATGGCATACCACGGAAAAACATCTTCAGAGTTGCCGACGATGGGGTTCGAGCCCACCATCTAACCGCATGGCCAACTCACTCGATGCCGATCTTTTATGATTCATGCTTTACCTTACGAATAACAATAACGGAGATATTCGTAATTGTTACATTTTCACAAACTTCCGAATATCTCAGAAAATAGTTGTTCCATTTAAAACCAACAGAAAACCGAGCGAGTTGGCCGTGCGGTTAGGGGCGCGCAGCTGTGAACTTGCATCCAGGAGGTAGTGGGTTGGAACCCCACTGTCAGCAGCCAGATGGTGTACCTTACTTAAGGCCACGGTCGCTTCCTTCCCAATCCTAGGCCTTTCCTATCCCATCGTCGCCGTAATACCTGTCTGTGTTGGTGCGACGTAAAGTTGATTGTAAAAAAAGTACGTAGCAAACATTATAGAAAGTACAATTTGCGATCATTTGTATCTCAAACATTTGTAACTCACGGACTATAGCACATAGATATGCGCGAATTTAACATTTTAATGTGAAGTTCATTGAGATCATGGTAACGATTTAAATGGCTATGATGGTCGTTCTTGTTTTTATAAAGTAAAAAAACACATGATCATCAGCCCATATTGATCAGCGAAATAATTAAGATAACTATCAAAAATAGAAGGAAAACGCGAAGAAAAATAGTATGACAAACGGGAGTCATGAAGGAAGGTAGAAATGAAATACTCCGTTGACCTCGGATGCCCTAACATTGCCAAGAAGGAAGAAAACTAAATGCGGTGGCCTACAATGACCTAAGCCCCTAATACTGATCAACAATGGCATTACGCTGACTGCTACTAATTGAGACTGATATCCTCTCTCTCTACATATATGTATATCCGGCTGTCGCTCGTCTCCCGTAGATTGCATTACCGCTACAATTGCATAAAATCTAACTCGTCAACGACGGGTTCAACAGCTAGTCAACAAGTAAGAAAAGTGTAAGTTTCTGATCCCACAAAATAAAAGGCCTGCTTTCAAGGGATGAGGTTGCTACGTGTATCACGGAATCCTCATGAACTGTATAGCTCTGCTGTAAATCTTAAAGACTAACAAAACTGTCACATCTGCAATTAAAATGTTCAAGTGTCGATCAATCAATCAATCAATCAATCAATCAATCAATCAATCAATCAATCAATCAATCAATCAATCAATCAATACTGATCTGCATTTAGGGCAGACGCCCAGGTGGCAGATTCCCTATCTATTGTTTTCCTAGGCTTTTCTTAAATTATTTCAAAGAAATTGGAAATTTATTGGTTATTTCTCTTGATAAGTTATTCCAATCCCTAACTCCCCTTCCTATAAATGAATATTTGCCCCAATTTGTCATCTTGAATTCCAACTTTATCTTCATATTGTGATCTTTCCTACTTTTAAATACTCCACTCAAACTCATTCGTCTACTAATGTCAATCCACGCCATCTCTCCGTTGACAGCTCGGAACATACCATTCAGTCGAGCAGCTCGTCTTCTTTCTCCCAATTCTTCCCAGCCCAAACTTTGCAACATTTTTGTAACGCTACTCTTTTATCGAAAATCACCCAGAACAAATCGAGCTGCTTTTCTTCGGATTTTTTCCAGTTCTTGAATCAAATAATCCTGGTGAGGGTCTAATGCACTGGAACCATACTCTACTTGGGTTTTTTTTCGGTGGGGCCCCCGAAGCCCGCTCCCCCCCGCGTGACCATCGACTCAATCTACATGGCCTCCGACATGCTATTAATTTCTAAGATGAAAGGGATAGCAGGGAAGAGTGGGAAGTGATAGAAGGAGTATCTGCCGGTTTCCGAGTTAGACTCGCTACCACGGCAAAGTTTTGTGTTGGTAAGGTAGTGTTAATGTGTGGTAGTGAAGGGTCAGGGAAAAACCACATAGGCAGAAAAGAGAAAGAGCCTGCATGTAAAACCTGACATCCTGTGATAGCACATGCAAGGATGTGAGCTGGAAAGTTCCAGTGGTAGTGTTAGTTGAGAAGAGGTATCATGCACCAGCCATGATCCATCGTCTCGCCATTCCATCTGCCAGGGGATCAGTCCGTCTGGGCACTGCCGTGACTAGCACGGGCCTTGCCGTTTGCGGAGCCAGGCGTCGAGTACCACTAGGGCCCGCCGCACAGCGCCGCCTCCTTGGGGTCCCCCGTACCCAGTCTCCGATCCCGGAGAATGAGGCCAAGCCCGCCGGGGCGACAGCCTCCTGGAAGGGCGTAGGTCATGACGCCGGGCCTCCTTCCTCTCTGCCCGCGCCATGGCCCGGGTTGCCCCCCGCGAAGTTGGCGCACACCGGCGCCTCCTTAAGTGCCGCGCAGGCCGTGTAGTGGTGATCACCCCCACAACGGTTGCACCTCACTTGGAGCCCACACCTCTTCCGCCGGTGGCCCCACCTCAAACAGCGGAAACACTGCAAGAGCTGTTGAGGAGGACGTTTAGATCTCACCTGATAGCCGCTACCCGCTGAGGTCCTCTCCTGATTGGCTCCTCGCTTGGCTGCTCTCCTGGGAGCAGTCCTGGGTTTCGGCTGGGCCGCCCTCTCCTGGTGGGCCGGCGTCTTCTTCCTCTTGGTCCTGGGGCGGCATCTTCTTCTTTCCGGGGATCTCTTCTCGGCAGCGGAAGAGGCCTCTTCCTGGTGGCCCTCCTCCCTGTCTGGTGAGCTCGGGGTAGCTGGTGGCTCCGCTGCGTCGCCGTCTTCTTCCTCCTACTGGCTGGCGGCGGTAGCGTCGGTCGGTGCTAACACTCGACTGCGTTCCCTGCCCTGTGGGGCGCACGTCGACGTCTGCAGCTCGACAGTCACACTGGCAGGCTGGTCCTGGAATGCAGCCTCCTCCACTGCTGTGCAGTCGTCCGCCTCCCGGGCGCTTTCCTGGCTTGTGCCCGGGTAACAGGCCCTTCCTGGTAGGCCTGCTTCTGTGTTCACTTAGCCCTGGCAGGTGGTCGACGGTCCTGGTTGGCGGCCTTGTTTGTCTGCGTGTACTTCGTAAAGTACAGCGGTTCAGCAAGGTGCGCGCCGTCCTCGGTCTTCGGCTCCGTCTGGGTGGCTGCGTCCTCCTGGCTGCCGCAGGCATCCAGCTTCTCTCTGAGTCCTGGTAGCCGGGCAACCTGGTATAGTTGGGACACCAGCTCCGCGTAGACCTCAAAGCGGCGGGCGTCCTTAGGGCGGATGATGACCGCCTAGAAAGGGATCACCTCGTCGATTATCTCGGTGATCGACTCGTCCAGGAACTCAGCGATCACACTGAGGAGATCGATCATGCGGCTCGTCCCCTGGTAGGTGTGCGTCCCCCACCGGTTGTACACCACCAGCGACGGGCGTCGATAATCGGGGGCGTCCACCGACCTTAGCTCCGCTTGTTGCTTCACCACAGCTCCCTTGTGGTCGTAGTAGGCCGGCCTCGCTGGAACAGATAGCTTCTCTATCCTGGTCCTCCTGAAAAGAAATCCTGAAAGAAAGATAAAGCGAGCACTGAGAAGTGCTCAGCTCTGACAAATGCTCTTTCGAAATTGTACCAACAAGTACAATTGCCTGGCTAGCACTTAGAAAGTACAGAGCGCCTGGCGAGGAGAGGGACAGCGGAGCGAGAGACACGTTCGTGTTCTCGCTAGCACAGTCAAGCTCGTCCTCACTCTAGTTGGAGTCTTACCAGAGACTTATATGCCCTCTCCTTCACATCTTTACTACAACCCTAAACACCCTCATAACCATGTGCAGAGATCTATACCTTTTATTTACAATTCCATTTATGTGATTTCCCCAATGAAGATCTTTCCTTATATTCCTTATGTTTTCTTATACAGCTCATAATTATTATCATCTCAACGCAGGCTGTGGTGTTCGTAAATAGATATAATTATTCTCTTGTTTCACCACATGCAATTATCATACGATACCCCATTCAAGATCCAGAAGCATATCTCTTCTGAATACAGCATGATGTCGTCTTCTCAAGCTAAATTATCCGGAGGTAAAATAGCCCCCAGTTCGGATCTCCAGTGGAGACAACACGGGAAGAAAATCAAGGAAAGCAATGTACTGAAGATTTGAACGTGGAATGTTAAGTCTCTAAAACAAGTCGTAAAACTTGAACGTCCGTAAAAGCAAATGCAGGGACTGGATATAGGTATTCTAGGGCTCAGTGAAGTACGGTGGCCGGATAATGGAGATTTCTGGAGTGGTTAATATACAGTGTCTTCCTTACAAACCCAGACCGAACGTACGGTGTTTGTACTCAGCGGGTATCATTGCTGACATCTAAGATAGACGTTCCCAAGGAATACATATAAAAACACACGTGTATTGAGTGTTTGACTGTATGGGTCAGAAAGCTGGACTATCATGGACAGGGATATAAAAAACATCCAATTCATTGAAATGTGTTGCTGGCGTCGGATGCTGAAAATACCCTGGACCAGTAGGGTAAGCAATGAATAAGTGCTGAAAAGTTTGAATGAAAAATTCCACCTATTACAAATATTAGAAAGTAGAAGGAATAAATTCGTAGGCCACCTGCTAAGTCATTAAAACTGATGCACCAATCTGGTGGAGGGAAGGATGGAAACCAAAATGAGAAGAGAAAAACCAAGAAAAGAATTTATGACGGACATCAAGAATGGATGACCGTAGGCAACAATAAAGAAGTTAACACCGGAGAGAATACCTCTATCGTAAAGATGATAATGCTGCCCACTAGACATGTTAGGTTGAGTGCATAAAGATGAAGAAGAAGCAACGCATCACTTCACATGGAATTGTAAAATTTGCGAGAATTTATAATAATAAGAGACGATACCTAAAAGGACATTTTCCTACCATGCAGGAAAATTGCAGTCAAGACTTTGTCTCTTTACTAGCATCAACAACTCATTCATGTATAAGGGTTGGTCAATAACAGAGAAATAAGGATACTGAAGCAGTAGGTTGGAAAGAAATAGAGTTAGGTATGGTTGTGGAAATAAGTAGAAATTGAAGGAACTTACTAAAAAATTGAATCTAGTGAAAAAGTCAGTTAAGGATAACATGACGGCAAGCATAACAGGCAATCATGAGAATTAGATTGAAAAATGGAAACGTGTTTACATATAAGTACTTAAGGCAGAATCAGGTTCCAAGAAAGACATTCCTGGAACCATTAATGGACAAGAGGATTGTATATGTGAGGATTTACAGAAGGCAAAAATATTCAATAAGGAAAATGTGAACATTGTTGGTTACAAGTATAATGTAGAGGAGGTAAGTAATACTAACGAAGTATAGAAATTTACTTATGATAACAAAGCTATTGACAATAAGATACAAAAGTTGAAAACTAGGAAAGCAGCTGAAATTAATGAGATTTCTGTAGATGATCTAAAGGCAATGGGTTAGGATATAGTACCATATTTGAAGAAAACGTTATAAACTGGCGAAAAATGAAATACCAAAACCGAGAAGGAGTTGTGCTAGATAAACGAAATTCAGGAAGCGTGTTTGCACATCTGAAAGATGGCACCTAGTCAAATTTGCGCGCTAGTCGACGAAGAGTGGTGTTAGCAGTGCCACTATGACCTTGCAAAGCAAGTTTGCTTTAAATACGCTCCGTACACTTCGTGAGAGAGTCATCGTCCGGTGTTGAGATTGTGATGTAGGTCTGAGTCACACATGCCTTTAAGGAGAGGAAGAAGGCAGTATCAGCAGCTTACTGAGTTTGAACGAGACCGTGCAATAGGGCTACGAGAAGGTAGATGATCTTTCCGCGATATTGCACAAAGACTTGACAGTAATGTATACACAGTGTATCGGTGTTGGCACCAATAGTTGCGGGAAGGCATTATTTCAAGAAGACCAGGGTCCGGCCGCACATGGGCCACTACGGAAAGGGAAAAACGTCGTATTTGCCGCTTGGCTGTAGCGGATCGTACTCTGCATCTGCAGCAGCCATTATAGCTTCAGTTGGCACCAGAGTGACACAGCGAACTACAACCAATCGATTACTTGAGGGACAGCTCTGAGCTAAACGTCCTGTACCATTATTCATGCAACTAACTCCGAATCAATACCATCTGCGATTTCAGTGGTGTCAAGCTAGAAATGATTGGAGGACGGAGTGTAGTTCTGTTTTGTTCCCCTGCCATGGTGTCAATGATGGTCATAGGTTGGTAAGAAGGAGGCGAGGCGAACGCTTGAAAGCAAGCTGTCTGCGGCATCAACACACTGGACCTACATCAAGAGTTACGGTCTGGCGAGCGATTTTATTTGACAGCAGAGGCACTCTCGTCATTATCCCAAGAACCTTTACAGTGGATTTGTACGTCAGACTGGCGATTGAACCTGTTGCGCTGCCATTTATTCGCAGTAATTAACGAGGTGTTTTCTAACAGAATAACACCCTCATATTGCTGCTGTCACCAAACATGTTCTGCAGAGTGTCGAACAGTTCCTTGGCCTGCGAGATCACCAGACCTTTCGCCTATTGAGTATGTAGGGACATTATGGGACGACAAACCCAGCGTAATCCAATACCAGCATTAACCGTTGTTGATTTGACTGACCAAGTACAACAGGCGTGGAAATCCATTCCAAAAAATGACATACGGCACCTGTACGACACAATGCATGCACGTTTGCATGCTTACATTCAAAATCGTGGCGACCACAGCAATTATTAATGTATCACCATATCACATGACTTTCCGCGCATAATTGAACCCGTGACCTGAAAACTTTAATCACATAAATGTATCACTTAGACAATAATTGCTTAGCCTAAATTGCAGTCCTCTAATATAATGTAGTTTTAGTGCTGGGATTTCATGTTCCTCCAGTGTAACTGTTAGGCTCTTCCGTCTATGGAAACTAATTAATGAAAACTAAAATTTAGAAACAGTCTGAAAAAGAAAACATATCATATCATAATTATACCTGAAACAGGTCAGACAGAGTGTCCAGTAGTAAAACGCGAGCATTCACGACATATTCTTCTGTTTGAGTCTAACAGGAGGGAAAACACCTGAGGCGGCTCGAACCATTTGCACTGTGTACGAGGACGATGCTGTCGGCGAGAGTACGGCACGAAAAACGTTTACTCGTTTTAAACGGCGTGACTTTGATCTGAAGGGTAATTCATGTTCAGAAAGACCATCGGAGGGTATCGTGTTCTGGAAGTTGTTTTCCAGAAATGTAACCGTCACTGCTGAAGTTTATTGTTAACAGCTCAGACGCCTTAATGCCGCAATGCAAGAAAATCGACAGGAAAGACATCAAATGGTGCACGATAATGCACGCCGGCGTGCCGCTAATGTGACAAAAGCAGTTATCCAGGACCTTGATTGGGAGGTTGTTCTACATCCTTCTTATTATCCCGAATTTGGCCCTCCGATTTTCACCTCTTCCGATCTCAATCGAACCATACACAAGGTCACTCTTTTCATTACGGGAATGATCTTCGAACTTGGGTAACTGAATTCTTCAACGATAAATCAGTAGATTTATTTAGGAATGGAACTGGAAAATTTCAGCAGCGTTGACAGAGAGTCTTTGATAATGCAGGACATTATTACGGTTATTGTCTCTAGCGTCTAGTTTGTGTCGCCATTACATCCCATTATCCCAAATGTGCAACAATTAAATGTGTAATAATAGTAACAGGACTTGACACAGTTAAACAGACTACGGACTTACGCATCAATCTAATACATCCCTTTTGACACATCCTCTTCTGATAAGATTCACACCCTTTTAATTATTTTAAGGATCAAAAGGTGAATGTGATTCTGGGCAAAAATGAAAGCACTGTAATAGGAAAAGGGGATAGTGAGAGGCATTTTAATATTATTCTACATTCACTGCATACCCGACATCTGAAATTGCAATCTGATGTACACTTCCTGGTAAGAAAAGAAAGCAAGGAAGATCTCAGGACAGTTAACGTCTTTGTGATGCTGTCCAAGGCGTTACAACATTGGGGAACACTTGCAGCCCAGTCTGCTTTCGCAGGATCATTTGATAATACCCCTTTCAGACCTGAAAGAAAACTGGCGGTGTGAATTTTTGTTTGTACGTCAAAAACTGACTAAAATGCTCTTAAATACATATAATTTTAGTTTATTCTACAAAATAAAAATTAACATCTGAAAAAAAGCACCCGCACAATTGTGCGTGTCAGGACTTACTTCACTACTTACAAAAAAGGAAAATTACCTCAATGCATGTGAATATACATATGTACATGATCAAATGTTCTATTTTACAGTGGGGAATAATTTAAAACAATTAAATCTTTGTTCAAACACAAGTAAACGTTACATTTTCTACATTGAGAAGGAGTTTTGCTATTACTACCCTTTTGGCAGCAGCAGCTTGTCGTCAGACCTGAAAGAAATCTGGAGGTGTCAAAACGTCAAAAACTTACTAAAATACTCTCAAATATATGTTTTTACAGTTTATTTTACAAAATAAGAACTATCGGCTGAAAAACAGAACCCACACAATTGTGCGTGTCAGGACTTCATTCACTACTCGCAAAAAATAAAAAAATTAAAAATTCAACTCAGTGTATGTGAATATGCACATGTGCATGATCAAATGTTCTATTTTACAGTGTGGAACGATTTTAAACAATAAAAATCTTATAAATTACATTTCTCATGTAGAGTACGAGTTTCTCTTTCACAGTCCTTTTTGTGACAGCACCCAGCACTCCTGCATGCATTGCCTGTAAGGAAACCTAGCCCGCACATATGTGCGTATCAACATTCAAAACCTCATGGTATTACGTACGATGTTGTAAGTTCACAATTTACGTTTGTTACACAACCTACACACTTCATTGATAATATTCTGATATTCAGTAAAGCTTCTAGATTAATATGAATGCAATAAATAAATGCTTACTTTAGCCATTACTGCTTCCCGCCATATTGCTAATGAACTGTATTTTTGAACTCTTCTTCCTACCGCCTGGTGGTCAAGTACAAAATAAAAACAGCTGAAGTACATGCTACGTGTCCCGCACAAGAACTGCAGTCCGGTCTAGCGCCAAGGAAACGTCAAATAAGCTCAGACATAAATAAAATACGAACCCGCACAATTGTGCGTACACGGTCTGAAAAACTGTCTAAGGAAAATTTCATTATTGGATTAAGCAAGTTCTCATATTATATGTCAATTTGATTTATTAAAAAAGATGCCAGTTCACCTACAATAAATGACCACAAAGTTCCTGAAGTCCTATCGGTCTGTGTCTGACGCACTAAGAGTGATTTCCAACATTCTTCCCATAGAGTTAGAACTCAGGCTGAGAAATGTTATCTGGGCACTTAAACGAGTTCTCAATCCCTCTGCTGTTACTCCGTAAATATTGAAGGCATAAATACCAGATAAAGCAGCAGAACTCAAAATCTTGAACATCAGTCTTGAGCTGTCAGGATCAGGAGGGGAAGCTAACTACACCATATTCACGGACGGATCCAAAACGGAGGGAACTGTGAGAATAGGCATAATTTTCTTTAGTGATACTTCAGAAATTTACTCAAAATCAATTAAATTAAATTCTCAGTGTACAGTGTTTCAAGCAGAGGTTCAATTCAGATGACTGTAAACAAGAAGAAACAAACAACAGATATGTGATCAACGTCGATTCACAAGTTGCGCTTAAAGCTGTCTCATCCTGTGAATCCACCAACCCTGCGACCATTAAGATTAGAAAGGATATCCACGCTGTACTTGCTGACGACAAAATCACACTTCACTGGATCCGATGACATATCGGACGTTAAGGAAATGAACGAGCTGATTTTCTAGCTAAAGTGGATTCCATAAGACAGAAGATTATTACATACGATAAGCTACTCATTATCCCTATGTAAGCAGAAACTAAGAGACTTCTACACACAACAGATTGTACATATCCTCTCCAAAACCCTCACCCACAAACTTATTATTTCCAGATGTATATTGCCGACAGCACACCAATATGCTCCTCTCATCCATCCTAACACAATTTCTATCCGACCATGGAATATTCTTTCAGTACCTTCACAGAATTGGTTAAACCACGTCCGTGTGAAGAAGAAATCCAGTTCATTTTCTCGTACCTCCGGCAGCCAAATATCCAGCTAAGCAAAGTTATTTCCGTCCCTGAGACTATTAAGTTCATGAGTGAGGTATACCAGACAAACTTAATAATTGTAATTAACTACATCTGTCATACGCACTCTCGATACAAAATATCCTGCGATATAACCAAAGGATGGAACGCAGGCTGTAACTGTTGTATTAAAAAAGAAAAAGCGCTTAAACAGCCGCTTGGTGTTTTTGGACACAAGACACAGAAAGAACTGCTCCTGGTGACCCGAACATGTCCTCAGACACTCCTGACATTAACAGACATAGGTACAATTATTATTATTATTATTATTATTATTATTATTATTATTATTATTATTATTATTATTATTATTATTTGCTAGGAGCTTTACGTCGCGCCGACACAGATAGGTCTTATGGTGACGATGGGATAGGAAAGGCCTAGGAGTTGGAAGGAAGCGGCCGTGGCCTTAATTAAGGTATAGCCTGGTGTGAAAATGGGAAACCACGGAAAACCATTTTCAGGGCTGCCGATAGTGGGATTCGAACCTACTATCTCCCGGATGCAAGCTCACAGCCGCGCGCCTCTACGCGCACGGCCAACTCGCCCGGTATTATTATTATTATTATTATTATTATTATTATTATTATTATTCAGTTCTTCATTCTGTGTTGTTTACTCTTCCGTTCCTTCCAGTATTCTTTCATCATTTCCCTATGCTGTTTCTTTCTGTCCTCGGGCCACTTCACACCAGGTTTCTTGTTCAATCTTTCTTGAAACCCTTCCATACTTACTACCGTCTTTCTAAAAATCTCTCTGTCCACAATTCCTGCTTCTCTTATATTATTTATCTCTAAATCTTTCTTTACTTCTTGAATCCAGCTAGTTGTTGCCTTTTTGTCCCAAAGGTACTTGAAAATCCTTTTTGTTAATCTGGAATCATCCAAAAAATTAGAATTTCCTTTTTATTATGGTTCCTGTTGTGTTTTATAAGTTCCTGCATATTTCATCACTAGATCTTACTTTCCATCCTCCCGTTGTTTTCACAGCCCCTACGATTTTTCTCATAACTCTCCTTTCTAGTGCCTCAAGTTTATGTCATCTATAGTTTAGTACCAGGCATTCACTTGCATACACGCATTCCTATTTTACCACTGGTGTGTAGTGCCTTATTTTAAGTTTTGTAGATAGACACTTTTTTATAAAAATTATTTGTGATACCATATGCTCTTTCCATTTCTGTACCCTTTCTTCTACTGAAGATTTGTCTAAACCATTTTCTTGAATTATTTCTCCCAGATATTTGAATTTCATTACTCTTTCCACTGGACCAATATCTGTCGCCAAACATTTTGGAGCATTCTTGATGTTTGTAATAAGTTTGCTTTTTCTATGGAGATTCTCAAACCTGACTTGTTGGCTATTTCTTCCAAGAGATTGATTTGTGTTGTTGCACTTGTTAGATTTGCTGACAGTACAGCAAAATCGGCTGAAAATTCTAGGCAATGTATTGCAATGCCTTTGTTTTTCTCCCCAAAGTTACCGGCAAAATGTTATGTTCTTTAAGCTTTACATTCCAAATTCTTACAATTTTCTGTAGAACATAGTTGAATAGAAGGGAGTGACAAACCGTCACCTTGCCGTATCCCTGTATTTATCTTAATAGATTTTGATATCTCACCCATAAATTTCACCTTTGAAGTTGTGCCAGTAAGTGTTTCACGTATTAGGTTGGCCAATTTAGTTTTCACTCCAAATTCACGAATTGTTTTATCTATGGTTTCTCTAACAACCGAGTCAAAGGCCTTTTTTATCTACAAAAGTCACAACAATGTCCTTTGAATTCAATATCCTATGGCGAATTATGGATTCTAAGTTAAATATTTGTTCTGAACAAGATCTACCTTTTCGATATCCATCTCACAAATTTGCTTGTCAAGTGATGTTTTTTACTCTCTTCAGCAATATTTTTGAAAATACATTGTATGCAATTTGCAGAAGAGAGATGCCTCTATAGTTATTTTGTTTGTCCCCTTTTTTATGAATTGGCTGTAATAGAGCCACTTGCCATTCTTCTGCAATCCTCTCTGTTCCCCAAATATCTTCAAAGGTTAAATGCAGCTCTTCAATGATTTTTGATTGAGACCATTTCAAAAGTTCAGCTGTTATAGAGTCTTCTCCACTAGCTTTATTATTTTTCAGACGGTTAATTATTTAATTTCTTCAGTAGTGGGTGGTATATCTTCTTCCAGATTTTCAGTTGTTTGAGAGAATTCCAACTTATGGTCGGGTTCAAGGTAGTTTAAAGGTTGATCAAAGTGCTTCGCAAGTATTTCACAATACTCATCATTGCTAAGGCCAAGTCTACCATTTTCATCTTTGAAGCATATGATAGGCGCTTGATACCTCTTTAATTGACTGGTAGAAGTTTCAAGATTTATTTTTAACAAAGCTCCCTTGCAGGTCAATAAGTTGTGATTTTTCGAAAGATCTTTTAACTCCCCTTATTATTCTAGCAGTGTCTTTCCTTTCTGTTTGAATTGATCATGGTGCTCAGTCTTTCCATAGGATTTCCACTTTTCCCATTGTTTTATTCTCTCTTGTAACGCATCTTCACATATTATTCTTATGGAGTCGGTGGAGGCACAGTGGATCTCGGCGCACAAGTGGCCACGGCTGGTCCGTGGTCCGACAGCTCTGTACTCCGATCGGCCAGCCAAACAGAGGAGGGGTAGCCCCGGATCTACCGGCTCTGTATTTAGGAGACGGAGGGGCTGGTTCCCACGATCGGCTGTTCTGAGAATGGTTTTCCGTGGTTTTCCATTCTTCTGCACTAAGGCTAATGTCGGGACAGTTCCTAGTATAGGCCACGGCCGCCAACCCTCTCACCTTCTCCACACTCCTTCTCCGATACAATTCTCCTGGCCTGATAGACGGCGTCACCGTCTAGGAGTCCCGTCTCCCCCTTCAGGGGAGGAATGAAAACAGTAGTAGTAGTAGTAGTAGTAGAAGTAGTAGTAGTAGTTATTATGACACTCTCTCCTACATCGCATGCATATGCATTACAGGTCGGTGCTAAAGATCAGTGTGCTGGTTACGGAATATGTCATGAAGAAGGAGAATACAAAAAGTACTACTGCTACGACACGGGTCCACCTCGGGAAATGGAGAGCGAGGAAGCCAAGAAAAAGATGGAGGACTTCTGTCCACACTTGAGTGGATCGTGTAAGTATACAGGATTCTTTATTAATTAACGTCCGTCTCACCCCCTCAGGGTGGGAAATGAAACCAATAACTGTAAAAAGAATGGCGTCCGTTTGGCTGTGTGTTCAGAATAATCTTGAGAATCACTGGACATATTTTTATATCGTTTTCACCATTATATAGAGAAGAAGGTTTGGCAACCGGACTGACTGGGTTTCGGCGGACACAGCGAAGTGATAATCACCATTAGCCCTCACAAGACCAAGCCACCAAGGAGGTGGAGAGGGGGAGTCAAAATGTCCACTACTCATAAACATAAGTAAAGAGATTATTTTACATTTAAACTTGCTATTATGGTATATAATGTATTTTAAAGCTCATAAACAATGAGAACTAATAAATTCAGCAGCGAATGACTTCCGCATACAACAGTTTGCCCTGGGGAAATATGTCACTTATTTTGTATGGAAAACTATACCGGGTGAGTCAGCCGCGCCTGACGTTTTTGCTTTTAGGCATCCCATTGAACGTCAGTGGGGTGATGGTCGATTTTCCTTTGCCATATACCAAGCTACAGTCGCCTTTAAAGCACTTACTGCGTTATCACTGCACGACTTTTTCAAAAACATGTATGCGGCAGGTATTTACACAATACATCAAACACTCATGCGGTTATGCAAAATGTACGTTCCAGTCACAAACTTTCGATTTGTTATGAAATTATCGCTAAAAGCGATGGCATACTGATAGAGAACGTGTGTTTTTTTGTAAAGCGGGACGCAGTTTTAAGCTTTCTGATAAACTGGAACCAACAGTCACCGTGGGGTAGTGGACTAACCACAGACGTGTCGACGCATGCTGTGATGGGAGGTGAGTTTGAATCCCACGAGCAATAAATCATTGTATTCACATTTTGAACTTTGATAATCAAATAAGAGGCCATTCGTGCCATATTCGACCAATAACATGCATGCATGTTGAATGTGTAGTGGCCTGACACTTGGTGCAGCCTAGCAGTCCTGGCCATTTCTTCGCTATGTATTCAGCAGGTGAGTATGTTGACATGCTCCTCATCTACGGCGAAGCAAGGCAGAACGCATAGGAAGCAGTCTGTACCGGGAAAGATTTCCACACAGACAACAACCAAACGCAAATACGTTTAGGAGGATGAAGCGACGTTTGCGTATAACTTAGTCACATTCTCGAAGAGGTCCTGTTAGAGAGACACCAATTTCGTCCGGCGAAACTGCTGAGATGATTTCGGGCACTTTCCGGGAGAATCCTCACATGAGTACCCGGACAGTAGCACAACAGGCCAACATCAGCCAGTTGTCTGTTGTAAGGATATTGCAATCCAGTTTTTTCGCTCGTATCACCTGCAAATATATCAAGAACTCCACGGACGAGATTTCGAAACCCGTGTCGATTTCTGTGCGTGTATACTGACGCAAGCTGCAAATGATCCAGCGTTTGTATCTCACATTTTATTTTCAGACGAGGCACGATTTCATAATAATGGCTCTGTGAATCGTCATAATATGCACTACTGGAGCGTTGAAAATCCCCACTGGGTAAGGCAGGCGGTATTTCAGGCACGATGGGGAGTAAATGTCTGGTGTGGTATGCTGGGTGATCACCTAATTGGATCATATTTCTTTAAGGATCATTTGACAGGAGCCCGGTACCTACAGTTCATTCAAGACCAACTCCCATTGTTGCTAGAGGATGTGCCCCTGGGTGAGCGTGTAACCATGTTGTATCAACGCGACGGAGCTCCCCCTCATATATCAGCAGATGTTCGCAACTACCTGAATGTTACACACCCCGGTCGATGGACAGGAGGGGAGGACCTGTCACCTGGCCTGCTAGATCGACCGATTTGACGCCACTGGACTTCTTCTTATGGGACTATTTAAAGGATGTGGTGTACTTTCAGCAGCCGGAAAATCCTGAAAGCCTTCGAACTTTATTACGGAGCCCTGTGAATCCGTAAGACCTACATTGCTACAAAGAACCCGAATGGAACTTCAGCGGCGTGCTGAAACGTGCATTACTGCAGAAGGCCATCTATTCGAACTCTTACTGCGCTAACAGGCTGTTGCTCAGTCAAGCGGATTGAAACCCCCAACCATTCTATCTTCGTCCAGCCCTGCTTATAAAACACTCACATAAACAGCCCTAATGGCCTAGAGCAGCGCAAAAATAAATAAATAAATAAATAAATAAATAAATAAATAAATAAATAAATAAATAAATAAATAAATAATCCACGACGTGAGGGCATTTGGATACGTTGGCTCTGTGGATGATTCTCGAAGTACAAATTGCGAATAAAATTTACAGACTCAAATGGGATTCGAACCCACCTACCAAACGCAGCTGTATTAATGGCGCCGCACTTACCTACGACACCACGGCGACTCCAGCGAGTGGGCTTCCAGAAAGCTAATAGATGGACTACTGCTTCCGTTTCACAAGTGCTCACACGTTTTCTATCAGTATGCAATCGCTTTTAGCGTTCATTTCATACCCTATTATAATTGGCACGTACTTTTTAATAACCGTATGACAGTTTGATGCATTGCGTAAATGCCTGTCGCATACGGTACATGGTTATTCAAAGGTAGTGGTGCAGTGAGTGGTTAAAGGTGATTGTTGCTTGGTAAGCGGCAACGGAGAATAGACCATAACGACACCAGTGATGTTCGGTGGGATGCCTAACAGCATTAAACGTCAGGCGCGGCTGATTCACCCGGTTTAGAGACACGAGATACGATGACAAACGTCAACTTTACGGCAAACAATACCGGATGTTGTACACATACTGAATGAACCCAATACCTGGAAAAAGTGAATACCATTATAAAAATGTAGGGTACTTTCTTTCTTAATTTGCTTACCCTCCAGGGTCGGGTTTTCCCTCGGACTCAGCGAGGAATCCCACCTCTACCACCTCAAGGGCAGTGTCCTGGAGCTTCAGACTCTGGGTCGGGGATACAACTGGGGAGGATGACCCGTACCTCGCCCGGGTGGCCTCACCTGCTGTGCTGAACAGGGGCCTTGGTGGGGGATGGGAAGATTGGAAGGGATAGACAAGGAAGAGGGAAGGAAGCGGCCGTGGTCTTAAGTTAGGTACCATCCCGGCATTTGCCTGGAGGAGAAGTGGGAAACCACAGAAAACCACTTCAAGGATGGCTGAGGTGGGAACTGAACCCACCTCTACTCAGTTGACCTCCCGAAGCTGAGTGGACCCAGTTCCAGCCCTCGTACCACTTTCGTGGCAGAGCCGGGAATCGAACCCGCGCCTCCGGGGGTGGCAGCTAATCACACTAACCACTACACCACAGAGACAGACAATGTAGGTTACTATGTGGACAAATGTCCATTACAATTTTAAGAGAAATATTTGTTTTATCATGACACATCTACGCATGCTTTAACCAAATAACAAAATACAGTCTAGTCAGAAGTGTTATACAATATATGGTACTGTATGCATGGTCTTTCTATGACAGCTGTTGGTGGATGTGTTGAAGTTCCAACCAACCTTCAGGCTGAGTACTCTATATACATATACATTACATAGTGAGTTACAATTATAAATTACTGAAGTTCAAGACCATTCATCAAATAATTAAAATCAAACATTATTTTCTTATTATTAGCAACGTAGTACGTAAAAGGTAAGTAAATCGTTTTTCTGCAACTACAGCCATGCAAAAGATTCATATTTAAATAAATAAGATATAGGAATGTTCCAAATGTTTGTCAATTTTTCTCAAAATCATGTCAATGCCACTTGATTCTCTTTGGCACAAGAGCATCCAATTTTAGTTTACATTGCAACATCTAATGTATGTTAGAGATCAACATTTTCGGCTCTATTGCTGATTCATCATGTATCATCTGTGTTGCAGATGCGTGTTGCAATGGGGAACAAATAGAGGCAGTCCTGAAAAAGGTCCAAATGGCCCAAGCACTACTCGGTCGTTGCCCATCATGCTTCAGAAATCTTAAGCAGAGCTACTGTGATATGACGTGTAGTCCTCAGCAAGCAGAATTTATGGAGCCAATTGATATTCGCACCGGTAATATAAAAATATCCACAGAACTTATTATTGATGTAGACCAAAACGCTTGATATACAAATCATTCTGATTAGTTATAAAATCAGAAATTTCGCGTTTTTATGCATATTTATCATTTTCAATCGTTTAAACATCTGTACCGTATAGGCAAAAAACAAACGACACTAAAATGGTGTGATCCATCATTTTGACCATAATGGCCACAATTGGGCCATATTGACTTTAATCAGTGTTATGTATTGTATTCCTTATCAATCCAGTACTATACAATACCTACAAGAGGCAGTAAAATGAATACTGGACATCCACTACAACGTAACCATGGAATGGTTTTATTCAAAAGTGATTACCAAAAGCGTTAATACATGTATCCTACTGGGAGGCGAGACGATCCATTCCAGTTTTTTTAGAAAGAGGTAGGTCGCTGACGGATCCACAACCGTACCCACTCTTGCACTTCCTCGTCCGAATGAAACCAATGTCCATGAATGTCTTTCCTCAGGTCGCCAAAAATGTGAAAATCACAAGATGAAATACCCGTAATGTACGGAAGATGTTGAAGTGTTCACCAACCAAATCGCTGAAGCTTAACCTTCGCCAGATTCGAAGTATGGGGGCGAGCATTATCATGCAACAGGATGACTCCGTCCGACAACATTCCAGGCGTTTTGACTTTATGGCGCGTCGCACTTTCTCCAAAGTGTCTACATAGCGCTGCGTCACCAGAAAACGAACCACACTTCTCTGCTCTTCTTTGCTTGCCTCTATTTCTACAGCTGGACGAACACCAACAAATACATAACCCAACAACTGCGTGCGTCTGTGAGTTGTCACTGTGAAGTTCTTCTACCACAGCGATGGCAGAATCGATACGTAACAACAGTGTTGCCACCTTTTGCGCGAAATATGTGTTATGGTGGCTGTTTGGTTTTCATTTGACGGTCTCTTTTAGTTTATTGTCTAATACATATTGATATACAAGTAGGCCCTACATCTTTCAAGAATATAAAAGCATTATCTTCTTCAGCTTTTGGTTCAAATCACTTAAGAACGTCAGACGTGTTAACAACTGTACAATCTAACATAAAACTGTCCACAAAGAATCTCCAGTTAAAAATACATAAAATATTTCAAACATGAATAAACATTCCTGTTGTATTATGACTGATAATCCTATAATTGTCGTCTGAAAGGTTTTTGTATTGTGTTGTTTCTCAAATTTCAAATACTGTTGGTGTATACTGTATAGGATTTGAGTTAGTTCTGATTTCTTTTTTTTAATAATATTAATGTTGAATAGAAATCGCATTTACATAGAGCTAATCATCATCATCATCTGTTTACCCTCCAGGTTCGGTTTTTCCCTCGGACTTAGCGAGGGATCCCACCTCTACCGCCTCAAGGGCAGTGTCCTGGAGCTTCAGACTCTTGGTCGGGGGATACAACTGGGGAGTATGACCAGTACCTCGCCCAGGCGGCCTCACCTGCTATGCTGAACAGGGGCCTTGTGGAGGGATGGGAAGATTGGAAGGGATAGGCAAGGAAGAGGGAAGGAAGCGGCCGTGGCCTTAAGTTAGGAACCATCCCGGCATTCGCCTGGAGGAGAAGTGGGAAACCACGGAAAACCACTTCCAGGATGGCTGAGGTGGGAATCGAACCCACCTCTACTCAGTTGACCTCCCGAGGCTGAGTGGACCCCGTTCCAGCCCTCATACCACTTTTCAAATTTCGTGGCAGAGCCGGGAATCGAACCCGGGCCTCCGGGGGTGGCAGCTAATCACGCTAACCACTACACCACAGAGGCGGACACACAGAGCTAATAGTAAAATAAAATTGCATAACGTATAATAAAACTCTACATTTATTTTAAATCGATGTAGGCTAACACATAACATAGAAAGAGAAACAAATTTATACTGATGCAAAATCAGACAAATGGAAAGAAAATATAAATTAACTTAAGGGATGTCCATGAATCAGGAAGGAAATAGGAGAACATCTTGAATATTTTATTCTTCCATTCGTGTTTTCCTGTCACTTAAATATTGTAATTAAAATTTATTTACTTAAATATCTGTCAGCATATCAGAATACACAACCTTATCAGGATCTCATATAAATGCCAGAGTTGTTTAGGTAAACTTGATCTTAACAGCCAGCAGCAATTGCGAGCAGTCCAAGGCTACACAAAATCTTCGGTTTAAGTTTCCATTGCAGAATTGTTTTATTTGAATAATCGCCATTCGCACTTATACTGCTCTTTAATATAAATTACACATTCAGAATAAATTTCTCATTCATATTGTTTTCAAAACACATTAGAAACTGTTTTACAGGTCGTGAAAAAATGAAAGTACGAAAGAACAGGCCTTCATAAGCATTGCGCAAAATATCGCTATTACCATGCTTTTCAGTGTAGAATTGGTAACAGTGAAAGTGAGTGAGCAAACTCTTTCTACTACAAACAAAATGTTAAAATTACCGAATTTATCCTTCTGTATCTAGAGCTTTAAAATTTGTAGAGTTGTTTTTGGTATCTCTTGTAAGTACAGTCTCTCATGAGGTTATCCTTGTATTTTGTATAAGATTTATGATTTGCCTTTACTTAATGGGTACATACACCTTACAGGATCAATGTCTCATTTTTACCACATTAAACTGGAATTATGTACGGAAAAAACTGTTATCTATAAAAATGTTTCTCCAGCTGCTATTTCTTGATGGAGACAGTATTTTTTTGCATCTCTTACCACAGGTGAGGGAAAAATGTAGCTTTCACCGAAGTCTCAGTCTCTTTTATAGATGCAGCAATGTGGAAACTGTTGAGATACGAGTGATGCCGTGTATTGACATTCAGAGCACGATTAGTGCATCCGGATGTTAAGAAAGGTGCTCTTCGGAGGGGCGGTTACGCTACAATAGCACTTTTTGGACCAGTAAGGAAAGTATCTTACTCCTCACCATTCCTTGTACGCCTCATTATGGCTCTGTCATCGATTTTTGGGATACCCCTAACTTATAACTCCAGATATGCTCGAAAACCATGTGTTATATACTCGATAGATATGCTCGAAAAACCCATTATATGCTCCATAGGTATGCTCGAAAAAAACATTATATGCGGTTAAATATGCAGAATATGTTCGAAAAACACCGTTAAAAACTATAGAAAGGAAAGTGAAACGAAAAAACCAATGACATATCTTTATATGCGAGCTTCATTTTCTAATTGTATGTATGATACACTGCGATATACTCGCATTCAAGTTTCAAGTATATATATGAGAAGTTTTCTTATAAAAGTTACAGTTTAAAAGTTCATTTACAAGATGTTCAGAATTAGGCGAGTTAATGAAGTAGATCTGCATTGCTCTGTACAAAAAGAATGTTTTCTATGTTTTCAGTTTTGAATAATTTTCTTAAATCAGTCAATAAAAGTTTCAATGATGAGAACGATCTTTCGACGTCAACTGACACGAGAGGTAAATACTTGAATTATGCTGCTTCTTGTGCAGAGTAGTTCGGAAAATCCTCTGACGGTGCAGACTCGCCACGCAGCATCCTCTCCAAGTCCAACGCTGCACTCCAACCGGGATTTCGAGCCAGCACGAACTCCAATTTTTGTTTCACGGTTTTCCCAGTCTCTCCGGGCCACGAGTCGGCTTCTTGGATGACTCCTTGTATTGTAGCGACCACTTCAACCAACTCCACCCCTCGTGATTCCAACTTTAGGATGGCGTCAGGAATGACGCTCATGTAGGCTTTTATGAAAGTCAAGGATGGCATCACGCTCTTCATTTTAAAAGCAGCCTTAGCTTTCGCGATGTACTTGTTGTCTGGCTCATCAAAAGTATTGATCACCTGGAAAAAATATAAATGAAAAACATTAGCCGAGGGGAATAACTGAATATTACAAAATTAGGCGTCGTATGATGGAGTGAAGATAAAAGGTATGAAAAGAATGATAGAGAAAACCTCGTAAATGAGAAGATTTTAAACATTTCAAATAGTTTTACCTCTTCAATTGCCCTATGATTTTCAGCGTAATACAAGGCAGCCAAGATCCAAGTTCCCCATCGCGTCAGTATGGGCTCGGGAGGTAAAGGGAGCTCTGGATGTATCGTCTTGAAGGCACGGACGCGAGAAGGAGCCTTGGCGAAAATTTTCTTCACTGAGGAAATGACTGTTGACGTTGGACGATTTTTCGCGCAGCTCCTCAGCAAGTCTGTGCATTGCATGGGCAAGACAAGTAACATGTAACATCTTCGGGTAGAGAAGCTTGAGGCTCTTCCCAGCCTTAATCATGTAGGGAGCAGCATCAGTCAGCAATGCGAGTACTTTGTTTACCTCCTCATCGAAAAAGGTTGGCCACAGCAAGCCTGAAACAGGAATGCACAAAATGAAGGGTGAACCGTTCAGTTATTGGGATTCTGACATGTCGTACGACTGTAAGAGATATTTAACTATCAGAGTCTTCACTGAGCATACGTAGAATGCATTGAAATTATAGCCAGACTGTACTTATTCTTCTTTGGCAAAACGCTCGAAAAATAAACTAACAAAAATATACTTACGCAGAGCTGCTTGCACTGTTCGCACAATGGTACCATGGTTTGTCACATCTAGCTCCCTGCACAGAATTAGGTGGTCCTTCCCCGGTTCACTGGGACTGAGTTTTACAACATTAACGTTGGCCATTTATCTTCCACAACTGTCTGTGGTCTCGTCGATAGATAACCAAATTGGGTGGCTCCCGATATCGTCCCTGATTTTGTGTAGAGTCTAGTGAAGAAAGTATCAATGAATATTCTCCGTGGGATGAAAGTATTGTCGAGAGATTACCTTCATTACGACAGAGCCAGATCCGTGTTAAAATTACTTCTATATTGTTTAAACGAGAATGCGGAATACGGCAATCGTGCATGAATTCATACCTTTTCATACTCTGAAGAAACGTAATTTTTACGTAGGGTCGACTCATGAGGCAACTCTCTTCCTGCAAAGTCCTTGAAGAGAGCTCTAATCTCAGCATGTTCGACCTTGTAGAGGGGTATGTTGGCGCTTAAAAACGCCCTACAAATTATGGAAGAGAACTCGTCCGAGTGCTGTTGCTGATTGAACAAAGGTTGTATCAGCGCTTGTTTCTTCGATTTCCTTTTTTTAAATTCTTCGACTTTTTCTGAGTGTCCACTTGTGGCTTTATGTTGGGAAAATTGAAAACCCTTCGAAATCTTGATCTGGAAATAAATAGGTAGGTACGCTTAAGTGAGAAAAAATACATTGAATAAACAAAAATAAAGCATTGTGGACTATGAAATTATTTTTAAATATTGCAGTAGAAATACGAGCACCCTTTCAACGATCCCATGAAAAACCAGCAAATCCAAACGTCAATTTCCGTCTCGGAAATGTAAAATCTGAAGATCTAACGGGTCTACGCTCCGAATTCTTAGCATTCTCTCTACTTACCTAGTAGGTACGCACCGTATGCTGCACATAACGGCTTACTTAAAATTTCAACTGTTTGACCAGTAATATCTTTAAGAACGTAGATGTGAAAATGTCAATAAGAACTTACCTCTTTTTCGCATATTTTGCGGAAAAGAATTTTCCCGTCAGTAGAAAACGAGTCAGGGTCTTCCTTTGTACATCGTCGGAGTAAAACACTCAGAGATTCCTTAACTTTAGGCATCGCGTACTTAGAAATCACAAGAACTCGATAGGTACGTACGGATACGATTACGAACTGAGAGTAGAAAGCAGAAACTTCACTTGACCGGGTCGGATCTTCCACCACTTCATGGAAAAGCCACCTAAACAATACTGGTTCCCAAAATAGGCACACCACTAAAATACCTCACATTTCAAAGTGAAAGGATGCTTGGGGCTTCCGGAGCTTATCTGACGAGTCGCACTCTAATAGGCAGAGGCCAATCAGGGTGTGTGAATGACCTCACTAAAGGTTAAAAACCTGCGGTTCTATTATTCGCACCAGATAGGCTTTTCAATATTATTTCTGTTTTAGAACCTTAAGGATGGTCAGGGGCCGAATTCGGGGAGGAATTCGAAGAAAAACAAACTATTTAGACAAAAAACAACAACAAGAATATGCATTTATATGCTTCTATTCTGAAAACCGCGGTTTTATGCATTTATATGCTCGATAAAATTCTGTTGGTCCCAGAGATGAAAATACCACTGAAAGGCTTCTTTCAATGTGTACTATTCAGGAAAAAATATGCTAATATGCTCGAATCCGAGCCCTACTTATAACCGTGTAACCTTTGTAATGCTATTTGAGGATCCATCCAGCCTTCGGGCTAAAGACTTAACAGATATAAAATTGACCAAGTTATGAATACTTCCATGTGATTGGAGATGGTGGACATTTAAACCAACTCCAGCCTGCTACGCCTACATTTATGGGGTTGTTTTCTCTAAACTGTATTTACAAATCATTTACATAAAAAGATCTATAGTTATTTGTTATTATTACAACTTCCCCCACGCGGAGGCTGCCACAAGGACAAAGCATGTCGACTGCACAGTATAGTCTCTACTAAGTTATTGTTGAGTTTGCTAGTGTGCCAGGTAGAAATAATCACCACAAGGCTCAGGAATAGATTTGCAATATGGTTCTTCAAGTGTTATATAGATGATTGCGGAGTATGGTCACTGAACCTCGTATTGCGGCGATATCGATGTCGTGAAGTCGTGTCCGGCTGAGACCGAGAGAATCCCATAGCTGTACAAGAAATTTAGGGATTGTGCCTCTAGGTGATATTTATCTTTATAGTAGTTTACAGTTGGCTGGTAAATTGACTTCTTTTCGGCGTCCACCTCTTCGGCCTGGCTAACGTGCGACTCGAAGCGTATTGTGGAATCTTAGTCCTTGCTTGCTAGCTGGTTGAAATGCTATCATGTCAATACGCCTGTTACTCCCGTCGGTAGCTAGGCCAGAGACCTCTTCGTGCACCGTGAAACCGTGATCCCTGAGCGAGGTCGCAATCATGTGTCGTATTGTATGATAGCGGGAATTTCTCAATACCTCCCCGTGAGGGCAGGCTCCCAGGACATGGGCAAGAGTTTCGTGCTCTCTGTGGCAACGCCGACAGAGGGTGTTGTCCTGGGACCTTCCTGGCACGGAGCGAACGGCGCACACGTTCGCTGTCATCTTGATGGCCTCTCTCTCCATTCCGCACAGGATAAGCCTCGGTGATATCTTATTCAGTTGTAACCTGGCGTGTATTCCTGGAAGAGTCCGACGCCCTTTCCTTTGTGCGGCAAATTCGTCCATGACTGAACTTCTCTGTCTCGTAGTATCTGTTGGACCTTCCTTACATTGGGAAGATGGCTACTTTTGGACATAACTCGATCATTTATTTCTATGCCTAGATCTTTCAAACAAATTGTACGTTCTTGTTCCAAGTTCCTAGTTGCATTAATGTAGCCATTATTTGCAAGCGATAATTTATTACAGATGTTAATATGCTGTAGTTTGGCTTCCCAAGTGGTGCGAACCAAACCGAGGCCTTTATACTTCCTTTCGGTGTACACCATGTGATCCGGAACGTCTGCTGGTAGTTGTAATATTTCTTTAGTTCCACTCTTTAATATTTTATCCGCATCTGATAGAAAAGTTTGAGGTATCTTGTTTAGGGGAGTAACTTGGAGTGGGTAAATAAGAGTAGGTGATATTGAACTATTTAAAATTGCAAATTTCTGGTCAGATTGCAGCATTGGTGAGCTAACAAGGGTGTCAATCTTGTTTCGCGTCTTGTCGAGTACGGCTTGTGGATCCAGTTTAAGTTCATTGATGAAATTCACACCTAAGTAACGAATCGCACTTCCGTTGCACTGTGATTTAATTTCACAGTCGTCATTAATGATGATATTCTCCTCCGTTAGCCAACCTTTCTTGATAGAAAGACAGGCTGATTTTGAAGCGCTGATGTCCAGGCCGAGTTTCTTAAATCTTTCTATGGCGATCCTGGCTAGTTCGGCAGCAGATTCAGTGTTTTTCCCAAATATTACCGTATCGTCGGCGAAACACATTATTGTGAGGTTAGGCTCCTCGTTTGCAATCGAGTAACCGTAATTCCCTGCTAAATAATCTTCAGATAGTCCTTCCACAATATGATTGGTAGCGATGTTAAATAATGCCGGTGACAAAGGGGAGCCTTGAAGCATACCGCGATTAATTTTGATGGGTTTTGTTCCCTGTTTTCGTGTCTGTATATGTGTTAACGTTTCCTCTTGTAGAGCAATTACCAGTCTCGTCAGTTTTTCGGGCACTCCGACCGACTCCAGTGTGCTCTGCAGGTGCGCATGTCCGACGTTATCGAAAGCTTTGCGAACGTCGAGAAATATAATGCATGCATCGTTCTTTTCTTGCCTAGTGTGCTGTAAAGCGACTTCCAAAATTGAGGTATTTATGTAAGTACCTGGTGTATTGGTGAAACCCCTTCGATTGTCATGAAACACAATGTAGTTCCGAAGCTGTTTATCAAGAACTTTCTCGATGGCTCATCCAATAACTGAGCAGATAGTAATTGGACGCCAGTTACTGGAATCATTTACGTCACCTCCTTTATGAAGTAGAATTGTACGGGCTTTCTTGAAAGTCGGTGGTACTAACCCTGTTGTTAGCATTCTAGTGGCGATGATTGCGATTATCTCTGAAATTGAGCTGTTTTTAATAGCTCGGACAATTACGTTGTCAGGACCGCTTGCGGTGTCTATCTTGATTTTCTGTGTTGCCTGAATAATGTCTTCTTTAGATATGACCGGATTGTGTGGGACGTTAGTCTCCATGAGTTCACTCTCAGTGCTTTTTTGAGGGTATTCTGGTCTTTTGTGGTTGTTCGGCCTAGAAAACATGTCCGAAAAGTATGTGTGCAATACATCTATACTGTTATTGCAATTGGGAGATGGCCCAATGGTAAAGTATAACAAAATATTGCAAAGAAATAGCCTATCAAAACGAGAAATGTCATGATAACGAAATAATAATAATGGGATAGGAAGGGCCTAGGAGTTGAGAGGAAGCGACCGTGGCCTTAATTAAGGTACAGCCCCAGCATTTGCCTGGTGTGAAAATGGGAAACCACGGAAAACCATCTTCAGGGCTGCCGATAGTGGGATTCGAACCTACTATCACGCGGATGCAAGCTCACAGCCGCGCGCCTCTACGCGCACGGCCAACTCGCCCGGTTTCGTTTCTTTTAAGCTACAGCTTATGTTCTACCCTTAACACACACAAATTCATACCCCGTAAACTCTTTATCCTAGAGATGATTTCTTCTTCTAAAATAAAGTTCTTCTGATGAGGAAAGGAATAACCTTAGGAATAAGTAATGAAATGGTCTATAATAAGATACATTATACATTCTTTTAAGTCATCATCATCATCATCATCATCATCTGTTTACCCTCCAGGTTCGGTTTTTCCCTCGGACTTAGCGAGGGATCCCACCTCTACCGCCTCAAGGGCAGTGTCCTGGAGCTTCAGACTCTTGGTCGGGGGATACAACTGGGGAGTATGACCAGTACCTCGCCCAGGCGGCCTCACCTGCTATGCTGAACAGGGGCCTTGTGGAGGGATGGGAAGATTGGAAGGGATGGGCAAGGAAGAGGGAAGGAAGCGGCCGTGGCCTTAAGTTAGGTACCATCCCGGCATTCGCCTGGAGGAGAAGTGGGAAACCACGGAAAACAACTTCCAGGATGGCTGAGGTGGGAATCGAACCCACCTCTACTCAGTTGACCTCCCCAGGCTGAGTGGACCCCGTTCCAGCCCTCGTGCCACTTTTCAAATTTCGTGGCAGAGCCGGGAATCGAACCCGGGCCTCCGGGGGTGGCAGCTAATCACGCTAACCACTACACCACAGAGGCGGTACCATTCTTTTAAGTATGTCTAAAAATTGATTGTTGCACGTTTTAGTTTCTATATACTATTTTTTACGTCCCTCAAATACAAATCGGTTTTACGACGCGTCGGGGTAGGAAAGGGCTAGGAGTTGGTAGGAAGCGGTCGTGGCTTTAATTAATTAAGGTACAGCCCCAGCATTAGCCTGGGGTGAATTAAGAAACCACAGAAAAATATTTTTCAGCGCTGCCTCTATCTCCCGAGTGCAAGCTGACAGCAACGTGACCCAAACAAACCGTACAGCCACTAGCTCGGTGATTGAATTTAGACTATCGAATTCTTCTTAGGGTCCGCCTCTGTGATGTAGTGGTTAGTGTGATTAGCTGCCACCCCCGGAGGCCCGGGTTCGATTCCCGGCTCTGACACGAAATTTGAAAAGTGGTACGAGGGCTGGTAAGGGGTCCACTCAGCCTCGGGAGGTCAACTGAGTAGAGCTGGGTTCGATTCCCACCTCAGCCATCCTGGAAGTGGTTTTCCGTGGTTTTCCACTTCTCCTCCAGGCAAACAAATGCCGGGATGGTACCTAACTTAAGGCCACGGCCGCTTCCTTTCCTCTTCCTTGTCTGTCCCTTTCAGTCTTCCCATCCCACTGCAAGGCCCCTGTTCAGTATAGCAGGTGAGGCCACCTGGGCGAGGTACTGGTCATCCTCCCCAGTTGTATCCCCGACCCAGAGTTTGAAGCTCCAGGACACTGCCCTTGAGGCAGTAGAGATGGGATCCCTCGCTGAGTCCGAGAGAAATACCAACCCTGGAGGGTAAACAGATTAAGAAAGTAAGTAAAAAAGAATTCTTCTTAGGCTATCTTCGCCTCGATGCTTGTTGTGTCGGTTACAGCGCTTGCTCGGAGCCACGTCACCTGACATCGTAATACGAAAAGGTAGCATATCCCACGCAAGTCCACATCGATAGCTGCATACGTTGACAAAAAGCCAGGTGATATGTACGTCATCGGATGCTTAGGCATGCAGAGTAAGCATGTTCTTATGATAAGCTCTCTCAATGGCGAGCGGTAAGGAACTTGCACACAATCGGACTCGCAGCTACGCGAGCAGGATTATATCTCGCAGTTTTGCCTTGCGATGCGTGCCTCCGTGGCTCAGCTGGCAGAACGCCGGCCTCTCATCGCTGAGTTCCGTGGTTCAAATCCCGTTCGTTTCGTGTGAGATTTGCGCTGAACAAAGCGGAAGCGGGACGGGTTTTTTTTCCGGGTACTCCGGTTTCCCCACTTATCTTTCATTTCAGCGAGTGTGGACTCTCATTTTAACTTGTCCCATGTGTTCAGTAGCAAGAGAGGTTTAGTCAGCTACACTTTCTTCGTCTTCTGTAAGCATAACATCCTGATGATGATGATGATGATGATGATGATGATGATGATGATGATGATGATGATCTTCGATAGAGAATATACCCTCAACATACACTAATGATAACGATGTAGGCGCATTCTTATCACTACTTTTCAGCGATGCTCGACAGAGCAGTAGCGTACGCAGAATTTTATTGGGGGAATCATTAAAATTGTTTACAATTGATTTTATCGGTATTTTATATTTTGTTTATTATTTTTATTATTCTTTCTTTCTTAATCGCCAACGGCCGTAGCCGTGTTGAAACACCGGATCCCGTGAGATCTCCGAAGTTAAGCAACATTGGGCGTTGTCAGGAGTTGGATGGGTTGCCACGCGCTGTTGGTGGGGGGTAAGGGAATGGAGGAGCGAAAGGAACTGGCCACCCTACCGCACGTAAACTCCGGCTCAGAACCACCTCTACGGAGGTTCGGACCTGCCTTCGGGCAGAATAACCCTTACCTTATCTTTCTTAATCTGCTTACCCTCCAGCGTTGGTTTTTCCCTCGAACTCAGCGAGGGATCTCACCTCTACCGCCTCAAGGACAGTGTCCTGGAGCGTGAGACATCAGGTCGGGGTATACAACTGGGGAGGAAGACCAGTACCTCGCCCAGGTGGCCTCACCTGCTAAGCTGAACAGGGACCTTGCGAGGGGGGCGGGAAGATTAGAAGGGATAGACAAGGAAAAGGGAACGAAGCGGCCGTGGCCTTAAGTTAGGTACCATCCCGGCATTTGCCTGGAGGAGAAGTGAGAAAACCACGGAAAACCACTTCGAGGATGGCTGAGGAGGGAACTGAACCTCCCTCTACTCAGCTGACCTCGCGAGGCAGAGTGGACCCCGTTCTAGCCCTCGTATCACTTTTCAAACTTCGTGGCAGAGCCGGGAATCGAACCCAGGCCTCCAGGGGTGGCAGCTAATCACACTAACCACTACACCACAGAGGCGGACACTCCTACTGTTAAGAGACATAAAACTGTAATTGTGGCCAAAGGTGGGTATGTGGCCTCCCGGACGATTTAGTAAATTTTTTTTTCTACAATTCGTACGCATAGACTACAGTTTGTGAATATATTTAATGGTTTATGCAGCGTAACCCGATATAGACTTTTTTTAGTTTGCTTTACGCCGCACCGACACAGATAGGTCTTTTGGCGACGATGGGATAGAAAAGGCCTAGGAGCTGGAAGGAGACGACTGCGGCCGTAACAGCCCCGATGAGAAAATTAGAAACCAAGGAAAACCATCTTCAGAACTGCCGACAATGGGGTTCGAACCCACTATCTCCCGAATGCAAGCTGACAGCTCCGTGACCCAAACCACGCAGTCACTCGCCCGGTCGATATAGTTGTCACTTAGCTTCATTTTCGAGTTGTTTCGCAGAAATCATTACTCGTCTTTTTCTTTTTCCACAGTTCAATAGTTTATATACGTAAACCTTCTTCTGGAAATCGTGTAGGTAACAGCGAAAGCCTCATTAAAAAAGAAAAAACATCCAGCGGTTCGTGAGTTATAACTGGACACCAATGCATACATACAGACAAACGTTTGAGTTTTGTATATGTAGAGATTGCATGTTGCAACGTTGAGAACCTTCGGTTCAGAAGGTCTTGGGTTCGCTTCCCGGCCGGATCAAGGATTTTAATCCCGTCTGGTTAATTCCACTCGGGGAATGGGTATTCGTGTTTGTCCCAGCGCACTACTTTTCAAATTCACACAACACACCACACTCCCAACCACTGCAGAAACACGCAAGAGTGAATAAATTCCTCCAGATAGAGTCAGCGTCAGGTAGAATATCCGTCCGTAAAACACTTGTAGGACACAGTTTCCCACCCGCGACCCCACCAAGTTGTGGGGGAGAAAAGCGGTAGGCTCAGGAATAGCATTCTATAACTCAAGAAGCGCAATGGTTAGTAGTTGTAATTGTACGGGAAACGAAGCGAGCACCCTCTAAACCGAAGGGCTCTACGCTGAACACTCAATCAATGAGCCAGTGTCACTTCCCTATGCCGAGCAGAGTGGCTCAAAGGGTTGAAGCGCTGGCCTTCTGACCCCAGCTTGGCAGGTTCGATCCTGGCTTAGTCCGGTGGTGTTCGAAGGTCCCAGATACGTCAGCCTCGTGTCGGTAGATTTACTGCGCGGGATTAAATTCCGGCACTTCGGCGTCTCCGAAAACAGAACAATTAGTTAGTGGGACGTAAAGCCATTATTATTATTATTATTATTATTATTATTATTATTATTATTATTATTATTATTATTATTATTATTATTATTATTACTTCCCTATCGCCAAAACCAAATGTTAGACACATGCTAGTCGATAAAAGCAACACTAGTCCATATCGGAAGGAACTTTAAGCACTTTATCTCACCATAGATTGATCGGGACTTCCTTATGCTGTAGCGGTCAAATCCGTACCAGCTTCGCGACGAGACCACACACTCTAAACAGTCCTGTCTGTTCTCACTGTCAATCTCAGTCGTATAGTTGTCCTATTCCCAAGATAAGGTTCGGTGGCTTTTAAAAGTGTTCAAATCTGTAGCCAGTGAAGGGACTTTGAACACATATCATTCTTCTTCCTGGCCTCTTTTTCTTCATTGTATTGCAGGTCGGCACTTTGGTCCAGTTTTACGGCCAGATGCCCTTTCTGAAACCAATCCTACGTGGAGGGATGTGTTCACTACTACGCTTATTTCTCTGGTGGTCGTGTTGTATGTAGATGAAGAGGAGTGTAAGTCCCCGGAATTAAACATACGCAGTTAAAATCCTCTGCTCGGATGGTGTTCGAAGTTGGGCCAATATGGTGATTGTCCACCCACGCAGCCGGACGGTGAGCAAATAACATTACTTACGTTCCTGATCTGCAACTTTTTTTTAACCATTACCCGCCACAGGTTCGCGGCCTGCAGAAACACGGTTTTTACCTCACCAGTGCTGAAGGCACTGAAATAAGCTTCTCAATTCAGTATTATAATTATAGTTCCGTTTTTATGAGTTTCGACTTGACAGTTAACCGGAAGTCAGACTGTGGTGCCAAACTGCTACGAATTCAAACAGCTGATTTACGATACACAACACGAACGGAAATATATATACTGGAATATGTCTATAATCAATTATTCTTTGTAGCAACATACATAATTCACATGACATGACAGAATATCAAATTCACACACGGGCCTAAAATTAACCTACAATATAACTACCGAAGCCGCCTCTGTGGTGTAGTGGTTAGCGTTATTAGCTGCCACCCCCGGAGGTCCGGGTTCGATTCCCGGCTCTGCCACGAAATTTGAAAAGTGGTACGAGGGCTGGAACGGGGTCCACTCAGCCTCGGGAGGTCAACTGAGTAGAGGTGGGTTCGATTCCCACCTCAGCCATCCTCGAAGTGGTTTTCCGTGGTTTCCCACTTCACCTCCAGGCGAATGCCGGGATGGTACCTAACTTAAGGCCACGGCCGCTTCCTTCCCTCATCCTTGCCAATCCCCTCCAATCTTCCCATCCCCCTACAAGGCCCCTGTTCAGCATAGCAGGTGAGGCCGCCTGGGCGAGGTACTGGTCATACTCCCCAGTTGTATCCCCCGACCGAGAGTCTGAAGCTCCAGGACACTGCCCTTGAGGCGGTAGAGGTGGGATCCCTCGCTGAGTCCGAGGGAAAAACCGACCCTGGAGGGTAAACAGATGATGATGATGATGATAACTACCGAACGAAATATTTTTTTTTTTTTTTTGCTAGGGGCTTTACGTCGCACCGACACAGATAGGTCTTATGGCGACGATGGGATAGGAAAGGCTTAGGAGTTGGAAGGAAGCGGCCGTGGCCTTAATTAAGGTACAGCCCCAGCATTTGCCTGGTGTGAAAATGGGAAACCACGGAAAACCATTTTCTGGGCTGCCGATAGTGGGATTCGAACCTACTATCTCCCGGATGCAAGCTCACAGCCGCGCGCCTCTACGCGCACGGCCAACTCGCCCGGTGAACGAAATATTAAACTAAGCTAATATATAAACTAGATCACTTTTTACACACTATTCACTACAATATAACGCGCTATACTATTAAAAAAATAAACAATACTTTTATAAACTCTACACTACGAAATATAAACGAACAACAGCCTAGCACAAAGACACACAAAGACCGCGAAAAGAACGGAGCTCAATACGACACACAGCTGATAGCACGTGGTTACCGTAAACAACAGGACGACAACACTGCTAACCGGAACTCGAGTTTAACGCGCTCTTTCGGAGCGATCGGCTGCCTATGATTGGCTGTCGATTAATTCACTTACCCTCCGCCAAAAGGCAGCGCTCAAACGTCAAGTCGAAACTCATAATAACTGAACTGTACTTTTTTTTTTTGGAATTGTGTGGATGACTACCTCCTAAATTTGACGTCGGCATCGTGTAGCCCAGAAAATACATCCAAGTGCTGAGTTGGTGATGGCGTGGAGTCTATGCTATACAACTACTACTACTACTACTACTACTACTACTACTACTACTAAAATGTTTTCATTCCTACCCTGAAGGGGGAGGCGGGCCTCTTAGACGGTAACGCCGTCTCTCAGGTGTGAGATTTGTTACGGCGAAGGAGATGCACGGAGAAGGTTGGCGGCCGTGGCCTATAGTAGGAACTGTCCCGGCATTCGCCTTAGTGCAGGAGAATGGAAACCCACGGAAAGCCATTCTCAGGACAGCCGACGGTCGGGGCCAGCCGTCTCCTGAATGGAGAGGCGTAGTGCTACGTTAGTACCCGCTCGGTTGGCCGGTCGGAGTGCAGAGCTATTGGACCATGAACCAGCCGTGGCCACTTGTGGACCGAGAGCCCTGAGACCCATTCTGCATCCACCGACCATGGTATGCTATATAAGCTGACTGTTCACTTATCATTTATTACTGTCCTAGTTGCACGTAGGAATGCTAACCATTTTTCGTGGTGGGGTTTAACGTCGCAATAACACATCTAAGGTTTTCGGCGTAACCATCTTTCAGACCAAGGGTGCCAGTATTCCTGAAATAGTGCAGTTTGTGAACGGTTCGCGTGCTGCAGAGGTGAAAGTGTAAACTGCAAATTGCGGATAACCATGTGCCATTGATGTGAGAGGTAAGCGTCGACTACGAATGTGTTTGAGGTCTGTCGAAAGGCACCAGTGAAGCAGTTCATCTTCAAAATGAACTAGGGAGCTACCAGACGTGTGTTTAAACGACAATTCATTGTTTTGGGATTCTAAAGCAAACAGATCTCTGCAGCTGTGTTAACGAAAGTGCATCGGTGGAAAAAGCTTTAATATGCACGTTAGAATCTGAATTGGGCCTCTATTGATTGGTGGAGGTCTAATTCTCCGATGAATCCCCATGTTATGCTCCATCGAATAGATGGACATTGACGTATCAGCCGGAAAAAAGCAGAGAACAAACATCTCGCAATAGTTGCTGGAAGAATACAGACAGCGTTATGGTTTGAAGAATATTTTCCTAGCATTCTCTGAGACCATTAATTTATGCGGAAGACACTTTTGATCCAATTGTCTACGAATCCATCCTACATCCATATACACGGTACTCTTCCCTGGGGAGTGTGAGATCTTCCATAAAGACAGTACGTCTTGTCATACAACTAAATCACCGACGGTGTTTGGAAGAGTACAACCAAGACTACAAAGTACTTTTCTTGGCCACCTAATTTACCGGACATGAACCCAAATGAACATCTTTGGGATCATCTGAGCTCTGTTGTTGCAAAACCTATTATGTCTACCGAAGGACTAGAAAAACAAATAACTTTCTATAGCCAAACCAAGCAAGTAATCAAGAAGCAGTAAAAGTACAGTTGTTCTACGTTTTGCAAGTACCGAGGAACCACGGAAAATGAAATCATTGTAGAATTGTATTTCACGAAAATCGGAAAAACGCTTCGAAAATAATATGATTTGATCATCACTGTAAGGTAATAGGATTTTGACGTAGAATACGTCTGTAGTACTTGGGTCGGTGAGAGTTCCATAAACCTGGAAGTTTTAAATACGAAGTAATTTCTAGACAACACATGCGACTGCAGTGTCCTGTGTTTCACTTTAAAGAGGAAGAACAAATGTACCTAGCAACAGGTGGTCATCGTGTGGTGCCACAGCGCCGCCACCTTGAGCTTCTAAACTCATCGTGCCGCGCGGCTAACAGTTCGTATAGCTGTGGAGTGCGTTGTGGTAGCACGTCATACGAGGCGTCATTCGATTCATCTGAGTGAGTTCTATAGGTACACACTACAACAAGAATTAAATAGTAAACACTGAAGAAAATTATGACGCGAACAAGTGCGTAAAAGCCTTTCTTTCACAAAATGTTGCGATATATGGATAGAGTTGGCAAGGAATTGAATTACATGTAACGAATAGGTGTTTTAAAAACCAAACCAAACCAAACCCCATGGCACTACAGCCCTTGAAGGGCCTTGGCCTACCAAGCGACCGCTGCTCAGCCCGAAGGCCTGCAGATTGCGAGGTGTCGTGTGGTCAGCACGACGAATCTTCTCTGCCGTTATTCTTGGCTTTCTAGACCGGGGCCGCTATCTCACCGTCAGATAGCTCCTCAATTCTAATCACGTAGGCTGAGTGGACCTCGAACCAGCCCTCAGGCCCCGGTAAAAATCCCTGACCTGGCCAGGAATCGAACCCGGAGCCTCCGGGTAAGAGGCAAGCACGCTATCCCTACAACACGGGGCCGGCGAATAGGTGTTTTACGGTCGGTAAATGCAGAGTGCATCTCGGTCCATAAGTGGCCACGGCTGGTCCGTGGTCCAACAGCTCTGCATTCGGGGACGGGTCAGGGCTTGACCTCACGGCTGGCCCCAATCGTCGGCTGTCCTGAGAATAGTTTACCGTCATTTTCCATTCTCCTTCACTAAGGCGAATGCCGGGACAGTTCCTCGTATAGGCCACGGCCGCCAACTCCCTCACCTTCTCTGAGCATCTCCTTCACTGTAAGAAATCTTCCGGCCTGAGAGACGGCGTTACCGTCTAAGAGACCCGATCGAACCCATGATCATGGGTCGGACACCACCGCTGATCTCCCGAGGAAGCTAATAAACCAGTAAACGATGCGCACAACCTTTCGTAATGCTATAAAATTCAACATTTGCATTTAATAACAACAATAATGGTGCGTGGCATCTGTGTAGGTTTGGTGGTAACCTAATGAGGGTGAAATGAATGGCTAAGACGTCATAAACACCCACTACCCAAGCCAGGGGAATTAACAGTACGAGGGGGTCGATTCTGAGAACCAAATCTGGGTCATCGGACCAAAGGCACGTATTCTATTCATTTAGCCACAAAGCCGGACTTTAATTTGCTAAACCTTAGGCTACCATCTCCACTGATCAGGTGTTGAGTATTGACAGTAGCAGAGGCCAGGACAGTAGCTAGTGAAGCAGCCTTGACAACACAACAGGCTACTCCGTTGGCTATTGGCTGCAGCTGAAAACTCTTAAAAGGCTTGACATTCACAAAATCAACCATCGAAAAGGGGTAACCTAAGTCTAGTGGTAGCCCATGTCTTGGACTCAGAACACGTCATTGATTTAATTATAAGAAAATAAACTACTGTATGACGGTTTATATCGAGCGCAGTGTAAATCAAACTGGAAAATCTTGAAAAGATCGGTTTTCTTGCGATTATAGTATTTTTTAATAAATACTGTACCCCAGTAAATGTTTGGCTGAGTAGTGGAGGAGATCTTCGAGGCCACAATCGAACGTCACTGCTCCACTTACCTACTAAGTGTGTTCGCTCTCTCGCTTCACTGTGACGTATGCTTGCTACGTAAGCTGCCCACATCTACGTCACTCCAGCCCGGCCGCACTGGGCCAGCCTCATCGGGCGCCCAGCTGAGTACTTCTGCTCTAGATATTAGCTGGTTGTCGTAATACAGATCGTTACATGTCATAATGAGACTACTTAAAGGATGCAACAAAGAATTAAAAGAAAAAAGTTACTTAAGTATGGTTCGTCCATTATTGGAATATGCAAACAGTGTTTGGGATCCTCACCAAGAATACCTAATAAAAGAACTAGATGGTGTGCAGAGGAAAGCAGCAAGGTTTGTAACAGGGGATTTCAGGAGAAAGAGTAGTGTATCAGAAATGTTAAAGGAACTTGGGTGGGAAACTTTAAGTAAGAGAAGGGAGAAAACTAGACTTATAGGATTATATAGAGCCTATACAGGAGAAGAAGCATGGGGAGATATCCGTGAGAGGCTTCGGTTGGAAAATAATTATATTGGTAGAACTGACCACAAGTACAAAATTAGAAGGAATTTTAGCAGAAGCGATTGGGGTAAATTTTCTTTCATTGGGAAGGGCGTGAAGGAGTGGAACAGTTTACCAGGGGTAGTGTTTGATCCTTTTCCAAAATCTGTACAGATATTCAAGAAGAGAATAAACAACAACAGAGATAATAAATTAAATGTTAGAGGGCATTCGACCAGTGCAGGATATTGTAAATAATAAATGTGTGTGATTAAATTAATTCCATCCCCTGGTCTAAGGAGTTTGGACAGCCCAAGTAGGGGACTGCCTGTAGGGGTGAAGTACAGTGGTGACTTCGAGGGCCCTGGGACCGCTACGGTAGCTGTGAAGGCCCTTCAGGAACTCTGAAAAGTGGTGGCAAAAGGGGCTCTGGTTAAGACGCAGCAGGTCGTTATGCTACTTAGGTTCCAAAATGGGTAAAATATAAATATGTAAATAAATTCAGTGTTAATTTTAATACCAGTTGTATAGTATTATTAGAAGTAATTTCACATACCGTACTGTATATGAGTTGACTATGTTTGTAAGATATTATAAGTAGAATTTTGTAAACAATATAAATTTATTAAGGATGATGTGTGTGTTTAATAGAAAAAATTATTAGCGTAAATTGTATAATACTGTATTCTAGGAAAATTTTCTTCGTCTCCTGTTAATTTAAAATTAAGTGCTTGACAATAATGTATTTTAGTGTACCATTTGCCACCGAGGTAGACACCTCATTTGCAAATAAATAGATTTTGATTTGATTTGATTTGATTTGATAATGTGGTTCAGCTGGTGTAAATGTTGAATTTCATGTTATATATAAATTATGATTGTTTGAGGAGTTTCTAAAATGCATGTGTAGGTTGATGTTAATAGCAAATATAATAGTCGAATGCATGCTATCAGTAGCTCCTTTTACATAACATGGAGTTATGACACGGGTAATCAGTAACTTCAACGAGAAAAGTCTTGGCTATCATCATTATTTTGCTGACATATACTGTACTGGTACTTCATTCAAGAATTAGGCTAAATGACATTTTTTACTTTTCCAGAAGGAAACGTGTCGTATGTTTATGAATACAACGTCTACTTCACACAAGATTACCTGGAAGGATGTTACAACTCATGTCGAGACATCGTGATGCCATCCACAGGGAAAAAGGCCATGGATATGATGTGTGGAATCTACGGCAGTCAAGACTGTACCTACGAGCGGTGAGTATATTTGTTGCCTCATTAGCAACAGGAAGATAACGATAGTTCATGTTCCTTATGTTTCACATCTTTCCGAATTAGTTTTAAATAATACCAGTGCTTCCAACGTCAAAACATACTCAATTGAAGTTTGAAGACTTACAGAATAATCGAAACCGACTTTCAACCTATTAGGTCGTGTTACGCACATTTAGTACGTGTTGAAGAGATGTTAAGTACAGACCGGACACCAGTGGGATCCGAACCCACAACCTTCCGATTCCGCGTCGGTTGCTCTACCAATTGAGCTATGGTGGCCTAGGCTATATTTGTTCTGTTGGAAAGGAACTAAGCTACAGGTCTGGAACTACTGCAATCACACTGCAGAGTGCGTTTAAGTCGCCCGTTGAGGGCCAAGTCAATATTTACAGAATAATGCATAAACACCAGATTTCACCTTTTTCCGGACATGAAACGTGAATTTGCAGTCGCGACAGACAATGTGAGCTCTCTGAATCGATGGAGATTCATAATTAAACTGTTCGTTACGCAGTACCGGTACTTACAGTAAATGTGTAACTAAGGCACAAATGCACTACCACTTTTAAAGTTCACAACAGCACTTCAGTTCGCAAGAGTCACCACGGGTGGAATAGATGTTTATTGTCAGGCCTTGAGACTTGAGATAGGCGCACGCGCGGCGGCCATGTTTACCCCTCGCATCCACGCTACTTCCCGTCAGACGACCATAGTATATATGAATACAGGCTAAGTAGATTATTGATGTCTGATTTGCAAACACTATTTTAGTATTCAGGCTCCTTGTATGAATGGTCAGCGTACTGGCCTTCGGATCAGATGGCATCGGACCGGGCCGCGGATTTTAACTGCGTAAGGTCAACTCCTTACGGTTCGGGGACTGAATGCTTGTGCTCGTCTTAATAAACTTCTCTTCATCTGCATACAACATTCCATACTGCAAACTACCACAGAAACAAGCAATAGTGAATACATCCCTCCAGAGAGGCTTAGCGTCAGGAAGGGCATCCGGCAGTAAAACTGGACCAAATACAAATCCAGTGCAGACCCTAACAGAATGTGAAAACGGCCAGGAAGAAGAAGCAATTATATTAATATGTTCCATGAACACTTTGTAATGAAATGGCGTATGGCTTTTAGTGCCGGGAGTGTCCGAGGACAAGTTCGGCTCGCCAGGTGCAGGTCTTTCTATTTGACTCCCGTAGGCGACCTCCGCGTCGTGATGAGGATGAGATGATGATGAAGACAACACATACACCCAGCCCCCGTGCCATTGGAATTAACCAATTAAGGTTAAAATCCCCGACCCGGCCGGGAATCGAACCCGGGACCCTCTGAACCGAAGGCCAGGATGCTGACCGTTCAGCCAACGAGTCGGACAACACATTGTAATTATAACGAACAAACGTGTTTGCTACATTTCGTGTGTATATAGAAAAACGGCAACGAAGTTGATTATTATCTGCAAAGTGTGGTTATACGATATGAGGCAGTACAGACTTTTGTTTCATACATCCGACACAGTGTTTAAGTCCCGCTCTCATTCACGTCCACACAAGTAAATACAAGCAAGAAAATTAAACAAATGTTTTTGTTAGCATTTTTCAAACTGCTTGTAGACTAATTGATTCTCTGAAAATAATGTTGCTTTAAATATAAAACTTGAATGAACGCAGGTTTATTTGCAACGATTGTGAGTGCATTACGTTGTATTTAGCAGTGGCGACGCGTGACGTTCTGAAAAGTATTACCACACTCCTCCTTGAGACTATATTGTCACTCGCACCTTCTTTCTGTAAGCTGTACTCTATTCTGGACCTTCCGAACTGGATCACATCGGCAACAGTGTTCATTTGTGCTTGAGACGCCTCATGTCGTTTCTTTAAAACCCTGAAACTACATAAATTCTCCAAATTATCGTTTTTCAAAGCATTCATTCCTGAGAAAAATGAACACATGGCCAACAGTTTATTCATTTTTGCATAACCAAATAACCAGTGCAGATCTCTGTACCACGAGTCATGAAAATATCGTACTATTCTTTTCGACTCCTTTATTAAATTCTTAAGAGGAGACGCGAGTCTAACTTATTCAACTATGTTTTCATTTATCTTCAAAGTTTCATAAGGAAATTGGTGTGTTAATTAAACTTTCTATTAAACATGAGCATTCTGGGCCCACCAACACACTTATTTTCGAGGTGGAAGTGACAACACTCACTTTAACGCTTAATAAGTTGTGCAGTACTATATGCTATCTTTACCTAATACGAATGAAATACAAATTCACACTTTAATAAGAAAAGTCACGTCGTATTATATCGAAAACAATAATTAACACAAATTATAACAGTGTAATATTGAGCGCAGCGGAAAGAAAGGACAGAACTGCTCAGCACCAACGTTTTAAGTATCGTTACCACTTTGCGTTGTGGTAACATGACGAGAGAACGTACGACGGTACTTGTCAGTATCGGGGGGGGGGGGGGGGGGAGAAGGGCTTTGCTTGGCGCAGGCGCAGTAATACTCGCCTAGCTATTAGAAGAGATTCAACGCGTATCCACTGCCTGGAGTTGGTAACAGCCTCTCTCTCAACTTTGACGGTGGCTGTCTACTGAAATAGAATTCTCGCGACACGTCACGGTGAAGAAACAAATATATTAAATATTAATATTAAAGGGTAATAGATTTTATATTTTCAAACTGTTACCAGTGGTAACAGTGGGTACTAGCACACTTCGCCACTGGTTTTTAGGGTTTAAATAGAAACTGCGATGGTCGTTCTTCAAGTGCCTCAGCATATCTTGCAGATTCTTCTTTCCAATCAATCAATCAATCAATCACCACTGATCCGCATTTATGGCAGTCACCCAGGTGGCAGGTTCCCTATTATTTGTATACCTAGTCTTTTCCCAAATAATTTCAAAGAAGTTGCAAATGCATCAAATTTTGGTCACTTTTTCCAATCCCAAACTCCCCTTCCTAAAAATGAAAATATTTACCCGAATTTGCCCTCTTGAATTCCAAACGTATCTTCATATTGTGAGCGTTCTTTTTAACAAAACATCACTCAACCTTGTTCGTTTACTAATGTCATTCCACACCATCTCTCCGCAGACAGCTCTGAACATACCGCTTAGTCGAGTAGCTCGTCTCCTTACTACCAAGTCTTCTCAGCCCAAAGTTTCCAAAATTTTCGTAACACTACTCCTTTGTCAAAAATTACTCAGAACAAATCGAGCTGCTTTTTTTTTCCTTGTTGGATTTTTCCAGTTCTTGAATCAAGTAATCCTTGTGACGGTCCCATACACTGGAACCATACTCTAGTTGGGGTTTCACCAGAGACTTAAATGTTCTCTCCTTTACATCCTTACAACAACCCCTAAATACCCTCATAACCATGTGCAGAGATTTTTAACCTTTATTTACAATCACATTTATGTCATTATCCAAATGAAGATCTTTCCTTATACACTCCTGATCATTAAAACCAGAACAGCTTGAAAGACTAGAGATAGAAAGTTCATATTCACAGGACATATGCATTATTATGTTCTGCAGAAATGATTAGCATTTGAACCATGTCGGCCCTCAGGTTCAAATTCCACATCGATATCTCGGCGCACCACCACCGACTGGTAAAATGTGCCTGCGGCTCTCGTTTCCGCTATAAACCGAATGCAATGGATCAGTGTGACTTGATCAGACGTGCAGGATTTCGCAGACTTATGCGAGAACCGTACTTTCAAATGAGCGAGTTTGAAAGCGGGCGCATTATTGGCCTGAGGGAACGTGATGCATCCACCCGAGAAATTGTTGCTCGTGTGGGACAAAGTGTGGCGGCAGTGAAACGGGTGTGTACAGAATGGTTCACAGAAGGCCGTAGAACACGACGAGATGGGTCTGGTCGCACCATCAAGACCACCCTACGAGAAGATCGACACCTCATCCGCATGGCATTGCAGGACAGATCTGCTTCCTCCTCAGCTCTGGTGCAACAGTGGAACAGTGTAACACATCGTACACTATCAGGAGTGGCAGTCCGTCGCCGTTTATTACGGTATGGGTTACCGGTGCATCGTCTACTTCTCCGCCTACCTTTGACCAATGTCCATAAACATGCTAGACTGCATTGGTGTATGGAATGATGAAACTGGGGACAGGAATGGCAGCAGATAGTGTTTTCGGACGAATCCAGGTTCTGTTTGAAAATGATGGCCGCAGTTTGGTTCGCCGCAGACAGGGGGAGAGGCATCACATTGACTGCATTTGCACAAGACATACAGCGCCAACTGAAGGCCTTATGGTGTGTGGTGCTATTGGGTACAACCACAAATCACAGTTGGCGCGTTTCCAGGGCACTGTGACCAGTTTTACCTACGTGAATGACATCCTGCGATCCGTAGCCATGCCCTTTCTGCACGATACCCCAGGCGCCATATTTCAACAGGATAATGCAGGATATTTCACATGTTTCTGCACGAACGCGTGCCTTCTTGTTGTCACAGGATGTCATTACTGTTGCCCTGCCCCGCCCGATCACCGGACTTGTTGCTAATCGAAAATGTGTGGGTTTTGGTGAAAAGACGGGTGCGGCGCTATGACCCAATGCCAAACACCAAAGATGAACTGTGGAATCAGGTGAATGCAGCATGGATGGCTATACCCCAGGACGCCATTGCCGCCGTATACGCGTCGATGCCATCACGCATGGAACAAGTTATCAGTGCCCATGGAGGACCCAGTGCCTACTAGGCAACAGGACACATGCTGAACCTAGGTGACTAAAATGCTAATCGTTTCTGCAAAACATACCAATGAACATGCCCTGTGAATATGAACTTCCTATCTCTAGTCTTTCAATGTTTTCTGATTTTTATGAACAAGAATGTATTAACACCTAGATACTTACAATGATCCCCAAAAGGAACTTTCACCCCATCAACGCAGTAATTACTACAGAGAGGACTTTTCCTATTTGTGAAACTCACAAAGTGACTTTTAACCACGTTTAGCATCATACCATTGCCTTCTGTCCATCTCACAACATTATCGAGCTCATTTTCAGTTGCTTACAATCTTGTAACTTATTTGTTACCACAGAATAACATAATCCACAAAAAGGCTTATCTCGATAGTTGTTGCAATCCTTCCTGTTCCCTTGGTTATATATAGGTTCAATTACTGCTTTTGTCCAATCAGAAGATACGTTAATAACACTCCATGCTAAACTTATTACTCTACGAAGCCATTTCATCTCTGCCTTACCACTATATTTCACTACTTCTGCTGTTTTATGACAATGGAATTTATTTACCATCCTTAGCACTTCCTCGGGTTAATTTCGCCATCATTATCTTCCTCCCCATGATCTCGGTTGTTCGTAACAATACCAGAAAAATCCGTTTGCGTTGAGGTTTTCAAACTATTCCTTCCGACTTTCCAGTGATACCATGGGATATATTATGAGCTCACTTGATTTACTCAAGACACTACTCATTTCCCTTTTCCCTCCCTTTCTAAGATTATTACTGTCCAGAAATGTTTCCCTGCTGCTTGATCTAGCCTTTCCAGGTTATTACCAAAATCCTCCCATAACTTCTTCTTCTTCTTCTTCTTCTTCTTCTTGCGTCTACGTACAATTGTATGCATCAGTCCTTGTTGGTTATTCCTTCCTTTTAAGTTTACAATCCGCTCTTATTTCATCGTTCCACCAAGATGTCTGCTTATTCCCATCTTTAAACACAGTTGTTACTAGACATTCCCTTGCTGTTTCTACTACAGCATTCGTGCATGCCACCCATTCTCTTTTTATATCCGGAACCTGCTTACTGCCCACTCTTTGGAACTTTTCACTAATTATGTTCATGTACTTCTGTCTAATTTCCTCGTCATGGAGATTTTCTAGCCCTATTCGTTTGCAAACAGATTTTACTTCCTCTATCCTAGGCCTAGAGATACTTAGTTCACTGCAGATCAGATAGTAATCTGTATCGTCGAAAAATCCCCGCTAAAATTGCACATTCCTTACAGATTTCCTGAATTCAAAGTCGGTTAAGAAATAGTCTGAGTTACAAGATGTAGGCTACCACCCTGTGTAGCGGTGAATAGCTTTATGCTTGAAGGATATACTCATAACTGCTAAACCCATACTAGCACAGAAGTCCAGCAAATGCTTCTCATTCCTATTCATTCACGTCGATAATTTTACGCGTTGATGGTAGATACTCACGCAACCATTCCTTCTTTTCATAACCCTTTAAAAGCTCTTGACAAATAAGCATTCATGATCATAGAAAGCGATAAGGTATTCCTTTTTCTTCCCACTGCAGACCTATAGTTTTTCTATCCATTGCTTCTGCTTTTTGTCTTCATCCGCTTGCAAACAGTAAGGGAAAGGTGGGCTAAATACTAAACTGACGAGTTTTGGCGTCCACATCACAGTGCAATCCAACACAGCCACCTCTTTGTACACAAATTTGTTGCCGTTCGTTTTGAAGCCTTGTACCTCAACTATTAATGTTCCTTATCATGACGGAATTAAGCGCTCTACTTTCTATCACAGTATCTCAGAGACTAAAGAAATATTCACACTTATACCATCCATAAAAGCTTAAGTTTACTAGAGAGTAACCTTAATAGCGAACAAGTCTAAACATGCATAATAATGTCGACGTAATCGCTGCATGTTAAAACGGAATTATTAAATCGCCCGCACTCATTACGTCACAGCTCTGTCACTACTCCAAGGGGGGACTAGGCCAGATGAGGAGGGAAGGATTTATGATCGTAAAACTGGGCCACAAGATAGCGACTGTGTGGTTAGGTCCTCAAAATGGCGACTGTGAGGAGGAAAGGGCCTCTAACCGTAAAACTAGGCCCAAGATGGCGACGGTGTAGTTAGGCCCCTCTAAAATGGCGACAGAAAGGGGCATCTGTCCGTAAAACTAGGCTCTGTGTAGTTAGACTAGGTTAGGTAATACGTGTCCCTTCTGGTGGGAGGATGAAAATGGCGACGGTAAGGTCACCTGACCGTAAAACAGCCCTGTGTCTTTAGGCCCCTCCAAGATGGCGTCGGAAAGGGCATCTGGCCATAAAACTAGGTTAGGCTATATGTGCCCCCCTCTGGTAGGAGGATCAAAATGGTGACGGGAAGGGCATCTGACCGTAAAACTGAGCCCTGTTTAGTTAGGCCCTCCAAGTTGCGTCGGAAAGGGCATCTGGTCATATAACTAGGTTAGGTCATATGTGGCCCTTCTGGTGGGAGGATGAAAATGGCGACGGGAAGGTCATCTGACCGTAAAACTGAGTCATGTGTCTTTAGGCCCCTCGAAGATGGCGTCGGAAAGGGCATCTTGTCATGAAACTAGGTTAGGCCATATGTGCCCCCTCTGGTGGATCAAAATGGTGACGGGAAGGGTATCTGACCGTAAAACTGAGCCCTATTTAGGTAGACCCCTCCAAGTTGCGTCGGGAAGAGCATCTGGCCATAAAACATATGTGCTCTCTCTAGTAGGAGGATCAAAATGGCGACGGAAAAGGTATATGGCCGTAAAACTGAGCCCTGTGTAGTTAGGCACCACCAAAATGACGCCGGGAAAGGCATCTAACCGTAAAACTTGACTCTGTGTAGTTAGGCCCCTCCACGAGGTTAGGCGTGCTCTCTTATGCGAATCCCCATTGCCCTACTAATCAAGATGGCGTCAGCAAGGGCATCTGGCCGTAGAACTAGGTCCTGTAAGGTTATGTCCCTCCAAGACGGCGTAAGTAAGGGCATCTGGCCGTAAAAAATAGGCCCTGTGATGTTAGGCCCCTCTAAGATGGCGTCGGGAAGGGCATCTGGCCGTAAAACTACGCCCTGTAAGGTTAGGCGTCTCCAAGATGGCGACTGTTAATGTCGGGAAGGGCATCTGGCAGTAAAACTAGGCCCTATAAGTTTAGGCCCATCCAAGATGGCGTCGGGAAAGGCGTCTAGCCGAAAAAGTTAGGTTAGACTCCTCCAATATGGCGAGTGTGAGGTTAGGCTTACTGTCTTAAGGGGGGAGACCCAGCTTAACAAGGGAAAAAATAGGTTAATATTCATTCGATTGTTAAATACGTTAGAATTGTTGTTGACAATTGCTGCACATATCCCAGTATTGACATGCTTCCTGGCAACCAGAAGCAACTTCAATAATGTCAGAATTTTAATAATTTTCATATTTTAAAATCAAATATTCAAAATTTCCCGCCTTTTTAACAGTATATCACTGTTTCCCTTATAAATTCCAAGTTTATAAGAATTTTCGTACTTTTCCTTTTTTAAAGTGTGTATCAAACCTCCAGTTACAAAATGAACATCAATCATTAACATAGACTGTGATTTGGATTTTTTGTCGCGTTTTTATTCCGAGCACCAGAAAATATTAATAGCTTTTTAAATAAAAATGTTATGAAAAATCGAATTTATATCCTATTGATCTGAATGAGGTACAGATTGTAGTACAACATTATGGGTGAAAAAACTGAAAAAAAAAACAACATAATTATCCGTGAATCAGTAAGAGAGTTATGAAGGAAACCGTGATATGTTGTTAAAATGGCAGGAAATTTTGAACATTTTATTTTAAAATGTTATAATTAGAATTTTGACATTATTGAAGTTGCTTCTGATTGCTCTTAAGTATGCCAATTCTGGGGCATGAGCAGCATTTGTCAACAATGTTTGTAGCATATATAACAATCGAATGAATATTGGCCTATTTTCCCCGTGTTGAGCTAGGTCTCCCCCCTTAAGCAAAATATGACGTCGGGAAGGGCATCTGGCCGTAAAAGTGAGGTTAGACCTTTCCAAGATGGCGACTGTGAGGTTAGGCTTGCTCTCTTACACGAATCCTCATTGCACTACTACTATACTAGGGGTCAATGACCTCGGGGTCAGAACCGGCATAGGTACACTACTAGGGTCAATGACCTTAGGTGCTGATTCAGCACAAAAATGCTGACGCAGAGATCTAGAACATACATTGCCCTACTAGTTCTGTTGTATTAATGGGGCAGCATGCTACGGGTTTTAAGAAATAAGTGGCTTATGCCACTGGTGATTTCTTTCAACAATGCACGTACATTTAGAGCGGAGAGGCTTGCCGTAATAGCAAAAAACGTATCTCCTTGCTGTAAAACGCCTAGCCAATATTTGGACTTGGGCACTTGCCTAATAAACCACCTCACTTTTAGCAGTGATGGGAAAAGTACAAAATAAAAGTAATTTAGCTCAATTTCAGTTACCTGAGAAAATGTATTCATTTAGTACTGTGTGAACACAAAATAAAGGGGATATTTTTTGCCTCTATGATATTTTTATCAAATTCTTCTAGCACCACAAAAGCAAATTGCTTACAAGCTGAGTTTAAAAAGGAATACATTCCAATCCTGGAGTACGCAAAAAATGCATTAATCAACCTCGTGCTTGTTAGCATAGAGACATGAAGTAGTTATAATCACTAGGCGAGACTAGTCAAAATGATTGCTCACAAGCAAAATTTGAATGTCAATATCTGGTTTCAATTATTTTCAGGATAACTAATCCAAAATATGAAAATATGTATTCAAATAAGGGAATGGAAATTCCTTAACCCCATCACCGTCACATGTTTATTCCGGCTCCATTCTCGACCACGTAACGTCTGTGCGTGGGGGGCTGAGGGGTAGAATAACATCGACTCCTTTCTGTCGTAAGAGGCGACTAAAAGGGAGACCAAAGACTATCAACTTGGGAGCGTGCTTTGGCGACCATGTTTCAGCTAGCTGAGCCTGGCATTGCTTGTACTTATTTGTGCCAGTGTCCTTGATTTCATCTTTCCTATCTGACCGCCCTCGATCAACTCTTGTTCTTTCCCGACCTCCACGTTATTAGGTTTTCGAGACCTAGGGAGTCTTTCAATTTCACGCCTTCATGGCCTTTCCTTTCTTTCGCAGATACCTTTACTTTTCGAAATTCGGATCTCCTCCATTTTCCTTCGGATTAATGTTAATAGAAGATCGTTGTACTTTCTCTTAAAACAGTAATCACCACCACCACCACCACCACTACCGTCTCGACACGTAGTACACGATTATCTAAATCTCAACCAGTAACCACAACAACCTGCGAGGAAATGGACGAATACGCGACAAATCTTGGAATATACACTTAGCGCGACGCCTTGCGAGTTAGACAATATGGTCTTAGTGAGAGAAACACCAGAGGAGATCGTCTGGTACAGTTTTGTTCAGAACAACAGCTATATGTCATCTATACCTTCTTTACACTACATCCGCGGCGCTTGTATACATGGACGTGCACTGCAGACTGCGACGGTCATATTGTCAGGAACCAGATAGACTTGATCCGCATTAAATGTCATCTGAAAAGGTTCGTGAAATCGGCTAAAACGTACCCTGGTGTGGATGTTAATAGCGACCACAATCCCGCCATCATGGATTTCAAACTCCATCGCTTTGTCAAGAACAGACGCTCTGAAAAACCTATGCGCATTGATATAAATAAACTTGACAACCCCAAGGTACGGACTCAAACAACCTTGAAGCTTGAAAAACGCATGAGTGCAGCAAACAACTCGAGCACAATCGATATGGAATCGCAGTTGAGTGTCCTAAACAACGTACTCATTGATACTCAACAAACAGACATAGGATATTCGTGTAGCCAAAAGAAGCAGCTATGAATGGCGGATGAAATATTACAACTCAGGGGCTTAGCCGGAGGTAGGGGATTACTGGGGGTAATAACCCCTCCCCCCTATGGAATTTTTACGAAAGAAAGTAAACAGAAACTGACAATGAACATTCACAGGGACATAATTGTAAAACCAACAGATCTCTTTGATTTTAGATTGTAATCTGAACATACCATTCACCGTAAAACTATTCACCTTGATCATTTTGTACTTGTTCTATATGTTTGTGTAAGATTTTGTGGTGTACCGGTGCCGCAATCTGAATATCTAATGACACTCATGCATGCGCGCACTACAAACGCACAAACGCCAATCTTGGTAGGAAATGAAGAAAAGATGAAATGCGGAAAAGGGTATGTTGAGAATCTGCTTAACGTTGTGCGGCCAGACAAACCACCCTGTATTGAAGAATGCAGCGAAGCAAGTCCTGGCATTACAAAAGAGGAAGTATTGTATGCAATCAAGCTTCAGAAAAAAGGTAAATCTGTGGGTCCGGACAATATGCATGCAGAAACTCTCAGACTCTTTGCTCAATTTGATAAGCCTAAACATGCTAACTGCACTATTCAACACAGTATCCATAGGCTGGGAGAATATCATCTGACTCGTTAAGATCGTCTTTTGTTACCATACCTAAAAAAAAGCTAGTGCATCACATTGTGATGATTATCGCATGATCAGGCGAATGTCCCATGTCTTAAAGGTATCCCTACGTATCATTCACACTCGAACGCCAAATTGGCATTACTCAGTTTGGTTTTAAAAAACGGACTGGGAACTCGCGAGGCTCTTTTTTCTCTGAACAGTGAATACCTGTATATTAATGTCGACGTGTACGCATTCTTCATGGACTCTACCGAAAAGCTTTCGATTGCGCTTATGCGAAACTTGCTGAGAATTTAAAAACTACTGGTGTTGATGCTGGTGATCTACGTACCCTCACTCATCTCTGCTGGAACCAAACAGCAGAGGTCAAAATAGAGTGAGACACAACTGAGGACATAGCTATACGTAGAGGCATGTGACAGGGCTGTATCCTGTCCCCTCTCCTTTTTAATATCTACTCTGAGGCCGTGTTCAGAGAAGCTGTTGAGGATGATAACCTGCGAGGGTAAATCGCAGTGTCATTAGTAACATCCGCTTTGCTGATGATACCGTTGTGTTAGCCAGTAACCTTGATGATCTTCAAATTATTATTATTATTATTAATTAGCATCGTAGGGATCAGTATAACATTTGGTCTGTTCATGAATATTGGCAAGACCAAGCTGATTGTATTTTCGAAAGCACCTAAGCAGGCCTCTCTGCACATCAACAACAACACAATTGTTCAGCTCAAGTGTCATCCTTCAAATATTTTGGGACTATGGTGACTGAGCATTGCGACAACGAAGATTGAAATATCCAGGATTGGGCAAGCCAAATATTTGTTCAACAGTATGAGGCCCTATTCTCCAGTAGAGACCTCAACCTTCAGCTCCGAGTTCAGATGTTGCAATGCTATATTTTCCCTACCCTTCTGTATGGTTTTGAAGGCTGGACGCTCCGCCTTTTGCCGGAGAGGTGCATTGAAACTTTCGAAATGTACAGAATAATGCTTCGAATAATAGAATAATAACCTGGGCATTAAGGAAGACCAGTGAGTAAGTCCTCGTGCTATTAAGTATGGAAAAAAGAGCTTGTTACATTCGTCAAGGAACGAAATCTCAGGTACATCGGGCACATCATGCGAGGTGAACGATATGAACTTTTCCAACGCATCATCGAGGGGAAAATTGAAGGAAACCGATCTGTGAATTGGGAGGGGGGGATGAAGCGGTGGTCAGGGATGGAGACATTCCTGGCTTGCGCCGCTAGTATGGATGAACTCACGTTGAAATCTTTCGAGCCACTGTTTTGCGAGAGGGTCACACAAGACAAGAAATTGTGCAGAAAAACTAAAGTTAATGAATTTGGGACTTTCCTTAAATCACAATTCAGTTGTTGGATAAGTGAAGGGAATAATGTGGATACACTTTGGGCTAAATTTAAAGGACCGGGCGAGTTGGCCGTGCGCGTAGAGGCGCGTGGCTGTGAGCTTGCATCCGGGAGATAGTAGGTTCGAATCCCACTATCGGCAGCTCTGAAGATGGTTTTCCGTGGTTTTCCATTTTCACACCAGGCAAATGCTGGGGCTGTACCTTAATTAAGGCCACGGCCGCTTCCTTCCAACTCCTAGGCCTTTCCTATCCCTTCGTCGCCATAAGACCTATCTGTGTCGGTGCGACGTAAAGCCCCTAGCAAAAAAAAAAAAAAAAAAAAAAAAATTTAAAGGAATCATTTGGGAAGGAGAGAAGAGATTTGTACCTGTTAAGAAGGGTAAAATGACCTCAGACCCGGTTTATTATACAAGGGAAATAAGAAAATTAAAAAGAAAATGTAGAATAGTAAACAGGAAAATCAAAGAGGTTAGGGAGAGTAGAGAAACTGCTTCAGCAAGGAAAAGCAGCAGGAAGTGATCAAATTATTTTAGTGTACCATTTGCCACCGAGGTAGACACCTCAATTGCAAATAAAGAGATTTTGATTTTGATTTGATTTTTATCATAATTAATTGGATTGTCAACCTTCGTAGGGATAGAACTAGAAAACAGCTAATGAGGGAACTGAATAGAGTGAAAAAGGAAGCAAAAGAGAATTATATGAATGGCATACTTCAAGAGGGTAATGACCACAAAGGGAAATTGAAAAAGCTGTATTCATATATCAGGAATCAAAAAGGAAAAGGAATCCAAATTCCTACAATGGTGGGAGGTCCACTCAGCCTACGTGATTAAAATTGAGGATTTATCTGACGGTGAGATGACGGCCCCGGTCTCGAAAGCCCAGAATAACGGCCGAGAGGATGCGTCGTGCTGACCACATGACCCTTCGTAATCTGCAGGCCTTTGGCTGAGCAGCGGTCGCTGGGCAGGCCAAGGCCCTTTCAAGGGCGTTAAATGCCGTGGGGTTTGGTTTCGTTTGGTTTTAAAAAAGTTATCTGCACATTTTCCCCCATTTATAACTGAGAAACTCAAACTATCCAAAGTAATAATTTCTAAAGGAGGCGACAAAGAAGTGAACTAAATGCGTACATGTCTATTTCTAGTGCTCCAGTCTAATCAACAATTCTAGAAAAAACTTAAAGTTTCTATCAGAGTGTAATAATTTCTACTGTCGTTATCAGTATCGATTCCTACAAAATTCAAGTAATATGATGCTGTTTGTGATATCATTATCAAGTTGCAACAAAATCTACTTAAAGAGCTTTCGGACCGGAAGAGTTGGCCGTGCGGTTAGGGGCGCCCAGCTGTGAGCTTGCATCCGGAAGATAGTGGGTTCGAACCCCACTGTCGGCAGCCCTGAAAATGGTTTTTCGTGGTTTCCCATTTTCACACCAGGCAAATGCTGGGGCTGTACCCCAATGAAGGACACGACCGCTTCCTTCCCACTCCTAGCCCTTTTCTATCCCATAGTCGCCATAAGACCTATCTGTGGCGGTGCGACGTAAAGCAGCTTGCATATATATATATAAATAGCTTTCGGAACATTTGTAGATCCTAAAAAGGCAATAATGGATACAGTAGATGATGGCATTTTAATTTGAAAATAAGTGAGTATAAGGGGTTTGACATTAAATTGGTTCACTGACTACTTTGCAGAAAGGAAACAATTTGTCAGTTGCTTCAATAGATATAGCTCCTCTCAAAATATCTTGTTGGAGTTCCTCAGGGTTCTGTTTTAGGGCCAGTACGTTTTCTTATATTTATTAACGACATTGCTGACTTAGATTTTTAGGGAATTTATTACTATTTGCCGATAACATGAATATTTTCTTTACTAGTTACAAAGCGAATGATCTCGGAAAAAAAAAACAACATGCAAAACGATATCTGGTTAACAGAAGTATGGCTACAAAAGAATCGATTCATTATTTAGATAAAAACAAATTATGGTATCTTTCGCAAACGCACAGTTCCCTCTTTATATTTACAATTACACATATGCGGCGGAAAATTAATACTAAGGGTACATACTATCAAATATTTGGGTGTAATGATTGATGAATCGTTAACATGCAATAATCACGTTAAATGCATCCATGATAAAATATTATTGTTATAGGAATACTGAGCAGAGTTAAGCATAATATTAAGCGGTAGTTTCCATGACCTTATTCAAAGTCGTATTGCGTATATAATCCATATTTGGGCTTGGTGTAAACTAGTGTGATTTTACATTTTTATAAAAAAGAGCGTCAAAATACGGTTTAATCCACCTTTGTTAATCCAAATCGACATTCAGCCTATTAGGTCGTCTTACGTACATTTAGTGCATTCCCACCTCAGCCATCCTCGAAGTGATTTTCCGAGGTTTCCCACTTCTCCTCCAGGAAAATGCCGGGATGGTTCCTAACACACGGCCTCGGTCGCTTCCTTCCCTCTTCCTTTTCAATCCCTTCTAATCTTCCCATCCCCTCATAAGGCCTCTGTTCAGCATAGCAGGTGAGGCCACCTGGGCGAGGTACTGGTCCTCCTCCCCAGTTTTATCCCCTGACCGAAAGTCTCTCGCTCCAGGACAATCCCCTTGAGGCGGTAGAGGTGGGAACCCTCGCTGAGTCCGGGGGAAAAATCAACGCTGGAGGGTAAACAGATTAAGAAAGAATGAGAGATTTTTTTTTCAATTTGTAATGTAGGATTCTTTACAATCAATCATTGTCTGCATGAACTCAGAACTTAATTTCAGATTGTATAAAACGTTTAGGAAATGCATTCGAAATATGTTGCTGCTGTTTAAAAACATTTGCATTGTTACGTGCTCAAGCAACCGTCAGCCTACTCGCAGCCCCTTCGGTATTCAGTGAAAGGGATGATCAAGCCAGCTCCGGGAACCTGTGTACTGCCTTGGAGTACTGTGTGTGTGAGTACTTCTGTGGACTGCGTATCGCATGAGTCAGCTGTTAGAGAAGCTATCGTGAGTGTAATTGTAACTGTCTTAATAATGGTGGTAGTGTTTCACGTTGGTACTAACAACGTAAGGCAAGCAGGTATAAGTACCAACATAGCTGGGGATGTGTGAGATCTGGTAAATGCAGCACGGATGAAGTTTAAGGAAGCGGAGATTGTTATCAGTGTAATACTGTGTAGGAGGGATACTGGCTGGAGGGTGATTGGGGATTTAAATGAGACTATGGAGTGGGTATGTGGGAAACTGGGAGTGAGATTTCTAGATCCTAATGGGTGGGTAGGAGACAGGGATCTACGCTCAGATGGCCTTCACTTAAACCGCAGTGGTACATGTAAGTTAGGAAACTTGTTTATAAGGGTTATAGGCAGGTACATTCAGGGAAACAGAGTGGCCTAGGGAGCGGTGTTAAGGGAACAGGGAACTGGAAATCAAGTAGGGATGACATAAAAATGTTAGTGCTCAACTGTAGAAGCATTGTAAACAAAGGAATCGAATTAAGTAATTTAATAGATATATATTTACCAGATATTGTAATAGGAGTTGAATCATGGCTGAGAAATTATATAATGGATGCAGAAATATTCTCACGGAACTGGAGTGTGTATCGTAGAGATAGGATAGGAATGGTAGGAGGGGGAGTATTCATTCTGGTGAAAGAAGAATTTGTAAGCTACGAAAAAGTTAAGGATGAAAAACATGAAATTCTGAGTGTAAGATTCATCTCTAAAGATAATAGGCAACTTGATGTCTTTGAAGTGTACAGACCGGGAAAGGGTAGCGCTGACGCTGATTCAGAATTTTTTGGTAAGATAGTCAGCTATGTTGGAAATGATATGGAAAGGAATGTGATAGTAGCAGGTGATCTCAATTTACCAAATGTCAATTGGGAAGGTAATGCGAATGACAGGAAGCATGAACAACAAGTGGAAAATAAGTTAATATGGGAAGGGTAGCTGATTCAGAAAGTGATGGAACCAACTAGAGGGAAGAATATTCTGGATGTGGTGCTGATAAAACCAGATGAGCTCCATAGAGAAACCGAAGTAATAGATGGTATTAGTGATCATGAAGCTGTTTTTGTCATAGTTAAAAATAAATGTTAAAGAAAGGAAGGTATTAAAATCAGGACTATTAAGCAGTACCATATGGCTGATAAAACAGGCATGAGGGAGTTTTTAAAAGGTAACTATGATCGCTGGAAAATGGTAAGTAAAAATGTAAACAGACTCTGGGATGGGTTTAAAGCAATTGTTGAGGAATGTGAAAATAGGTTTGTACCTTTACAGGTGGTAAGGAATGGTAAAGATCCACTATAATATAATAGAGCAGTAAAGAGACTAAGAAGGAGGTGCAGGTTGGAACGAAATAGAGTTAGAAATGGTTATGGAAATAAGGAGAAATTGTAGGAACTTACTAGGAAATTGAATCTAGCAAAGAATTCAGCTAAGGATAACATGATGGCAAGCATAATTGGTGGTCATACAAATTTTAGTGAAAAATGGAAGGGTATGTATAGGTACTTTAAGGCAGAAACAGGTTCAAAGAAGGACATTCCAGGAATCATTAATGAACAAGGGACGTGTGTATGCGAGGATCTTCAAAAAGCAGAAATATTTAGTCAGCAGTATGTAAAGATTGTTGGTTACAAGGATAATGTCCAGATAGGGGAGATGAGTAATACTAATGAAGTATTAAAATTTACCTATGATAACAATGACATTCACAGTAAGATACAAAAGTTGAAAACTAGAAAAGCAGCTGGAACTGATAAGATTTCTGGGGATATACTAGAGGCAATGGGTTGGGATATAATACCATATCTGAAATACTTATTTGATTATTGTTTGGTTGAAGGAGCTATACCAAATGAATGGAGAGTTGCTATAGTAGTCCCTGTGTATAAAGGAAAGGGTGATAGACATAAAGCTGAAAATTACAGGCCAGTCAGTTTGACATGCATTGCATGTAAGCTTTGGGAAATAATTCTTTCTGATTATATTAGATATGTTTGAGAAATTAATAACTGGTTTGACAGAAGGAAGTTTGGGTTTAGGAAAGGTTATTCCACTGAAGCTCAGCTTGTAGGATTTCGGCAAGATATAGCAGATATCCTGGATTCAGGAGGCCAAATGGACTGCATTGCGATTGACCTATCTAAGGCATTTGATAGGGTAGAACATGGAAGACTACTGGCAAAAATGAATGCTATTGGACTAGAAAAAAAGAGTGACTGAATGGGTGGCTATATTTCTAGAAAATAGATCTCAGAGAATTAGAGTAGGCGAAGCTTTATCTGTCCCAGTAATAATTAAGAGGGTAATTCCTCAAGGCGGTATTATTGGACCTTTATGTTTTCTTATATATATCAATGATATGTATAAAGAAGTGGAATCAGAGATAAGGCTTTTTGCAGATGATGTTATTCTGTACAGAGTAATAAATAAGTTACGAGATTGTGAGCGGCTGCAGGGTGACCTCGATAGTGTTGTGAGATGGACGGTGGGCAATGGTATGATGACAAACGGGGTTAAAAGTCTGGTTGTGAGTTTCACAAATAGGAAAAGTCCTCTCAGTTTTAATTACTGCGTTGATGGGGTGAAAGTTCCTTTTGGGGATCATTGTAAGTACCTAGGTGTTAATATAAGAAAAGACCTTCATTGGGGTAATCACATAAATATGATTGTTAATAAAGAGTACACATCTCTGCACATGGTTATGATGGTATTTAGGGTTTGTAGTAAGGATGTAAAGGAGAGGGCGTATAAGTCTCTGGTAAGACCCCAACTAGAGTATGGTTGCAGTGTATGGGACCCTCACCAGGATTACTTGATTCAAGAACTGGAACAAATCCAAGGAAAAGCAGCTCTATTTGCTCTGGGTGGTTTGCGACAAAAGAGTAGTGTTACAAAAATGTTGCAAAGTTTGGGCTGGGAAGATTTGGGAGAAAGGAGACGAGCTGCTCGATTAAGTGGTATGTTCCGAGCTGTCAGTGGAGAGATGGCGTGGGAGGACATCAGTAGACGAATAAGTTTGAGTGGCGTTTATAAAAGTAGGAAAGATCACAATATGAAGATAAAGTTGGAATTCAAGAGGAGAAATTGGGGCAAATATTCGTTTATAGGAAGGGGAGTTAGGGATTGGAATAACTTACCAAGGAAGATGTTAAAAAAATTCCAATTTCTTTGCGATAATTTAAGAAAAGGCTAGAAAAACAACAGATAGGAAATCTGCCACCTGGGCGACTGCCCTAAATGCAGATCGGTAGTGATTGGAATCGTTTGTTGTGAGGAGTAATGTGCTGCTGTTTAACATTGTTGAGCTGTTGCTTTTTATTAGTTCGCTGTGTTTGTGTGAATTACTGGACTGTCTCGGGGGTCAAACTAAAGAACAGTCATCGCGTGTTGTGTAGCCAGTAGCACTGTGTTCAAATCCCACGCAGCTGCTGTTTGGGGTGACTGGACTTGGAGAAATGAAAGCAAGGCGAGACAGTGAATAGGATTATAGCCGTCACCACGTAACATCAACGGGCCAAACTTCCTGCTGTGTAAAAAGAAGAGGGGCTTGTAAATAGACAGCAATTAGTAAGTGTGGCCGTTCATGGTTGAATAGAATTGTGTGTGTATATGTGTGTGTGCACTTATTGAGTTGTCCTGAAATAAAGTACAGTTATAATTAGAGATGGGAATTATAGGCACGAATAGGTTAGAATGCAAATGTATTTGAACAAGGCGCAACCCGCATGACGGTTCTGCGGTGAGATTTGCATAAATATTATCGATCTGAATTATCAGACCCCCTAAAATTTATGCAACTCCCCGACATATCGGTAGAGCGGCTAGATTTCACTTGCGCCTTGTTCAAATACGTTTGCATTCTAACCTATTTGTGCCTATAATTCCCATCTCTAGTTATAATACAGACGCTGTTTTATTCTTAACAGAATTGTATCATAATGAGCTTCGGCTCAGGTGACTTATAAATTAATAAATGAAAAAAAGAAGGGGGAGGAAGCTGTATTAAGAAACCTCCGGGCGTCAACAAATAAGAAACATTAGCGATGTTCTCCGAGGAAAATGAAAATTGACGGGATGTTGCTGCTAGAAATCTCTGATTTAAGTTGGAGAATGTTCCTATTATAGCAAATAATACAGAGAGGTTGTTTTTTTTTTGCAAAATATGAACGCATTTTAAATGAAAACAGGCACAATTTTGTCTTTGAGCACCTGTTATACCATGTTGTGATTGTGTGCAATCGAAACTTTAAGAATCTAAAACATTACACTGTAGCGTGTAATGATTTGTTATTTGTGACAGTAAATAAGGAGTACTAAAACCTGACTAACCTTGAAATTAAATGCCGAGTTTCGAGAAATTCTCTTAAGCTATTTTCCCGTGAGCTCGTAACAGATAAGTACACAAATAAACGGGCAGACAGACAAAAGTTGAACTGAACATTTTTCAAAATGTTAGTGCATATTTTGACAATAGAATATAGAATACATATTTTGGATGCTGAATAACATAACTATCCAAAGTCCTTTGCTACACAGTATGAATCGTGAAGCTGTAAGTTAATATTCGAGATACGGTTTTCCTTGGTTTCCCGTTTTCAAATAATAGACTAATAATAATAATAATAATAATAATAATAATAATAATAATAATAATAATAATAATAATAATAATAATAATAATAGGCCTAATAATAATCTCACAAACATACATGCAAGTCAGCCATGGGCGTCAAATAGAAAGTATTATATCAGGCGAGCCAAACATGTCCTCGGAGACTCCCAGCGCTGAAAATCATAGACGATTGAGTAGTGGTTAGTGTGATTAGCTGCCACCCCCCGGAGGCCAGGGTCCGATTCCCGGCTTTGCCACGAAATTTGAAAAGTGGTACGAGGACTAGTACGGGGTCCACTCAGACTCAGGAGGTGAAATGAGTAGAGGGGTTTCGATTCGCACCACAGCCATCCTCGAAGTGGTTTTCTGTGGTCTCCCACATCTTCTCCATGCAAATGCAGGGATGTTACCTAACTTAAGACCACGGTGGCTTCCTTTCCTCTTCCTTGTCTATCTTCCCATCCCCCACAAGGCCCCTGTTCAGTTCAGCAAGTGAGACCACCTGGAAGAGGTACTGATTCTCCTCCCCAGTTTTATCCCCGACCCAGAGTCTGAAGCTCTAGGACACCGCCCTTAAGGCGGTAGAGGTGGGAACTCTCGCTGAGTCCGGGGAGAAGCCAATCCTGAACAGTAAACTGACTAATATATATACACTGACTGACAGAGCAAATGCAACACCAAGAAGGAGTGGTTCGAAAGGGATGAAAGTTGGGGAAAAAACAGAGACGGCACGGACGAATAATTGATGTTTATTTCAAACCGATATGCAGGTTACACAATGCGCACGGCATCGACTCAGTAGGATGTAGGACCACCGCGAGCGGCGATGCACGCAGAAACACGTCGAGGTACAGAGTCAATAAGAGTGCGGATGGTGTCCTGAGGGATGGTTCTCCATTCTCTGTCAACCATTTGCCACAGTTGGTCGTCCGTACGAGGCTGGGGCAGAGTTTGCAAACGGCGTCCAATGAGATCCCACACGTGTTCGATTGGTGAGAGATCCGGAGAGTACGCTGGCCACGGAAGCATCTGTACACCTCGTAGAGCCTGTTGGGAGCTGCGAGCAGTGTGTGGGCGGGCATTATCCTGCTGAAACAGAGCATTGGGCAGCCCCTGAAGGTACGGGAGTGCCACCGGCCGCAGCACATGCTGCACGTAGCGGTGGGCATTTAACGTGCCTTGAATACGCACTAGAGGTGACGTGGAATCATACGCAACAGCGCCCCAAACCATGATGCCGCGTTGTCTAGCGGTAGGGCGCTCCACAGTTACTGCCGGATTTGATCTTTCTCCACGCCGACGCCACACTCGTCTGCGGTGACTATCACTGACAGAACAGAAGCGTGACTCATCGGAGAACACGACGTTCCGCCATTCCCTCATCCAAGTCGCTCTAGCCCGGCATCATGCCAGGCGTGCACGTCTATGCTGTGGAGTCAATGGTAGTCTTCTGAGCGGACGCCGGGAGTGCAGGCCTCCTTCAACCAATCGACGGGAAATTGTTCTGGTCGATATTGGAACAGCCAGGGTGTCTTGCACATGCTGAAGAATGGCGGTTGACGTGGCGTGCGGGGCTGCCACCGCTTGGCGGCGGATGCGCCGATCCTCGCGTGCTGACGTCACTCGGGCTGCGCCTGGACCCCTCGCACGTGCCACATGTCCCTGCGCCAACCATCTTCGCCACAGGCGCTGCACCGTGGACACATCCCTATGGGTATCGGCTGCGATTTGACGAAGCGACCAACCTGCCCTTCTCAGCCCGATCACCATACCCCTCGTAAAGTCGTCTGTCTGCTGGAAATGCCTCCGTTGACGGCGGCCTGGCATTCTTAGCTATACACGTGTCCTGTGGCACACGACAACACGTTCTACAATGACTGTCGGCTGAGAAATCACGGTACGAAGTGGGCCATTCGCCAACGCCGTGTCCCATTTATCGTTCGCTACGTGCGCAGCACAGCGGCGCATTTCACATCATGAGCATACCTCAGTGACGTCAGTCTACCCTGCAATTGGCATAAAGTTCTGACCACTCCTTCTTGGTGTTGCATTTGCTCTGTCAGTCAGTGTATATACATGTGTGTGTGTGTGTGTGTGTGTGTGTGTGTGTGTGTGTGTGTGTGTGTGTGTGTGTGTGTGTGTGTGTGTGTGTGTGTGTGTTACATTAACACATTAAAACCAGGCAGATGCCAGGATCGCAGCCGCAGCCTTCCAAACCCTACCCCTTTCTCACCCCCAAATCACGGAAAACTTATACGCCTCATTACGAAGGTAAAATACGTAGCACAGTACTATCAAATAGAAATTGATTAATGTGTTCTTTTGTTCTCTTATTTCAGGTGGTTCGCGTACATGGGAGATAGAAACACGCCGTTTGTTCCCTTTCAAATAAACTACCTCACGGAATCAGAGAATGCTAGTATCATACCAAGGAACATCTCCACACTACCCTGTGACGAAGCTTACCCGGTAAGTACATTGTACAGCAGATATAGGGAATATTTCGTAAAGCACCCTTTTCATACGGAATTTGAGTTAATTGCCGTGGATCTAATGAAGAAAGCATTCAAATTTTGTCTCAGTTGAAGCGATACTTCCTAAAGTACAGATTTAATAAATGGTTCATTTTCAAATTGTCCAGGTGAAGCAATTCTGGTTTATTAATTTTGAAACGTGGTTATATGGTTAGTAAAGTTATAAGAATACAATGAACAGTAGTATTAATTCTGGTTCAAGTACATTAATTATATTTTTAAAGCTCTTTTTCTTATCAATATATGGTAGCCTATTGCACCATAAAAATTTGACTTCGTTTCATCCTTTAATAGGATGAAAAAGACACAACACGTCAAACGACTTGAGCATTCTGAAGTGTGCTTTTTCCAGCGAATGATTAAAGTGACCAGGAGGCATAAGGTGAAAAACGCTAAAGCTCAACGTCGAGTAAAACAACTCTGGTGAAACTGATACGCAGAAAACCGAGGTCGATAGCTGCAGTCGCTTAACTGCGGCCAGTGTCCAATATTCGGGAGATAGTGAGTTCGAACCCCACTGTCGGCAGCCCTGAAGATGGTTTTCCCCGTGGTTTCCCATTTTCACACTAGGCAAATGCTGGGGCTGTACCTTATTTAAGGCCACGACCACTTCCTTCCCATTCCTAGCCCTTCCCTCTCCCATTGTCGCCATAAGACATAGATTATCTGTGTCGGTGCGACGTAAAGCAACTTGCAAAAAGAAAAAAAAAGATACGCAGGAAAAGTCTTACTTGATGATACCACACTTGCCATTCGCAGACAATGACAACTATTGCTGAGGGTTATATTGACGGCAAACGACGATTTTAACTGCGTATGGTTAATTCCTATGGCTCGGGGAATGAGCATTTTTGTTCGCCTCAATTCACATCTCTTGATCTACACACAACACACCAAACTACCAAGCATCATAGAAACTATGTGGATAATCTGAGTATCGTCGTGGTATGACAGCTAATCCTAAGAAGTGTTGAGGGAAGAATGTTAACACATACAAACATAGTTGTAAATTGGATTTTTAATCATTTAGGGTTTAATGTCAGCCCCGTGAATAAAGGATATCATTGGCTAAATCCGGGTAGTGATCGTGAAACATGGTATCACTTCCTGATAACAGAACAGTCTATGGACTGAATAATTGGTGATGACGATGATGATGATGAAGACACGAATTATTTCTGAAAGTTACTATTATTAAAATATAAACTACAATTAAAAACACTATATTGTACCGTACCCAGGGGTAAATACCCACTAGGACGATGCCTCCATTCCTGTATGAACATCCGACTAACTCAGGGTTGGGCAGAGTGTGGGTTGGTTGTCGGTTGGGTCAGGATAAAAAGTCGAAGTTCTACTCTAAAATATCAATCAATGACAGGAAATGGAGGTATAACACGAATGAGAAACAATCATAGGGGGTAAGATGGATTTATTGATAAATATCCCCGATCATATTACGAGAAAACAATAAAATCAATGAAAAAAATAAAATATCAAAATGAACTCAAAATATAGAGGTTAAATGGAAATTAAATCGTTACTTGAATGATAATACAAAATTTGAAATAAAAAATCAAGTTCAACAAAGAACATTTATATACATCAAGACTGAGCTTCTTCTTATAGTCCATTGTTTATATTGTATGGCAACAAGTGTACGCAAACACTGACATGTGGTATTTCCGTATGGAGTTACACACTATCGCATCACAACGATACGGTTTCCAAAGTTAAATTAAAAACACGAGAGTCGCCGAAATACTATCGTTAAATAAAAAATTACATTATAAAGAAAAGTTACGACGAAAAAAAAAATAAGACGCAATGGAAAGCTATGTAAGTTATGCAAAATACTAGGGGCATATCCTATACTGTATTTACAACAATTCAAATGATCAAACTAAACACCTATATACATCGGATATCGAGTAAAATCTTAAATGCTACACAGATCCTAATGTGAAACCCGGTTCACTGCAAAAGATCTAGACAGAACTAGATAAACCACCAATACATCAGCACTTGGGCTGTTCCCTTAAAAAAAAACAGCGAGACAAGGTATACAATCACAAATAACAATGTAAAACATCATCCTGTAAGGGAAAAGCATATAAATAACCCTTGATATCACGAAGAAAGCAATGGGCAACATTGCCTGCTTCTACTGCATTTGAGTGCTCAACAGCGCGGTCATCTGTCATGTACTTCCGGGTAGATTACGAGCTGAAAAGAAATGTTGAACACAACACTATGCTAAAGTTTGGATTCTGTCCCCCGAGGCTGCCACAAGGAAATCTCGTCTCATTCGCGCAACACCAGGCCAATAATCAGCTTGTCATGAGATAACGTCTCTCACCGGCTACACGGAAACTCACGTATATTTATTCCTTCTTAGCATGCTTTTTACCATATAACATCAGACTCAACAGTCTGGAATTAATACTGTCCATTCTGATCACAATATACATTCAGAAGACACTTGGCAGGCAAACACATCTGCACAATATCCTCTCTCTTGTCAGGCATACCATCATCCTGCACCAATACATTATAATTCAGCATGCAATCTTTATCCCATATTTCTCATAAATCCCATTGGCCTTCACACAATGAGACTCAGTTCGTTTCCTTTCCAAACCATCAGGCAAAACAGATTCCAACTCAACTTCAAAGATCTTATTTTAACAACGACGTTCTGCAGCTCCTTCAGTCAGCTTCCGAAAATATCATGCGTCATGCAGATTAGCTATACCTTTCTCTATGAATAACCGAAATAAAACGAAGTAATACGTATTTAACGTTGTATTGAGATGAACCTGTCAATCTAGCCCTTCTAGCATAATTATGTAAAAAAAAACCTCGGAATATCCTACACTACATGCATAAATGAACAACAACTAATCCTATCAATCCCTCATTTTCCCAATCATCTAATCATAAATCAAAATGAAGAAAATTAAACATGCATTATTCTCGTATCCGAATCTATCATAGTAACAAAATTAAACAAACACATGCCGTCAGGCTTACTTTACATGAAATTAAAAATTCTATCTACACTGCCCTAGTACATTAACATAATTTACATATCATGCCATAAATAACACATGCGCCTTAACTGAATCGACGACTCTCGGGATACCAGGATAGCAGCTTACATTCCCGCTGATTTAGGGATCTACACCATGTTAATCACAGCATTAACATGTGGGAATGCACTTCCTTCCTCTGCAGGCGTATCCATCATCTTGCTGGAAAATAATTCACTGGAACACAAAGACTTTGGTTGACAATATCTTCGCTGCTCAATGCTACGAGCCGAAATACCCTTTCTCTATACAGGATCAGCTAAACACACTGATATATTTATAATAAAGACTTCACTTAAAGGGTGAAAATACAGTTTTAAGAGCAGCACACGATTCGTCACGAAAGTTCCTCGCGCAACGCGCCCGTCGCGAAATAGTGAAACAATATCAGGTCTCCTATACACTTGCTACACAGCGGTCAGTTTACACCGTCTTTATATATTGAAAGTAAACTCTGCCAGATTATACTTTTCCATAAACTCAGGAATAATTATATCTTCCGACTGCACACTTTAAAATATTATTTAGAACCAGATACTGTTACTGGAATAACCCTCCGTTAATCACGATCACCAATCAGAATTTGTGCTTCCGCACTATCCAAGCATTTAACACAGAGTTACAGAGTTTGTGCTTCCGCACTATCCAAGCATTTAACACAGAGTGACGCTCTCCAGAGCTTGGGTTCCTGAGGAGGCTTCGGTGACGCCATTATAATACTGGGGTTCCCGGGTGTCTGAACCAACCACCAATCAGAAAATTCGTCGTATATGATGACACTGTATCAATTATGATATATTTACAAAACACAGCTCAAACACTAGCAAATCTCTTCTTCAAATTATTGTATTACATTTCCAAATATATCTGACTTTAAAATCTGTGGAAAACCCGATGACCTACAGAAACTGACTTTAGCAACAGAGCACGTGGGTCATCCTGGAATTAAGACTTGGCGCGGTAGAGCCTCCATGTTTTCCAAATCCTTAAATTCCCATTGGCTGAAATATATTGCTTGGTCAGCATCTAATACACGTGTCGATCCTTGCCAACGCTTAGTTATGCCACCCTTTCTCACGGTCATACGGAAATATGAAGCAATATCCAGCGACTCACTGTCTTGCTCAACATCCGGTATCAACTATCTTGGGATACGATGCTTTAACATGTTAGACTGTAAATTTTTTGAATAAATTTTACATATTGGATCAAATAATACTCTAATTATTATTATGGGCCGGCAGGATACGGCTCATCATGAATGCATGTATGTGCCCGTATCCTTGACTAAATGGGCAGGGTAGTGGGCTTAGGTTGACTCCCAACAGGGTCGGAGACTTTAACTGCGTATGGTTAATTCCTATGGCTTGGGGAATGAGCATTTGTGTTCGTCTCAATTCACATCTCTTGATCTTACACTCAACACACCAAAATACCAAGCATCATAGAAACACCACATAATGATTGCATCAGAAAGGGTATCCAGTTGTAAAATTGAGCCAGTTCCAGACGAAGTGCTTACCCCAAAACAGTAAAAGAGAACAGTATGAAGAATATGACTGCCCAAGTGTGCTAAATGTGAAGTCAACCATATCTAAAATATTGCGTAGGAAATATTTTGAATTATACAAAAAGTTACATTTCAGTAATGTATTCCAATTTAGAACTAAGATTACAGAATTTGGGTGACTCATCTCATTTTTCTCAATAATTAAACCAGCATATTCACTTGTCTGGAGCCTCCGTGGCTCAGGCAGCAGAGCGCCGGCCTCCCACCGCTGGGTTCCGTGGTTCAAATTCCGGTCAATCCTTGTGAGATTTGTGCTGGACAAAACAGAGGCGGGACAGGTTTTTCTCCGGGTACTCCGGTTTTCCCTGTCATCTTTCATTCCAGCAACACTCTCCAATATCATTTCATTTCATTAATCATTCATTAATAATTACCCCAGAGGACTGCGACAGGCTTCGGCTAGATGAGGGCTTCATTCATTCCATTGCTGGCCCGGTCGAATGACTGGAAACAGGCTGTGGATTTTCATTTTCATTCACTTGTCTTGCCGGGCTGAGTGGCTCAGACGGTTGAGGCGCTGCTCTCCTGATCCGAACTTGGCAGGTTCGATCCTGGCTCAGTCCGGTGGTATTTGGAGGTGCTCAAATACGTCAACCTCTCGTCGGTAGATTTACTGGCACGTAAAAGAACTCGTGTGGGACCACATTCCGGCACCTCGACGTCTCCAAAAAGCGTAAAAAAGTAGTGGGACGTAAAACAAATATTATTCACTTCTTTTGCTTCTTCTCCCTTTAAACATTCTCCAGCAATTACAACCAGAATGTATTTTAGATTTTAGGCTCAATTCTGCCTTACTTCTTCTCCTTCCTGGCGTTTATCCACCTTTATTGGAGTATGCAAGTGGTGTGGATTTGGCCTAGTTCTACCTGTCACTAAACAGTGTGGCTGGTGGTTGATAGTGTGATGTGTTGTATGTGCATGAAGACATGAACACAACCATCCAAATCCCGAGCCAGAAGAAAAGAGTTAAAATCCCCAGCCAGGCTGGGAATAGAACCAGAGGCCTTCTGGACCGAAAGCCACTACGATGACTACTAGTCCAAGAAGTGGACAGGTGTTATAATAATAATAATAATAATAATAATAATAATAATAATAATAATAATAATAATAATTAATGATTAATTTCGTCTACCAATGTTATATTATTGTCTTCGTCTCCCTATTCACGCATTGGTCTCTTCTACCATTATTATATTAATGTTTTGGTCTCCTCCATCATTATTGTACTGTAGTCCTGTTTTTATCTTATCTATCATTGTTACATTCATGTTCCGGTGTACATTACTACTAATGTTATACACAGTTCCAAAAAAATTAGGGGAACATGTTTTGTAACGTCTGGTATGTGAACGTTAATTTGGTAGATGAGGTTCCAATTGTCGTACAGCGTACCTTGAGATCTTAGCTACTCAGGGTATGTCAAATCGAAGTTATACTCTATCTGTAGGCGTAGCCATGCATTAAACTGCCAGGCGACCCGTCAAAACAAAGTGAATAGTGGTGCGTCCGTGTGTCGTTGTGAGGTACACAGGCTGCTGCGGGCATTTGAGCACGTTTTACGCAAATCAGCATATCCCATAACACATCTTAACGAGGTTCAAGTCGCAAATGCCGTCACTTTGATCCAGGAAGGATGGACATTTCGTCTTATTGCTATGGATCTCAATATCTCTCCGTTAGTTATTCAACGCTTGTGGAATCGCTAAATTGAGACAGGCCAGTTCACAAGGAGGGTTGGACAAGGTCGTGGACGCATGACAATCCCACAAGATGACCTATATTTGACCATTTGTGCATTGCAGCGTCGTTCAGCGACTGCCAGAGAACTGCAACAAGACTTCAGGAGGGTCACTGGAGTCACGGTGTCTGACAAGACAGTAAGAAAATGGTTAAGAAAAGTGTCCTTACGACCAAGACATCCTGTTCGAGTGCCCCGTTTAACGCAGCAACATCGCACAGCTCACCTTTTGTTTGGCCGTACCCACGTCAACTGGCAACTTCGCCAATGGAGACCTGTGTTTTTCACAGACGAGTCCAGATTTTCCCTGACACAGCGTGATTGACGTCAACGTGTATGGAGACGCAATGGTGAGCAGTACATGCCAAATGTTGTCCAGGAAGGCGACCAATTCGGACAAAGTTCTGTGATGATGTGGGGTGGCATCGGTATTGACGGCCGTACGGATCTTGTCACCGTCCGTGGTAATCTTACCGCTGCGGGGTACATCGAGCAGATACTGCTAGAGCATGTGTTGGTTGCTGCATACGGTGTTAGCCCGGAATTCCTACTCATGCACAACAATGCCAGGGCTCACGTAGCACGTATCACCAGAGCTGTCTTGCGAGAACTGGACATTCAAGAGATGGAATGGCCAGCAGTGAGTCCCGATCTTAATCCCATCAAGCATGTGAGGGATAGGCTTGACAGAAGTGTTCGTGGGTGTCGTGTTCCACCACAGACTCTCCAAGACGTCGAAGAGACTCTCGTTGTAGAATGGGACCTGATACCGCAACGTGACCTCCGTCGACTAATACGGAGCATGCCACATAATTAGGCGCCAAGCTGTGATAAATGAAATGGTAAAAGTGTTATAGTAATCTCTTAGTTGTTTAATTTTATTCTTATATCCTCAGTAGGAAAATGTATCTTACGCGTTTTATGTATTCTTTTTATTAGATTGTGTATATTAATTGATACATTTAAGGTAAAGTGGCAGTTAGTTACAGCCAAAGGGACCTCTGGTCCTACTTGTAATTAACTTTATATTTATATATAAATGCTCGTGGAGGACATACTCCATACTGAAGCTCTCCAACTGTGATAAAAATCCACCCTGGAGGACTGTTATCACTTTGACTTCGCCCCTACTTGGACATTTCCGTTTGTGTTCTAAAAATGAACAATAATCTATCGATGTTCTTTTGAATACTTCAACGGTAAAGAATGAAGGTTTAGTTGGTAATTTACCTGGGTGTGAGGTATTGTTTTGTGGAGCATGGCATGCGTTCAAAAACATGTTCCCCTAATTTTTTGAACTGTGTATATACTCCAAGGCAGAACTCACAGAATCCACTAAAGAGCCCATTGACTCGGTCATGCCTCTCATTGCGCATCTGTTCCCTGAGGACATTACTAAGCAATTTCACCACTGCATGGCTTCCAGCTATTTCTTGTGAGATGGGAAATTGTCCCTATTATTACACCCTAGAGTGTATAAAATTCCCTATACTTGCGGCAAGGTATACATGGACCAAACATGCCGGTCTATTGGTACTCGGATCAAGGAACATCAACGAAATATCCGCATCAACCAGCCAGACAAGTCGCCAATCGCTGAGCACGCCCTATGTACGAGTCATGATGTCGTGTTCGAAGATGCTCGAGCTCTTACCCACACTAAACACTACAGGTCTAGGATTAACTGGAAGCTGTGGAAATACGTAAAAATCCTAACATTTTCAACAGGGAAACTGTTTATCAATTAAATAATACGTGGTTGCTAGCTGTTAAGGATTTACGTAGTCTTCCCTGTCCCTTCACTATTGGTATTTCGTTTCGGTGTTTTCCAAATTCGTACGTTCCTCATCGCCAGATGTTTCATTCCAGGCTGTGTGTCAACGTGCGTACACCTGTTATGCCCCCCGCCGACTCACTCTCATTATCCTCTGTTTTTTCTACACAGTTCATTTCCGTTCTTCGGCTCTGTTCTGTTCCATTTTGTGAGCCTTTCATCCACTTTATTTATTTATTTATTTATTTATTTATTTATTTATTTATTTATTTCTATTTCCCTAACACATTCGTCCCTGATTCATCTGATGCCCTTGCTGTCATCAGATTTTTCACGTGCAGAGTGGCATTTATTCATTTATTTACCCTTTCCTGGGGAAGTCTATGGGCCACCTGCATTTCAGGCCCTAACGTTACACCACGGCTGTCTTGATCTCCTTTACCATTGTTATAATGTTATATGCATGTCTTGGCCTCCTCCTTTTCTTCTTCTTTTCCTATCGCTTTTCCCACACCTGTGCGATCGCGGGTGTGAATCGCGTCGCACATGTGGATTTGACCCTGTTTTACAGCCGGACGCCTTTCCTGACGCCAACCCTATATGGAGGGGTGTAATCACTATTGAGTGTTTCTGTGGTGGTCAGTAGTGTTGTGTATTGTGTGAATATGAAGAGGAGAGTGTTGGGACGGACACAAACACCCAGTCCCCGAGGCAGAAGAATAATCAGAAGCGATTAAAATCCCCGACCTGGCCGGGAATCGAACCCTGGACCCTCTGAACCCAAGACCAGTACGCTGACCATAAAAAGCCAACGAATCGGATGTCTTGATCTCCTCCACCATTGCCATATTCATGTTTTGACCTCGTTTACCGTTGTTATGTTAAGTCTTGGTCTCCTCCATTGTATTCATATTCTGACCTCCTCTAACATTGTCATATTCAATGTTTTGGTCTTCTCTACCACTGTTTTATTATATTGGTTTTCTGTATCACTGTCTTATTCATGTCTTGGTTTTAGGACTTCATTGTATTTAAACTTCTGCACGGGACCTTTGAGAACCAAACATATCACCATGTTACCCAAATTTTGGAGTATCTTCTAGGATAACAAAATCTAATTGTCGCTTTTTGGGCAGTACAGTCCCCATTGTAGTTGAGTATGTGATGTATGTTTCAGGGTGAATATGTGTGCAGTTGTGTAGACTGTCCTCGGAGTTGTCCGGTATATCAAGATTCAGGAGATGATGGTGCAGAGTTCCTCATTTTCGGGTTAGATGGTGTTGCAGTGCTTGCCGTCATCGCCTTTGTAGTCCTTGCGACTCTTTCTGCTGGATCCATTGTGTTCTTCACTCGACTTCGGAGTGCCCCAACATCAGGTAAGTCTTGTGTTTCATTCCAGTATCTCCTCTTCTACGATGAGGAAAACTTTCTAATGCATTACACAGGGTTTGAAAGCCATCTCACCGGGGAGTTGGCCGTGCAGTTAGAGGCGCGCGGCTGTGAGCTTGCATCCGGGAGATCGTGGGTACGAATCCCACTGTCGGCAGCCCTGAAGATGCATTTCCGTGGTTTCCCATTTTAACACCAGGCAAATGCTGGGGCTGTATCTAAATTAAGGCCACGGCCAATTCCTTCCAACTCCTAGGCCTTTCCTATCCCATCGTCGTCGTAACACGTATCTGTGTCGGTGCGACGTAAAGCCGCTAGCGAAGAAAAGGCAAGAAAAAAAAGACCATCTCTCATGTTGTGTCGACTTTACAACCTTCAACTTTGACCCGAAGGAATGTAGTAGCGAAACATGTTGCAACGAAAAAAGACCTCACTAAAACTATTCTATAACTATAAATCACAAATCAATTGTTCTCATGTCATTACGTAACTCGATGCCTCACTCGCTTGAGACATGTCCCACACTGGGGGTGCGAGGCAGGGGCGTAACGAATGTGATACGGACCCGCCTGCCAAATTAAAAATTATGGCCTCTTCAAATAAAATGTAAAGTCAGTGAATAACTTGAAACAAATGTAATTACAGTAGATAGAGGTAATGCAATATATTGTAAAGTTGTATGAAGAAAGGGATTATTCGTTTATCAATCAAATCAATCAATACTGAGCTGCATTAAGGCAGTCGCCTATCTGTTGTTTTCCTAGCCTTTTCTTAAATGACTGCAAAAAAATTGGAAATTTATTGAATATCTCCCTTGGTAAGTTATTCCAATACCTAAATCCTCTTCCTAAAAAATGAATATTTGCCCCAATTTGTCCTCTTGAATTCCAACTTTATCTTCATATTGCCCGACTCGTTGGCTGAACGGTCAGCGTACTGGCCTTCGGTTCAGAGGGTCCCGGGTTCGATTCCCGGCCGGGTCGGGGATTTTAACCTTAATTGGTTAATTCCAATGACACGGGGGCTGGGTGTATGTGTTGTCTTCATCATCATTTCATCCTCATCACGACGCGCAGGTCACCTACGGTGTCAAATAGAAAGACCTGCACCTGGCGAGCCGAGCCCGTCCTGGGATATCCCGGCTCTAAAAGCCATACGACATTTCATTTCATCTTCATATTGTGATCTTTCCTACTTTTAAAGACGCCACTCAAACTTATTCGTCCGCTAATGTCATTCCACGCAATCTTTCCGCTGACAGCTCGGAACATACCACTTAGTCGAGCAGCTCGTCTTCTTTCTCTCAGTTCTTCCCAGCCCAAACTTTGCAACATTATTGTAACACTACTCTTTTGTCGGAAATCACCCAGAACAAATCGAGCTGCTTTTCTTTGGATTTTTTCCAGTTCTTGAATCAAGTAATCCTGGTGAGGGTCCCTTACACACTTGGGGTCTTACCAGACACTTATATGCCCTTTCCTTTACATCCTTACTACAACGCCTAAACACCCTCACAACCACGTGCAGAGATCTGTACCCTTTATTTACAATCCCATTTATGTGATTACCCCAATGAAGATCTTTCCTTATATTAACACCTAGATACTTACTATGATCCCCATCAACGCAGTAATTAAAACTTTGAGGACTTTTCCTATTTGTAAAACTCAAAAACTGATTTTAACCCCGTTCATCAACAAACCTTTGTCTGCTGTCCATCTCGCAACATTATCGAGGTCACGTTGCAGTTGCTCACAATCTTGTAACTTATTTATTACGCTATCCAGAATAACATCATCCGCAAAAAGTATTACCTCTGATTCCACTTGTTGCCTCATATCATTTATATATATATATAAGAAAGCATAAAGGTCCAATAATACTGCCAGAGGAATTCCCCTCTTAATTATTACAGGATCAGATAAAGCTTCGCCTACTCTAATTCTCTGAGATCTATTTTCTAGAAATATAGCAAGACTCTTTTGTGTAGTACAATTGCATTCATTTTTGTCAGTAGTCTCCCATGATCCACCCTATCAAATGGTTTAGACAGGTCAATTGCGATACAGTCCATTTGACTTCCTGAATCCAAGATATCTGCTATATCTTGCTGGAATCCTACAAGTTGAGCTTCAGTGGAATAACCTTTCCTAAAACCGAACTGCCTTCTATCGAACCAGCTATTAATTTCACAAACATGTCTAATATAATCAGAAAGAATCCCTTCCCAAAGCTTACATGCAACGCATGTCAAACTTACTGGCCTGTAATTTTCGGCTTTATGTCTATCACCCTTTCCTTGTCCAGCTCCATGGCTAAATGGTTAGTGTGCTGGCCTTTGGCCACCGGGGTCCCGGGTTCTATTCCCGGCAGGGTCGGGAATTTTAACCATCATTGGTTAACTTCGCTGACACGGGGGCTGGGTGTATGTGACGTCTTCATCATCATTTCATCCTCATCACAACGTGCAGATCGCCTACGGGAGTCAAATCAAAAGACCTGCATCTGGCGAGCCGAACTTGTCCTCGGACACTCCCGGCACTAAAAGCCATACGCTATTTCATACCCTTTCCTTTATACACAGGGGCTACTATAGCAACTCTCCATGCATTTGGTATAGCTCCTTCAACCAAACAATAATCAAATAAGTACTTCAGATATGCTACTATATCTCACCCCATTGTCTTTAGTGTATCCTCAGAAATCTTATCAATTCCAGCCGCTTTTCCAGTCTTCAACATTTGTATCTTACTGTAAATGTCATTGTTATCATAGATAAATTTTAATACTTTTTTAGCATTAGTCAATATCCTCGTAACCAATAATCTTTAAATACTGCTGACTGAATATTTCTGCCTTTTGAAGATCTCGCATACACACTCCCCTTGTAGATGCAGAGTAGGTCTCGGCCCTCAAGTGGCCACGGCTGGTCCGTGGTCCAACAGCTCTGCACTCTGACCGGCCAACCGAGCAGAAGAGGGATGGCTACGGCTCTACCGTGGCTCTACGCCTCTGCATTCGGGAGAGGGGACAGGGCTGGACCTCACGGCTGGCCCCAACCGTCGGCTGTCCTGAGAATGATTTCCGTGGTTTTCCATTCTCCTGCACTAAGGCCAATGCCGGGACAGTTCCTAGTATAGGCCACGGTCGCCAACCACCGCACCTTCTCCGAGCATCTCCTTCACCGTCACAAATCTCCCGGCCTGAGAGACGGTGTCACCGTCTAAGAGGCCCGCCTCCCCCTTCAGGGGAAGAATGAAAACATTTTAGTAGTAGTCGTAGTAGTAGTAGTAGTAACTAAGCTGACTGGTTGTTACTACTAACACTTCTTACTGGCATTATACACTGTTGTCGAATAAATGTGTGACAAAAGTAAAATGTTCTGCAAAAGTTGTGCCTAATACGATCTCAGGTACACTACACAATAAGAAAGTATCAATTTCTAACTTAAGTTTTTTTTAAATACCGAGCTCGATAGCTGCAGTCGCGTAAGTGTGGCCAGTATCCAGTATTCGGGAGATAGTGGGTTCGAACCGCACTGTCGGGAGCCCTTAAGATGGTTTTCCGTGGTTTCCCATTTCCACACCAAGCAAATACTGGGTCTGTACCTGGATTAAGCCTACGGACGCTTCCTTCCCACTACTAGCCCTTTCCTGTCTCATCGTCGCCATTAGACCTGTCTGTGTCGGTGCGAAGTAAAGCAACTTGCAATATATATACAGTGACTCGCATAATTATTCGGACAGACATGATTTATTACATTTTCGTTTGTATTAGTGATTTCAGTAATAATAAATCACTGATATAAATTGAATACAAGTTTCTGTAAGAAATATAAAAACTAAACGTCCATCGTTCTTCTAATGAACACTGTCAATGAAAATATAATAATTAAAAAACAAAATAAAACCAAAACCAGTATTGCACAAAATTATTTGGACACTTTCCTTTTTACTTATGATCCTAAAGGTTCAGCGCCTGGTTGTCTTTCCTTTCATTTTAATTACTTCCCTGAGTCGATCTGGCATGCTCTACACCAATTTCCGGGTGTAATCGGGAGATATCTTCTGCCACTCTTCTTGAAATCGGTTTTTCAGCTGTTCTCTAGATGTGATTGTTGTTTTTCATATTTCTTTATCAAGTTTGTCCCAAAGATTCTCAATCGCATCCAAGTCCGGTGATTAAGGGGGAGGATGAAGCAACTTTGGGCAATTAAACAATAGTCACATCCTTACATTCCAGGTCATATGCTTTGGGTCGTTATCTTGATAAAACTTGAAATGTTCACCAATCCCCATCTTTTCGGCACTCTTTTTCATATTATCCCTCTGTATTCGAAGGTATTGTAAGTAGTCAATTTTACCTTCAATGAAAACCAGTTCACCAACTCCATTCGTTGACATGCACCCCCAGACTATTACATGTCCACCGCCATCCTTCACAGTTGCTTTCAGATTTTTCTCTTGAAGCTCAGTATTAGGACGCCGCCAAACTGTTATCCTCTCAACAGACTGAAATATGTTAAATCTACTCTCATCAGCAAATATAACGTCATTCCACCACTCATTGTCCTCTCTAACATGCTCTTTGGCAAACAGCATTCTCTTTCTTCTATTTATTTGATTTATGAAGGGCTTCCTTTTTGCAATACGGCCTTGAAAGTTACCTCTTTTGAGCACTCTCCGTATTGTTTAGAGATGCACTTTCTTTCCGGTGTCTGCGGCAATCTGCGTAACGAGTTTAGGAGCACTTGACTTGGGTTCCTTTTTTGTCTTTCTGGGGTTATAACTCTCTTCTCTCACAGAGAAAGTTCTTGGACGTCCCGTATGCGGTAGATGTTCAATCCTATCTTCCTCCCTGAATCTTGTAATAATATCAGAGACTGTACGTTTCTTCATTTGTAACATTTCAGCAAGTTGACGACAATTTTTACCTTTGGCATGGTGGAAAAATTACTAGCTGCCGCTGTTCGATTGTGCTCCCCCTTCCTCTGCGGCCCATTTTCTCTTAAGTTGTACACAGTACTCAAACTCACTGAATGTTTACGTTCATACTGTCCGTGGCTCTTCTGTACACGACCTCTGCATGGCAACTGACTTGTGTCCGAATAATTTTGTTGAAGGACGTTAACTGAGTTCTGAGGTTCCAGGGTCACTGGTTCTCTCCTCTTTCCTAAAAGTACACATTTCGACGCCGTGTTGAATCTGTCAAACTGGGTTCTGTCAGAAACTAGTCTGCGTGTACAATATTTTCTCTGAAATATAGGGACAGTGTGTAGCAAAGGTTATAATTACTAACGTGTCCGAATAATTATGTGAGTCACTGTATATATATATATATATCAGGGCTGACCACAACGAGGCTCGCGAGCCGCATGCGGCTCTTGAGTCAGTCTTGTGCGGCTCTTGACACCCACCTTAGAGTAAAATTAAATGATGTAATTAATGGAATCTAACGACATCTCGCGGCTGGCGGCAGTCAGTAGCAGTGATGTGCGGCTTAACGTTATTAGCGCAGTAGGTCAATGGTAAGACATGGAAGGTGAAGATAGTTCCGGCGCCTTCCATTTGATAGTGCTTTGAGCGGGAGAGTGTATCGTGAGGTGAAGCCAGTCGCGTTCACGTATAGGCAGTGGCGAGTGTCGATACTTTTATGTGTGCTGTTTCAGTACAGTATCGACACTCGTTACTGCCTATACGTGAACGCGACTGGCTTCACCTCACGACACTGGCTCACTGACACACTCTCCCGCTCAAAGCAATATCTTCCTTGTAAAGATATTTCTGAATTGGCCCAGACTGTATTTAGCTTTCATAGCAAGTTGAAGCTTTTTGGGAAAGACCTTCAGACTAAAACATTTTCTCGCTTCAAATGTTTGAAGAAAATTACTGAAAGCCTTCCAGACGATCAGGTCGAAACTGAGATTACATGAGTAAAATATCTGGCTTGCTGAAGAAATCAATGGCAGATTTAATGATTTTAGATCACTTAAACCTTCATTTTCATCCCTGGAAAATCCTTTTTCTGTTGATGTTGTGGGCGATGGCAGTCCTGTTTCATCACGAATAACAAAGGATACAGCAGCTGTAGAGTTGGAGCTACAAGAACTGCAAGAGGACGAAGACTAAAAGGACTCAAACGAAGTGGCATTTCTACCATAGAGTTTTGGAAGAATGTTCCAGAAGAAAAATACACACTAACAAAACAGTGTGCCAAGAGACTAATCTCAATCTTTGGGACTACTTATGTGTGTGAATCACTGTACTCAATAATTAAATTCATTAAATCTACATATCGATCTGAACGAACTGATGAACATTTAAGTGAACTTGTGCGAACTGCGCTTACCAATTATCAGCCAAATTTCAAAAAACTAACAGCAAAAGTGAACACTAAAAAAAGCACTTCTCAAAAATAAAATCCCATTCCTTGATGTGTACCTGAAAAATAATTTTCTCCTTAGTGTAGAAAATAAATGTCCCTTCATTTGTTATAAAATGAAAAACGTGTCTTCATTTTATAAACCATTTTCTAAACATGCTCCCAATTTTTGGTCTCCTAAATTTGCGGCTCCCAGAAGTAAGGTTAGTGGTCACCCCTGATATATATATAATAATTTGGTGCAGGTGTTTTTTGAAGAGCATGTCGCGGTGTTGTGAGAGGTGGCAAGGACAAGCCATTGTTTACACCTGTGCTGTGTACACTTGACACAATAAACTGCTGATAGATGCAATCAAGTGTCAAAAAATTAGATTGATTGATCTAATCTCCAATCTGGGTGTTTCCATGTCTTAAATTTATTAGGTTTTCTCATAAAATATGTAGATTTTGATATCATATTATGCTTTATACAAAAGTCTGTCAATCTTATGCCATTTTTATTGGTCTGTTTATGAGCTGGCCATTTTCCTATTATGTCCCTGTATATCTTTTCTTTACCTAACTGTGCATTGAGGTCGCCTATTAAAATTTTGGTATGATTTTTATTTATATTTGTCACAGATCTCTGCACGTGGTTATGAGGGTGTTTAGGGGTTGTAGTAAGGATGTAAAGGAGAGTGCATATAAGTCTCTGGTAAGCCCCCAACTAGAGTATGGTTCCAGTGTATGGGACCCTCACCGGGATTACCTGATTCAAAAACTGGAAAAAATCCAAAGAAAAGCAGCTCGATTTATTCTGAGTGATTTCAGACAAAAGAGTAACGTTACAAAAATGTTGCAAATTTCGGGATGGGAAAAACTGGGAGAAGGAGGACGAGCTGCTCGACCAAGTGGTATGTTCCGAGCTGTCAGCGGAGAGATGGCGTGGAATGACATTAGTAGAAGAATAAGTTTGAGTGCCGTCTTTAAAAGTAGGAAAGATCGCAATATGAAAATAAAGTTGGAATTCAAGAGGACAAATTGAGGCAAATATTCATTAATAGGAAAGGGAGTTAGGGATTGGAATAACTTGCCAAGGGAGATGTTCGATAAATTTCCAATTTATTTGAAATCATTTAAGAAATGCTAGGGAAACAACAGATAGGGAATCTGCCACCCGGGCGACTGCCTCAAATGCATATCAGTATTGATTGATTGATTGATTGATTGATTGATTGATTGATTGATTGATTGATTGATTGATTGATTGATTGATTGATTGATTGATTGATTGATTGATTGATTGATTGCTTGATTGATTGATTGATTGATTGATTGATTGATTGATTGATTGATAAAGATATTTTGACTGATTCTATAAAATCACCCTGATCACTTCCGTACAGATTGACATTAGGCCATACATAATTTTTATTTTTTCGCGAGGAGTCTGAAAGGGCCCTTAAAAGCCCAGGCCCTGCAGGCCCTAACGTTACGCCACTGGTACGAGGTGCCACGGTGTTTGCGACGCGCCGTCGCAGAGCGCGCTCAGAACCGTTTAATGGCGGTTGCTAGCTAACGTGTCGTTTGTTTGATTCAGAGGTGGTGGGCTCTCAAGAGCACATGAGCACGTGAACACCCAGTTCTAACGCATATTCACGCATTCATGGATACCGGTAATCCAAACATTTTCCCCTTTTTTCTTTCGACTTGATTTCGTCAATCGATCGAAAGCATTCGACTTATATCGAAGCTCCGTTAAGAGCCCCATACACGCGCAGACTTAGTCGGAGGTAAGTCTGCACAAACCAGTCTCTTCAGACATGTCTCTGTGTGTATGGCCGATAAGTCTGCCGACAAAAAGTCTGCAGGCAAGTCTCCGACATTCTGGCTGTGCTTGAATTCATCCGGAGACTTTGCGACGAAAGCGCCATCTCAGAGTTGCGGCAATAAATGTAAACGTGGTAACCTACAAATATGAAAACTGAAATCTCTTTTTGCGCGTCTTCTTCGTGCAGAGCGCTACATTATGTCCAAATAACAACTCATCTTCTATACCGACTATCTAATTAATTTCAATCCATATATATTTTTCAACCATCCGAAGCGCAAAACCGTAAACAGAAAACAGCTGAGCGCGTCGTATTCAACTTCCTCGGTAAATAATCATTTAGTCTGAGCGTGTGTGTGCAACTGCATACTTCCGTCTTACCTCCCGGAGGCAAGTCTGTGCAGGTAAGTATTCCAGAAGTCTGTGCGTGTATGGGGCCCTTTACACTGACAGCTGTTCGTTTCGGCTGACAGTGCCAGGGAGCACACTGGATATTTTGCTACTAGCCTTAAGACTATGCGCATGCGCAAGGAGATGACGTCGTGGTTTATGCACAACCACCCTCAAACCAGAGACAGTATTACAATTGACCACAAGGGTCCGCCACCTCCTCTGTTACTGTTGGCCACAGCTCCCAGAAGTTACTATTGCATTACATCGCCGGACGATTTCGCCAGTAGGTACGGTAATTCTTAACAGGTATTTGTAATCACGGGAGCCTCAACCTCAGCCAAAGCCTGAGAGACTCAGGCCGGCAGTCGTAATTTTATTCTTCTTGTACACTCACAAATTAGTATTGGGAAAATGTATATCCTTGGTTATAAGGGTTCTACCATATTATGAGTAGAGAAGCAATCGTACAAGGAACTTTTGTGAAATTATTTAAGTAATTGATTTTGTTCGTATTTGCATTCTACTTTGGTATATTTAAGACGTGAACACAAATTTTGTTGTGAAGCCCCTGAAAATTTGGTCACGAGCCACCACTGGATTTGTTTCAGGTAAAATTTCAAACCTGAAGAGATATACGCTCCACAAGAGTTGCTAACATATTACTTGAAAAATACTGTGTTAGCAAAGTTGAATATCAAGGCTAAAAGTGAACGTCAAAGCCTGTGTCTTCGTTCCATTATACACCTATGGCTGAAATGTCGAAAATAGATAGACCTTATTAAGCCAAACATGAAAGTACAAGAATAATCGAGATATCTCTAACCATTCAAGACAAGATGATCAAAGTTCGCACGCCGCTGACATGTGACACGCGCCGCCATCTTGTGGACCTGGCTTGGCCGGCGATACAGAGAGAACGTTGTGTTTCATTCAATTGATTCAGTGACTTTACGAATAAATTAATTATTCTTCTTCTTAATCTGCTTACCCTCCAGGGTTGGCTTTTCCCTCGGGCTCAGCGAGAGATTCCACCTCTACCGCCTCAAGGGCAGTGTCCTGGTGCGTGAGACTTTGGACCGGGGATACAATTGGGAAGGTTGACCAGTGCCTCGCCCAGGCGGCCTCACCTGCTATGCTGAACAGGGGCCTTGGTGGGGGATGGGAAGATTGGAAGGGATAGACAAGGAAGAGGGAAGGAAGCGACCGTGGCCTTAAGTTAGGTACCATCCCGGCATTTGCCTGGAGGAGAAGTGGGAAACCGCGGAAAACCACTTCCAGAATGGCTGAGGTGAGAATCGAACCCACCTCTACTCAGTTGACCTCCCGAGACTGAGTGGACCCCGTTCCAGCCCTCGTACCACTTTTCAAATTTCGTGGCAGAGCCGGGAATCGAACCCGGACCTCTGGGGGTGGCAGCTAATCACGCTAACCACTACACCACAGAGGCGGACTATAAATTAATTACATTCGACAAATGCGTTTCATTTCTCTAGACTCGACACATAGACGTTGCCACACCTAAAACTTGCGGCCGTGTCGTATATTGCCTACAGCCTACGCGATTTTTTCAGTCTGTCGAAACACACTCTGTTGTCGAACACAGGATACAAACTTACGAAAACGCTAATAGCCTACATAGTCTATTTGAAAAAGATACGAGGGTTGTAAATAAAGTATTGGCAATATTGATATATCGCATTATTCAATGAACTAACAAGTACCGGTACAATGTTCGACTCGTTGGCTGAATGGTCAGCGTACTGGACTTCGGTTCAGAGGATCCCGGGTTCGATTCTCGGGCGGGTCGGGGATTTTAACCTTAATTGGTTAATTCTAATGGCTCGGGGGCTGGGTGTGTCTGGCGTGTTCAAGATTAGAAATCATCCTAGGTAGGGTCCTCATCTTCACAGACATGCAGGTCGCCTAATAGGCCGTCTACTAGAAAAAGACCTGCACCAGGTCTCTCCGGAGGCTATACGCCATTATTATTATTATTATTATTATTATTATTATTATTATTACCGGTACAATTGCATTACTGTACATTCCTTCAATGTAGTCACCTGCAAAGTCTATTACCGGTAGGCTACCTTACCTTTTGCCAAATGTCGGGAAACTGTTGGGGACAGAGGCCACGTCAGGAAATCGGCGGCCACGGAGAGTTTACTTCAACTTCGGAAACAGGTCGAAGTCACAAGGACTCATGTCTGAAGAGTACGAAGGGTGTTCCAAGACCTCTGAATGCCTCCCCCCCCGTGGGTGGGGGCGGTAGAATAACACCCACGGTATCCCCTGCCTGTCGTAAGAGGCTACTAAAAGGGCGCCAAGGGCTCTGAAGTTTGGAGCGTGAGTTGGCGACCACGGGGCCCTTAGCTGAGTCCTGGCATTGCTTCCACTTACTTGTGCCAGACTCCTCAGTTTAATGTATCCTATCCGACCTCTCTTGGTCTTGTTCATTTCCGACCCCAACGGTATTACGTATGGAGGCTTACTGAGTCCTTCATTTTCACGCCCTTTGTGGCCCTTGTCTTCCTTTGTCCGATACCTTCATTTTCCGAAGTGTCGGACCCCTCCTATTTTTTTCTCTCTGATGAGCGTTATGTAGAGGATGGTTGCCCAGTTGTACTTCCTCTTAAATCAATAATCACCACTGTTGTGTGTCCTTCGCCATCTCAGCTCTGCGCCTGATAGCTCCGCAACACGCCGCAGCCCGGATCTTTCCAGACTCTACGAGGTACTTGCTTGCTTGTGACGAAAGCCAGCGCTATAAAAGAAGCTGCATTCCGCTCCTTCCCAGGACTCCCCCAGTGTCGCACGCCAGATTACACTGCAAGTCGAAGACGGAGGCTATCCCTCTTAAACATGTGTATCGAACAGGTGGACTGAAATTCTGGTTGTGAGGTCTCACCTCTAGACACTGCCACACCTCCCGCTTCCTGTAACCAAGTCGAGCCCCAATGTCAGTATTCTACTCATCCCACAGTCCTCACTTAGGCTCCGACATTAACATTAGTATTCCGTAATTGTGAATATTTATGTCAGCTCCTGACAAGCCTACGGCAACTACTAGCATTCTGTTAGTACGAACTTTCATTGCAAATTACACTAGTAATTCTACAAGGCAGATAGTTTTCAACTATCTTGGACTCTCTCTTATTTGACAGACTATCTCCGCAAGATAGATTCGTGTGTATATAGAACTCTCATGTATATAAAGTATATTTCGACAGACCCTCAGTCTACTGTACTATCATCATTAGTTGCGTACAAGTTCATGCAGCTTCAAGAAAAGTTCAGTTATATGTATGTACATATTTTGTAAAAACTTAATGAAATAATAAATCTATGCTTTTGTTTTCTATTTGCTTTACGTCGCACTGACACTGATAGGTCTTATGGCGACGATGGGATAGGAAAGCCCTAGGAGTTGGAAGGAAGCGGCTGTGGCCTTAATTATGGTACAGCCCCGGCATTTGCCTGGTGTGAAAATGGGAAACCACGGAAAACCATCTTCAAGGCTGCCGACAGTGGGACTCGAATCCACTATCTCCCGATTACTGGATACTGGCCGCACTTAAGTGACTGCAGCTATCGAGCTCGGTATATGTTGTTTCTGTATACCGATTCCTTGTATACAACAACCACCACCACCTCCCAATACCACCGTTGCAATAAGAGCTTGACGTTGTTTGCGACATGACAACATGCAACACGATAGGGTGATCGTCTCGCAATAAACATGGACGTTTGCGCCGCATAAACGGGCGTAGATGTTGCTCCAGAAGGCGGCAGTAGTAGTCACTGTTGACTGTTTGTTCCTCAGGCACAGCATGCGTAAGAATAACACCCTCGTGGTCGTATGCCACAATCAAGCCCGCCTGGTGGCAATGATCGTTAAGGCGCTGAAGTCTAAACGGTCTGACACCGAGGTTAGCCGGTTCGAGTCCCCTTGGTCGAAAAACTGTTGGCCGCCAGGGTAGGGGAGGTGGTGGTATACAATTTCTAATCACTAGATTGCGTGCCAAAAGCCTGGATTAAATTCCTAACCTGTCCACAGTGCTCATATGGAGTGAGGTCATATGACGCTGTTGATGGTGATTCATCCGTCAGATGGAGAGGTTAAGCCTTGGTGATATTCTACAGTAGGAGTAGGCTATGTGCCGGCACCCTCTTCCTACTATCATATATCACTTTATTCAATTCATCTCATTAATTCCTCTCATGAGGTTGACGTCAGGAAGGGCATCCGGTCACAAAAACCCACCACGACAGATTCATCTCACCCCATACCCGACCCCGTAGAGAAACGGAACAAGGGTTGGACAAAAGTAAGCTTCACCCGACTGGGCTCCTGTCGAAATTTCTGTGGACGTGGCGAACCTCGGTGACGCCACCATTCATTCGTTAGATGATTTAATTCAGGCTCATAGGCTCGTGCTCACGTCTCGTCAATGGCGACAATACGCTGCAGAAATGTGTCTCCTCCGTTGCGGTATCCGTCCAGGTGGATGCCAGCCAGTGCATACCGGTGCTATTTCTGTACGTCGGTGAGTTGATGTGGAACCCTACGGGACGCAATTTTCCTTATGTTAAGACATTTCGTCAGTATGTGCCACACCGTTCGATGAGTAAGGGCAACCTTTACGGACAGTTCCCGATGGTCTACGGAAACGAGACCACTCACGACGTCAATCTGATCTTGAGGAATGAATAGCCGACCTGAGCGGTGCAAATCCTCAGCCTCATTCCTACCCGCACAAAAAGCCTTAACCCATCGTGCTACCGTCCTATCCGCTAATGCCTTCTCGCCACAGGCTATAGGCAATACTCGATAACATTCTGACGCACTTTTGCCACGGGCAACCTCGATTTTAATACACGAACGCTGATCACCTTATGAAAACATGCTTTAGAACAATAAAATCGACACTCTTCACTTCAACGCCACACAGCAACAACACTCGCAACTGGATACACGTCAGATGCACACTATAATCGACAACAGCGCCTCCTGACCGCTCCCATATCCTATTTGCGCATGCCCGATCTCCTATGATTGTCTGGACTATGTTGCCTCTAGTTTACGTACAGCCCTCGTATTATATCATCTTATGTCCGGCTCCATGGCTAAATGGTTAGCGTGCTGGCCTTTGGTCACAGGAGTCTCGGGTTCGTTTCTCGGCGGGGTCGGGAATTTTAACCATTATTGGTTAATTCTGCTAGCACAGGGGCTGGGTGTAAACTTATGTGTCTTCTTCATCATCATTTCATCCTCATCACGACGCGCGGGTTGCCCACGGGAGTCAAATCAAAAGACGTATCTGGCGAGCCGAATTTGTCATCGGACACTCCTGGCACTAAAAGCCATACGCCATTTTTAATATCATATTATATTATTTGCCTTTACTGGCGAAACCTAGTGTTTAAAGTGCACTCTGTCTTCTGGTATGGACTAGAGCAGTTTTGTTACTTTAATTGATCTGTCTCTGTCTTATCTCTGGCTTTGGTAATAAGACAGTGACTGGGGTATGAACGATACTAGTAATGTCATTCCTTATGCAGCCGGTCCCTGCTACGAGTAGTGTGAAAATGTTGCTCGTAGGGTCGGTTGGCGCATGTTTTTCAATGGGCTTGGCAGACTGATATGTAATAGCAACTTCTGGCACAGTGAGGAGAGCAACGGAAAACTACCTCCCTCCTTATTTTCCTAGTATGCCTCTTCATTGATGCCTAGGCCATCTATGACAGCTAATGGTGGACCCGTCGACGATCCAACCAACCTTCGCACTGGAGACTAAACATACACATATATTATATTATATTATATTATATTATATTATATTATATTATATATCAACCGAGCGAGTTGGCCGTGTTTTAGGGGCGCGCAGCTATGGGCTTACATTCGGGAGATAGTGGGTTCGAACTGCACTGTCGGTAGCCCTGAAGATCGTTTTCTGGTTTTCTCATTTTCACATCAGGCAAATGCTGGGGCTGTACTTTAATTAAGGCTGTGGCCGCTTCCTTCCCACTCCTGGCCCTTTCCTATCCCATTGGCACCACAAGACGTATCTGTGTCGGTGCAACGTTAAGCCAACAGGGAAAAATGCAACATTTACATTGCATGCGTAGGCGCCTAAGGTCACTTACAGGCCAGTGACTCAAGAAATAAGAATAAGGGCATGATATTGTATGTTCCTCGTATTTAATATTTTATCAAGTTTAATTTTAATTATTATCAAAATACAAGTTAATGCACCTCCCATGCAGATACCCACAAGAAACATGATATACATAGGCTCAGTGGTTTCTGAGAAGTGTACCTGCGAGGAACTTATACAATACCGTGCTCACTTTGTCTTTGAGCGACTGTGCATTGCCTAAACTTGACGCTGATTATGAATGAGTGATATTATGAACAAGTGCAAAAAAGCGATTTGAATGTTAAAACTCTGAGATCAAATGTGTTTTTTGCACTTGTTCATAATATCACTCATTCATAATTAGCGTCAAGTTTATGCAATGTAAGCACATTGTATTGTACATACGTAGGCTTGCACATGCAATATAAGTGGTTGAATAGATTCCGAGAATGTTCTTATTAATCTATTAGTAATAAAATTATTCAGGTATGTACTACTCTTTTCATACATTTGCATCTTGTGTTCAGCAGACCAAAAATCTTAAAAGGTTTTTATATAACTTAGGCCTATGTGACCTTATAAGAAGCTTAGAACATCCTAGTCATCAGCATTATGTATAGTTTATATGATGTCTATGTGCTTGTAATGGAGTGTGTAAGCAAAAAACGGAAACAAAACAATCCTATAACTGTTGATATCATGACCACAGCCACGAGTCCTACAGCTTTACGTGGAATCCGAATCAGTGAGACATAACTTTAGGTTTCATAAACCCCACATGCACTGTCCAGGATTTGAACTAATTTGATTTGATGAGAAGCCAGTGATAATAGCACTCGTCTATCATGTAGTAGTAATCATAATACTGTAGTGTTCGTCGGCAGGTCAGGCAATACATATAAAGCACTATGCTCAAGAATTGTATTCTTCCCTTGTAGGCCTAATGAATGAATTAGAACGACAAAACTATTGGACATCTCATTAATTTGTAAATCCTCTTTTATTTTCAGAATCCCAGGAAGAAGGACCTAAATCCTGTTTCTTCGCTCCTGTTCCAGAAAAAATCAGAGAGCTTCTCCAGAAGTTCTTCACCAGATGGGGAATATGTACGTGAGTTAGAAAAAAAAGTCCCGAATTTCAATATTGTCTAATTTGTTTATAATCCCGATTGCGTACTGGCTCTGTAGTCTAAACGCTCGGCTTCCAAACTGAGTGCATTGGAATGGAATCCCTAAGACTTCGGGTGGTAATTTTCAGTAGGTACAGCGTGGTGAGCTGAATAGTGAGTATCCATCCTTAAATCATATGCGGTTGATTGTGGGTCATATCCCGACATCGCACAGTAGTTTTCCATACTCGACTGTGTCGGGATATCCCCAACAGCTGCTTCCAAGACAGAGAGGGTCATGTTTCAAAACTACTGTACATTTACAGTTTTTAGATATATGGTTGTCTAAATAGCCGGATATGATGTCGGAAGTCATGATCGAAATAGCAATCATGTCCGTAGTTGCTAGCCAAGGAAAATGCTCGCTTGTTTGATGACTTGCATACTAACTAAACATGAATACACCGGGTGAGATGGCCGTATGGTTAGGAGCGCGCAGCTGTGAGCTCGCATCCGGGAGATAGTGGGTTCGAACCCCACTGTTGGCAGCCCTGAAGATGGTTTTCCGTGGTTTCCCATTTTCACACCAAGCAAATGCTGGGACTGTACCTTAATGAAGGCCACGACCGCTTCCTTCCCATTCCTAGGCCTGTCCTGTCCCATCGTCGCCATAAGACCCATCTGTGTCGGTGCGACGTAAAGCAACTAGCAGGAAAAAAAAACATGAATACCCCCTCTTCGGCAAATGGATCTGTGCTATCTGAAGATGCTTTAGAAACAAAATGCAACGGATAGCGTAAAACAACCTTTTTGAAAATTGTTCAATTGATGGACAAGATTTTGTTCATTTTACTCATACTCCCTGAAACACCTGCTTATGCTAATTAGGGGTAGCTTTGGTCGAAGTATAGAACATAAGCATTTATGTTCAGAGTTCAGGTTCAAGTAATAATCAGAACGCATTTAAGTCAATAACATTTTGTACTAAACAATTACTCGTCAAACATTTTAAAAACAGAGAATAAGTACTATAATCATCAGGAATATTTAAATCCTTATTTCAACTCCATCCCAAAGATTTTTAAGAATTTATATTGATCCTTTAATCATGTTTGTGTTACAAAATGTTGAAAAATCTACATGCATCAACAAAGAAATTTCCACCCCAATATGTCGTATCTGTGTGTTGCTATTATGACTTTTCTTGTGCATACTGAACAGCCACTCTGTAACTTTTTTTAAACATGCCCAAAACTATATGCAGCACTGCCTTTGGCTAGAATGCCACATTCACTTGTGAGGCAGCATTTCAGCTGAAGTTGGAGCAACAGTAAGGAAGCATTAAAAGTGTGTTTAGACAAGCGTAGTGAACTTCTACCGTGCCACAAAGGGCACTGTCAACCATTGATCAGGTCCACATAATCAAATTATGGCAAGAAGGCTTGTAATTGATACAGAATGATGGGAACGTGCTGTTTCTGGACGTCCAGATCGACTGCGTATTCTGCACCATTTGCACAGAATTGCCTGTGAAGAATGGGGCAATCTGAACCAAGGCTAGTTGGATGACCTTGTGGATTAGGATGCCATGAGAGATTGCAGCCTATATCCAAGCAAGGGGATGCGCTGCCCCATATTAATGTTTATCATCCCCACATGAAACCAATGATATTTTCTCGTACAGTCATTGCTGTTGTTTGGTGAGGAGTGGCGAACTCATTGTAATAACAGCCTATATATGGTTCATTCATTACATCCCTGACCCGGTCAAAGACTGGAAAACCAGGTTGCAGGTTTCCATTTTCATCTGTAATTGGAATAGTATAGACTCCGTTGATAATGAATAACAAAAAAAGAAATATGCGAAAACTACATAAAATGAATGAGTGTGATGAGTGTAAGTAACATGGTGTGAATTGTCATTGAAAGTTCATCTTTCACCTTACAAGGACCTTATTATATGTTTATAAAATATATTTAGAACTTTGCTTTCATGTGGCTGATACTATTGCTAAATGTGCCGGTGTAAATGGGTAACACAGTTAAGTAAAACCAATCAAGTAGATGCAGGTAAGCTGTGTCATTTTGAGCTCGATGAATTTGTAAAGTATCCGCTTGTGTTTTTTTTCTAGATTTTGCTTCACATCCTTCCGAAGTGTTAGCTGTGGCCTCATGGATATGTTTAGTTCTCATATATGGATCGCAAGATCTGATAATCACCACAGAACCAGTGGAGATTTGGGCATCGCCGAACAGTCAATCACGGCTTGAGAAAGACTACTTTGATTCGAGATTCAGTCCTTTCTACCGCACAGAGCAGATCTTTTTCAAGGCTGTGGGTATAGAAAATGTGAGTACTGCTATTTCTTTGTAGATCCAACAAATTCTTAGTTTTATTGGCTATTCAGCTTCATCTGTTCCCTTAAAACATATACAGGGTAGTGTAAAAGAAAGACGGATATTAATTGATACATTCTATTTAATAGATAAAGCAAAGTCATCTCTGTACAGGCCACGAAGGCCCTTGGAGGGGTGGAAGGTAAAGGCTTCCACTATCCGTAACCTCAGCACTTGATGGGATAGAGTGGTTAGTTCTACGCCCGGCCGCGTACTCAGTTTTGGTGTAGGCTGAGTGAACCTCAGGACCATGTGCACCTCCGGAAGTGGAAATCTCGTTTCTTAAATTTTACGACATCCTGACGGAGATTCAAACCCACGTCCTTCCGGGCGCACCGAGCATGCCTTTACCGCCTCGGCCAGGCAGCCCCGTATTTAATAGATAAGAAAAATTAAAAATCTACCTTTTCAATACTAATATTAAAATGAACAAGTTATAACATTTACTTAGAACTAGTTTCGATGCTGGTGAGCATCATCTTCAGCCAAATATGAGAACAAGCAATCATAAATCAACATATCATCATTATATCAATGCACATATAAACACTCTTAATATGGGACTTATGATGCCCCTAAAGGTATCTGGAGAAAACTTCAAATAATCACAATTTCAAAATCTTGAAGTCACGATTAGAAGAGCACTTAACAAAACATCGTTCTTTTCACTCAAGTTAGAACTTTGAAAGTATTGCCTTGTCAAATGTTAATGAACTTTTGGGTCACCTGTACAATTACATTCCTTTGGTCAATGTAAATAATAGATGGAGAAAAAGAAGAGAACGTGATAACATAGTTGAAGTTTGAAAGGGCAGTGAAAGCAATGACCAAAGGTAAAGCAACTGGAAAAGACGAATTCAATGCTGATATGCTTAAGGCAGCAGGAAGCATTGGACTACAGTGACTATACCGAGCCCTCAATGCCATATGGAAGGATAAAAGGATACCTGAAGGTTGGCAACAAGGAAGCATTGTACCATTGTTCAAAACAGAAAATAGGAAGAAATGTGAAAATTATAGAGGTATAACCCTATTATCACATGGGCTAAAAATAAGGGAGAAAGTCATAGACAAAAGACTGAGGGATATAATACGAGTAGAAACACAGTTAGAGGAAGAACAATATGGCTTTAGACTGAATAGATCAACAATAGTCAAGATATTTACAGTGCGAAAGATACTGTAATGGAAAAATATCTGGAAAGGATCGTATTTTTGGATTTGGAAAAAGCTTATGATACAGTTAAGAGAAAAGAGGCTTGCGTCCCGGATGACCAGCTATCCATAGACAAAAGCCTTCTTCTATGGAAAGGTTGCCTGGTTATGAGGTGTACATTCCAAAGAAAGGGTTCTGGTTCAAAATGGAATCTTACAAAATTTGCAAAGTGAAAAAGAGGTTACGTGTGGAATATGTTATGGTACACTGGAAAAATCAACAGAACTGAACAATGAAGTCAATGGCATTGATGTATCACAGTCCTCCAAGCTGATGAGAATCTACTGAAACAAGGAAACATGATAGGAATGGGCAACTATTATAGCAGCCCTGAATTATACGACCTGCTAAATGACAATCAATCAATCAATCAATCAATCAATCAATCAATCAATCAATCAATCAATCAATCAATCAATAGGTCAATACTGATCTGCATTTAGGGAAGTCACCCAGGTGGCAGATTCCCTATCTGTTATTTTCCTAGCCTTTACTTAAATGATTTCAAAGAAATTGGAAATTTATTGAACATCTCCCTTAGTAAGTTATTCCAATCCCTAACTCCCCTTCCTATAAACAAATATTTACCCCAGCTTGTCCTCTTGAATTCAAACTTTATCTTCATATTGTGATCTTTCCTACTTTTAAAGACACCACTCAAACAAATTCGTGTACTAATGTCATTCCACACCATCTCTCCACTGACAGCTTGGATCATATCACTTGGTCGAGCAGCTCATCTCCTTTCTCCCAAGTCTTCCCAACCCAAAATTTGCAACATTTTTGTAATGCTACTCTTTTCTCGGAAATCACCCAGAACAAATCAAGCTGCTTTTCTTTGGATTTTTTCCAGTTTTTGAATCAGGTAATCCCGGTGAGGGTCCCATACACTGGAACCATAGTCTATTTGGGGTCTTATCAGAGACTTATATGCCCTCTCCTTTACTACAACCTCTAAATACCCTCATAACCATGTGCAGAGATCTGTACCCTTTATTTACAATCCCATTTATATGATTATGCCAGTGAAGATCTTTCCTTATATGAAGACATAAGATGCAAAACTGCCAAGTCCACATTGACGAAATTTTCAGAAATTGAGAAAAAAGACCTCTGCTTTAAATTTTTGTCTTATTGTGTGTGCATTGGACAAGATATATGTAAGAGGTTTGGGAATAATATGAGCAAAGAAAAATAAATACATACCTATTATTTTTGCTGTAAATGTGGATATTATTTTGGTTGGAACATGACGGTAATCATCAATTAAAACTTCTGTCATGTAGATGAATGAGATCCTAAGTCTCTGCAATCAAGTATTTTGCATTAACAATGAAGTATTTCAATAATAAAAAACTTTTTACAGGGGTGAATTCCAGAATAATGTTATGGTTACTTGACAATAGAAAAAAAATTCACATTGTTTTAAATTCTCAGATCAGGCACACATTCACTCCCATTCTCTTCACAGGCAGGCTCATCTTCCACTAATTCAGGTACATTTTCATTGGAATCATCGACGAAGTCCTTGTAGAATTTGAGGGTCTCCATTTCTTGCTATTCCATTGCTATTTCAGGAGGTTGTCTATGTTTGTGAGCTTTTCTTTTTTCACTTGAACACCATTTGGAAGAATATTAAGAGTAGTGTTTCCAAATCTCTTTCCCTTCTTGAGAATACTTTTAGGGATACATAGATCAATGCAGTAATGTGCTTCACCCTGAACTGTAACTCCACTGCTTGTTTTTCTCAATATTATTCTCTTGATTTGACACGGAATTATATTAACAGAACAATCTTCCATGTTATTAATATATTTCTTGATAATTTAAATAAATGTATGTGATCTTAAAACCTGTAAACATCTTTGAAATGAAACCTATAAACTATGTCACGTGAGACGGAGGAGCAGTTTCACTGGCTCCTGTGGACTTGGCGGTTCTTGCTTGTTATAACCCTAAGGACTTGGTGGTTATGCTTGAAACTGTAAATTTCTACATGCATTTATAACATAAAATGGCAGGTTTTGCTTATGAGTAATAAAATATAACCAAAGAATTATCCATTGCACACATAATGACGTATACAGCTTCAAAATGTCAGAAATTGGACTTGGTGGCTTTTGCATATTAACACCTAGGTACTTACAGTGATATCCATAAGGAACTTTCACCCCATCAATGCAGTAATTAAAACTGAGAGGAGTTTTGTATTTATTATAAGTTAAGAGTTTTGTATTTGTGAAACTCACAATCTGACTTTTAACCTCGTTTATCAACATACCACTGCTTACTGTCCATCTCGCAATATTAGCGAGGTCATTTTGCAGTTGCTCACAATCTTGTAACTTATTTATTATTCTAAAGAGAATAACATCATCCGCAAAAAGCCTTATCTCTGATTCCACTTCGTTACTTATATCATTTATATATACAAGAAAACATGAAGGTCCAATAATACTGCCTTGAGGAATTCCTCTCTTAATTATTACAGGGTCAGATAAAGCTTTGCCTACTCTAATTCTCTGAGATCAGTCACTCTTTTGTTTGATGCAATTGCACTCATTTTTGCCAGTAGTCTCTCATGATCCACCCTATCAAATGCCTTAGACAGGTCAATCGTGATACAGTCCACTTGACCTCCAGAATCCAAAATATCTGCTATATGTTGCTGGAATTCTACAAGTTGAGCTTCAGTGGAATAACCTTTCCTGCAACCGAATTGCCTTCTATCGAACCAGTTATTAATGTTGCAAACATGTCTAATATAATCAGAAAGAATGCTTTCCCAAAGCTTACATGCAATGCATGTCAAACTTACTGGCCTGTAATTTTCTGCTTTATGTCTATGACCCTTTCCTTTATTCACAGGGGCTACTATAGCAACTCTCCATTCATTTGGTATAGCTGAATTAGTGGAAGATGAGCCTGCCTGTGAAGAGAATGGGAGTGAATGTGTGCCTGATCTGAGAATTTAAAACAATGTGAATGTTTTTTCTATTGTCAAGTAACCATAACATTATTCTGGAATTCACCCCTGTAAATAATCAAATGAGTACTTCAGATATGGCACTATATCCTAACCCATTGTCTTTAGTTTATCCCCAGAAATCTTATCAATTCCAGCCACTTTTCTAGTTTTCAACTTTGTATCTTATTGTAAATGTCATAGTTATCATAGGTAAATTTTATTACTTCTTTAGTGTTACCTCCTCTATCTGGACATTATCCTTGTAACCAACAATCTTAAATACTGCTGACTGAATATTTCTGCCTTTTGAAGATCCTCACATACACACTCCCTTTGTTCATTAATGATTTCTGGAATATCCTTCTTGGAACTGGTTTCTGCCTTAAAGTACTTATACACACCCTTTCATTTTCCACTAAAATTTGTATGACTGCCAATTTTGCTTGCCATCATGCTATCATTAGCTGACTTCTTTGCTAGATTCAATTTCTTAGTGAGTTCCTTCAATTTCTTCCTGCTTCCACAGCCATTTCTAACTGTATTTCTTTCCAATCTGCACCTCCTTAGCGTCTTTATTTCTCTGTTGTAATAAAGTGGGTCTTTACCATTCCTTACCACCTTTAAAGGTACAAACCTATTTTCACATTCCTCAACAATTGCTTTAAACCCATCCCAGAGTCTGTTTATATTATTATTTACTGTTTTCCACCAATCATAGTTACATTTTAAAAATGCCCTCATGCCTGTTTTATCAGCCATATCATACTGCCTAACTGTCCTAATTTTAAGACCTTCCTTTCTATCACATTTATTATTAACTACGACAAAAACAGCTTTGTGATCACTAATACCATCTGTTACTTCCGTTTCTCTATAGAGCTCATCTGGTTTTACCAACACCACGTCCAGAATATTCTTTCCTCTAGTTGGTTCCATCACTTTCTGAATGAGCTGTCCTTCCCATATTAACTTATCTGCCATTTTTACTTCATCCCTGCTTGACTTCCAGATCCCTGTACCCTTATCACCACTCCCTAGACCATGCTGTTTCCCTGAATGTACCTCCCTATAACCCTTCTAAATAAATTTCCTAACTTATACTGTGGTTTAAATGAAGGCCATCTGAGTGCAGATCCCTATCTCCTACCCAGCCATTAGGATCTAGAAATCACACTCCCAGTTTCCCACATGCCCACTTCATATTCACATTTAAATCCCCAATCACCTCCAGTCAGTATCCCTCCTACATAGTATTCCATAGTATCTCTGCTTCCTTAAACTTCACCCATGCTGCACTTACCAGATCCCACACATCCCCAAGTACAATGATACTTACACGTGCTTGCCTTATGTTGTTGGTACCAACGTGAAACACTACCACCTTCTCCTTTCCCTCCTCCTTCTCTTCTACTTTCCTCAACAGCTGTTTCAACCTAATTCCTGGATAACACTCTACCCTGGTTCCCTTTCCTCCACACACTTTCCCCACATGTCTAACAATGGAATCCCCCAGGACCAGAGCCTCAACCCTACCCACGTCATTTTGATCCCCTCCCCTCCTGGTCAGCCCTATCTTTCCTGGCAGCTGCAGAAGCTACTTCCTCCTCCCTTTTCTCCCTCTCATGACCCTGTTCCACCTGTCTTTTCCTACCTTCAACTCTATATTTCCCTTTCTTACTGTAGTGTATTTAAAAAAAAAAATACAGTGAGTGCGCTCGTAACAACAGCGTAACGACACAGAGATGCAGACTCTCTGGAGAGAACAGCTGTTCTTCTCATTTGAACTTTCATTGTAATGAATAGTTATGCCATGCTGTGCAACAAATGCATTTTCCTAGTAAAATAATGTTAAGTACTGGATAAGTATATTTAGTAGAGTGTTCAGAACATAACAGTTGGCAACGAGGATGGGATGTGCCCTATGCACTTTGTGAACGAGTTGAAAGAGAGCTGGACTCACTAGAAGCAGCTGGGGTCATATCTCCTGTATCATCAAGTGATTGGCGGTCACCATTGGTCGTCATTCCCAAGCCAGATGGAGGAGTTAGGTGTTGATTACAAATGTGGTGTAAATGAGAAACTTGTTGCTGCAAATTACCCCATAAGGCAAATTGATAATATGTTGAACAGCCTATGTGATTCCAAATATTTTTGTAAATTGGACTTGTTCAAAGCATTTCTACACTTGACAGTTGATGATGAAAGTGCTACAATCCAGACTATATCTACACATTGTGGAACATATAGAATGAATCTTGTAAGTTTTGGAATTAAAACAGCACCATCCAAATTTAACCGAATCATTTCACAAATCCTCAGGGGACCTCCAAAAACAGAAACCTATTTTGATGACTTAATCGTACACGGATCAACTCTGGAGGAGTGCACACAATTTGCGCTCATGTCTGAAGAGATTATCTGATTTTGATCTGCATATCAACCGAGCTAAGTGTTCTTTCTTTGAAGAGAGAATTGAATATTTGGGCCATGTTATCCAGCATAATACCATCAGTAAGTCACCAGAAAAAGTTAGAGCTGTTAATGACATGCCTCATCCTACAAACGTTGTTGAACTACGCAGATTTTTGGGACTAATCACATACTACTCCAGGTTTATACCAGATTTTTCTCCACTATGTCATATCCATTACGGCACCTGCTCCTCAAAGGCCAACGTTACATATGGACTTCGGAATGTGAAACCGCATTCCTCAAGTTAAAAGCAGAGTTATGTAGTGATAAGGTCTTAACGCCCTATGATCCAAAATTACCAATAGTTCTGACGTCAGATGCAAGTCCAACAGGTGTTGCCGCTGTCCTTAGCCATCTAATTGATGGAGAAGAAAGGCCAATTGCGTATGCATCACGATCACTGACTGTATCAGAACAGAGCTATAGCCAACTAGACAGGGAGGCTTTGGCAATAATGTTTGCTGTCAACCACTTTTACGCCTACGTTTTTGGCAGACACTTCACACTAGTGACTCACAATGAACCAATAACACGTATTTTTCAGCAAAACAAAGCTCTACCACAGATGACATCTGCTTGTCTGCTACGATATGCTTCGTTCTTGTCAGGATTTGATTACACAGTTCAATTTAAGAAGGGTGCAGAGAACCAAAATGTTGACTGTTTATTGCGGGCTTTCCTACAGCAAGTCCATTCTTCAACAGATATCTCCATTGGAGATAAAGTTAACCAGTTATTTATGCACCTAATTTTTCAAATTTCAAGCGAACGAATCACATTTTGCACCATCCAGGATGAAACACGTAAAGATCATGAACTGAGTAAACTTGTTTTTGATTTACAGAATGAACGGATAGTTTCAGAATATACTCTGAATGAGGGTGTGCTGTTTAGACAAGATAGAGTTGTTATCCCTTCCAGACTAAGGGATCAGGTTTTATATGAACTTCACGAAACTCATTTGGGCATCGTAAAGATGAAAAAGCTGGCCCGTCGCTACGTCTATTGGCCTGGAATTGATCGAGACATTGAACGCCTAGTAAAAGGATGTCAAACATGTGCACTGACAAGAGCAAATCCACCAAAATCACCAGTGCATCCATGGGACGAACCAAAAGAGAACTGGGAAAGAGTGCATATTGATTATGCAGGACCTTTTGAGAACGGCAACTTTCTGATTTGTGTGGACGCCAAATCAAAATGGGCAGAAGTGCAAATTTTACGAGATACACCAACAAGTACCTCCACAATCGTGTTGCTAATCCGTATATTTGCTTCTCATGGATTTCCAGCAAGCATTGTCTCAGATAATGCAGCCATTTTTCAAAGCAATGAATTTCGCACCTATTGTTCAACAAATGGAATTTTTCAAAAATTCATTGCACCTGGCCACCCAGCCACTAATGGCTTAGCAGAACAACATGTTCAAATATTGAAGAATTGTCTCCATTCTGCCTCAGATGATAATGTCCCAATATATGAGAAAATACAAAAGATTCTGTTTTGATACCGTGCTACACCCCTTGCATGTGGAAAGTCACCAGCAAAGCTATACTTGAACCGAAAAATGAGGATTCGCCTTGATGCTTTCTTCCCTATCCAACCTCAACCTTCATTATCCGTAGCCAAACCAGGATGATCGTTTCAAGTTGGGGGGGGGGGAGTCCAGGTGCGCTTCTTCTGAAATAACAAGTACACTTGGAAACTTGGAAAGATTGTAAAGAAGTATGGTCAGCGACACTATCTAGTTATTTTGGACGTATCAGGAAGGACACTGAAACGCCATATTGACCAAATGCGTGGGACAGTGATTCAACCTAAATCAGTTACATTTGAACCAGCCCAGTCATACGACGTACCTAGAGCTCCAGATTGCCATGTCTCGGTTAATTCTGATTTAACAGTATCACCATGCCAAGATCCAGCTGTTCCAGTAGCAAATCCATCAACCCCAGATAGAGCAGTGACACCACGACAGAATCCCGATGTTCCAACAAATGTACGTGTCCGTACATCAAGACATACTCGACTGTCTGTGCGGTTCCGTGATTTTGTTTTGTGAACCAACTCGGCTTGACTGTTCTGCGAGAAGTGAACTACCTTTTTCAAAATTCTATAGATTATCTGTTCTCCCTCTTTTTTTTTTAAATTCGTCTATATTCCCTATATGATAAGTTTACAGCTTCAAAGTGTTTATTTAAAATTCAGTGTATAACACATTTCTAAGTGGGGGAGATTGTAGTGTATTTTTTAAAGAATAATACAGTGAGTTCACTAGTAACAACAGTGTAACAACACAGAGATGTATACTCTCTGGAGAGAACAGCTGTTCTTCTCATTGGAACTTTCATTGTAATGAATAGTTGTGCCATGCTGTGTAACAAATGGATTTTCCTAGTAAAATAATGTTAAGTACTGGATAAGTATATTTAGTAGAGTGTTCAGAACATAACACCTACCTTTTCCCTTTCTCCTACTTCCATTCTCAGCAACAGTTCCCTGTTCCTCATCTCCCCTCTTTTGTTCTACTTGCAGTTACTCATACCTATTTCTCACAGATACCTGTCCTGAATTCTGATCCTGAATAGAGCCCTTAGCCTGCAATCTCCTTTCCCTTAAAAGGGACCATCTGTCTTTTACATTTCCCCCTGTCCTTCCCATCCCTCTTTTACACCTACTGTATCCTGTACATTGTACCGTACTTCAATACTGCCGCAGTGGGTACAGTAAGAACCAACCGGAAAAATCTCTCTAAAGAACTTATGAGTAAAAATTACCGAGCTCGATAGCTGCAGTCGCTTAATTGCGGCCAGTATCCAGTATTCAGGAGATCGTGGGTTCGAACCCCACTGTCGGCAGCCCTGAAGATGGTTTTCTGTGGTTTCCCATTTTCACACCAGGCAAATGCTGGGGCTGTACCTTAATTAAGGCCACGGCCGCTTCCTCCCCGCTCCTAGCCCTTCCCTGCCCCATCGTCGCCATAAGACCTATCTGTGTCGGTGCGACGTAAAGCAAATAACAAAAAAAAAAAAAAAAAAAAAAAAAACCACAGTAAAAATTTGAAAAAAGAAGAGGTAACAAACAGCTGCTTATCGAAAGAAATTCATGGTTCTAAAATGTAAGGAAAAGAGAGTTGTTTGCATGCTCAGTAGTATCCATCATGTAGAAATGCGAACTGTCCCTTTCGGAGGAAAGAGTGAAACTAAAGAGAAACCTGTAGTTTGCATTGACTACAATGATTCTATTGGGGGGGGGGGGGTTGATCTTTACAATCAGTATGTAATTACGTACTCCACAGCAAGGAAACAGATGGAGAAATATTACCAGAAATTTTTCTGGCATCTTCTGGACCTCGTGGTATTTAATTCATTCATCATTTTCCAACAACATGGAGGAAAATTCAATCACCTGCACTTCAGAATTCACCTCATTGATAAAATCCTGAGAACGTACACAGGATAAATCCCTGCTGAAGCTATGCTTGTCCGTTCAGTTAGACCACTTCCCGCTGCTCCCACAGAAAGATTCAGCGGTAGGCCTTTCCCTGATGTGAATCCACCATCATGGTGTGAAGAGGTGCATGGTGTGTCTGGCGAAAAGAAAGAGATGTGAAACAATCTACAGGTGCAGTGACTGCGATGTTGCTCTCTGTGCAGCTCCATGTTTCCGTGCTTATCACATGCAAGAAGTGTTAAGAAACAGTGTTTGAGATGCAAACTGTGTGAATAGTGTAAATAATATAATTAGTGAAATCAGTCCTGAAGTGTAAATTCATTTTGATAAAGAAGTAATTATTGTGAGAAGACGATTAGAACCAGGCTACAATTGTAAGTACTTACTCTCAACTTATTACTGAGATTGCAAACCTTGCATGAAATGTATTTTTCTCAATTGCGGTATTTATTTCAGAAATTTGTAGGTTAGTTTAGGCCTATGATAAAGAGTATTTCCAGTGTACATGTTTTATGATTTTCTTGAAATTAATATGAAAATAAAGATATTCTGAGAAGAAATTTATATTTGTAATATTCAGAAGCTAGTATGAGACTTAGGTCATTTTTGCTCCAAAACTAAAACACCCGCCACAAACGTTAACAAATAGGCAAAAAATCAATTTCTATATCAGAATTAGGATATAGGTAATATTTCAAAATTTGGAGGGTTTCTTGAATATATTTGATAATTTTTTTAGTTACGAAAATTCGTCCCCACCAGAACGGAGTTACTATTTTGTGCACTCCCCTGTTAATGGGTTGTCTGTGTACCAAGACTCTGTTTACCTGTTTGGTTTCTTCCTTCTTGTTGAAACTTTTGGTATGATTTTTAACTTCTTTGTAACAGAGCGTGTACTGCGTAATATTTTTCTCATACTCGATTCTGAAAGTGGTTGGTTTATTTCTTGACAAACCAACAAGCATGCCCGCACAGTGCAGGTCTAATTTATACTGAAATTAATTAAGCAGTAAAGTAATAATTTCCTTTGTTTTCCATATTTCAGGTAAAACACAATATAGATAATGCGATGGTGGAATTTGGACCTGTATTTAACTACACATTCCTTTATGAAGTGCTGAAGCTACAAGAGCAGATATCACAGGTAAATTTGGCATTCATATGTTGATTCACTTCTTCACTACTTTGCACTTCCATTTCTCTATATTTCATATACCTGCATGATTTACACTACTGTAACAGAAAACTGCATAAGAAGACAATGAATGTTGAATTTTCACAACCGTGTTGTTATCAAAATCGACTTTCAACCTATTAGACTGTGTTATGTATATATAGTACCTGGTATGTGTTGAAGAGATGTTAAGTACAGAAAAAATGGCCAACCAGACACCACTGGGATCCGAACCCACAACCTCCCAACTTTGTGTCGGTTGCTCTAGGTATTGCCACTGGCACTGTAGAGTGCATGCATGTTGCCCATTGTGGGCCAAGTCAACTAATAATGAATTTTCACGACCGTATTCTAATCAAAATTGACTTTCAACTTTTGGGAGGTTGTGGGTTTGGATCCCACTGGTGTCTGGTGGGCCATTTTTGTTCTGTACTTAACATCTCTTCAGCATGTACTGTACTATATGCATATAACATGACCTAATAGGTTGAGAGTCGATTTTAATTGCATGAGGAGGCATTTCATATATTTAATACTGAATCTGTATTGTACACTATGCTTTAAATATTAAGTGTACCTCTAACAAACAGTTTCTCACTCATGGTAAAACACATACAGTAGCATGCAAATTCATCTACCACATAAGTTACTAAGCCCTTGTATACAAAATTTGTTGGTACAACTTTCATAAATATAATAAAACTCTAACGGTAAGAAAATGAATTTTAGATCTTAATAAGATCTACAAAAAGTTTCTTTCTTGTAAGTAGCTTAACATCGCTAGAGCTAGGATGGGAAAGAAACTGGCCATGGCCTTAATTAAAATATGGTAATTGCCATTTTCGTCATAACTGTCCCAGGCTAACATCATAAACGTTTCCTGTTAACTTCATGTACGGTAGTTTCATATGAAATCAATACATTGCTATCAAAGTTTTGTATGTCTTGTACGTTTTAAAATCAACCTCTGATATGCTTTTCACTTAATCTGTCACAGCCTTCTAAGGAACGGCAATATACTTATACTGCCATCCTTTCAATGTTTCCTCTTCAATCGTAATATATGAAGAGAATCTCAATGAATGAAAAATTCCTTCCAAAAATCACTAGCAGTGATGAATGGGATGAGGATAATAAAATGACGATAGGAACCAATCCACTAACTCGTAATACAAGGGTAATCCCAAAAATAGGTCTCCTATTTTTTTATAAATACAGAACTCTGTTCGTGTGGCTGTTGGTCACAATATTGTGAAGAGTGTTTCCTGCGCTCGCATAAAAAAATGTGCACACCGCACTGAGGCACTCAGTCTTGGCTTGGCAGCCGGTGAGAATGGAAGTCCTGTTGGATGTTACTGTCAAGGGCAAAGTGCGTGCAGTTATTCGTTTTTTTAACGTAAAAGGTACTGAACAGATTGAATTCCATCGCCAATTGACGGGAGACTCTTAATTTCCATTGAAACAGTCGTAAAGGTTGAGCAAATCATGCATTGACTGAAATGGTGATTATGTAGAAAAACAGCTAAATGTTCAAGCTGTAAAATGATGTAAACCATTGTAGAAATAAACAGGTCTATGTATTTATAAAAAGATAGGAAACTTTATTTTTGGGATTACCTTCGTATTTATCCAGAGTCAAGTAAAGTAACGGAAAGTAGGATAATGTAGTTTGCGACCATAATTTATTCAGGTGAGAGTTTCTGCTTTCGTTCTACTTGGTCTCAGTTCGATTTTTACTTTTGAACAATGGCTTGAGGGAAGAGAGTGATGTACTTGTGCAATAATTCGACATCAGGTGTTGATGGATATGGTTTTATGTCTAGAGCCCTGCACGGATGTGGATATCCGCGAAGTTAGTGTCTTGGCGGATACAAACTGTATGGCAGTGCGGACAATTTTGCTGATAATTTCTTGCTTGCTTGTGGTTAGGCGACCCTTGACATTAGTATGGGAGAATGGTGATATATAAAGAGCCTTGAGACCATAAAGCCATAAATCTGAACTAAGCCTAACTGGCTCCTGGCCGCAATTAATGGAAGGAAAGAACAAAGGTCAATACATCGGTAGTTGTCGTAAGAGAAAATCCCCCATAAACTCGGGTGACTCTAGGGTTTCTGGTGCCAGGTTATGTTAACAGATCTACTGTATCAGTTCCAATACCTTGGGTGTAATACACTGTAGTTAAATATTTGCAATATCCGCAGATAACAATTTGCGAATGCGGGTAACATTCGTGGATGAAGGAAGTGCGGATACGGAGCGGATGCAGATATTATTTTGTATATCCTCACAGAACTCTATGAGAGCAAGAAAGAACCCTCCCTGAAGAATACAGGATGTGTTTATGTTATACTGACAAAGAAATCAGGGATGTTCTTTCATGTTACATGAAGAACTATGGCACAATTGAATTCGCGGAGAAAGTTTTTATTTTTGAGAAAATGAGGTTACTTATGGGCATGCGATTCAAATTGACGAACTCATCCTATTTGCTGTGCCTGAGTCAGGGGAAGTGGGGTGATAATGTTCCAAGCGAATGCACAAGTTTCTTCACGCAGAATTGTCCTTTACTATTACAGACAATACCCACAGTTTGCCTATTAAGCAGCCATAATTGCACACACAGCGTAAGAATGCACAGTAATTAAGACACACGATGCACCCGATCTTCTTGTCTCGTCTGTTGGTCTCAGTAACGTTTTTTATTATTTAACATGCACAAAGATGCATCACTGCTACCATGCATTAATTTACTCACAACATTGTAAAAGGAATGAAATACTGAACAAAAGAAACAATGCACCCAATGGTTTGATTACAGTAAATGTCCAACATTCCCCCCTTCTACTTCAGTCTTCACGTAACAAGAAAAGTCCACAGGAGTTAAATCAGCTGAGCATGGAGGCCATTTAACTGGCCCATCGTGGTTAATCCACCATGGATAATGATCATTTAAGTGCTGTGTGACATGGCGAGTGAAATATGGTGGAGTGCCAGTATGACACAGCCGAACATCCAGAGGAACATCTTTCAATAATCCAAGCAGTGATTCTACCGAGATTCTACTCGCCATTCAGGCAAGGAGGAAGGACATGCAACCTAAGTAAATAGTCACTAACAACGACAGTCAAAATACTGACACTAAACCAATGGTGAAATGTGCATACTACTGTCACAGAAGGGTTCTCTTCTGCCCTCCTTCATGCAGTCACCCACCGATGGACACAAAGGTTGAATGTGCAAGTGGCTGTGTGATTTGGGTTATGTAGCTATCAGCTTTTATTCGAGAGATATTAGGTTCAAACCCGACTGTCTGCAGACCTGAATATGGTTTTCTGTGGTTTCCCCATGCTGGGGATATACCTTAATTAAGGTCATGGTCACTTCCTTACCAATCCTAGCCTTTTCCCGTCCCATCATCACATAAGATCTACCTGTGCCCTGTAAAGCAGATTGTAAAAAAAAATCTCACTGGTGTACTGAAATGGACAGAACAGCCTACTGGGGCTGGAAGGGACTGCACTAAACGAACGATAAACTTGTGCATTCACATGAAGCATTGTCATCCCACTTCCCTTCTCTTCCCTGAAGCATAGAAACGGGCTGTGGTATGCACTCTGGCACAGCAAATATGGTGAATTCATGGATTTGAATCGCGTGCCCGGATGTAACAAAGTAGCCTCATTTTCACAAAAGGAAAAATTTTCTCCGCCAATCTGATTGCACGATCATTCTTTACATAACACGAAGAACATTCCTGATTTTTGGACAATATAATTTACATACACCCTGTATATTAATAGACTCATACATGTGTTCCCTGGGCAACAGTAACTTAGTATACCAGCTGAACTTTTCACTACAAGAGTATCACCAATGAGAGCTAAGACACATTTTCATCAGCCCTTCTCACACTATCCATGGGAACGGTAAGCCTTAAGCACTTATTCAACAGGAGTAGACTATACACCAACACCAGATTTCACCCTCTCCCTATCTCATCATCATCAACATCATCATCATCATCATCATTGCTATCATCACACACACACACACACACAAACACACACACACATCCTGGCGCACAGATCGCCAATGGGCATAAACAAGAAAGACCTGCACCAGGCCTCTACAGAGGCCACATGCCATCACATCACAGGGTCTGTGCTGACTGTACTGTCGATCAATAACCAGTGGAATTTCGTTAGTACATTTTCGCAGGGACTGAAAAAAATTGGACGTCAAAAGCGGGGAAAATGCATTACTGAAAACACTATACTCTATTTACAACATGTAAAAATAATTATTAAAAAGTGCATCATAGATGTGTGCATAAAACTGCTGACCTTAAGAATTAGTTACATGCACTACTATAGTCACAATATAAACATAGGTTTTTCAGTAACTTATAGGGGGAATAAATGACTATGTAAAAATGAATTACAGTATATGTACTTTAATTCCAATAATACATGTTACCGCGTTTTGATGGTAGGTAGAGGTGTAAGAAGGTGCGGGCGTGAATGGGTCTCAAACTACGGAATTAAAGTTAACGTAAAATTTAACAAGGTTATATTTTCTTTTCAAAATTAGGTAACAACAAATAGAACAGGTACTTAGTAGCCGAAACACAATTGAAAAATACATTTACATAGGTACCCCATTTGGGGCTTCAGAAACATAATTCTTGGGCAATCAGCTCAGTTTTACCCCAAACACAATTTTAACAGAGGGGCAGAAAACCCCATTCATACCTAGGAGCCCTTGCTCCAAATTACACTGAAAAGCCTCCTCGAGGCATACAATATACCATTTTCAAAAGAGCCACTCGCTCTCAATTTTAAGCCTCTCCCAGGCCACACCAAACTCCACCTTTAAGCTGTCCTCAAAGGACATATACACAGGGGTAAAATACCCAACCTACTGAGGTCTATTAAATGACAAGAAGGTTAATTAAATGACCTCTAAAACAATTTGAGAGGAGGCGAACTTGCACTCCTAATACACTTTGATTAAGATCTACTTGGCGCTAGGCCGTTAATACAAGGGCTAATCCCATACTAAAGAGGTGACTTAAGAAGAGAACAATTTGTTTTACATTATCGAAGAATAGGTTGAGAAAAATAAGTTCACCTCAAAACAATATGAGTGGGAGCTCGAGAGGGTTAGCACTCTCTATCCCAGAATGTAGCTTTACAAGAGAATCGAAGAAAAGAGTAGTTACATTTTAGGAAAAGGTTACATGGTAGAACGCTTCGCACCCGCCCCGAGAGTTAAACTGCTGAGCAAGAAAAGAAAGAATTTATTAATCGGCCATTACCTTATTGTTGACCGCTGCAGAAGAAAGAGGCGCTACCCGCCTCCTGCGATGTACTTAATACACTGAAAGATGGAACAGAAGTGGCACGGAGACCCAAAAATCAGCAGTTTATAACCTCTCGTGGAAGGTTCTAGGCGTTAGGGGAATGAAAACACCCGCCCACAATTATTTTATTGGCTAGGACCCCGCAATCGATTCAAGTTGGGGGAAAATACATCTGATTGGATAGAAATTAATTTAAGAAATTCGGGATTGGCTACATGCAAAACAAGGGGAAAGAGAGGGGTATACAGCCAACTTAAACAATAACAGAAAGAAATTTAACAAAGAACAAACTCTTGAAATTAAATTTTCTCCAAAAAAAATAGTTCGTTGACTCCTCACTAGGTTGCACTATTGTAGATCTTCAGTAGTGTCCTCTAGAAGAGAAAGTTCACACTTCTTACTTCAAGCTAAACAAAAACACATCAAAAGTGACACAGTTCAAAAACTCAAAATTTTCCACGTGGTGACATCTTCTGAGAAAGTAGAGAATTAATAGAGTAGATAAAGTTCAACCTTCCTCCAGAAGAGGAGTTTCAACTGGCGCAACTTTTAAATAAACGGTGTAGAGGTGTACCGCCCGGTACAATACATTTTACCTCACAGTCGAACGCGAATATTTACACTGGTTTGAAATACATTTGTATGGTTGATTGCTTATTAATGTGATTGCTTTCTTAGTTTTAATTTTAAAATTGTAGTGTCCATCCTGTTTAATAAAGTCATTACTTCATCATCAACTTCGAAACTACACACGTATCGCTTCACTATGTCCATTCCCTCCATCACTTTTGATACTGTGGGAACTGGCTCATCATGACTTTCATCCTGCATTGACACTTTTTCCATCTCCTGTTTTTCAAGTATTTCATCTATTGTCATAGTTTCACATACTGAAACATCATCGGCATTGATTTAAGTGACTTCTTCTGCTATTCGGCACCATTCTTCACTCTCAGAAAGATCATCTAGCATAACGTCATCAACATGAACACGACAAAAACTGGCTGCATTGAAGCAATTCAGAATAGTGTTTTGCTCCACAAAAGCCCAGGCAGCCTTAATGAAATGCATGGCATCTAAGACGGTGATTTTTCTCGTCATCGATTCCACTGCAGCCAATCTTCTCTGTACCAGCCTCTTAAAATTCTTTTGCTCCATGCACTGTATTATGCCTTGGTCTAACGGCTGACACTTACTCGTGCAGTTTGCTGGGAGGAAAATTATATTTATGTTTCTCAAATTAGAAACATTTAGGGGATGTGCAGGGCAATGATCAATGAAGAGTGCAATTTTCCTGTTTCTTACACCAAGCCTTGCATCCCATGGGTGCAAGTAATGTTCAACTACTGCAGAAGTTATCTGCGCTTTTGTGTTAGAGGTGTACTTGAATGGAAAAGATTGCACAATCTCCAAACATTGCAGATTGTGTGCTTTTCCAATAACCCGTGGTACCAACTTCTTGGTTCCACTTTCATTACAGCTCAGGAGAACTGTAAGCCTTTCCTTGTTAAGTTTGCCACTGTGACACTTCGCGACCTTAAAATCCAGGGTTTTATCTGGAAGAAGATGAAAAAACAGCCCTATTTCATCTGCATTAAAAATATTGTCAGGAGTATAGTCTTTCAAAATTGCAGGAGGTGTTGTAATTTTCCATGTTTCAATAGTTTTGCACAGTGTAGTGTCATCCAGGGCAGCAGCTTTGCCTCGCACACATCTATAAACTGGGTCATGTTGATTCTTAAATCTGTCAATCCAGCCATTAGATACTTTAAAATCATCAAGTCCCATCATCTGTGCAATAAGCGTTGCCTGAGCTCAAACCACTGTATCGTTTACCAGCATGTTTGAAGCTCATGGTTGCACAAACCACTCTAAAACAGCTTCTTCTAATAACTGAACCTGGTGATTACGTTTTCTTTGAGCACTTTTCTCTTCTTCAAAAGCAGTGTCAATCAGTCTACATTTGATAACAATTGTATTTAAAGTTGATGGAGGAATGTTTAACTACCACACTACATCCACGCGCTTCATATCTTCCTCTCCATTGCAAACACATAAATAATGCCCAGATAAAATAATAGCCAAGAACACTATATCATTGTACAGCAAGCTATCATCACTGAATGAATAGATGACACTACAGTGAGCACACTCGCTGCTAAACTGAGTTGAGTTCTCAACTTCTACCATGCCAAGCTTAGGCAAGCACTTAACCTTGGCCGAAGTGAAACAATCTGAACTGACACCGCTCGAATGAGGTTGTTGGCGGTTACAGGAAGATTCATACTGTTGGAGTGGAACAGAAATCAAACTCATAGTACTTCATGAGCAATACCAATGTCTGTATGATATTAGAAGTGAAGACTACCACAACAAAATTTAACGTGATGATGCTTTAAACATTAATCGAATGCCAGTCGCTCTAATACTGTACTGTACAATAAGAAGCGATGTGAATATAGAACGCAGCCATTCTCTCGACTCGTTTCCGAATGCTAGCAGAGAAAACTGAACATGTGTGACGTCATGAAATGAGTCTGTCAATGCTCCAGGCATGTTCCAATGTTTACAACATAAAAAGCATGGCACGAGCTGTCTATAAGGGTAATTAAGCATTCTCTCTCACCCTGCGTGCATGTCAGTGGCTGCATGTCCAACTGGACTGACAAATGTGCTTGAACTGGCCAAAATATTGAATTAAGAACATCAAAACTGAACATAGTAAGTGGGAATGTGAGACCGTGCTAAAGCAATATTTTAATAAAATTCAGTGTTTCGGGACCAGGACTTTTATAATTCAACATGATTAATGGGAAAATGTGTTACTGAGGAATGTACTGATGGGATTCCAGTGCAGAGGGTGTGTCATCAGCCAAAGTAGAAATTCTCAAACAAGTCTACAATGACTACATAGAAGACATCCTCTGTAGGCACTCTGAAGAACACCCAGGGACACCAGTCTTCCTCACCTCAGAATATCTGGAATGAAACAAGTCTGAGATCAGTATTTTCCAAACTGGAGATCTGTGTTCTGTCCTATGATGTCAATGAACAAAACTATATAGAAATGGTGGAGGGCTCAGAATTGTTTCGTTTTTTTTCAACCTGATTTCATCAATCAATTGAAAGCATTCAAGTTACTTTGAAGCTCGGTTACACTGTCAGCTGTTCGTTTTGACTGATAACGCAGGGAACATACTGGCGTTTGTGCTATGGATCTGTATGCACATGTGCATGCAGATGAAGCACATATATCCCCATGAGCGAGGAGCATGGTAAGGTATGTGCCTTTCCATCTACAACCACTCTGGAATCAGAGATAAACACAGTTGGTTATAGTGGCGTAGATAACGGGTGGGGTGGGGGGATAAGGGGGATAGCCTAAATCCCCTACCTCCATGAGGTGCTTGTACCCATTATTATAAATAGATACATTTATTATTTTGACAAAGATAAAACATAAGAAAATAACAAAAACATCCATTTAAAATGTGTTTTATTTTTTATTACTATTATTATTCCCAGAAGTTACTATTACATTACAATGCCAGAAGATTTTGCTATTAATTCTGAACAGGTATTTGTAATCGCAGGAAGAAGTTTGCTTTATGTTGTGGGTGGGGAATCGTTTCAAGTGAAATTAATTTCAGTACCAGTGAATATAGTGCATATTATTTTTACTTTCGCCAAGCAGACTAGCTTTGGCTAACAGTGGCCATGACTTTACCGTGGCTTTTCAGCTCTGTGCCTTTGCTGGCGGGACCTAGTGTTTACAGTGCACTATGTTCTCTGGTATGGGCTAGAGCAATCTTGTTACTTTCATTGATCTGTCTCAGCTTTATCCTTGCTTTGACAAAATGAAAGTGACTGAGGTATGAGTGATGCTAGTAATGCCATTCCTTCTGCAGCCAGTCCCTGCTATGAATGGTGTGAAAATATTGTTCATAGGGTTGGTTGTGCATGCATTTCAGTGGGCTTGGCAGACTGATATATAATAGCAACTTCTGGCTCGGTGAAGAAAGCAACGGGAAACTACCTCACTCCTCATTTCCCTAGTATGCCTCTTCAGTGATGCCTAGGCCATTTATGACAACTGATGGTGGAGCTGTTGAGGATCCAACCAGCTTTCAGGTTGAGGACTAAACATACATTCCGCAAGCGATGGGCCGGTCCTACTGTTGGCTGTCCTGAGAATGGGTTTCTGTGGTTTTCCATTCTCCTCACTTAGGCGAATGACGGGCCAGTTCCTTTTATAGGCCACAGCTGCTTCCCTCTCATCTTCACCAGATCTCAAATCACCTTCTAGCAAGAAAGAGAGACGGCACCCTCTAGGAGGCCCGCCTTATCGCACCAGAGTACATAAAGAAACCATTTTAGTAGGAGTTTTCTTTGTACACTCACAGATTACTCTCAGATATAATGGATCCTTGGTTATGGGGGTTTTACCACATTATTGTGAGTGGAGAAGGAACTGTACAAGGAAATTTAAGTGACATGTTTTAAGGGTGTTATTCTTTACTGATTTGCATTATAGTTTGGTTCATTTGAGATGTGAAAAAAAATGTTGTTGTTAACCCTCTGAACATTTTGTCCCATGGTGCCACTACGATATAGAGATTAATGTGACTAATTGATTATACAACCTCTTCTATATAAATACCTCCAGGAGCTAAGTTCACATTTGAAGAGCCCCAGCCCTTTCAAAACAAGGTCAGAAATGCAATCAGTGACATCAACATCCACACTACCACTTGGGGCTATTTTGATGATAATGCAAATGGAGAAGCAGTACTTGAGCTGGCTGAAACTTATCAGTTACCTTTTATTCACGACAATAAGTTGAAAGTCTCCTTTAGTAATAGCAAGCGGAAGTGTGGATATAACCCAGACCTACTGTTTGTTGACTGTAAGATCAACACCGACTAATTATGTGTTTACTCACGGGTGCAGTTAAATGTCACTTAGAACCTTTCCATCATAGATTCAATTTCAGGAAAGCAAACTGGCAAAATTTTATAGAAGGACTGGATAACAGAGTAGGGAATGGAAGCTTAGTCTTACACCAGACTACTACGACGAGTTCAAAAAGACATGCGCCTGATTGTCAATCCCTCGTGGCTGTAGGTAAAATTACATCCAGGGACTTGCCCCAGAAACAAAGGTTAAGATCTTAAATACTTTGAGGTAAACCCTTGGAGTCATGAAATTTCCACCACAGGATGAGAGCCACTTGCAACAATGTCCAATGTAAGGAGAGAGACAGGTAACACTCATGGAAGACCTTGAGTCGTCTTGAAACGGCATTAACAACTGGTGGCTGCTCAGAAGGCAGAATAATGGTCTAATTAATGGCTCACGTCATATAAAAGCCAAGACACTCCTGCTGAATGGCAAATCTGAGTAACAAATTGATGGAACTGGAACAACTATATCCAGATCGCTAGAAGTTGAAGCACAAATACTCTCCAGACCGCAATAAAAATAACTTCTGTAGACACTGATAAAGTTCATAACATCAATGATTGAAGATTTGCAGGGCCTCTTTTTGAGGTACAGGTATTTGAAGTCTGACCTCATCTAATACATTGCATTACTTACCCCATTTGATTCTGGATGAAAATTGTGAGTTAGCTGGTTTTAATTGTTCTAACCCCCTCTTATCACTGCTGATATTATTGGACAGTTTTTTCCTACATTTTGTATATGTATCTAATCCATTCACATGTGGAAATATTCATATTTAACAAACTTAAACTCACAAACATACACCAGATGAGCTCCATTAACATAAATATTTATTCAGTTTTATAGCATGTTCGGTAGGATTCAGAAATATGATTACCTATTTTAACTACTTATACAAACTGCAATTTTATTGTACCATGGGAGGTGTCTATCCTATAAAGATTACCTACCATCAATACATGGATAAGTTTGAGAATGTTGGATGTTAATTGGTGTGTGTTCAGACATGCTTCAACTGAGCAAGTGGCTGCGCGGTTTGCTTTACGTAGCTGTCAGCTTGCATTCAGGAGACAGTGGGTTTGAACCCCACTGTCAGCAGTCCTGAAGATGGTTTTCCCTGATTTACCATTTTTACATCAGGCAAATACTGTACCTTAATTAAGGTCAAGTTTGCTTCCTTCCCACTCATAAACGTTTCTTATCCCATCGTCAACATAAGACCTGGTGTGAAAACCGGGAAACCATGGAAAACAATCTTCAGGGCTGCCGAAAGTGAGGTTTGATCCCACTATCTCCTAAATGCAAGCTCATAGCTGTGTGACCCCAACTGCATGACCAACTCACTCAACCAGACATAAACTGAGGAAAACTTTATATTCTTAGGTCATTAATTTAAAGTATTAAATATAAATGTGCAATTTTATGGTCCTTAATGGTTCATTTACTGGATCACTTACCTTATATAAGATTGAGATTTGTCAACCTTCCTTTATACTTCTCTGAAAATGTGCTAATGATATATAGTGTGCCCCACTTTTCACCTTAAATATCGTCTGTCTAGTTGAAAATAATGGCAGGCAGTTTTCACCTATGTGAATAACTATAAGGGGCACATGAGAGAATGTACAATATGTGTCACCAAACCAACAAACCAAGTTGCTTCTTTTACAATATAATTATCATAATTTTTGTGGTATACACTTGAAATGGAGAAGACTGGTATACTTGGGGACACAACATGACGACCTCACCTCACATCACTACTCTCCAGCAGCAGCTCAGTGTCTATTAGTTGCTTATAGGATTTGCTACGTCTGCTGTAGCCGGAGTTGCCAAATCATCTACTACACTCAACATGAAGAAAGGGTAAAGACTGAAGAAAGTGATTTGGCAACCTCTCCACACCAAACATGGATCACTTAGAACTCGCTAACTCAGCAGGGTGCTGGGTGTGATTGACTGCTGGCTTCCACCTCGCTTCCAGGAACTGAGGCTGTCGTGTTCTGTCCCCGGGTATACACATGTGGTGAGTTATGTGTCTATGACTCGTCTTCTTAACCTTGAAGTGAAAATCTTACTGGGCCAACCTGAATACTTTTCTATGGAGAAATTTATTGACTGGCTGGGCTGAGTGGCTCAGATGGTTGAGGTCCTGGCCTTCTGACTCCAACTTGGCAGGTTCAATCCTGGCTCAGTCTGGTGGTATTTGAAGGTGCTCAAATACATCAGCCTCGTGCTGGTAGTAAAAGAATTCCTGTGGGACTAAATTCTGGTACCTCAGCTTCTCCAAAAACCAAAACAGTAGTTAGTGGGATGTAAAACTAATAACATTATTTATTATTATTAATTTATTGACTTCTTATCATAGTATCTGATGTCTTCATGTTTATGTTACAGCTGGAAAATGGAACTGATCATGACCTTAGTAAAATTTGTTTTGCCCCTTTGGTAAATTCTTTGTCAGAGATTACTCTCTACAATTGCACCATACAGAGTTTCGGTGGTTGGTTCAAAAACAGCCTGAGTGAATTACAAGAAGATAATTATCTGGACATAATCAACAAATGTTTGATGTAAGTATACACTTATTTAATATTACAGCTATTTAGAATTGTAAGGATTATACTGTATCTTCTACTGTATGACGCCCACTTATTTGCTAGGATGATGAAAGTGACCACCAGAAATGCAGCATCTGTCAGCCTGATTGAAAGAGTAGCAATATCTATCTTCCTAAAAGCATTGCATCATAACTTCCAGAGTGCATACGAACTGATTAACACCAAGAAAGCCACTCAGACAATGACAGAAGAGAAGGCTGATGTTTTCCGCTACCTAGTAGTAAGAAAGTTGCTATGACTACAGCAGCTAGGCTAAGTGGAGGAAAGATACCCCCTCCCCCCCATGTGCTAGCAAAAGCATGAACTTCCTACAGTACAGTAATCAGTAGCCAGCTGTGCACTTCCCCATCCCACTCCTCCATACTTCTTCAGCATAAAACATTTGCCAGCCTAAACAGCACTGGCCTGTATCCGGAGACCTACTGCCGTGTTACCAGGCAGGCACCCATTTGAACGGTCCCTGCACCGCTCGTCACCCCTTTGCTACCACTGCGCTCCTAAGGCCAAGTACAGAGCTAGCCACTGACATCTGTATCTGATGCTGTATCTACTGGACAGCATAATTAAAATAACTTTGCTTTAAAATAAATGTGCAAACTATAAATTTTGTACTATATGAATTGTTTTCAAGTGCCCTCAGTCAGTGTTTTAGGTTTTACAAAATATAATATTCTAGGACTCATTTTCTTGATGTAAAATACATCTATAATTTTGGGTGTTAGAGAAGCATAAAAGTTTTGAAATCTAAATAATTCCTAGACAATACGTGTGATGACATTGTTCATTATTTCACCATAAAGATCATTGTACCCAGCAGCAGCAAGATATTCTAGATTGGCTGATTATGCTCTATAAAGGAGCAAAACATGTCCCGCATATAACTTCATAATAATGAGGAAACTCTAAGTGTAATAACATTTTGATGTATTGAATAGGTGGTTTATAATAAAACATTGTTTGTTGTAATTAAACACACTTTCCATACGGATTAAAAGATGAGGTTAGTTACTTGCAGTGTCAAAGGGTAGCCACTTATTTGGCATTAAACAACACAACACAGGCCATTAAAATACTACTCCAGATCAAGTGGCTCATCAGCTAATTGGGAAGCCTAATAAATCCATGCAGAAAAGACTCCCATGTCTCACCCAGCCAGTAGTTGCTCAACCTTCTTCTCTGGTTGTACTTTCTACCTATGGGGAAGTTAAGAGTCTATGGGTTTGGATGATATTAGGAATCAACAAATCAAGAATTTTTGTGTAAAGACCTTGAAATAGCTCACTAATTTCTTCAATTGGTATGTTCAGCCTGAGATGATCCTCCAGGACTGGCTTACGGCACTCTTGAAACCAGGCAAGATACCTGATGCCCCCAAGAGCTTCAGGCCTTTCTCTCTCTCCTGAGTCACCTTTTTAAACTGTTGGAATGCCTTATTCTTAACAGTATGACTTCTTTTGTAGACAGTAAGCTGATTAATCAACAGACAGCTTTCAGACCAGGTAATCAGACACAGACCATGAGCTGAACATTGGCAATACTTACATTGATCATCGCCATAAGACATGTCAGTGTGATGTAAAGTCACTTGTAAAAAAGAACTTACATTAATCTAACCTTTGATGTCAGCTGTATATCATTTGTATCATATTTCTTGTACTATTATAAATAAAATACTAGTAAGCATGAATGCACTTCATCATTCTTACACCTTACATTTAAGATCCCATCCTGGGAGACATATTCATGCATAAAACTTGGGGCTGTCTTTCCGATACAGCCTACTTCATTTTTTCTTCCATTTTCTTACCAACATATTGCCATTGATAACTTATATATATGCCCCCTCAGCTGCCATGTCCACTGAATAAAATATGCAAATGGTTTAACCTCTGGAATGTTCATATAATTAATTTTTCTGGCTGATGTTTATCAAATTATCTGTATTAAAATAAAACCATTCATCATATTATTATATATGTAATTCATGGGAAGTGCTTTAAAAGTGATCTCCATTTGAGGCTCATGATATATGATACTGAAAATGCATACTTGGTTTTATTTTAGGATATAATTTAAATGTAACAAAAAAAAAAAAAAAAGCATTTCTTCTACTCTGGACTACTGCTACAATTTAACAATATTTACTGTATAAGATGTTTCACATATACAGTGCTATGCTACCAGAATTATTCAATTTGTGTGGTCATTTTGATCAAATAACTGCCTCTTATCCTAAGATACCTTGTGAGTCTTTTTGTTATACAACTCATGCGTATGGATATCCACAGGAACAGTTACGATCCAGACTGTTTGGCACCGTTTGGAGGGAACATAGAAACTGCTCTAGCCTTTGGAGGATTTCCCGGAGAGCAGTACCGTCTGGCTACAGGACTCGCGGTGACTTTCCTAGTGAGGAATGATAATGATAAGAACAAATTAACAGCACAACTTGAGTGGGAGAAAAGGTAACTACTACCATCTAGCAATACTGGATTTCAAATCTTCACCAATAAATGAAGGTAGAAGTGTAATAATGTGTAAAGGTAAGGTATAAGAATGAAAATGGACATAATTTATTGAAGTCCTTCTAGGCAATCTAAAAACTTAAAAATTGGTAATATAAAACACTAAAAGAAGAGGAAAATTCCCAAAACTTCCTATGGGGATCAAACTGGGGGATCAGAAAGACAGCCGGTCATAAAACTTGGCCAAATCCATACTGTGCCAAGCCCAATAAATGGCAAAGAAAAAAAAAAAAAAAACGGGCCAGGAAGAAAAAGATTGATGGTATAAACTAAAAACAGACTGCTTTCACAAATAAAACAGAGAAATTTCTCCTGGTGTCATTAATATAACTTTTCTCCATCAATTATTAAATTTAAACAGACTGAGTCCACAAATTCATACTTAGTAATTTCTCTTGTTACCATCAGCGTCATTTTTTCTTTTATGAACTATTTGTTTTCTTTTCTATTCTTAGTCTATTTTCCTGTACTTATGGGTAGATAAAATGTAGACGTCTGATTGAAAATCGTTCAGTACGTCAATGAAATTGAAATCCAATTGGGGAGCTTTATAAATCGTGAATTGGGGTGAGAATGGAAATATTCACATATTTTTTTGTTCTGATTGTAGAGGCAGAAAATTCACACCGTAGAAGAGGATTCTGGATCATAGACTCTCTGAGACTTGGTTTAACCTAGACTCAATTTTGAAGTTCTGTTTCACCCTACCAGGTGGTAGAGAAACGGGAGACTCTCTTTGGCAGTCCATGGCTGAATTTTAATTAATGTTATAGTGTAAACACCAAATGTGTCACCAGAGATATTTTACATGCCGACATCGTATGACAAAGTGGAATGGACTTTCTCCTTCCCTTCAAAATCTGACTGGGTATCTCTCTACCACTGATCCACAAAGGGATTAGATGAAAGTGTTCTATATGTATATAACAATATAATGACATTCATCCTTGAAACACAATCAACAATACATTTTAATGTAACTTTCGCATTTTTGTCGGATCTTGACGAGGGTAGGCATATTTAACCGTGTGTGGGAGGAAAAGAGAGGTGAAACTCTCGAATAAGCTTCTATTGCAAATACCTTGAGGAACAAACTATAAGACCTACTTGCACTGCTACAGATCCCTTGATAAAAAGAAAATATTCAAATTATTTTATCCTCCAGAATGGATGAAATCAACTTGATTATTCCCTGCTTAGAAGATTCTACTATGAAAATCTCACTGAAGCATTCCTATTTTTATTGTCCTCACAGAACCATTTCTTTCCACTAATCACCTGTATTTTCTTCCTGGGCTACAGGGTGTAATGATGTTGATTAGTGTGCAATCATTTTTTTTTTTTTTTTTTTTTTTTACAATGTTTATGTTGCACTAAGACTGATAGATTTTCAGCGACACTGGGACTCAAACTCATCATATCCTGAAGTTTTTATTTTCTCTCTTTTTTCTTGGCACCGATTCAGATAGGTAGATCTTATGTCAACAATGGGATGGGGCGGGGCTAGGACTGGGAAAGAAGTGACCAGGGCCTTAATTAAGGTACAGGCCTGATGTGAAAATGGAAAAACATCTTCAGAGTTACAAACCATTTTGACCACATATTTTTAAATCTTATGTTTTTTAAAAACAGATCTCAACTTCAGCATATATATTTTATCATACTATTCCTATCCATTGAAGCCTTGGGTTCGATTCTGATCCCCAAGCTTTACATCTTGTTCAAGCTTTTTATGAAAAGAATCCATTTCAGAGTCAGACATGAATTATTTTTAAGAAATAATATACCAAGCTCGATAGCTGTAGTCGCGTAAGTGCGGCCAGTATCCAGTATTCGGGAGATAGTGGGTTTGAGCCCCAATGTCGGCAGCCCTGAAAATGGTTTCCCGTGGTTTCCCATTTTCACACCAGGCAAATGCTCTGGCTGTACCTTAAATAAGACCATGGCTGCTTCCTTCCCACTTCTAGCCCTTTCCTATCCCATCATCGCCATAAGACCTAACTGTGTTGGTGCGACATAAAGTAACTTGGAAAGAAAGAAAAGAAATAATATGACGCAAAATCCATTAGACGAACATTTTAATTTTCAAAGTGATTTTAGTATGTGTACATATGTTTTATCTAAAATCTTTGTAATGTAAATTTAATGAATCCACAGTGTCAATACTATTAAGAGTTCATCAATACAATTTACGTAAATTTGATAAGGTCTTCAGACGAAATTTTGTTTTTAGGATTAAATAAGTCTGATGATGCCCTATAAAGGAGAGGCGAAACATGTTAAAGAAAAGAAAAAGAAAAAGAAAAAGAAAAAGAAAAAGAAAAAATGAATTGTATTGAATAGGAGGTGTAATAAAATATTCCTTGTGTAAACTCAGTGATCTTCAGAGTTGCCGATAGTGGGGTTTGAACACACCATCTCCCGAATACAAGCTAACAGACACATGGCCTAAACTGCACAGTCAACTCATTCGGTCCCCTAAGTTACAAGAGGATGAACAATGTTGTAATCATAGTCTCTTAAATTGAATTACAGAAATGAAGAGTAGGATAGTGGTATCGGATAAAGAATGGAAAGGACCTTGAAGGGTGTGAAATTGAAAGACTTCTCTGGCTTCACAAACCAGAACAACAGTTGAGCAAGGTTGGTAGAATGGGAAATATGAAAGCAAAGAGCCTAGAGCAAAATTGATACTCTAATGAAGTGTTAGACTTAGGTAGGGGCATGATGTTCACCATTCCACACTTTCAATTTGAATTACTATGCAGAGGGAGGTTTTATTTCTATGATTTAGTTTTCCATGTCTCTTGTTGTATGAGTATGTTAATTGTCAGAAATTATGGAACAATGGTTGTTATTTCTCGACTGCCGACAGCTACATCAATTTCATGAAGAACTGGACCACTCACAGCAAGCCAGACTTCATGAGCGTGGCGTTCTCAGCAGAACGTTCCATTCAGGACGAGTTGGAGAGGGAGTCGTACGCTGAGGTGTCCACAGTGGTCATCAGTTACTGCATAATGTTCCTGTACATCACCGTAGCTCTGGGACATTTCACCACTTTAGCGACTCTGCCGGTACGTTGCTAACCCTCTGTAAGGAGACGACTCTAGAAGAACAAATTATTCTACCTTTGATTACTTAAAGAATATTTTTAAACATTCTTCAGTGGGGGAGATTAGATCAGTGGCTTAGGTACTGCTTTCCCACTCAGAAGACTGAGGTCTTTGAGACTGATATTTTCATCTCAATCACTTGACATCAGGAAGGCCATCCGGCCTTAAACCCCTAGCCAAGACCAAAATACCAAAATGAGCCTAGGGGGCTCTAGCAACCCTAGAAATATCTGGGATAAGCTGAAGAAAGTAGCTTTCCTTTCTAACAGACTTCAGATTTTCCAGAGTACCCTTACTCGCTTCTAAATACAAGCCTATAGAGGCACCACTTGTACCGTGCAGCCTACTCGGTTGATAAATTTCTGTATTCTTCAATAAAATCTCAATACAGTTCCCACCTCAAGACTTACAGTTTCTCCCCATTATTCCAGGTGGAGAGTAAATTCACTTTGGGTGCTGGTGGAATTGTGATCGTTCTCGCAGCTGTCGGTTCAGCACTAGGGATCTTCGGGTACGCCGGAGTTGCAACCACACTTCTCACTATTGAGGTAAGAGCTTTAATGTACCTAGAGTATCATGCTGTAATGATTTGACCATGTAGTGTGTTTGTATATAGAGACACTAGTCAATTTTTTTTTTTTAATGTTTTCTCGCTTAAAGTGATACTGATTGGGACTCTTAGCCCTCCAAACAACAATTACCAGCACCAAACAAGTTGGGAGAAATATTGGGCAGATTGATGTGGATACTGATATGAGGATTAAGTACATTATAGATTTTTCTTAGTTCTGGTCGGGTTCTAAAATGCAAATGAAATGCTATTACGCATTTATTCTATAGAACTCATAATTTTGGCACTTTTAAAATTCTATTCCCTTACAACTGAACTGGCCCAGAGTTAAAAATGTCATCTGAATATATTTTGAGAGTGTAATATAAAGAAATTAATTTTTGTGAAAAGAAGGTTGGAATTGATTATTGCAATTCTGATCAATGTGACTTTTGTAGTAAGACATCTATGCCAATCCAATACAATATTAGTCTGATAAGTAAAGAAACTCATGTCCTTGCATTTCTCGATGTGCTATCGTTCTTTTCAGGCACACTCCCAAGTGGGAATGAGCTGCATTGCGTATCTCTCTAACCAAATACTAGTTATTCAACTAATCATAAAACTCTGACAGTACCATGAATCAAATCGGGCCTCCGAGGACAACAGCTCTCAGCACTAACCACTGCAAAGTGGAAACAACTTAGCACAATCATGGTGAAACACGTAAATTGTTTTTTCCAACATCATCTAAGCTGAGAGGCTCAGATGAAAGAGTGCTGGCCTTCTGAGCACTAGTTCGCAAGTTCGATCCCGGCTCAGCCCAGTGATATTTTACAGTGCTCAAATACACCAGCCTTGTGTTAGTAGATTTATCAGCACATAAAAGAACAGTGGAACAAAAATTCAGCACCTTGGCATCTTTGAAAACAGTAAAAGTAGTTGGTGCAATACAAAAACTATCAACATTATTATTCTAACATCTTCTGTTAAATTTCTGGTGTAATTTCTCCATTTGACTGCAGTACAAATCTGATTTGATAGTTTTCTTGTGTGGAAAGTATCTCATAGAACCAAATGCTTTTGAAATCTATCCAGGCATAGAATACCACATACCAAGCAAGTGGCTACAAGGTTTGGGTCACACGGCTGTCAGCTTGCATTCGGGAAATAGTGAGTTCAAACCCCACTGTCATCAGCCCTCAAGATGGTTTTTACGTGGTTTCCTATTTTCATACCAGGAAAATGCTGGAACTGTACCTTAATCAAGGGCATGGTCAATTCCTTCCCTCTCCTAGCCCTTTACTGTCCCATCATCGCTGTAAGACCTATCTGTGTTGATGCAGTATAAGAAGGGGGTCACGTAGTCATGAACGTTGCATTGTGCTTCACATGACATTATCGTAAATGCTGTATACCTCTTTAACGTGGGTAATCTGAACATTTAAGTGGACCTTCAGCAACTTTGTACTCAGATACCAGCAAGGTAGGTAGCAAATTACTAGATTACCAGTAATTTTTGAACTTTTGTAAACTGTGACTTTTTAAGCTTTAGTGGAGGATGCTGGTTAACACAGCACTATTTTGGTCACATCCATTGAATGGGATATACGTGTAGAAATCTAAAGCAGAATCAGTATTGCATTAGGTGTTTCTGATATTAAAGCACTGCACAACTTTGACCTCTAATTTGAAACTTGTTCACGAGTTGTTAAGTGTTACCAATGCTGCTTTATGCTGTGGAAGGATAGACACTAAAGGTTTTGTCAATGAACTGACTGCAAGCCTCTGAAATATGAGTGTATCGCAGAATGTTGAAGATCTCACAGGTAGACCACGTAATCAACGGCGTACTCCATCATAAAACCAATATAGTTGGCCTGTTATTGGACATGGCGTCATGATGGGAAATCATGTGAAGTCTTAACTCTTGCAAAACGCAGGAATGTTTTTTGCTATTTGCTTTAAGTCACACCAACACAGACAAGTCTTATGCTGACAATGGGATAGGAAAGGACTAGGATTTGGGAAGAAGCAACCATGGTCTTAATTAAGATACAGGCCCAGGGTTTGAATGGCATGAAAATGGGAAACCATGGAAAACCAGCTTTAGGCTTCCGACTGTGGCGTTTGAACCCACAAACTCCCGACTACAAGCTCACAGCTACATGACGCAGACCACATAGCCAACTTGCTCAGTAAACACAGGAAAGCAGCCTATTTTATTCACATCCTCCGATATGAAATGAAATGGCGTATGGCTTTTAGTGTCTGGAGTGTCCAAGGACATGTTCGGCTCGCCAGAAGCAGGTCTTTTGATTTGACTCCCGTAGGCGACCTGCGTGTCGTGATGAGGATGAAATTATGATGAAGATGACACATACGCCCAGCCCCCGTGCCAGCAAAATTAACCAAGGGTGGTTAAAATTCCCGACCCTGCTGGGAATCGAACCCGGGACCCCTGTGACCAAAGGCCAGCACACTAACCATTTAGCCATGGAGCCGGGCTCCAATATGAAAAACAGCCTGATATTAATGATAATGGAAGACGAGATATAAGGGAAACGTGGACATGGGAAAAGATTAGTATGGATGCCAATCCTCCGACAGTGTTTCCTCAGCCACGAGAAAGCAACTCTGACACAGGGAACATAAAATGGGAAAAAGTACACCATGATGGTCCCCACCTTTTTTTGAGGAGATGGGACCAGAAGAAGAAGGTAACAGGATTTTGGTTATTTACATAGGAGAATCTTCAAGGTTGGCTGGAACTTGAAGGGTTAAAATTCCTGTCTCTAGAAATGTTGGCTTGTTTTGGGTTGTTTTTTTCCTTCCTCCTGATATCTACAAAATATATCAATGTACTGTTTTCCAGGTGATTCCTTTCCTAGTTCTCGCTGTAGGAGTAGACAATATCTTTATCATGGTCCAAACACATCAGAGAGAAGGCCGCAGGAGTGATGAATCATTTGAACAGCATGTGGGTCGAACTCTTGGGAAGGTTGGCCCCAGCATGCTGCTTACAACAATGTCAGAGTCCACTTGTTTCCTCATAGGTGAGTAAGAACGATATTGTTACGAATAAAACACTGTCTGTTGTATTGGACTAATTTAATCTAGACCCAGTTTGTGCACACATAAATACGTACACAGTTATACTTGAAAATGGATGACAGCACTTCACTAATTACTGTCTATTTACAAAAGTATCTTGTTCTCACAGCGGATCCCCTGCTGGCACCCTGTACCTGAAACGGGCCATCCTTCCACAATCTTAATTGACAGGTCTCACCTTTCACTTGGCTTTGCACGCAGCAGTCACTCCAATCATCAGCTACATGCACACAGGTTCAAATACAAGTCTGTTGACTATCAAAACACACAACTGCTATACACTTGGTTTGCCTCCAAACAAGACACAACTCACATAACTCACATAATCAACTTGCTTGACTGCTTTCACACTGAAGACATATCACTCGGCAACACAACACAACACAACACAATGCAACACAACCCAACACAACACAACTCAACTCAACTCAACACCAACCACTAAACAATGACAGTACTAACCAGCACTCTTCTCCAACACTACTCCAACAACACTCCAATGTGCAACACTACTCTTGTTCATGGCGAGCCTGCTTTTATATCCCTGGCGATAAAGTACTAGTATCCTCTGATCTGGCCAGTATAGGAACGTCCTAGTTTCGCCTTCCAGAAAATCCACAGACACACCAGATGAAAAGCACAATAGAAGGAGAGGCCATCACATGCCCTCAGACCAGCCGAGAGCTCTCCAGCCTGACTGACTCATCCATTCCATGAAATACCGAAGGGTGTTTCCAGAGATCTGGCAGTCACATGAGCATGTAACATTATATTTAGCTGTATATGCTTCATTTTAAATACAGAATCGGGTGGCTTGGAGAGCCAAATCAAGCCATTCTCTGGACTGATATGCCAAAGGTTGAAATAGGTCTAACTGTATTTCTATATAGATGTATTTTTCCCACATCAGGCGATACGCAAATCCAAGTCCTGAGCTACTCCTCCCGACTGCATCTCCAAATACTAATAAGGTCTACATCCATATAAAAACTGAGTAGCACACACAGCCCATTAAGCTGCTTGTCCTTCCAAGGTGATTGCTACCCATTGAATGACTTTCAGATTTTGGAATATAAAGTAAAGTGGCCACCAGCTGGTCAAGGGAAAATTCACTCAGCTTTGAATCGTGCAAAGGCTTATCTGAGGTAATCATTGGGTGAGGAACAGACTTTGGTTTTCGCACTCCTCAACATAGGAGGAAGGTTGATGCAGAAAATGGAATCTGATAACTAGTTAAATAAAAAACAGCATCTTGTGTACAACTTTTGTGTTGTCTTCTTCTTCTTCTTCCATTTCTTTCATTTCTGTAGGTACTATAGACACATTACCAATTGTGCATATTACAGTATTTTGACAATGCAGTCAACGTTCACTGTCCGTATCCAGATAGCTTGATTTTATATTATCTTATCAGACAGATAGGTTGGTCTGTACTAGTCTGGTCACGAAGCAAGTCACTGACATCTTAGGAAATGAGACAGGGAAGCAAGTTTCAATACATCATGATTAATTGCTGATGGTTCTTTCAGGGAATAGAGGAATCATGGTAGTTAGTACTGTTTGCTGTTGTGTATTATATGACCGAGCAAATTGGCTGTGCAGTGAGGGTCGTGTAGCTGTGAGTTTGCATTTGGGAGATAGTGGGTTCGAATCCCACTGTTGGCAGCCCTGAAGATGGTTTTCTGCTGTTTCCCATTTTCACACCAGGCAAATGCTGGGACTGTACTTTAATTAAGGCCACGGCCACTTCCTTCCCACTTCTAACCCTTTCTTATCCCACTGTCACCTTAAGACCTATCTGTGTAAGTGTGACTTTAAAATAAAAAAGATAATACAGTTGTTTCTATTTCACAACCAACTTACTCCATCCTTAAGAGCAAGTTTTCAGGATTTTTCAAACCATTGGACATAATCTGAGATCATTAATTTAAATTCTCATGTTTCATTTCCTTTTTGATTTTATATTTAATTAAAAGTTTATTTCCTAATGTCCAGCATTATTTTTAATTATTGACAGTCCCAGTTCAATAATACCTTAGCAACTTGACAAAACGCAAGGATTTGGAGCGTATCATAACCTTCTACTCTTCCTCTTTCATGTCAATTTCATTTTTCTTTCTTTTTATTATTTATTTAGGAAGAATTTTTACTAATTATGTTATTAATCCCCAAACCAACTTTGCTGATTTCGGAGACATCGAGGTGCCAGTACTTTTGCTACAGGAGTTCTTTTATGAGCTGGGTAAAACTACCAACACCAGGCTGGTGTATATGAGTACTTTCAAATACCACGAAACTGAACTAGGATCAAATCTGCCAACTTAGATCTCAAAAAGTCAGCGCTTTATGGTGTGAGCCACTCAGCCTGATTATTTTCTTTTGTTTTGTTACCCTAGTTTCTTTGATAACTCACTGTAAAGCCATAGCTATTGAGGTTCATATCATTTGCTCATACATTATTAGGCCTAAGAAGTAATTATATCTTGATAGGAAATAATAATAAGAAATAATACCATTACTGTTTATGCTTTAAAACAATTCTCATCACAGGAAGTGCAGCACATGACCGAACTGTGAAGATACTATTGGCTGGCTAACCTACATGTGGCTTAGATCTGTTACACACATTTTTTAACCCTGATGCTTTGTATTTATATTATGTTGATTCTTACCAGGTACCCTGTCGGACATGCCTGCAGTGAAGACCTTTGCGCAATACGCGACTGTTGCGCTCATCCTGGACTTCCTCCTTCAGATCACCGTGTTCGTCAGTCTCCTGTGTCTTGATAGCAAACGACAAGAGGTGAGAGAATTCTGTTATTTCATGCAATGCCAAATGTCATATGTTATCTTCAAAATAAAGTAATGTGGAGTACTGTAGTTACATACAGCACTTAACTTCTACCAACATTTAAGTGTGTGTCCAAGCCTTGTCCTGTTTCTCTACGGGGTCGGATATGAAGAGAGATGAATCTTCCTGACGTCAACCTCATCAGAAGAGTTAATGAGATGAAATGAATGATGTGATATATGATAGTAGAAAGCAAGAGGGTGAAGCCCAGTGCTGGAACATAGCCTACTTCTGTCGAATAGCTCCAAGGGGTCTGCTCAAGGCTGAACATCTCTATCCAATGAACGAATCACTATTAACAGCATCATATGCCTGCATTCCACATGAACACTGTGGAAAGGTTTTGAATTGAATCCAGGTTTTTACCACGTCACTAGTGATTAGAAATAAATACCAACGTAACATACCATTAGAAACTTTTCTCAGTACATGTAAAATAGTTTCTTAGGCACTTATCAGATGGTTACAATCTGTCAACTTGGTGAGTCAGTATATATTTATCAACTAATTATTGTCCAACTCGTTGGCTGAAGGGTCAGCATACTGGCCTTTGGTTCAGAGGGCCCCGGGTTCGATTCCAAGCCGGGTCGGGGATTCTAACCTTAATTGGTTAATTCCAATGGCATGGGGGCTGGGTGTACGTGTTGTCTTCATCATCATTTCATCCTCATCCCGACGCGCAGGTCTCCTACGGGAGTCCCATAGAAAGACCTGCTCCCGGCCAGCCGAACCCGTCCTGGGATATCCCGACACTAAAGGCCATACGACATTTCATTTCAACTAATTATTGAATGATATTGATTATTTCATAGAAGGCATCTGCTGTTTTGAATGGTGGATTCTGAAGTGAGCAATGATGGGCTGAACTGAACATGATGTCTTCATCTTAATATTATTTAATAGCCAAAATCTTTTATCTGGCAACAACATTTCTTTTTTTGTTTATTTTACGAAAACACACTTTATGTGATGTAGTAGGGCACCATTTATATAGCAACCAAACTGTACTGGCATAGCCTACTTTGTCCCTTCGGACAACCTCCTCATAGGGGAAGTATTTGTTCTAGTAAATACAAGTATATGTACTGTATATAAAAATTTATAAATAAATAACTAGCTGAGTTCATCTGTTGTAAAATCAGTCGTATTATAGACTGCTTGGTGCCCGTGATCGTTAAGGCATCAAGTCTATATGGTCTGACACTGTGGTTAGATGTGTCGAGTCCCTCTGTTGGAACAAAAATATTACCATTAGAATGTTGGCCAGCAGGGTAGAAAAGGTGGTGGTATACAATTTCTAATGACAAGATTGCGTGCCAAAAGGCTGGATTCAATTCCAAACCTTTCTGATGTGTTCATATGGAGTGAGGACAAATGATGCCGTTAATGGTGATTCGTCCATCAGATGGAGACGTTAAATATTGAGCAGACCCCTTAGTGTTATTCGACAGGAGTAGGCTGTATGCCTACCATGGATTTCACCCTCATCCTATCTCAATGTTATCATCCTACATCTAGACGGCCAGGTTGCCTATTGGTTTCAAATAGAAAGACCTGAACCAGGTGAGCCAAATATGTCCTCACACATTCCCAACACTAAAATTCATATGATAAATGAATGATTGAATGAATGAATGAATGAATGAATGAATGAATGAATGAATATTTAAATATTTAAATACCATCAGCATTACCTCAATTCATTTAGAACTGACGCCATAAAAATCCCAGCAAGGGAGAATGGCAATTAAGGAACTGACTCATATCAGAAAGAAAGAACATGCAGAACAAACGTCACTTGCTATTGTTGAGGTGATAAATTATCATCATCATTACTGTATTATTACTACTTGAGTACCCATGCTTCTCTGCAGCATTTGTTATAAATAAGTCAGATGACTTGCCTTGGTATGCCTGTCATAGTCTTATTGTTTTGCCTGCCCTTTTCAATCGTTTTATGAACATTTAATAAGAAGCGTGTTATGCTATGCCGCAATTCTTAGCCAGAATTCATCCATTCTGATGTCATCATGCCATCTGTTTGGTAAACATCTATCCATATATTCACTTTTTATCCTGCTGATCTTCATGGAAACCTTGGTATTGTGTCGTAGAAGGCAATGGTATTTTAATTGCAGTTCTTCTACATAGAACAGTTCTCTTGTGAGATCTTGAAGGAGTGTTTTTTTGCCAGGCAGAGAACTTTTTTCATATACATGGCCTTTACTCTTTCCAGTAGCTAGGTTATCCTTCGACAGATGTTCCCAGATAATCAAATCAAATCAAATTTGCAAATGAGGTGTCTACTTCAGTGGCAAATGGTACACTAAAATACATTATTGTCAAGCACTAAATTTAAATTAACGCATATGTCATGATGGGGTCTGTTTGTACATAGACTTTTTTCTCTTAGCAGCATGTAAGTTATTAGCAATGCTCAGCCATCTGTTAAATATATTTGGAAGCTAGGAAAGGTTAGAGTTTCAAAGAGTGTTCTTCCATGATCAGAGGAAGTGTATACCCTATAGCTTGACAGGTATTAATCAAACATGGCTGCAAGCAATGACATTAACAAGGATGAAAATCACATATATCAGAATATTAATGAAAGTGTTAGTTGCTTAGCAACCTGCTAAGTACAGAATGTATTGTGAGGTTAGGGTAAGCCTTCGCCTGCAATTATTGGAGTGATCACTTAATGATTACTCATAGTTGGCTGAACTTAGAGACCTGTCAATGTTTTATGATTTACCGGCAGGTAATTCCGGAGAGAATAAAACAAAACTGAAGCAAATCGGTCAGTAGAACGGACGGACAGATTTGCCAAAGCTGTTTTTAGTAAACTCTTTTAATATATAGATTATTATCATCATCTAGAATGAGGAAATTAGACAGGATTACATGGATATGATCAGTGAAAATTTCCAAACAATACACAGTAGGTAGGTTCTAGATATAGAAAGAAAATGGGTGGCATACAAGGATGTTGTAGTAGAAACAACATCTTTGTGGATTGATGAAGTGAGGGCAGCTTGTAAATGTAAAAGAAAGGCATAAAAGAATTTGTTACAAAAGAAAGGAGTGATGCAGACAGTGAACTGTATGTAAAGGAAAGAGAACAAATAATTGTTGAATCCAAGAAGAAGTCAGGGAAGTTTTTGGTAATAACCTCGAAAGACTAGGTCAAGCGACAGGGAAACCTTTCTGGTCAGTAATAAAGGATCTTAGAAAGGGATGGGAAAAGGAAATGAATAGTGTTTTGATACATCACGTGAACTCATAGTAGACCCCATGTAATCACTGGGCAGGTAGAAGGAATATTTTGAAAATCTTCTCAACGCAAAGGGAAATCCATTGACATTGCGAGCAACCAAATTCACGGGGAGGAGGACAAAGATGTTAGTGAAATTACATCGAAGGAAGCGGAAAGGGTGGTAAATAAACTCAACTGTCATAAAAGAGCAGGAATAAATTATCCTGAAATGGTTAAATATAGTAGGAAGGCAGGGATGAAAAGGCTTCATAGAGTAATAAGGAGATTAGCATGGAATGTTAGTAAGGTACCTTCTGATTGGACAAAAGCAGTTTTGCGCCTAAGCAAGGGAACAATAAAGATAGCAATAACTATCAGCATATTTCATTGATCAGTATACCAGCAAGATGTTCACTGGTATTTGGAAGGAAGGGTGCAATCAGTGGTTGAGAGAAAGTTGGATGAAAACCAGTGTGGTTTCAAACCACAGAGGGGTTGTCAGGAACAGATTTTAATCATGTGCCAGCTATTTGAAAAATGCTACAGAAGAAATAAACATCTATGTTTCACAGCTCTAGAGAAAGCATATGACAGGCTAATGAGGGAAAAGCTGTTAGCCGTACTAGAGAACTAAGGCATTAAGGGTAGATTATTAAAAGCAGTCAAAGGCATTTAGGTTGACAATTGGGCTGCAGTGAGAATTGATGTTAGAGTTCTTGGTTCAAGGTACTTACAGGGGTTAGACAAGGCTGTAATCTTTCATCTTTGTTGTTCATAGTTTACATGGATCATCTACCGAAAAGTAAAAAGTGGCAAGGAGGGTTTCGGTTAAGTAGAAAGTTAGTAAGCAGTTTGGCCTATGCTGACAACTTCGTCTTAAAGTTAGACTGTGCTGACAGACTAAAGTGATGTCAACAGAGAAGAAAGCTAAGAGAACTGAGTGGCAGGTTGGAAATACAAAATTAGAACATGTAGATAATTGGAAGTATATAGGATTTTTATTCTTCCAGGATGGTAGTATAGTCAGTGAGATTGAATCAAGATGCAGCAAAGCTAAAGCAGTGAGCTCATAGTTGTGATCAGTATTCTCTAAGCAGGAAGTCAGCTCTCGGACAAAACTATATTTACGACGGTCTGTTTTCAGAGATTTTCCTTTACGGGAGTGAAAGCTGGGTGGAATTATGATATCTTATGAATAAGTTAGAAGTAACAGACATGGAAGTAGCAAGAATGATTGCTGGTACAAACAGGTGGGAACAATGGCCAAAGGCATTTGGAATGAGGAGATAAAGTCTAAGTTAGGAATGAAATTGATTGATGAAGTTGTACGCATAAATCAGTTTCGTGGTGGAATCATGTGAGGCAAATGGAGGAGGATGGATTACACAGAAGAACAGTGACCTTAGTGATGGAAGTTAAGAGAATTAGAGAGAAACTCGGACAACGATGGTTAGACTCTGTGCCTAATGATTTAAAAATAAGAGGTAACAAGGTGACAGAACTTGTTAGAAACAGAGGATTGTGGAGGTGTTTATTAAATTCACAGAGCCCTGCAGACTGAATGCTGAAAGGAATAACAGTTTATAATGTATGTATGTATGTATGTATGTATGTATGTATGTATGTATGTATGTATGTATGTATTTATTATCTTCATTGTTTTAATTCTTATGTTCTAAGAATGCAAAGTGCATTTTTCTTTACTATTTTACACTAATACTGATAAGAGAATATAAAATGTACTTTTTTCTTTCTTTTATTTTCAGTCTGCTTTACATCGCATGTAAAATGTACACTGAAATGAGGTTCTACCCCTATATTTTTCTGATATGTGTGTGGATAAGCTCGGAAGAATAAAAGCTTGAGATAGTCGGCATTAGCATCAGGATTCATATCTCAAAGTCCTAATGCTGCCTTCTATGCAGAGATACACTGTAGTAATCTCATATCCACACCTCGTCAGGATAAAAATTATTGGTAAATTTATTATATTTAATGTCGATGAGGGTATTGCAATTGAAGTTTACATTTTTGAATGCTGAAACAAGTTAGAAAAAGTAACTGTATCAAGTCCATCTAGAAGGTTCAAGCATGTTTTATTGTCTGTGTGGATTTAACTTACAGGACAGGAAAATGTTGCAAGAATTACATGTGAATAGTTTATTTGATGTATCTAGTTACTGTGAGGATGTAAGTAGTAGTGCTTCTGATAATAACTATGTGAATGATGAACCTTCAGCTTCCAATAAGAAACATATTAATAAACATGGAATTTCCCCAGCAGTGACTAGTTTTGACAAGTCAGCAAGCCTAGCAATGAAGAGAGACAGTGATGATATTGACAGTTCGGCTGATGGTTGAACACACAAATATCTTGATAGAAGATTAGAGTAATTGCTGTATAATATCGGTCTCGCTCAAGCAATAGTTGTGACATGATCATTGTTTTCTTTCCAGAACAACAGGTTTGACATCGTGTGCTGTGTGAGGGGCTGCAAGAAGCCTAGCAGTAGCAATAAGTCCCACGGCCCTCTCTACACCATAATGAAGGTACTTTACGTGCCGATCTTGATGCACCCGATAGTTCGTCTGGGTGTCGTTGTCGTGTTTCTTGGCTGGCTCTGCTCCAGTATTGCCATGATACCTCACATCGAAGTGGGACTCGAACAGCAGCTCTCCATGCCAGAGGACTCCTATGTCCTCACCTACTTCCAAGTAAGTAACACCAGCTCAAGTCAGCTCCTCCATAGTGATTGGAGCTGGAATATCCAAAGGAGAATACACATATTCAGAACATTAATGTACAACATTTACCACATCGATGCATAATAACAGGGGTGGTGATTTTTAGCGTTTTAAAATCAGAAATTTAGCACTTAGCATTTATACATTTGTATTTTAGCATTTTTAAGAAAAACATAGAATTTGAGTTAATTCTGATGATTAGGCAATGTCTTTTGATGATGATGATGATGATGATGATGATGATGACGACGATGATGATGATGATGATGATGACGATGATGATGATGATGATGATGATGATGATGTTATTTGTTTTATATCTGCTACATTTTTCGGAGACAAGTTGTCAGAATTTTGTCCCACAGGAGTTCCTCTGCATGTCATTAAATCAAATGACATGAGACCGACATATATTTGAGCACCTTCAGATACTACCGAACTGAATCAGGATCGAAACTGTAAAGTTTGGCACAGAAGGCTAGTTCTCTACCACCTGAACTAGTCAGCCCAGCAGGAAATTAAAGTTGCATTTGCATTAAGAATAGTAAAATAAAAATTCATGAGTCTATTAAAATTGTTTTAAATTGATCTAGGATAAAGCATAAATTCTGATGCAAAATAAGAATAATAAATCTTGTCCCAGTAATTACTTTTTTACAGTTTACGGAGCCGCTATGGTGCCGGAAGTCAGTCCCACAGGAGTTCTTTTATGTGCCCATAAATCTACTGACACGAGGCTGATGTATTTGATCACCTTCAAACACCACCAGATTGAGCCAGGATCGAACCTGCCAAGTTGGGGTCAGAAGGCCAGCGCCTCAAACGACTGAGCCGCTCAGCACGGCTAAAAATACACAGAATTAACTTAAGTCGTGTTCATGTTGAAAGTAATCATAGAACCTACTTTTGTTCCATCGTTCATGGACATGGACACTCCCATATGTTGATGATGTACTGGTGGCTGCAAGAGAATGCCGTACTCTTGAAGAGGAAATACTGAAGTGGTACATCAAATTGCCATAAAATGGACTAAGGCAGAAAACGATGAAAAACTAATACATTAAATGTGGATTGCAGACACCTAGGGCCCATTCATGTGGGTAACCAGGCAGGATCTCATGAAAGTTGAGCAGTATAGATGCCTTGACTCTCTGGTCAATTCATATGATGACACGCTCTCAGATGCCTTGCTCGTGTCAACGTGAGTTGGCTGAAGTGGAGGCAAATCAGTGGAGTCCTCTTTGATTGTAGGATACCCATCCACCTGAAGACCAAGGTTTACAGGAACATTGTACACTCAGTTGCCCTCTATGGTTCTGAATGCTGACTAGCATCTGTTAAACATGGACAAGCTGTGCACATCATGGAGATGCAAATGCTTCACTGGGTGGTTGGTCTGACGTGACATGATCATCTGAACCCAGAACTTTCCACCTTGAGAGACTTCCAGCGGCTTCTCATCTGAAGGATCTCAAAGGGTTAGCCCCTCTACATCAGGTGGGTGGACAAGCACGAGATGGTTCAGTGTGGACTTGGTCAGACAGTGATACTGAGTGAAGAATGAAGTCAGTGAGACAGTGCTGTGAGGTGTGGTACCGCTGAATACTGGATCAGCGTGCTCCAGTGTCGATGGAGCACTGCATGTGGACTGATGGAACAGTGAGATGAGCGACGAGGGATAACAGAAAAAGATCTGCCGTGTGTGTGTGTGTGCAAACCCTGTACCACATACAGACTTGTGTGACTGTGTTGCGTGCGCATGAACTGTGGACAGTCCAGCCTCATATTTATTTATGTAGTACCCCGCCATAACGTTTCAATATTTTTTTAAAAATCATCATCCTCCTTTCCCCTCATCCAACTTCTACTGGATCGGGGCATTAATGTCACTTCTCCAACTTCCTCTCTCCTCTCGCCATTCCTCTTCAATCATTTTGTCCCAGTCCAGATTTCTTCTTCTTGGACAACTCTTTATTACATCGATCCACCTTGTTTTAGGTCCCTCTCTCATTCTTTTTGCCCTCGAACTTCATCTCCATTATCTGTTTTGGTATTCTTTTCTCCTTCATCATTATACTTCTTAGGTGCTTCATTTCGCTAGCTTTTTTTCTATACATTTAAGAGGCAGCTGAGATTAAGCTCATAATGGTGCAGTACATACTTTACATTCAATTACTCGGCAAAGGCAGGCATTTATACAACTGGAGGCACATGCTTCCCCTCGTACACCATTACTGCATTGTCCTACATAGGAGGCTTGCAGTGGTATCTCAATGGTGCGCTAGCGCCAGCATCTTGGAGAAGTGTAGCATTCCAACTGATGAGCCCACTGCTACACTGGTGCAAAATGCTGGTAATTTCATGATTGAAAAAAACCTAATGACTTAAAGAGCTTAAATGATGTTTATACTTAAAAGTAAATAATGTGCATGCCTCTCTTATGTCTCTATGGTGACTATTAAATATAGTACAGAGTAATTCCATAATGAATTTGTACCAAACTCACAAGTTTGTATTTATGTAAAGTGAAGTTTGAAGCACTTCTGGTGTAGTACATATGGATATCTGAATGAGCCTTACAGGAAGTGTTGGAGTGTATCAATTTATGCTTTAGCTTTTACACCGTGATAGCTGAGGATTTTTGATAGAGATTAGTGAGGGATAGGATGTTACAATATTTGTACAAATGTGCTGTTGGAGTCCTCGTGGGTAGATTGAAGAGTATTTTTAATACTCTTTAATGCAAGATATTGATTTTTTCCAAATTGTTCCTTCCTGCAAAGAGCCCAAATATGGATCATGTACGTGAGGTGGTTCTCAATTAGTGTATGGTAAATACTCTTCAGCAGTCCATGGGTTAACTTTTATTTCAGCCTGGTCAAGATACCTATAGCAGGAATAATCTTATCACAAATAGCTATAACGTGGTTATCCCAAAAGTGTTTCATCTACAATTAATCCATGAAATTTCGTCAATTTTGCATGAATTACATCAGTGTTCTACCCAGAAATTTTTGTCAGCCGGGTGGCAGGAATGAGTAGCAGGGTGGAAATACTATGTAAAAAAAAAAATTTCAATTTATTCTGCATAAGGCTTACTTACTTACTTACTTACTTCCTCTTCATGGATTAGGCTAATAGCTTGTTCCGACCTCAGATTTCATTCCATCTCTTCATAGGACGACCAATATCTCTTCTTCCTGTAGGATGGTATTCCAGGGCAAGTTTTGGGATTCTGTCGTATTTCAATTTATTCTGCATAAGGCATTAACAGTAATATCAGACAAGTTAGTGTCATTACCTAGAAGAAGACATAACAGAATATTTTGAACTTCTAGTTTTCTACCGCTCAATAATTAATTATGTTCACCGGGGCTTACCACTCATTTGCTACAGAGTGTCATACGGGTTTGTGATGTCATGTGGAATGGAGTGCTCGCTTGTGATGCCACGCTAATCGAGTCACCGCTTGTGCACGACATTATGCGCTAGGTTAAACAATTAAACTCTGTTGTAACAGATGCAAATTATGCTGACAATAATTAAGATTTATCATTCAAATAAATAGTTTTACTATATTTACATTTTAATTTGGAGCAACCAATGACTCAAATATGTATTAATATTATGCAACTAGCACATATCTAAATAGATTATGTTAACTGGGTGGTCCTAGACAGAATACTGTATATATTGACCATAGAGTGACAATGTTATGTTCAAAGGAAGGCTGTATGAGGATATGTGAAAAGCAATATAATTTGGCTTTGCCAGATTGATTGTTAATCTATTTTCATCCATCCAACATTGAATTAAGTTTATGTTGTGTTGCATTTTCTGTTTAAGGTCATAACAGGAATTACCAATGTAGAAAATATTGGTATCATCAACATATAAAAATGGTCTAACTCAAATTTAAACAGCCACTATCATTAATAAATATGAAAAAAGAATAGGGCCTAATACAGAACCCTGTGGTATATCAATTAAGATAATTCAAGGAGTCCTCTTTTAACCCAAGCAATAAACAAATTGTTCTAGGCCATCGAGATAGTTTTCAAACTAGTTAAGGTCAGTACATCTCACACCTGCAGCTTCTAACTTCTGAAGGAGGAGAACATGTTCCACTGTATCAGATGCTCCTTTCAAATCTATTAATAGGCCAGATGCTACCATGCCCTCATCTAATGCTTCTTGCAAATTATTAATAATAATATCTTCTATGACACTGTAGGTACTTGAATTTGGTATGAAACCTTACTGGTAAGGATAAACATAATTATTATGTATTCAAAATTTTAATAATCTCTTTTTAACCACCTTTTCCAGTATTTTGGATATGATAGGAAGAACTGAAAAAAGGTCTGCAATTATTAACATTGTGTTTATCGGATCCTTTGTAAACTGGTATTACTTTGGTGATCTTTAGCTTCTGAGGGAATTATTTATTTATTTAGTAATATTTAGTAATATATATATGAGAAGCTAAATTTGTAATCAGTCCATTATATATACCATAACAGTCAGCTTGAATTCTATTCTCCTCTCTACTTGTCATTGTCTCAGCTGCATAAATCAATATGGTTGTAATACATTTAATACACTATCCCTTTGCACTTCCTTGGTACTTCCTTATACCAGACAAGGTTTCTTACTGTACCCTTCCAGCCTATAAATTGTGTGCCGGCTATTAATCCCAGGGTCATTATGGGTGATCCCCTGGTGATATTTTCTAAATAAAAATAAATTAAACTTAAATTAATAAGCAGGAAGGATAAAAGAGTAAAAAAATGAATAAAAAGATTATGAATGAGAAACTCTTGAAAAACTAATTTCTTTTAAGCTTTAGCAGTACAGCAAAGAAAAAAAATGAACAACAATAAAAAGAATTATGAATCAAAGCTCACAAGGTCAACTGTATAAAAACCTGCTAATAACAATCCATATGGATGTTACAAATTCAGTTATATCCTCCAAGTATCATTTTTCATATCACACAAATGCATCATTTGTTAAATTTGTTAAGTTGGTTTGTTCTAAAAATTCAATTCCACTCATTAAATCTCTGACATAATACCACACTCTCTCACAATCTTAAACTCCTAAGATAAACACATATTGAGTGGTTGAAACTTCATTACATAATTTTAGGATCCATCTATACGATTTGATTTATCACACAATTTTGATGATGATGATGATGATGATGATGATGATGATGCTTGTTGTTTTAAGGGGCCTAACATTGAAGGTCATCGGCCCCTCACACAATTTTACTGACGTAACTCTTTATATATCATTTAATTTTGTTTATTCTCTTATTGGGTTTCATCATTAAATTACTAACATCATTGTTCCAAAAATAAAGTTGACCTGTGTTACCCTTTACAAATGAAATTAAATTACATCAAATGAAATCAATACAATGAAATCATTAAATCCATTAAATTAAAAATTATTAAATCATCATTTTTGCTGAATCATCCCTACAATTTATTACACCGAACCGAACACGGACTGAGTGAGCATATTTGATTTAATAATGACATGAGTAAATCCAACTAAAAATTAAATCTTGTAAACAAACACAACCAGCTGTCTAATTACTATATTCCACCAACATGGAATTATACGTTAATAAAATCACACTAATCATAAATATGTAGTGAAGGGCCCTACAGAACATAAACAAACACAAATCCTCCAAAAACTTACAACTACATTGGCTCTACTGCAGTGGGAATGGAACCCCTGCCTCAAGACATGGCAACCATATGGAACTCAGTCCACAATCAAATAAGTCACAATAACCACAAAACAGAATTTGCGTTGTCAAAATACTCATACAAGAAATTATAAATCACACATATAAACAAATAAATCCAGGATGACAACCATCAGTGAAAACCCAAGTCCAATAACCCGGTCGAGAATCAAAGCGATGTCCCTCAAGACATCCAATCACAACATACTTGAAATGCCCTGACTTCTAACCAAAGTGATATTCAGATGACGTTAAATATTCAAATAACCTTGTGCTGTGGTTCTACTTTAATCAATTGGAACTGGATAAAATAACATCATAATTAATCTTCAATGACCCTATCTCAACAGGATATATTCTTTCACATTCAGACACAGAAGCGAGGAGACTCTTAACTTTGAAATAAACATATCCCTTTCAACGCTCCCTGGCGTAACATATATGTCAGTGTTCCATACGCTATCTCCATGACAAGGCAAGCTCATTCAGTCTTCTTCCGAATACCTTATAATCTGGCCTCTCTCAGGCTAACAACATCCACTGGTTCAAATCTCACCAGGATTAACCAAATATTCCACAAAATCTATGATTGGAATACACAATCTCTTGACTTCAATTATAACTTTCATAATATCTTATCTCATATTTATCGCTTACTTTCTTCCTCTCACTGCTGTTTCTAATCTCAACAAATCACAAAGTAAATACAATTAAAAAAACCATCAAAAACCATGAAATACCTCACAGCACAGATCGCTATCTCAACCAAAATCAAATCACTTATCCTCATATGATGACTTTAAATACAAACTGTAATATTCACTGATGTGCCACGGACTCAAACCAGTGACCGACACTGGTGGGTCTTTCTCGAAGAACGAAAATAAGATGGCGTTGAGTGAGATGGTAGAGTAAAGTTGCTCTTGCTACACCCTCTTTGAATTGGAAGTTAATTAGCTGAAAGTGCTAATCTGTGTTAACAAAGTTATATATTTAAGTGTCTTTAAAAAGTAATTACCATGTCTGTAAAAAAAGTAGCTAAGAAGATATTGGCTTTCGAAGATTGTATGAAAAGACTTTCAAGCTCAACTCAGCAGTCAGTGCCGCCAACCCACCGAACATGCTCCAATCGCTTGGTGCCGAGTTCCAGGTATTCAAGAAACAGGCCAGCGAAGACATCTCCAAGCTTAAAGGGGAACTGAAGGCTCTGGAAGATCGGCTCCAGAAACAAGACGACGTGTTGGATGAGGCCGAACAGTACACTGCTGATGCAGTTGTTGTACATGGCTTGCACCATTTATACAGTTTGTGTACCCAGATGGAAATTATAGGCATGAATAAGTTAGAATGCAAACGTATTTGAACAAGGTGCAAGTGTAATCTAGCTGCTCCACAGTTGTGCAGATAAGCTGCATAAATGTTAGAGGTTCTGATAGCTCAGATCCATTGTAGTTGAATGAGTCCAGCAGCATTTCGACACTAATTTCATCCATCCCTGACGCCTTCCCCATTTTCATTTTATGGGCTACTAATTCCCCCTCTAACATCGTTATATCATCTGCTACTGTTGAGTCACCACACCATATTACTACCATATCCTCTGCACAATTTCTCACATATTCTCAAAATAGTCCTTCCATCCTCCCTTTGTTTCTTCTGGGTATGTTATCAACTCTCCACCTTCCTCTTTAATCAGCTTTATATAAACTTTATTTCCTGTTACTCTGTATAATTCCATAAAGCATCCTTTTACTGCCAGCTTCATCAGTTTCCATCTTTTGTGTAAATTCTTTGCAACTTTTCTTCTCTTATCAATTTCTTATATTTCCTCTAAGTATCAAGATACTACCTTTTGCTTTTTTTAAATATTTTATTCTTTGCTATGCTTTCTTCTTTTCTATCACTGCTTCTCCTACCTTCTCATTCCACCACGGTGTCTCATTTTCTTTCACTCTCATTGAATTTTTACCACAGGCACTTTCTGCCCCACTTACAAATGCCCTTTTGTAGTTGGATCATTCATCTTCCACATTTTCTGCTTCAGTAATTGGAATTTGTTGTTTAACTCTCTCCGGAAATTTTTCCTGTACATTCTTATCTTTTAATTCCTACACTTTTATTTTACTCTCTGTTATCTCCTTAAATTTTTTCCCTTTTCTCCACTCTCATTTTTGCTAGTACAACTCTATGATCTTCATCAAATGCTTCTCCTGGTAAAGTTGTTACATCCATCAACTGTCTGTGATTTGTCATTTCCACCAGAAAATAATCAATTACTGATTTTACTCTTCAGTCACCCCAGCCATATCTCTAACTTTCCTGCTGTTTTTCTTCCAAAATCATGTGCTGCCTGCAATCATTCCATTCCTCCCACAAAACTCAACTACTTTCTCCCCTTCTTTATTCCTTACCTTTTGTTCCCACCTGTGCATTTAAGTTTCCCATTATAATCACTTCTATATCAGTTATCTCCTTTTCTAGTTTCTCCAGGAATTCCTCAATGTCATCCTCCTCTTTGTTCCCTGTTTGTGGTGCATACACTCCTATGAAGTCCTTCACTTTGTTCCTCATTCTCAGTACAATTTTCATTATGGTGTCGTTTATGTACTCTATCATAACCACATACTCCTCCACCTGTTTTGAAATTATCAGTCCCACTATTATTTGCCTCTTGGCCAACACTGCAGTATAGGGTATATCCTTTTCTCATTCCCTTCTTTCCTTTCCCCTTCCATTTAACTTTGCTTATCCCCATCATTTCTATACCCTCTTTCTTCATAAAATCCACCATTTCTTTGGCCTTTTCTATCAGGGTCATAAGGTTAATTTGCCCACCTTCATGATGTTACTTACTGGTCGCCCATTTTTCATAGTTCCCCCATCACCCAAAGAACTGCGCGTAGCTTATGGGACACACCCTAACTTTTCTGAGGCAAGTTTAGAAGTGTCATATCATATATAGGCTATTATTACGGTGGGGTCACCAGTCCCAGAGGCATTTTATACCTTCTGCCAGGTGTAACTTAAGGCTGCTCCTCAGGTGAACAGACGCATTTTGCAAGTGCTTCAGTGAAGTATAGACGTTGCTGACAGGAAAAAGTTATTCCGCTTTATCTGCAGTTAGGACTGGGGTTCTTTTCCACCATCCAAACCGTTGACCATGTTCTCCTTTCTGGTGAATTTATGTGCCATTCCCTGCACAAAGGCTTCACCCCACTTCCAAAAGGACTCCTCCGCCCGAAGCTACTTGACCCTCGGCCAGACAGTCGCAGGTAGTACCATCTACTGTCACATATGGTGCAGATTATTTCTGATCAAATATAATAATAATAATAATAATAATAATAATAATAATAATAATAATAATAATAATAATAATAATAATAATAATAATAATAATAATAATAATAATAATAATAATTTTTGCACGCAACTTTTAATGTCTCAATAACTCATACATGTTTTCACTGATGCTAAGATGGGAAGAAAATGGTTTTAAGAAGAGCATTTGGCCATAAAGCTGGTTCAAGTCCACATCTGTCAATCAGTCAATACTGATTTGCATTTAGGGCAGTCGCCCAGGTGGCAGATTCCCTATCTGTTGTTTTCCTAGCCTTTTTCTAAATGCTTTCAAAGAAATTGGAAATTTATTGAACATCTCCCTTGGTAAGTTATTCCAATCCCTAACTCCCCTTCCTATAAATGAATATTTGCCCCAGTTTGTCCTCTTGAATTCCAACTTTATCTTCATATTGTGATCTTTCCTACTTTTATAAACACCACTCAAACTTATTCGTCTACTAATGTCATTCCACGCCATCTCTCCGCTGACAGCTCGGAACATACCACTTAGTTGGGCAGCTCTTCTTCTTTCTCTCAGTTCCTCCCAACCCAAACTTTGCAACATTTTTGTAACGCTACTCTTTTGTCGGAAATCACCCAGAACAAACCGAGCTGCTTTTCTTTGGATTTTTTCCAGTCCTTGAATCAGGTAATCCTGGTGAGGGTCCCATACACTGGAACCATACTCTAGTTGGGGTCTTACCAGAGACTTATATGCCCTCTCCTTTACATCCTTACTACAATCCCTAAACACCCTCATAACCATGTGCAGAGATCTGTACCCTTTATTTACAATCCCATTTATGTGATTACCCCAATTATATTAACACCTAGATACTTACAATAATCCCCAAAAGGAACTTTCACCCCATCAACACAGTAATTAAAACTGAGAGGACTTTTCCTATTTGTGAAACTCACAACCTGATTTTTAACCCCATTTATCAACATACCAATGCCTGCTGTCCATCTGACAACATTTTCGAGGTCACGTGCAGTTGCTCACAATCTTGTAACTTATTTATTACTCTATAGAGAATAACATCATCCGCAAAAAGCCTTAACTCTGATTCCACTCCTTTACTCATATCATTTATATATATAAGAAAACATAAAGGCCCGATAATACTCCCTTGAGGAATTCCCCTCTTAATTATTACAGGGTCAGATAAAGCTTCACCTACTCTAATTCTCTGAGATATATTTTCTATAAATATAGCAACCCATTCAGTCACTCTTTTGTCTAGTCCAATTGCACTCATTTCTGCCAGTAGTCTCGCATGATCCACCCTATCAAATGCTTTAGACAGGTCAATCGCGATACAGTCCATTTGACCTCCTGAATCCAAGATATCTGCTATATCTTGCTGGAATCCTACAAGTTGAGCTTCAGTGGAATAACCTTTCCTAAAACCGAACTGCCTTCTATCGAACCAGTTATTAATTTCACAAACATGTCTAATATAATCAGAAAGAATGCCTTCCCAAAGCTTACATACAATGCATGTCAAACTTACTGGCCTGTAATTTTCAGCTTTATGTCTATCACCCTTTCCTTTATACACAGGAGCTACTATAGCAACTCTCCATTCATCTGGTATAGCTCCTCCGACCAAACAATAATCAAATAAGTACTTCAGATATGGTACTATATCCCAACCAATTGTCTTTAGTATATCCCCAGAAATCTTATCAATTCCAGCCACTTTTCTAGTTTTCAACTGTTGTATCTTATTGTAAATGTCATTGTTATCATATGTAAATCTTAATACTTCTTTAGCCTTAGGCTCCTCCTCTATCTGGACATTATCCTTGTAACCAACAATCTGTGACACAGTTCGCACTTGCAATCCCTCAGAGTGTGAGAAAATGGCCAGAAGTAGAATATTCATAGCATCATCGCACAAACAGAATGTCCTCATACTTTCAGTCAGTTGGTACAGAGTTTATTGAAAGTGTGGGCTAGACCAAACACTGCCGTTGTAAACATATCTGATGTTGATACACCGTGTAATGATAGAAACATCGTAGGTACTGTAAGGGTTGTAGTGTGCCCTCACCTGAGTACAGCATGTTGCTGACTCTAGTAAAGTGTTGGGAGATCTAAAAATAATAAAAAAGTGTATTCAGTGTATAAATTTTATGTTTGATATATGGATACTTGCTGCACAGAAATTGAGTACAAAAGTAAAATGGATAAATATTTCTGTTGGTATAGCTGAGTAAAAATTAAAAGGGCATGAAAGATGAAATACCATATTAAACATTTTACTCCAGGTCTTTTCTTTTTAATTCATTTTTAAATTCATTATTGTGAATTAAAAATAGTTAAGAACCAGATATACACATTTTGATTTAATATATCCATCATTAAGCATCCGTTCCTCAAGCTTTTTGGTCACCTATGTGTTCCAGTACATGAATGATCTGCTGAGTATGGGTCCACCTGTCTACTTCGTGCTGAAATCAGGTCTCAACTTCAGTGAACTGGACACTCAAAATATTATCTGTGGAGGACAAGGGTGTAACAACAACTCGCTCAGCACACAGATATACTCAGCGTCGACCAATCCTACCAAGTAAGTCTCTCAAATAGAAAAGCCCGCTATTCACATATACTGAACTCTGGAATCCTATTTCTGAAGTAATTTATTTGATAATTCCTTAAAGTAATAGACTGTTTTAGAAAACTCACTCATGCCCAAATTTAATTTGCCATGCTATTTTCCACCACTAGTTTCCTAACCATAAGTCATTGAATCTATAGACGCTACTCTGTGAAATATTATTGCATTTTACCTACAGAATCGTCACATAGCATTGTTTAGAGGCACAACAAGAAAATGCTGTGTCCATAGGACTGAATATACCTATGCCCTTGGGGCATGAATAAGAAGCTTGTTAGCAAAGTTGCTTAAATAACCGCTAGCACTCAGATTTATTTAGGAGCTGACTACCTAAGGCAGCAAAGGCATGTTTGGTTCATTGGAAAGATATTATTTTTCAGTTACGAAATAATGAATCGAAGCTGCCCTTGCTCATAGGAATTAACATAGTACTAACTTCCGGTGTAGGCTGAGTGAACCTCAGAGACATGTGGCTCTTGTTATCTTTTGTATAATGAAAAACTATGCAGAGAGGAAACACATCGGCCAAGGGATGAAAATGTTGCAAACTTTGAGCTGGGAAAACTTGGGAGTAAAGAGACGACCTGTTTGACTAAGCGATATGTAATACCAATATAGTTTATCCAGTATTGGATATTAAAAATTTTTTCAGCTAACTCATTCCTGGTTGCCAGCATTTTGCTCCAGTGTGCTAAGTTAGGCTCATCACTTAGTAAATAGCACACCTACAAAAACACATGGCCAGTGCATACCGTGGAGGCCGCTGCGTAGGCTACTTGGAGCCACCGGCAGTGCCAATGCACTATAAGAGACTTGATCTCATTTTCAAAAATTGATGCTTGTCTGGCCATCATAAATTTACTCATTTGGGACAAATATTTCAGGTTTCCTATGGGAATCAACATCTATATCATAAGCGATATGTTGTGAGCTGTCAATGAAGATATGGCGTGGAATAACATTAGTAGATGAATAAGCTTATAATTGCAGCAAACATTACAGAAGAAAATCTCCGTAGACTCATGTATTTGTCTGTGTATAGACAGTTTTTCCCAGATGCTAAACTTATATTTATTTATTTTTTTGCTACTTGCTTTACGTTGCACCGACACAGATAGGTCTTACGGCGACGATAGGACAGGAAAGGGCTAGGAGAGGGGAAGGAAGCGGCTGTGGCCTTAATTAAGGTACAACCCCAGCACTTGCCTGGTGTGAAAATGGGAAACCACGGAAAACCACCTTCAGGGCTGCCGACAGTGGGGTTCGAACCTACTATCTCCCGAATACTGGATACTGGCCGCACTTAAGCGACTGCAGCTATCGAGCTCGGTACTTATAAAATCAACAAAAACTGAAATTGTTCAGGCTTTTCTCATCTTTTTAGTTAGTTTGCCATTCAGGTTTGGTTTCTCCCCCGGACTCAATGAAGGATCCCACCTCTAATGGCTCAAGGGCAGGGTCCCAGAGTGTGAGACATTTGGTCAGAGATACAACTAGAGAAGAGGACCAGTACCTTGCCCAGGCGGCCTCACCTGTTATGCTGAACAAGGGTCTTGTGGAGGTTGGGGAGGTTGGAAGGGATAGGCAAGGAGGAGGGAAGGAAGCAACAGTGGCCTTAAGTTAGATACCATCCCAGCATTTGTCTGGAGAAGTGGGAAACCATGGAAAACCACTTTGAGGATGGCTGAGGTGGGAATCGAACCCCCTCTACTCAGTTGACACCCTGAAGCTGAGTAAACCCCATTTCAGTCCTTGTACCACTTTTCAAATATCGTGGCAGAGTGGGAATTGAATCCCGGCCTCTGGGGGTGGCAGCTAATCATACTAACCACTACACCACAGAGGCAGGTTCAGTTTTTTTCAGTCATAAAATAATTAGTGTTTTACGCCAGTGTGACAGTGGACAGTTGAAATGCCACACTTCTCTAAGAAGTTGGCTAGTACACTGTTAAGAATACCATTGCACAGCCTTCTTTGAAGCAAAATGGAGTGACAGTGCACTAGGGGAGACATGAATTTCCATTTCCCCTTGGAAAAGTGTGGTGTGTCAACTTATTACCCCACTGTCATGCTGGGGCAAAATGGTGATGATTTAATGAATGAAAAGTCGGTGAATACCTCTCATTTTTTTGATTTGATATTTTCAATCTCTATGATTAAATTGTTTCGCTAGATTTTTATTTATAACTTTAGGGTTACTCTGACTTGTAATAGCAAAAAATAGTGGCTTTAGCATATCAAAGTGTTATTATAATAATTCTTTAAATTATCCTAACGGAACTTGGAAGAAAATTCTGAATACATTTTCTTGCTTCTACAGAAAGCAGAATTTAGCTTAGAACTAAATAACTGGAAATGACTTTTACCAAAGTTACAAAGTTGCTTGTTCTGTTGCCTGTTTAGGCACTGGTGATGTCATCTTAATTAGAATTTATATAAAAGTAAATCCAGTTCACACATTTCACTTAATTTATATTTGTAAGTTTTTTATACACCTTGCCCTTAAATATTTCTTGTATTTCTTTTCAATGCACATATGTCAAACACACACTTTGTGAACAATCCTGCATAGTTTTATTGTGTTAAGAAGGTGACAAGCAGGGTTTAAAGCAAGATGTATTGAATGTTGTTGTTCATGGTTGTGTCAACAATGTAAATTAGCCGTGGAACTAACAAAGCAAAAAGGACTATGCTCAACTTCCTTGCCCAGTCTTATGGGCAACAGTACAAAAACGTGATTTACTACTTCTTGAAATAGCACATGAACAAATGTACCCACAACATGATCGAATTACTAAGTTATGCCACTTGATCTGTAATGGTAGAAATGTAAATGCCGTAAACCATGACTCAAAACACTGGTGCGGATATTAACGTTCGAGGGACCGAGCGAGTTGGCTGCATGTTGTGCTGTGTTCGAATTTCATCGTCGGCAGCCCTGAAGATGGTTTCTGTGGATTCCAATTCTTGCACCAGGCAAATACTAGGACTTGTACCTTAATTAAAGCCGTGGCCAGTACTTTCTCAATACTAGCCCTTTTCCATCCTTGCAGAGGCGAAAACCTTTATTGTGTTAGTGCGACATTAAAACACTACCAAATAATAATAATAATAATAATAATAATAATAATAATAATAATAATAATAATAATAATTTTCAGGGTGGAAGGGCCGTAATTTAGTACTACACTTCTGGTGAGTATCACGTATGTTGTCTTTGTGGATGAGTCGGAAATGTGCTGGTCGCTAGCGGTATCTGAGTATCAGAAGTGTAGTAGGTCGAATCCAATTCAATCTTATGCAGTTGTTTTGAATTATAGATCGTACCCCATTGTAACGGGGAGAACACAGTGTTCATCCACATCTACCAGGTCACATCACAGCACTTATTCATACACTCATGATGTATTCCAGAGACAAGTACATTGATATGTTACTAATTAATGGAGAACACATTCGTCACTAAATTTTACACTATTGAGAATCTTCCACCGTTTTGATACTTTATTTTGCCTTTTGGCAAATTTTTTATTTATATGTTAACAGTACAAGTTTCGTTCCTTGTTTAGGAACATCCTCAGCTGTTATAGTGGCTTAGGTGAATGGTTAAGATTTTAAAATACATAGATTTACAAATACATTGATTCACTTAAAAACTAAATACGAATTAAGATAGATGATATTAAAAACAGTGTGGGGTTAGTGTGTTACTGGTATGAGAGCATATGATTACATGGTTGATTGACTTAAAACTATGTCTATTCATTAGAATAGTTGTTCAAAAAATTTTTCACTTTGTTACATAAAAAGTCTGTATGCAATTAAAATTCTTTAAAAAATGTTTGACTTCATAACATTGTTCGAATTGTTGAAAGTTTTTCTTCCTTTCCTTCCAGGTAAGTTGTTGTATGTTGTGTGCTTGCTTATAGTGCTTTTGACTGAGACTAATGTGGAAACTTTTGGAGCTGATTGCTGATCTATTAATGTGAAGGGAGCCTCGTTTCAAATTTCTTGCTATAGCTGAATTCCGATTCTACTGTGACCCTGGAGGGACGTTTGATGCTGCTTTGCACATGTTATGAAGTCAAACATTTTTTAAAGAATTTTAATTGCATACAGACTTTTTATGTAACAAAGTGAAAAATTTTTTGAACAACTATTCTAATGAATAGACATAGTTTTAAGTCAATCAACCATGTAATCATATGCTCTCATACCAGTAACACACTAACCCCACACTGTTTTTAATATCATCTATCTTAATTCGTATTTAGTTTTTAAGTGAATCAATGTATTTGTAAATCTATGTATTTTAAAATCTTAACCATTCACCTAAGCCACTATAACAGCTGAGGATGTTCCTAAACAAGGAACGAAACATGTACTGTTAACATATAAATAAAAAAATTTGCCAAAAGGCAAAATAAAGTATCAAAACGGTGGAAGATTCTCAATAGTATATAATTTAGTGATTAAATTTTGATACGGAAAATGAAGCTGATTACTTGGAACACATTCGTGTCACAACGCATGTATCAAGAGCAATTTCCTGACAAAAGATTACCGACTACGAGGCCTATTAGGACTATGTTCATTATGTTGTTCATTGCCAATAGTGAGTGTGTGGTTCTCTCTTTCAGGTGTCTTGTGAATGTTTCTCCAGTTAAGTCTGATTATGCAATTCCATAGCGCTGTAACACTTTCACTGTACTCAACTGCATCACAGGCTGTTTTCTCAATGATAAAGTTACAAGTGGCCTGATATTCCTTTTTCACACTCGTTCTGTGATACTTTTGACAAGACACATTCTGTATGTTTTGCATTATTGCATAGTTCAACCTGGCAAAGTGAATATAAGCCTTCAATGTTGGCTGACAAATAACGCGGTCATTAGTTTTGTTTGTGGTGAAGCAACCGTTCAACAATTTTCCCTTTCAAGTACGTAGTGTAATCAGAATGCAAAATCATAAATATAAGCTTGAGTTTGATAATGTCAGGTGGCTGGTTAACCCGTTCGGTGGGCGATGCGGCGAGATCCGCAGCTACAAGTCACTTGCTCGGTGGGGAACGCGGATATATCCGCTGATTCAAATTATATTTTTTTCTCAGTTGCCTGCCCGCAGAAGTTTATTTCTTTTTCAGCAGCGTATTCTGGATGAGTCTGCCCTCTGGTGTTATTTTTTTTAAACATGTTCTCCCAGTACCAATGTGTCATCCACGAGTTGCATCATAAAGAACGCAGCTTATGTCCGGGCAAGAACGACCTAAGGCCTAATAGCTTCGCGCTGAAGCTTTAGCTCATCACCTAATCGCCCCTTGGATGTAATAATATTGCTGTAGAAGGGATTTCTAGAGATTATGATACTGAACTGACCTCTCTGATGACATTTGAGAACTGTGACCTGATTTATTATTCCCAGACTCGATAACTTCCTTCACGACTGGACTGTGTGTTTACCGCAAGTTACACAACATTTATTATCGTACGCATTCATAATACAGGCACATTTCATGATTTCCGTCCAAACTGCAGAGACCAGGGTTCTATTCAATCCTTTTTCTTACATTTTCCCTGCTAAAATATCTAAAATGAATTTTACCGGCCCCCACCGTTACAGGAAGATGATTTGCGGGTCATGATAAACGAAATGTTGGAATTTAGTGGGGAGAATAGTGATCTTAGTGAAGTAAGTTCTGCCTAAGGGGAATTTGTAAGTGACAGGAACTTACCTGGAATAAGTACTTCAGGCTCGAATGTACAGGGTTCGTGCCCAGCTGATGCGAATGTTCAGCAGTCACGAAAGAGAAAACACGTGTTTGATTCCAGTTCAAGTAGCGATTATGACAGTGACAGTGATAATGATAATGCTGATTACAATCCAACCAGTGCAAGTTCTTCGTCAACTTATACTGAAAATTGACAGAGAAAGTTCGCTTTGATCCAAAATTCCATCGTGATGTAAAGGGAGAATTTTTTAAGAAAACAAAACCGAACGAAATATTTCAATAACTTTTTATCGTTAAAAATTAAATAATTGAAAAAGAGGTTCAACCTATTCAATACATAAAAGAAAGGAATGTAGTGATTACATTCTTATTTAATAGTGATTAGAAATGGGACCGGTTTCGACCCTAGTCCAGGTCATCGTCAGCCGTTCAAAACATAAAAAACAAGAAAAACAATGCATATGAAAAAGAATAAGTGGACTCTGGATCGGTATAAGATGAAATATAAATTGATGATGGGGGTAGAAATTGTGAGTCACTTAAAATAAAACAGTACGTAATATTATGAAAGGTAGTACGGCACACGCAATGATAAGTAAAGTCACTCAATGTTTATGAATAGTGGAGAACGGTCAAACGGGTCAGTTTCTACACTTTTTATGACGAGATATGCCAGAACATAGCTGAATAGACAAAAGATGCCCAGCTTGGTAAGATGAAACGAACGAGTTGATATCAAGACCCGATCTGAACAAATAAGGACAAAATAAAGCTTCTTTACTGTTGCCGCAGGGGATTGTACAGAAACCTAAATTAGAACACTATATTTCTCGCAATCGCTTGTTCACTACGCCTACTTTCTATGAGCTGATGACACAGAAGAGATTTTTCTCGCCAGGCTGAGTGACCCAGACGGTTGGGGAGCTGGCCGGCCTTCTTACCCCAACTTGGCAGGGTATATTCGGGCTCAGACCGGTAGTATTTGAAGGTGCTCAAATACGTCAGCTACTTGTCAGTAAATTTACTGGCATGCAAAAGAACTCCTTTGGGACTAAATTCCGGCACCTCAGCGTCCCCGAAAACCATAAAAGTAGTTAGTGGGACGCAAAGCCAATAACATTATTATTATTATTATTATTATTATTATTATTATTATTATTATTATTATTATTATTATTATTATTATTATTATTATTATTATTATTATTATTATTTTATAAGATTTTCCTCCACAGCTTTTTACATATCTCTGACAATGAGGTGAACAATGGACAATTTCCTCCCAAAATGTATAAGACAAATCCAGTATTTGACTAATCAATCAATCAATCAATCAATCAATCAATCAATCAATCAATCAATCAATCAATCAAAAAAATTCGGAAGCCAATAACCCTGATGGCAAAGTGCCAATTGATGAGAACCTCTTGGTATGGAAAGGGTGGCTATGATGGAAAGTTTACATACCAAGAAAACGATCACATTTCGGAATGGAATCATATAAATTATGCGAAGCCGAGACAGGTTATATAACATGATCTGCTTCCGTGTGTATCGTAATGAACAGCTGTAAGACACATAACACTGTGAAGACTGTAAATACTGTCAATATTACCTGAATTGTAGTGTAATATAGTCCGTGTGTGTCAGTTATGAATTGTAGCTAGGCTATATAAACTTGATCCCTCAAAAGCGCTAAACAACATAACAGAAAATTTCATGCGCATTATAATTTATTCCAATGTAAATTGTTTAAGTACATGTAAACTTTGTAAATCTACAATTTGCATATACAGAAACATTTATTTTCAGGCAGAGATTGTTGTAAACTGCCTAAAATATTCAGGTAAAAGTTACTGTATAAACGTAAACCAGAGCTTTGCTATTAGGAAGAAGAAAGCTCGATATCGCAGTATGAAAGCACTCGTTACGTTCTTGCACAAAGTATTGAAAAATCAAAATAATAGGATTTTTCAACAATTAAATACATTGTATTCAAGTAAATATTTCTCTTAGGACCCTTCAATAGCTCATTTTAGTCTATGATTGTTTTCAATCAAGTAATTAAATATTTTCTTCAATCAGGAAAATCGCTCCCCACCTGGGAGTGAGCCGGTGTGTACTGAGCTCCCCGCTTAAGGGGTTAATGTGTGTTTCCCTCAGGCAGCTCCCTGAAATTTCTGTGGTGTTTTTTTTTTTTTTTTTTTTTTTGTTTTTTTTTTTTTTTTTGTGCATAACACGGTTACGGTTTTTAAGATGTGCACCTTTCCTTAAAGTAGAATAACTGTTAAGTAGCTTATATCCCATTTTATTTCATTGAATTCAACGCTAATGACTGTTGAATCCATTTTACATGTAAAAACTGATTTGGGAGAATACACAGCTGCCATTCCAACAGTTGTCCGACTCGTTGGCTGAATGGTCAGCATACTGGCCTTCAGTTCAGAGGGTCCCGGGTTTGATTCCCGGCCGGGTCGGGGATTTTAACCTTCATTGGTTAATTCCAATGGCCCGGGGGCTGGGTGTTTGTGCTGTCCCCAACATCCCTGCAACTCACACACCACACACAACACTATCATTCACCACAATAACACACAGTTATCTACACATGACAGATGCCGCCCACCCTCATCGGAGGGTCTGCCTTACAAGGGCTGCACTCGGCTAGAAATAGCCACACAAAATTATTATTATTATTATTATTATTATTATTATTATTATTATTATTATTATTATTATTATTATTATTATTATTATTATTATTATTATTATTATTATTATTCCAACAGTTTACCAGTCTAGCCACTAGAGGCACCAGAATAACAAAACAACTTCATTTATAACACTGGATAAGCAAGCAGCAAATTCTGCATTACTGGCCTTTTCTCCTTCAATAGTAACATACCTCCTTGTCAGCTTTCTTCTTTTATATCTCGCCATATCCCCCTCAGTTGTGCCCTGCCGAATGTGAACAGAGTTGTGTAAACCTGTTGAGGGTCATATATAGCAATGGTAAGTTATGTATCTTGGACTATCAGGAACTCTTCTAGGTAAACCATAAACAAAATGCCAACTTATGAGCAGGACTCATGGTTTTCGGTCAGTTGTTTCCTGCTTCAGTGCCGTAATCCAAGCATTCCTTCTAATCATATAACTTAGTTGCTTTTCATTCAGAAATTGGAATAACTAGGTTCCAACAGGGCACTTGTGGTACGTAAAATTACACCTACCACACCATAGTTTCTTCGACTCTCTGAAGGAGCATCATTATCATTGAAATCAGTCATTATAAAACTCTCATTAAGTGACTATACTAGTCTAATACAACACAGCTAGCACTGCGTAGTAGTAGTAGTAGTAGTAGTAGTAGTAGTAGTAGTAGTAGTAGTAGTAGTAGCAGTAGCAGTACTAGTAGCAGTAGTAGTAGTAGCAGCAGCAGCAGCAGCAACAGCTAGAGTAAGAGGTAGGTATCACTTCGAGGTCTCCCCACAACCATCTTCAAGGCTGCCGACAGTAGAGTGCGAAGCCACTATGTACCGAATGGAAGCTGATCGCTACGCGACCCAAAACCTGCAGCCACTCGCTCAATGGCAGAAATGGTAATACTAAATTCCCATGAAGGGAATTAGATATTTTTCCACAGCAAACGCCTGAAAAACCATACATCCAATTTTTGATCTGATCAATGGCAGAAAGTTCAAGTCGGGGGCAGATACAAAATACTTGATAGAAATAAGTAGTGGCAGAAGCTGTCTACCATGGTGCAATGAGGCCTATGTTCCAGCTTTGGTTTCATTGTTGCCAAGTCCTATTTGTTGTTGACAGTTTTACCAGTAAAGTGTCAGGCTGAGTAACTCAGCACTGGCCCTCTGACAATGAACTCAAGTTGGCGGGTTTAATCTCAACAGTGTTGGTTCAATCTTCAATCAGTCCAATGGTATTTGAAGGTCCTGAATACGCTAGCACCATGTCAGTGGACTTAGGCCTGGTTTCATCCAGGGGGGTTAAATATACTCTAACCCTCGGTGTGTTTACATGGGTTTAATATTGTAACTCGTTCTTGTGAGCACACATTTCACCAAGCTATTTCGGCGGAGGGTTAACTAACACCATATTAATCCTTGCTGGAAGCAGCTACGGTACCTTATCATTCAAGGAGGCTGAGATTGAAAATTAAAGGTTATGAACACTCTTCCTGTGAGATTCATTTGTTTCTTTTTTCACAGTATTTTGTTTTCTTCTGCAGTTCCGCAGTAGCCTGAATTATTCTTTCATAATAGGCCTGGGAGCAGTGGTTCAAAAAAATGGAAGAGATTCAGAAGAGAAAGTGAAGCACAAATAAAACATTACTTGCAGAATTAGTCACTAAGTATCAAATCATTATAGAATGCAGGAAGACTGATAATGTAAGATAAAAAGAAAAGGACACACAGAAAGAATTCTTTTTTTTTTTTTTTGCTTTACGTCGCACCGACACAGAACAGATAGGTCTTATGGCGACGATGGGATAGGAAAGACCTAGGAAGTGGAAGGAAGCAGCCATGGCCTTAATTAAGGTACAGCCCCGGCATTTGCCTGGTGTGAAAATGGGAAAGCACGGAAAACCATCTTCAGGGCTGCTGATAGTGGGGCTCAAACCCACTATCTCCAGATTACTGGATACTGGCTGTACTTAAGTAACTGCAGCTATCAAGCTCGGTCAGAAAGAAATTACAGGGTAATTTAATAACATTGCCCACCTAATAGTGCGAACTAGCAAAAAACTAAAAATTCTACAAAAATATTAATGTTATATAGCTGCAGACATTTTAGAGACCATTCTGCTGATGGTAGCTTTTGATATCCAGTTTTGTCTCCAAACATTACCAGGTATGAAACGACCCCATAATGTAAAATATTAATGCAAACGTTACCTGCAGTATAGAAGAGAGAGAGAGACTTGTTTCTGTCTATTATGTATTCTAACCTCTCGCGAATTTCATCAACGACCTTACTGATGCCAGATTTTGACGGTATATATACCTCTTCAGAAATAGTTCCTCAAATAGATTTTGAAAATTTAACATGTCTAAATGAAGAAGCAATTCTGCATCCAATGCCTGATTTACAGTAGCCATTTTGCTTTAAGCCTCAAGTAAACAGTTTAACCCAGGTGAAAGGACCTTAACCTAGAGTTAAAACTAAACCTTTTTGATGAAACAGAATGAATAGTCAGATTCAGAGTTAAAACTGTGTAACACAGGGTTAAGGTTCAACCCACGTTGATGAAATCAGGCCTTATTGGCATTTAAAATAACTCTTGTGGGATAAAATTCCAGCATGCAGCATCCCAATAAACTGTAAAAATACAGTACCAGTAGTTAGTGGGACATAACATCAATTATATTAATATTAACAAGAAATTGCCTTATGAGAGATTCCCACAGGATAAACAGACTAAATGTGATTAAATTGTTTACATAAGCTGGTACAGTAGACAATTGGTTTTTTCATATCATTCACCAAATCTCCATTTATACCCATGTAGGTAGCCATGAAATGTCGTGGCCTTCCTGTCCTAACATAACCCCAATCATGAAAATCTTCCTAAATTGTTCTGAGGCTTTTAAAAGTTTGTGATGAAGTACTTCTTAAATCAAATGTGTACAAATGAATCCATTTTTGAATTAAGAATGGATAATTGTATGTAAATGAAATAATGGTAGTTACAAGTCCACCTCCTTGGCTGAGCAGTCAGCATACTGCCTGCCCTTCTGTTCAATTTTTGGCTGGATTGGGGATTTTAACTTTGGTTAATTCCTTTAGCTTGGGGATTGTGTGTTTGTGTATGTCTTACTCTTAACACACACATTTACATACAGTACAACACATCACACTAAAAACCACCAGAGAAACATGAAAGTGAATACTTTCTTCCGCATAGCCATTACTGGGCTAAATCCCTACAAAGTGCCATCCCCAGGATATTGGGAAAAAAGCCAGGAAGAAGTAGAATTAGAATTAATTGTAGTTACAAGTTGTATGTTTGTAGGACACTAGCCCTGCTCTTGACACCATTTGTTGAATGAGACTGTAAGCCATGTACCACAAAACAAAGTTTGCCTTGGCAATGACATAATTAATGTGTTCCAGGACTTACTTAGCCCGGCCTGCCTCCTCTTGGTTGGACGACTACTATGACTGGATCACACTCCCTTCATGCTGCATGGCTTCCACCTACAATTACCCTTGTGAAAGTGAGTTCTCTCAACACTACATTTTAACTTGGTTATTGTGGTGTATTCTGATTTCTGAATGATAGGAGGATGCATTCACGAGCTAGCAGCATCATTATAGTCAACTCTATATATTTGGTATGAGTGCTTTTTTTTTTCCTAGACAGCTCGTATTCTTATACAGTTTTTGTGTAAATATATACACAGTACTCTATAGAAATGACCGGGCGAGTTCACCGTGCGATTAGGGGTGTGCAGCTGTGAGCTTGCATCTGGGAGATAGTGGGTTCGAGCCCCACTGTCGGTAGCCCTGAAGATGGTTTTCCATTGGTTTCCCATTGTTCACACCAAACAAATGCTGGGGCTGTACCTTAGTTAAGGCCACAGCCAATTCCTTCCCACTCCTAGGCCTTACCAATCCCATCATCGCCATGAGACCTATCTGTGTTGGTGTGACGTTAAGCCCATTGTAAAAAAATAAAACTCTATAGAAATGCAAATACAGTATTCATGATTTTGAGTTTCAGAAAATTTCTTGATATTTCAGTTACAGAAAATCAAACAGGGGGAAAAGGGGCAATATGAAACAGACTTTTAGTTTATTAGGTCTAGCAGATGCTGAAGATATGGTAAGTACTGAGTTCTACTTTCCAGGAATACAGTGTCTACAATGAACTATTTAACTTTTGACTGAAACCTTAAAATTTTTCCATAGCCCCACATTAATTACATCTGAAAGTCTGTCAGGTAGCTTGGACCAGGCACGGGCTCTGCTACCTGTGGATGAGGACCAAAAATAATTACCTGTATAAAAGTAATATCAAACATACTCATTAACTAAACACATTAAAATATGTTTAAATCTTTTAAAACATCCAGGGCCAAAGGGGTTTCCAACATGGTCCAGATGAATGTACAGTACTCTTGTTCCTGTCTCTGTGATTCCTACACAACTTCTCAAGTTAACTGTATTTAACAAATGTTCTATCGTTCCAGGTGTTGCATGTCCCTGCTCCGAGAAGACTAGACCGAACGCCACAATCTTCTCAACGTATATAAAGCACTTCCTCAACTCAAACCCTACCCCTCAATGTCCGAAAGGAGGACATGCAGCATACGCTGTGGTAAGTTGTTTAATACATCCAGAATGTTGTATCCTACCGCAGTGTTCTGTCGACCTAAGAGAGAGAATAGAACATAGTAGCAAGTCCATATGAGGTGCTCAGTTGCTCTAAGGAAGAGAAAGGATACACGATATTCCAACAAATCTCGGTCTTTCAGGGTGTTTTAATCAAACTATTTTTTACAAATCTCTGTTTTACAGTCAAAATAAGGAGGATATTTTACAGGACTATGTTTTGTCTGAAAAGTTATGGTGAACTTCAAGAGAAATGGGTAGCTGTAATAATTGCTGCTTCTATTCTGGCATTTCAGACAATTTTATTTATCAGCCCCATTTTTATGTAATCCTGTCCAATGATGCTATTGAGGGGACTGTAACTAGAATAGTTTTTGAGGCTAGGGTTGGATATGTGCCCCGTAATTCAAAACAAGGTACTATACACTAGATTCTGTTCATGCCGTTGACTTCTCAGCTGTTTTCACAATTAGACTCTGCTTCTACATCTAGGGAGGTTTTGTTTTGGTGCAGAGGAATGCAAAGTAACACTCAGCAGATATTAGAAGAACGCCAGAAGTGTCTTCAGTGATAACACTGAAAATCAATGTGATGTTCCATTATTTACAGCAATGAGAAAGTGGAATTTAAGCAATACATTGCACTCACCATTGACCATAGAGCTTCAGTTCCTTTTCCCATATCCCAATGGTTTTTATATTACCTTAACATAGAATGCACTTTTTCAGAGAACCTCCTTGATCAAAATAGACACAGAGACAGCATTAGCAAGAGATGTATAGTGCATGCTTGTTCTCTGATGTGATCATAGTTACCATAAACCATTGTCAAGTATAACTTCAAAATGTAAAAAATAAAAAGCAAAGTCATCTGCGTACAGGCCATGAAGGCCCTTGGAGGGGTGGAAGGTAAAGGCTTCCAATATCCGTAACTTCGGCACTTGATGCGGTAGAGTGGTTAGCTCTACGCCCAGCCGCCTTTGCCCCCAGGAATTAACCTGGTACTCATTTTTGGTGTAGGCTGAGTGAACCTCAGGGCCAGTAAAAAATAAACATATATATATATATATTACCTGTTCCATTTGTGCAGTTTTAACATTATTAGGGCAAATAATAATTAAAACACATTGTAAATAGTTACCGGTATGCAATATTAATAAAACAATAACATCCAAGCTAATTTCTCGGTAAGTGATGCTTGGGATAGCCTAAGTGAAAGTTCCTCTAGAAAGTAGTGAGTAAAGTCGGATAGTAAAATATTATAAATATATATGTATATCTTTATATATTTGGCTCAATTCATTGTTATAAAAATAAATTCCACGCACGATCTTTCCAAAGAAACTGTTTACATTGTGTTTGTTGTACATAAGAAAAAGTATTCATTGGACACTGCCTTTAGAGGTCAGTTACTTAATCTAATGTCTGCCTCCGTAGTGTAATGATTAGTGCTATTAGCTGCCGTCCTCGGAGGTCCAGGTTCAATTCCCGGTACTCTCAGAAATTTAAGAATGGCAGGAGGACTGGTATGTGGTTAAAATGGTACATGCAGCTCACCTCAATTTGGGGTGTGCCTGAAAAGAGCTGCACTACCTTGGGATGAAGACACAAATTTACTTGTACATTAATTAACCTAATGTTACATTATTGAAAAAGCTATCAGACAACAAATTCTGTACCTATATTATAATAATTTTAATAATAATGAAAAAAATGAAAATCCACAGCCTGTTTCCAGTCATTTGACTGGGTCAGGAATGGAATGAATGAAGCCCCCTTCTAGTGGCGAGGACAGGAATTGTGCCTGCTGCCGAAGCCTGTCGCACACCTCTGGGGCAATGATTAATGAATGATTAATGAAATTAAATTACAGTATATTGGAGAGGGTTGCTGGAATGAAAGATGACAGGGAAAAATCAGAGTACCCAGAGAAAAACCTGTCCCGCCTCTGCTTTGTCCAGCACAAATCTCACATGGAGTGACCAGAATTTGAACCACGGAACCCCGTAAGAGGCCGGCGTGCTACCGCCTGAGCGAGGGAGGCTATAATAATAATAATAATAATAATAATAATAATAATAATAATAATAATTTTTTTTTTACGAGGGATTGTGGAAAATCTTCAAAAGACACTTGTGAAGGGTCCGCACTCTACAAGTGTGTGGGATTCTTACCCACTAAAAACCACACACCCTTTTCCCACGATGTGTATCATCACCCCGGAACCGCTCTTGCATTACTTCAGGGTGATATCGTGCTTTGTCTTTCAGACGTCTTCTTTCTTCATTTCTCCTTTACGAACGTTCGTATGCTTCCAAATCCTTCTTCTTCTGACGAAGGACGTTCTCCACGTACACTGCCACGCGATCCCAGGATTCCTGGTTTCGCAGCATCACCGAAATAATATTATCTGCTGTCAATTCTCCTAGTTCAGTTTCCACACATCTTCTCTGAATCGTCCAATGGCCGCATACAAAAAAGGTGTGAAATACGTCGTCAATATCATCACAGTATATGCATGCTGCATCATTCGCTCTGCCCACTTTATGCATAAATTTCCGTAAATATCCATGCCCTGTTAGAAGCTGCGTGAGGTAGTAATTTACTTCACCATTGGCCCTTTCAACCCAGATATCCAAGCGTGGTATCAGTCGCTTGGTCCAGTTGCCTCGAGGGTCACTTTCCCATCTGAGTTGCCATCGCCTCATCCATTGACTGAAGGCACGCTTCTTTGCACATTTCTTTCCCAGCTCTCCTTGGGTACGTCAGATTTCATGTCGCTCCAATGCAAGTAGGTCTATTGGGGCTATTGCTGCTACCGTGAGGATTGCAGGTTTGGAAACCATGCGGTATGCGCATGCAATACGTAAAGCTGCTCTCCGTTGTACGGCAGCTATCCTTCTCCGATACCAAGCGAATTTCAAGGATTTAGCCCAGATTTCAGAGCCATATAGGAGCACTGACTGAACCGTCGACATGAGAAGACGTCGTTTGCTGGATTTTGGACCTTTAATATTTCCCATTAGCCTGCTAAATGCAGTCATGTATTTTACTACCTTGTCTGTCACTCTCTGAATATGATTCCAGAATGTGAGCTTGGAGTCAAGTGTCACTCCTAGATATTTTGTGCTTGCAGATGTTTCAATCACTAACTTTCCAACAGTCATTGGTACAAGAGTTTCGATCCTTTTCCTCGTCAGAAGAACTATCTCCGTTTTGTGTTCGGCTAATGTTAGACTGTGGTTCATCATCCATTCTTTTATGTGCCGCATCACCTGGTTCAGTTTGATTTGAGCCATTTCAACATTACGAGCTACTATCAAGGCGGCCACATCATCAGCATAGCCCACAAGCTTCGTGTCCTCTGGCATCTCCAAACATAACAAGCCATCATACATTATGTTCCAAAGATCTGGACCAAGGATCGATCCCTGCGCTGCACCAGCCATCAGGCGTTTTGTCTTTTCTCCATCTTCCGTATCATACAACAGAGTGCGATCTTTGAAGTAATCTCTCATTATGCGCATAAGATATTGTGGTAGCTTGAAAGTTTCCTCAAGAGCTACCAACATGTCGCTCCATCTTGCCGAATTGAAGGCATTCTTCACATCCAGGGTCACAAGAAGTGTCAATTTACGGGAAGGATGGTTGCCCATTTGTGCTCTTTCTGCTGTATTCACCACCTCCCACACTGCATCTAGCGTCGAGTGTCCTCTCCATGTTGGCGAACAGATAGATCCCCTGCTAGTTGAACTGCTGAGAGGATTCTGGGCTGCAGAAGTTTCTCCAGGCCTTTTCCAGCTGTGTCCAGCATACATAAAGGTCTATAACCACCAAGTTTTCCTTTGCTGATCAGAACCAAACGAGCCATTTTCCATCGGGGACTAAAAACACCCGTTTGCAGGCAATGATTGTACATATTCAGCAACAGTTCTGGACATAGTTCTGCTATTATCTTTAACACTTCTGTAGGTATACCATCTGGTCCTGGAGTTTTCTTGTTTCTAAGAGAGCTAATAGCTCTATTCAGCTCTTCTACAGTGAAGAGGGGTATATCATCCAGTTCTTTTTCGTCATCACAGTCAATCCTCTCTGGATGGTCTGGGAATAGTGTATCCACAATTTGTTTAATTGTTTGCGGATCCGCACTCGGGGTTGAAAATGTCCCGAGTTTCTTCATTACAATCTTATAACCTTGTCCCCATGGATCATCTTCTACTTCTTTAGCCAGTGCCCACCATTTATCGGCTTTACTTTTTCTGATTGCATTACGGAGTTCCTTCTTCGCTGACTTGTACTCCGCTGTGACTGAGGTATTCTCTTGACTGCCTCTCATCCTCTGAGCTCTGCGTCGAAGTTGCAGACAATTCTTTCTCGGTTCAGCAATCTCTTCGGTCCACCAGTACACTGGGCTCTTGCTATTTCGCGGTCTCCTTCGGGGCATTGAGGCGTTGCATGCTTGATGGATTAGCTGCATAGTGAGTTCAACACATACGTCAGCTGCTCCTTTCCCTCTACGAGTAGAACATTTTTCAGTTATGTTCTCCATTCCATTCCGTATTACATCAATGAACGTTTCCTTGTCAATACCGGCTACGTTCCACGGTGCTGGTCTGGGCAAGATGTTTCTTTCTTGAGGAGATTCCTGGAGTAGTCGAAAGATGATATATTGGTGATCGCTCCCCGTGTAGTTCCCAATCACTTGCCATTCAGAAATCTTAGGTGTAATATCCTCTGATGAAAAGGTTACATCCGGTATTGTTCCCTGGCATCCTGGCCGTCAGAATGTTGGCACATTTCCAATGTTGTTGACCACCAAACCCGTTCTGGCTGCCATCTCCATTATACAACGTCCTCTGGAGTCTGTTTGTGGCATGCCCCATTCCAACGCTTGAGCATTTACGTTACCAGCGACCACTAGTTTTTTTTCCATTCTGCGTATTACATCCTCAAGACCATCAATTTTCATCTGAAAGTTGGAAACAGATTCATTTGGCGTAAAATAACAGCTTACAATAGTGATTCCCCCAGTCTGTACCCAAACAAAACCGTCATCGCATCCATGCTGTGTTACTGGGACTTTTCCTAGATCTGGTATCCAAATTGCAGCTGTTCCGAGGTTATCCACAAACCACCCTGGATGGTCCCTCTCTTGATATGGTTCGCTAATAATAACGATGTCTACTTCCATCTCGTAAATCAGCTGTGTCATAAGATCGTTAGCTGTTTGACTCCTGTGCATGTTTGCTTGAAGTATTCGCATCATTTACTGTGATTTTTTGCCTTCTCCAGAGCTTCACGAAATATTGCATATGCTCCCGATCCAGAAATGTGATTTCGTTTAGCTTCATTGACACCCTTGTCTGTACAAAGCATACATCGTGAATTGTTTTTTTTACAGTCTACTGCCTTGTGGCCAGATTCTCCACACTTAAAACAGAGCTTACCTCTGTCGGGGCCTGTGCAGTTTCGCCAGGTGACCATATGATAGGCATCGGAAGCAGCGAGGTAACATGGTTCTAGCTCTTACTCTGCAGTATAGCCATCCTATCTTAATTTTTCCTGCTTCCAGTAATTTCTGAGCATCCTCGTCTTTGGTTCCGAAGATGGCAAGTTTCTGTCCCCAGCTGTTTGGTTTCGAGACAGATATTTTAAGTTCTCCATGGGGATTTCCGGAATCTCGTCTTACAGCTTCCTCCACGTCTGCAGTGGTAGTGACGCCATCCATGTCTCAAATCTCCAGTGTAGTTCGGGGGATTAACGCCTTTACATCGCCATCATGTCCGAGGGCATCTTTCAGAGAATTACTGAATACCTCCCTATTTTCAATCTTAGTTGTTTTGTTGAATTTAATAAGGACAGCTCCAGCTCTTGTTTTACGGATGGATCGAATGCCTGCTCCACTGTCTTCCGGCTTCACCCTCTTCCTGATATCCTTCAAAACATCAGCGAAAGTCTTACCGTTCATCGGTTTGATGATTACGGCTTCTGTACGACTCCTAGATTTAGAATGAGGTCGTTTCCCACTTTCGCTAAGCACTGTAGTTTCAGGATCATTACTGGCCTGTTTCGTTGGCATATCTTCATGCTTCCTATCCTCACTCTTCTTCTTTCTCTTCTTCTTTGACAGAAACATCTCCCATTTTCCTTGATCTTCCTCCTCCAAGTCATTTATCACTGGTGATGTATTGGACAATTCCTTATGCTCCATGGTAATTGGTCTCTGCTTTTGTTCTTCTGCAGATTTCTTCCACGACATCCTGCATGCTGCTCCAGCCTCTAAAGCTTCTTCCAGCTTCATGAGGCAATTCTTTATTTCCGTTTTGAGATTTTTGAGAGGAATAGCCATTATGTTCTTAAACAGTGATCTTGCAGTCTCAAGATGCACCTCTTCTTTGTATTGATTATCCATTATCTGCCGACTGATATCATCAATCAGATTTAGGTCAATACTCCTACCATTTCGGCCATTGTGGATACTTTCCCTTGATACACCAGGAAGCTCCACTGTATCACACAGAATGTCTGCTTCTGCCATCATGCCAATGTGAGAGTCTAGCTGGCCATGTCTTGAGTCAAGGAGATGAAGTTGTGAGTAGGCGGCTGGGAGCGCTTACACTATAAAGCGATCGTCTATCTGCCGCAGTGTACCTTCTACGTGATTTTGATCTTTGGCAAGATGGCTGCTCACAACAGGATTATTTCACCGCAAACTTTTCAATATTTCACTCAATATTCTGTCGTTCCAGTTGTAAACAAACGCATCTACCATGCAATGGGGCTTAAAATAACCATACAAGCTCGTTTCGGTGAGTGCCTTCACAATATAAACCCGCTTTCTTGAGCTATTTTGTAGCTGCGAAGTTCATGCGTCCTTTCATGTCCAACAATCCCAATAATAATAATAATAATAATAATAATAATAATAATAATAATAATAATAATAATAATAATGCATCATACGCAACCATTAACCCAGCTCGAGGGAGATAGGGTCACATTCCCTATCCTTCATTTGAGTAATTCTTGTCTGATGCATCCACGTTGCAGGGGTGGGTATCCTCCACATCACTAGGCCGGTGTGAAAGAGAGCTAAGTTCAGGCAGGGACCCAGTCTCACGGGGTATAACGTGGAACCCATGCCCATGGTTACGGGTGAAGAACTTAACAGCATCTTAGACAAAGAAGGAGACCTTCAGAATGGCGAAGATGGTGGATGAGGCAACCCATCCTCTCAAGGGAAAATTAGAAGAGGAAACCACTGCCTTGTGGAGAAGAGGGATCTTCAAAGGCTAAGGGAGTAAACCTTGAAAGAACATCCTCAGATGCATTAGGCTTAGCAGGTCAGCAGATGAGTAAAGTTGTATTTGCTTTCAACTATAATACAAGCCTCAGATGGAAGTTTAAAAATGGAAATGGAATTGACAAGTCTCTGGCTACAGTCGCACAATATGATGGTAATGCTGATGTTCATGCAAGTATTAGATCAGAGAACAAAACACAATTTAGAACAATAAATATTTTAACAATGAATGGAAATGAAAATGAATTGATTGACCAAATGGAGAGACGAAAACTCAACTTCCTGGGATTAAGTGAAATAAAAATGAAAGGGAAAGGAATGAAGAAACTAAGAAAGGGGTACACCTTGTACTGGATGGGTAACAGTAAAGCGAAAAGAAATGGAGTGGGATTTATACTGAATCAGAATGTTGAATCAATAGCTGAAGTTGAGTATGTAAATGAAAGAATTATAATAATGCACATACATGTAAACAAGGAACTACTGAAGATAGTACAGGTGTATGCTCCACAGACAGGATGTAGCGTGGAAGAAAAAGAAGACTTCCTCAATGAACTGGAAACACATATTGTTGGAGATCGGATCATGATAATGGGAGATCTGAATGCTCATGTGGGAACTGACAGAATAGGATATGAGAATGTTTTGGGCCCACATGGGTATGGCGATAGAAATAAAGATGGAGAGAAACTGTTGGACTTTTGTATCAGAAATAACCTGATATGAAGAGGAATAGCCATAAGATCAGCCAATATAGTTGGGATGGACAGTATGCAACACTCATCTATTTTGTAATAACAGACCGAGAATGGGGAAGATACATAATGAATTCGAAGATAATCCCCAGTGAAAGTATGGAAGGTGATCATAGATCATAAATTGTGGAATTAAAACGAGTAAAAATCCCTAAAACTGTACTGAAGAAGAAAGCAAAGATCAGGATTTGGAAATTGGAGGAGGAGGAGGATAAAAGAATGGCATTTCAAGATTGGATAAAAAGGAAGTTGCCTAACACAGAAATACAAAGTGGAGAAGAAGAGTGTGAAAATTTAAGACAGACATTTGTGGAAGCAGCAACTGAGGTATGAGGGAAAACAAAAACAAAGGTTAAGGGAAAAGATATACTGTGGTGGACAGACAAAATTTTAAAAAAGAGAATAGAAAGGAACAAGGTGAAGAAAGAAATGGATAAGGAAAAGCAAAAAACGTATCAGAGGGATGAGAATAAGATAGAAAGGTTACATGTGGAATACAAAAGATTGAAATACAAGTAAAGAGGAGAATTAAGGGGGAAAAAAGGAGAAATGTTGGGGAGAGTTTACCAACAAAATTGAGCAAGATAGTCCAGGAAATCAGAAACAATTACACAGAGTAATAAAATCAAAAAGAATAAATCAAGGAAAAATCAAGGCATTAGAGAGAGAAGATGGATCCATAGTACATGACAAAAAGTATCTTCAGAATGTGATGGCAAAGTATTTTGAAAAACTTTATAATGAGGATGACTGCTCAGAGGAAGAAGGAGATAAGAAAATGGAAATAATAGATGGAGAAAAAGAAGAGAACCCGATAACATGGTTGGAGCTTAAAAAAGGGCAGTGGAAGCAATGACCAAAGGTAAGGCAAGTGGAAAAGACAAATTCAATACTGATATGATTAAGGCAGCAGAAAGCATTGGACTACAGTGGCTATACAGAGCCCTCAATGCCATATAGAAGGATGAAAGGATACCTGAAGATTGGCAACAAGGAAGCATTGTACCATTGTTCAAAAAAGGAAATAGGAAGAAATATGAAAATTATAGAGGTATAACCTTATTATCACATCGGCTAAAAATAATGGAGAAAGTTATAGACAAACATTGAGGGATATAATAGAAACACAGAGGAGAAACAATATGGCTTTAGACTGAATAGATCAACAATAGACATTATATTTACAGTGCGAACGATAATGGAAAAACATACAGAAAAGAACAAGGAAATCATCTTCGTATTTTTGGACTGGAAAAAAGCTTATGATACAGTTAAAAGAAAACATGTTTGGGAATGCCTACTGAAAAGGAATGTACCAAAATCATTAATTAACAAGATAAAAATGTTGTATCATGAGGGTAATAGCAGTATACAAGTGGGGAGTGGTGACTCTGAAACATTTTAAACAAGAAAACATCTCAAGCAAGGAAGTGCACTGTCACCATTATTGTTCATTATATTGATGGATGAAATCATAAAACGTGTAAAACAGAGTATCAGTAGTGATGAAGTGAATGCTTTGGTATTTGCAGATGATGTGGTGATTTGGGGAAGGGGAGAAAAGGAAGTACAAAGGAGACTGGACATTTGGAATGAAAATCTGAAGGAGTTTGGAACACTAATTAGTAAAAAAGAAACTGTAGTCATGCACTGTGGAAAAGAGAAAAAGAGAAGCCAAGTGAACATAGACAGAGAACGGTTAGAGAATGTAGAACAGTTTACATATCTGGGTAGCATTATTAATGGAAGCAATGAAATCAACCCTGAAATTAATAACAGATTAAGTAAAGGTACAACATTTTATCAAGTCAGAGAGCTTTCATGGGATGATAAAGTACCCAAGAGAATGAAATTAACATTATATAAACAGTATTTCATACCAATTGTTATATACGGACTAGAAACGCTGGTAACTAATAAGAGACAAGATAGTAATATCCAAGCAGCAGAAATAAATTTTTAAAAACATTGGTTAAAAACACAAGAAGAGATAGAATTCAAAATATTAAAATCAGAGAAGAGCTAAATATGGAACCATTAGTACAGAAGATACAGAAAGCAAGACTGAAAAGTTTCAGACATGTAAAAAGAATGGGAAGGAATGGGTAGCAAGAAGGGAATTGGAAAGAGAAGTGGGAAAGGGACCAGCTGGAAGGCCAAGAAGAAGGTGGATGGATCAGATTTGGAAGGACATTAGAGAAGCTGGATTGGATGTGACGGAAGTAATGTAGCAGGAAAAGTGGAAGGACAGAAAGGAGTGGAGGAGGCTTGTTAACCACACCCCTGCAACTGAAGTGGGATAATAATAATAATAATAATAATAATAATAATAATAATAATAATAATAATAATAATAATAATAATAATAATAATAATAATAATAATAATAATAATAATATCCTTAGTTTTAAAATGGTAAGTAATGTACACTTAAATGAAGTAATGACACTAAATCTATCCATCCATTCATTCATTCATTCCTTCCTTCAACAATAAAATCCATCAAGTCAGTGATATCTATTCAGCAAGTGCTCACAGCAAGTCACTTATGGAAAGGAACGCCTTAAGTTTGCAGATAGAAAATTCCTTAACCTGGACACAGAGATTATGAAGGAGCGGTTGTAAGCAGCTATGCGGTTACAGATATAGTAAGAAGAATGACCTAGCCGTGGTTAAAATCCCCAACTGATGTTCCGGGCAGATTATGTACAGCAGTTATTTCCTCGTCATTTGTCTGCCACATCATCAGGCAGGTTTTATCAGTAAACTATAACTAAGAAATCACATACCAGTACATACTTAAATGGAATTGCGACAGCACTCCATTCCACTGAAAGCTTCGTAGCAGTCGAAGACAGTGGAATTCTTGAGAATGCTGAACGCAGTTTTCGGTGAAACATCGGGAATACCAAATGCTCCTGGACCACGCCTATAAGCTTGAAAAATGCAGACATAAGAAAAGTATTTGTTTTACCAAGAAATGACTGTATTATGAAAAAATCTGCTTGAACTATTTTGTAGGAAATTGAATTCTAAGTATACTTGTTCTACTTTGTTTAATAATATCTACTCCCTTGATAAGGTAATTGAAAAGACCTTTCTAATGATAAAAGAATTACTGAGATGAGTTGAGTAGTTTCCTCAGATTAGCCTCCATGTATGGAAAAACTCACAAAATTTCTCAGTTCATAATATTGGTATAAATTTAGATTTTGTTTAGGCAATATTTACCTTATGCTTCTTCACTTTACATTTGATATAGATAAGTAGAACAAAAATCATGTGTATTATCTTCTTGGCAATTCCATCCTGAATTAAAGATATTTGTGACCATTTCTTTTCAGGGACTGAAATACATGCTGGACGACAATGGCCTTGCCACAATCGGAGATAGCTATTTCATGGGTTACCACACCACACTTAAGACCTCTAAAGACTACTACGAGGCCCTAAGGTCCACCAGAAAGATCTCAGAAGATCTCACAGAAATGATCAAGTCACACGTTGGTGAAGAAACTAACATAGAGGTCTTTCCATACAGGTGAGTACTGTGGAACGTCTTTTGAAACACAAGTGAACATAACGATTGATCAATATTATTTTAAAGCACTTTACCGTTGACCATTTATTAACTACCAGTTACTATACAGTATCTTAATATACAGAATGCCCTTGAAACAGGTTCCAAAATTTACAGAGGAGGCAGTATGCAACAAACGAAGAAAAAATGGTCCTACAATCATTGGTCACAAACCCAATATCTTCGGAGTTTGGTCCACTGGAAAATTCTAAGTTCCCATGTAGGGAATGAGATATTTTTCACCAATAGAGCATGTCAAAAACAGATCAGATGTAAGGCTTTTCAGGCATTTGCTCTATTAACCAGCGTTTTGTCTTAGGTCTGACACTAGACTCGTCAGAGTGGGATGTGTCAGACCCTACCCACTGATGCTGGGGTGTATGCAGGTGAGCAATAACAGCAAACGCCTGAAAAGCCTTACATCTGATCTGTTTTTGACATGCTCTATTGGTGAAAAATATCTAATTCCCTCCATGGGAACTTAGAATTTTCCATTCAGAATTGCTAGGCGGGCAATAATTCCATTGTGGAGATTTATCTCCCGTATGCAGTTATCAGGCTGTGCCTCTTATAATCGGCTTCTAATAAGTTCACCTGCATACACCCCAGCATCAGTGGGTAGGGTCTGACACATCCCACTCTGATGAGTCTAGTGTCAGACCTAAGACGAAATGCTGGTTAATAGAGCAAATGCCTGAAAAGCCTTACATCTGATCTGTTTATGGTCCACTCCCACTACAGTCAATGATCACGATGTTCCATAAATACGGTGGGTCATATCCAACAAAAGATGGAAATACGTTCCTACCTAAACATTGGGTGTAAACTTAAAGCGTGTTTTTTTTTCACTTGCTTTACGTTACCCCAACACAGACAGGTCTTATGGTGACGATGGGATAGTAAATGGCTCCAGCATTTGCCTGCTGTGAAAATGGGAAACCATGGGAAACGATTTTCAGGGCTGCCTGTAGTGGGGTTCGAATCCATTATCTACCGAATATTGGATACTGGCCACACTTAAGCGACTGCAGCCATCGAACTCGGTACTAGGGTGTTGTTTTATGGTCTTATTGTGATGATGAATCCTGTCAATTTTCATTGCAGGATTAGGGGACACCGAACATGGGTCTTCCATGAGCAATGGATTGGTCAGGGAGGACCAATACCTTGGCCTGCCTGTTTACCTGACCTTAACCCTTTAGATTTTTGGCTTTGGGTACATGATGTTTGTGGTCCCCATAAATGATGTGGATACACTACGAGAATGTATGTTCAGTGCCTGAGATGCAATCCAGCAACAGACAGGGGTGTTCTAATGAATGCAAGGATTCCATGCAACATAGGGTGGAAGGCTGCATTGCAATAGATGGTGGTCACATCGAGCACATGTTGTGAAGACTAGATCAAAGACATGGTAGTGATAGTGGACTATAACTCCAAAGACATTGGGTTTGGAACCAATGTTTATACAACCTTTTTACCTCAGTTTGTTACGTGCTGCCTCCTCTGTAAATAATGGAACGTTTTTCAAGGATGTACATCATTGGAAGAAAAATGAATGAATGAAAAGTGGTAGTGGTGATCATTGTTTTGACATAATGTGTATCAAATAAGGTTATATACATTCAAAACTTAGTGTAATGTAATCTGTTGAGAAAGTATAGTATGAATCAACTGACGTTACAACACTGACAGTGGTATCATTGAATAAACAATTACTTGCAGAATTTAGCAAGTGATAAATATAGGTAGAGCCCTGTACAGATATATGAGATAATATCCGGATATGCACTTCCTTCGTCCGCATCTGCAAAATGGTTATCCGTGGATAATTTAAATATTTAACTACAGTATATTACACCCAAGCTATTGAAACGGATAGATCTGTTAACATAATACAACAGGCCTGATACCTGGCACCAGAACCCCTACAGTCACGAGTTTATGAGGGATTTTCTATCACAACAAGTACCGACTTACTGACCTTTGTTCCTTCCTTCCATTAATTGTGGGCAGGAGCCAGTTAGGCTTAGGTCAGATTTATGGCTTTATGGTCTCAAGGCTCTTTATATATCACTATTTTCCCATATCACTGTCAAGGGTCACCTAACCACAAGCAGAAACAAGGGAAAATCAATAAACATCATTATTTAGAAATTATCAGCAAAATTATCTGCACTGCCATACAGTTTGTATCTGCCAAGACACTAACTTCACGGATATCTGCATCCATGCAGGGTTCTAGATATAGGGCTTTGATAAAGAACGCAACCGTTGCTAAAACGGGTCACAGATTTATTTTAATATATGTTGGGAGGATTTTACCATGCCCAATAAGCAAACTTAGATGGTAAAATTATGAATGTCTCAATTTTTTTTAATAAGTAATATATGCTCACTGGCAAAAAAAAAAAAAAAAAAAAAAAAACCTATGTATTTCAGACAAAATTTAATGTTAGTCCATTTGAAACTTTGTATAAATTACAGTATATGTTATGACATTACAACAATACGGTAATGTGTTAAAATTTAATTAGCCCATTTGATAAGTTTCACCGCAATAACTGATTAACATTATTGAGTGTGACAGTCACAACACTAATACTGCTATTTGCTGCCTTTGGACAAAAATAACCACAAACAGCTATCTTAAGGTTTATTGCTGTGAATTCTTGTGCTGCGTATTTTTGTGCACATTATGGCTTCTCTACAATAGTTAGTCTCACTTCTAAGTCAGGTCATAATGGCTCTTTCACCTGAAAATGCAGTAAGGGCCATGATATTAGTGAAGAATGGGCGCAGTATACACTATGTTGCAGACATTATAGGCACGTCTTATTCTAAAGTGTACAGAACTGTTAAAAGGTACAGAGAGGACAATATCTACAACAGGAGGCCCTGTTTTAGTTGTTGGAGAGGCATTACTGAATGCGATGATCACTTACTCGTAATACAAGTTCTTCATGATCAACACAGAACAAGTGTGGATGTCAGAAATCATTTGCAGCAAGTACGGGGCACAAATATCAGCAAAAGGACAGTAGGAAAGAGGTTGTACGAAGCGGATTTGAAGTCCAAGAGGCCCGCCACAGGACCTCTGCTTACACGTGAGCACTGTGCCTCTCGAATGCAATTCGCCAACCCCCCATCGAAACTGGACTGTGGAGCAATGGAGCGCAGTGCTGTTTGTAGATGAAACCAGATTCTGTTTGAGGGCACCAGATGACAGGGCGAGGGTATGGAGAAGGTCCGGGGAACATTATTCACCTTCTACATTCTCTGAAAAGAAACTGTTCAATGGAGGCTCTGTGATGGTCTGGGCTGGGATTACCACTGATGCGCACAGGGAGCTTGTGTTCATCGAGAATGGAAGTCTGACAGCCCACCGATACATCGAGGAGATTTTAGTGGATCACATGGTGCCTTTTGCACTTGTCATCGGCAAGAACTTTATCCTGATGCATGACATTGCTCGCACACGTTGCCATTCGTGTATGTGAGTACCTAGATGAAGTCGGAACTGAGCGCATGGTGTGGCTTGCTCGTAGTCCTGATCAAAACCCGATAGAGCATGTCTGGGATATGTTTGGGAGACATGCTAGAAGTCAAAAATATTTAAGCTCTTTAAGTCTTTAGGCTTTTTCAATCGTGAAATTACCGGCATTTCGCCCCAATGTAGCAGCGGGCTCATCAGTTGGAATGCTACACCTTTCCAAGATGCTGGCGCTAGTGTACCATTCAGACACCACTGCAAGCCTCATAAGTAGGACAATGTAGTGACAGTGCACTAGGGGAAGCATGTGCTTCCACTTGTATAAATGCCTACCTTTGATACTAGGAGTTGTTCCCCTGACACACTAGCTCAACTTTGGGCTGTGCTCCAGGCAGAATGGGAGAGCTCATACCACAAGAGACTTTGCATCCTGAGCATGCCTGATGGAATCACACTCAATTTGAACTTGACAAAACATCTCCACCTTAAAATTTACACATTAAGAACGCAATGAACAGAAAAGCAAATATAAACAAGTACTGGTAGTGTCTCTTATGGCTGACCTGATTATAACAAATTTTATAAAAAGTATTTTTGCACCTGCCATTTCCTACATTATCATGACATGACAATGAAGCTGTTTCTTCAACTTTTTTTACAATAGTGTCATCTTCAGTTATATTTCACTTTGCTGCTTCCTGGAAGTATGTAAAGTAGTTTATTTTCTTCATCTTGAAAATCAACACATGCAAACAAATAATAACAATATACAGAATGTTTTCTCTTTCAACGACTTAGTTTATGGACATGCCAGCTTGTACCATCACATCAATTCTTCTGTTGAGGTATTCAGAATCTCAAGTCAGCCGAATACTTCTTTCAAAAGTTTATTTGTAAACCACACAGAAAACATGCATTATTTTACGCTAACAACATCCAACTTCAGGAAAAGGAATGACGTCTCAGTACTCAAGGATGCAGTGATCAGAGTTATATAAACAGTATAGTCAACATACAATATTAAAGTTCCTAATTTTACATAAATTCTTCTAATTTTAGTACTTTCTTTGGCAACGATTTTAAAGCTGTGCAAATATATTTCTCGTATGAAATTTCTGGATATTTAAGGGGTACATGCACCCCAACGTCCCCACAAAAAAAGTGCTGCCTACATGAAATAAAGAGAACCATTTTGCCCTATGACGTCACACCTAAATAGCAAAATGCGTTTTAAAGCAATTAAATCGCATATATAACCCTCAGAAGTAATATCAGCATACCAGAAAGTCATGCAGACATACTGATAATCCTACATGTATTCAAAATAGTCTAATTTTTAACAATCTAAAATTTGGAACTTTACTACTTACAATTTTCATACATTATAAGTATAACACTATTATTTTTCTTCCTAGTGAGTTACTTAATAATAAAATTCTGACTTTGCTTTCCGATATTAATTCTCTGACTCTCTTAAACACTCTAAAATGACAGGTATGACATCATAACTTCTGGGTCACCCTATAAACATGGTTTAAATGTGCTCTTCTAGTCCTATATAGTGCACTATTCAGTGTTTTATATCTCAGGTAATTGTACAACAATGCAGTATTTTTGCACCTTAATTCTTTCCTCACACCTTCGTGAATATATCTAACAGCATTTACCAGCACTTGTAAGTAAACTGGCAACAATCAGTTTCTTCTCTGAACCTATTTATTTATTCATTTATTTGTTTGTTTGTTTATCTATCTATCTATCTATCTATCTATCTATCTATCTATCTATCTATCTATCTATCTATCTATTTATTTATTTATTTTTCATGCTATTAGCCCTTGGACTGGTCTGATGCAGTTCTCCAATCCATCTCACCCTACTTTATTCCACCTCACTCTTCCAAATAATCTCCATACTAACCTTTTCACTAGAGACTGACCGGCTCTTCAGATTCAACCTATCCATTTCTCGGACCATACCGAGCAAGCTCTTTGTGCTTCATGCTTAGGTTATCACGCATGTTACCGCACCATGACTTACGTAAATACCTATGCATTTTGCAGTCGAACTTACCGTGAGTTATCGTGAACGTTAAGGTACAGCCCGGTTGGCCTGGTTTGTTGCAGGTCTCCTAGGCCAGTCTCTTTGTTGCTACATAATTATCACTATTTTTATCCCATACTCCTCCCTCCAAAGCTACATGAACAAGTCCTGCATGTATCAGAACGTGACCAATCAACTGATCTCTCCTTCGAGTCAGATATCACCAAATCGTTCTCTTTAACAAATTTTTCCCGTAATTCTTTTTTTTTTCTTTAATTGTTCTCTTCACATCTACCCAGTTCAGTACCTGTTAGTTTGTGATCTGCTTGTCCCAGAATCATAAAAAGAATGTCAATGAATCGACCGATGTAACTCACCAGCTATTGTAATAACAAGGCAAATAATGGTTAGCACTGTTCTTGCTATAAAATAGCTTTTCTTGTTCTGAATTTCAGTGTGTTCTACGTGTTCTACGAGCAGTACCTGGACATCTGGGAATCCGCCTTCCATTCGCTGCTCATGTCGCTGGGAGTAGTGTGGTATGTGAGTTTTCTGCTCATGGGTCTGAACTTATTCTCCTCCCTCTTCGTGCTGCTCATGGTCACCTGTGTGTTGCTGGACCTGGCCGGACTCATGTGGTACTGGGAGGTGTCTCTTAACGCCGTCTCCCTCGTCAATCTCGTCATGGTCAGTAGCAGACTGTCATTATCTCAAACTTCTAGAAAATACGAGGGCGAGTCAATAAATAAGTCGCAAAACTGAACTGAGGCAAAAATAATCAAAGTAACATTCTGACATTTATTTCACATTTCCACATATTCACCCTGTACATTTAGGCACTAATAATAATTTTGTGTGGCTATTTCTAGCCAAGTGCAGCCCTTGTAAGGCAGACCCTCCGATGAAGGTGGGCGGCATCTGCCATGTGTAGGTAACTGCATGTTATTGTATTGGAGCATAGTGTTATGTGTGGTGTGTGAGTTGCAGGGATGTTGGGGACATCACAGACACCCAGTCCCCGGGTCAATGGAATTAACCAATGAAGATTAAAACCCCGACCCGGCCGGGAATCGAACCTGGGACCCTCTGAACCCAAGGCCAGTACACTGACCATTCAGCCAACGAGTCGGACATTCAGGCACTTATCCCATCTCTTTATAAGTCCTTGAAAGCCAACAGCAAAGAAGTCCTTTGGTTGCTGTCGCAGCCAAAGTGTATTTCTCCCCACATGTCCCAAAACACGGTGAACAAAACCTTGCGGGCCGATGGAATCGTCTTGAACTTTTTTCTTGTTGGGGAGGCGGTATATTTCCATTCCATAGACGATCGTTTGGATTCGGGTTGAAAGTGATGAAGCCCACACTCGTCCCCCATAACAATTCATGCCATGAAGTCCTTCAATGGTTAAACTTCTGGATCCAATTGAACACAGCTTTCCATGAGATAGAGTTTTCACCATAGACGGGATGGATTTCGCGATACACTTCTTCTGTGGACAGTCCTTTGGCCCACAAAACACGCACAACTGCATGCTGTTCTTCTCGTGTACAGTCATGCAACACATATGCCATCGTGCACTAACAGCCTCTGACTGACTGAGTGCCTGCGAGATATCGTACGACAAGCATACATGTGCTGCCATCTGCTGGCAAAACTTGCACGCGTAATTTCAAATGGTATAAGGCACACACATGTTTGCGACTTATTTATTGACTCACCCTCGTAGTTACATAACTTGTAATACCAGAAATAAATAGTTATTTATGCAACAGTCACAGGAAGTGATGTTTTATGTCCTAGCCACAAAAACAAGTTAGGTACACTTATCTCTTTAGTGTCTGTTGTGTACAATAATTTATCATAAGTTATGAATTTCATTACGGTCTGTGTTGACAATGGTCACTTTCCGCACTTTTTTATTATAAATTGCAGGCACGGCTTCATAATACGATCTACAGAGCTGGAGAACTACCAGAATGATGGATATAATACAGAGCAATGAGTGATCCCCTCCTTCATATTGTGTTTTGTTATCGAGCGAAAGATCGATACCCATTCAGTTACTGGTGATCTGCAACCTTGCTTGGATCTGTGAACGACAGCACTTTAGGACACTGAGCCCCCTATCGGAGAAAGCAGTAGTTATAGATAGAGCCCTGCACGAAAATACAAAATATCTTCTGCACTTCCTTCATCCACACCCGCATTCCGAATGGTTATCTGCAGATATTGTAACTATTTAACTATATTACACTGAAGGTATTGTAATGGATAGATCTGTTAACATAATACAATAGGCCTGATGACTGGTACCAGAACACCTGGTTTATGAGGGATTTCCTCTCGTGACAACTACCAACATATTGAGCGGTTCTCTTTCAGAAACTTTGTTCCTATCTTCCATTGATTTCGGGCAGAAGCCAGTTAGGCTTACGTCAGATTTTCGGCTTTAAGGTCTCAAGCCTCTTTTATATATCACCATTCTCCCATATCATTGTCAAGGGTCGCCTAACCAGAAACAAGAATAAGAAGACACCTGATTGAAAATCAATAAACTTCATTATTTAGAAATCATCAGCAAAATTATCCACACTGCCATAGAGTTTGCATCCACCAAGACACTAACTTAGCGGATAAATCCGCGGATATCCTCATCCGTGCAGAGCTCTAGTTATAGAGTCGTCCATGATCTGCATGCCTCTTGGAATTGTTGACACTTTTGCCCCAAGCATGGCTATAAATCACACCCTCTCCTCTCGAGGACACGCAAATAACTATTATTCCATATGATGACGAATTTACTTATTTTAAATTAAACATTTTACTATAAATAATTTTAACGTGTCACCACCAAAATCGTGCATGATCAAGGCAGGCGTGACCAACACAATCAATACAACAGTACCGTACACGAACAAATTATGAACATTGGGGGACGTTTAGAAAAGCAATACTCGAGAGGAAATTTGAACCAGTCAAAGAAGTTGTTGTTAAGCGAATGAGACATCAATCAATCAGAGATGCTTTTTAACTAAGTCCTCTTTGGGACGACCTTGTCTTGAAACATGTGAAAGGAAAGAAAGGCTTTTAAACCTGGTTTGATGATTTGTGTTGAAAACTTGTTGCCCCGGGTTGGCATCTCAAAGACGTAAAATCACAGGAGTGGTATTCGTGGACCTTACAACTGCGTATGACACAGTGCATCATAGAACTTTACTCATCAAGCTCTATAACTTCACCAGAGACGATGGTTTCATGAAGATTGTTGAAACTCTCCTGCAGAACGCTGGTTCTTTGTTGAGTTTCAAGAAAAGTACAGTAGGTGGAGAGATCAATGGAATGGACTTCCCCAGGGCAGTGTCCTCTCGCCAATTCTCTTTAACATCTACATGAATCATTAACCAAAGCCTTCCTATACAAGAAGCTTCATTTATGCAAATGACCTGGCTTTAGCGGTCCAGTGCAACGACTTTCAAACTACTGAAGTGTAGCTCTCAAATGCACTTAAGGAACTTTCAGTGTATTATCAGAAGAACCAGCTACTGCAAAACCCTGCTAAGACCCAGGTGTGTGCATTTCATCTTCGAAATTGAGAAGCTACGAGGCAGCTGGGCATGATGTGAGAGGATAAGCAACTGGAGCATTGTTTTACACCAAGGTACCTGGGTGTTACCTTAGATCAGACCTTAACACGCAAGAAACACTGTGTTAATTCTGGACAGAAAGTCTCAGCCCGAAATAACATCCTCCGGAAACTTGGCTCAAGCAAATGGAGAGCTCATCCAACTGTGTTAAGAACCTCATCTCTTTCTCTCAGTTCCTCTGCGGCTGAGTATGCATGTCCTGTCTGGTTCAGCTCAGCCCATACAAAGCGGGTGGATACAGCCCTTAATGAAACATGCAGAATAGTTACTGGGTGTCTGAAACCAACTCCCATTGACAAACCTTACTGCTTGGCTGGTATTGCTCCTCCAGACATTTGGCGAGAAGTGTTCACAAGGCAAGAGAGGTCAAAGGTGGATCTTACAAACACCCACCCGCTATTTGGGCATCGACCTCCACCCAGAAGACTGAAGTCCAGGAAAAGTTTCCTCAGTACCTCCAAGGCTCTGGATAAACCAACAAGAACAGCACGTTATGATATGTGGTGAGCTAAAATGGAATATCTTTGTGACTGGTTGGTGCCTTCTGAATCTCCACCCCTGGTCATCATTTGGAATTGACAACCTGGAAGGCACTGAATCAATTGAGGAGTGGAGTAGGTAAATCCAAGGATAACCTATTTTTAAAAAATTGGGTTATTTGAAAGATCGGTCAGACTTATGCGATTGCAGGGAGCAACAAACTACCCAACTCCTGTATGACTGTCAGTCCTGCCCTGTTCGTTGTACACTTCAAGACTTGACACAAGCCACTGAAGAAGGAATTGCTGTTGTCCATTTCTGGGCAAACTTTTTGTGAAATATGCTTTTGACATAAGATGTACTTTGTTTTGTTTGTATATAATACCTTATTTATATTGTAAGTTTTTTCAACACAAAGACAAAGACAAAGTTACCTCCGTACAGGCCATGAAGGCCCTTGGAGGAGTGGAAGGTAAAGGCTTCCACCATTGTTAACCGTGGCACGTGATGGGGTAGAGTGGTTAGCTCTATGCCCAGCCACTTTTGCCCCCAGGAATTAACCTGGTACTCATTTTTGGTGTAGGCTGAGTGAACCTTAGGGCCATATGCACCTCCGGAAGTGGAAATCTCCTTTCTTAAATTCTACGACTTTCTGATGGGGATTTGAACCCACGTCCTTCCGAGCGAACCGAGCATGCCTTTACCACCTCGGCCAGGCAGCCCCTATTTTCAACACACTGCCACAAAATAAATAAACCATATATTTTCTTTTTTAGGTAGTTTAAAAATGTATTTATTCAAAATTAATTTTGGCAGGCTGAAGAACCTAACAGTTATACATATACATTAAAAGAGATGGCTTCAAAGATGACCCCCCCCCCCCAAAAAAAAGCGCACAATTAAATGTCACAGCAGCGCCTTTGACTTAAGCAAATGAAGAAGACGCCTGGCATAGAAAGATATAACCTCCGCTCTTCATGAGAAAAGACATCTAATTGGTCGAATACACCTTTATGGACACTGAAGGTCATGCTTGTTGCTAGAGGAACGCTTATACTGGCTTGTTTTGCAAGTTAAAGGTTAAAGCTACAAACAACATAACTTTACCTTTTCAGTTACCTAGGGTACCATCAATTCATCTCTATTTTCATTTATATACCTACCTTCATATTCTACACTTCTATTACAATTAATTAGTATAGATATCAGTCAATAATGTGTACTATCTTGCACTAGGCGGTGGGGATAGCAGTCGAGTTCTGCAGCCACATCATCCATGCATTCGACCTCTCTGAGAAGGAGACCAACGAGGAGAGAGCAGTTGATGCACTCGTCAATATGGGTAGCTCGGTAAGTGGATACCTTGCAAGTCATTAACAACAATTAGTGTACGTAAATAAGTCAACAAGCATAACATTGATCATTTCTTCTTGTTACAGGTATTCTCAGGCATAACGCTCACAAAGTTTGCAGGAATTGTCGTGCTGGCATTCGCAAAGTCGCAAATATTCCGTGTCTTCTACTTTCGAATGTATCTTGGCATTGTGTTGATCGGTGCTGCACATGGCCTCATCCTGCTACCAGTAGTACTCAGCTACATTGGTTCGTTCTACCATTGATTGTAACCATTACAGTGATATTGACAATGCAAAATTTCAATTGTATAGAAAGATAATAATTTCTCTGTGAGTGAGTGAGAGAATGAATGAATTACAGACTAGCAGAGTGAAAGGAAGTATGTGTAGGCCTGGATTTCTCAATAGGCCTCATAGGCCAGGGCGTAGGGCAGCACTTTGGTTTGCGGGGGGGGGGGCAATATTATTTTCACTGGGTGAGTTGGCCATGCAGTTAGGGTGCTGTGAGTGCTGTGAGCTCGCATCCGGGAGATAGTGGGTTCGAAACCCCACCGTCGGCAACCCTGAAGATGGTTATCCGTGGTTTCCCATTTTCACACCAGTCAAATGCAAATGCAAAGGCAACGGCCACGGCTGCTTCCTTCCCACTCCTAGCTCTTTCCTATCTCATTGTTGCCATAAGACCTATCTATTATTTTTTAAAAATTTTAAAAAGAGAGAGAATATGTATTCTCAATGCATTTTTTCTTCGACCACATAAATGAATTCATGCAGCATTCAGAACATCATGAAGAATATTTTAAAGAGATAAGCTCGCAGTGCCCAGAATAGCAAACATACATATTCGTATTTATTATAGACTTTGTGATCAAGAATTGAAAATGTTCTTTACTCCACCTTGTTCAATGAATGTTTGGATCTGAAATCTAACCTGGGGTTGATAATTAGTCTGAGAATGTGTCCTATCTATCTCAGTTTCTTTGTGAAAGGTGATGCTTGTTGTTTAAAGGGGCCTGAACATTTAGGTTACCAGCCCCTTCACGAAGGGGATCTTATATGAGAATAGGTATATATAAAAAACAAGTAAGATACCCATGCTTTGCTACGGTATTATACTGAAATTTATAATTGAATGCTTACCGGTATTGTTTTAGATATATAATCCGCCGAAATTCGCGATCTGACTCATTTTCTAATAGATAATGGCAAGTTTCCTCCCATTTTTCAATCTTTCTTTCCAGCAATCGATTTCGTATTTCCCGGGCTAAGTCCAGGTATTCCACTTGGTCAGTTGGGTCCCTAAATCTTTGCCATCTTTGGTGACTTGGCGGTACTGAACCCGCGGCCGGACTGCATTCGAAGTCATTACCCGTCCAGGACACGTTTCCAGCGCGGTCCGCACATTTGACAACGGTCCAGAACATTATTATTATTATTATTATTATTATTATTATTATTATTATTATTATTATTATTATTATTATTATAGATGTTCTGGACCCCACAGCAAGATGCAAGACCGCTACTTGGCGGTAAATTACAACTGCTGCCATTGTCATTGTTGACAATGTGACCAGCACCATTGTCGCACGTAGGCAAGTGTGCCGAATTTCTGGTGATACGAATGACATACTTCCGTGCATTATTGACCTTATTATAGAGGTGAACAATTTGACGGTCAATCTCATTCCTATCGTTTATTTCAAATGTGTTTACATTTTTATTTATATGCCAGGAGAATCTACTGTAATCTAAGAACGTTCTCTGAAGGAAAAGATGGCTGTTGAAAACGAACCCAGGAAAGATTAAAAAGATCGGTTTATGATCAGAATAAGTACATCGAAAATCTACAGCCTGTTTCCAGTCATTCGACAGGGTCAGGAATGGAATGAATAAAGCCCCATCTAGTGGCGACAATAGGAATTGTGCCGGCTGCCGAAGCACTCCTCTGGGGCAATGATCGATGAATGACAAATGAAATGAAATATTGGACTGTTGCTGGAATGAATGATGACAGGGAAAACTGGAGTAAAGGGAGAAAAACCTGTCCCGCCTCCGTTTTGTCCAGCATGAATGTCACATGGAGTGACCGGGATTTGAACCATGGAACCCAGCTGTGAGAGGCCGGCGCGCTGCCGCCTGAGCAATGGAGGCTCCTTATAAGTACATTATAAACAGTAAAATCAATTGGTCTCACCTCCTTTTACACCCCACTGCCGTTAAATTTATTCCCCTCCCCCCAAAAAAAATTAAATGGGCATATTTAAAGGAGATTCCAAACACCAATGTTCACGTCTATTACCTTCAGTTTTGAGATATAAGTATCCCTATAAAAATAATTCACTTTTTTTTCACTTCCTTTCACACTCGTTCCCCCCCTAAGTGAATTTTCCGGGAAAAAATACTTGTTTCTTTAATAGTAAAGGATCTTCTAAATACCAATTATCATGACTCTAACTTCTTCAGTTTTTGATTTATGTGTCCACATGAAAGGAATTCAACTCCTTTTCACTCCCGCCCCCCAAGATGGTTTCCCCTCCAAAACGCGTTTTTCTTTGTTTTAAAGGAGATCCAAATACCAATTTTCATGTCTTTAACAACTTTAGATTTATTAGATGTATTCTCATACAATTAAGTCACTTAATTTTTCATTTCTTTCACCCCCCCTCCCACCTTCATTGGATTTTCCGAGAATACGTGTTTCTTTACTTTTAAAGCAGATTCCAAATATCAAATTTCACGTCTGTAACATCTTCATTTTTGAGATATCAGTAGCCTAATTTAAAAGAATTCAACACAATTTTCAGTCACGTTTACCACCCCCCCCCCCTCCACCCAAGTGGTATTTCCGAAAACTAAAAATACACGTTTCTTTATTTTTAATAGAGATTTAAAAAAATCATTTTTCACTTCTGTAACATGTTAAGTTTTTTGAGATATACTGTGGAAATTCTCATTTTAAAATTTAACCCCCTTTTAGTTCCCCTTAAGTGGAGTTTCCAAAAACAAATCACCTATGTTTCTTTACATTTACAGGAAATTCCAAATACCCACTTTTTACGTCTGTAACATTTTACGTTTCTAAGATATTCTGTAGATATAGTCTTTCAAAAAATTCACCCCAATTTGTCACTCCTGTTTAACTGCCATTAATTGGATTTTCCAAAAACAAAAAAAAAAAGTATTTCTTTATTTTTAAAGGAGATCCCATATACAAATTTTCAGTCCTGTAATATCTTCAGTTTCTGAGATATGTGTATCCTCACTAAAGGCATTCAACCCATTATTCACCCTTTTACACCCCTCCTATTGGGATTTACAGAAAACAAAAAAGATATGTGTTCCTTTATTTTTAAAGGGGATTCTAAATACCAATTTTTACATGTGTAAACTTTTAAAGTTTTAAGATGTAGACACACTCACTTTAAAAATTCACCCCCCCCCCCCCCCCATTATTTGGATTTTCCAAAAACAAAAAAGTACCCGTTTCTTTATTTTTAAAGTAGATCCCAAATACAAATTTTCAGGTCTGTAATATCTTCAGGTTCTGAAATATAAGTAGCCTCATTAAAGGCATTCAACCCATTTTCACCCTTTTCCACCCTTCCTATTGGGATTTTCCAAAAACAAAAAAGTACATGTTTCTTTATTTTTAAAGGAGAGTATAAATACCAATTTTTACATCTTTAAACTTTAAAAGTTTTGAGATATAGATACACTCATTTTAAAAATTCACCCCCCATTAATTGGATTTTCCAAAAACAAAAAAATACGTCTTTCTTTATTTTTAAAGGAGATCCCAAACACCAATTTTCAGGTCTGTAATATCTTCAGTTTCTGAGATATAAGTATCCTCATTAAAGGCATTCAACCCCTTTTTCACCCCTTTTCACCCCTCCTATTGCGATTTTCCCAAAACAAAAAAATATGTGTTTCTTTATTTTTAATGAAGATTCTAAATACCAATTTTTACATCTGTAAACTTTAAAAGTTTTGAGATATAGATGCACTCATTTTAAAAATTCACTCCCCTTTTCACCCTCCCATTAATTGGATTTACCAAAAAAAGGACGTGTTTCTTTATTTTTAAAAGAGATCAAAGGTACCAATTTTCAGGTCTGTATTATCTTCAGTTTCTGAGATATAAGTACCGGTATCCTGATTAAAGGCATTCAACACTTTTTCACCCTTTTCACCCCTCCTATTAGGATTTTCTGAAAACAAAAAATATGTGTTTCCTTATTTTTAAAGACGTTTCTAAATACCAATTTTTACATCTGTAAATTTTTAAAATTTTGAGATATAGATACACTCATTTTAAAATTTCACCCTCCTTTTCACTCCGTTAGCGACGGAATATCCAAAAATTCCTCTTTTAGCGAGCACCTACATCTTAATATGAATATATCCCCAAAATTTCATTTCTTTATGTCCAGTAGTTTTGGCTCGGCGATGATGAATTAGTCAGTCGGGACAAGTTATTTTATACTGTATATATAGATAGATGCAATCTTAATTCTTCTGATGGCACAGAAGCACTGCAGCCACCAACTGCTAAAGGTAAAATACACTCAGCTTTGAATTGTGCAAAGGCTTATCTGAGGTAATCATTAGGTGAGGAACAGACTTTGGTTTTCACACTCCTCAATATAGGAGTAAGGTTGATGCAGAAAATGGAATCTGATAACTTGAAAGATGACTAACCTCACCGTAAAGTAAGAAGAAAGGCCTTCTCATTTTTTTAAACTGTGCTAAAATTAAGTTTTATCATTTTGCTGTGTCGCTGTTACATTTTTCATGTCTTGCATCTACTTGTTCAATTAATAGCCTACTGCGACTGCACATCGTTAATAATGAAAGTAATGATCATTACATTGTTTTGTTAAACGCGAGATGGAGTGGGAAGGATTCTTTACCCTAACGGGTGGCTAATAGGTAAATCCAGTTCCGAGTATGTGAACACATGAATAAATGAATGAATGAATGAATGAATGGGTGATTGGAACTGGTTGATTGAGAGAATGAATGGGCAGTGATAAATGATGTACCTATATAATGTATGTATATACATAGGCTATGTATGAAACTTAATTATTTATTAATTTATTATTATTTGTATTTATTTATTTATTTATTTATTTATTTATTTATTTATTTATTTATTTATTTATTTATTTATTTATTTATTTATTTAACCATATACTATTGTAAATATCTCATTTTAAGCATTGGTATAGGAAACATTTTATATGTACGTGGGGCTTGCCTTGTCCTTTCTCCAGAATAATTGACACCATTCATCCACTATTATTTTGGAGCTATATTACCAGTTAATGGGAAATTTACATTCTACATGTGATAGAGGATTTATAATAATAATAATAATAATAATAATAATAATAATAATAATAATAATAATAATAATAATAATAATAATAATATGAATAGAATAGAGACAAACTTATAAATATAACATTAACTGAAACAATTTAATCAAAACACTGAAAAGAAAATCAAAGCATCTTGTGAGAAAAGAAATAATAAAGTGACAGTGTCCTATGTAAAGAGAAGATCATTTATAATATACTAGCTGACATGCCCATGCCTTGCCATGGAATTCTACATTGTATACAGAATTGTGTATGAAGTAGTGTACATGCTGTAAGATTTAATCAAATTGTATGGTTCTGTGCCTCACCCGAGAAACACCACAGGGAGGTCACCATATGCCATTACTTTTTCCTTTGTAAAGTAAACTATGCTGTTCCTCATGAAGTCCAGGTTGGGAAATTTTAATTAAATTGGCAGGCTCCCTTGCCTACTGCCACTCACAATCGAGTTGCAGAGTTTTCATTATAATGTCAGACACCCCTGCTTGCTGCCAGTCAGAATCGAGTTGGGGTGTATTAATTTTCATTACAATGGCAAACCCCCTTACCTACTGCCAGTCACAAAACCAAGAAACAGAGATCAAGGATAAATCATGTGCCAAAACACAGCAAAACATTTTTTCTCGAAAACTCTTAGAGATATGAAGAACATTCATATTTAATAATTCTGGCATATCTAATTTCAAGTATTCTTGGTGTGCTCCATTGTTCAACATGACTAACCATTCAGGCAGCTTATTTAATTTTAAGGATACCAAACGTACGATTTCCTCTGACTTGCTTCACATTTTCTATCACTACATAGCCCACTTAAAATATAGCGTAATTGTAAATAGCCTGTGTGCTAACGAAAGGTTAGCTAGCTGTGAGTTTAATATGTTTAAACAGAATCTCTACTTGGCCTTGCCTACACTCAAGCACGTGCCTACTTTAAATGTCAGACCCGTGTTCTAGAACACTTGAGCTGATGTTGCCACAGTTACAGCCTGTAATTTTTTCATCAAATTTCTATAGCGGAGGAGTGTGATGTCAATATTTCAAAAACTGTTGGTTTTAGGGCCTTAAAACATGGTTTCCAGTGTCCCAGAAGGACTTACTGAATATAGTTCTTTAAATTGCTTTGAAATTAAAATAAATAAGAACAAAGAAATGCTTCTCATAAATGAAGCTGCCAATAATATAAGATAGTAGTTTTTTCACAAATTCTAATTAATACTGTAATTGGTTGAAATCCAAAATGATACTAGTGCGGTTTGCCTTATCCTTGTACGACAAATTCAATATTTCATCTGTATTTGCCAAAGGGCCCAAATCAGAGTTCTCACGGGAACCATTTGATATTCCGGGATGATATATAGCCTACAGTATGTTATCCAGAATGATAATATCTTTCAAATGTTGAAAGAAGTGTTAAAATCGGTCCGGTGGTTTCTGAGTTTACCCGTATAATCACAAACACACGTATATTGTTTATAGTAACACAATATGTTACTCGCCCAGTTTGCTATTTTAAGCTGAAGATGACACTCTTAAGTGTCAAAATCGGTACTATGAATAAATAAATAAATAAATAAATAACATGCTGTAAACTAATATCTTGTACGACATATATTTAGTATTGCAAGTGATAAAAATCATTGTTATCCATATTGAAGATACTGAATGTAGGAAGCTAAAAGGTTTATTTTGTCACCTATTCAATACATATATGTATATATGTTTATTTTGTCACCTATATGTATTGAATAGGTGACAAAATAAATCTTTTAGCTTCCTACATATATTTAGTATTGAATAGGTGGAAACTTTATTCAAATTTTAAGTTTACAAACCCACAGTCTAGTATAGACTAATAGTATTTGTGCACTTTGTTGCACATACAAATCACAATGAGTTTCAAGAAAAAAATTAATGGATAAAGAGCATGTACGAATTGCACATACTTGAAGACATTACAAGTTTTCTTTTAATCTTCCTGTGTTTGCTTTCTGAGAGGTTTATACTCTGTATCGATAGGTCCAAGAAGCAACACATTGCTGACTTTTGGAGATACTGCCGGCACGATACATTTAGTTATTGGTACCATCACAAGATGATACTCTTCTTTAAGGTCTTAGTACTGTGCATGTTCAGGGTGGTACTGCTGTCTTTGGTAATGCACATACTCCACCTATACTTCTCTATAGCTTGTCAGACTAGTTAGGATCTGCACAGGTTGGTAATAGAATGCACATATTCCACCTACACTTCTCTATAGCTTGTCAGTGATCAATCGGCAGACTAGTTAGGATCTGCACAGGTTGGTAATAGAAGCTGTGAGTTATGAATTCCGGGAATGACGTCATGTCAGCCAATTGCAATGCTAGTAGTGGTCGATGAATGGACAATGGACGATGGACAATAGTGCATGAAATGCTTCATTAGGTTATTAAAATAAGTGTGCCTTTTGGGGTGGGCCGGTTGGTGCCTGGCATTCATAATGAACACATCTCTCTTCTAAAAGCATTTAAACTAAGATTCATATATTAGTGATGTTATGCATTATATGCTGGATTGTCTATACTAGGTTTCTACCAGACCATAATGTTTTCTGTGTTCAGTGAAAAAGGTACACATACTAAATTATGGAATATGAAGGACACAAATTTAGAACATTATTATTCAACCTAATCATTAGTGAGATGGCATTGCACAGTAAAAACTTTCAGATCCTTCCTGTTTACTGATGAGCCAGGCAAAACATTTGGAAGCTCTCAAAAACATGATGTAACTACAACATTTACTAACAGATTGTATCAAATAATGTTAAAAGGAAAGCATGTGTTTTTTCAAATATTAGCTTCTAACTTCGTTTTTCATCAAGTAGTATTGAGCCGATTTAATATGTGTTCTTCAAAATGTTTATGCTGCAGGAAGAAGTTAGTTACCTCCATTACCAGAAAATCTACTAGATGTGTACGAAACTTAAAAATTGCTTTGAAATTAAAATAAAGTGAACGAAGAAATGCTTCTCGTAAATGAAGCTGCCAATAAAATAAGAACCGAGCTCGATAGCTGCAGTTGCTTAAGTGCGGCCAGTATCCAATATTCGGGAATAGTGGGTTCAAACCCCACTGTCGGCAGCCCTGAAGATGGTTTTCCGTAGTTTCCCATTTTCACACCAGGCAAATGCTGGGGCTGTACCTTAATTAAGGCCACGGCCGCTTCCTTCCCAGTCCCATTCCTGTCCCATTGTCGCCATAAGACCTATCTGTGTCAGTGCGACGTAAAGCCAATAGCAAAAAAAAAAAAAAAAATGTTTAAATAAGATCGTTTTTTCACAAATTCTAATTAATAACCTGTTAAAATCCAAAATGATACTAGTGGATGAAACTTTCTCTTTTACCTATAAATATTTTAATCAAATATTCATATGCTGCATATAAAGGTTATTTTATCCCCTAGTGTTTGCGTTGTTGCCAAACAAATTAACAACTAATGCTAAGTTATTTCAAACATGTAATCCAATTGTGCTCCAACATTGAACAGACCCTCAATGCTCATACTGCTGTACTAGGACTTCAAAAATTCCATCCATAACACTGTCACTAGAGTTTGGCCAACATAACATATAACAGGATATAGGTTTCATATTAACGCATCCTGGTGTAGAAAACTGTAGGAGTCTCACACATTGTTCATAACAACAAAGAGATAAAAATCTGTTCAGTAAAACACTGCTAGAAAATATTCACTTTCTAATTCTACTATTTAAACCTTCTACGTTTTGGCAACTTTACATTCATTGCCTGTGGACACGTTTTATGTCATATGGTATTACTACTCTCTTGCCTAAAATGTTCCAAACTGCTGTTCTAGTCAAGCATCTTGTGAGAAGTCCCGTCTATATGCCACTACATTAAACATTAGCGTAGTTGGGGTCCTGCCCTAACAAAATTCACCTCATCTCCTAAATAAGATACGCGTAAAATTTCATAAAATCACAACCCAAAACCCAATGCACAGTACATTAACATCTCAATAAGAAGATATGGTAATACCTATTCTGTAATGGGAACAAAGAATCCACAACCTCGCTCAAAGATATTTAAAAAAAAAAGGCTTACCTATGCTAAGGAACAAGGAACATACTTTGTTATGCTACTCTCTATAAATCATAGCTGAGAAATACAGCCACCGAGACTCGGCTGGTATCCCTGAGGAGGCATTTTTTATTTTTATAAGTTTCTTCACTTCCTGGGAAAACTGAGTTTTTAGGTTGTGTATTTTCTCAGTATTTCCTTCAGTGGGGTGTTTTGAGTCCTCTGCATCGGTACTGAAAGCATTGGGTGTCATAATTCTGTCCTTGAATTCACTGCTGTGATCCATCCCAAATTTCTAGGAAGCTCTCAGTTTTTGTATTAATTCACCAGTGTTCTTCCTGTATCATATGTATGGTGCTTGCATGAATCAAATTACATTTTCTAAATTAAATAACAATAGACAGAGATATAAATGTGTGAAATGTGATCACCTACCGGTACTTACCAACTTGCGCCTTCCATTTGCACAAAATAGGGTCAGAGTTTATCCGTGTAAGTAACTTGCAGAAGCTCACGACGTGCCCTTCACACTAACATGAGACTGGCTGCAAGAGTCATGCCCAAGAAATTGCTAACCACTGTAAGTCAGCTTCCTAAGGAATTTAGACCTGCAATTCGTGCAGCAAGTTGCTCAGTGCAATTAAATCCTTCCAATAAATGTAAACCCAGTCTTAGTTTCTGAACATTTTTAGAAGACAGATTTTTGAAAATTGTCATCTATCAATTTTCTCCTCCAGCATAAGTGCCTTACTTCAGAAGACATTTTCACTGTATCACGAATCCACAGTACAATATCAAATTAAGGAATCATTAGGATTCACAGTTTTATTAAATTTCTGCAATAAGTGTAAAGCCAGTCTTAGTTTCTGAACAATTTTAGAAGACGGATTTTTGAAAATCGTCATCAGTCACTTCAGTTTTCTCCTCCGGCGTAAGCATCCTATTTCAGAAGACATTTGGACTGTATTCCAAATCCACAATATGATATCAAATTAAGAAATCATTAAGGTTCACAGTTTTATTCCACTATGGTTCACAATTTTATTCCACTCATACTCCACTAATTGCATGCGAGCACAAAACTGAGAATGCATCATAAATACCCTACAATGTGCTTTGCAAGAGGGATAGAAGGATTAACAGTACACTATTTACAGCCCAGTAGGAGCAAGAACTTTTTTGTAATCTGCAGCACAAATGAGAGAGTACTCTGTCAAGGATGCTGTGGAATCCTCCAAGGTCCTTGAAGAAGGCAGTTACCGAGGGTGTGTTAATGGATTGTAGAAGTCCTAGAACACCCAGTCTCATCCTTACAAAACTGAAAATGATTCAATAGTGTTTAGTAGCAGTTACTCTTGAATTGCTCCATTTTCTTAATAATCAATCTTATATCCACTTATTTTAGCGTATAAATGTTCAACCTTTTAATGATTTGTCCTTTAGACAAGTTAATAATGTAAATTAGATCCCATTTTAATGGTTCAAAAGTTTAGTGGTTTTACTGGAGAACATCTACTGATCTTAGTCCCAATATCAGAGTAACAAGGCTTCACATTCATCTTGACAAGTGGAGGTGGTGCTACTATTCTCTACGTACTTCTTATTTTGCGTGTGTGGTTCTGTAGAATGGTCTGCTGCTGACATATCATAAGTACAGGATCACTGAACATAACTCATTATTTTCATTTCAGGACCTCCGAAATGTGTGAGTAGAAAGACAATCTGGGAGCGTGAGAAACTCAACAACATGGCAGAGTGATCTTGGCAACACATGCAAGGAGTTCTTCGATATATCTTCACCACGTGAATCATCTTTTTCATGCCAGTCTTTCTTCGATGTGAAAGCTGGCACTAAGAATTAGATTGAAATTAAATCAGAGAAAATGTATTTCACTGATTCACAAAATATTACTAGTCGATATCTTGAATTACAATGCATACATTTACACAAAGCTTAAAAATTGTTAACAATTCCACCATTCCATTTCTGTTCCTTAATCCAGTGATCAGTTTTGTGAAAGTGCATGTACTAGAACATACTCAAAACAAAAGTTGAGTAGTTTGATCCCGAGACTCTTGAACAATCAGCGGCAATACGTACAGAGGTTTACATTCACTCATTCCAGGTACAGTATCGGACAGAGAGTAATTTTAAGTCTTAGTATACTTTCCCCAGTGCTACACATTAGTGGTGGGGACGGAGCGAGTGGAACTGTAGAGTAACTCGGTTCTTGAGGTTATGTGACATCACAGCAGAGCACTGATTCAACTCGAATACTCCGTATAGCGCTGCGGGTGCTTCAGTAAACCTCCCAGCCAGGCTACACTCGCAACACCACTGTGTTGTTCAGACTCCAGACTGAGATGTCTGTTCTATTTGTATGTTTCCTTATACATATATCTCTGTTTAAAGTTTTGTGCTATATTTTCTATCGATATTTGTAATAAGAAAGAAGCAATAATGCCACGAAAGTCCTCCCAAGCATAGCGGTATTTTACTAACAGTCCAGGTAGAAAATCCGCTACTTGTAAAATTTGCACTCAAATCTATTGTACAGGTGGAGGAATGTCAAATTTATGGAATCACATAAAACGGATGCATCGTAAGGACATGGTACAAGATAAAGTTGCACATCGTGAAAGTAATTCCATTTCTACGTATGGAAGAGACAGTGCAGGAAAAAATAAGTTGCATAGGAGCTTGGCTACTTTTGTATGTGAAGACATGCAGTCACTGAGGGTTGTAGAAGATAGAGCCAGATCTGTAGCTTAGTTCCTTTCCAACAGAACAAAGATGAGCTAGGCCACCATAGTTAAATTGGTAGAGCTACCAACATGAAATCGGGAGGTTGTGGGTTTGTATCCCACTGGTGTCCGGTTGGCTATTTTTGTTCTGTACTTAACATCTCTTCAACATGTACTAAATGTATGTCACACAACCTAATAGGTTGAAAATCGATTTGGATTACAATATTCAATATTCATTGACTCTTAAGTGAACTTGCTCTTGCATACCTTAGCATACCCACCACATCTGTACCCACAGAGGAGGTGTTTTCATGTGCTGGACAAGTTCTTTTAGACAGAAGGTCGTCGCTTTCTGCAAAATGAGCTGAAACTCTGATATTTCTGAATAGAAATTCCTCATATTTAACACCTGTTCCATGCAATACAGAACACTAGCGGTATTTCCCATAATGTCTGTACACAACGTGTTGTGTCTGATTTTTATACTTGTCACAAGATGAAAAATTGAGTTCATTTGTATAATATATTTATTTCCATTACTGATGTTATCATAACAGATTTGTCATTTAACTCCTTACCACATAGTAATCAATGAAATGTTTGACATTATATGAGTTTAGGCATATTCAAAGAACTAGATTTAGTTACATCAATTATCACGTTATGGAATATGGTATGTTTATCCATATGCATTAATATTTATTTATTCATTTGTATGTTTATTTCTTTATTTATGTCTACTTGATATGCCTCATATTAAACACAGATTTTGAGTACACTGTTTGTTATGTTACATTTAAAATTTATATTACATTATAACAGTTGTGCAAGTAACCAATAATAGAAAGCAAGGAGCATAGTACCACTGATAATAATTGATAAGCCTCTTTAAAAATGTAAACTGTAGCTTAGAAGGTCAATATAAAGTTTGAATTTACCGCTATCAAGTTGTTTAACAGAGTAATGACATCAGAGTACTTGCTTCGAACCAAACCGCTCCGTCCCCACCACTACTACACATCAGCCCACCACAGCAAAAGAGGATTCAGCCTCCTTGGATGTTCAGATCAAGTGAGAGAGGCGTGTCAATGCAGGTGGTAGACAGGAGATCGATCGCAAGCCTTGAAAAGATTTTCAGTATGTTCACTACTCATCAACTGAGTTAACTAAGTAACATTTTCAACATATTTCTTTTTCCTGTTCACATTGGTGTACTTGGAAGGAAGAATTCTGTTACAACCTTCTCCACGTCATTGTCTCCCTTCCTTGAGACTCTCCTTAATATTCTGTATTTATGTTTCGTTTTATTTATTCATCTGCCTGAAAATACAAGTGACCACAAGGATCTAAAATACTATAACAAATTTTAAAATTAATAGCCTATAGTAGTTATAAACAAAGGTAATAAAATACAAATAGGAAAAAGAAACATGTACCGAGGGAGTTGGCTGTGTGGTTTGGGCCACGTAGCTGTGAGATTGCATTTGGGAGATAGTGGGTTCAAACCCTACTGTCGGCAGCCATAAAAATGGTTTTGCATATAGTTTCCCATTTTCACAGAAGGAGAATGCACCTTAATTACCTTAATTAAGGCCATGGCTGCTTCCTCCCCACTCCTAACCCTGTCCTATCCCATCATCGCCACAGGACATCTCTGAGTCAGTGCAACGTAAAACAGATAGCACATTTTAAAAAACATGTAATCTGTGGTGCACTGAGTGTATCAAAATGAGAATACATGTAAATAATGTATCAATATCCCGATTGATCTCTTAAATTCATAAGTTATGAATTTCATTATGATCCATATTGACAATTGATCACTATCAGAGGGTAGAGAAAGGTCCATTTATTCAATACCAATAGATTAATACCTTATATAATTGGTAGTAATTTTGACCTTGCTACATAAGGTAGTCTTCAGCCATGATCAAATCGGAAACTCATGCATACTTATAACCACCAATAAAAAAATACAAATTGGTATGTCTTAAGTAAATCTAAAACAGTGATGAAATGTCTGACTACACATTCGACATAGTCCAACACCAGTCACAACATTTAATATGTCATTTTAGTTTCAATTTTAAATGTGTAGTCAGACATCTCATCACTGTTATAGATTTAGATTTTACTTAAGACATACCAATTTGTCATTTTTTTGTGGCTATATGTATGCATGTGTTTCCAGTTTGATCATGGCTGAAGATGACCTAATGTAGCAAGGTCGAAACTAGTACCAATTACAGTATATAATATATTAATCTAATGCTATTGAAAAGGTGGATCTTTCTCTACCCTTTGACAATGATCTCTTAACTACACTTATAAACAAGTAAGTCACGAAAGAGATAACTATTTTAAAAGTATTTCAGTACTACTAATTCTCTATAAAAGCTGCCTATTACCTGTGTTAAAATTACTCAGAAACTCAACTCCTTGTACAAATATACCATATATGTAATTAAAATGTTTATGGTTGACTTACATGAAATATGAAAATCACAAAATAATAAAACTCTTTTTCATTATCAAAAGCATTGCATTAAATTTCCAACTTGTCAAAAGAGAATCTTGACATTTGGTAGCATAAACAAGAATCTTTAAAGAATATAAAATTAATATTTCTTCCAATAACAACTGTTTGTAATTTGTATACAATATGATCGAGTAAATGTATATGCGATGTTTTATCTAGGGTTACCTATTGTTAATTCATTTTCATTCTCTGTTTCAAATTAAACCTTGGTTGAATATAGAAGAAATTATTTTCGGGCTTCCAGACTGTGGTCAAATTGGGTTAGTAGTTCCCAATGTTTCATAGGAAACTGCATCCGGTATTATCAAGGGGACTATTCTCTCTGAAGTGTAGTAAACCCAATCCGACCACAGCCTTCATGCTTGGGAAATGACTTCTTCATCGACACATCGGCCGTGGAATCTTAAGCTAACGTGTTAAACCCCAACTGTATTTAAGTTTAGTGTGCACCATAATTCAGAAACCATTTACAAACAAAATAAGTTATGAATATGTACATCAGTAAGAAATACCAAAGTTTCAATACATTTTGCGGGAGACAAAAATGCCAAGTATCAGCTGTATTAGAAGCCGATTCATGTTCTAAATATTCTATTTATTTATTGTATGGTTTTTAGTGCTGGGAGTGTCCGAGGACATGTTCGGCTCACCTGGTGCAGGTCTTTCTAATTGTCGCCGATGAGCGATTGCGCGTTAAGAGTGAGATGATGATGATAATGAGGTAGGGAGAGGTTGTAACCCGGTGTCGACACATAGCCCACACCAAGGGGTCTGCTCAAGGCTTCATGTCCTCATCCGACGGGCGAATTACCATCAGCAATGTCATATGTCTTCACTGCATATGAAATCCGGCTCCATGGCTACATGGTTAGTGTGCTGGCCTTTGGTCACAGGGATCCTGGATTTGATTCACGGCAGGGTTGGCAATTTTAACCTTAATTGGTTAATTTCGCTCGCACGATGGCTGGGTGTATGTGTCGTCTTCATCATAACTTCATCCTCATCACAACGCGCAGGTCGCCTACGGGAGTCAAATTAAAAGACCTGCATCTGGCGAGCCGAACTTGTCCTCGGACACTCCTAGCATCAAAAGCCACATGCCATTTCATTTCATTTCACTGCATATGAACAACACGGCAGAGAGGTTTGGAATAGAATCCAGAATTTGGCATGCAATCTAGTGATAAGAATTTGACCGAGCTCGATAGCTGCAGTTGCTTAAGTGCGGCCAGTATCCAGTATTCGGGAGATAGTAGGTTCGAACCCCACTGTCGGCAGCCCTGAAGATGGTTTTCCGTGGTTTCCCATTTTCACACCAGGCAAATGCTGGGGCTGTACCTTAATTAAGGCCACGGCCGCTTCCTTCCCACTCCTAGCCCTTCCCTGTCCCATCATCACCATAAGACCTATCTGTGTCGGTGCGAAGTAAAGCAACTAGCAAAAAAAAAAAAAAAAAAGTACTAAGAATTTGTACACCACCACCTCTCTACCCTGCCAACCAACATTCTGACAGTGAAATTTTTTTTCCTCCACCGGGACTTGAATTGATTGACCACGGTGTCAGACCATACAGATTTCATACCTTCGATCAAGACTACCAGGCGATTAATAAGGCTCAAATCGCAGGTACAACGTTATGAATGAGAATGAAATATTTACGCGTCTGTCTATTTATTACATCATCAGCCAAGAGGCTGGTTGGATCCTCATATAACACCACCAAAGGTTATGCAGTTGTAGGGAAATCTGATGGCATTGCCAAAAAGAGGTGTACTTGATAAGATGAGGAGGGAGGTAGTTCGCCGTTGCTTTCCTCACTAGCCAGAAAGTGAAACTGCAGCATAACTGACCCTGTGAGTAATGCCTTTCATAACATTTACTATTAGACGCACTAGTCATGCTCCGAATTCCACTTGTAGAGCCCAAAATTATGCGCACAATCAAATCTTAAAATATGTATGTAAATGCACTGCCATGGAAAAGAAATTACAACACTTAAAAAGCTATGTCCAATTGGACGTAGGTATAAAAGCTGCATGCTGGAGGATTGTAGCTGAACTGCTAAGCATTTCATTGCGCTGTGTCCAGCCACACACCAGACAGGATGATCTGTGCCTAAAAGTTTGAATAATACCAACATACTGTAGTTGGTCCATTACAGAACATTATAAGTTTTCCAATTAACTCATTCCTAGTTGCTAGCATTGCGCCTCAGTGTGCTAAGTTGGGCTCATCAGTTGGTAAATAGCACACCTACCGAGATGCATGGCTAGTGCATACTATGGGGGTCACTGCATAGGCTGCTTGGAGCCACCAGCAGTGCCAATGCACCATGAGAGACTTTGTGTCGTGATGATGAAATGATTACGAAGACGACACATACACCCAGCCCCCGTGTCAGTGGAATTTACTATTTATGATTAAAATTCCCGACTCTGCTGGGAATCGAAGGCTAGTAAGCTAACAATTTAGCCATGGAGCCAGACACTTTGTGAAAGAAATGCATAGATTCCCCCAGATTCTGCCATATCGGTTTATAATTTTGCCAATGGAGGATGGTAACATGAACAACAACATCACTCTGCAGGCTAGTGGTGGACTTGGAAGTTTTCTATTTATGAATTATTATTTGTCACACATTTACTCCACTTTTATTACGGTGATAAATTGTGTATGCTAAATGTAATTATCAAAATCAATCACTACTGATCTGCATTTAGGGCAGTCACCCAGGTGGCAGATTCCCTATCTGTTGTTTTCCTAGATTTTTCTTAAATGATTTCAAAGAAATTGGAATTTTATTGAACATCTCACTTGGTAAGTTATTCCAATCCCTAACTCCCCTTCCTATAAATGAATATTTTCCCCAAGTAGTCCTGTTGAATTCCAACTTTATCTTCATATTGTGATCTATCCTACTTTTAAAGACGCCACTCAAACTTATTCGTCTACTAATGTCATTCCACGCCATCTCTCTTATTCTGCCAAGCTACAGATCCAGTGCCATTACAGAAATTGCAGTTGACAAAAGTAGCTATATTCTAAATCTGTGGGAGTTCTCGTGCTGGTGGAACATTTAGTGTGTTATTTTCCAATAATTTGTGTAATGAGGTAAATCTAGAATTTCCTCTATGACTTTGATATCCATCCTTCCCAATATCAGCAGCTTGCAATCTGCATCAACGAAAGCTTGTAATAATATTGAAAAATACTATTTATAATTACATATAATATAAAGAGCGTGATTTAGCCGGACATTTAATTTCCACGTATTTGCTGCCCGGTGCTCCTAGACAATTGGGAAAATTCAATTTCTCCCAATACTTCTCTGTTACTTGTTGTCACATTTCAGTTGCAGGGTTTGGAAGGTCAAAGGTATTTTTTTTGGTAATTCTTAAGTAATCATAAAATTTATCGCGATAAAGTCTTGTATCTCTGTACAAACGATAGAATACTCCGTAAGTAATTCGTTCTTCATTAAATTCATGAACCTACTTCCGATTCTTCTTTCTAATTTTCAATTTTAAGTAACTGTTATCCATCAATAAACAGTTTCTAGTGAACTTGGATAACGGCATTAGCTTGTGAACACCCTAAAACGCCTCGCGCCAAACTAAGCTAAGTGCACGGCGTAGAGATTTCGGTGTGAACAGGAAAAACGCCTTGCCCTATGCATTGCAATTCACGCTACATGCAACATACTATGCGAAGCACGCTCGGTGTGGATGCGGCCTTACTTTCAGAATCCAAAGACAATCGAGTTATAGTCAGCTTGAAATTTAAATCTCATTGTGGTAATAATAGGGAACAACACAGAACATTTAACTGCTATTAAAGTCATATCATCAATGTCGGAGGAAGTGACGTCACGTGAAATACCAATGCAACTCAAACAACAAATGTTATATGAGGTACAGCGCAGAGTTGTGTTCATACTGCTACTCCCACTATCCTGAACTGAGCACGCAACTATTTAATAAAATGTAAATGTACAAAAAACTTGGGAATTCATGTACGAAAATTGGTACAGAGGTGAAGGATGAGGTAATCTATAATATCAAAATCAAATTTTTAGTGTATAAAGCCCCTTAATACAGAATGATCCATATAAAACGAGTGATTTTAAAAATAGCATATCTTTGTTCATACTGTATGGATTCTGGCGGGTTTTGTTTCAAACGACATTGGGAGTTTAGTTCTGTGAATTATCCTAATGATGTCACCGTAGTCCATACGTTACATTTCATAGGCATTATGGCCTCCAAGATTACCTGTCATCATCCCTCCAGTTTTCTGAGCCACTCAGCCCGGCAATAAGACAGTATTAAAAACCATCTTGTTTATATGAACCGTCCTATATTACCACAGACTACAACGAAACCATCCAGCACCACAATAGCAATAACTAAAAACAATAACTGTGCTCAGCGATCTTGTCTTCACTTTCTTATAGGCAGAAAGGGAGCATAGCTCATTAAAAATTTTGTTTTACTGATATACTTATAAATAATAAGGAATGAAGAAAGTGAATAAGTTATAAAATTATTTTTACTTTCTATTTTTGTACCTTTCTTGAATTTTACCTCCTCCTGAATGTCGAATGGGATAAATTATTTTACATATCTGACTGGCAATGCCTTGGCATACATTGCAATCCTTAATCGTGGGTATAACTATTGAAAAAGATCATTCTGTCGATTGGATCCCCTTTTAGGGTGGGAGGTATATGGAATACACTGTTTCCGCTGTGAACGGCTGTATGTTCAATATATTTCTAAGTTCCATTCTTTGAAAATGTTGAAGAAACCGCTAAGTAATCGATTGATAGGGAATCTGCCACCCAGGCGATAGCCCTAATGCAGATCGTTAATGTTGATTGATTGATTGATTGATTGATTGATTGATTGATTGATTGATTGATTGATTGATTGATTGATTGATTGATTGATTGATTGATTGATTGATTGATTGATTGATTGATTGATTGATTGATTGATTGATTGATTTTCCCCCGCTGGTTTACACTAACAAATTCAGTCAAGAATTAGCCATGCCGAAGGTATCCAAACCTCGATATTTCGTCCTGTATTAGGAATTTAGGCAGGATTTCATTGAAGCTGATGGAAGTACATGCTTTCGGCAGTTACCGGTAAACAATTGAAACCTTTGTTTCTCGAGTTAAATCATGTAACCTGCTTGATGATGATGATGATGATGATGATGGTGATGATGCTTGTTGTTTAAAGGGGCCTAACATCTAAGGTCATCGGCCCCTAATGGTACGAGATGGACGACATGATATGATAATTAAAATTTTAAAATGTATGCACTCACTAGAATTTAAAACAAATGAAGATGAACAATGATTGTGAATTTAAAATAATCAGTAGATCTAATTCGCAATGCCTTATTTTAGGTAAAATGATAGATGATAGACTATGGTAGAGTAAGACATTGCCTTAAAATGCGATAAGATGCAAATTAATATTAAAAACACATTAAAACATACCGGTACAAACACAAACTAAAACAGAGTCAATTTAATAAAACATAGTAAAAGATAATAATAAGACGAATATGAAACACTGCGTTTATATGCGATAAAACAAACCACTATCCCTCATAAAATGGATGACGAGGTCTGCTGACTGCTCGTCATCTCGCAGGATGAGGGAGATGGTACTCGGGAATGTTAGACTACGGCGCAGATCGACCAGGTTCACGCACTCTGTAAGGATGTGTACCACGGTAAGACGATCGCCACAAGTACACACCGCAGGGGGTTCTCCTTTCAGTAAATAGGAGGGCGTTACTATACATTGGCCGATCCGAAAACGACATAATACCACTGTTTCCCTCCGAGAAGCCCGAAGGAAAGTCCTCCATACCTTCGTTGTACCTTTTATCGCGCTCTCAGCTTTTTCAGAAGTGGGGTAGCCTGCCATTCCATCTCCCAATGGGACACAACTAAATGTCCCAGCTGAGAGCGAATATCACTTGCTGGGACCTTGTAAGGCAACGGGGGCAATGTAACAGCCTCCTTGGTACCCTAATCAGCTAACTCATTTCCCTCTACACCCACGTGGCTGGGGAGTTACATAAATGTGGTTCTGGTGTCGCGTCCAAACACCCGGCCAGCAGGTCCTGGATCCGCTGCACCAGAGGATGCCGAGGAAAATATGTAATAGAGTAGACTAGCGAGCTCAAGGAGTCGGTACACAGCAGAAAGTGTCGGCGGTCATCGGACAGTGTGTACCGCAGAGCTTCACAGATAGCATAGAGCTCTGCTGTTTACACACTACAGGTTTCCGGGAGAGCAAAAAGAAACCTATCATTGTCGACAACGAACGCACAGCCCACTTTCGTTTCTGCCCTCGAACCATCCGTGTAAACGACGACTGAATTTGGATACCGGCCAACAACGGACAGGAAGAGCCTCCGATAAATCGAGAGGTCCGTGTTTTCCTTCGGGCCAGTGTGCAGATCCAGGATTATTTCAGGTCGTCGTATTATTCACGGAGGCACCCTTCTTTGTTGTCTGACAAGACAGTTAACCGAAGGTACATCAAACAATCTGTGACTGCTATCCAAGCGTATTCCAACTGGCTGCCTTGCTCAAAGATAAGCAGTATACAGCCGATGGTTTCCATTGTGGAATACACAAGGATAGCTTGGGTGAAGTGGCATCTGTCGCAAATTTTCAGCATAGGACAGAAGCATTTGCTGGAGCCTTAGATGTAAATGTGGCACACCAGATTCAGCAAGCAGGCTAGCAATGGGGCTTGTACGAAAAGCTCCCGTTACCAACCTAACTCCGCTGTGGTGGATGCTATTCAGTTTCGCAAGGACGCTTTGCCTTGCTGATCCATATGCTGCACTGCCGTAGTCTAACTTGGATAAAATACAGTATGTGCCCTATAAAATCGTAGGAGCACCCTGCGGTCAGCCCCCACCTCCCAAGTAGTGCTGCTAAGAAAATTCAAAATATTCAATTTCTTAGGGGTGCAATGCATTTTTAACTGCCGCACGTGTGGCTCCCACGATAATTTGCTATCGAAAAGGAGCCCAAGAAATCGGCGTCAACTACGGGAAGAGCGACATTCCCTAAATAAAGCTCAGGATGCGAGTGAAGAGTGCGCTGCCGGTATAAGTGTACAACAGAGGTCTTTGCGCTGAAAACCAAAAGCCATGTTCTAAAGTCCACTGTTCCACTCTCGAACAGCTTGCTGTAATTGTCGCTCTGCGACTGCCATATTGTGCGAGCTATAATACAGAGCAAAATCGTCCACATTTAGCGGCGGTATTACTGCTGAACCAGCAGCAGCGACAATACTGTTTATGTCAATCGCGAACAGATTGACAATAAGAACCGATCCTTGTGGGACTCCATTTTCCTAACCGTGATATTGCGAATATGCCCTCCTTACTCGGACACGGAAAAGACGGAGGGACAAAAATTTCGCAATAAATACCGGTAAGTTACCTCGGAATTTCCAGTGATGCAGGACTGAAGGGATACCATATCGCCATGCGGTGTCATAGGCCTTTTCTAAGTCAAAGAAAACAGCCACCAAATGCTGTCTTCGGAGACATGCATCCTGGATAGAACTCTGCAGGCGTACCAAGTGGTCAGTGGTCGAGCGAGCGGCTCGAAAACTACATTGGTACTCGGACAAAAGTTGTTTTTTTTTCTTTTTTTTTTTCTCCAGACACTACACAAGTCGGCGATTTACCATCCTCTCAAATAGCTTACACAAACAGTTAGTAAGACAAATAGGTCTGTAACTACCTGCATAGTTAGGCTTGAGGACAGGAATGACTATGCCCTCTCGCCACTAAGACGGAAACTAACCCTCTATCCAGATTTGGTTGAACAAACGGAGGAGATATAACAGACTATCCTCACTAAGACGTTCCAACATCTGGTTATGGACATTGTCTGGTCCGGGACTCGTGTTCTTGCAAAGCGCCAAGGCACTGCGGAGTTCCCACTCCGTAAAGGGCACGTTATATTCCTCTGAAGCAGGAGTGGCAAAACTGAGGTGATGACGTTCTGCCTCTCGCTTCAGAGTGAAGAAATCACGATAGTAATTCCCGGAGCCAGACACAACCCCGAAATGACTGGCTAGATAATTAGCAAACGAGAGTGGTCTCGATACTGTCTGCAATGGAAATTACCGGTACTGAAGATAATCCATGTATACCCGAAATACGTCGAAGTTTAGTCCACACTTGAGATAGCGGTGTAGACGACACATATCTCTCCCACGGAGCTTTCTTACTCTGCCGAAATAGAACTCGCGCCTTAGCACGGAGTTTTTTAAATGTTACCAAGTTGGCCACATTAGGCTGCCTCCGATAGTGTTTAAGAGCGCGACGATGTTCTTTTATAGCTGCTGCTATTTCTTCGTTCTACCAAGGAACGAGTTTTCGGCGAGGAGTCCCTGTAAACGATGGAATGGACTCCTCAGCATCAGCAAGAATAACTTGTATTATGTAAGTTACATCTCCGTCTACGCTCCGCCTGGTCACGTCGTTAATAATTAAAGAAAATAAAGGTAATCATTAGCTAATAACACAACAGGGCTTGTACAAATTGATTTTTTAAATAATTCTTACAATTCCTAGTTCAGCCGGCTGAAATATAAGAAAATGTAATATTTTCTCCACGAAGTGGAGAGGCGACTGCCCTCGCCCCCCTCTAATCGCCACCACCGGTAGTAGTAGTAGTAGTAGTAGTAGTAGTAGTAGTAGTAGTAGTACATTATCACCTTGTGCAGTCGCTGAAAACTTTTTTGTGTGACTTCCCCCCCTCCTTGAGTATACTATCAATCATCACTGTATTCTATTGGCAGTTACATATTGGGCCGAATTTTAATAAGCACACCATCGCAATCTACGGGTCACGACACCCGCAGAAGTATGACAGCTGCAAGATTGATGTTTTCAATAGCCGTCCAGTAACCGGAATAGCTTTGTCACTCCAGGGGTATGAAACCCTCAAACAGCAGAGAGCCATATTTGGTGTTGGGCAATACAACATTGTTCATAGGAGGTAGGATTAACAGTCACGTTGTCTATAAAAGTAATGTCTACAAGCACAAAGTCTGTATTTTCTGGTATAATACCAAAACATCTAAAATGAAATATCTACACAAATAAGGTATGCTCTTTAATTGGTCTAAAAGTTACACAAATTATGGTCCACGAATTTTCAGTGAAGTTTCTCAGGAATTTTGTACATGACATTTTCTTTAATGTTCATCTCTCCGACATTTTTAAAATACAGCTTCAGTCTGTATGATGACCTGGATTAGGACTTTAAGGGTAATTTTATAGGAAAAATAGATAAGGAAGTTAAAATGTGCTACAATAAGACAAAAATGGGGCAAAAAGTTGCTATTTCTCCAATTTTATGTAATTTATATCAACTCACTCGAAACTGTACATCTCAGTAGGTTATATACATCATTCAACAGAGGAAGGAAAAAACATAAAGCTGATGTACCTCAAAACATTAAGCATTTCTAAGTTGTTGAAAAAGTTTATTTCTATTTGGAAAGAGGGTGTTTTTGTAGATTAATCTTCTTTTCGCATCCATAGAAACCAGTGGCGTATTCTGAGTCCAAGACGTGGGCTACCACTAGACTTAGGTTACCCCTTTGCCTTTTAAGCGTTTTGAGCTGCAACGAAGAACAGTTGCCTTATGGGTAATACAGGATAAACAGGGGCATAATTACCCACACTGCATGGCCTTAAGAGTAAAAGAGAAATGTTTGCACATAACCGGCCATTAACAAAAGGCAAGGAGGCGAAACTCCAACATTCCTTATAAGAAATTACCAAAAACCAAAGTGGGCTTACGGCCCAAAGATACATAGGTTAATCCCCTACTACAAGAGGGTGACTAAAGGAGGAATCTTTAAAGCCAAGACGAGATTTACAAAATTTAGAGTTTGAAAACTTTAGGCACCCAGTTGCAAGGCTGAATGGGAGACGGCAGAGGGTCAAGACTCTTCTTTCCCTTACAATACATATTTCCCCGTAGGAAATAAAAACAAAATCCTCAGACTTCGCCGAAAATCCTACATTTAAACCACCAGTTTACAAAATTACATTAAAAGGAAACGGCTGAAACATTTCCCTCAAAATTCTCGCAGGCGCTATCACATGTTTAGGAAAATTCTGCCATTACCTTGTATCGCTGGATATTCTTCAAGCACCGGGCGAATTGGCGAGCTTGCATCCAGGAGATAGTGGGTTCGAACCCCACTGTCGGCAGCCCTGAAGATGTTTTTCAGTGGTTTCCTATTTTCACACTAGGAAAATGCTGGGGCTGTGCCTTAATCAAGGCCACGGCCGCTTCCTTCCCATTCTTAGGCCCTTTCTACCCCATCGTCGCCATAAGACCTATCTGTGTCGCTGTAAGTAACCACCAAACACACACTTTCCTTGAAATAAAGTATACTGGTGATTCAAATTTTGCACGATGAATGATGATGACATTACATAGATAATAATAGTTTGCATGTAGACACGATAATAAGCTTTTGGGCTTTTTTCACAGAGAACTTTGCTCTGTGCCTTCAAAAGATAATCTCGTCTGTTCAAGAGTAAAGTAACTTGTAAAAAAAAAAACAAAAAACAAAAAAAAAACTCTTCAAGCAGGCCGCGCCCCTGCCTCCTAGGCCTCCGTCAAGTCACACTCTCAGGCACTGGAGTAATTCAGACATGACGGCTCTAAAGTGCCCTGCTTATGTAGTTCCGTAAGGGGAAGCTTCCCGTATAAACTGAACCACACTTTGCTGATAGGCTGGATTACTGTACACAACCACGGTTTTGATTGGCTAGAGAACTTCGTATTTACAAGCATCTGATATTTAGATTACAGTAGAGGAGGAACCAGCTGAAGTGTTGACAACTTCGGTACATTAAAGAAAACAGTCTTCAGAAAAAGGTTACTAATAAAAAAAAATGAAATTTCCTAAGTTCTAGGTTTGTTTTTGGTGTGTGAGAGTGAGCTAGAAAATCGATGTTATAGCGATTTAACTGTAGAAGACGAAATTCTTTGGCAGTTTAGAAGTTCAAGTCCGTTGGCATAGATGGCCGTAGAGAAGGCGCGCAGTTTAAATAGCCGGGGAACCGCTGGTATTATTATTATTGTTACGGAGATATCCGTGGTAGTTATGCGTGAAAGAAGGTGCGGGCGTGAACGGGTCTCAAACTACGGAATCAAAGTTAATGTAAAATTTAACAAGGTTATATTTTCTTTTCAAAAACAAAGAAATAACAAGCATGGCAGGTACAAAGTAGCAAATCAAAAGGGTAGTTACAATATTTACAGAATTTGGGCTTCGCGCCCTGACTTTACACTGCTTGGGCAATCAGCTCAGTTTTACCCCAAACACAAGTTTCAACAGAGGGGCAGAAAACCCCATTCATGCCTAGGAGCCCTTGCTCCAAATTGCACTGAAAAGCCTCCACGAGGCGTACAACACTCAATTTTCAAAAGAGCCACTCGCTCTCAAATTTAAGCCTCTCCCAGGCCACACCAAACTCCACCTTCAAGTTGTCCTCAACGGACATAAACACAGGGGTAAAATACCCAATCTACTGAGGTCTATTAAATGAAAAGCAGGTTAATTAAATGACCTCTAAAATAACAATTTGAGAGGAGGCGAACTTGCACTCCTAATACTCTTTGTTTAAGACCTACTTGGCACTAGGCCGTTAATACAAGGGCTAATCCCATACTAAAGAGGTGACTTAAGAAGAGAACAATTTGTTTTACGTTATCGAAGAATAGGTTGAGAAAAATAAGTTCACCTCAAAACAATATGAGTGGGAGCTCGAGAGGGTTAGCACTCTCTATCCCAGTATGTAGCTTTAAAAGAGAATAAATGAAAAGAGTAGTTACATTTAGGAAACGGTTACATGGTGGAAAGCTTAGAACCCGCCCCGAGAGTTAAACTGCTGAGCTAGCAAAGAAAGAAGTTATTAATCGGCCATTACCTTGTTGTTGACCGCTGCCGAGGAAAGAGGCGCTTCCCGCCTCCTGCTATGTACTTAATACACTGAAAGATGGAACAGAAGTGGCCCGGAGACCCTAAAATCAGCAGTTTATATCCTCTCGCAGAAGTTTCTAGGCATTAGGGGAATGAAAACACCCTCCCGCACATTCTTTATTGGCTAGGGTACAGAAACATATCCAAGTAGGGGGAAGATACATCGGATTGGTCGAGAAAAAACTCAAAGAAATTCGGGATTGGATAAATCTAAAACAAGGGAAAAAAGAGGGGTATACAGCCAACTTAAACAATAACAGAAGGAAATTTAGCAAAGAACAAACATTTGAAATAAAAATTTCTCCAACAAAATAGTTCTTTGACTGCGCACTAGGTTGCACTATTGTTGATCTTCAGTAGTGTCCTCTAGAAGAGAAAGTTCACACTTCTTACTTCAAGCGAAACAAAAACACATCAAAAATGACACAGTTCAAAAACTCAAAGTTTTCCATGTGGTGACATCTTCAGAGAAAGTAGAGAATTAATAGCGTAGATAAAGTTCAGACTTCCTCCAACAGAGGAGTTTCAACTGGCGCACATTTTGAATTAGCGGTGTGGAGGTGTACCGCCCGGTACAATTATTATTATTATTATTATTATTATTATTATTATTATTATTATTATTATGATTATTATTATTATTATTATTATTATTATTATTATTATTATATAATTTCGTGTGGCTATTTCTAGCCGAGTGCAGCTCTTGTAATGCAGACCCTCCGATGAGGGTGGGCGGCATCTGCCATGTGAAGGTAACTGCGTGTTATTGTGATGGAGGATAGTGTGTTGTGAGGTGTGCGAGTTGCAGGGATGTTGGGGACAGCACAAACACCCAGCCCTCGGGCCATTGGAATTAACCAGTAAGGGTTAAAATCCCCGACCCGGCCGGGAATCGAACCCGGGACCCTCTGAACCGAAGGCCAGTACGCTGACCATTCAGCCAACGAGTCGGTCATTATTATTATTATTATTATTATTATTATTATTATTATTATTATTATTATTATTATTATTATTATTATTATTATCTTCATAAACACTAAACATATCACACTATCATCCACCACAGAAACACGTAATAATGATGACGTCCCACCACACAATGTTGGCGTAAGGAAGGATATTCAGCCGTAAAACTAGACCTCACTACGGTACGGGCTGACTAACGAATTTAGTAATAGGACAGGAATAATAATAGCAATAATAATGTTACCTTCCCCCTGTCGGTGGGGCCGGTAGAATACACTAACGGTATCTCTAACCAGTCGTAAAAGGAGACTAAAAGGGGTCCCAGAGGCTTTCATTTTTTAAGCATTTTTGAGCCTGACATTGCTTCCAGTTATTTGTGTCAGGCTACTCGCTTTCATATTTCTTATCCGACCACCCTTGGTCAACTGTTGTTCTTTTTCTATTCCGACGATGTTAGGTTTCCGAGGCCTGGGGAGTCTTTCATCTCCAAGCCCTTTATGGTGCTTGTATTTCTTTGGAAAATACATTCATTCTAAGCATTGTTGGAACTTTCCAAATTTTGCTTAGGATGGTTGCCCAGTTATCCTTCCCCTTGAATCAATAGAAACTTGATAAACTGTATTCCTTCAGGCCATTTACAAATGAAACTCACCAATTAAAGGATGCTGTACATGAAATACAGGCACTAGTGTAAGTAACCACCAAACACTCACTTTCCTTGAAATACAGTACACTGGTGATTCAAATTTTGCACAATGAATGATGATGACATTACATAGATAATAATAGTTTGTATGTTTGTGTTGAAACACCGGATCCCGTGAGATCTCCGAAGTTAAGCAACATTGGGCGTGGTCAGAAGTTGGATGGGTTGCCACGCGCTGTTGGTGGGGGTAAGGGAATGGAGGAGCGGAAAGGAACTGGCCACCCTACCGCACGTAAACTCCGGCTCAGGAACACCTCTGCGGAAGTTCGGACCTGCCTTCGGGCAGAATAACTCTTACCTTACATGTAGATACGATACCGTAATAAGCTTTTGGTGTTGTTTTTTTTTTTTTTTTCCTCGGAGAACTTTGCTCTGCGTCTTCAAAAGATAATCTCCTCTGTTCACGAGTAGGACCTCTAAAAATGAATGACAGTTTGAATGACTTGAATTTAAGAATGCTTTAGCGTTGTCTATAGTAAGTGGGGCCGATGACCTAGAAGTTAGACCCCTCTAAACAACAAGCATCATCATCTATATTAAGTGGTACTCTCGTTCGCCACTAGATGGCTCCCTGTGCGCAGCGCGAACCATCTCGTGATGAGGAGAATACGAATTTGGAAAAATTCAGAAAGAAATAATAACAGTGAAAGGACACCTGTATAAATCCTTAATGGCTGGCAACTACGCATTACTTAGGTGACAAAGAGTGTCCCTATTGAAATACGTATTTCCACAGCTTCCCGTATAATCCCAGACCTGTAGTGTTTAGTGTGGGTAAGAGCTCGAACATCGGGTCGGCGGATGCAGGGTGAGCCTGGGCCTACAAGTGGTCACGGCTGGTCCGTGGTCCAACAGCTCTGCACTCTGACCGGCCGACCGAGCAGAGGAGGGATGGCTACGGCTCTACGCCTCTGAATTCGGGAGACGGAGAGGGGCTGGTCTCTACCTTCGGCTGTCTTGGAAATTGTTTTCCGTGGTTTTCCATTCTCCTGCACTAAGGTGAATGCCGAGACAGTTCCTAGTATAGGTAACGAACGCCCACCCCCTCACTTTCTCCAAGCATCTCCTGGTCTGAGAGACGGCGTCACCGTCTAAGAGGCTCACTTCCCACTTCAAGGAAGTAATTAAAACATGTTAGTAGAAGTCGAACATCTTGGAACGCGACATAGATAGGGCGTGCTCAGCTATTGCTGATTTGCCTGGCTGGTTGAAACGGATGTTACGTTGGTGTTCCTTGATACGACTACCAATGAAACCGGAATGTTTCGCCAATTTAGGCCTATACCTTGCCGCAAGTGCAGGGAATTTTGTACACCCCAGAGTGTATTTTGTATGTCTTATTACTAAGAGTGGTGCAGCCTTTGTAAGGCAGATCCTTCAACGATGACGGGCACCATGTCTTATAAGTACAATTTACCTTTAAAAAGATAAGGAAACAAGATATTGCACGGAGAAACTTTATTTTACAGGCAGATAAAAGAATACATAGTAATACACATTGCTATTCAATATACTCACTATTCTTATCCAAGCTCTTGTTCCTCTACATCAATACATCGATGCTGGTTAAGACAGAAGTCTGCTTCCAGTTTCTGAAGCCACGGCATTATGTTCATCCTCGTACTTCGTCAACGATCCGCAGATATGGAAATCACTGCAGGCCTGGTCGGGCGGTCATCGCTCAGCCCAGCTCAACAAGGTTTGCCTGTTTCTAGAATAGAGCTGTGTTGGTGTCTTTCTTGGGGGAGGGGGTGCCGTGAGGCTCCGCCCCGCCTCACAGCCCGTGGTGACCTACCTGTTTGGACAAATGACCGACAAGCGAGTACTAACGCAGGAACATAGCCTAGTACAAGAGTACAGAATAACTTGAGGTGCAAAGGCTAGTCTTCTGCCAGCTACTTCCACCCCTCCGTAAAGGAGAAGTTATGCGAAACCTCCCTAAACCCACCAGGCAATCCCATATCTCCTTTCGGCACTGGTTACCCTGTCGCGGTCGTACCAAGACATCCCCGGCGCTAGACCACTGCCGCTCAAGAGCCACTGTCACCCCCGGTCCATGGCCGCCTGCAAGGCTTTCAAGGTAGAAAATGAAGAACATAATAAAATCAAAATGAAATTTTGACGCGCGGTCGAGAGAGAATAAATAAAAATTAGTCTCGCAAACGACCATGCGGATGGCCAGTAATGCGAAAGCTCTTCCCAAAGGAGCTACTTCGCATACCCCCTTCAAATTAGGATATTATTGCAGCCACCACTTATAAGGACGGACCGCATAGAGAATGTGGTGCCGCACCATTGTTGTCACATCGCTGGTGGTGGTGCTGAATATTGTTTTAAGAGGACGTACAACTGGGCAATCATCCTCCGATAACACTAATCAGAGGGGGGAGGAATAGAGGGGATCCGACAATTAGAAAAAAATGAAAGTATCGGCCAAAGAAAGACGAAGTCCACTACGGGCATGAAAATGAAAGGGTCCCTAAACCTCGTGACCTAATACCGTGCAGGTCTGAAATGAACAAGAGTTGATCAACTGAGGTCGGGTAGGACAGATGAAATTGAGGAGCCTGGCACAAGCAATGCTAGGGCTCAGCTATAAACCCCGTGGTCGCCAACCCACATTCCCAAGTTAAGAGTCCTTGGAGCCCCTTTTAGTCGCCTCTTACGACAGGCAGGAGATATCGTGGGTGTTATTCTACTGACCCCGCCCACAAGGCAAGATAAAATATATTAAAGATCTCCCACAAACTTTACGTCTGGTAGAAGAGAAATAACTGGCATGGCGAGCATCACATCTCGACTAGCATTCATCTCTGGTCTTCTGGAGGTAATTCCCCGTAATATTAACCTTGTGACTGCTGATTGTTTGACTACAAACTAACGAATAGTACAGGGCAATGTATATTGCGGAAATCATATTAAGGAAGTTGTCAAGAAAGGTTACTGATTTCTCCAGACGGTTATGAGGGTATTTAGGGAGTGTAGTAAGGATGCAAAAGAGAGGGCGTATAAGTTTCTGTTAAGACCCCAGTATATGGGATCCTCACCAGGACTACTTGATACGAGAACTGGAAATAATTCAAAGGAAAGCAGCACGATTTGTTCTGGGTGTTTTCCGACAAAGATTTTTTTTTTTTTTTGCTTTACGTCGCACCGACACAGATATGTCTTATGGCGACGATGGGATTGGAAAGACCTAGGAAGTGGAAGGAAGCGGCCGTAGCATTAATTAAGGTACAGCCCCGGCATTTGCCTGGTGTGAAAATGGGAAACCACGGAAAACCATCTTCAGGGCTGCCGACAGTGGGGCTCGAACCCACTATCTCCCGATTACTGGGACAAAGGTCTAGTGTTACGAAAATGTACGAACTTTGGGCTGGGAAGACGTGGGAGTAAGGAGACGAGATGCTCGACTATGTGGTATGTTTCGAGCTGTCAGTGGTGAGTTCGCGTGGAATAATATAAGTAAACGAATAAGCTTGAGTAGTGTTTTAAAAGTAGGAAAGAAGTAAGAATTCAAGGGGGAATTGAGGCAATTATTCGTTTATAGGAAGAGGAGTTAGGGATTGGAATAATTTACCAAGGGAGAAGTTCAATATATTTCCAAATTCTTTGCAATTATTGAAGAAAAGACTAGGGATTGTGCCACTAGGACGACTACCCTAAATGCAGATCAGTGGCGATCGATTGATTGATTGATTGATTGATTGATTGATTGATTGATTGATTGATTGATTGATTGATTGATTGATTGATTGATTGATTGATTGATTGATTGATTGATTGATTGATTGATTGATCGATTGATCGATTGATTGATTGATTGATTGATTGATTGATTGATTGATTGATTGATCGATTGATCGATCGATTGATCGATCGATTGATTGATCGATTGATTGATCGATTGATCGATTGATCGATTGATTGATTGATTGATTGATTGATTGATTGATTGATTGATTGATTGATTGATCAGTGGCTTATGCTGGGATCAAGACGTGGCCTACCAGTAGACTTAGGTTACCCCTTTTCTTTGGTAGGTTTACTGAACGTCAAGCCTTCAGCGTTTAGAGCTGCAGCCAATACTGAACCTCTGATCAGTGGAGATGGTAGCTGAAGGTTTAGCAAATTAAAGTCCGGCTTTGTGGCTAAATGGATAGAATGCTTGCCTTCGGTCCGATGGCCCCGGATCAATTTTCAGAATCAATCCCATCATACTGTTAAATCCCGTGGTTCGGGGACTGGGACGTCTTCGCCATTCATTTTATCCTCATTAGGACACCAACAACCGTGCACAGATGCCATGCACCATTATTATTATTGTTACCGTGGCTTGGTGGATTCGCAGAGGTGAAAGAAGGTGCCGGAGTGAATGGGTCTAACTACTTTGTCAAGAAAGAATTTAAACTGAAATGGAAGGTTATATTTTCTCTAAGCAACAAGTTAAAAATTTCTCACTTAGTGAGTAGACAAGAGCAATTTAAAAACAAGACTAGAATAATCCAAGGTATCAAATCTTTAACACACATGGGCTACCAGCCCTTAGTTTTACAACCTTTGAGCTTCCAGAACAAAATTTACAGAGGAGCATAAATTTACAAAGGAGCAGAAATCCTCTAGTACCAGGAGCACCAGCTCCGTAATTAACAAATGTCCAGCCTCTTAAAGGCACTTTTATAACGCCTAAAAGAGCTGACCCGCTCTCAAGTTTTCAAGCCTATTTAAGGCAATGTCAGACTTTACAATGAATTGCCATCAAGGCACAACTTACAACAAATGAAACAGGGGTATCTTGTACCCAACCTACTGGGCCATAGCAGAAAATAACAGGTTAAGTACTTGGCCCGCAACACCAAGTTGAATGGAGGCGTGTACTTGCACTCCTACATGAAACTTCTTAAAACCTAAAAGGCACTAGGCCTATGAAACAGGGGCTATTCCCAAACTATGGAGGTGACCCGTATAAGGAAGAAATTTAAACATTAAGGAAGAGAAGAAAATCAGTTACCAAAACGTAGTCACCTCAAATCAAACTGAAGGGGAGCTCGAGAGGGTAAGGCACTCTCTATCCCCGATTTATAGTTAAAGATATTTACATAAGCCGGCAAAAATTACATTACAGAAAAGTAGGTTACATGGTAAAAGTTTCGGACCTTTCCCGCGGGTTAAGCTGCAGAGCTAGCAAGAAAATAAAGATTTTAAACGGCCATTACCTTATTGAAGACCTGCTCCCAGATGAAAGAGGCGCTTCCCGCCTCCTGCTACACGTCCATACACTAGGTTAGATGTTAATCAAGTGGCCAGGAGACGTGAAAATCAGCAGTTTTTATACCCTCGGGGAAAGTTCAAGACCTTTCATGAATAAAACAGCCACACCCACTTAATTTTATTGGGTCGCTTAAAGTTACACACCAAAATCGAAGAAGAAACCGGTGATTGGTAGAAAATTAATTACAGAAATTCTGGATTGGCTAAGTTCAAAACCGGCGGAAAGAAAACATTAATATTGCCAACCCACAAAGGAAAGAAGGAAATTTAGTTTAAAAAACTTATGAGTACAAAATGTCTTCAAGAAAGTTCCTTCACTTCGCACCAGCGTGCATGATCATAGTTTTTAGGCAGTGACATCTATAAGAGAATTATTATTATTAATATTATTATTATTATTATTATTATTATTATTATTATTATTATTATTATTATTAAATGCAAATTCTGAATTTTACAGCGGTCGTACCCGTCGTTCACTGGTTTATTAGCTTCCTTGGGAGATGAATGAACCATGATCACGGGTTCGATTCCAACCAACAAAAGAGAACCTGAAAGATTGCATTCCATTTTAGAAGTTGTACTTATAAAAGTAAAACTATAATTCTCCTACAATAGCAGCCCTGCAGTGTCTTCCTACGAGGATGCCGAAAGAAACTGTAGTGAAATACCAGTACTTTGTTATCTATATGATTAAGTCAGAAGTATGAGATGAGAAAGTATATACGATGAGTAACACATGGTTGATAGTAGTAGCGATCTGGCGGACCGAAGCCTAGCACACCTATCCAGCCCGGTCCCCACTCCTATCCGATATACAGCAGCAAGCCGCTATGGGCGAGTAGAGGGGAAAGGGACGAGAGTCTGGGCTGCGATATCAGTCTCCGATGCTTAGCTCTCAGAAATAAGTGCGACGTTTTTTCTCACTGCTTTAAGTTTTGAAAATGGAACAATGTGTCAGTTGCTTACATTATAACGTGTTTTAGACTCCCATCGTTCTCATTTGAGGTTTGGGCTTCACCTATAGCCTTGGTAGCCCTCAGTATACGCCACTGATAGAAACCAGTGGGGGCAAACTTCGTATTCACTCGGAATGGCAACTCTGTAGATGTACCAAATTTCTCAACATCCAGATTCGTCTGCAGACTACCTTCAAGCATATCTTTGACAAAGCTATCTAACATTTCCCTAACGGAAGTGAATATAATCCATTGTTTTTTCCAAACTGTTAATGGCTATCGTCAGGTACTTGTGTGACGTACTCACTCAGCCCACAGATGTGTGACAGTATTATGACGTGGCGGGTCACTTTAATAGTAATATAAATAAATGATATCTCATTGTTTCTCAATAAACAATATCCCATGGGCGCCAGCCTTCAAGCTTATGGCTTGAAAACGATAGTTGATAATTAATAATAATAATAATAATAATAATAATAATAATACGTCATGAGACTCAAAAACCTCCCAGGGGTAGGGTGACGGGACACTAACCATTAAGTACACTAACTTGGAATTTAAGTATCATTAATAATCATTTCAGAAAATACAAATTAAAACAGCTATTTATTAGGATGAAAAACGTGACGTAACGGCGTATTAACGAAATCTGAACCTACGGAAGCAAAAGAAAAATTTAATGAAATTAACTCTAAGAAAATGAACTGTTGCGCGAAGACTTGCAGTAACTTATGCCATTTGCTCACCGTTTGTAGACTCTGTTATCTTGAAGCTGATGATGGATGGATCTCTCATACCGGCTGCGTCATCTGTTGTTGGATTCCAGTCCTACTTCTGCTTCGTGCATAATACACTAACTGTAATATGACTTTCCTGCCTTAACACTTCCTACTATACTCCTAATTTTAAATGCAAAACCACCATGGGTTATGATCATGGAGAGAATACACTTGTATTCTTCCGTATTACGGAACAGTAGCGTAGCTAAATTCATAATAAAAGCTCTCCTCCCCTATACTAGTCAAAATCGGTCTCCTCTCGTCATTGAGATAACAGGTCCCAATTAGAGTAACTTTTGAGTAGTATATACTCAGATGCGAAGTGAACTAAGTTAAAATCTTCGATGTGCAGACGTAGAATCGTAGTAAGAGTGTCTTCCAAGAGTGTCTCTGTGTCTCAGAGTAAGAAAAAGAATGTCCTCTCCAGCTCTTGTCGGCGGGTATATAGCCGTCAAAAGTCTCCCTCCATCAGCCATATCACATGGTCCAGTAAGATTCGAGGTCTCATCCCTTCTCCTATGTATTTCTATGAATCCATCACGTTGCTTCATTACGTCCATTCACATAGGCTGAATTTTCCCGCTGAAATAAAGCGTTAGGAAGCGAACTTCGAAAAGTCGGCGTTCATAATGTTTCAACTGTCTCATCAGAATGTGGAGAGGGTAAGGTCTCTCGTAACCTTGATGACGTTCATTTCCTGGAAATGGACTGAAATTAGCCTGCTGACTCTGGTCACCTCACAACGGCTATTGGAAAATTTACTGGAAGCTATTAATATGAATGATGTTGAAATACTTTACACAATTATTTGTTCGTTCAGAATACGTTATAGCCGCGATACAAAGAAATGAAATGATGATTGAAATGGATGATTTAAACCCTATATACCATATATATTGTACCCGTAAAAATGTGTTCATATCTTTAAGGCGCTTGATATTAAATTAACGAGCATGATTCTTAACCTAGGGAGTGGCTTTATCATTGGAGCTGGTACAGAGAGAGGTATAGTTATCAATTTTAGAGATTCTTTTGATAAATTGAGTTTATTGATCATCAAAAGCAAGTTCATATCACCTTCGTACAGCAACGTGGAAGTGTCGTGGCTGGTTGGTACCTCCAATCCTGGGATGGTGCTGGACATCGACTGGGCAGGGACCACACCTGCTCGGATGAGGAGTTCTAGAATGTCTGGTGGTTCTGGAAATGTCTCGACGTTCTGGAAGTCTCGACGTTCTGGAATGTCTCGAAGATTGGCACACGTTCCTGGGTTCGATTCGAGACGTAATTCACACCTGAATTTCCTGCACGGCACTCCACACATTCAGGGCACTGTCTGAACAGATATGACCTTTCAATTATGGTTACTGCACTCTAGATATTAAATCAAAACGTTCTGGAATAATCACTCGAAGAACAAGTACTGGTAGAAATGCAAATTCATAATACAAGCTCACTGTAAGTCAGAATGTTCTAGAGGATTACTGTCACTGCAGTCCTAAACGCATAGTTCTGAAGATTTAAAACATGTTGGCAATGCATTGAATAAGTAGCACTCGGAAACTGTCCTGTTCCGTCAATAGGCGAAGTGAATAGCCATTAAAGAAAATAATATTTGAAAGAAAAAGTCTGACTTCATAAATTATGGATCACTCAAAATGCTGGAAAGTTCTAGGCTTTCTGGGAACGCGATATGCGTATTCTGAATTGTCACAGCCTTTAAGAATCGAAACATAAGTCCCTGTGCAGCACTTGGAAAGTATTGCATATTTCACAATTAAACGTAATGTTGAATGTCCCCTAAGTTTCATAGTCTTTACAAGGCGTAAATTCAATGAGGCACTTGAGAAAACAAGTCACATCGTCCACACGAAAGTTTATGTTGGTAGGGCACAAGTTCATCCTACACGCTCGGAAAGTTTCAATGTTCCAGAAAATGATTCAAAAATAAAAGTTCGAATAAGTTCGAAACGTAAATTTAATGCGGTACACAACACTCGTGAAAATTCAAAGTCCTTTCAATCGTCGTCGAATAAGTAAGTCTCTATGTGGCACTTCAAAAAAAACTAAGTTCCAATGTGTAGAAATAACGAAGTTCCAATGTGTAGAAATATTAAAGTCCCAACATGACACTCGAAGAAAATAAAGTTCCAACGTGTCGAAATATTAAAGTCCCAACACGACACTCGAAGAAAATAAAGTTCCGATGACAATGTTCCAGTATGTCACCTTAAGAAAATAATAAAGTCTTATCGCGACACTTGGCGAAAATAACTAAGTTCTTATATGGCACTTTAAGAAAATATCAAAGTCCAATCACGACACACGAAAAATAACAAAGTTCCAATGTGTCAATATGACAAAGTTCCAATACGATGCTCGCAGAAAATAAAGTCCCATTCAGGCACTTCAAGAATATGATAAAGTCCCGATACAACACTTAGAGAAAATACCGAAATACTTGTATTTCGCAGACTGTCAACTAGAAGTTCGACACACACAATACTTCTCCTGTCACCCGTGTCACAGAGACGGCGGAGTGACAGACACTGAATTCGTAGGTCGGGTGGTCCTCCTTTTATACACGTTCGCATGGAAGTGTCTAGAAGTCGGGTACTATCTACCCTTCTATAATACTCGGTGGATTTTCTTGAAATTTTGACAGATGATGTCCATTGTAAAGGCTTTTAAGATGGCAGTGTCAAAATAGCGATAAAGTAGCTCAAAATGCACCTTTGAGGATGAGCTGGAACATTACCATATATGGTAGCGGATAGCTGGCTTACGGCGGCCACGTCACTCGCTGGGTACGTCACTGCGTTCGGCGGGCTGCCTACCTTCCACCTCGCGCGAAGTTCAACAAACATACTTCGGACTTCTCACGTAGCGGCGTTCCCGGTACAATATATATAGGATATTGGAACATTCCTTAATCGACTATCAGTTGTTTTGGATAGGTTGCGAAATATCACTTGAAAGCATGGTGTTCATCACAAGTTAACAGCAATTGTCTCAATCAAAAACAAAATTCCACCATATATTGTCACCTCGTGACACCCTTAAGTTACAGAGGATCCCGAATACCGATGTTGAAACATGCATCACCCCAAACAGATGTTCAGAAGGAACCAACAACACTTGATCCGAGGGGATCTTACGTAACATCGTTCTGAAGGAAAACATTAATTCATTATGCGTTTAGAAGAAACGCCAAACACTGATAAATCACTTGAAAATGTTCTTACTAAACCAACTTTCAGGTTACGAAACAGTTACGTCGTTAAATTCGTTAAAATACAAGTCCACACTATAAAACAAACCACAGGAAATATTTTCAATTTTCTATAACTACGACTACAATTACAAATCTCTCTACCTACACTTGTCCCATTAAACCAAACTGGAAGTGATCGGTAGATTAATGTCCCACATAAATAATGTGAATAACGAAAAATGAAAATAAAATATACCAACAGCTAACGAATCGAAACAGCATTCGTACTGTAAACGCTACAAAAATTAACTAAGTGTCAGCACACAGTACTACCATAATATATCGGACACCCGAACAATAAATCATAAAGAAAGGAAAAAAAGAAACAAATAGAAACGAAAGTTCATCGAACCCGAACACACGCGGCTAAGCAGAAGGGATCAATCTCCATTAGCCAGGTTTCCACGTGGGACAACCCTTACATTCATGCCGCTACTGATGCAACGCTATTATGGAAGGCACCTTCCGGCTAGTAAGAATTATGCCAAAACATGGCCTAAATATCACCTGCTAATGTCTTCCACACTCTTATCCACTACTGCAAACAATAACATCGATTCGCAAAAATGCCTAACCTATGACTTGGCTATGTACAGACGGCGCCCAAATCCTGTCGTCGAGTTAACGTTACAGTGTCTACTCATCCTTAACGACAATTATAATGCACGTGGCAGTGGTGGTTGGTGTAGAAAATCAGTTGTGTTCTGTAACTCATCCCCCCTCCAAAAATAAAGAAAGAATTTAGAAACATGTGGTTTTCAAGAGGCTCTCCACTGAGTTTTCCATACTAAACACACACACACACTTCCTCATACAAAACTAATTAAACACACACTAACACCTGCAATGGCAGCGCATTCACGAAATCAGAAACACTTGTTGTGAGCGCGCAAAAACAGAACTTCTCAATGTTATCAAAATCACTGAAATAAAACCAGCAACGTCGTAATGCAACATTACATGTTATGTTGTTATAGTGAAATTTATAAACTGGACATTTTGTAATTAAAGGAAATCATAGTGCCATGTCCTTATTTTGACAACATAAAACGTACAATTTTTATAGTTCATCGATTTACAAATGTGGCTAATAAATAGGCAAGTTGAGAGTATTAAAAGACCTGGCGGGAACAGCTGATGGCTTCCTCTACAGTATTTTATTTTCCCGCTTGCTTTGAGCGATCCCCTCTTAATACTACCGCTGAGTCCAGAGGCTGCCTCCTGCCTCGTTCTCATTTCAGTCGCAATGCAAGTGTGACCAGTGCTGACTTTCTGTAGTCGAACGAAGAACCGCTGTGAAGTGATGTGGCGGTCTTTGCTGCCTTTTCTAGCGATGGGCTGCGAATGGACTCGCGAAGGCTCGAGTCTAGGGTCGTAAAACTCGAGGTACTCGAGTCCGGACTCGAGGCCGAGGACGCTGGCAGCGTTATCTGCGAGCCGTGTATGGAAACAACACGATGCTTAATATTGTAGGTAGGCCAAGGACAAGTATTGGGTCCATTTCCCAATAATGCACAGTGATATAATGTACAAACTGATGTTGCGATGCGGTACTTAACATCACTTTAAAGAAGTGTGTTCACAGTCACCCTTTGAAACAGTCGTTAAACTCGAAACGTACACACAGTACCTTACCGAAAAAATAAGTACGATATTATACGGCAGGACAAAATATCGGAGGTGGAAACAATATAACTGTTATTCTTGGATACCTCACCAAATGCCCAGAGCATTCCTTCAATCATTTGAACGTTGTGGACGTTTAACTAGGGCATTCGTCGTTTTACTGCACAATATATACAACCGGACATGTACATTATGCCGTATTTACATGAATGTATAGACCTACACAACAAGACCATACTGTAACGTAAACTAAGGAACGTGTGGACACAGGTGCTTATGAGCCACAGTCCGGCTCCATGGCTAAATGGTTAGCGTGCTGGTCTTTGTTCACAGGGATCGCGGGTTCGATACGCGGCAGGGTAGCGAATTTTAACCATGATTGGTTAATTTTGCCGACACGGGGGCTGGGTATGTGTGTTGTCTTCAACATCATTTCATCCTCATTATGACGCGCAGGGCGCCTACGGGTGTCAAATCGAAAGACCTGCATCTGGCCAGCCGAACATGTCCTCGGACACTCCCGGCACTAAAAGCCATACGCCATTTCATTTTACCGGCGCAGTGTGAAATTGTAGAGATCAGGCAGGACAAACGTACATTTTCGACTAATCTATTTATATTATAGAGGGCATTATTGTTCGCTCGTGACTATACAAAGATTACCTGACCGCAAAGCTTTTAAAGCTGTATGTGGTATATCTGATCACACAATTGTGTGAACATTGCGCCCCTTACCGAACCTTGCGTCTCGCACTGTGTGCTCAGATGAATCTACGTAGCTAGCGACTGTGTTAAGATATTAATGTGAAATAGGGATACAGCTAGATTGGTATCCAGGGACCCAATCTCTACCGCCTCAAGGGCAGTGTCCTGGAGCGTGAGACATTGGGTCTGGAAATACAACTGGGGAGAATGACCAGTACCTTGCCCAGGCGGCCTCACCTGCTATGCTGAACAGGGGCCTTGGTGGGGGATGGGAAGATTGGAAGGGATAGACAAGGAAGAGGGAAGGAAGCCTACAATGAATAGTTATGTTCCTAATCACCCCGTATCTCAAGTTACCAAACGCTAACCTACTGGGCGATATAATGCAAATATGCAAACTCATATCCTGATATCGAGGTGGTGCAGCTCCTTTCGGGAAAACTCTCATTGCAGGTGAGCTGCACATACCATTTCAATCACATACCAGCCTGACATTCTAAAATTTCTGGCGGTACCGGGAATCGAACCCAGGCTTCCAAGGATGGAAGTTAATAACACTACCCGTTACGTTACAGAGGTGCTGTAATGAACGAGCCTAACTAAATATAGACGAAGGAGAAAAGGAAGAATGTCATTCTGTGACAAACTAAACGAATGGCATTTCGAAACAAATATGTTACGGTCTTACACTCGCGTGTTTCTCGTTATGGTAATAATTTACGTACCGGTAGCTGTTGTAATAGTATTAATGATTGGGTCATTTTTGCGACTGCTCGGCAACATGTCGCAGTTACGGATCGTGACGTCACCGTGGAGACTCGAGTACTTCGCACGGGTTACTCGGCGAGGCTTGGACTCGCCAGACTCGATTCTCGCGAGTCCAAGCGTCACTCGCCCACATCACTAGCTTTTTCCACGGCACATCGCAAAGGTTGGGCACGCATGCGCAAAAGGCAGAGTTCCTGCTTTCTGGCAAAAAGCTTAGAAATTCTGGCTGAGCTGTGATCTGCACAGCACCCGGAGTGGAGCGCACGCAGTTACCTGGTTGTGAGGGGAGTTGAATGTTTTCCTATTCTTTGGCTGGCGTCTTTTTCAATGCACTGTATTTGATTGTAGATACTATTATTAAAGTAATTCATTTTTCAAATAGACAATGTGCTGCAGCACTTCAGCACATAAGGTACGGCCGCCGCTGCACGTGGCATCCTAAATCTATCGTCAAGCCAACGTTATGGTATCTACACATCACTCATAATGCCAGGTGAAATCAAAACTTTAACACAATGTCCGGATATTTAAATCTGATCCTCCTTGTAACGCTAACACATGAATTGAAATTCGCTACAGAAAAGAACTCGAATCTGGAAATATATCTGAGTCTATTTCCTACAATAAATCGTGAAATCGAAATTAAACAACAGGTTCGAATAGTTTAATCTATTCCGCATTACAAATTAAACACATGCGGTGAAGTTCGCTAAATAAAAATAAACTCAAATCTCGTTTGATATTACGTAATGTCACTGAAAACAATCATCACAACCATCACAATACTCACGGCATAACTCGGGTGTGAGGCTCCAACTGACCTGCAATGTCAATACTTCAAACATGTATCATTGTGAGCTGTCCAATAAAGTAACTTCTTATCAACCTACGCAGGCTAAACTCTCATTCTAATAAAATGAATTTTCGCACACGCAGTGTTTCCAGTCAGCGATGTTTTCGTCTCATAAAATACAGAACAGAATTGAATTTACAATAATTAAGTACACTGACTGACAGACAAATGCAACACCAAGAAGGAGTGGTCAGAACTTTATGCCAATTGCAGGGTAGACTGACGTCACTGAGGTATGCTCATGATGTGAAATGCGCCGCTGTGCTGCGCACGTAGCGAACGATAAATGGGACACGGCGTTGGCGAATGGCCCACTTCGTACCGTGATTTCTCAGCCGACAGTCATTGTAGAACGTGTTGTCGTGTGCCACAGGACACGTGTATAGCTAAGAATGCCAGGCCGCCGTCAACGGAGGCATTTCCAGCAGACAGACGACTTTACGAGGGGTATGGTGATCGGGCTGAGAAGGGCAGGTTGGTCGCTTCGTCAAATCGCAGCCGATACCCATAGGGATGTGTCCACGGTGCAGCGCCTGTGGCGAAGATGGTTGGCGCAGGGACATGTGGCACGTGCGAGGGGTCCAGGCGCAGCCCGAATGACGTCAGCACGCGAGGATCGGCGCATCCGCCGCCAAGCGGTGGCAGCCCCGCACGCCACGTCAACCGCCATTCTTCAGCATGTGCAAGACACCCTGGCTGTTCCAATATCGACCAGAACAATTTCCCGTCGATTGGTTGAAGGAGGCCTGCACTCCCGGCGTCCGCTCAGAAGACTACCATTGACTCCACAGCATAGACGTGCACGCCTGGCATGGTGCCGGGGCCGGGCTAGAGCGACTTGGATGAGGGAATGGCGGAACGTCGTGTTCTCCGATGAGTCACGCTTCTGTTCTGTCAGTGATAGTCACCGCAGACGAGTGTGGCGTCGGCGTGGAGAAAGGTCAAATCCGGCAGTAACTGTGGAGCGCCCTACCGCTAGACAACGCGGCATCATGGTTTGGGGCGCTATTGCGTATGATTCCACGTCACCTCTAGTGCGTATTCAAGGCACGTTAAATGCCCACCGCTACGTGCAGCATGTGCTGCGGCCGGTGGCACTCCCGTACCTTCAGGGGCTGCCCAATGCTCTGTTTCAGCAGGATAATGCCCGCCCACACACTGCTCGCATCTCCCAACAGGCTCTACGAGGTGTACAGATGCTTCCGTGGCCAGCGTACTCTCCGGATCTCTCACCAATCGAACACGTGTGGGATCTCATTGGACGCCGTTTGCAAACTCTGCCCCAGCCTCGTACGGACGACCAAATGTGGCAAATGGTTGACAGAGAATGGAGAACCATCCCTCAGGACACCATCCGCACTTTTATTGACTCTGTACCTCGACGTGTTTCTGCGTGCATCGCCGCTCGCGGTGGTCCTACATCCTACTGAGTCGATGCCGTGCGCATTGTGTAACCTGTATATCGGTTTGAAATAAACATCAATTATTCGTCCGTGCCGTCTCTGTTTTTTCCCCAACTTTCATCCCTTTCGAACCACTCCTTCTTGGTGTTGCATTTGCTCTGTCAGTCAGTGTATTATCTTGACGGGGTGTCAGAATGTATTTTGTTCGTGAGGTCGTCTCTGCCAGACTACAACAGTCCTCCCTTACCGATTATCAAAATAACCTTGTCCGCAATAATTCAAAAAAATATATCTCTGAATCTGCTGTCTCCCTAAGCAGAAGTTCAGGAATCCTACAGTTACTCACTTATGATGTTTTCCCCGACCAGGATGGATGTCGTAAATACAATGTTTCAATATCTCACTTGCCTTTGCTCACCATCACCACTTTGTGAAATATTCATCCCTCAAGCCAACTGGCTTTAGAGATTTTCCAAGTCTACTTCACACACTTTAATTTTAGAAGTCCTCTTCTTAATATCACTCTCGGACAATTAAATGATGACTGACTCTTGCGTGAGGAGGGGGTATTTATAAATTCTCCAGAGACACGCTGCGTGGCGTTATCCACTGTTGTGCAATCATTCTATCTGATGACAGATGGACCGATTTCTTTGAGACTCACCCCAGAGATTCCACCATTTTTTCCAATCACGATGGTGTTGTTTACTGATTTTTCTTGTTTCTTTAGCGGGCGTAATTCATTAATTTCGTGTACGATGGTTTCCGTGCATTTTGACCGTATGTCCTTGACACGTGTATTCCACTCGGCCAGGATGGATGCCAACTTCTTTCCGAGCATAATTAAATACATTTCTACCCCGTGAAATAGCGTTATCAAATATTTCCCAAAATTCTTAATTACTTATTTCCTCGTTACTGACAGTGCTGAAATCTCTCACAATGAGGGTTATTAGCCAGAATTTCATTATTAATTACCCGAGGTCTTCCGACCTCGTTCGACGTTTTGAGGGGTCGTCTCCCACTGTGAGCTGGCATCCCACGGAACACGAGGTGAGCTTCCAATAAAAATAGGGATGCGCGTTTTTTCTCCATCTTGTGGTTGGCATTTCAGCAATATTGGATTATGGGCTCAATACCTCGATAGTTGTTGCAATCTTTCCTGTTCCCTTGCTTATAGATAGGTCAGTTATTGCTTTTGTCCAATCTTAAGGTACCTTACCAACACTCCGTGCTAATCTTATTACTCTATGAAGAAATTTCATCCCTGCCTTCCCACTATACTTCACCATTTCAGGTCTAATTTCATCTATTCCTGCTGCTCTGTGACCTTTCCCACTTCCTCAAGCGTAATTTCACCAACACCATTTTCCTCCTCCCCATGAGGAAGATTTCCTTTTACGTTGAGAAGATTTTAAAAATATTCCTTCCACCTGTCCAGTGACTCCCTGGGATCTATTATGAGTTCACCCGAATGACCCAAAATACTGTTTATTTCCCTTTTCCCTCCTTTCCTAAGATTCTTTATTACTGTCCGGAAAGGTTTCCCCGCTGCTAGACCTAGCTTTTCCAGGTTATTACCTAAATCTCCCCACGACTTGTTTTTTGACTCAACAACCATTTGCTTCGCTCTGTTTCTTTCATCTACGTACGATTGCCTGTCTGCATCAGCCCTTGTTTGGAGCCATTTCTGATAAGCCTTCTTTTTACGTTTACAAGCCATCATTCCACCAAGATGTTCCCTTTTTCCCATCTTTACACAAAGTTGTTCCTAGGCAATCCCTTGCTGTTTTTACTACAGCGTCCCTGTATGTCACCTATTCTCTTTCTGTATCCTGAACTATCCTCTTTGATCCTAACCTACTTGCTGTCCACCGTTCGGAACTTCTCACTAATCATATCCATGTACTTCTGTCTAACTTCCTCGTCCAGGAGATTTTCTGCCCTTATTCGTCTGCAGACAGATTTCACTTTCTCTATCCTAGGCCTAGAGATACTTAGTTCACTACAGGTCAGATAGTGGTCTGTATTATCGAAAAATCCCCTGAAAACCCATACATTCCTAACAGATTTCCTGAATTCGAAGTCGGTCAGAATATAGTCTACTATGGATCTGGTACCCCTACACTCCCATGTGTAGCAGTAAATAGCCTTATTCTTGAAGAATGTATTCGTAACTGCTAAACACATACTAGCACAGAAGTCCAGGATGCTGCTACCCTACTTAAACATAGTCCAAGTGAGGATCTCTCCTCTAACGGATGTCGAAAAAATAAACCTAACAAAATTATACTATTTAACATTAGTTTTCAGAAATCACGACTGAACTACTCATGGGGTAATGTTGTGTGGCTAGGACTGAATTTGCACGAGGGTTGTTCTAACTTGTTAACAGCTTCGTGGTTACTGTGGCGAATTTCTTCATGAGTACGCATTAGTATAGGCAATGATCATCATTAATAAAATATTATTTGCACTCAGTACCAAATACATTCAAATAAATTAAATTGTACATTTTCTGACTTGAACGGTAAGTAACGCAGCAGCATCCAACCCTCTGTCCGTCTTTCTTAGCATCTTCTTTTCACTTCACCATGTCTCAAACTCTACGGGATACCGATTTCAGCTTTATCCTTTGAAACAGTTGCGGTGCTAACACAGCTTGATATGAATATGGGACTCCTGTGTTTACTGTAACGTACTACGTATTTGTCACGCAATCAAGTGCCGTGACTACATTTTATTGGCAACCGCGATGATGATGATGGCAATAATAATAATAATAATAATAATAATAATAATAATAATAATAATAATAATAATAATAATAATAATAATAATAATAATAATAATAATAATAATAATAATAATTTCCCGCATATGTGGTGTCGCAAGTGCGAACTGTATCGCGCATGTGGATTTGGCCGTGTTTTACGACCGGATGCCCTTCCTGGAGCCAAATCTATATGGAGGGTTGTAATCACTATTGCATGTTTCTGTGGTGGTTGGTAGTGTAGTGTATTGTCTGAATATGAAGAGCGGATTGTTGGGACAAACAAAATGTCCCAGCCCCAGTGTTAGAAGAATTAATCAGACGGGATTACAATCCCCGACCCAACAGAGAATCAAACCCGGGACGTTCTGGACTGAAGGCCTCAACGCTGACCATTCAGCCAAGGAGTCGGACAATAAAATAATAATAATAATAATAATAATAATAATAATAATAATAATAATAATAATAATAATAATAATAATAATAATAATAATAATAATAATTGTACATCCTACTAAAACATTTTATGGTTTTCGGAGATTCCGAGATGCCAGAAATTTTTCCTGCCACTAAAACTACCAACGTGAGACTGGGATATTTGAACACCTTCAACAACCACCGAATTGAGCCGGAATCGAAACCGCCAACATCGGCTCAGAAGGGCAGACCGGGAACAACCTGCAAGAACCGAATACGAGTTGATGAAATGATGAGGAAACTAGATGATGATGATGATGATGATGATGAAAATGTCCTTGTGTGTATATTATTACGTGCCAATCCCTCTGCCTGTAGCTCATTTTGATATTTCCTAGAAAGGATGAGTAAGCTAGGCCAGAGACCTCCCACCGACCCGAGGATATGTCGTGACCTGTCCTTGTATTGTGCTTTCGTATGGTTTCCCCGTGGGTCTTCTGGAACACGAAACGAGACTCTTCCCATTCCGACCGAAAACCGAAGATTCTGCTCCATCACCAGAATATAAAAAGGAGGCTAACAGCGAGCAGTCAGTACTGGGAGTAGTTGGACTATGCAGGCAGTAGTGTGCTGGTTGTCGTTAGTGTTGCTGTGGAGGTTGTCCCTCCGGAGTCAGTGTCAGAGTATCGTCATGTTGAAGTGTTGTTGGAGTACTGGGTGGATTACTGAGTTTGTGTACTGGTAATGGGTACTGTATCACTGTGCCAGTGTGTAGAACAGCTGGTGTTGGAGCAGTGTTGATTGCATTAGTTACCAGACACATCTGGACTCGAACCAAGGAACAATCGCCGTGCGTCGTTATTGCTAACAGACTATGTTCGAAGCTGCCTGCGTGGAACTGTTGTGTGAGGTGAAGTAGAATCAGGATTATCGCCTGTCTCAGATAATACCAACGAGCCGGACTACCTGCTGTGAGGAAGACACTTTGTAAATAACCACGAATTAGGGGACTGTGCCACTACTATTACTACTAAACGTTTTCATTCCTCCCCTGAAGGGGGAGGCGGGCCTCTTAACGATGACGCCGTCTCTCAGGCCGGGAGATTTGTTACGGTGAAGGAGATGTGCGGAGAAGGTGAAGGGGTGGGCAGCCGTGGCCTGTACTACGAACTGTTCCGGCATTCGCCTTAGTGCAGGAGAATGGAAAACCACGGAAAACCATTCTCAGGGCAGCCGACGGTTGGGGCCAACCGTGAGGTCCAGCCCGGTCCCGTCTCCCGAATGCAGAGGCGTAGAGCCACGGTAGAGCCGTGACCACCTCTCCTCTGCTCGGTTGGCCGGTTAGAGTACAGAGCTGTTGGACCACGGACCAGCCGTGGCCACTTAAGGGACGAAAGCCAAGGGCCGAAACCCACTCTGCATCTACCAACCCATCCATCCATTCTCCAACATAATTGTGTGTGTACTAACTGGTCATCCTGAATTAAATTAGATCGATAAAATAGACACTGTTTTATTCGTAACGATATTCTTCCTAATATTCACTCCGCATGTATTGGTTTACTTTTGAGATCAAGAAGAATAAGAATGTTATTGTAATTTACTCTCTGGATTCAGTAGTTTTCCTCTGACTCAGAAGGGAACCTCACCTCAATACCGTCGGGCTGAGTAGCTCAGATGGTAGAGCACTGACCTTAGCTCAAGTTGGCGGGTTCGATTCCGCCTCAGTCCGGTGGTCTTTCAAGGTGCTCAAATATGTACGCCAGCTATCTAGCTAGCTGTCTAGAAGTGGATCTTCTTGGCTAAGGCGAGAAGGTTTGATGAGAAGTGATAGCTAATTTGTGATAGCGTATAAGGGCTACGGTTCATGAGATGACTGTATGAATAAGTGTGGATGATTGGGGGATGACAGAGTGATTGAGAGTGGATTAAAGATCTACGAGACAAAATTCAGCCATCTCAGCGTCTCCGAGATTGATGCTATCACGGTCTGTATTAATAGATATGATACTATTTTGGGATTTTGCCGTGTCAAAGAGGTGTGCCAGTGAGCCATCTGGTGGTGAACGAGAGTATCATTCACAATAGACCAACGGTCATTTTCTATTCCAACCGTCATTGCTAGACAAAGTTGTGGGCGAAGTTTCTCTTTTCAAGACGCAGAGCAAAGTACAGTATCCGCGAAACATAAAGAATTTCTCTTTGTTTTCTTTGACACGCCAAAATCCCAAAATATGATCATGGCTAACACAAAAGCAGTTAGTGGAAGATAAACCATAAGAATGCTATCTTAATACCACCCGACCTAGTGTTCAATAGTCTTCTGGTGTGGGCTGGAACTAATATGTTACTTTCATTTTCCTGTCTCAGTGTCACCCTTGGCTTTTACAAGACAAAAGTGACTGATGTATGAGACACTTACGCAACATTTCAGTGGGCTTGGCAGACTGACGTGTAATAGCAACTTCCGGCTAGGTGAAGAAAGCAACGTGAAACGGCCTCACTCCTCATTTCCCTCGCACTCCTATCTATGGCAGCTGAGGCAGGAACTGTTGATGATCCGACCAGCCTTCGGGCTGACTACTCAACATACATGCACACATAATTACCGCCGTAGAGCAGTACCTTCAGTCTTTGCTACATTACGGTAACATGAATCGGGAAGGTATAGGCTAGGCTTTGGGAGGAGTCTCAGGAAACATACCATTCCGTAATTCTCCTGGAGTGAAGTAGGAAGAGACAAAAACGGTCAAGGATGGGCAAAGATTGGTATAACAACCCACTTCTACTGAATTATTGCCCTCACAATTCCAACCCTTGCAGCAGACTTTATATCTCTGGTAGGGCAGGAAATCGAACCTTGGTCCTTTGAGGGCTGGAATCTCAATACATAATCCAAAACCACGAAGGTAGTGCAGTAAGAATAACTATAGGAATTGTGAAAATATATGAAGTATACTAAATGACAGCGCGATTTTTGGCCCCGCATGTTGAAGATGGACACCCCTCCCTGTGCCACCACGCTTGTCTGGCATGCCCTACTTTTCAGTACTAGAACTGGATTTCACCGGATTAGCTCATAAATTATAACTTAATTTGTTGATACAACTGAATTACCATGTCCCTGCATTACACCTTTACGACTACATTAAATCATAAACGGAGCTCCAACCTAACAAAAGTTTCAAGGATCTTTGTTGTCAATTACTTCCGTAAAGTTACGACCGTTAATTTACATCCGCCAATAGAATGTGAGCGAGCCATCATCTCCTTGGCTGAATGATTAGCATTCTGGCCTTCGGTTCAGAGGACCCCAGATTCTATTTCCGGCCGTGTCAGAGATAACTTTGGTTAATTCCTCTAGCTCGGGGGCGTGGTCTTCTTGTTAGTCGTAATCCATATCTTCTACAACGTACAAAACGAACCACCACAGAAACATGCAATAATGATTACATCCCTCCATGCCCGGCTCCATGGCTAAATGGTTAGCGTGCTGGCCTTTGGTCACAAGGGTCCCGGGTTCGATTCCCGGTAGGGTCGGCAATTTTAACCATCATTGGTTAATTTCGCTGGCACGGGGGCTGGGTGTATGTGTCGTCTTTATCATCATTCCATCCTCATCACGACGGGCAGGTCGCCTACGAGTGTCTAATCAAAAGACCTGCCCTGGCGAGCCGAACATGTCCTCGGGCACTCCCGGCACTAAAAGCCATACGCCATTTCATTTCATTTACATCCCTCCACATAGGGTTGACATCACGAAAGGTATTCAGCCGTAAAAATGGTCCAAGTCCACATGTGTGAGACAGTTCGCACTCGCGACACCACCAGGATTGGGGGAAAAGAAAGGAAGAAGAATCGACTGTGAGCAACCGAATGAGTAGGCTCTACGGTTCGGACCATGTAGCTGTTAACTTGCATCTAGGAGTTGGTGTGTGTGTATCGGCAGCCCTGAAGATGGTATTCCGTGGTTTCCGAGGTGAATGCTGGGGCTGTATCTTAACTTAAGGCCACGGTCACTTCCTTCTCAATCACAGCCCTTTCGCACTAAATGACCTGTCTGAGTTGCTGCTCTATTAAACTACTAGCAATATTGTTCTTAAATTATTTTCTTCTTCTTTAGTCCGACTCCTTCGCTGAATCGTCAGCGTTGAGACCTTCGGTTCAGAGGGTTCCGGGTTCGATTCCCGGCCGGGTCGGGAGTTTTAATCGTGTCTGATTAATTCTTCCGACTCGGAGACTGGCTGTTTGTGTTTGTACTAACACTCTCCCGTTCATATTCAGCCAATACACTGCACTACCAACCACCACAGAAACACGCAATAGTGATTACATCCCTCCATATAGGGTTGGCGTCAGGACGGGCATCCGATCGTAAAACAGGGCCAAATGTATATGTGTGGCACAGTTCGCACCGGCCACCCCACAGGGGTGGGAAAAGCGGTAGAATAATAAGAAAAATCTCTTCTTCTTTCGAACAGGCCTGATTGGGACTACGCTTATTCAACCTTTGGGCTTTGTTCTTTGCTTAATAGTGTCGCATCTTCTCCCGGTGCAGCTCCTTTCTTTCTTCTGCCCAGAGGGTACGTTTTATCCCCAGAGGTCTTTTCTGAATTGTGACGTCTCCGGTATTCTCCATCTTCCAGTACCGGGCCTAGGATCTGAGAATTCTTCTCTCTCTGACTTCCCTTTTTCAATCAAGCCTTTCCTGCTTAGTGACAGACACTCCATGACATACAGAAAGAGTTTCCGGGCAGATGACTATTGTATAGTGTTTCAGCTTTAGATTGCGTGAGAGGAATAGCTTGTTACACTGTTGGTGTTTTGAGTCAGTCGATGGGCAATTTCCAGCTTGTTAACTCTCGCGATAAGGGCTGCTTTTCCTGATACGTTGGGTTCAGTTCTTTGTTCTAGTAGTGGCCTCTTTAACATTGGTAGGGAAATCGGTTTCCTCCAGTGACACTTGGAGTCCCGCTTTGGCCGCCTGTTTTCTGAGACAACTGACCTGGTTCGCCATTATTTCCAGAGACTCGGCGATCACTGCCATGTCATCGGCAAAGGCCAGACAATCTACTGTCAGCCTTTTCCTCTCGTATCCCACTCAGGACAAACTAGCTGACCTGTTCCTTGCGCCACTCTCTCACAACTTTTTCAAGTACGCAGCTGAGGAAAAGTCCGGCACTTCACATTTTATTACTTTATTTCTTTCTTAATCCGTTTACCCTCCAGGGTTGGTTTTTCCTTCGGAGTCAGCGAGGGATCCCACATCCTCTGCCTGAAGGCCAGTATCCTGGAGCATCAGATTTTAGGTCGGGGATACAACTGGGGAATAGGACCAATACATCGCCCCGGCGGCCTCAGTTGCTATGCTTAACAGGGACCTTCTGGGGGGTGGGAAGATACGAAGGGATAGGCAAGGAATAAGGAAGGAAGCGGCCATAGCCTTAAGTTAGGTACCATCCCGACATTTGCCTGGAGGAAAAGTAGGAAAACACGGAAAAACACTTCGAGTATGGCTGAGTTGACCTTCCGAGGAGTAGACCACGTTCCAGCCCTCGTACCACTTTTCAAATTTGGTGGCAGAGCCGGGAATAGAACCCGGGCCTCCGGGGTGGCAACTAATCACACTAACCGCTACACCACAGAGGTGGACACATTTTATTATTATTATTATTATTATTATTATTATTATTATTATTATTATTATTATTATTATTATTATTATATTGTCAGTTTTACAGTTGGATTACAAAATATACACATATAACTTCAATACACACTGACTAACAAAATCAAAGCGCCGATTGTCGTTGCAGTGTTGGAGTACCCATGAACTTACTCACGATCCTTAACGTCGCTGTCACCACCGCCTTCTGCATACCTTGCCGTAGATGTTTTGGCATCTTCAGCTCTCTGAGCCGATCATGGAGGGTCTTTGGTATTAATCCCGTACTTGAAATGAAGATAGAGATTGTTCTCACTTGCCTGATAACCATTGCTTTTGGATGGGCTCGATTAGTTCGGTGTACTTGCGTATCTTTTCCTGGTGTCTTGATTGCAAGTTATTATTGTTTGGTATCGCTGTATCAACTAGCCATACTATTCGGCACCGTTTACCTAGCAGCATCAAATCTGGCCTGTTATTATTATTATTATTATTATTATTATTATTATTATTATTATTATTATTATTATTATTATTATTATTTGTGGCTCCATGGCTAAATGGTTAGCGTCCTGACCTTTAGTCCAGGGAGTCCCGGGTTCGACTCCCTGCCGGATCGGGGATTTTAATCTTCGTAGATTAATTCCGACGGTTGGGGTGCTGGGTGTGTGAATGTTACCTTCATAATTAGAATTCATCATAGGTAGAGCCCCATCCTCACAGACGCACAGGTCGCCTGCATCAAACATTATTATTATTATTATTATTATTATTATTATTATTATATTGTTATTATTATTATTATTATTATTATTATTATTATTATTATTATTACTATTGTGCCTTTGCTGGCGAGACCTAGTGTTTACAGTGCACTATGTCTTCTGGTCTGGGCTAGAGCAATTTTGTTACTTTCATTGATCTGTCTCAGCTTTATCCTTGGCTTTGACAAAATGAAAGTGACTGAGGTATGAGTGATGCTAGTAATGCCATTCCTTCTGCAGCCAGTCCCTGCTATGAATTGTGTGAAAATATTGCTCATAGGGTCGGTTGGTCATGCATTTCAGTGGGCTTGGCAGACTGATATGTAATAGCAACTTCTGGCTCGGTGAGGAAAGCAATGGGAAACTACCTCACTCCTCATTTCCCTAGTACACCTCTTCAGTGATGCCTAGGCCATTTATGACAGCTGATGGCGGAGCTGTTGAGGATCCAACCAGCCTTCGGGCTGAGGACTAAACATACATACACATTATTATTATTATTATTATTATTATTATTATTATTATTATTATTATTATTATTATTATTATTATGTAACAATGATGAATGTTCAATGTCCTTGAATGTTCCATCTACTTCTTTTTTTCCTGGCCTTTTTACCAATAATCGTCGGAGGGGGGTTAAGCCTAGTTTTATTGCAGAACGCCCTTCCTGACGCCAACTCTATGTAGAGGGATGTATTTATAATTATGTGTTTATGTGGTGGTTGGTAATGTGGTGTCGGTGTGTTATACCGTACACGGTGAAACAAACAACAGAGAAATGTTATGTCGTTGTGTTGGTACATTATGTGTTCAAAATGTGCACCATCACGTGCTACACATTGTTCATAACGTTTCTGAACATTATTGAACATGTTGATGAACAAAGGTTGCTATAAGGACACAAGAAATGGCGTTATCTTCTCGCGTAATTCGGGAATGTTTGTAGGTGGGTCATCTGTATTGAAAGCCGATTCTTTTTTTTTTTTTTTTTTTAGAATTGACTTTACGTCGCACCTACACAGATAGGTCTTATGGCGACGATGGGATAGGAAGGGGCTAGGAGTGGGAAGGAAGCGGCCGTGGTCGTAATTAAGGTACAGCCATTTGCTTGGTGTGAAAATGGGAAACCACGGAAAACTATATTCAGGGCTGCTGACAGTGGGGATCGAACCCACTATCTCCCGGATGCAAGCTCACAGCTGCGCGCCCCTAACCGCACGGCCAACTCTCCCAGTGCTGATTCTTTCAACATGATCCATATGCAGGCATCCTGGGGGTATGAGATCCAAGGAGCGGGAAGAGTACAGGAAAGGAGTTCCACGAGTAGGCCTAATTAGACGATCTCGTAAGTGCCGTTGCAGGAAGTGACTCCCCTGAGGTGTGGGCTGTAGCTCCATCGATTTTCTTAAATAATAATAATAATAATAATAATAATAATAATAATAATAATAATAATAATAATAATAATGTTATTGGCTTTATGTTCCACTTACCTCTTTAAGGTTTTCGAAGACGTCGAGGTGGCGGAATTTAGTCCCGCAGGAGTTCTTTTACGTACCAGTAAATCTGCCGACACGAGGCTGACGTATTTGAGCACTTTGAAATACCACCGGATTGAGCCATGATCGACGCTGCCAAGTTGGTGTCAGAAGACTAGTGAGTGCCTCAAACATCTGAGCCAAACAGAATGAGCCACTTCGCCCGGCACGATTGTCGTTGGAGGGGTAAGTATCTGGCGTGACAAAAATGGTGCAAATCCCACACGAATGGGGTAATAATGAGTTCTCTTTAGACTATCTCGTCCACTGTTTTTCGATCCTGTGTAGCACCCTCGACGAAATAAGGAGCGAATACTCCATGATCGGATACGTAACACCTTCTAGGGGAAACATTCATGATTCTCGTTTGTGGTGGCAGTGGTGATTGTTGTTTTAAGAGGAAGTACGTCTAGGCAACCGCCCTCCATATAATCTATATAATTAGAGAGAAAAATGGAAGGGATCCGACACTTCGAAACATGAAGGTCGGACATAGAAAGGCAAGGGCTCAAAGGGCGTGAAAATGAAAGAGGCCTCGAATGCTCTAATACCATCGGGGTCGGAAAAGAACAAGAGTTGACCAAGGGAGATCGGGTAGGATACTTGAAAGTAAGTGGAAGCAGAAGTAAGTGGAAGCAATGTCACGACTCAGCTAAGAGGCCCGTAGTCGCCAACCCACGCTCTCAATTTTAGAGCCCCCTGCGGCCCTTTTTAGTCGCCTCTTACGATAGGCAGAGGATACCGTGGGTGTTATTTTATCGTTAATACTTGGGCGCCCTGTTGTGCCGTTCTGTTGACATAAGACTGATTCCGTATGATGGGACGTGTCAACGACAGTTAACATTGTTTTGTTATTTGGTGTCTCCTTATTAAATCGCCGCTCGTACTGTTCTTTAACGTGAAGTTAATTTGTCCCATCCTGATGACCGGAAATAATGTTCCACGATAAACATCTTCTCCTCTGTTATGAGAACCATAATTGCAGAAATCAACACAACATTTCGTTGCTAGGAAAACGTGGACAACAGGTGAACAATAATTTCAGTTTTGCCGCATACCGTACATAAATGAATGTGTGTATTAAGACGAACACAAATACCCAGTCCCCAATCTAGATGAATTAACCAAAAGCGGCTAAAATCCCCGGTTTTACCGGGTATCAAACCCCGTGAACCAAAGGCTATCACACTATCCTTTCAGCCAAGGAGCCGGAGTAATGCCAGGAAGGGAATTACTATCGGTCTTAAACGATGCCGGAATGTCCAAATTTTGCAGTGATAAAAGGGCTTCTTTAATGAGCCATAAATCTACTGGCAGCGTTCTCTCAGATTTAAGCACTCTAATGTCAGCATCCTGCGATGGTATTCGATCCCGCATCTTGTACAGAAGGCCGATGTTTAAATGTCTGCCCCATTCAGCCATTATTATTATTATTATTATTATTATTATTATTATTATTATTATTATTATTATTATTATTATTATTATTATTATTATTATTCAATATTGGTCACTAATTGGTCAACAACACTGTGCCAACCCCGTGGTGTAGGGAAAGTGTGCCACCTCCAACCAGGAGGCTGCGATTCCCGGCAAGTCCAATGATTTTAACTTTAATGTGAGAGCAGGAACAGGGTTCACTCAGTCTCGTGAAACCAACTGAGGAGCTACGTGGTACTAGACAAGGTGAACGTGGTCGCGGAAGTCCAATAATATGGCTGGGAATGTCGTTATGCTGACCACGTGATACTCCAAGATATATTGGACACCTGGCTGGACAGCAGCTGTATTGGCATGCCAAGGGACTCAATCGCCCCACAAATTGGATTTGTTTTGTTTGTGGTCAATAATACTTTTGTATTTTACTACACAATGCGAAAAAATCTAATTACTAAATAAGTACTTTCAGTAATGTTTTCCATAACGAAAACCAGTGTATACAGTTCCCAGAGCAACACAAGTAGGGTAACCAACTATTTAAGGACGAAATGAGGGACATGACAGGTATAAAAGGGAACATTCCACAATTTTGGGGAACAGCTGTATTTTTTACTGTAATTTTAATACGACAAAAATTGTAACATTTTCAAAAGCATTGTGTTACCAGTTCCCCTCTTTTTTGACCACATTTACAAAGGTTCACAAAACGCCTTGAGGACGCTACTTCGATCAGGAGATAAGTATGACTTTTTAGTGTCCCACTTTGCATTATATGCACATAAGCATTTATTTTTCCTTTTTGCCTTCTCGAATTTAAATGATGGCTTTCCTTTTTTTTTTTTTTACGAAGTATAAGTACAGTCACCACGATCCGAATCAATTTAAAAAAAATCACAAAACTTAAAGAAAAACACCAGTTTATACAACACGTCTATGTTGATGCGTATCGTGTTGCAGGAGGCCACCCGCGCCATGCCACGGACTAACGTTAACTCGGAAGGTACATCCGGAACGCTTATTCATAGTTGCTATAACCTGCTTCTTTGATTTTTCAAGGATCATACTGTTGACAACGGTTTAGCTATGTTTAGTTGAAACTAGATGGCAGGACAATTGCGTATTGTGAAATTTCGTACCGATGAAAATAACATGAAAATTCGTTCAGATAGAAAACGAAACAATTGTGGGACATTTACAAAATACCTTAAAATGCGGGACGGTTGGTCACCCCAAACACAAGGTATGAACAGTTAACTAACAATTCACTCCCCTATAGGTTTAAAGAGGTATCAAGAATTAACACTGAATTGAGTCGCTTAGTCGATAGAAAGCTGACCTTCTGGGTCGAAGTTAGTGAGTTCAATCCCGGCTTGGTCCGGTGTTATTTGAAGGTGCTTAATACGTCTGCCTCGTGCAGGTAGTTTACTGGCACGTACAAACATTCCAGCATCTCGGCGTCTCCGAAAACAGTAAAAAAATAAAAAATTAAATGGCGTATGGCTTTTAGTGCCGGGAGTGTCCGAAGACAAGTTCGGCTCGCCAGGTGCAGGTCTTTTGAGTTGACTCCCGTAGGTGACCTGCTCCCGTAGGTGACCTGCGCTTCGTGATGAGGATGAAATTATGATGAAGACCACACATACACCCAGCCCCCGTGCCAGCGAAATTAATTATGGTTACAATTCCCGACCCTACCGGGAATCCAACCCGGGACCCTTGTGACCAAAGGCCAGCACGCTAACCATTTAGCCATGGAGCCGGACTCCAAAAATAGTAAAGGTACGGTAGTTAGTGAGACGTAAAATCAATATTGTTATTGTTGTTGTTGTTGCTGTTGCTGCTGCTGCTATTATTATAGTAACCTGTTTAAACATTTATACATTTCATTTCATTTAATTATATGATGTATCAAGATACAACATTGTAGCTTATTGTAATGATTTTAACTAATTTTCACACGAACACTTACGAATTTAAATAGGATTTAACACACCAGTAGCTTGATGTGCGATGGTGTTAAATTAATAATTCATACATAATAGAACCAGCTGTAACCTGAAATTTGCAATCGTTTGCAACCTTCCGACATTAGCCAATAATTAGTTACTTAATTGTCAAACTGATCCCCATGACAATGTTTAAAATACTTTTCTGTCCCGGTTTGACGGAGATTGGTTTCAAGCTTACCGCCATTTTAATGCTCTATCACACGTAGTTTATTCGGTTAACTCATAGATGGCACCACTCTCGCTTCCATGATTTCAGGGCACAATGAATAATTGTACTGCACTGAACGAGATGAACAGAATACCTCAGATCGCGTACGCACTTAGTGACCTTTCGCTGCTTCTGATCTCACTGGTACCAAACAGCTAAGTGTATTGTGCAAAACGTGTTCGCCCCAGTTGGCGGCCCCGATCATTACTGCAGTAATAAAAGCGACCAACATTCCGACAGTGTAATGGAAAGTGGATGGCTTAACAATCCTTGCACTGACCCACTTCTCCCCTGCTCCCCTCTACACCCTACTCATTACGCCACAGCTGTAAAAACAGTTGCATAACGCGGCGCGTTCGCTGCATTTCCGACTGAGGCGCACCAGAGAATTGTGTTAAGGTCATGCCAGTACTCACGTGTCCAGGGTCGAACAAGCATCTTCATAGTCGAGCGTCGTCATTTCGAACAGTTGATCGATAGAGGCGATAGTTCTAAGATGATGGATTTGAGCGACATACCTGGAGAGCAAAATTAATTTCAGCCACTTAAAACTAATATTTTGTTGTTTGATTTGAGCCATTTTACAACAGACTGAAAAGTCGCTTGTACAAATCGGTTCCTCATAACAAATCTGGACTGCAGACTGGCAGTCGGTTATGGAACATCATCTTACGACGTCCGGCTCCATGGCTAAATGGTTAGCGTTCTGGCCTTTGGTTACAGGGGTCCCGGGTTCGATTCCCGGCGGAGTCGGAAATTTTAACCATAATTTGTTATATCATGGGTGTATGTGTCGTCTTCATCATCATTTCATCCTCATCACTACGCGCAGGTCGCCTACGGGAGTCAAATCAAAAGACATGCATCTGGCGAGCCGAACTTCTCCTCGGACACGCCCGGCACTAAAAGCGATACGCCATTTCATTTCATCTTTCGATGTATTAACAGATATCACATTGTGTCTTAGGTTAAAATTTCGAGTACCAGTATCCAAAAGTGAAACCTTGAACCATCTCAAGTGAAATATTGTAATGTCTATAGTAGCCTATAGGCTAGAACTAATTTGTTACTTCAATCAACATGCCTCAGTCTCATCTATCAGATGCATAATTTGAAAGTAACTAAGGGAGGGGTGACATTAGCAATATACCGGACGAGTTGGCCGTGCGCGTAGAGGCGCGCGGCTGTGAGCTTGCATCCGGGAGATAGTAGGTTCGAATCCCACTATCGGCAGCCCTGAAGATGGTTTTCCGTGGTTTCCCATTTTCACACCAGGCAAATGCTGGGGCTGTACTTTAATTAAGGCCACAGCCGCTTCCTTCCAACTCCTAGGCCTTTCCTATCCCATCGTCGCCATAAGACCTATCTGTGTCGGTGCGACGTAAAGCCCCTAGCAAAAAAACATTAGCAATACCCTTCTTTATGCAACCAGTTCCCGTGATGAATGGTGTAGATGCGTCGCTTGTATTTTTGAGTGCTTTTGAAACTCAGTTGGACCTAGGCTTGGCACAAGCCTGATATGCAGCAGCACATCTTCTGGCTCGGAGAAGGAAGCAATGGGAAATTACCTCACTCCTCATCTTTCTAGTGAACCATGGACTGTCCGGCTCGTTGGCTGAATGCTCAGTGCAGTGGTCTCCGCTTCAGAGGGCCCCGGGTTCGATTACCGGCCGGGACCGGGATTTTAATCTTAAATGGTTAATGTCCTTAGCTTGGTGAGCTGGATGTTTTTGTTGTCCCCTACTTCTCTCAAACTTATACATCACATGCAACAACACACACACTGCACGACATTGACACGCAGTTTACCACGCACAGCAGACGCTCGCCCTCCTCGAAAGGACTGCCTTGTAAGGGCAGCACCAGGCTAGCAATACCCACACAAAACTTCAGCATGAGCTTCTTTTGACGGTTGGTGGAGAAACTATTGGGGATCCGACCACCGTACGGGCTAAATATTCCAAAAGTCAGGATGCTGTAAAAATCTATAGTGGTTACGGTTACCTCCTATGGTCGATGTTAAGATAGGACACCAAGGAAAACCATCTTAAAGCTACCGACGACAGAAATCGAACTCACCATCACCAGCAAGCTTACAGTTTCATGACTCTTATATCGCGTAATGCACTTGTTATTTGGCACTCCTGGTACACCGTCATCTAACAAATCCGTTTTAAAGTAAGTCCCTGATTACTTCGAATGACCTTCATGATCATGACCAGAGGCGGATTTATGGAGTGGAATGTCGTATGGCTTTTAGTGCCGGGATATCCCAGGACGGGTTCGGCTCGCCAGGTGCAGGTCTTTCTATTTGACTCCCCTAGGCGACCTGCGCGTCGTGATGAGGATGAAATGACGATGAAGACAACACATACACCCAGCCCCCGAGCCATTGGAATTAACCAAGTAAGGTTAAAATCTCCGACCCGGCCGGGAATCGAACCCGTGACCCTCTGAACCGAAGGCCAGTACGCTGACTTTTCAGCCAACGAGTCGGACAGCGGATTTATAACGTAGACTCACTAGGCACGGGTCTAGAGGCGGAGGCGTTGGGTGGGGGTGTCTAACTTTGGATACTACTATATTTTGTTAACACCTACAATAATGTTATAGTATGCTTTGAATAATTACAACTAAAAAGTTTTGCCTTAATGTTTTACTATTTTGTATTTCGGTGTCCCTTTTCTTGTTAACAATAATCTACAGAGAGGAGTGGCTTGTCCGAGAAACGAGAACTATGAAATATGATCGACGAATTCGCTTCCGTCAAAGTGAAACGAAAACCTCTATGTATGGTGAATTTATTTTCATCTTTAAAAGTTATCATCCTGAATTCTCTGGTTTTGTGTAATTTTAAACAGTGTACCATATTATGCCGTTATTTCAAGCACTTCACTGTTTTTTGGTTTTGTATTTTGAGAACGCACGCTATAATTGTGCCTAGGGGCGGAGAAATGTTTTATGTATTTTATTTTTTTAGATTACGGTACGGCTTTTGGTGCCGGGAGGATATGTTCGGCTCACCTCCAGTTCTGTAGCTGCTTTCTTAGTACATCCCATGGAGGTGAGGTACATGTACCGCTGGGTGAGGGATTTGTCTGTGGGTGCAGGTGTAATCGTACAGCTAGGAATGGGAAGGAAGCAGCAGTGGCCTTGGAAAATGTATTATCCCAGCATTTGCCTGGAGTTGAAAATGAGGAAGACCATTTCGAGGATTGCCGACGGGATATTCGAACAGATCTGTCTCCTGAGTACAGAGCTAGCAACCCTAACTGGCCGTGGTGCAATGTACTGAGCGGCGCAGAAATGTTAAATCTGTCACTGACAGTATCAGTCACTCCACCGCACAAAACTCTACGGCTTAACACTCTTGGTCGGCTAACTCTCTAGGTTCCTGCACTGAACACCAGAATCAGTACCAACTTCCCATATGAAAATAACTACTGTAGGAAGTGGAACTCGAGAGCCAAGCGGTAGGTACAGTACAGAGGGACATTGCCAGTGAGGCCGGGGTGGCCAGACGTCCCGGATTTTATAAGACAGTACCGTATTCGTGTTAAATGTCCCGCGTCCCGGATAGTTCCTATCCGGGAACTATCCGGGATGGCAATTGTCCCGTATTTTGAACCTCGAGAGAAATACGCCTGTGATTCCACCTCTGATAAGTACCAAAAGCTTTCCTTCTTTCATTCAAAGAGGATAGATTTCTTCACTCCTTGATTTTTTTTTTACCTGGTGTGAGTTCGTAGATTTTTAATTTTTTTAATTATTTGCAGTTCTGGGGTTGTCCATCCTGGCAAATAACACGCGTAATAGCGGACAGCCACCTGAGGTAGTCCGAGTCCACCGCATGTTCGTGTGAAATTGTCAGTTGTGAGAAATATTATGTTCTGTTGACTTGATTAGGTCTGAGCAGTACATTAATTTCTGTAAATTTTTCTTCAATGTCATGCAGAGATTTTTATGAAATTGGTAAGAATGACGAGAAACTGTTAACAGTACTTCAGAGAAATGAAAATATATTAAAACTGAAAGACCTGGTACGAATAATTAAATAAACTAAGATTTTCCTATTTGTTTTACGTCGCACAGACAGAGGCAGGTCGTACAGTGACGATGGAATGAAAAAGGGCTAGGATTAGAATCGACCGTGACTTAAGACAGGCATTTGCCTGGTGTAAAGTAGGAAATTACGGAAAACCATATTTAGGGCTGCCGAGAGTGGGGTTCGGACCCATCGTCTCCCTAATACAAGGTCACAGATACATGATACAATCCACGCGGTCAACTTGCTAGGTACCGGTACTGTAAAGTTTCAGTCTGTGTATAAATGTTAAGACATGTATTAGTAAACTGCACTATTATGTCAACATAATACACTGACTGACAGAGCAAATGCAACACCAAGAAGGAGTGGTTCGAAAGGGATGAAAGTTGGGGAAAAAACAGAGACGGCACGGACGAATAATTGATGTTTATTTCAAACCGATATGCAGGTTACACAATGCGCACGGCATCGACTCAGTAGGATGTAGGACCACCGCGAGCGGCGATGCACGCAGAAACACGTCGAGGTACAGAGTCAATAAGAGTGCGGATGGTGTCCTGAGGGATGGTTCTCCATTCTCTGTCAACCATTTGCCACAGTTGGTCGTCCGTACGAGGCTGGGGCAGAGTTTGCAAACGGCGTCCAATGAGATCCCACACGTGTTCGATTGGTGAGAGACCCGGAGAGTACGCTGGCCACGGAAGCATCTGTACACCTCGTAGAGCCTGTTGGGAGATGCGAGCAGTGTGTGGGCGGGCATTATCCTGCTGAAACAGAGCATTGGGCAGCCCCTGAAGGTACGGGAGTGCCACCGGCCGCAGCACATGCTGCACGTAGCGGTGGGCATTTAACGTGCCTTGAATACGCACTAGAGGTGACGTGGAATCATACGCAATAGCGCCCCAAACCATGATGCCGCGTTGTCTAGCGGTAGGGCGCTCCACAGTTACTGCCGGATTTGACCTTTCTCCACGCCGACGCCACACTCGTCTGCGGTGACTATCACTGACAGAACAGAAGCGTGACTCATCGGAGAACACGACGTTCCGCCATTCCCTCATCCAAGTCGCTCTAGCCCGGCCCCGGCACCATGCCAGGCGTGCACGTCTATGCTGTGGAGTCAATGGTAGTCTTCTGAGCGGACGCCGGGAGTGCAGGCCTCCTTCAACCAATCGACGGGAAATTGTTCTGGTCGATATTGGAACAGCCAGGGTGTCTTGCACATGCTGAAGAATGGCGGTTGACGTGGCGTGCGAGGCTGCCACCGCTTGGCGGCGGATGCGCCGATCCTCGCGTGCTGACGTCACTCGGGCTGCGCCTGGACCCCTCGCACGTGCCACATGTCCCTGCGCCAACCATCTTCGCCACAGGCGCTGCACCGTGGACACATCCCTATGGGTATCGGCTGCGATTTGACGAAGCGACCAACCTGCCCTTCTCAGCCCGATCACCATACCCCTCGTAAAGTCGTCTGTCTGCTGGAAATGCCTCCGTTGACGGCGGCCTGGCATTCTTGGCTATACACGTGTCCTGTGGCACACGACAACACGTTCTACAATGACTGTCGGCTGAGAAATCACGGTACGAAGTGGGCCATTCGCCAACGCCGTGTCCCATTTATCGTTCGCTACGTGCGCAGCACAGCGGCGCATTTCACATCATGAGCATACCTCAGTGACGTCAGTCTACCCTGCAATTGGCATAAAGTTCTGACCACTCCTTCTTGGTGTTGCATTTGCTCTGTCAGTCAGTGTAATAAGCGTATCATTTTGAAACGTAGTTTATAACTTTGCAATACGCACCCGTTCATTTCCTCGATCGCACACCTGTCCTGTATTTTATTTCAGGTACCTGTATCTGACAACCTGAGTAAGGATGATCATTCGTTTAGCTGATTGACAGAATGAAGCTGCTAAAACGTTCACTTGAAATAACTCGTAAACCGTTAATGATATAGAAAATCTGTTTTCACTTTCAGTAGTGTTACGAAGGGGTTCATAATTGAACTTACAATACTTTTACACGGTGTCACACTATCTGGCAAGTTAAAGGTACTAACTTTGTTATTTTAAACGCAGTTATACTGTTTGCTACACCTAGCGCTGGAGCCATGGGCGTTACCAGTAACGTAAGCAGAATTTTATAAAGGGGGGCGGGGCATTATTAAGATTGTTCACAATCGATATTATCCGTATTTTAAACTTTGTGTATTTGTGTTAAGGTATATTTATTATACTATGTTCGAAAATAACACATTCATAAGTACCCTAACAAAATCTTCTAAACGTATTTTTTTCACAGCTTTAGGCTACAATTTTTTAAAACAACTGTTACATTTTGTACAATAAAAATGCTTGTGTCAGTACCACATTCCATTATTACACTTAGGCTACACAATAACCATTTATATTTTAATCAACGGTTATTTATATATACGATAGGTAAGACAATGTATGGATCAATAAAATGTACTGAAATAATGTGTCAATACGGAACTCAGCAAGGTGAAGAATGAAGCTGGCATGATGAATCCACACTCCATGAAGTTTCTATTTTAAAATATGAACTGCCAAATGCACAAAATATTAAACGAACGTTCCCAAACAAAGTATGAACTCAGAATAACGGGTGAATACCGCTCTACAATTAATATACAATATTTCACATCTGCACTGCACAACTGTCAAAACACTATGTTTCACAAACAGTAAGTTTATGTGGTGTCGGCCTTATTTTATTACATTATTTTATTTAGCGTATGGCTTATACAGACATAATCAGTAATATATACATATTTACAGCTGAGAAAGTAATTTGTGCTTCACAATTGAATATCTAATTCTTCAACCCAGCGTGCAGCATCTGGAGTTAGCAGCAGGAAGTCATCTTAATCACCGTGATAGGCTCGAATCTTACATTCCCTGACGATATGACGAACAGTCTGGAGTGGAGCTCCGCAGTCACAGTCTGGATTAGTTCCACTTATGGAGAGCGGCTCTGCAGCGACCATGTCCTGTTCTGATTCTATTCAGGGCAGTCCAGGTCTTGCGTGGTAGGTGGGATCCGCTTGGAAGTCTGGAACCTGAGAAGAAGGTATGAAGGCGCACATCCGTTGCTGCTTCTCATCTACTTTTCCACTCATCAAGAGATTTAAAATCCTTAGCATCCATGTTAGAGGCATCACGCAGAGTTGGATGGCATGATTTTAGTCTGTTAAGATTCAGAAGTGGCAGGTCACTATTCACGGGTAGACTAGGAGATCTTGTGGAATTCCTTCATAAGGGCGTTAGATCGGCGTAGATCAGGTGGCATTATAGCAGTTAGCAGTGGAAGCCAATGAACTGGAGTAGATGTGATTGCGCCAGATTTGATGCGCATTGTAGTATTAAGCTGGGTGTCAACAAGCATTGTATGATGACTGTTCATCCAAACAGGTGCACAATACTCAGCACTTGAATACACCAAACTCAGGGCTGAAGATCCCAAAGTGGTTGCTGAAGATTCCCAGGTAGTTCCACACATGAAGGATGTTATTTCGAGACTTCAACTTTTGTGCTAAGTTCAGGAGGTGTTGTTTGAAGGATAGTGTACTGTCCAAGATGACACCAAGGTAGTTTGGGTTCCAGTTATGACGAAGAATTCTCCCTCTGAAACTAACATTCAGTTTCACGTTCGCCAAACGATTATTTAAGTGAAAGCAAGACACTTCTGTTTTACTCGCACTGGGTTGAAGTCTCCAGATTTTGAAGTAATCTTCCAGTAAAGACAGGTCTTTGGTCAGAATCTCTTCAGTCGTCTCCATTACCTGATCTTGTACAGCTAGAGCCAAGTCGTCGGCATAGTAGAATTTTCTGTATGAAGTGTCAGGAAGGTCAGAGAGATATAAGTTGAACAATAAGAGAACTGATCCTTGGGGCAATCCGTTGTTCAGCTTCCTCTCCTTGCTTATCTTGCATCCAGTGATTACTTGGAACTTCCGATCACTTAACATGTTGTTAATCAGTTGAGCCATCTTTCTGCATGGTATGATGCGAAGAAATTTGTAGATAAGGCCTTCCCTCCACACAGTGTCAAAGGCAACAGTAAGATCAACAAATGCTACGGATGTTTTCAGCTTCATTTGATATCCTGCCTCAATGAAGACAATACTTGGTCACAGCAGCTACGTCCTGGTCTGAAGCCTGCCTGTTCAACTGGAATGTGCTCTAGGATTGCGCTACTTATTCTGTTATATATCAACTTTTCAAAAAGTTTGTGCAGCAGCAGCTAAGAAGGGCGATAGGTCGATTATTACAAGGTCGGTATTATTATTGTACCTACTCACGGCTGGCGAACGAAACACCTTCGAAGATATTGCTTCCCGAGAAAAACTAGTCAGGTTTTAAAAATAACCAAACTCCTGGATTTATAACAACCATGACTCCAATGCTAGGTGCAGAGAACAATAACAACATTTAGGCTATACCGTTATCTCAGCAGATAACGACACCCTAAAGAGGTACTGCAGTTTCAAATATGAGCCCCTTGGTAATATTGTTGAAAGTGAAAACAGATTTTCTATAGCTTAGACGGTTTTTGAGTTACTTGAGGTGAACAGTTTACTTTGTTTACTATTGTATAAATACTTTAAATATTCACCTAACCATCTTTTAAAAAAACGAAGAATTGTTGTCAATGTTATTGTATCTTATGGCTTTCCGAAACGCCTTTACTTTATTTGCAATATAATAATGTTATTGGTTTTTACGTCCGGCTCCATGGATAAATGGTTAGCGTGCTGGCCTTTGGTCACAAGGGTTCTGGGTTCGATTCCAAGCAGGGTCGGGAATGTTAACCATAATTGGTTAATTCCGCTGACACTGGGGCAGGGTTTATGTGTCGTTTTCATCATCATTTCATCCTAATCACGACGCGCAAGTAGCCTATGGGTGTCAAATCAAAATGATCCTTATCCTCGGACACTCCCGACTCTAAAAGCCATACGCCATTGGTTTTTACGTCCCACTAACTACTTTTACAGTTTTCGGAGATGCCGAGGTGCCGGCATTGAGTCCCCCAGGAGATCTTTTACGTGCCAGTAAATCTACCGACACGAGGCTGACGTATTTGAGCACCTTCGAATAACACCACCGGACTGAGCCAGGATCGAACTTGCCAAGTTGGGGTCAGAAGGTGAGCGCCTAAACCATCTGAGCCACTCAGCCCTGTCTGTTGGGTTCATATACCAAATTATCTTCCTGGAAGCAATTGAACGACTTTGGTACAGACCGAATTTTGAAATCTAAAAGTCTTAAAACCCGGAACATGAGGAGATACCGATTGGGGCTAGTTCAGGTAACTTTCGCTAGCCTGAACATGAATAGGAGGGGCTTGGCTTTCTTTGCCTTGCCTTGAAATACTTGGAAATAGAAACGTAGTCTATTCAGAAAGGTTGAAAGGAACAAAGTCCGTGGTAAATAAGATCTTAGAACTGAACAGAGCGTAGTAAACAAGGTAATACAAAGCATTACAGATGTATGGAGAGGAGTTACATTTTAGCTCATTTCGAGCAAAAGAGCTTGTTTTATCCCTCGGTAGATCAGTGGCAGAGTATCCGACTCATAATCGCACACTTACGGGTTCGATCCCGACGGAAGTAATCGAATTTTGAACCGATTGTTTCCGTTTGCATTCGGTTTTTTTATTCGGATCGCAAATTCCATTTGTTTCCACTAGTCAGCGCTGAAATCGGCCTCCTCTTTCGTTATGGAGTGGTCAGAGTCATTTATTATAAATGAATAGATATCTGACTAAAAGGTATATAATGGTAAATGCAATTTTATTATTGTGCACTTCAATAGATAATCATATTATAGTTTTTATAAATGCTTTTCATATGCTAACTATGAACCTCTAATGGTTGAACATTAACCTTCAATGAATGGAATTATTTTAAAATTAATACAGTATATGCAATATTACTTGACCCTAGGAAAATATGTTGTCTTTTCATTTAGTTTATTTTGCTGTATTCATATTACTTTAATACGTGGTGTCATTACAATAAGGCTTAAACCTAACCTTCGTCTGAAATTACCCAACATTTGTTATTTTATGAACATTCATTAACCTTACATTCATTAACTTGTGCTTAGGGACACAAAAATGCATTCAATTTAAAATCAAACATAATGACAACAATTACTTTAATCAGAACATTTTATTTTTATAGACCAACGCATTTCAGTTTCCAATCACTTCACTCGAGCATTGTGTAACGTTTGTTAATAGTCTCAATATATCCGCTTATATCACTACCAACAAAAGAAACACGCTATAAAAATCGGTAGTATAATACAACAATCAAGATTTCGGTATTTACTAGCAAATGACTAGTTACTAGTACTACCACAGTACAAACCATGTAACTTATTACTACTTTATAACCGATGTCACAGTTCACAATCAGTAGTCTACTGATAGTTTAAAACATTCGACATTCCCATCACTAGTCCAACCTTTTTCCGGTAAAATTTTGATAGGGTGGATCATGGGAGACTACTGGCAAAAATGAGTGCAATTGGACTAGACAAAAGAGTGACTGAATGGGTTGCTATATTTCTAGAAAATAGATCTCAGAGAATTAGAGTAGGCAAAGCTTTATCTGACCCTGTCTTTAAGAGGGGAATTCCTCAAGGCAGTATTATTGGACCTTTATGTTTTCTTATATATATAAATGATATGAGTAAAGGAGTGGAATCGGAGGTAAGGCTTTTTGCGGATGATGTTATTCTCTATAGAGTGATAAATAAGTTACAAGATTGTGAGCAACTGCAACGTGACCTCGAAAATGTTGTGAGATGGACAGCAGGCAGTGGTATGTTGATAAACGGGGTTAAAAGTCAGGTTGTGAGTTTCACAAATAGGAAAAGTCCTCTCAGTTTTAATTACTGCGTTGATGGGGTGAAAGTTCCTTTCGGGGATCATTGTAAGTATCTAGGTGTTAATATAAGGAAAGATCTTCATTGGGGTAATCACATAAATGAGATTGTAAATAAAGGGTACAGATCTCTGCACATGGTTATGAGGGTGTTTAGGGGTTGTAGTAATGATGTAAAGGAGAGGGCATATAAGTCTCTGGTAAGACCCCAACTACAGTATGGTTCCAGTGTATGGGACCCTAACCAGGATTACCTGATTCAAGAACTGGAAAAAATCCAAAGAAAAGCAGCTCGATTTGTTCTGGGTGATTTCCGACAAAAGAGTAGCGTTACAAAAATGTTGCAATGTTTGGGTTGGGAAGAATTGAGAGAAAGAAGAAGAGTTGCTCGACTAAGTGGTATGTTCCGAACTGTCAGCGGAGAGATGGCGTGGAATGACATTAGTAGACGAATAAGTTTGAATGGCGTTTATAAAAGTAGGAAAGATCACAATATGAAGATAAAGATGGAATTCAAGAGGACAAACTGGGGCAAATGTTCATTTATAGGAAGGGGAGTTAGGGATTGGAATAACTTACCAAGGGAGATGTTCAATAAATTTCCAATTTCTTTGAAATCATTTAGGAAAAGGCTAGGAAAGCAACAGATAGGGAATCTGCCACCTGGGCGGTTGCCCTAAATGCAGATCAGTATTGATTGATTGATTGATTGATTGATTGATTGATTGATTGATTGATTGATTGATTGATTGATTGATTGATTGATTGATTGATTGATAAACCGAGAAAATGTCCATTGTCCGAGATAGTGTTGTTGGTGAATACAAAATAATGTAACTATTATCTCGGTTTCCTTAGATTTAAACCAAGATAAACGCTTTTACTCGCATTGGTGAATATGGGCCTTAATATTGAAATATTTCATTGCAAAGCTGAGAATTAAAGTCGGGCGAACTGGATGGAAAACTACCATGATAACCCGGCAGTACCTTGCACACGAGGTGAAGGGCGCCATGACTGAAAATGTTTCTCAGAATATGATGACTACATTGATGAAGCAGAAACATGTGCTCTGAAATATGGCCTAAGTAAATAACATAACTCACACGTATTGCACCCTAATAACAGCGTGTCAGAATGGATATTTCTAAGTGATCTACTCCAAAATATTACTCAGGCTTGCGTAATTGGACGAGAGAAAAAGTGATCATTTAGTTCTTTGAATGTTCTTTCGTAACAAGGTCATCTGAATACAAATGTAATGCATTGTGACATTTGAAGATTCGTAGAAGAGCACTGTGAAGGTCGTGAATGTTAATAAGTAGGTTATGCTCGTTAACAATGACACAGATAGACCGAGTCACCTGTACTGGGCGGGGTACACTACTACTTGATAAGGATCTTCAGGGTGCCGCGTCTGGTGGCAGTGTTGCCACTCTAGCTGTCCTCCAGCTAGATCAAGTTTTGTTGAAAGGAACCGCAATCTAGTTAACGAAACAATCATTTAAGACAAGTAATGGAAAGTAACAAATAAATGACAAATTAAGCTCTTAGAAACCGAAAGGAACTTAAATAGGGATACATGATAGAATAGGATCACAAGGGAGGAACAAAGAAGAGACAATGATAAGCACGAAAACACAAAACGACAAGGACAACTCCACATCTTCATACACTGCCGTCTTCAGATTCGCTCTCCCTTCATCAATCTGTTCTTCTCTTTCTCGGCCCTGACCAGCTCATTTCTCCTTCCACCATTTTGATAGATCTTCAGTCTTGATGTGGGGAGCGTGGGATAAGAGGAAAACTGGAAGACCACAGCAAAAAAGAAGATACAATACTATAAAATGAATGAGGTAGTAAAATAATATAAATAAAGGCAAAAACACCCAAGGGAAAAAGTAACGCAGCGTGTCGATGTAAGTAATGGAAAGGAAGAAGCAAGTGACAAATCAAATAATATGTAGAAGGATAGGAACAAGAATTAAAACATAATAGGATAGACACAAATGACTGGTCAGCATCGAAGAGGGAGCAACAAAAAAAGAAGACGAGGACAACTTGAAAAGACGAAAGGACAAGGATAATCTTCACTTATCCTGTTTAAGACCACAGCTACTTCTTTCCCAGCCTTAGACGTCTTCAGTCTCATCTAGTCACTGGCTTCTCACCAGGGCGGCCGCGATTAGAATCCCGGCCAATGCATGTACTAATTTTAGTTATTTTGACGGTGATATTTAGTGAAAAATTATTTATACTGTTGGTAACATTGTTTGGTGCTATCTTTAATAATGCAACAGTTATTATACCTGACCATACTTTACTCCTCTTAGCCACAAGTCACTATTCTCTGAATTACACTCATCGGCTGCTACTTCTTCCCTCATATATTAACGCTGACAAATGGAAGTTAACATTTTGTAAGTCAAGAAGTTTATTCAATGAGGAGCCAGCAGGTTAAGGCTCCTTAACCCTTTAAATAACAAGTGTAGGTGGTGAACTATTGTTACGTGCGAGCCCTTTGTCTGTAGCCCCCCTCCAGTATTTCGTTGAATGAACTAGTGAGTCAGCTGGAAGCTCTCAGCCAGAGGGTCCCTCCTCACTATTGTTCTCTTCGTCTTCTTTCTCTTAGGTGGATCTTTTCGAAGGCGTAACCAGAATGTTCTCATTCCGGATGCACCCCGAAAATTCAGGAACTTCATCTCCGGCTCGCGACAGATAGAGTAGGGGAGTTGGACAGCATTGGTGCAGGGGTGTGGTGGGTGTCCCACCAGACTCCTTGTCAAAGTATCGTAGTGTTAAGTGTTGTTGGAGTAATGTGTGTGTACCGACGTGGAGTCAGTGTGCAGAACGATTGGTGTGGGTAGAGCTGGCGCAGTGATAACTATCGTTGCTGTGAGGCGTATTGTAGTGCTGGTTAACACTGTTGAGTTGTTGCTGTTATAGTCGGGGACAAAACATTTCGACCTCAGTTCCTGGAAGCGAGCTGATAGCCAGTAGTCAATCACACCTTGCACCCTGCTGAGTTAACGAGCTCTAAGTGATCCTTGTTTGTTTTGGAGAGGCTGCCAAACCACTTTCTTCCTCATTCTCTGTAGTATTTACCCTTTCTTCGCGTAGAGTGCAGTAGCCGATTTGGCAACTCTTGTTGCAGTAGAGGTAGTAAATCCTATTAGTCGCTAATAGACACCGTGCTGCCGCTGGAAAGTAGTGGTGTGAGGCGAGGTCGTCATGATTTGTCACCAACTATATATATGTGACTGCTGTTTAGTTGATATAGATGTTGATTCCCATAGGGAATCTGAAATATTTGTCCTGAATGAGCAAATTTATAATACCAATATAAATGGTCCGTTATTGGACATTATAAATTTTCCAGCTAGCTCATTCTTGGTTGCCAGCGTTTCGCCCTCATGTGCTAGGGTGGGCTCATCAGTTGGTACCTAGCACACTTACCAATACGCTGGCTAGTGCATACCGTGGAGGCCACTGCGTAGGCTAACTGGAGCCACCGGCAGTGCCAATGCACTAAGAGACTTTGTCTCATCACTAAAAATTGATGCCTGCTTGGCCATCAGATGATATAGATGTTGATTCCCATAGGGAATCTGAAATATTTGTCCTGAATGAGCAAATTTATAATACCAATATAAATGGTCCGTTATTGGACATTATAAATTTTCCAGCTAGCTCATTCTTGGTTGCCAGCGTTTCGCCCTCATGTGCTAGGGTGGGCTCATCAGTTGGTACCTAGCACACTTACCAATACGCTGGCTAGTGCATACCGTGGAGGCCACTGCGTAGGCACTGGCACTGCCGGTGGCTCCAGTTAGCCTACGCAGTGGCCTCCACGGTATGCACTAGCCAGCGTATTGGTAAGTGTGCTAGGTACCAACTGATGAGCCCACCCTAGCACATGAGGGCGAAACGCTGGCAACCAAGAATGAGCTAGCTGAAAATTTATAATGTCCAATAACGGACCATTTATATTGCTGTTTAGTTGTCATTGTTGAGTACTTCACTGTGTGGAGCAGTCACGTTGTCTGTGTTTCTAGTGTGAGTTAGCGGACTCATCTGGAGTCGAGTCAATGAATAGTCGCTGTGCATCATAATTGCTAACAGACTGTGTGTTTGAACCTGTCTGCGCGCAACTCTTATGTGAAACGACTGAGCGTGCGAAGGGAGTGAAAATGAGGTCTGTCAATCAGGATTATCACCCGTCCCAAGTTATGCCAGCGAGACGGACTACCTGCTGTGTGAGCACTGCAGACTTGCAAATGGACAGCAATTATGGAACTGTTGTCATTCATTCTCAAATATACGTAATAGTATATACTATATGTGTCTAATTGGATCATCTTACATGAAATTAGATCCGTAAAACATACTCAGTTTTATTGATAAAAAAATCCGTATACAGTTCTTTAACCCTTGTATAGTTTTATAGTAATACACCCCCTATAAGCGTTGTATTTATTTATTTATTTATTTATTTATTTATTTATTTATTTATTTGTTTTCTATTTGTTTTACGTCGCACCGACACAGATAGGTCTTATGGCGATGATGGGAAAGGCCTAGGAATCAGGAGTAGGGGAGTAGGGGAGGAAGCGTCCATGGCCTTAATTAAGGTACAGCCTCAGCATTTTCCTGGTGTGAAAATTGGAAACCACGGAAAACCATCTTCAGGGCTGCCGACAGTGAGGTTCGAACCCACTATCTCCCGGATGCAAGCTCACAGCTGCGCGCTCCTAACCGCACGGCCAACTCGCCTGGTGTATATTTTTCTTACTAATAAACGTGGTATACGCATTGTGTTACTACACTGCATGTATACACTCGTTCCAAACCGTAGGAATCTCTTCCTGCAGTTCACTGACGTATTTCTCACGTTCACCGCCTTTATGATCGCTTTTGCTGGTTATCTAGGAGCAAAATATTCCGATAAGCCGCTTGGAAGCACGAATACAATGTTCGAATAAACAAGAATATTAATGCACATATTTCAGCTGTGTATTATTCTCACTAGTAATAATATACGGCTCCATGGCTAAATGGTTAGCGTGCTGACCTTTCGTCACAGGGGTCCCGGGTTCGATTCCCGGCAGGGTCGGGAATTTTAACCATAACTGGTTAGCACGAGGACTGGGTGTATGTGCCGTCTTCATCATTTCATCCTCAACACGGCACGCAGGTTGCCTACGACCGCCAAATCAAAAGACCTGCACCAGGCCTTTCCGGAGACCACACACCATTATTACTAGTAATAATTATGTCACTGATAATAATTACTAACCTCATTCCGCGTTCATGTCCGTGGTGCATTGAGAACATGAAATTCGCAAGGGACAGAGCCACCTCTTGGATCTTTAATTAATTCATTTAAGCTTTCGTCATCTAGGAGAAATGGACCACTCCGTCTCTTAAAGTGTTTTATTTTACGAACAAGTCCAGCCTCCATAACCTCTAAATGTTGTATGCCTTCTATGTTTAGAATATCGTGGAGATCATCAAGGTTATTTTCCATTCTTTTAATGTGTGCTTAATGGATAAGTCGGAAAATTTATATCAGACAGTCACTAAAATACACTGATTGCTCGTTGTTTCTTTTTCGTCACTCGTTGCTATACAACGCTTATACAAGGGTCCTTACATGTATAAGAAATTCAGTGAATAACTATAACAGATGTATACACAGGAGGCTCATACACGGTTCATTAGTAACAAATTGCACATAAACGTTGTATAAACCTGGTATAAAAGTTATACACCGTTTGTTGGTAAGACTGACCGTGTTTTATTCGTATCATTATGTACCCTAACCTCCCCTGCGAACCATGTGACCTTGCCGCGGTGGGGAGGCTTGGGTGTCCCAATGAAGCAGATAGCCGAGCCGCAGGTGCAACCATATCGGATAGGTATCTGTTGAGAGACCAGAATAAGGAATGGTTCATCGAAAGGGGGGTAGCAGCCTTTCGGTAGTTGCAAGGGCGGCAGTCTAGATGATTGACTGATACGGCCTTGTAATAATACTTAGCATGGTTTAGCTGTACTGATACTGCTACACGGCTGAAAGCAACGGAAAAATACAGCCTAACTACCTCCCGAGGACATGCAGCTCTCTCCCTGTATGAATGATGCACTGATGATGGCTTCCTCCCGGGTAAAATATTCCGGAGGTAAACTAGTCCCCCATACGGATCTCCGGGTGGGGAATACACGAGAGGGGGCGATCATCAGGAAGATGGATACTGACATTCTGCGAGTCGGAGCGTGGAATGTTAGAAGTTTGACTCGTTGTGGTAGGTTAGAGAATCTGAAGAGGGAGATGGATAGACTAAAGTTAGTGTAGTTGGTATAAGTGAAGTACGTTGGCAGGAAGAACAGGATTTTTGGTCAGGCGACTACCGAATTATCAACACAAAATCAAACAAGGGAAATACAGGAGTTGGTTTAATAATGAATAAGAAAATAGGGCAGCGGATAAGCTACTACGACCAGCATAATGAAAGAATTATTGTCGTCAAGATAGACACCAAACCAATGCCCACCACAATAGTGCAGGTCTATATGTCTACTAGTTCAGCGGTTGATGAGGAAATCGAAAGAATATATGAAGAGATAGAAGATTTAATACAATATGTAAAAGGTGACGAGAATCTAATTGTGATGGGAGACTGAAATGCAGTGGTAGGCCAAGGAAGAGAAGGTAATACAGGAGGAGAATTTGGATTGGGTGAAAGGAACGCAAGAGGAAGTCGACTGCTTGAATTCTGCACTGATCATAATTTAGTCCTTGCCAATACTTGGTTCAAACACCACAAACGACGGCTGTATACGTGGACGAGACCTGGAGACACTGGAAGGTATCAAATAGACTTCATTATGATTAGGCCGAGATTCAGAAACCAGGTGTTGGATTGCAAAACTTTCCCAGGAGCAGACGTGGACTCTGACCACAACTTGTTGGTCATGAAATGCCATCTGAAGTTGAAGAAATTGAAAAAAGGAAAGAATGCAGAAAGATAGAATCTAGACAAGTTGAAAGAAAAGAGTGTGACGGATTGTTTCAAGGAACATGTTGCACAAGGGCTAAATGAAAAGGCTGAAGGAAACACAATAGAGGAAAAGTGGATAGTCATGAAAAATGAAGTCAGTAGAGCTGCTGAAGAAATGTTAGGAAGGAAGAAAAGATCAATTAAGAATCAGTGGATAACTCAAAAGATACTAGACCTGATTGACGAACGACGAAAATACAAGAATGCTAGAAAAGAAGAGGGCAGAAAAGAATACAGGCGATTAAAGAATGAAGCGGATAGAAAGTGCAAAGTAGCTAAGGAAGTCTGGCTGAAGGAGAAGTGCAAGGATGTCGAAGGTTGTATGGTCCTAGGAAAGGTAGATGCTGCATACAGTAAAATCAAGGAAACCTTTGGAGAAAGGAAATCTAGGTGTATGAATATTAACAGCTCAGATGGGAAGCCACTTCTAGGGAAAGGAGACAAAGCAGAAAGATGGCAAGAGCATATCCAACAGGTGTATCAAGGTAAAGATGTAGATAATTTGGTTCTGGAACATGAAGAGGCTGTTGATGCTGATGAAATGGGAGACCTAATTTCGAGGTCAGAGTTTGACAGAGCTGTGAGTGACCTAAATAGGAACAAGGCACCTGGAATTGATGACATTACCTCTGAATTACTGACTGCCTTAGAATAAACCAGCATGGCAAGGTTATATTCCATTCAGTGTGTAAGATGTATGAGACAGGAGAAGTCCCATCCGATTTTCAGCAGAATATTGTTATACCTATTCCCAAGAAAGCCGGTGCTGACAGGTGTGAAAGCTAACGCACCATTAGTTTAGTATGTGTATTTTATTGAACTGAACATAACAGGCTTTCGCCAAGTTACAATGTTCCAATATGCAATTCAAAATAAACACCTACAGACTATTTATAGCTAAGCACTAAATACTTACTACTTAACTACCTCTAAATCTACTATGTAGCATCTTGCACATGGGCTGATCGCCAGCTCCACATGCAACACACCACCTCTACTTATAACTAAACTAACTACTTTACTACATTAAATATCTACTAACTCTATACTAAATCTGTCTGGCCGCGACATCACCCCTGGTGTCCGACTCGTTGGCTGAATGGTCAGCGTACTGGCCTTCGGTTCAGAGGGGTCCCGGGTTCGATTCCCGGCCGGGTCAGGGATTTTAACCTTCATTGGTTAATTTCAATGTCCGGGGGACTGGGTGTTTGTGCTGTCGCCAACATCCCTGCAACTCACACACCACACATAACACTATCCTCCACCACATTAACACGCAGTTACCTACACATGGCAGATGCCGCCCACCTTCATCGGAGGGTCTGCCTTGCAAGGGCTGCACTCGGCTGGAAATAGCCACACGAAATTATTATCAGCCCTGGTGAGGAACTCCTACTACCCTTCCCTGGGATGTCACGACCAGACATGTCTCATGAGGCTACTATATAGGTTAGTTTTCCACTCTCATCTCCAAACCAGCACCCATTCAATATATAAAGCTTCTCTACCGCGCATAAATCTAGTAGTTTCTCTCCATGTCTGTTACATTCTTTATGCTGGCTATTTCTATTAACTACTAATACCCCGTCCTCAAGTTGACTGTAAACTGACTTCTTGTCTCCTATCCTCGCGTTAAGATCGCCCATAATAATAATGCTTAACTGATCATACGTACTTCTCATTCGTCTAATTTCTGTCGCTAAATTCTCAAAAAAATAATTCTGCGCAAATGGGGAGCTCAAAGGTGGATTATATATAAAAGCTATACATATTTCATTACTCCAATTGACCCTATCTAATATTCTTATCCAGATTAATTCCTTAAACTCAGATTCTAAGATTTGTATTCTATCTTTTAAGTTGTTTTTGATTACCACTGAAATTCCGCCCGATATCCTTCCCCTATTGGATCTCCTTGATCCATATTGACTCCATGCGATACACCCTTCTATCTTTAAGTCTTTCTTGTAATCAGCCCAAGTTTCTACAAGTCCAAGGATGCCCATTCCTTCCAGTAGCTCTTTAAAGTCTTCGTTACCTGTTTTGCTCCATACTCCTTCAGTATTAACACATGATACCTTTAACTCTGGTTATTTTTTGCTTCTATGTTCTAAACTCCCTGACTTACTTCTAGTCATTCTAGATCTTTCCACTTCTAGTCATTCTAGATCTTTCCACTTCCATTATACTCCCCTCCGGAGAGCAAATAACGTCCTTCTCAGACAGTTCTGTGATTTTTAATCTACTACCTGAACCCATCCCCTTCTTCTGAAAAAGGTCTTTTAGGCTCACTGACCTACGCCTGGAAGTATCCTCAGCTCCTCCACGCGGCGCCGCTGTTGACATCCGGCTCGCCTCGTCGTTTCTCCCACTGTTATTTAACTCCACTGGAAGATTTGACGTAGACTGTTGAATCACCTGCCCAGGGTTATCAACACCAGCACCGCACGTATACTCTGGAATCCCTTGTGTCATCACTCCTTCACCATGCACTTCCGCTGATGACCCAAACTGCTTACTTCGTTCCTTAAACATATCACCCAGATCACTGACCTTCCACGTTCTCGTCCAGGTATCTCCTTTCACATGCAAGCGGTTTCCTCTTATAAATGCCCGTAGATTCGATTTTCTTGCTTGTTGTGAATGGAATTGTAGAACTCTTTGCTCTTGGAGGCTATTTCTGTTCATATCCCTTTTTATCCCAATTCTGCTGCCCTTCAAGTTCCTCGCACTATTCAAAATTCGGCTTGCCATTAATAAGGAAACAAAATTAATTCTAACAGGTCTTCTTCCCCTATTCTTTCCCATCCTATACACATCATCTATCACCCTTTCGGTACAACCAATGCCTAACTTCTCTCTCATTAGCTTAAGGACTGAGCTCATCAATTCCATCTTAGATTCTCCTTCCGTCTCATCCAGTCCGTAAATAATAATATTTCTTCTCTTCTCCTCCTCCGTTCTTCTGCTATCTCGCCATTGAAGTACCTGTACTTGTTCTTCTAGCGCCTGTATCCTCTGATTTATTATAGCTCTTTCTTCCTTGTCTTCTCTTATCTTCGCCTTTATTTCTGTTAGGTCTTTGGTTATGCTGTCCTTCATATCGTTGATTTGTTGGAACTGTGCTTCGAGCATTTCTTTGGTCTGGTCAGCCTGAGAAGCATCGCGGACAACTTCCTTGATTTTCTCCCTGTCCTCCCATGTCAATGGGCCTGGGTTCATCTCGACTAATAGAGTAGCCACTATAGCTGCCGCCATCAACAGTTCTGTCAGTCCTATTTCTTTATTAAATCCTAATTTACACTCCGTCTTGGTCCACTTGACCCGGTTGTGCCATCGCCCTATCACACTCCTATACTGCTGCACTATTACGCCCATACTGCTTTTCCTGCACTTCCGGACCGTTACCACGCACGTCTGCTCACTAGCTCAGCTGATTAGTTTAGTATCTCATGCCTGCAAAATTTTAACACGTATTATTTACAGAAGAATGGAAAGACAAGTTGAAGCTGAGTTGGGAGATCAATTTGACTTCAGAAGAAATGTAGGAACACGTGAAGCAATCCTGACTTTACGTCTGATCTTAGAGGATCGAATCAAGAAGGACAAGCCCACGTACATGGCATTCGTAGATCTAGAAAAGGCATTCGATAATGTTGATTGGACCAAGCTATTTATGATTCTGAGGATGATAGGGATCAGATACTGAGAACAAAGAATTATCTACAATCTGTATAAAAATCAGTCTGCAGTGATAAGAATCGAGGGCTTTGAAAAAGAAGCAGGAATCCAGAAAGGAGTGAGGCAAGGCTGCAGTTTGTCCCCTCTCCTTTTCAATGTTTACATAGAACAGGCAGTAAAGGAAATCAAAGAGAAATTTGGAAAGGGAATCACAGTCCAAGGAGAGGAAATCAAAACCTTGAGATTTTCCGATGATATTGTTATTTTATCTGAGACTGTAGAAGACATCGAGAAGTTGCTGAATGGTATGGACGAAGTCTTGAGTAAGGAGTACAAGATGAAAATAAATAAGTCTTAAAGGAAGTATATGAATATTGTTACTTGGATAGTAAAATAACTAACGATGGCAGAAGTAAGGAGGACATAAAATGCAGACTATCACAAGCAAGGAAAAGCTTTCTTAAGAAAATAAATTTGCTCACTTCAAACAATGATATAGGAATTAGAAAGATGTTTCTGAAGACTTTAGTGTGGAACGTGGCATTGTATGGAAGTGAAACATGGACGATAACTAGCTCAGAAAGGAAGAGAATAGAAGCTTTTTTGAAATGTGGTGTTACAGAAGAATGCTGAATGTGAGATGGATAGATCGAATCACGAATGAAGAGATACTGAATCGAATTGGTGAGAGGAGATCGATTTGGCTAAATTTGACGAGAAGAAGAGATAGAATGATAGGACACATCTTAAGACACCCAGGACTTGTTCAGTTGGTTTTTGAAGGAAGTGTACTATACGCGAACCTTTTCTTGAGCCCTGAGCTCGCTAGTGCTGAATCGGTAGACCTCGGTTATCTTCGACATCCATATTGGCAACCTTTGAAACACATTGCTGTGCGACATGTGGCGTACACTTTACGAACTAGTACTGTTGTTGTTTACACAGCAAAGCCAAACTATATCATTCATGCTAGTAACAAGATTCGCATTGAGAAATGTTATATAATGTTAAATAATGTATGTGTGACACAGTTGTTGACGCAAGATAATAAATGTTTAGAAAATTCATATCGATCGATCATATTATCGATTCAATTTAGATTTCATTTCCATCCAGTTGGCAGTATAACCGGAACCGACAGCGCTCCCTCCTTACTCCTCACCCCGTAAAAATTGGGCTCAAGAAAAAGTTTGCGTATAGTAGGTGGTAAGAACGGTAGGGGTTGACCAAAGTATGAATATGACAAACATATTAGAGCAGATGTAGGATGCAATAGTTACGTGGAAATGAAAAGGTTAGCACAGGATAGGGTGGCATGGAGATCTTAATCAAACCAGTCTATGGACTGATGACTCAAACAACACCACATGTACCCTAACAGGTAAGCAATAAGTTTGATACGTTAATTTGTAACCATGAAGTGTATTAAATATTTAACTTTGAATAACGTAAGGTAGAGCGTAAAAGAACGTGAAAATCAGAGTAAACATAGCCTTTAAGCTCTGCAAGAATAAAGAGCTTGGGTAGACTACACGTGCCAGCAATCAGCCAGAACTCGTGGTTCTAGAATTGGCATCTTCAGTCGTCTAGCAACCCAAACTAGGCAACGCTAATGCAGTCGGAAGACAATTAGCAGCATTAAGCGGAAAGTAGCCAATCCTCAAGATGTTTTTTTAATTAGTTGGAGCCGTTTTTATTGTGGTTTGCCATTGCCTATTTACTGTAAAAGGAACCAATCCTAACATATTCATTATTAAATAAACCTCTTGTTAGAAAATTTTCTCGATATGAAATGCACCATCAGACAACTTCAGTCACCTTTCATTGGGTCAAAAGTCAAGCGGAACTTCGAGAGAATGGAAGAGCGGACAGTCTAGCCGAAATAGCAGCCAGTTATCTATATACTACCTCCTATAATTAAATTCCAACGACATGATGCAGGAAGCTACTGGAACACCAACATTTGGAATGCAACATACTGTACATCAACTCGCAGAATACTTATCACACTAAATTATACATTCCCAGCATCTACGGTACCATAGACTTTCTTGCATTTCCGTACAAACCAAGGCTGCTTTACATCATAACTCCACAGAATGAATATAATAGCTTCACTACTCTGCGAGTGCCCAGAGAAATCCAGACAAACGGTTCTCGACCTCATGACAGAATGCACTCTCTTTGCAAGGGAATGTATTTCAGTGCTACAGACTCTTCTCCTACCTCAAGTCCTGAAACCTATATCTTCTGTAAGCTTCAAGAATAACATGATTGTACAACAATGCACAAAGACTGTAAATATCCCGTTGTAAACTGAAAGGTGACACAGGGATGGTGTCTTTTTATCTTCTAAATAAAAATGACGAAAAATAAAGTTTTCGGTAAAACAGATGAACTCATTGCAAATCCTAGGGAATCACTGGATAAATGGAAGGAAAAGTTCGAAAATCTTCTCATTATAAAAGGAAATATTTATGTTAAAATCCCAGACAACCGAGTTCATTGCGAGAATAACATTGATGTTAATGAAATTACGTATATTCAAAGAAGTGGAGAGGATGGTAAATAAACTGCAATGCCTTAAAATAGCAGGAATAGATGACATTAGACATGAAATGGTGAAATATAATGAGGAAGTAGGGATGGATGGGTTCACAGAGTAAAAGATTAGCATGGAATTTAAGTAAGATACCTTGTGATTGGACGAAAGCAGCAATTATACCTATATATAAGCAAGGGACTAGGAAGGACTGCAACAACTATTGGGTATTTAATTAATCGTCATACCAGGTAAGGTGTCCACAGTCATTTTTAAGAGGCTGTGATCAATGTTAAAGTGTGTATTGGATAAAAACCAGTGTGCTTTCTGACCACAGATTCTTAGTATGTCAAGTAACTGAAAAATGCTATGAGAGTTACGTTACGCTTATGCGTCATACATCTAGCGATGGTATGTTGTTATAGGTAAACAAATGTATGCAGTATATTACTTAAAGGAACGTACTATACTATACCGAAAATTCATTAACATACATACGCTTAACCACAGACAGCTTTAAATAAGGCTGTAGTAGTAGTAGTAGTAGTAGTAAATCTTTTCTGGGCACCTTAAAACAGAATCAGTGTTTCATACAACGGAACATTCCAACTTCCCTTAAGAAGAGAGAGATATTTATTTTATTAAATCATCCGTCTAATTTGAATTGGCCATAAAGATTTGCAAATCAGTACAAATTAAATTAATTTCTTAAGATTAATTCTAACAAAAGAAATTATTTCTGTGAATGATAACATTGTTCATAAATTTTAAGCAGGAAGCACATTATTCCCTCATTTATTAAGGTAAAGGTGATGATGAAGTATTTGAAGAGAACCCTTTAAAATTTGGAGGTTTTTTTTTTTTTTACCATCTGCTTTACTTCGCGCCGACACAGATAGGTCTTATGGCGACGATGGGATAAGAAAGGAATAGGAGTGGGAAGGAAGCAGCCATGGCCTGTAATTAAGGTACAGCCCCAGCACTTGCATGGTGTAAAAATAGGAAAACACGGAAAACCACCTTCAGGCCTAGGGTTCGAACCCACTGCCTCCCGAATGCAAGCTCACAGTTGCGTGCCTCTAACCACACGGTCAACTCGCTCAGTTAGAGAAGGTTATTTTCAATTACATAAAAGGTTATGCAGAGAGACTTTCTTCTCTTCATCAACCTGGAGAATTTCGTTAGAATCTCCCTCAAAACGAATTGTGGTGACTTTTGCCGTAGGTTGATAGCGATTATATTGCCTCTTGGGGGTCTTCTTCAAGAGACGCACTGTACCTCTTCATGTATATCCCATGCTCGTAGCTGAAGAATGTAGCAATTGCTCTTTAGGTCCAATAATAATAATAATAATAATAATAATAATAATAATAATAATAATAGTAGTAATAATAATAATAATAATAATAATATCGGGAGGTACACCTCAACTCCGCACTTTCAAAATAAACGCCTTAATGAACTCCTCTATCGACCAAAATGTGAAATTGTTACTACATAAAGTTGAGACTTTAATCAGAAGATGTCACTACTGAAACATTAAGTAATTGTGTTATTGTGAAGTTTTCTAAACTGATTGGATTTCTATTGGTTTTGTTTTTGCTGTACATCAAGAAGTTTGGACATTTTTCACAGATGTCACTACCAAAAATCTATAGTAATGCACTCTGGTGCAAGGTAAAGAAAGTTGTTATTGAAAGAAATGTTGTGTTTATAGGTTTTCTCAACTTTCATTTGTTTTATTTATGTAATTCTAGGTTTGCAACACTTCTGTCTCATTCCGCCAGTTTTGAATCTGGCCAATGAAAATTTTCTGTAATTAATTTTCAGTCTATCACAGGCTTCTTGTTCGGTTTTGAGTGTAACTTTTGGGTTCAGCCAATAAAAATGAGAGGGTGTGTCCGGATTAGCCCAGAATCCTCTCGAACCTTCCTTGAGGGTATATAAGTTGCGGCTTTTCAAGTTTCCTTGTCTCTTGATCGTCGTCTTTCTGAGTGGGTTTGTTAAGGCAGGAGGCGGGACGCCTCATTCTTCGGCAGGCAGTACATCAGCCAGGTAATGGCCACCTAATTTCTCTTTTCTGTAGCTACCTCTGCAGATTTATCAGAGGGTAAGGTCCGAAGTTTTAACTATGTAACAGAACTTTTCTAAAATGTAAATTTTATTTCGGCTAATGTAAAACTACATAAAGTCTTTAACTGTAAATCGGGGTTAGAGAGTAAGTTACCCTCTCGAGCTCCCCTTCATCTTGGTTTGAGGTGACTACGATTTCGTAACTGTTTTCTTACTGTAATGTATTAAATTTATTTTCATGCGAGTCACCTCAGTAGCTTGGGACTAGCCCCTGTTTCATCGGGCCCAGAGCCCTGTTAGGGTTTAAATATTTCATTATCTAGGAGCGCAAGTGTACGACACCATTCGGTTTTTTGTTTCGGGAGAGTCATTTAACCTGTTCTTTTTCCGCAAAGGCCCAGTAGGTTGGGTACTCGATATCCCTGTGTAAAACTATTTCCATTGTAAATCGTGTCTTGTGAGACCAGAGAGTGTAAGATTTTGATGTAATGTTGCCTTGAGTGGACTGTAAGAAATCGAGAGCATGTAAGCTCTTTTCGAAGTTTTGTAATAGTGAGAGGTGCCTCTGGAAAGCTAAATATTGTAACTTCTGGAGCAAGTGCTCTTAAGTCAGGATATTTCCGTCCCTATCTAACCATTGAGATTTCGTTAATTTTGTAAACTGGATCCGGTATCTAAGAATTTGTAAACTAAGTGCTTGAGGCTCTAAAGCTGTAAAATTCACTAAGCTTGGATTTTTCCAAGTCTTGTTTCAAGATTGCTAATTGTACCTGTCATGTTGTTATGTTCACTCAGTGAGAAAATTGTTAAGTTTGATATTCTAAAAGAAATATAACCTTTTAAAGTTGTAATTCAATTTTTGATATTGTAGTTAGACCCATTCAAGCCCACACCTTCTTTCACCTCTCTGCGTTCCGCAGATACCCCGCAAAACAATAATAATAATAATAATAATAATAATAATAATAATAATAATGCGTGGTCTCCGAAAAGCCCTGGTGCAGCCGTATAGGCTGTAAGGGTGGGCGATAGATATTGTATTATGTTTAAAAAATATTTATCAGTATGACGAACACGTTAAAGCTCATATACTTGGTTGACGCTGTTTCCGACCACACTGTACACGGATAGTAGCTGCTTTTACCACTATAAAAGGAAGCCACTACCTCATAAATAAGCCTACTTCAAAGCTACCTTGCTAGCAGCTGCTGTCCTCGGAGGTCCGGTTTCGACTCCCAGTACTGCCAGCAATGTAAGACTGGCAGGAGGGTTTATGCGTTAAAAAGATCTATGCTGCTTAGCTCTATTTAGGAGAGGTGCGCCTGAAAAGAACTGCATCACCTCGGGATGAGGACACGCACTTACATTCTGTGTTCCATTTTGGGTGAATAATAAGTGGAAGTAGCGTGTACTAAACAGTAAGATAAACGACAGCCAGTAGCTAGAAATGCTAATCAGTCATACCAGCAGTAGCATGCTCCTTTCCGGATGTCAGTCATACCTCATTAACCTTCAACATTACTAAAGGAACCTTCGGAAATATTAGTTACACTCGTAAGTAGGTCAGGGCCATAACACCCACGAGGGTGCAGTGCGGGCCACATGGACAGAAGGCTGCGGACACAAGGTGAAAAGTTAAAAGTTAGTACTCTGTCAAGCAGCACGTGGCCTTATGTTGTTGTACGTCAATCAGGCGGAAGGTTGCTATTTGCATGATTTATGATCTCACACTATTAGACAAGCTGACAAGATCAGGAAAGCTATAATTTACCGCCTGACTATGAAAATTTAGACTGGAAGGATTCCTTATTCTTAGAAGTTGTGTGAGAGGGGAAAGATGACTTATTAAGGTGATCCTCCAAACAAAATTCTAAATATCCTACTTTTTCACATTTTTGACAAATTCTGGCACACATAGTGCACTTAATTCAAATTTATCACTGTAATATTGCCCGATTGGTAGGCCTATACTCACGAAATGTTCCTGCGTACCCTTCTACAAGCAAATTTATATATTTTTCGGTTTAGAGAAGTGTTTCTACTGACATTAGTAAGGCTCCGCACATGGTGCAGGAGGTGAGGGCGTTGAAAGAGAATCCGTCAATAGAAGGAGTTCTGGAAGTGAAGGATGCTTTAAGTCCCTGCCTGATATTGCAGATGCTCGTCTCCTGGTCTGTCCAGCTGGAAGTCTATAACGTCACCCGCAACTCTTGTGCTACAAGGTAAGGTAAGGGTGTATTCTGCCCGAAGGCAGGTCCGAACCTCTGCAGAGGTCTGCCTGAGCCGGAGTTTACGTGCGGTAGGGTGGCCAGTTCCTTTCCGCTCCTCCATTCCCTTACCCCCCACCAACAGCGCGTGGCAACCCACCCAAATCTTGACCACGCCCAATGTTGCTTAACTTCGGAGATCTCACGGGATCCGGTGTTTCAACACGGCTACGGCCGTTGGCTTATGGTACAAGAGGACAAGGTAAAACGTTAGCGTACGAATTTAAGACCGAGTCATACTCGCGTCAATTCGAACGCATTCTACCACGTTCCCAAGTTTGTGTGCCGTCCGTGTAAAGTAGCCAAAGGTATTTTATTGTGAATACAATTAGAAAGTGAAACATTCAAACTATTTTAAAACATTTATGTAAGAACTTTCCGCGAGTCCATTACTTTGAAAGTAAACATTTTCCAACAAATTATCTACACTAGAAAGATTTTTCTACTTTTGTTTTACGCCGCACAGACACAGAAAGGTCTTATGGTGACGATGGGGCAGAAAAAGAGTGGAAGGAAGCGACCGCGGCCTTAGTTAAGTTACAACCTGGTGTGAAAATGTGAAACCACGGAAAACAGTGGGTTCGAATCCACCATCTCCAGAGTGCAAGCTCGCAGCTACGTGACCCAAACCGCGGATCCACTCGCTCGGCACACCAGAAATAACATGTTTGTTAAAACTAACCGTATGTGTTGGTGAAATGGACTTTGTTTACAACACGAAGCAAAATCTCATGTGGAAGCAGCAGTAAGCAACATGTTTCATATAATGTCGAATTTCAAATGTTTGGAGTTCTTAAAAATAATGTGAAAAATGAAACCTGATAATACTGTAGTTACTTTATACTACCATAAAAATATAACATCAGAAATCATTTTCAACCCGTGTAAAACAGTTATGCACTTAAGAGACTTAATAGACGGCTACACTGTTGCACGAGGGAGTCAATACGTCTACCCAAGACAAACTATAAGTTAATGAAAGAAAAGGCGTTCAATTTTTCTTGTAGAAAACCCATAAAACTATTTTCTGATGCTAGCAGTGAAATCGTGGTTAACGCTTCTTCATTATGTGGCAGTCTCTCTCCGTAGCGTAACTGTTAGAGCCAATAACCGCAGTCCTTGGAGGCCCTGATTCGATTCCCGGTACTGCCAGAGATTTAAGTATGGCAGGAGGGCTGGTATGTGGTTGGAATGGTACATGCAGCTCACCTCCATTTGGGGGTGTGTCTGAAAAGAGCTGAACCACCTCGGGACAAGGATACGAGTTTATTATTATCTGTCAGATGTTATTGAAACTAAACATGGCAGTTCCCTAGTCCTGTCGTCGAAAGCATTTCACCAGTTCTCTACGAAGGAGAGTCGAACTCTGCTACTTCTGTCAGTCATGTCCGGCCTTCTCATCACCTTGGACATAACGAATTATTCCGAATAGATTCTTTCACTAAGGATAAAACGGCAATCGTCTCTGAGAAGAACGCTCCTGTTGGGCTGAGCCAATAATCCAGATCAGTAGAACTGCCAGCCCATTATATCCTATATTTTGTACTTAACTGCTGGTCTGTCCGAACAGATGAAACACAAATCCTAAGAAGGAAGGAAAGTCATGAAATGGGACAATGAACCAGGAATTGCTGACTTAAGAAGAAACCAACAGGAAATAGAGAAACGCATTATAACGCAAGTTAGGGGAATTGGTGGAGACAATATTGGGGAGAACAGAGCGTAGGGATGCGGAAGTGCCTTGTAGTTTGACATGAATTTCAACCACCTGTTTTCCGTGAGACAACTGTAGTGGTTCAATGCCCCCATGTGAATCCTGTCAGTGTGAACGTAGCTGCCTGTTCAAAAAGTGCTATTTCGACTTCAAATTTCTTTTTATTATTTCGTCCACATCCATTGCAGCAGTTGAATACTATCCAATGCCATGAGCAATCCAGACCAAAAAAATGCAATTCTTTAAAAGTAGTACCATACCCGATCATGGGTATGTTTCATGTGCCTTTTACTATACGTTCCCTTGCGTTTTTTCACAACTTTCTTAGGGTGAGAATAGGGCCTTTTAAGCATACACTTGTCGTATGACACGTGTGCGAGCGTGCAGACAGCTGAGATAAATGCGAGGAAGCCTGAATTTTGTGGTAGCAAATTACTTTTCCTCACTCACACCGACGGGATAGAAAGAAACGTCCGAGAACCTCGAGCCGCATGCTCGAAATGCTTCAAAATAAATCAATTACACCAATCAGTCACTACTGACCTGCATTTAGGGCAGTCGCCCAGGTGGCAAATTCCCTATCTGTTTTTTTCCTAGCCTTTTCTTAAATGATTTCAAAGAAATTGGACATTTATTGACCATCTTCCTTGGTAAGTTATTCCAATCCATAATCTCCCTTCCTATAAACGAATATTTGCCCCAATTTGTCCTCTTGAATTCCAACTTGATCTTCATATTGTGATCTTTCCTACTTTTATTATTATTATTATTATTATTATTATTATTATTATTATTATTATTATTATTATTATTATTATTGCTCCGGGCTTATCTGTGGTACGCAGAGGTGAAAGAAGGTGCTGGGTGGAATGGGTCCATCTACTATATCAAAGATTAACTTAAAACTTCAAAAATAAAGGTTATATTTCTTTTCAAATCTCAAACTTAACAAACTTTTCACTCACTGAAATAACAAGGTTACAGGTACAAATAGCAGTTTGATACAAGAAAAAACCCAAGGGATGGAAATTACAAGTGCTGAGCTTCCAGCTCCAAATTTACAAGTTTTCAACATCGCAAGTGTTGCGTTTAGTTACACGAGGAGAGAATCTCCCAATTCAAGAGCACTTTGCTCCAAAGGTTACAAATACGGCCTTCCAAAGGCCCCACTCAATATTGCACAAATCACAGAAAAGAGCTTACATGCTCTCCAAATTCAACCAAGGAGACTGCGGTCCCAATTCCTTACAGCCTACTCAAGGCAACTTTACATAAAACTTTACAATCTCTGGCCTCTCTAGACACAGCCTATAATTTACAATCTGGTTAATACAGGGGTATCTAGTACCCATGCTACTGGGCCTTCCTGAAAAAGAAGAACAGGTTAACATTACTGGCCCCAAACTCAAAATGTATCGAGGCGTGCACTTGCGCTCCTTGAAAACCAAGTTTTTAAAACCCTACTTGGGCTTGTGGCCCGATGATGCAGAGGCTAATCCCACACTACTGAGGGGACTAAAAGAAAGGTTAATTAATGCTTTACAGAAAGTGAAACAGTTACAAAATCGTAGTCACCTCAAGATAAATTGAAGGGGAACTCGAGAGGGAAACGCACTCTCTATCCCCGATTTACAGTTTAAGACTTTATGAAATTTTACGTGAGAAAGAAAAAAGTTTACATTTTAGAAATCAGACGGTTACATAGTTAAAGCTTAGAATCTCCCCCTAGAGTAAGTTTGCGGAGATAGCTACAGAGATAGAAAACTGGTGGCCATTACCTGGGCTGATGCTCTGCCTGCCGAAGAAAGAGGCACTCCGCCTCCTGTCTTAACACACACACACTCAGAATTTCGACGATCTATAAGACAAGGTAGCTAGAAAAAGACGCAGCTTATATACCCGAGGGGAGGATTCGAGAAGGCCCTGGACTAAATCAGGACACACCCTCTCATTTTATTGGCAGAAAAATGGTTACAAGAAGCCTCTGATTTGGCTAAAAAAAGTTAATACAGAAAATTTGTGATTGGCCAGATTCCAAAGCTGGCGGGATGAGAAGGAAGTGTTGCAACCCTTGAAATATCAAAATAAATGAAAGTCAATTTAGTAGTGAAAAATAAACACAAAACGTCTTTAAATCACTAATTATTCCAACTTGCACCAGAGTGCATGACCACAGCTTTTTGTAGAGACATCTATGGGGAAAAGTTCAAACTTCTTGATGTACACCAAAACAAAACAAATAAATCCAATCAGTTTAGGAAACTTTAACATAACATATTACTCACTTATTCAGTAGTGACATCTCCTGATCAATGTCCCATCTTTATGCATTAGCGGTTTCAAATTTTCTTCGATAGATAGTGTTTCTTATGCGCTGCTTTTAAATGTGCGGGGTTGAGGTGTACCTCCCAGTACAATTATTATTATTATTATTATTATTATTATTATTATTATTATTATTATTATTATTATTATTATTATTATTATTATTTTGCTACTTGTTTAACGTCGCACCGACACAGATAGGTATTATGGCGACGAAGGGATAGGAAAGGCCTAGGAGTGGGAAGGAAGCGGCCGTGGCCTTAATTAAGGTGCAGCCCCAGCATTTGCCTGGTGTGAAAATGGGAAACCACGGAAAACCATTTTAGGGTTGCCGACAGTGGGGTTCGAACCCACTATCTCCCCGATGCAAGCTCACATCCGCGCGCCCCTAACCGCACGGCCAACTCGCCCGGTCTTTCCTACTTTTAAAGACACCACTCTAACGTATTCGTCTACTAATGTCATTCCACGCCATCCCTCCACTGACTGCTCGGAATATACCGCTTAGTCGAGTAGCTCGTCTCCTTTCTCCCAAGTCATCCCAGCCCAAACTTTGCAACATTCTTGTAACGCTACTCTTTTGTCAGAAACCATCCAGAACAAATGGAGCTGCTTTTATTTGGATTTTTTCCAGTTCATGAATCAAGTAATCCTGATGTGGGTCCCATACACTGGAACCATACTCTATTTGTGGGTATTATCAGAGACGAATATGCCCTTTCCCTTACATCCTTACTACAATCCCTAAGTACTCTCATAACTATGTGCAGAGACAGAGATCTGTACCCTTTATTTACAATCCCATTTATGTGATTACCCCAATGAAGATCTTTCCTTATATTCTTATATTAACACCTAGGTACTTACAATGATTCCCATAAGGAATTTTCACCCCATCAACGCAGTCATTAAAACTGAGAGGACTTTTCCTATTTATGAAACTCACAACCTGACTTTTAACCCCGTTTATCATCGTACCATTGTCTACTGTCCATCTCGCAAGATTATCGAGGTCACTTTGCAGTTGCTCACAATATTGTAACCAATTTATTACTCTATACAGAATAACACCATCCGCAAAAAGCTTCTTTAGCACGCAAGAGCGCAATTTTCTGGCAAACCGTTGGAGTTTTGAAGAAAGTGCAAATATAATATTAATTTTGGTAATAATTGTAAAAGTATGCTCTGTTTTTGATAGCTCTAAAGTTCATCCGGTTTCGATCGGATAAAGCATGCGGCAATACACAGAAAACTCTTACAGTTAGGGAGAAAATGCGTATTAACTTCCTTGTAGCAAATTTTATTTCTAAGGACACTTACGGGAGTTCAGTTCTTTTACGACTAACAGCTCAAGTAGGATATTCAACTTTAAGGATATCGAAATCTCATTTTTTCCAATTTGGTCTACCTTGTTAGTAACTACCGGATCCCCTGATAAGCTAGATAATATAGTCCTCCAAACTACGACAGTCTTGAAGATACGTTTTGTAGTGCTGATATGATTAATGAAATTAGTTGAATGGTTCCCGATTTTAGCACCGACGCTCAAACTCACCAACTTTCTGTTTATAAAGGTAGCGTAGATTAGGGATAAAAAACAGCTGATTGCGAGCCATCGGTAGCTCGTGGAATGTTTTCCGGCTGGTTACTCCATACTGGCTCTTCAGCTCTCCGTTCCCTCACTTAATAATAATGTTATTGGTTTTACGTCCCACTAATTACTTCATCGGTTTTACTGAGACGCCGAGATATTCTTTTTACGTGCCGACACGAGGCTGATGTGAGTACCTTCAAATACCACAGGACTGACCCAGAATCGAACCTGCCAAGCTGGACTCAGAAGGCCAGCGATCTACCGTCTGAGCTGCTCAGCCCGGCGTTTCTTCGCTTCCCTGTTGTCAGAGTTCTCTGTCAGCAGTAGACTGTACATGGTGTTGTTTATGCTTTCTAAGTAAACAACAAGGTTCAACCGGAAGAAGGACTAAATACCTCTACACATCGTGTAAGCTTCACTTCTAAAATAAACCAAACCAAACCCCATGGCGCAACAGCCCCGAAGGGCCATGGCCTACCAAGTGACCGCTGCTCAGCCCGAAGGCCTGCAAATTATGAGGTGTCGTGTGGTCAGCATGACGAATTATCTCGGCCGTTATTCTTGGCTTCCCAGACCGGGGCCGCCATCTCACCGTCAGATCGCCCCTCAATTGTAATCACGTAGGCTGAGTGGACCTCGAACCAGCCCTCAGATTCAGATAAAAATCCCTGATCTGGCCGGCAATCGAACCCGTGGTCTCCGGGTAAGAGGCAGGCACGCACTTCTATGTACAGTGTACATTGCTACATTTATAATTAAATTACTACGTAGGCCCTATATTGTAAAGAAATTGAACTTGTTTCGCGTATCTGACATCGTATTTGGTTTTAATAAAATATTCCCTCTAGATCACCGCCTATTTCCAAACCTGGGGGAGTAGCTCTTTGGCACACGAAGTTTGGTGATCCTTGGTTTAGGCCTAGATTATAGTTAGGAAATATCGTTGAAGAATAAGACACACATTCATTATAGCTATCCTGGAAACACACACAGACCGTTTGCCAAGTATGTGTTGAACACTCAATGAACCAACACCAAATTCAAGAACTTCACAAACCGAGCAGGTTGGTTACGCGGAGCGTCACGTAGGTGGACTCGAACCCCACTGTCGGTAGCCCTGGAGAAGGTTTTTCAGTGGTTTTCCATATTCGCAACAAGCAAATGCTGGCTGTGGCTGCTCGCTTCGTTTCCAGTCCTAGCTCTGCCCTATTCCATCGTTGTAACAAAACCTGTCTGAGTCGGCACGAGTCCTTTGACGCCATGTACCCAACGTTATCCCTTTCAGACCGAGTACGCACAATTGTGCGGGTTCGTATTTTGTTTATCCCTGACCGTATTTGATGTTTTTTCGGCGCTAGACCGGACTGCAGTGATTGTGCGGGACACGTGGCGTCTATTTCAATTATTTTTAGTATACGCTTGACCGCCAGGGCGAAGGAAGAAGAGTTTAAAAAGCACAGTTGATCGGCGAGATGGCGAGAAGCAGTAGTGCCAAAAGTAAGTATTTATTTATTGCGTTTATATTAATCTAGAAGCTTTACTGAATACCGGAATATATTCAATGAAGTGTGTACATTGGTTAGTGAACGTAAATTTTGACGATACATCATCGTATGTGATACAACGAGGTTTTGAATTTTGATACGCACAATTGTGTGGGTCCTTTTTTTCGGATGTTAGTTTTTATTTTGTAAAATAAACTATCAATATGTGTATTGAGCATTTTAGTCAGTTTTTGACATACAAACAAAAATTCACGCCTCCAGTTTTCTTTCAGGTCTGAAAGGGTTATCTTGGTCTTCCAGTTCCTTTTTTGCCATCCACCATTCCGCGCGTAACATCCTTTTCCAGCGAGGTACTGTACTTCTCATTACGGGACCAGAAAGAGAATTTGAATTTGAATTTGAATTTATTGATCATGATTTACATGCCACTGAGACTGAAAAGCCCCTTTATGCAGCGTCTTCTTATAATACAATGCAGATTTATGAAAACAGTAACTACATTTTTATAATATTAAAGTATTAAACTAAACAAGAAACTTAAAAAAAATGAAAATATAGATACCAAATCCAGTAAGGTTAAGACATACATTATATAATAAGTAAGAAAGTAAATCATTAAGCCCTTCTGTTATTCTGGACTACATGGGTTTAAAGAATATAAAGCTAAAGCAGAGAAACAATTTTCTTCGAAATATACATATTCCTGATTGTTCGACACAAGAATGCCTGATCTCAGCCTCTTGCGTACTCCTCCAGAAAGATAGATGTTAAGAACTGCTTTAGTTGGGTACAGTTAGTGTTACTTGCGAAACGGTGAAGATTAAAGACGTTAAAGATACGTGATGCAGTGCAAACAAAGGATTTGTTCAATTTAGTGGTACGATGAAGGGGAATTTGAAGGGTGGTTTTTGTAAACCTATTATCTCTGTTATGTACCGACTCCATAGGTTTAAATGCATTATAAAGGTAGGATGGTGTCTTCAGTTTGAGAATTTTCTGCGTAGCAACAGCTACTGAGATTTCCCGACGTTCATGGAGTTTCAACCATTGTAGCTGTATGTAATAGGGTGTTATGTGTTCATCACGCCTGGCATTTGTAACGTAACGAACACATGCGTTTTGTACCCTCTGTAGTTTTATGTTCAAAGTTTCAGATAAGTCGTTGTATACGACTGAACCATAGTCAATTATTGGAAATATAAGACTCTGAACAAGTAGTTTTCGCATAAAAGGTGGTGTACATGACACGTTACGTTTCAAAATATGCATGGATGACACAACTTTTCGGATTACATTTGACGTATGATCAGACCAGGATAAGGTTCTGTCGAAAATTAGACCTAGATTGTTAACGGTGTCACTATAATGAATATCTGTCTCTAGAATTTTTATTGCTGGGAGGGATTTGAGGTCAACAGTTTTCAGGAGTTTTGTGTAACCTATGCAAATAAGCTGGGTCTTAGCCACATTTAATTGGAGGTTATGATTTGCGCTCCATTCAATCAATCGAGAGATGTCATGGTTAGAGAGAGAGAGAGAGAGAGAGAGAGAGAGAGTTTTTGTCTCATTAGACTCCCTTCCACCTAGAGTTTTGGCTTGACCTAGTCCAAGATTCTCTTATTACTAATTCTAGTTGTCAACGGTATCCTCAACAGACGTCATCAAATTTAAAGCTGAAATACATCGATCGTTAATCTGTTAGCTTTCTTTAGGGTCCATAGGAAACACGGTGGCACTATTTTGTAGATTTTCCAAGATGTTCACTGCTTTCATGCCAAGGGCTATAGAAAAAGTAGTAGGCACATTCACACACACATACACACACTCTATCTCTCTCTCGCTCGCTCTCTCTCTCTCTACAGTAACAACGTTATAGGCTGTCCTGTATAAGCAAAGATACGAACAAATAATAATAATAATAATAATAATAATAATAATAATAATAATAATAATAATAATAAACAACTGAGCTTCCATGGCTCAGGCGGCAACACGCCGGCCTCTTACCTCTGGGTTCCGTGGTTCAAATCCCGGTCACTCCATGCGAGATTTGTACTGGACAAACCGCAAGCAGCACAGGTTTTTCTCCAGGTACTCCGATTTTCCTGGTCATGTTTCATTCCAGCAACACCCTCCAATATCGTTTCACTTCGTCTGTCAGTCAGGAGTGCGACAGGTTTCGGCAGCCGGAACAATTCCTATCCTCGCTGTTAGATGGAGGCTTCATTCATTCCATTCCTGAGCCGGTCAATTACTTGAAACAGGCTGTGGATTTTAATTTTAAATAATAATAATAATAATAATAATAATAATAATAATAATAATAATAATAATAATAATAATAATAATAATAATAATAATAATAATAATAATTTGAAACTCATTTAGGCAGACAGATAGGTGAATGTCAGGCAGGGTTCAGGAAATGGCGTTCATGTGCAGAGAAAAAATATATATCCTAAAATCATCAATCAAGGTACGATGAATGAGAAACCAGAATAGGGCAATCTTAACCTTTATAGATTTCAATAAGGCGTATGATTCTGTAGATCGTGGAGTGCTCATGAGCGTTCTTCGGGAGTTAGGAACTGATGAGCAATCCTTGGCTATAGTTAGGCAAACCCTCACAGACACCTTTTCCCAAGTTATATTTGTGGGTGAACTCTCTAAACCATTTGAGATTAAAACAGGCCTAAGGCAAGGAGATAGCCTTTCTCCACTCTTGTTTGATAGCGTACTAGGAAAGGTCATCAGGGAATGAAGATCTAGAATGACTGAAAATAAAACTCAGAATGGGGTAAAGGTTGTGGGAAGAATGCCCTCGTGTTGGATTGTCTACCCTTCGCAGATGACGTCGTTCTGACAGCAGACAACCCTCACACGGCCAAGAAGCAAATTGAAGAATTACAAAATGTTGCGGGAAAAAAAAATTAAGAACTTCCTTTCAAGAAAACAGCATTCATAGACTCAGACAAAGCAGATTATAGGATTGTAACTCAGTTTGGGGACATCCATCGCATTCATACAATCATGTAAATATCTGGGAGAATTTCTCACTCCCAATGCAAATGATAAGGAGGCATTAAAAGAGATGGTAAGAAGGATGAAAATGGCCTTCAGACTATGCCATGACACATACAAGTCCAATTCCATTCAAGGATAATTAAGACATTACTGCACAGTGGTCAGAACACAGTGCCTTTATGGAGCAGAAACACTGACAAGGATGGCAGACTCAGACCTTGGAAAAAGAGAAAGGTTCGTTCGAAAAATGTTGGGTCCAAAATGTTGCAAAATGACCAACATAACTTTCCGGTTGAGACCAAACCAGGAACTCTATAAAACCATCGAAAAAATTAGGACGACGATGAGGAAAAGAAGACTGATCTTGTATGGACACACAAAAGGATGATTCATGAGAGGCTGGCCAACAAAATACTCCTTCTACAAGAAAAGTAGAAAACAGGGGCCTGGGTGGCTTACACAAGTGCACAAAGACCTAGCAGAATTGTCCATATCGATAAATGAAATGAATGAATGACTGAATAATAATAATAATAATAATAATAATAATAATAATAATAATAATAATAATAATAATAATAATAATAATAATAATAATAATAATAATAATAATAATTGTACCGGGAGGTACACTCCAACGCCGCGCATTTTAATTCAGCGCCTAAACGAACTCCTCTAATGGCAAAACAGTGAAACTGAAACTACACCAACTTAGAACTTTACTCTGAACATGTCACCACAGAAATATGATGTAACTAGCAAGATACCCGTGCTTCGGTATGGTATTATAATGAAATTTATAATTGAATGCTTAACGTTTTATGTATAATCCGCCGAAATTCGCGATCTAACTCGTTTTCTGAGAGAATCCGCCGAAATTCATGATCTGACTCGTTTTCTGAGTGATTACGGCAAAGTTCCTCCCATTTTCAATCTTTCTTTCCAGCAATCGATTTCGTATTTCCCGGGCTAGGTCCAGGTATTCCACTCGGCCAGAAGGGTCTTTTCCTATAAGCATTTTAATATGGATCAAATCATTGAGGATATCCGGCGTGGTGTCGTCTGGGTGCCTTGGCGGTACTGAACCCGTGCCCGGACTGCAATCGTAGTCATTACCCGGCCAGGATCAGTTTCCAGCGCGGTCCGCACATTTTGACGATGGTCCAGTACATTATTATTATTATTATTATTATTATTATTATTATTATTATTATTATTATTATTATTATTAATGGTCAGGAACCCACAGCAAGATGCAAGACCGCTACTTTACGGTAAATTACATCCTCTGCCATTGTCATTGCTGACAATGTGACCAGCACCATCGTCGCGCGTAGGCAAGTGCGCGAAATTTCTGGCCACACGAATGATATTCTTCCGTGAATTATTGACGTTATTATAGAGGTGAACAATTGCACGGTCAATATCATTCATATCGTTTATTTCAAATGTGTTTAAATTTTTATTTATATGCCAGGAGAATCTACTGTAATCTAACTTATGTACTCCAAAGGAAAAGATGGTTCTTGAAAACGAACCCAGGAAAGATTAAAAATGATCAGTTTATGATCAGAATAAGTACATTATGAACAGTAAAATCAGTTGGTCTCAACTCATTTTTCACCCCACTGCCGTTGATTTACCCGCCCCGTCCCCACCCCCCAAAAAAGAAGAAGGCGCGTTTCTTTATTTTCAAAGGATATTCCAAATACCAATATCCACGCCTGTGACCTTCAGTTTTGAGATATAAGTTTATCCAGAAAAAGAATTCACTTTCTTACTTCCTTTCACACTCCCCCCCCCCCCCAAGTGAATTTCTCGTTAAAAATACTTGTCTCTTTAATAGCAAAGGATCTTCTAAATACCGGTACCAATTATCACGACTCTAAAATCTTCAGATTTTGAGATATGTGTCCACATAAAGGGAATTCAGCTCCTTTTCTCCGCGTCACCCAAAACAATTTCGCCCAAAAACGCTTTTTTACTTTGTTTTTAAAGGAGATCCAAATATCAATTTTTACGTCTGTAACAACTTTTAGTTTTTGTTAGATGCAAGTATCCTCATACAATTATTTCAATTAATTTTTCAATTGATCACCTCCCCCCCACCCCACCCTTCATTGGATTTTCCTAGAATACGTCTTTGTTTAATTTTAAAACAGATTCCAAATACCAATTTTCACGTCTGCAAAATCTTTCGTTTTTGAGATAATAGTATCCTTATACAAATAATTCAATTATTTTTTCAATTTCCCTCCTCCCTTTAGGTGGATTTCCGAAAACAAAAAATACGCATTCCTTTATTTTTAAAGGAAATTCCAAATACCAAATTACACGTCTGTAACATCTTCAGCTTTTGAGATATCAGTACACTAATTAAAAGAATTCAACCCCATTTTCAATCACATTTACCCCCCCCCCACACAAGTTTGTTTTCAGAAAACAAAAAATGCATGTTTCTTTATTTTCAATAGAGATAAAAATACTATTTTTCACTTCGGTAACATGTTAAGTTTTTGAGATAAACTGTAGAAATGCTCATTTTAAAATTTCACCCCCTTTTTAGTTCCCCTTAAGTGGAGTTTCCAAAAACTAATCACCTATGTTTCTTTACTTTTACACGAGATTCCAAATACCAATTTTTACGTCTGTAACATTTTACATTTCTGAGATATACTGTAGATATAGTCTTTCTAAAAATTTACCCCAGTTTGTCACTCCTGTTTAACCCCCATTATTTAGATTTTCCAAAAAAAAAAAAAACATACGCGTTCCTTTATTTTCAAAAGAGATTCCATATACCAAATTTCTGGTCCGTAATATCTTCAGTTTCTGAGATATAAGTATCCTCATTAAAGGCATTCTGCCCTTCTTTTCACCCTTTTCCACCCTTCCTATTGGGATCTTCCGAAAACAAAAAATACGTGTTTCGTTATTTTAAAGGAGATTCTAAATACCAATTTTTACATCTATAAAGATACACTCATTTTAAAAATTCACCCCTTTTTAACCCCCCATTAATTGGATTTTTCAAAAATATGTTTATTTTTAAAGGAGATCCCAAATACCAATTTTCAGGTATGTAATATCTTCAGTTCCTGAGATATAAGTATCCTCATTGAAGGCATTCGACCTATTTTTCACCCCTTTTCACCCCTCCTATTGGGATTTTCCGAAAACAAAAAAATACGTGTTTCCTTATTTTTAAAGGAGATTCTAAATACCAATTTTTACATGTGTAAACTTTTAAACTTTTGAGATATAGATACACTCATTTTAAAATTTAACCCCCTTTTCACACCCTTAGCAACGGAATATCAAAAAATCCTCCCTTAGCGAGCACCTGCATCTTAATATGAATGTATCCCCAAAATTTCATTTCTTTATGTCCAGTAGTTTTGGCTCGGCGATGATGAATAAGTCAGTCAGTCAGTCAGTCAGTCAGGACAAGTTATATATATAGAGATTTTGTTATTGTGCAGTTTCCTAACCTGAGCGAATTTCTATTTGTTTTGACATTCATCAAGAAGTTTGGACATTCTTCCACAGATGACACCACTAAAAACTATGACCATGCACCTTGGTGCGAAGTGAATGAACCTATAATTTAAAGAAGTTTTGTATTTCTAGGTTTGTTTTATCTAATTGATGTTCATTTATTTTTGGGTTGGCAATATTTACCTTTTCTTTCCGCCAGTTTTGAATCCAACCTATCACTAATTTCTGTAATTAATTTCCCACCTATCACAGGCTTCTTCTCCGATTCTGAGTGTTACTTTTGAAATCTACCAATAAAATTCAGTGGGTGTGTCTTGATTAATCGTGAATGATCTCGAACCTTCCCTGAGGGTTTATAAACTGCGGCTTTTCTCGTCTTTTGGCCAATTGATCGTCATCTTACTAAGTGTGTGTGTCAAAGCAGGAGGCGGGCGGCCTCTTTTATCGGTCAGCAGTACATCTTCATGGTAATAGCCACATAATTACATCTTTCTTTCTTGCTAACTCCGCAGTTTGACCAGAGGGAAAGATCCGAATCGTTAACTATGTAACCTACTTTTCTAAAAATGTAACTTTCTGCCGGCTAATGTAAAAACTTCATAAAATCTTTAACTGTAAATCGGGAATAGATAGTGATGTACCCTCTCGAGCTCCCCTTCATCTTGGTTTGAGGTGACTACGTTTTGTAACTGTTTTTCTTCCTTTCCGTAATGCATTCATTATACGAGTCACCTCAGTAGTTTGGGAATAGCCCCTGTTTCATCGGCCTAGTGCCCTTTATGTTTTAAGTGTTCACATCTAGGAGTGCAAGTATTCGCCTCCATTCATGTTGTGTTCGGGCCAGTTATTTAACCGTTGTTCCTTTTCCATGAAGGCCGAGTAGGTTGGGTATTATATACCCCTGTATAATCATTTTCCTATTGTAAGTGGTGCCTTTAGAGGCCAGAAATTGTAAGTTGACGTTGCCTTGAGTAGGCTTGGAAAACTGAGAGCCTGTTAGCTCTTTTTCAAAGTTGTTGTAAGATTAATGAATGCCTTTTGAAGGCTAGATGTTGTAATTTTGGGAGCAAGTGCTCTTTGAATTAGGGGATTTCTGCCCTTGTTTAAATTTGTGCTCTTTTGTAAATTTGAGCTAGTAGCTCAAGAATCGTAAAGCGAGGGACTTTGTAACTTCCCCTCTCGGAGAACAATCATCAAATGAGAAATGCAACCATTCAAGCTAAGGGCGCCAATCTTTAAGTTGAGGACTTAAAGATAAAAATTTATAATCAAGCTTGGACGGACTCTTATCGCACTAATCATTAAGCAGGAGAATTAAAAATCAAAAGGCTAATTAAGGCAGATTGATTAAAGTGAACTAGAAAAGTAATATTTATTATATTTAATATAAATGACGACGGTTTAACGAGAACTGAATTTAAATTAAAAAATGAATTTAACAGAAAATTGAATGACTCTACTTCGCGAAAACTTGCAATATCTTTAACTCGCTTGCTCACCATTTAGTCTTGTTCTGCTGGTCCTTGGGAAGCTTCCATCCTTGTAGCGGGAACATCATCGGTCGTCTTTGAGATCTCTTCATCTGCAGCTAAGTACCATTCCTGCCTTGCAAATTGCACCCACCACTAATTGGAAGATGACTTCAAAACTAACACTCCCTATTATGCTTTATCCCATATATTGGAGATAAGCCCTAAGTCATAGTTAGAAGAACCACCTTGGGTTATTTGGAGAGGATACTCAATTAAGAATCCTTCCAACTTTACTGAAAATGTTCTCTGAAGTTTCATTTCTATCTAGATTAATACTACCTATTGACTTAGACTGGTTCAAACCGGTCTTGTAGCCGAGCTGTACGTACTTCTTGATGAGAGTGGCTATACACCCCTCATTCGGAATTTCTAAGTACCACTTCGTGGTAAATTAATGTAGAATACTACTGCAGAATCAAACGAAGAATAATACCGAAGAATGCAGCAGAGTCCAGTAGTAGAGATGAAGCCAAGAGCTCCAGCACGCCCTTTTATAACCTTCACTGGCGCTAATTACAGGTCGTTACACGTGGTCCAATCAGATGACATGTCTCTCCCCACTCCAGATATTAGAGTTGACGGGTCTTAACTCTGATATTAACTGTTCTTCTATTGGTCCATTCACTCATTGTCCATGGCAACATGACGCTCCTTTGAAAATATAGGCGTTGAACAGTTTGAATAATTCTGGTCGAAATACGGTAGCTTACGTTAGGACGCGTGAACACGTGCTCGCTTTCCCAGAACTTGGTGTCTAAATTTGTCCTTCCTCCCTCCTCGGTGATGTGGCAAGATAGAGGAAATCTACTGCAAGTTAATTTTAAACAAATGTCGCAAGAATCTAAGTGAATATTAGAATATTCAGCCCTCGTTTACAAGTCGTAGTTACAAATTAATGAAATGATAGTGAGCAAATGATTAAACATGAATTATAATACAATTACATACCAAAATAAATATCATGACGTTAAATTTCTGAATTAATTACACATAATAAAATTAACATAATTACACTGTAACGTCTGGAACGTTACATACGCCCCCATGAGTTCTTAACAAAAATATCATATGAGTTGAGAACTCACACACTTACTCCCACATTAACTTGAAATACCTCTATTACCTGCCCATAACGAGCGACATTATTTTCATACAATTAATTATATCTCACTCTTTCCATCATATCTCTCTTAGACTGCTTACCATTGCGACTGTCTGTTATTTCAGTTCATCTTGAGGTATAGATACAAAATTATGCCCAACATAAGCAACTTTTCACTTTTGTAAAAAAAAACAAGATTATCCTAGAAAATATAACATAATATATATACAATTCAGATTACCGACTCTGCCGAGTGTCTATCTGTCCTTTTACTCCCCACATCTCTCCGACATTCTTTGCTAGATAGCAGTAACACGTTCTCTTCCAATCTTTTACATTAGAAACATGGAAAACAAATGATACAAACAATTTACACTTTTATCACTCTTTCGAATGTTTCAACTTTATCTTGAAGCAGGATGCAATACACTTCACTCGAATACACACGTGATTTAAGCTCACGGTAAAATTATTGCAAGTTAGAAATGCACATACGGGAAAATTAATTATTTGCCGTCGTCAGCTTTAATTAGCCTTCTGTAACATCTCAGAAAACAAATATATAAAATTTCATGGCCTCACATACGGAAAACAGATGATCTATCGTCAATGAACGTGCGTAAATCTACCGCCACACAAACACCTCCCTTGTTTACAAACACAACTAGGAAATACCACCACAATTGAGACGTAAACTCATCCCGCTCGTAGTCTGACATAACAAGTAGCAACTTCCCCGAGTTACTGACCTATATTTCACCATCCGGTTCAGCCACCTCACACGACAGGTATCTCCGTAAACTACTAATGTTATATGAACCATTCATTACGCTCTCGCCATCCGCTAACTTGTAAGCACAGGGTCCTAGTTTACGATGTACTTTATAAGGGCCTTGATATAAAAGAAAAAATTTCTTAGTTACCTTATCCTCACTATTTGACAACATGGGAACTCTCACCAAAACCATATCACCTACCTCAAAGTTATCCAGTACCTTACGTTTCTGTTGCCTTATACGTTTATCTCCAGATTTAATCAGGTTCTCCCGTGCCAGTCGGACGTAAAATTCAGCATTACGAGGCGGTTCCTCAGGTAAACCTAACACTCTCACTACGCTCTCGCATTCACTACACAAACGTATTGATCCAACAGACTTAGGCACGACAATTAAGGGATTAACATATTGACTGTTTGATAATTCAATCACATCGTCTGTTAACATAGCTTGAATTTGATCCTCTACGGCTTTTGCATATTTGTGTGGTATCGGATACCGCGGTCCGCTGAATGGAGTCTTATCCAGCACAGAAAAAGAATGTTCATACAGATGGGTAACACCAGGTTTCTCGGAAAAAATCTCCACGTGTTCACACAACACTTCAAATAACTTGTCCTTCTGGATTTCATTTACTTCACTTCTACTTACGGCTTCTTTCAAGCCACATATTTTATCCTCATTAATCCACAACTGACACAACTTCAGGCCCTCACTAGCCTCTTCATTTACTTTAGAAACCTCTCTCATTCTCCACACTGTACTAACTTCCGTTTTCCTCTGAATTTCCTCCTCAAACTTGACCTTGATATCCTCATTATTCCACCTCAAATTTAGCATAAGATCATTGTAATTTAACTGAGCCAATTTTAACGTTAACCAGTCAGATCCCAAGATAAGATCAAATATCAAATGCGGAATTACCAAACATATCTGAACGCTAATAGAATTATTAATGCAGATCGGGACAGCTACTTGTTTACAAATTTGCTTAGACTTCTTTCCAACAGCCGTAATGATAAAAGTTGACTTAACAGGCATTTCCTCCAACTGAATACCCTGTTTCACTAATGACTCATACCACTGAGAACTAATACATGATATTTGGCTACCAGAATCAATCAAAACTTTAACCCACGCCCCCCAGACTTTCAATTTAACAACGGGATTGACTACTTTATTACTTGAATCTCCCTTATTCTGCTCGGGTTCATACAACAAATCATCTCTAATATCGAGGTCATATGGTAACACTTTCATGGCAATACACTTCGCTACCTTCGTACTAGGCTGGAATTCTGACCTAACATTACAGCCTCTAGTTAGTTTAAAGGTTCCCTTTGTGTATTGACGTTGGACTCATTAGTACATTGCTCTGGCCTCCGTTGGGAATTTCCTGTCCTATATTCCTGTGCTCCGCTCCTGCTGTTCTGCTGAGGTCTGAACTGATTGCGAGCTTCGTGATTCTGTGTTCTACCGTTATGTCTCATTCCGTTGTGATGACTAAAGTTCTGAATATTCTCCGTTCTACTCCTAAGGTTACCTAACGCATCAAAACTGCCTAGTAGGTTCTCCATCTCCTGAATAGTACCAACTTTTTGCATACAGGCCGCTTCTCTCACCCTGTCCGGAAAATGTCTTAAAAGTAGTCTTACTACATCAGACCCCTCGGTTATACCATCTAAGTTCTGACAAATCATGACATGTGCCAGGAAGTACTCGGTCATAGTAACTCCTTCCTGCTGTTTGTACCTCCCAAATACCACCCTTTCTCTCTCCCGAGCTTGTATCGCTTCATTCCAGAATTTCTCTCTAAACTTATTTCTGAATTCTTTCAGGTTCGTCATCGTCTGCCTATATACCATGAACCAAGACCGTGTTTCTCCTACAAAAGCATGGTCAATATTTTCCATAACGTCTTCCCAGTCCATAGACCCTTCCTCTAGACGCTTTTCAAATCGTTTTTCTATCATCTTAAGGAAATCTAGCGGGTTCGTTTGTTTCCCATTAAATTTAGGTAGTTCTATTTCCCTAATGTAGCTATTTCCTAGACATTGCCTTCCCGTGAAAACCTGTTTATCCTTTGCCACCTGTTTTAACTGATTTTCTGCTTTCTCCATCCGGCATTCTACATCTCTGTCTCTCCTATCAATTTCTCTCTCAAAATTAACCTGCTTCTCTTTCAATGTCCTAATTTCAATCTTATTCTCTTCAGCTATCGCAAAACTTTCTTCACTTGCCCGGGTCTCATCTTCTATTCTAAGCTTTACCGTGTCAATCTCTTGTTGGACGTGGTCTTTAAATATCCGTATTTCCCCTCTTTGAGTCTCAACTCTCTTATCAATACTAGTGACCTGCCTCATTACTTCCTCCCTAGTAGAGTTGTTTTCCTTCCCCATTAATTCCAGGAATTCACTTCTCTGCCCCGCAAACTTTTCTTCTACCTCTTTTCCTCGCCGTTCATATTCACTTTTCTGGTCCTCTAATCGCTTATTAAAATGTTCATTTTTTACCACCAGATCGCGTAACTGCCTACTGTGTTCGTCCATTCTCCGATTCGCTTCCTCCTTATTTTCCCTCATCTCCCTGCTTAATTCAGCTTTAGTTTGCTCTAACTGTTCTTTAAGTTCATATTTAATATTCTCAATTTTAGTGTTAGTTTGTTCTACATCTGTTTTAATTTGTTCCAATTCACCTTTAAGCTCAGATTTAGTTTGTTCTAATTCACTTTTTATTTCAGTTTTACTGTCCTCTATCTTACTTAACATTAACTGCATCATTCTCATTAACTGATCATTATTATTACTTTCATTGTTAGTGTTCACTTCCGCTTCGCCCCCCATCCTACTATCATCTGACTCCATACTGACTTCTTTCTGCTTGCCTTCACTCTCCTTACTACTTACACTTCTATCTTCAATTTCCTCTACAAGACTACACAACTCTTCCTCTGAACTCAATACGTTATTGCCTTTTATCGCCCGTCCACTGCGCAACATCCTCTCCTCTTTCGTCTGATCAGCCATGACCCTTCCCACAATCAAACACTCCTAATGCAACGTGGATATCCAAATTTTGCCCATAATACGAATTCTGATATCGTTACTGTCATTAACTGCTCCGTACTTAATGATTTTCTCGCCACACGTTGGAGCGGCATTTATGTAACTTCCCCTCTCGGAGAACAATCATCAAATGAGAAATGCAACCATTCAAGCTAAGGGCGCCAATCTTTAAGTTGAGGACTTAAAGATAAAAATTTATAATCAAGCTTGGACGGACTCTTATCACAGGGGTGGGGTGATAGTGCACTAATCATTAAGCAGGAGAATTAAAAATCAAAAGGCTAATTAAGGCAGATTGATTAAAGTGAACTAGAAAAGTAATATTTATTATATTTAATATAAATGACGACGGTTTAACGAGAACTGAATTTAAATTAAAAAATGAATTTAACAGAAAATTGAATGACTCTACTTCGCGAAAACTTGCAATATCTTTAACTCGCTTGCTCACCATTTAGTCTTGTTCTGCTGGTCCTTGGGAAGCTTCCATCCTTGTAGCGGGAACATCATCGGTCGTCTTTGAGATCTCTTCATCTGCAGCTAAGTACCATTCCTGCCTTGCAAATTGCACCCACCACTAATTGGAAGATGACTTCAAAACTAACACTCCCTATTATGCTTTATCCCATATATTGGAGATAAGCCCTAAGTCATAGTTAGAAGAACCACCTTGGGTTATTTGGAGAGGATACTCAATTAAGAATCCTTCCAACTTTACTGAAAATGTTCTCTGAAGTTTCATTTCTATCTAGATTAATACTACCTATTGACTTAGACTGGTTCAAACCGGTCTTGTAGCCGAGCTGTACGTACTTCTTGATGAGAGTGGCTATACACCCCTCATTCGGAATTTCTAAGTACCACTTCGTGGTAAATTAATGTAGAATACTACTGCAGAATCAAACGAAGAATAATACCGAAGAATGCAGCAGAGTCCAGTAGTAGAGATGAAGCCAAGAGCTCCAGCACGCCCTTTTATAACCTTCACTGGCGCTAATTACAGGTCGTTACACGTGGTCCAATCAGATGACATGTCTCTCCCCACTCCAGATATTAGAGTTGACGGGTCTTAACTCTGATATTAACTGTTCTTCTATTGGTCCATTCACTCATTGTCCATGGCAACATGACGCTCCTTTGAAAATATAGGCGTTGAACAGTTTGAATAATTCTGGTCGAAATACGGTAGCTTACGTTAGGACGCGTGAACACGTGCTCGCTTTCCCAGAACTTGGTGTCTAAATTTGTCCTTCCTCCCTCCTCGGTGATGTGGCAAGATAGAGGAAATCTACTGCAAGTTAATTTTAAACAAATGTCGCAAGAATCTAAGTGAATATTAGAATATTCAGCCCTCGTTTACAAGTCGTAGTTACAAATTAATGAAATGATAGTGAGCAAATGATTAAACATGAATTATAATACAATTACATACCAAAATAAATATCATGACGTTATATTTCTGAATTAATTACACATAATAAAATTAACATAATTACACTGTAACGTCTGGAACGTTACAACTTGAAGCCCAGGACTTGTAGAATTCACTATATTGTATTTTCCTTGCCTTGTTTCTAAATTGCTAATTGTACCTGTTACGTTGTTATTTGTTGATTTTTGAAATTCTAAAGAAATATAACCTTTGTCAAAGCTTTAAATTAACTTTGATATCGTAGTTAGAGACCCATTCACCCCAGCACCTTCTTTCACCTCTTTCTGCTCCACGGGTACCCCCGTATTATTATTATTATTATTATTATTATTATTATTATTATTATTATTATTATTATTATTATTATTATACCGGGTGGTACACCTCCATGCCGCTAATTCAAACTTTGCGCCAGTTGAAACTCCTCTACTGGAGGAAGTCTGAACTTTATCTACTGTGTTAATTTTCAAGTTTCTCAGAAGATGTCACTACTTGTAAATTTTGAAGTTTCTGAACTGGGTCGTTTACGATGTATTTTTGTTTTGCCTGTAGTAAGAAGTGTGGACATTCGCTTCCAGATGGCACTACTGAAGAAAAACAATTATGCACCCTAGTGCGAAGTGAAAGAACTATGTTTTTGAAGAAATTTTGTGTTTAAAAGTTTGTTCTTTGTTAAATTTCTTTCAGTTATCGTTTATGTTGGCAATATTAACCCCTCTTTCCGCCAGGTTTGAATTTAGCCAATCCCGAATTTCTTTAATTAATTTATGACCAATCAGGTGTATCTTCCCCAACTTGGATATGTTGCTTAACCCTAACCAATAAAATTCTTGTGGGAGGGTGTTCTCATTCCTGAAACGCCTCGAACTTTCCGCGAGAGTATATAAACTGCTGATTTTCGGGCTCCGGGCCACTTCAGTAACATCTTTCAGTGTGTAAAGGACGTAGCAGGGGGCGGGAAGCGCCTCTTTCTTCGGGCAGCAGTTCAACCACAAGGTAATGGCCTTTTAATAACTTGCTAGCTCAGCAGTTTAACTCTCGGGGCAGGTCCGAAGCCTTTTCCATGTAACTTTCCTTTAAAATGTAAAGACACTCGGTATATATTCTTTCTGTTTTAACTACAAATTGGGATAGAGAGTGCTTAACCCTCTCGAGCTCCCACTCATTTTGCTTCGAGGTGAACTTATTTTCTCAACCGTTTCTTCCTGTCTAGCGTAATGTAAATTGTCTTCTCATATAAGTCACCTCTTTAGTATGGGATTAGCCCTTGCATTAACGGCCTAGTGCCAAGTAGGTTTTAAACAAAATGTATTAGGAGTGCAGCTTCGCCTCCTCTCAAATAGGTATTGTCGAGGCCATGTAATATTTCTGTTTCTTCACTTAATAGGCCTCAGTAGGTTGGGTATCTTTTTACCCCTGTGTCTATGTCCTTGGAGGACAGCTTGAAAGTTGAGTTTGGTGTGGCCTTTGTTAGGCTTAAACTTTGAGAGCGGATCGCTCTTTTGAAATTGATTTTGGGTGCCTCGGGGAGGCTTTACCTTGTAATTGGGAGCAAGTGCTTCTGAACATGATTGGGGTCTTCTGCCCCTTTGTCGAATCTTGTTTTTTTTTTTTTTGGGTAAAGTTGGGCTAATTGCTCAAGAATTGTGAGTCCGGGGCTTGAAGCCCAAATCCTGTGAATACTGTGATTGTACATTTGTTACCTTGCTACTCTGTACCTGCCATTCTTGTTATTTCTTGATTTTGCTAAGAAAATATAACATTGTTAAATTTTATCTTAACTTTAATTTCGTATTCTGAGACCTGTTCACCCCCGCACCTTCTTTCACCTCTGCTGTTCCACAGATAGCTCGGAACAATTATTATTATCGAGCACGCATACATGATGGAAGACCATGTACAACGTAAACACAAGACCACATTTTCTTCCAGTATGAACAACATTCCCGAAGAGAGACGCTAAGTGATCGGGTTTTTGTTTTGCAATGTGTGTGTGGGTTTTTTGCTTTTCGCAATGTGTTTTTCCGCAGTCTTTGACCTTAACTTCAGTCCATCAATGTCGTAAATATCGCATGCTATAAAGCCGAACTCTTATCGGCGGCCTTCTATAACATTCGAACATAAACATTGAGCTGAGACATATGAGTCTGACCTCTGTATGCGTGAAGAGTCCGATGCGGGCAAGCTACGTTCTGTTCCGTACGCACTTTCTCTAGAGCAACCTTGACATTGACCTTTAGTCCACGACTTCCCAGAAAACCTTACCTTCGTCTAAGAAAAGTTATTCCAAACATGTTGGTTTTATAAAAATGTTAAGTCACGTCACTGTGGTCCGAAACTCTAAGTATTGACAAGGCTGATTTTAAATATCAAATGTGCTTTTATTGGAGTAAATCTTACACTAGGAACGCACTCTTCATGCCAGCATTTGTAAATCCTCCTCCCTCCTCTGTCAGTCTGGATCTACTCCGTAGTTTGGTATTTCTCTTGCTGTTTGTCTCACTTACCCTGTTCACGGTACCAATGTCAGACTGAGTATTGCCTATCAACAGTCAGATCACAACCACACAAAGTGTATTCTGCTGCATGAAATACTGTAGAACTCCCCTCTCGCTCCGTTTTGATGGCAGAATAATCAATTACAGTAGCAGTCAAGATATATTCCAGCGCACAAGAAGCTCCCTCGCTCATTTATGTTCGTCTTTGATCTCGAATTCCAGAATGGCAATAGGGAATGAATTAAATTCAGAGCAAAGACGGCAAATGTTTCATGTGATGAGCTACTTTAACGTAACATTTGAGGGTGATATATTTATTAGTTTCTGCTCGAGACACAAGCTATCACTTTCTGCTGACTGCAATCGATTGAGAGCTCTACTGAAAGTCCTGTGGTTATCGGTGGTGGTGGTGGTGGTGATTATTATTTTAAAAGGAAGTACAACTAGGCAACCATCCTCTATATAACACTAATCAGAGAGAAAAAATAGAAGGGATCCGACAATTCTAAAAATGAAGGTATCGTCCAAAGAAAGATAAGGGCCACGAAAGGTGTGAAAATGAGTCTGGCAAAGTAAATGGATGCAGTGCCAGGCCTCAGCTAAGGGCCCCGTGGTCGCCAATCCATGCTCCAAAGTTCAGAGCCCCTGGGGCACCTTTTAGTCGCCTCGTACGACAGGCAGAGGATACCTCCCTCACCCACAGGGGGACCTGCGGTTAAAATAATCACGTAAAACTACAAGGTTCCTTGCTCGTTTTCGTATAATGTGTAAATAAAATCATAACAACTGTGTATATGTACATTGACTATTTTGGCGAAGTTTTCTTACAGTTATCCGTTTCAGGTGTAAAAATAACCATCTACATATTTTAATAATAATAATGGCTTTACGTCCCACTAACTACTTTTTCAGTTTTCGGAGACGCCGAGGTGCCGGAATTTTGTCCCGTAGGTGTTCTTTTACGTGCCAGTAAATCTACCGACACGTGGCTGAAGAGCTCCTTCAGATACCACCGGACTGAGCCAGGATCGAACCTACCAAGTTGGGGTCAGAAGGCCAGCGCCTCAAACCATCTGAGCTAATCAACCCGGCTCTACGTTTTATTTATTTATTTATTTATTTATTTATTTATTTATTTATTTATTTATTTATTTATTTATTTATTTATTTATTTAGCTTTGTGTTCATCTGTTGGTTTGAGTCCTTATAACTGAAAAGCTATTGTAAACATTTCAACCAGACTTCACATTTAGAATCCACTTATCCAAAGTAATCCCATGAATGAACTGGGAGTTCATGGGAAGACCGAAACAGTGATTTTACTCTCCCATAAAATATCTATGAACAACATTAATGGAAATCTACCAACCTGAATGGAAATATACTTCTAAAACTTTTTTGTCACGTACACTTTTTCGATATAAGGATAATATTCCGTGAGATATTACTAACGGAATTTTTGACAGTCTGTGTCCAAGCGAACATAGCCCAAAAGCGGGTGCGTGGAGCTAATTTCTTATGAATGGAAAACTACCGAACATAATTTAAATACACTTCATATTTAGAATCCACCTATCCAAAGGTAGGTTTTAGGGTCCAATCCCATTTCGAAATCCCTGAATGGACTGGGGTTTATAGGAAGACTGAAACAGCGTCTATTACCCTCCCACAACATATCCATGATCAGCCTTAATGGAAATCTTTCTACCTACAGGACATAGCCCGAAGTTTTAGGTTTCATACAATTTCAAAATCCCTCAATGGACTAGGGGTTTATAGAAAACGGTGATTGTACTCTCCCAGAAGATGTCCATGATTAACCTTAATGGAAATCTACCAATCTTGATGGGAATATATTTCTAAAACTTTTTTGCCATGTACATGTACACACTTTCGATAGGAGGACTAGTAAAGGAAGATATTATTAACGGCATATTTTACAGTCTGAGGTTTTTTGCTAGTGGCTTAACGTTGCACTAACACGTAGAACGTTTTCGGTGACGGAAGAATGAAGAAGGGCCTTAATTAATTAATTTGCTTGGTGTGGAAATGGGGAAATAATAGAAAATCATCTTCAGGGCTGCTGACGGTGGATTCGAACCTGCCATCTCCCGAATTCAAGGTCACAGCTTCGCAACCCAAACCGCACAGCCATCTCGCTCGGTACACATAGTCGTCTACGGGGACATAGCCCAACAGTGGTTGTGCGTAGAACTGATTTCTTATAACTGGAAACTATTGGACATATTTTAACCAAACTTCATATTTAAAATCCATCTATCCAAAGGAAGGTTTCAGGGTGCATACCATTTCAAAACTCCTGAATGGACTAAGGATTATAGGATGACCGAAACAGTGATTTTACTATCCCACGAAATATCCATGATCAGCCTTAATGGCTACACTTTCTCGATAGGAGGATTAATAAGGGAGATATTATTAACAGCATGGTTTAACAGTCTAAGTCCAAGCGGACGTAGCCGAAAAGCAGGTGCGCGTAGAGCTGATTTATTATAAGTGGAAAACTACCGGACATATGTAAACCAGAATCCACCTATTGAAAGTTCCTTTTTAGGCTTCACCACACATAATTACAGTCCACTGATATAAATAATAGATGGGTTGTGTCATATTCGCCCATTTTATCCAGAGACTTTGAAATGCAATTTAGTGTTGAGTTATTGCAGTATCGTGAAATTATCACATATATCTGAAAATACATCAATAAGGGCAGTGAGCCAGCTTCTTTTGCTTTACGACATGATCAAGATGAAGTTCTGAAATACCAGACCGGCAGGCATATCAGCACGTCCGAATCTGTTTGGTGGCTTCTCACATTCCCAATTCCTGAAAGATATTCGGCGGTAATTCACTTGGATGTTCATCTGGAGAACTTCTAGCGCGTAGTTTTCACCGCTGAAAACGCAATGGATATTGTTCTGAATCCACGGAACACCACTTCAAATGGCATATTTCATACTTAGCTAAACTGATAATTTTGTCAGGGGGATTATTATATGAAGAATTTTCTTTCTCGTACTCCTTCAGCAGACAGTTGGGCACCTTTCACAGAAGGAAATGGGGAAAGGACAAGGACATAGAAAGCTTCCCAAGGATTAAGAAGGAACATGCTATTCGAAGAGTGCACTAAAAGAACGCAGAATGCTTCTATTTGCGTTTACTATTGCACACTGTGAAAATCCCTACTTCTTTCACTCACCTCAGGGCTGTAGACCCAAATGGGATCCTTCGTCCCACCTACCAAAGTGCAAGCAAAGCTCTGGGTCGGACTCCCGGTGCAGAGAGCCTTCAGAATACGCAACGACGACGGACCAACCTACCTAGTACGCTTGCACTTGCCTACGCCCGAAGACGTCCAGCGACTAATCAACCAAAGGATATATCTCAACGGACGCCACCACCGGATTGAACCGTCCCGCTCCCATCCCCAAACCCCCAATCGACCTAACTGACCCCGTCACCGCACACGCCCCCGGCCAGCACCTCCTATTCAACCACCAAGTCCACACTTCCGCTTACCACCATCGCCATCCAGCAACTATCCACCACCCCCACCTAGAAACCTCCCACCACCCCCATCTAGAAACCGCCCACCACTCCTCCCTCCGCCTAACCTCTTAAACCTCCTGCTCACCTCTCTAGTAAACTTCTCATCCCTATACCACATCCTAGCACTCCACCTTCTATTACAACCCAGCGAAACCCCTATGTAACCTGGTTATAAAACACTATGTATATCTTGTATATATAAATCCATGTATATACTTCTGTTTAATAAAGCACTAGAGAACAGCACTGCCCTTAGCCAAGAGGCCAAACCTCCAACACACCCCCACTTAATACATCGCCGTTTTTCCCTCCCAACTCCTTCAATCCTCCAAACCCGCCAAATCTCCTGACCAGAGAGAAGGCGTTACCTTCTAGGTGGCCCGCCCCTCCCCTTTGGGGAGGGGAATGAAAACCTTTCCTAGGTCCTAGCTCTGGGTCTCCTAGAATATTACTCTCACTGGAACTCAACATGAAGGGAGCATCTGTTTCTCGCTGTCCATTAAAGCTAAGGCAGCGTTTCGCAATTATTTTAGCACACTATTCTCCAGCTGATCCATTATACCTGTGGGACAAGTAAAAGCAAAGTATGGAAAGACAGCCACCACCTGCCATAGACACAACGGGAATGCAGAACATAAATACAGAAAATAAATATCTTCGACCATTGGAAGGTATCACTTTATCGATAGGAGGTCAGGAATTCAGGAATTCATTAATTACAGACTTTCTGTTCCTGATAATGTGGAACGCTTGAATTTAGAATCTCTCAGGAAAACGAGCTGATGCTGCAATAACTTGGCGAACACTGCTCTCCATAATGAGCACTCATCGATGAGCAGTGCTCATTTTACCGAGAGGTATTACACGTGTCAGAACAAACAGTAGCAACATATTTTTCAATGATTTCCCCGGGCGGTGCGGGCAAGACGTTCCTAATCAATTTGTTATTTCCTAAACTTAGAGAAGATGACAAAATTACTATCGCGGTTGCATCCACTACTCTTCTACCTGGAGGTAAGATAGCACATTTGATGTTTAAAGTGCCCATTGATCTCGACAACACTGAGGCACCAGTGCGTAATATCGTCTTCTTTCTTTTTGTTTTTAATTTGCTTTACGTCGCATCGACACAGACGATGGGATAGGAAAGGACTGGAAGTGAGAAAGAATCGACTGCGACCTTAATTAAGGTACAGGCAGAGCATTTCCCTGGTGTGAAAATAGGAAACCACGGAAAATCATCTTCAGGGCTGCCGACAGTGGAGTTCGAATCTGTTATCTCCCGAATGCAAGCTCACAGCTGCGCGATCCTAACCGCACGGCCAAATCACTTGATGTGTAATATCTTGAAAACCAGCAATACAGCGAAGTTTTTGATGGACTATGGACTATGTATTGATTATAATATGTGATGGGTGCACAATCTCGCACAAAATAATGCAAATTATACAGACAGTTGACAGGAAGCTCCGAGATATTCTCAATTGCAAGAAATTTGTGATGGAGTAACAGTCCTCTTCTCTGGCGTCTTTCGACAGTGCCTGTTGTCGGCAATGGAACCAAAGTAGAAGTGAATGCCTCTGAAAAGATCAGCTCTATGACCATTCATTCATAAACGTTCTCGCTCGAAATATGAGAGCAGGGGCCTGTTCCACGAACGAACTTTGCAACTTTTCAACTTTGCACTTTTCACTTTTCAATTCTTGCAAAGTGCAAAGTCTTTCTATTCCACCATGAACTAGGCTGTACTTTTCAATTTCTTCGCAAAGTGAAAAGTCTTTGCGAATGAGTGATCCGATCGAATTTATTCCATGAGCAAACCGTATAGGCCTAATGCTCTATGATTTTAATGCTTTACTTTTCGCGGCGTACTTGGCAGTATAATTGTCAATCAATCAATACTGATCTACATTTAGGGCAGTCGCCCAGGTGGCAGATTCCCTATCTGGTGCTTTCCTATCCTTTTCCTAAATGATTTCAAAGAAATTGGAAATTTATTGAACATCTCCCTTGGTAAGTTATTCCAATCCCTAACTCCCCTTCCTATAAATGAATATTTTCCCCAGTTTGTCCTCTTGAATTCCAACTTTATCTTCATATTGTGATCTTTCCTACTTTTATAAACGCCACTCAAACTTATTCGTCTACTAATGTCATTCCACGCCATCTCTCCGCTGACAGCTCGGAACATACCACTTAGTCGAGCAGCTCTTCTTCTTTCTCTCAATTCTTCCCAACCCAAACATTGCAACATTTTTGTAACGCTACTCTTTTGTCGGAAATCACCCAGAACAAATCGAGCTGCTTTTCTTTGGATTTTTTCCAGTTCTTGAATCAGGTAATCCTGGTGAGGGTCCCATACACTGGAACCATACTCTAGTTGGGGTCTTACCAGAGACTTATATGCACTCTCCTTTACATCCTTACTACAACCCCTAAACACCCTCATAACCATGTGCAGAGATCTGTACCCTTTATTTACAATCCCATTTATGAGATTACCCCAATGAAGATCTTTCCTTATATTAACACCTAGATACTTACAATGATCCCCAAAAGGAACTTTCACCCCATCAACGCAGTAATTAAAACTGAGAGGACTTTTCCTATTTGTGAAACTCACAACCTGACTTTTAACCCCGTTTATCAACATACCATTGCCTACTGTCCATCTCACAACATATTCGAGGTCACGTTGCAGTTGCTCACAATCTTGTAACTTATTTATCACTCTATAGAGAATAACATCATCCGCAAAAAGCCTTACCTCCGATTCCACTCCTTTACTCATATCATTTATATATATAAGAAAACATAAAGGTCCGATAATACTGCCTTGAGGAAGTCCCCTCTTAATTATTATTACAGGGTCAGATAAAGCTTCACCTACTCTAACTCTCTGAGATCTATTTTCTAGAAATATAGCAACCCATTCAGTCACTCCAATTAGTCCAATTGCACTCATTTTTGCCAGTAGTCTCCCATGATCCACCCTATCAAATGCTTTAGACAGGTCAATCGCGATACAGTCCATTTGACCTCCAGAATCCAAGATATCTGCTATATCTTGCTGGAATCCTACAAGTTGAGCTTCAGTGGAATAACCTTTCCTAAAACCGAATTGCCTTCTATCGAACCAGTTATTAATTTCACAAACATGTCTAATATAATTAGAAATAATGCCTTCCCAAAGCTTACATACAATGCATGTCAAACTTACTGGCCTGTAATTTTCAGCTTTATGTCTATCACCCTTTCCTTTATACACAGGGGCTACTATAGCAACTCTCCATTCATCTGGTATAGCTCCTCCGACCAAACAAAAATCAAATAAGTACTTCAGATATGGTACTATATCCCAACCCATTGTCTTTAGTATATCCCCAGAAATCTGATCAATTCCAGCCGCTTTTCTAGTTTTCAACTTTTGTATCCTATTGTAAACGTCATTGTTATCATATGTACATTTTATTACTTCTTTGGCCTTAGTCTCCTCCTCTATCTCGACATTATCCTTGTAACCAACAATCTTTACATACTGCTGACTGAATACTTCTGCCTTTTGAAGATCCTCACATACACACTCCCCTTGTTTATTAATTATTCCTGGAATGTCCTTCTTGGAACCTGTTTCTGCCTTAAAATACCTATACATACCCTATCATTTTTCACTAAAATTTGTATGACTGCCAATTATGCTTGCCATCATGTTATCCTTAGCTGCCTTCTTTGATAGATTCAATTTTCTAGTAAGTTCCTTCAATTTCTCCTTACTTCCACAGCCATTTCTAACTCTATTTCTTTCCAGTCTGCACCTCCTTCTTAGTCTCTTTATTTCTCTATTATAATAAGGTGGGTCTTTACCATTCCTTAACACCCTTAATGGCACAAACCTGTTTTCGCATTCCTCAACAATTTCTTTAAACCCATCCCAGAGTCTGTTTACATTTTTATTTACCGTTTTCCACCAATCATAGTTACTTTTTAGAAACTGCCTCATGCCTGCTTTATCAGCCATGTGGTACTACATAACAGTCCTATTTTTAAGATCTTTCTTTCTATCACATTTATTTTTAACTACCACAAAAACAGCTTCATGATCACTAATACCATCTATTACTTCAGTTTCCCTAGAGCTCATCTGGTTTTATCAGCACCACATCCAGGATATTTTTCCCTCTGGTTGGTTCCATCACTTTCTGAATCAGCTGTCCTTCCCATATTAACTTATTTGCCATTTGTTGGTCTTGCTTCCTGTCGTTCGCATTTCCTTCCCAATTGACATCTGGCAAATTCAGATCGCCCGCTACAATCACATTTCTTTCCATGTCGTTTCCCACATAGCCGACTATCCTACCAAATAATTCCGAATCCGCGTCAGTGCTACCCTTTCTCGATCTGTACACTCCAAATATATCAAGTTGCCTATTATCTTTACAAATGAGCCTTACACCTAGAATTTCATGTGTCTCATCTTTAACTTTTTCGTAGCTTACAAATTCTTCTTTCACCAGAATGAACACTCCCCCTCCCACCCTTCCTATCCTATCTCTACAATACACACTCCAGTGCCGTGAGAAAATTTCTGCATCCATTATATCATTTCTCAGCCATGATTCAACTCCTATTACAATATCTGGTAAATATATATCTATTAAATTACTTAATTCTATTCCTTTCATTACAATACTTTTACAGTTCAACACTAACAATTTTATGTCATCCCTACTTGATTTCCAGTTCCCTGTTCCCTTATCACCGCTCCCTAGGCCATCCCGCTTCCCTGAATGTACCTCCCTATTACCCTTCCAAACAAATTTCCTAACTTATACGTACCACTGCGGTTTAAATGAAGGCCATCCGAGCGCAGATCCCTATCTCCTACCCACCCATTAGGATCTAAAAATTTCACTCCCAGTTTCCCACATACCCACTCCATAATCTAATTTAAATCCCCAATCACCCTTCAGTCAGTATCCCTTCTACACAGTATTCCACTAATAACAATATCCGCTTTCTTAAACTTCACCCGTGCTGCATTTACCAGATCCCACACATCTCCAACTATTTGGTACTTATATCAGCTTGCCTTACGTTGTTGGTACCAACGTGAAACACTACCACCTTCTCCTTCCCCTCCTCCCTCTCTTCTACTTTCCTCAACATCTGCCTCAACCTAATTCCTGGATAACACTCTACTCTGGTACCCTTTCCTCCACACACTTTCCCCACGTGTCTAACGATGGAATCCCCCATGACCAGAGCCTCAACCCTACCCACCTGATTTGATCCCCTCCCCTCCTGGTCAGCCCTATCTTTCCTGATAGCTGCAGAAGTTACTTCCTCCTCCCTTTTCTCCTTCCCATGACCCTGTTCCACCTGTCTTTTCCTATCCTCTACTCTACATTTTCCTTTCCTACCTTTTCCCTTCCTCCTACTTCCACACATCTCAGCAACAGTTCCCTGTCCCTCATCTTCCCTCTGTTGTTCTACCTGGAGTGACTCGTACCGATTTCGCACAGACACCTGTCCTGAATTCTGATCCTGAATAGAGCCCTTAGCCTGCAATCTCCTTCCGCTTAGAACATTGGACCACCTGTCTTCTACAACTCCTCCCTTTCCTTCCCCTCCCTCTTGTACACCTACTGTAACCTGTACATTGTTTGAGGGAGTCCTATCTTCCTTCCTGTCTTCTGTGAGAATACTAATTATCTCCCTCAAACTTTCCAACTCCTCCCTCATACCCCTCAATGCCTCGCCACACCCACAGTAAGTACACTCGCGCTCCTTAGCCATTCTTTACGGAGAAAAAAATGAAATTAAAAATAAAATAACTTATTTGCAAAAAATAAATGAACGGAGGGATATATTGTCTGGGATAGTACACAATAAGATAATTAATATACGACTACACGACAATACCACTAGTCGTGCTCAATTTTTTTTTTTAATCCTACAACCCCTGACAGGATAAAGTTTTTATCATGGGAAAGAAAGGTTATTATAAGAATCTGGCTGTGCTGGAAGTTGTCAAGGAGAAATGTGACATCCTTTTTTGACAATTTAAAGATAACCGCTCAAATGATGACACACATCAATGTTAACGAGAGTACCGTCAACACATATACACACAGAAAGACATTCACCCTTCATTAGAAATCCCGTCGCTATATTAAGTGGATTATCAGGCCAACGTACTGTTAGGAAATATTACATTTACTATAACATCTACGACTTTGGTAACAGTTCTGCAAATAATTGATTTTGATGTCTCATGCATTACTGTTACACAGTACAGCCGGGCACCATTTGCTAAAAAATGTAAACATAAGAATTTGTTCTTTTTCGGAAAGGAATTTACTTCTTTTTGTTGCATGTTTCAATAAATGACCGATCATTTCAAGAATATAGTCAGCCTCTGTTGGGATAATACGAAATCACTCGCGATATTTCGTCGAAGTGAGGTTATGAAAATTAATCCTGTCTTTGTACGTTCTATTATTGGATTCTTCATCACTGTCCTCACTTGATGCTAACAAAAGCTCACGTCGTAACGTGTTTATATCACTAAACCAAATTCTACGCCGAGAAACTAATGTACATACTTGTTAATTAACATATGAAAAGGGAATCATTTCTTTGCAAGATTTATGAAAACTTTTCACTTCATTTCTTTGCACTTTGCATTTCTGTACCAATGGAGGAACATAACAGGCTTGAAAAGTGAAAAGATTTCTAACTTTTCACTTTTCACTTTGCAAGCTAAATCTGAAAAGCGATGGTGGAACAAAATCTGAACTGAAAAGTGCAAGGTGCAACGTGAAAAGCTGCAAAGTTCGTTCGTGGAATAGGCCCCTGATCTTGGAGGAAATCTCGACAGCACACGATTTCCCACGATACTCGTATCTATTGGCAATTGACCTCTTTCCACAAACTAAACCTATGTGAAGTGTGGCTAAGTGGGAAGGAAACTTTTTTTTTGCTAGGGGCTTTACGTCGCACCGACACAGATAGGTCTTATGGCGACGATGGGATAGGAAAGGCCTAGGATTTGGAAGCGGCCGTGGCCTTAATTAAGGTACAGCCCCAGCATTTGCCTGGTGTGAAAATGGGAAACCACGGAAAACCATCATCAGGGCTGCCGATAGTGGGATTCGAACCTACTATCTCCCGGATTGGGAAGGAAACGGCCGTGGTCTTAATTAAGGTACAGCCCCAGCATTTACCTGGTGTGAAAATGGGAAACCACGGAAAACCATCTTCAGGGGTTCGAACCCGTTATCTCCCGAATGCAATCTCACAGCTGCGCTCAGAACAGAGAGAAAATCAATCAATCAATCAATCAATCAATCAATCAATCAATCAATCAATCAATCAATCAATCAATCAATCAATCAATCAAAGGGATAGACAAGGAAAAGGGAAGGAAGCGGGCGTGGCTTGTGAAGTTAGGTACCATCCCGACATTTGCCTAGGGGAGAAGTGGGAAACCACGGAAAACCACTTCGAGAATGGCTGAGGTGGGAATCGACCCCTCCCCCCTTCCCCCGGCCCTTTTACTCTGAGGCGGATGAATGTCATAATTCTTCTTCGTTATCTGTTTACCCTCCAGGGTCGGTTTTTTATCTTCAGACTGGGTCGGGGGATACCACTCGGGAGAATGACCAGTACCTCGCCCAGGCGGCCTCACCTGCGTCATAATTAAGGTTTTAAAATATTATCTTTTACCATTTCAGTATCAATTACTGATTTCTAACTCATCCCTTATTAATAAACCCATGGCATGGTAGCTAGGATCATCTGTTTTTAAGATGAACGCGACAGTTAAATGTTGGTATTTTACCACCGCCACGAAGGTAACGATTCTATAAGAATTATTTTGAATATGGATACGGTACTGTTTTCCCCACGTTCATATTCCAAGCATAAAGCCACTGATCGCTTTCGCTCAATAAGCTCCTCCAAGAAAACTTAAAACACGAGGTTTCAGTTATTAACTTTTGAATACGGCATGCATTAATACCTTCCACAAGACTGATGCCCTAAATAACAGTTTGAAATGCATACCTTTCGCGGACAAATGATCCAAATGTAGGCTTCTTACGAACCGAATTTACAACATATGGTATTCAGGCTTCCCTTATGTCAGAGAATCAACCGAGTATCATTATTGCTAAATGTAAAGAAATTACAACCACTTCACAAGTTCTAGTCTTTTGTTCATTACATAAGCCATTACAGCTTCACAGCCTTGCCGTCGGCGCCGTGGCTTAGTTGGTTAAAGCGCCTGTCTAGTAAACAGGAGATCGAGGGTTCGAATCCCTCCGGTGCCTTCGAGTGGAAATTTTTATTGGCTTTTTTTAACACAGAAAGATAACTACGATTATACTTGGGCAACTTTCAATATTCAAATCTTTTCCAGTGCGATAGTATTTGAAATAAAATTAATCGCAGATATCCAACCGCTGCAGTAAAGACCATGACGGTTCTCCACCAAAAGAACTTAACTTTCAATTATCGTTAAGTCTTTCTTTCTTTCTTTCTTTCTTTCTTTCTTTCTTTCTTTCTTTCTTTCTTTCTTTCTTAACCAGGTTCGGTTTTTCCCTCGGACTCAGCGAGAGATCCCACCTCCACCGCCTCGAGGGCAGCGTCGTAGATCGCCAGACTTTGTGTCGGGGGGATACAACTCGGGAGGCGGCCCAGACGGCCTCACCTGATATGCTGAACAGGGGCCTTGTAGAGGGATAGGAAGATTGGAGGGACAGGCAAGGAAGAGGGAAGGAAGCGGTCGTGACCTTAAGTTAGGTACCGCCATTTGCCTGGAGGAGAAGTGGGAAATCACGGAAATACACTTCGAGTATGGCTGAGGTGGGAATCGAACCTACCTCTACTCAGTTGACCTCCCAAGGCTGAGTGGGCCCCGTTCCAGCCCCAGTACCACTTTTCAAACTTTGTGGCAGAGCCGGAAATCGAACCCGGGCCTCCGGGGGGGGCAGCTAATCGTTATCGTTAAGCATAGGTCATTTATGCAACCTTTAACACTAAGAAAAGGTTGTGCAGGGATTTAAATTGCGTTTCCGAAGGTATATGGATGTACCTGATTCATGGTAAACAGATGTTATATAGTAAATCCTCGGTTTAAATATGTCTGCATTATATTGTTTGACGGCCTTATTAAAAGGCTCATAAAATGGCAGTGGATTACTCTATACTCTCGGTGTACTAGTCCGAATTTAGGAAAGGAATGAAGACTTCAGATAATATATTGTCATTAAAACAACAATGGCTTACAGGAAATGGTGGCAAATTATATATTACAGCTATAGATTTACAGAAAGCTTTTGATTCAGTCGGCAGAGGGACGGTTGCTGCGAATAGAGGGTGTAAATTAAAATGATGAATGGCATAAAATAATTGTATTGAAAGGATAATAATAAGGCACTTGAAATACTGAAAATAGGCAGTATTTTAATTAAAATAGGCATTTATTAGGAGCGAAAGCAAAGGGGAATCTCATTCATTATTAATGAAAATATGTATTTTAAATATTCATTCATTTTATTATTATTAATTTATCACATAATTAGCGTACTTACTCTTACTTTCCTTGGTTACATGCAACAACAAGGTGCTTTATCAAAGTATCAACTGTCATATGACATGTTTGCAAAATTAATAAATGGTTTGATAGAAGGCAGTTTGGGTTTAGGAAAGGTTATTCCACTGAAGCCCAACTTGTAGGATTCCAGCAAGATATAGCAGATATCCTGGATTCAGGAGGTCAATTGGACTGTATCGCGATTGACTTATCTAAGGCACTTGATAGGGTAGATCATGGGAGACTACTGGGAAAAATGAGTGCAATTGGACTTGACAAAAGAGTGACTGAATGGGTGGCTCTGTTTCTAGAAAACAGAACTCAGAGAATTACTAGAGTAGGTGAGGCTTTATCTGTCCCTGTAAAAATTAAGAGGGGAATTCCTGAAGGCAGTATTATTGGACCTTTATGTTTTCTTCTATATATCAATGATATGTGTAAAGAGGTGGAATCAGAGGTAAGGCTTTTTGCACATGATGTTATTCTGTATAGAGTAATAAATAAGTTACAAGATTGTGAGCAACTGCAATGTGATCTCGATAATGTTGTGAAATGAACAGCAGGCAATGGTATGTTGATAAACGGGGTTAAAAGTCAAGTTGCGAGTATCACAAATAGGGAAAGTCCTCTCAGTTTTAATTACTGCGTTGATGGGGTGAAAGTTCCCTTTGAGGATCATTGTAAATACCTAGGTATTAATATAAGGAAAGATCTTCATTGGGGTAACATGTAACATCCCATTGCATCCGCAGTTTCATCAGTGGAGATCCAGATCTTCTTTTCTGCAACTCTGCTTCGAATCCTCTGCAGGGCCTCTTCAAAGGAGATATTCAAATACGTTTTTCTTAATGTGGATTCTGATGGAACTTCCTCTTTAGTGTTCTTCTGCAGAAGCGTCCTGAGGGATTGATTTTCCATTTTCCAGAACGGAATTCCGGAATCCAAGAATGCTTTATATAGATCCAGGGAAAACTGAGATTGCCTGCTGGATGTTGTGACTGCTGTTGATATTAAATTGATCTTAGGGCCAACAATATTTAACCTAGACTTATGTTTCGTTGTTGCGAAATGTTGAGTTATAAAGTACTTTTTTCGTGATTAATAGATTTTTCACAGATTTTACAAAATAGTATAGCTCCATCAGTAGAAAGTGTATCCGAACCGAATTTGCGAACATAGCCATGTAATTTACGACGCAACGATGAACATTTCGGCATGATAAATAAGTCAGCGTGAACACCCGAGCTGCCTTTAACAAGTTCAACAGTAGACTAACAGCTTCTTTTAGGTTTGACCTGTTAGACAGAAGTGATATCCTCCCTTCTTCTGCATTATCTTATCATTTCAAAATCGGGAATACCAGGTAATTACGCATTGTCACAGCAAAAGGGGTGTGAGGAAGGAGAAGAGACGTAATTCCCTCATCCTCTCCCTTTCCTGGTATTCATTATGCTTGTGCATTCCTTTAACTAATGAAGGTTCCGCTATTTACAGAGGTTAAATGAATGTGTTGAGAAAATAAGCTTTCGAATGCCTGAAACCAAATAAATTATTTACAGGGAACAGTATTCTAAATAGACATTTGTGACGGCAATATGTAATTTAATTTGTGCAACCTGTTTTGTCTTCGATGTACAGAAAGTCATTATGCGGTTTTTAAAATGTGTAAATCGCAGGAAAAAAAATTGCATAACGATCAAAAAGGCAAAAAATACTTTAAATCTTAAAATAGGCAACAGAAGGCAAAATAGGCAAAAAAGGCAAAATAAAAATTGTCTCTACACTTCCTAAATGCACAAAAACATATTTATCTCTATCTGATCCGTCAATATATCCAGTGAGATTAAAAAGGCATTTTGCCTACCTTCCAGGCTCTAGTCATTACAATTACGTCTGTAGGAATGTAGCAATTAAAAGCAATGTTATCATATAAAATACTCGATCAAATGAAAAACCACACATTTTCTCACTTTCAACGAACAATACTACGGTGCCGATTTAACAGTCCAAAGTTCCCGTGCTGAAATGAACAGGCCGCAGACAGCCGTGAACACTCCTCTGCCATTATTCCGTTAAATGTGCACACTGCCCATTCCAATCAGTGCCTCAGAGTAGGAACTGAATAGCTGGAATGCTATTGAGCCGTATCCTGCCGGCCCATAATAATAATTGGAATATTATTTGACCAAATATGTGAAATTTATTCATAAAAGTTACAGTCTAATATGTTAAAGCATCGTATCCCAAGATAGTTGATACCGGATGTTGAGCAAGACAGTAAGTCGCTGGATATTGCTTCATATTTCCGTATGACCGTGAGAAAGGATAGCGTACCCAAGCGTTGGCAAGGATCGACACGTGTATTAGATGCTGACCAAGCAAGATATTTCAGCCAATGGGAACTTAGGGATTTGACAAACTTGGAGGCTACACCGCGCCAAATCTTAATTCCAGGATGACCAACGTGCTCTGTGGATAAAGTCAGTTTCTGTAGGTAATCGGTTTTCCACAGTTTCTGAAGTCAGATATATTTGGAAATGTATTATAAAAATTGGTGGAAGAGATTTGCTAGTGTTTGAGCTGTGTTTTGTAAATATATTACAATAAGTATTGTGTCGTCATACATGACGAACTCTCTGATTGGTGGTTGGTTCAGACACCCGGGAACCCCAGTATTATTGGCGTCACCGAAGCCTCCTCAGTAACCCTAGCTCTGGAGAGCGTCATTCCGTGGTAAAGATTTGAACAGTGCGGATGCACTAACTCTGTGACTGGTGATCGTGATTAACCTGGTGTTATTCCAGTAATAGCAACTGGTTCTCCTTGATACTTTAAATTGTGCAGTCGCAATAATTTACTGTACTTGAGTAAATGAAATAGTATAATTTTGGCAGAGTTTACTTTCAATTGATAAAGACGGTGTTTAGTGACCGCTGAGTAACAAGTGTAGTGGAAACGTGCTATTGTTTCACTATTTCGCGACGGGCACGTATTCGCGTGGAACTTCCGTACCGAACCGTGTGCCGCTTTTAAACTGTATTTTTACCCTTTAAGTGAAGTGTGTAATATATATGTGAATCAGTGTGTTTAGCTGATCTGGTAAAAAGAAAGGGTATTTCGGCTCGCAGCATTAAGCAGCGAAGAGATTATCAACTATAGTCCTCTGTGTTCCAGTGGATTATTTTCCAGCAAGATGATGGATACGCTTGCAGAGGAAGGAAGTGCATTCACACATGTTAATGCTGTGATTAACATGGAGTAGATCCCAAAATCAGTGGGGATGTAAGCTGCTATCCTGGTTTCCCAAGAGTCATGTAATATAAAGTAAGGCGCATGTATTATTTATGGCATGATATGTAAGTTATGTTAAGGTACTAGGGCAGTGTAGATAGAATTTTAATTTTCATGTAAAGTAAGCCTGACGGCATGTGTTTGTTTAACTTTGTTACTATGATAGATTCGGATACGAGAATAATGCATGTTCATTTTATTTTCATTTTGCTTTATGATTAGATGTTTGGGAAAATGAGGGATTGATAGGATCAGTTGTTGTTTATTTGTGTATTGAACCCATGACCTTTGTGCCCTAAGAACATTATGCATTATATAACAATTAAACTAAAAGTGGGATTCTTGATAGCATGGATTTGACACGTGACGAGGGGGTGATTACCTTCGGTCCCACGCTCTGGGGTACGTGACGTCAACCACACGTGTCGACGGCGGAAGAATCTCAAGTAATTTTTATGAACTATTTCGAAGCGCGTGTACACGGCGTGACAACGCCAAGTCAAAAAATATAGTGCCTATCAAAGGAGGTCAATCAATCTCACAAATCGAACCCGTAAAATTTTTAAATGTCCATGAACACTACCGCCAGAAATGTAGCAAGCATGTAGTCACTTTCAAAACTCTTGAAATTACAGTTTAGGTAAGTCAGAAAATTTAGAGAAATTTTCTTGGCGGCAAAGGGAGAGACCTGAAGAGAGGGGGTAACTGCTATAAATATGAAGGGACGCCATGACGAAGCTTCCTTCTCCGGCATTTGTGATACAAAGCGGACGAAAATTGTTGAGCTGCTCTGCGAAATCAAACCAACGAAAGTAGACTGAGTTCGATTGCGGATTTTAGCCAGTGTGGCTAAGTCTTGACTCCATGGGGAGATAGTTTTCTTGAGAGAAATAAGTGTATCAGATAGGACGGTCAAAGTACTGAAATATTCTAATGTGATTAAGTAATTCGTGTGCGGGAGTAATTATAATCCATCGTGTGCGTTCAAGCAATCAAGTGAAGGGTATTTTCTTTTTTTTTATGCTTTATTCCAGGAAACCTGAAGAAATAATTATAAATTGTAAAGCCATGAATGTAAAAATGGCTAAATAAAATGCCAGGGTCGCAGGTGAGCCCTAAGACGAATACTGGCATGAAGACATGAGGTAGGTGACTTCCCATCTTACTGCCTCTTATATCTCATCTCGTGATTTCTAAAAGTGTATTTTGCATGGGGATATACGACGCAGTGGTCACCCCTACTAAGTTTTGTAAATGTGAGAGTACGACTAAAAGAGTCATTTGTTTTATTTTCCACTTGGATAAATTTTTGAAGTCTTGCGAGTGCCATATAATGTTGTAAAAAGTTATTGAATAGGGTTCCGAAGTGATATCACGTCCAATGTAGATCGTCATCCGTGTGAGTGTACTGCCTATATTTTGTGATGTCAAAGTAAGATGTTCATTCGACGTAAAATTCTTCTGACTGCAATTTGACGTTAATAATAATAATCCATGGTTACTCATTTTCAATCGAGTGGAAGCGCGCTGTCGGGTGAGAACCTAGGGGATGAATTTGGTCACGGAGAGAAACGTTCCTTTTTTTTTAATGCCCATTTTAAACTGTGTCTGACTGACAATAAAAGATCTAGTAGAATGTTTCAGTCATTTCTCGTAAAATCAAGTTATTAAATACGATATCATTTATGCGAAGTTATTCATGAGTAATGCATTGTGTGATATTAGACGTTGGGGATTTCTAGTGAGGATTTTATTCCAGTTCTTTGTCGATGATAATTGTGGAGCTGGGAAACAGAGGTTAGTTTTGTGAATCAGGTTGGACCTGTCATTGAAGCCGGGACACTGAAGCCCGAGGAGTGTTTTATATGAGTTGAGATGAGATGTGCGAATCAGGTTAGAGTCCTGTCATTGAAGCCGGGATATGATAACCCGAGGAATATTTATAATGTTGGGAATGGAAAGAAATTCATAGAAATCCATAGCGGTATAATTGGCGACGCGTATAATTAGTGTGGGCATCTTGAAGCATAATCTGTGCATTTTGTTGGTTAGAATATCGTATTTGTTTAATTATGTCGGCAGAGTTTAAAGGGAACATTTGAGAAGTCAGTCATCTGTGAATAAACCAGGTGGTTCCTGTAACTGCCAAGCGAGCGAGGGGGGTGAGACACCTCAGCTATCTAACGGGACAGGCTTGGTATTGAGACTGTATTCTCGGCCAGGGGATGCGTTAAAATGCTGGATTTAGTTGAAAATTCATAGCCGGTAATGATCTAAGTATTGTGAAATACTGTAATTGGGGAGGTAATGAACATTTGAAACCATGAACTTTGAGTATAAGGAACAGAGTAACCCAATTTCAGGATTGTCCAAAATATAGAGCGATGGTCGTGATTGATCGGTTTGTCTGTGAGGGGTGTGCAAAATTCATAATGGTAATGACGAGATATGACATCGTAATTATATGGCGAGTTGTTTGGTTTGTACGTAGATTATTAGGATATCCAAGTGTTAATAACGGTTAGGATTAGATTAGATTTTTAAGCATGATATCACGAGATGAGATATATAGCTGGACATGAATGATGTAACAAATTCTTTTCCAGCCAGATAAACATCGCAATATTGAATTTTACATCACAGCTGCGTAGAAATTTGTGAGGAAACCAGAGTCCGCGGAGATAAAATTTGTTGTTTGTGAATATTTCGTTAAATCATTTAAATTTATTAAATTATTAAATTCAGTGAACCCGCATTTTGAAATAACTTTAATCAAGCGAATAACTTGGAGATTCATTCTGGAAATTTTAGTTTGTTGTCGGGGGAATATTAAAAATAAAGTAAAGATTAAAGGGACATATCCGAAGGAAATGGATTTTACTGCCACAAAGTTTGTGAGCATTGTTGTTGGTGTAATTATTGAACTTTGATTGATTGAGCAGTGAATGTGCTGGGGATAGTAAAGTGGAACTTTGGTCATCAACCGATGTAACTTAATTGTGTTTAGCCTTCAGCCTAGAAACTTGGATGGTCAGGGGGTCATCAACCTCAGTGACTTAGATTAGGGCCATATGCCATTGTAGCATCATTTCCTTGCGGTCATCATCCACAATGACTTAAAGTAACTTAGAAGATTAGATGTCGGTCCATGACATAGACGCAGGTCACATCGATTCAATTAAGGGTCCATGCCGTAGAACCACTGTGTGGCACACACCGATTGGACGGCCTTAATTATACTCAGAGTCCAGAGTTCGTGTTACGAGGGCTGGACCATAACGAATCACTATGATGGTACATGTGGTCTCACATGGAAGCCGAATTTAAGGATTTCCAGACTTTCCTTTCTTAAATGATTAATAATTGAGACAATGGTTTCTAGTAAGAATGCCCATCAGGCAATTACGTTAAAGTCTCACACCAGTATTCTGACATTTATGTAAAAATGATTGTGGTGTCCAGTGGACACAATCGACTATGACATCGTTGACAAAGTAAATTACTTCATTTCCCTGAATAAATAGGAATATTTTAAATAGACCTTTCATTCCAGTAGATAGATTAGAATTAATGAACCCTACCTTTACCTCAGCAAGTGACGAAGAACCCGAAACGACCCAAGAGACAGATCTCATGAGCTTTGCTGATAGGTAAGGAAGGTAGGTATCCCTCAATATGGACCTAAAGGGTTCAGTATATTACTTAGCGTAGGATATTCCGAGTTTTCCTTAAGTATATGCTAGAAGGGCTAGATCGACAGGTTCATTTTTATATTACGTCAAACACGTATTAATTCATTTTATTTCGGTTATTCAGAGAGACAGGTATAGCTATTTTGCATGATGCATGGTTTTACAGAAGCTGCCAGAAGGAGCTGCAGAACGCCGTTGTTAAAATAAGATCTTTGAAGTTAAGTTGGATTCTGTTTGCCTGATGGTCTGCCAAGGATTCGAACTGCGTCTCATTATGTGGAAAGGCCAGTGGGATTCATGAGGAATAATGAGATAATATTTGCATGCTGAATTATAATGTATTGGTGCAGGCTGATTGTATGCCTGACAAGATAAAGAGTATTGTGCAGATGTGTGTGCCTGCCTAGTGTCTTCTGAGTATATTGTGATCAGAATGGACAGTGTTAATTCCAGACTATTGAGTCTGATGTTGTTAAACGGCCCAAGCATGCTAAGAAGGAATGAATATACGTGAGTTTCCGTGTAGTTGATGAAAGGCGTTATCTCATGGCAAGCTGATTCCTGGCCTGTGTTTATCTGTATGTGCGAAGGAGACAGTATTTCCTTGTGGCGGCCTCGGGAGACAAAATCCAATCTTTAGCGTAGTGGAGTTTTACATTTCTTTACAGCTCGTAATCTACCCGGAAGTACATGACGGATGACCGCGCTGTTGAGCGCTCAAACGCAGCAGACGGAGGCAATGTTGCCCATTGCTTTCTTCATGATATCAAGGGTTATTTATATATTTTTCCCTTACAGGATGATGTTTTACATTATTATTTGTGATTGTATACCTTGTCTCGTTGTTTTTTAAAGGGAACAGCCCGAGTGCTGAAGTATTGTTGGTTTATCTAGTTCTGTCTAGATCTTTTGCAGTGAACCGGGATTCACATTAGAATCAGTGTAGCATTTAAGACTTTACTCGATATCCGATGTATATATATGTTTAGTTTGATTATTTGAATTGTTGTAAATATAGTGTAGGATTTGCCCCTAGTATTTTGCATAAATTACATAGCGTCCATTGCGTCTTAATTATTTTTCTTTCCGTCGTAATTTTTCTTATAATGTAACTTTTATTTTATGGAAATAGTTTGATGACTCTCGGGATTAACTTAACTTTGAAACCGTATCGTTGGGATGCGATAGTGTGAAACTCCATACGGAAATACCACATGGCAGTGTTTGCGTACACTTGTTGCCATACAACATAAACATTGGACTATAAGAAGAAATTCAGTCTTGATTTATATAAATGTTCTTTGTTGAACTTTTTTTTAAATGTCCAATTTGTATAATCATTCAATTAACGTTTCTAATTTCGACTTATTTCAATACTTTGAGTTCATTTTTTTACAAATTATTATTTTTCTTGATTCAATTATTTTCGTGTGATTTGGTCGGGGATATTTATTAATAAATCCATCTTACCCCCTATGATTGTCTCTCATTCGTGTTATACCTCCATTTCCTGTCATTGATTGCTATTTTAGTGTAGAACTTCGACTTTTTATCCTGATCCAATCGACAACCAACCCACACTCTGCCCAACCCTGAGTTAGTAGGATGTTCATACAGGAATGGAGGCATCGTCCTAGAGGGATTTACCCCTGGGTACGGTACACTATGATGAACCAGTGCGTTATGTACCAGTAACATCAGAAAATTTATGAACCACTGGAATGGCATGCTAAAGAAGAGAGAGAGTTCTAACTCCCCAGCTACTTCCCGCCGATATTCAAGCAGTCTGTTATACTCGCTACGCAGCAGTAATCCCATATATCGGAGATGGGTGGCAACAGAAGACACAAAGTACATCACAACAAACAAAATAATGTTATTATTGATCAATTTAATGACCTTTCCATATTGTAGACCTTCACATATTTTTTCTGACTCTGTGATATTAGGGCATCTTATAAAATAATTTATAGCGTAGACTGTATTTCCTTATTCCCCAAATTTGCATACCGATATTCATTAAATTCTGTTTACCCATTTTCTCGTAACTCGGCGTTGATATTGTCTTAGCAACAAAAGTTCATATCCATGAATATCTCTCTGTTGTCATAGCCGTTACGATAAACATGTTTAAGACATAAATTATAATACTATATAACTTTAGTTATGTAGTATTTATCGATAGGACCATCATTAACATAAATATGTGATAATTAAATTTTAGACCTTCCCCTAAACTACCATTTCACTCAGCGTGGGTAATATTATTTATGGCCTAGATTGTAGCGACTTATTCCCCGACTTTACATACCGATTTTCATTAAATTCCCTTCAGCCGTTTTCTCGTGATGCGTGTACAGACAGACAGACAGACAGAGAGACAGAAATTACGGAAAATTAAAAATTGCATTTCCTTGTCACTGTGGACACGACCGATACAGAAATTCCATTATTGTTAAATTCTGAGCAATGTACAGACAAGACTCTCATTTTATATATGTAAATTGATACGTACATCTTTATTACAGACTGTTATGTTTTTCAGCGTTCGGTCTGCAAGCCTCTGTGAATTTACTGAATGCCAACACTTAACGTAGCACAAACACATCGGAGGTCTTCGCTGACGCAAGGATGGCAAAGGGCTAGGAATGGGGAAGGTAGCGGACGTGGCCTTATAAATAATAATAATAATAATAATAATAATAATAATAATAATAATAATAATAATAATAATAAATGCTTGTAGGAAGTATAAAGAAAGCAAATAATTGAGTGTGAGTGATTTGCTTCAATTTGATTCAATTTGAGGTGCAGCTTAGTGATGGGCAGAATCGAATACTTTCCAAAATCGATTACTATGCGTCCGAGAACATTTAAGAATCGTAACTTGCATTCGAAACCAAGTTCTCGAATCTTACTATAACTATCATTACAACTTGATATTGGCGGATAAGCTCAATCAGTGAGATTCAATTCGAGGAGCAGCTTAGTGATGGGCAGAATCGAATACTTTCCAAAATCGATTACTATGCATCCGAGAACATTTACTGTAAGTATCGAAACTTGCATTCGAAACCAAGTTCTCGAATATTACATAAACTGAAATGTAAGCGAACTCTGGACATCAAGAACAATTAGTGTCCAGGAAGCGCTTTAATAAAGGCTAGCCTTGTAAGGTGTATATATTATTTGACGAACATCTAAGAAATTTTAAATTGCAGCTATTTTGTACAGATTTGATATTACGCCATTGGTTGTTGTCAAAATGTGTATTTCTGCTAGTGGTTTTACGTCGCGCCGACACATATAGGTTTTATGGCGACGATGAGATAGGAAAGGTCTAGGAGTTGGAAGGAAGCGACCGTGGTTTTACTTAAGGTACAGCCCCAGCATTTGCCTGGTGCGAAAATGGGGAACCACTGAAAACCATCTTCAGGGCTGCCGACAGTGGGATTCGAACCCACTATCTCCCGGATGCAAGCTCACAGGCGCGCGCCTCTAACCACACGACCAACTCGCTCGGTAAATGTGTATTTCCATTCTCTCAATAACTCTCTTCATTCTCTTATTACTCTACCGTGTAAAAAAAAGCAAAGCAAACCCATCTCCATACAGGCCATGAAGGCCCTTGGAGGAGTGGAAAGTAAAGGCTTCCACCATTGTTAACCTCGGCACGTGATGGGGTAGAGTGGTTAGTTCTACGCCCGACCGCCTTTGCCCCCAGGAATTAGTAGGCTGAGTGAACCTCAGGGCCATATGCACCTCCGGAAGTGGAAATCTCGTTTCTTAAATTTTACGACTTCCTGACGGGGATTCGAACCCACGTCCTTCCGGGCGAACCGAGCACGCCTTTACCGCCTCGGCCAGGCAGCCCCTACTCTACCGTGTATTTCCATTAATATATTCTGTACATATTACATATCAATTGTGTTAACTAATATTCTATTTCACCGAGAGAGTGGCCGCGTGGGTCGGGTCACGAAGCTGTCAGTTTGCATTCGGGAGAGAATGGGTTCAAATCCCACCGTCGGCAGGCCTGAATATGGTATTCCGTGGTTTCCCATATTCACACCAGAAAAATGCTGGGATTGTATCTTAATTAACGGCACGACCACTTCCTTCGCGCTCCTAGCCGTTTCCTATCCAATAGTTGCCATAAGACTTATGCGTGTCGGTGCGACATAAAGCACATTCCGAAAAAATAAAATGAAAACATTTTATTTCTCCTTATGGGAAGTATAAAGAAAGGAAATAATTTATTGTGAGTGATTTGCTTTCATATATTGACCTATAACTATCATTACAACTTATATTGGCGGATAAGCTCAATCAGTAAGATTCAATTCGAGAACTTCTGTTCTTCCGTCTGAGAGAAGCATTCGGATACATCTGTCTGAAGAAGAAGAAGTAGTAGCAGCAGAAGAATAAGAAGAAGAAGAAGAAACAGCTCAAACCTTAAAGAGGGGCACCACCAGGACGTGACCTCATCTCCTACAGAGTTGTCGGCAGGAAGAAGACGCCTCCCCCGCACCAGGAAGTAGGTCCTGACCCATCAGGAGAGAACCACACACCCGCAATCCAGACTTCACTCAGGGCGGTAGTCGAACGAGAGACCAATCAGGAGAGTACCGCAGCAGGAAGCGTCAGTCAGGTACGAGGTCGCCTTAGTGTCACGTTAAACTGCTTTAACGGGATTGTTAACAGAATGGCTGTTTCATCAATCTTCGTTAAGGCTAACGCTCTGTTAAACTCTCTGTTATTTCAACGTAGCACTCTCGTCACGTCAAGCTGCTTAACGTCGCGTTAAAAATAAAAATGGCTGGGAGAGATTTGTGTTTGGTGTGCAGGTGCTCTATTTATACTACCTTCAAAATGGCGAGAGGCAGGAAATTTCTCAAAGAAGTAACGACTTACTTGAACTCCACAGGAATGCAGTTTTTGGAGCGGTATAGAATATCTAAACCTGTCGTGAGAAAAGTACTCGAAGAGAGAGAAGAAAGGTTAGAATATCCCACAGGTCGAAATTCACCTCTGTCTCCAATGCATCAATTATTGCAGAAGAGAGATAAGTACATAAACTAATATTCCATTAACTTATTCATCTGTAAGAGACATTTGTGTTGAAATATAAATTCAAAGAAAGGGAGATCAAAATCACATGTTCTGATAGTATATGTATCACATCCTCGCACTGTATTTGGAAGTGAGATATTATTGTCAGTATTCTATTATTATTATTATTATTATTATTATTATTATTATTATTATTATTAGTATATTTATTCTTAATTATGTAAGCTGGAAGGTCTCTATATGTGCTATGAGTAATTTGTTTTGTACAACGGCTGGGAAACCATTGCTATTTTGAACTCGGGAACTTTGTATTACTCATACGGACATCCCAGAGTCCGATGAGGTGGCTTTGTTGATGTTGTAGTCGAAAAGTTCCGATGACTCATGTGAAACACCCCAGAGTCTGTTGATCTTGTGATTGGCTTGTGACACGGGAGAGGTTCAGGGCGTGGTCCGACAAGGGGATCTACTCCTGATTGGATGGCCAGGACCAATCTAGACGTTTCATGTGAGAGGAAGGGGAAGGCTGGGGTCTATATAGGCATGTGTTCAAACTTCGGCGGAACACACGGTACTGGAATACTGGAGTAACTTCACACTATACTGGACTGGACTTCAAACTTTGGTGGAACGTGGTCTTATTATGTTTGTGAAACGTGACTAACCTACAAACTACGGAGTGCTTAGGCACTGGGTATTGTATCACTTGTGGCGGCTTGGTATTATACGTTGGTGAAAGCTGTGGGAGTGCTGCATTTCAGACTTTCCAGGATTTATGTTTTAGACAAGCGTGTGTTGCTCAAGTGAATGCATCTGTAAACCAAGTGTTAGGGTCAGTGAACACAGTATTATAAAGGTACAGTATCTGTGAGCCAATTATGAGAATCTGTAAGTCGTGTTGACACAGAGACAGTGAAGGGTACTTATCTACATCTTGTGCATTGTTCAACGGACTAAGTGCAAATGGTAGCTTGGTCCTCGCTTTTGTTTTCCTACTGTTTTTGTTGTTGTTATAAATATGGAGTCTTCCAGCGGTTTTTGTGAGAGTATTTTATGTATATTTGAGTACATTGATGAGGTGCCCATGCACGGATTTTATTGAGAATATGGTTAGTTATTTTAGAATCAATGGAGTTTTTGATGAACCTAGGTGCAGTTTCTACCTATTTAGTCGTTTTCATAAGGTTAGGTAAGGTCTGAAGCAAATGTACCAGTACGCAGCTTTTATGTACACGCCCTGGGAGAGAAAGATTATCACGCTCTATCAAAATTCGAGGGAACCATTCTTGTGAACTCTGGCGCCTATACTACAGACATTTCGATCAATTACTTTTATTTCAATTATGTTAGTAATTTATTCAGTTATGTATTCATATATTTTGAATTAGATAACAATTTACGCCCAAGCGAGGCAATTAAGTATTTTATTCATATTTGATTATGTTAATCATATTGCAACGGTTAATTATTATTATTATGGTTATTGACAAAAGATTACAATGTAGCCTACACCGTGTATAACATGGTAGGCCTAATTTCTAATATGATTGTGTTGCTGTAGTTATTAAAGTTCGATAACCTTTTCGAACTGTTAAAGGAAATAGTGGAACAAACTGGCTTGCGGATAAAGGTTGAAAAAACAGAAGTAATGATTAACATCAAAGACGCAAAACCCCGGACGAAATACAGGGACACCAGTCGTGTAGATAAATGTAAGTACCTGGGTGAGGTTATAATAAAAAATGGACGGGACAAAGAAGCATATAGGGAACTGAATCTAGGTGCAACAAAGTTAATGTAATGAACTCGCAGTTGCGATCAATGGTATTGCAGTCAACTCCCGGATGAAACTATCATTATATTAGTCTATTTTCAGACCGACTTTGCTGTACGTGAAAGTTAGAAATAGCAGAGATGAATGTAGCGATAATGATTGCAGGTACAAACGAGTGGGAAAAATAGCAGGAGGGTATTCGAAAAGAAGATATCAAGACTAGTTAAGAATAAACTTGATAGATGAAGCTGTACCTACAAACCAGCTTCGATGATAGTGTCATGTGAGGAGTATGGAGGATGATAGGTTACCTAGGAGGATTATGGGTTCGACCATGGAGCGTACTTTTAATTGGAGGAAGACAAAGGGCCAGTTTCTTCACACACTGTTAAAATTTCACTAACGGAGCGTTAGTTAATACCTTGATGAGAATTTAACGTGGCGTTATGGAAATCGCGTTTCACAGAACACTATAACAAGCTCGTTAACTAACGTGGCGTTAACGTCGACAACGATCGTCAGCAGTGTGTAGCATTAACATTATTTAACTCTTCTGAACGGTGTCGGGCATAATGTTATTTATTTGCCACCTTTCATCCGTACACTTTACGCGCGGAATAAGACGTCCCGTAAATTAGACTATGCACAGAAGAAAATTATAATGGAAGGTGATGCGAAAAATATCTTCGGGGCAGTAATTTTAATTCGCTAGAGAATGTCAGTTTACTTTATATAATATAAAACAGACATATGGCACATCCCTAAAGGGAAAAGAAAAGGAGTGGGATGAGTTAGCAAATTAATTCAATATACACTTGAATGTGACCATGCGGTCAGTAAAATAAATAAAATACATGTACTACAATCGGAAAAGAAGGGAGGGGGGAAATAAAAGATTATTCGAAGGAGAAGTTGGAGCGGTACAAGACCAAAGGTGGTAATTTTATTCCAGCATCTACATAGGATAGATGATTTCGAATGTTATTGGATTAATCGGCGACTAAGTTGAGCCTCTTCGTCATGACGACGACTGTGATACAGAATATCACGTCAAGTCACCATAATTTTTTTAGCAAGAGATATTGTCATTGTGTAAAACCCCTCAATGGGGGTATATGCATATATGAATATATTTATTCATAAATCCAGCCAAGGGAAATCCAAAGTATCGGTGACACCGAGTGCTTACAAACAGTAGGGAATAATTTTACGCGATGAAAAAAATGCCAAATTGAGAATTGAGGCCGTGGTAAAAAGGGTTCTTCAAATAAACATTCCAGAATAAACACAGATAGCGCAGTGGAAACGATGCTAAAAGAAAACGGCAGGAGAAATAAGGGACATGACAGGTGAAAATTAGATGAAAAACCAAGATAAAAATTTGGAAATATATATATATTAGAAAAATCAAATCAAACTCTTACAATATTAGAAGAATAGAAGTCAGTACAAATACGGAATTTTCCCAACCAGAAATAATACAAATAGTTACATCAAGAGTAAAATATTCAAGAAAATGAAAGCAAATAAGAGAAGGGGCCAGGAGAGGAAAGGGATGGACAAAAAGGGGATGAATACAGTTTAAAGAAAAATGTTGAACAACGAGAATAAGAAAGAATGTTCGCAGTTACCAGATTGAAGTATACCAACATGAAGTCTACTAAGCAAAGTCTAATGTCATGTGAAAGTTGCCACCTCTTCAATTAACACCCGAAATAGGCACAAATAAAGATTGTCCTAGTGGCTTAAGTCACTGTATACAATAATGAAACAGTCTCCAAGTGTACCAAAACATACATGGTGAAGCATTAACCACAAGTGTGTATAGGAGTCGCAGAGTTGCGGATATACCACACGCACATTTTGAAAGCAAACAGTCACTGGATAGTCAATAGAGGCTTTGAAATTGAAAATGCAAGTAAAATCTCGGCCTGGAAATGCACTGCTCCCAGTCAAAATTTGCAAATAAAATAGCTCCAAATGCAACACAGCATTATTTACAATAAGGACATTTTTAGTTTGTCATACCTCATCTTGAACCAAGTAGTTCTGCCCAAAAATGGAGAGTCCAGGGCACATGTCGCTAAAGACGGAGATGATGTTAAAGGTTCCTCCCTCCACACAGGCCAAAGTCCATCTCAACACATTCAGAGGAAGGCCGGGTATTTATAGTGTGGAATAATGAGACATATGTCTGGAATATTCCAGAAGTTAGCGGAGCATGCGTGACAAAGCGGACGATGTCACATGACGTCAGGCAGCGAAAGGGAGGTTAGTTTATCGTCGGTCGAAAAGGTGGATAAGGCAGAGTTCGTGCAAGGTATGATGTGTGCAAATCCACATAAGTATGTAAATTCCAGTTGAAGAGAAAATGCGGTGTGTATCCAGATGAAGGTAAGTCCATATTAATTGTAGAAAAAGGTTATGTGCGTGGCGAGGTTGATAACAGTAGTTGCCGGTGAGGTGAAGAGTCCGTTACATCATCCGCCGGGCACCAGAAAAAAATCCAAAGGATTTTTTTTTTTTTGTAGTTGTTGAAGCAGCTGGAGTTAAAAGAAGACGGCTGGTGGAAGACGAGAAGCGGAAGATACAGTTGAATGGCGACGGCGAGGCGGCCCCAGGAACAGCAATGGAGGGCCCTTCCATGAGCTGGAGCGGGGGTCGATAGCAGCCGCAACGGTATATCAAAGAGAAAAAATACTGCAAAACAAAACAAGAGGCGGCAGAAAAATGTCCAAACACAATAAACATGCCTAAATAGAGAAATAGAAAATAGAAAAAGGTAGAGGAGGAAAGGAAACAAGAAAAGGGCTAACGCGTTAGCAAAGGGAAAGGGTAAGGAGAAAAGGGTAGTGATGAATTAACATAGAAATATAAATATAAATATCACAAATGACAAGAAAATTTAAAGAATTTAAAAACAATTACAAAGGAGAAAAATAAAATGGCTGGGAAGTTGTATGTACACTCCCATTACAACCTGTGCCAATTGGCTGGGAGGGAGACTGGAGAAACCTGTGTGGAGGGAGAAAAAAAAGGAAATTCCATAAAGGGAAAGAAAAGAATGGGGGGATGAGGCAGACAAACAAAAAAAAAGGAACAAAAAAATAAATAACACTGGGAGCAATAGACATTACCAGACCAGATGGAGAATAGAGAAAAAAAAAGCAGAAAGAAGAGGAGGTAATAACAAGAAAAGAAAAACACAGGGCAAAAGAAAAGAAAATCAAGATATGAAAGTTTTCAAGAATGAAAGCGCTTGAGCTGAATTAGATGAAGTTTTTTAGTATCAAACAAATCAGAAGTGGATTGCAAATATACAGTGACAGGAGTAGGGAAAGACAAAATACGGTATGGTCCAAGCCATCGAGGAGCAAGTTTGGCAGAAGTGGCATTAATTGCCGAGCTGTGTGGATGATTAGCAACGAGGACTAAATCACCAATTTTAAAAGTAGATGGCTTATGACGAGCATTATAAGCTTTTTTGTGGACCTGTTGAGCTTTTAACAATTGATCAAAGGCGTCTTTCCAGAGTGATGAAGAGGATGGCTGATCAGAAGATTCAAGGAGGTTGTGCAGATCCCAGGTTAGAGAAAGAGGAGTTTGAAGATCACGACCAAGAAAAAGCTTAGCCGGAGTCTGAGCAGTAGAACTATTGATACTAGAATTAAAGGCTAACGCCAAAGAAGAAAGATGAGAATCCCAGTCTTTCTGGAAAGAACTATGAAATATAGATAAAGCAACTTTGAGATTACGGTGATACCTTTCCACGGTGTTGGACTGAGGGTGGTAGGGAGAAGTCAAGATACGCTTGATACCCAGCTGAAAGCACATATTAAAAAAAACACTTGAAGTAAAAATAGAAGCCTTATCAGAAACGATATTAGCAGGCAAACCGGTAATAGGAAAGATTTGTTCAGTGAGTAAATTAATGATGATCTTAGTAGAGAATTTCCGTAAGGGTCGAAGGACTAGAAATTTTGAGAAGGCATCCAACAAGGTAAAAATGTACAAGTTGCCACGAGAAGAACGAACTATGGGTCCAACTAGATCAATGAAAAAGGTTTGGGCAGGATGAGTGGGTGGCAGGGCAGAATGAAGACCAGCAGACTTTATGTTTAAAGGTTTAGATGTTTGACACAATTCACAAGTTTGAACAAAAGTGCGAATAGATTTGCGCATTTGAGGCCAAAAGAAAAGAGAGGCAATACGGTTGTACGTTTTAGTGATGCCTAGATGCCCGCCCACAGGGGAGGAATGATAATATTGTAAAATCATGGGTTGAAGAGCCTGAGGAAGCACCACTTTAGGAGAAGCTTTCTTAGTGGGTTTGTAAACCAAGAGATCTTTAAAAATAGTAAAGGGACCCTGATAAGAGGGATCAGAGATGGATTGTTTGAGTTGGATGCAGAACTGATCGGTGAGCTGATGCGACTGACAGGATTGAAAGGAAAGAGGAAAGTCTGTTAACGAAAGAACCGCATGAATGGAGGAAGATGAAGGCATCCTAGAAAGATTCGGGGGTAAATCGTCAGTAGTACTTGACTGAGGAGTGGAAGTGTCAAATAAGCGACTAAGAGCGTCAGCTACAGAATTCTCAGTGCTAGAAATAAATTTAAGGGAAAACTTAAATCTGGACAATCGCATGAGCCAACGGCCAGTTCTACCAATTTTAGGTGCGTTATGTAACAACCATGAGAGAGCCTGATTATCTGTCTTGACAAGAAATTCTTTATGTTCCAAATACTCTGCAAAGTGTTCAATGGAATTTAATAAAGCCAAGGCTTCACGCTCGAAGATAGAATATTTTCTCTCAGTAGGAGAAAGAAGTCGACTGAAATAGGCGATAGGTAGAGGAACATCATTAACAACCTGAGTTAGAACACCAGCCACAGCAAGATTGGAAGCATCAGTATGTATTTCAAAAGGTAGGGAGAAATCAGGAAATTGAAGAATGGGAGCATGCATCAAAAGAGACTTAAGCTGAAGAAAGGCGTCCTGTTGAGATTGAGTCCAAATGAAAGGGACGTTTTTACGTTTCAGATAATTGAGAGGCTCAGCAATGTGAGAAAAGTTAGGAATGAACCGGTGGTAGAAAGAAACCATGCCTAAAAAGGTGCGTGTTTGTTTGAGATTTTTGGGAGGTGGAATATTAGAGATAGCAGAAGTACGTTCGGGATCGACAGCTACTCCCTGAGATGACACAATGTGACCTAAGAACTTTATAGAAGTTTGAGCTAGAGAAATTTTAGAGGGGTTAACTGTCAGACCAATAGAACGTAGTCTGGAAAGAACTTGGTGTAGATGCGACATGTGGGACTCAAAATCTGGGCTAAAGATTAAAAGGTCATCAATATAAGGATAGAGAAATTTGTACTTGAAATCTGAGAATAAGGAATCCACTAATCTCTGCATGATTTGTGACCCCAAGTTCAATCCAAAAGGAACTTTTGTGAACTGAAAGAGGCCATTTGGGGTGATGAAAGCAGTAAGGCGACTGCTCCGAGAGTCCAAGGGGATTTGGTAGTAAGCAGAATTGAGATCTAAAAGAGAAAAATATTTAGCTTTAGAAAAAAAGTGGAAAGCGTTTTGCATTTTAGGAATAGGATAGGAGTCATAGAGGATTTTGGAGTTTAATTTACGGTAATCAACTACCAGGCGCGAAGAACCATCAGGCTTGTCGACAAGAAAGGCCGGAGAGGCATAATTGGAAGAAGATGGGACAATGGTACCATCCAGAAGCATTTTGTCAATAATGTCATCCATTTTGGCCATCCGAGGAGGGCTAAGATGGTAAGGAGACGAACGAACAGGTGTTTCATCAAGTAAATCAATGTGAGCCTGATAATTAACAACGGAGCCTAAAGTATCTGTGATAACATCGGCAAATTCAGATTTCAAGGCCTCAATTGCATCTAGTTGGGGAGCAGTGGCATAAATATGCTGATGACTGAATACATGGTTCATAGGGAAATCGAGGGGGTCTACCAAAGGAATTTGAACATGCGGATTGAAAAAGAAAGAGATAGAGGCCATAGCAGTATTATAAATAAGGCCAGTATGAGCAAAAAAATCATATCCCAGAATAACAGGAAGTGAACAATTATTAACCACTTGAAATTCAAATGGCCAAGAAAATTGGGAAATTTTAACATTAAGTTTTAGGTGACCCATGATTTCAAGAGTGTGCTGAGATATGGAAAGACATCTGATGGTAGAAGGGCGCAATTGAAGATGCGGATGCGTTTGTAAAAGTTGCTGAAAAAAGGAGAAACTGATGAGGGAAATTGCAGAACCTGAGTCTAAGAAGGCTAAGGAGGGAATGTTATGTAACTGTACAAGAGTATACGACTGTGATTTAGTAGCAGGCGAGAAAGTTGAGGAAACATAAGGCAGATTTTGCCCAAGAGGTCGTGAGCTGCCTACTGACGACGGGAATTGAAGTTTCCCAAGGTAGAATTGGTACAATTTCGTGCGAGGTGCCCCATAGCCTGACACCGATAACAGCGAAGGCGAGAAATATCACTCTGAGAAGGTGAACGAGTGGTAGAAGGCATGCGAGTTGTTGATGTGTTAAACTGGGGAGGTGGGGTAGACGAATAATACGAAAAATTGCTACGGGTATTTAGAATATCTAGTTGAGCAATGTGGTAAAGCTGAGGAATAGTAGTGGGTGGCGTAAAGGGATTGATGATTTGGCGGAAAGCTGGAGAGGCATAAAATCGAATAAGAGAAATAATTTCCTGGGGATGTTGAACAATAGCTAACACATCAGAATAGCCGATAATGGAGTCAAGATAATCGTAAGCTGATTCCTCTGGACGTTGATGACGTCTGATATATTTGTTACTCAGCTGTTGTCTAATTTCATAAGGCAGAAAATAAGTATGTAAAACCGAGCGAAAATGAGCCCAATCATGAGAAGACTTCATATACTGGAGCCAAAAATTACTAAGATGACCAGAGGTTTTTGGATAAAGCAACGAAAGCAATTGGGAAAATGGAGCCAAGTCCGTCTGTAGAAATTTGCGAACTAAAAAAAGCCACTGTGTCAAAGTATCGGGATCAGTTGACTGAATGAGGGGTACCTGATCGAGACATTTAGTCAAAATATGGAAATTAAGTGGTTGATGTGAAGAAGGGGTGTGATGATATGGAGATTCATAAAAATATTGCTGAGAAGGGGATGGTGGTGGAGTGCGCAAATCGGGAGAATAATGCTGTGCTGGTTGAGTTTTATGGGGAGAAGGCGGAGGTGCTTGATTAAGTGGAAGTTTGGATTCGGCAGTAAAAAGAGAAAGATCAGGATAGAGAGGGGTGTTAGGTTGAGGCGGGGTTGGTAAAGGTTCAGAGGATGAACTAGAAGAAACAGTAGTAGTAAGAGTACTAGACGTGGAAGTAAGATCAGAATTACAAGGGAGAAAAGGATTATAAGACATATTAGTAAAAGGATTTGGATCCGAAAAATTGAAATGGGGATCAAACGAAATGTCTGAAGTGTCTGAAGTATAAGGAGAAAAATTATCAGAAAAATAAGCCATGTTGAAAGAGATGACAAAAAGAAAAGCAAAGTCTAGCGAGGAAAACCACTAAACCTCAGAAGAAAGAAACAAAAGAACTAAGGCAGTAACAGGGTGAAGATTTAGAGTGGTAGTAAACTGCGACTTTATACTCTGCTACCATGTGTAAAACCCCTCAATGGGGGTATATGCATATATGAATATATTTATTCATAAATCCAGCCAAGGGAAATCCAAAGTATCGGTGACACCGAGTGCTTACAAACAGTAGGGAATAATTTTACGCGATGAAAAAAATGCCAAATTGAGAATTGAGGCCGTGGTAAAAAGGGTTCTTCAAATAAACATTCCAGAATAAACACAGATAGCGCAGTGGAAACGATGCTAAAAGAAAACGGCAGGAGAAATAAGGGACATGACAGGTGAAAATTAGATGAAAAACCAAGATAAAAATTTGGAAATATATATATATATTAGAAAAATCAAATCAAACTCTTACAATATTAGAAGAATAGAAGTCAGTACAAATACGGAATTTTCCCAACCAGAAATAATACAAATAGTTACATCAAGAGTAAAATATTCAAGAAAATGAAAGCAAATAAGAGAAGGGGCCAGGAGAGGAAAGGGATGGACAAAAAGGGGATGAATACAGTTTAAAGAAAAATGTTGAACAACGAGAATAAGAAAGAATGTTCGCAGTTACCAGATTGAAGTATACCAACATGAAGTCTACTAAGCAAAGTCTAATGTCATGTGAAAGTTGCCACCTCTTCAATTAACACCCGAAATAGGCACAAATAAAGATTGTCCTAGTGGCTTAAGTCACTGTATACAATAATGAAACAGTCTCCAAGTGTACCAAAACATACATGGTGAAGCATTAACCACAAGTGTGTATAGGAGTCGCAGAGTTGCGGATATACCACACGCACATTTTGAAAGCAAACAGTCACTGGATAGTCAATAGAGGCTTTGAAATTGAAAATGCAAGTAAAATCTCGGCCTGGAAATGCACTGCTCCCAGTCAAAATTTGCAAATAAAATAGCTCCAAATGCAACACAGCATTATTTACAATAAGGACATTTTTAGTTTGTCATACCTCATCTTGAACCAAGTAGTTCTGCCCAAAAATGGAGAGTCCAGGGCACATGTCGCTAAAGACGGAGATGATGTTAAAGGTTCCTCCCTCCACACAGGCCAAAGTCCATCTCAACACATTCAGAGGAAGGCCGGGTATTTATAGTGTGGAATAATGAGACATATGTCTGGAATATTCCAGAAGTTAGCGGAGCATGCGTGACAAAGCGGACGATGTCACATGACGTCAGGCAGCGAAAGGGAGGTTAGTTTATCGTCGGTCGAAAAGGTGGATAAGGCAGAGTTCGTGCAAGGTATGATGTGTGCAAATCCACATAAGTATGTAAATTCCAGTTGAAGAGAAAATGCGGTGTGTATCCAGATGAAGGTAAGTCCATATTAATTGTAGAAAAAGGTTATGTGCGTGGCGAGGTTGATAACAGTAGTTGCCGGTGAGGTGAAGAGTCCGTTACAATTGTAAATGATACTTTGGTTTTAAAGCATTCTTGTCATTGTGTGTGATATCTCTTTAATATTACCATTCAGAGCTTTTTGAGCTGGATTTTATTAACTCGACACATCTTTAATAACTACAGCAACACAATCATATTAGAAATTAGGCCTACCCTGTTACACATGGTGTCGGCTACACTGTAATCGGGCTTTGGTGTGGATTTTCAGCTGAGCAGTTTGTGTAAGGTAGTTTATGTTGAATGTTGCTAGAATGGTTTTTGATTTGGCTTTGACTTTTTGAGATGCTCCGATTTGTCTCTTGCATGATGTTGTGTATCCCCCAGATTCCGAACGAGACTTGTACGCCGCGGCTTTCATGGCAAGGGATTCATCCGAGGACTTACCCCTGGGGTAACTTTCTTGAAAGGTTGTGCCATTATGTTTCTTGGCTTGAATTTGCTGTGGACGCATACGCATCCATGTTGAAACTGGGGTTTTTAGCCCTAAAGGTTGCCTCAATATATTTTCTAGCTTCTCTGTACTACCAAGGTTGTAAGAATCCTGGAGTCCCCCAGCACTGATGGGCTCGTCGACCCAAAATTGATTTCCATTTGAGCCTCGTGGTATGTGTACATAGTGTTATTTTTCCCTGTTACTAGATGCTTTAAGAAATCTAGGAAACGATTTAAATTACAGTACGATGGATATAGCAAGAGAATCCAAATAGCCTCTCTGACTCCGACTCTAGCATGTAACCTACATGATCCCTCGAATGGTTCTGAGCTCTTTTTTTTCTCCAGTTCTCCGAGGAGTCCTTTATTGGAATTTATGGATAGGGTTTCGGCTGATAAGTCGAGCAACTCGGTGGAAGGTTGGGTACGCAACACCAGCAGGAAACTAGGTCGCTCCAGGACACTACTGTATTAATGTTGCAGATGTTGGAAACGATGAATTTCACTCCCTTTCGCCGGAGTCGGTAGGGGTGGGATCCCTCGCTGGGTCCGAGGGAGAAACCAACCCTGGATAGTAAACGGATTAAGAAAGAAAGATAGGTAGAAAGAAAGAAAGAAAGAAAGAAAAAGAAAGAAAGAATGATTAATGGTTCTTAATCCGGTATCTCCGGTTTGAAATCCGCTCCTATAAACACCCAATTCGTCGCTATAAGACATATCTGTGTCGGTGCGACGTAAAGCAAATAGCAAAAAAAAAAAAAAAGCAAAAAAAAAACCTAATTAGTCCGAAGTTGCTTCAGCGTATAAATAAGCAGAATATTGAGCATGTTGATCCGATGACCTAGACGTTAGGCACCTTTAAACAACAAGCACAAGCTATTACGAACTTTACAGGTCATTATTTTCGCAAGTTCCAAGAATATCTTTTTTTTTTTGTTATTACCATTATTATAATTTTGCTAATGGTTTTACGTCGCACCGACACAGATAGGTCTTATGACGGCGATGGGATAGGAAAGGGCTAGGAGTGGGAAGGAAGCGGCCGTGGCTTTAATTGTCTGGTGTGAAAATGGGAAACCACGGAAAACCATCTTCAGGGCTACCGACAGTCGGGTTCGAACCCACTATCTCCCGGATGCAAGTTCACAGCTGCGCGCCCCTAACCGCATGGCCAACCGGCCCGGTATTATCATCGTCACCATCATCATTACAGCTGAGTTGCTTCCTGTTTTAGGCACTTTAGAGGACCGGATGCTATCAAAATACATCATAAAAAGGTTTCTTTTCCTTGTCGTGTGTTCGAAGTTAACCAGTTCGCCTTTACACCTGGTTATGTTAGATACCAATAAAACATTTTAGTTACTTAAAATGAAACAGAATTACTTCTGACGTTGGTGGCAATACACGTTGTACAATAATTTCAACGGATATAGCACAAATATATTTTGTTTAAGTTTGTTCACATCAGTGTACATACAAGTAGATAATAAAGCACTTCACTAAGAGAATAACAACAATATTTGTTGCTTAACTGGAACAAAACTTGAAAGCAGTGAAATATTTTGTCATGGTTAGTTACTCGCAGTCGAATTCCCAGGTTGGTTGATTTACTTGGTTTTGTGTCTCTTGGATATATATATATATATATATATATATAGCTTGTTTCTGTCAGGAATAGTAGTACTGCTCTACGCTAATCGTAGTGATGCTGTTAAATGCGAATCCTTAGACCATACTACGTTTACTTCAGTACTGAAATCAAGCTTTCGCACAAATATGTTGTACGAAACAAGTTTTTGTAAAAATATGTTATACTGAGCCGTATCCTGCCGGACCATATGAAATATTTAGAGTATTATTTGACAAAATATATATAAATTTTATTCATACAAGTTACAGTCAGAAAAGTTAAAGCATTGAATCCCAGATAGCTGAGACCGGATGTCTATGGAGAAATCATGTCGCTGGACGTTGCTTAACACTTCCTTCTGATCGTGAGAATAGGTTGGCGTAACCAAGCGTGGGCAAGATTCGGCACGTGCACTAGATGCTGAATAAGCATTATTTTCAGCCAATAAGAATGTAAGGAATCGGCAACCATGGAGTCGACATCGCGCCAAGTCTCAGTTCCAGGCTGGCAAACGTGTACAGTAGCTCATGTTAATTTCTGTCATTCGTTGGTTTTCCACAGATGTAGAAGTGATATAAATTCAGAAATATGATATTATAATTAGAGGAAAAGATTTGCGATTATTTGAGCTGTGTTTCACAAATGTATTGTAATTTATATTGTGTCATCAGACATAGCAAGCTTTCTGATTGGTGGTTGGTTTAGACAACCGGGAACCCCAGAATTGCAACGGCGTTACCGAAGCTTCCTCAGTAACCCAAGCTCGGAAGAGCGTCACTCTGTAAGAATAACTTGGAGACTGTAGACGTCACTCTGTTAGAATAACTTGGAGACTGTAGACGTGACTCTGATGGGATTGTTTGGAGAGTGTGGAAGTGTATTTTGATCGGACTGCTTAGACAGTGCAGGAGTGTTATATCAGTAATAGTATATTATTTCAAACAAGTGTTTCAGTCGTGTAGCTGGAAGATATAATTGTTCCAGAGAAAACTGCAAATTAGATTATTGCACAGTGTAATTTCAACATAGACGGTGATCATTAGCCGCAGTGTAACAAGTGCAGGAGACACGTGTTCGTGAGGAACTATCGTAGCGTACCGCGTGCCGCTATCAAACTGTGTATACCCTTTAAATTGGAGTAATAATTATTGAGGAGTCAGTGTGTTTGGCTGATTTGGTCAATAAGGGTTGATCGGCACGTATTGCATTGAGCGGTGAAGAGATTTTCATACCAAGGTTTTGTGTTCCAGTGTAAATAACTTTTCAGGAAGAAGATGGCTTCGCATATGGAAGAAGGAAGTGCATCTCCACGTGTTGAAACTGTGATCGTCATGGTGTAATTTCTTCATACAGCAGGGATGTAAATTGCTACCATGTATCTCGATAGTTGCCAGAATAGTTAAGACGCATGTATTTATTATGGCATGTTATATGAATTATGATAAGACACTAGGGCAGTTTAGATAGGGTTTTTATTAAAGTAAGCCTGACGGCATGTGTTTGATTCAATTTAATGGTGTTGTAAATAAGGATATGAGAACAATGCATGTACTTTTCATCTTCATTCTGATTTACGACTAGATAGTTGGGATAATGAGGGATTTGTTAGGATTAGTTGTTGCTTACTCATGCATGTTTAATTTAGTGTAGGATATTCAAATTTTTCTTTATGAATATATGCTAGGGGAATTAGATTGACAAATTCATCTAAATTCAGAGTTAAATACTTACTTTGTCATTTTATTTCGGTTATTTAGAGACACAGATATAGCTAATTGCATGATGCATGTATTACAGGAGCTGTCCGAAGTAGCTGCATAACAGCGTTGTAAGAATAGGATCTTTAAAACTAAGTTGGAAACTGTTTACCCAATGACTTGCACGGGAAAGGAACCGAGTCTCACAGTGTAGAAGGCCAATGTGATTCATAAGTGATATGAGATATAAGAGTGCATGCTGAATTATAGTGTAGGCCGATTGTATGCCTGATCTGCGAGAGAATATTGTGCAGTGGAGATGTACCTGCCAATTGTCTTCTGAGTGTATATTGATATCAGAATTGACGGAATTAATTCCAGACTAATGAGTCTGATGTGTATTAAATGGTAAAAGCATGCTAGGAAGGAAGGATTATACGTGACTTTCCGTAAAGACGGTGACAGACGTTATCTCGTTGCAAGCTGATAAGTTGGCTGTGTTTTTATTTGACCGTGCGAACGAGATGTTATTTCCTTGTGACAGTCTTGGGAGACAGAATCCAAACTTTAGTGCAGTGTTGAGTTCAACATTTCCTTTAGCTTGCAGCCTACCCGGAAATATATGACGGATGACCGCGCGGTTGAGAGCTCAAATGCAGCAGCAGGAGGCAATGTTGCCCATTGCTTTCTACAAGATATCGATGGCTATTTATATGTTTTTCCCTTTCAGGATGATGTTGTATATTGTATATGGTGTTTGAATACCTTGTCTCGTTGTTTTAATGGGGAACAGCCCGAGTGCTAAATTTTATTGATAGTCAATCTAGTTCTGTCTAGATCCTTTGTGGTGAACCGCGATTCACGTACAATCTGTGTAGCACGTAAGACCTTTTCTCATTATCCAATGTAAATAGATGTGTTTAGTGTTGCTTGTTTGATTTGTTGTACATATAGCGTAGGAAATGCCCCTAGTGTTTGCATAACTCATATAAGGTCCCATAGCGTCTGAGTTTTTCTTTTCATCGTAACTTTTATTTTATTGTAACTTTCTTTAACAGTAGTAGTTTGGCGACTCTCGAATTAATTAACTTCATAACCGTATCGTTGTGATGCGTAAGTGTGTAACTCCATGCGAAGCGAATTGAATTGAATTAACTACATATCAGTGTATGCGTACTCGTATGATCACATATCTCTTGAATCATGGACTAATAAGAAGATGATCAGTTTGAAAGTATACAAGTATTCATGTAGTGCTTGATACTTTATTTCCATTTTGTTTCTTATATAATTGATATTGTAATGTCCAGATTTCTTTATTTTTTAATTTTATGATGCCCTTTTGATATTTTGCTTTAATTTATTTAACTTTCAAGTAGAATGATTTGGGGATATTTATAAATAAATCCACCTTACCCCATATGATTGTTTCTCATTCGTGTTATACCTCCATTATTCTGTCATTTACTTATGTTTTTGAGTAGAAATTCGACTTTTATCCTGACCCAATCGGCAACCAACCCACTCTCTGCCCAACCCTGAGTTAGTCGGATGTTAATACAGGAATGGAGGCATCGTCCTAGAGGGTATTTACCCCTGGGTACGGTATAATATTAGTAGATGTGTGGAATATTTCACTTAACTGGCGATCAGATTGCAAATCAGATAATTTGTAACCGACAATGATCTGGTGCTTCAACAAAAATCGAAAATAGATAGCAAAAATATTAAACTCGAAATCAATATTTACGAGATCCTTACTTCATTAACCGCAAATATCTTTTCCTGTAATTTAAATCGTTTAGGGAAAAATAACACTATGTATTTTATCGTGAGGCTGAAATGGTAATCAATCTTGAAGTATCCCCATAGCAAAAGGAAATCAGTTCAAAAATAAAATGCTATCACGTACAATATATAGACTATAAGAAACAAAGTATTATCCTAAAATTAGATTACCGAACAGGTTAGCTCAGTGTTTTGCAGCTTGTTCTGTACCCGAGTCCGCGATCCTCGAAATGGCTTTCCGCAATTTCCCATTTCAAATCCTGGAAAAGGCCGGGATGGTACCTTTGAAGGCCACTGTTGCTTTCTTCCCATTCCTAGCCCGTACAATTACACCTACACCCACAGACACCACCTTCACATAGCGGTACATGTAGCTCATTCCCATGGGGTGCATCGGGAAAAGCAGCTACAGAACTAGCGAGCCGAGCATGTCCGCAGACACTCTCAGCAGTGAAATAATAATAATAATAATAATAATAATAATAATAATAATAATAATAATAATAATAATAATAATAATAATAATAATAATAATTTGTTACGGACTTCAAGTGGAGCATAGAGGTGTAAGAAGGAGCGGCCATGAATGAGTGGACAGAGAAAAGATCGAATTATAATTTAAAACTCTAAATATTGAGATTTTCTTACTTTCCTTCTTTTATTTATTTATTTATTTATTTATCATGCCTTTGTAGGTGGCGAAGTTAGGGCTCTTGGCCCTCTCTTACACTTAACCACTGTACACATCATTGAGAGCAGAGTTTGAGTACATATTATATAATAAATGATAACATACACAAAAATACCTTACACTTTTCTAACTCACATTCATACGATCATTCATTCTTTCCAGTCATACAAGTTAGTCAGCTGCATTCAGCAGGTAGTCTCGGCAAGCAGTCTTAAATTTAAGTAATGAAGTGGAATTTCTGACACTGACAGGCAGGGAATTCCAAAGTCTAGAACCCGCCACAACAAAGGAGTTGTTGTACATGGAGGAGCGGTGAACAGGAATAGAAAGGGAGGAACCAGAGCGGGTATTACTGCAGTGAAAGGAGGACAAATACTTAAGCTGGGATGAAATGTATAGTGGCCTGTCTTCAGAGAGCAGTCTGTATATCTGTATCAGTATGTGATACATCCGTCGTTTGTCAGGTTTTAGCCATGAAATAGTGTGATAGTATGGGGTGACATGTGTATCATAACTCAGACTGTATATAAATCTAAGGCAACAATTAAGCGCTCGCTGAAGTTTCGAAGTCTGCTCTTTTGTTGCGTCTACCAGAATGACGTCACAGTAGTCGAGGACGGGAAGCACTAGCGTTTGTATGAGTTTGACTCTCACAATACAAGGTAAAATATCGCTGTTTCTTTTAACCGAATGAAGTATCGAAAATATTTTTTTACACACATTCTTAATATATTCAGACCAATTTAAAGTTTCGTTCACCGGGCGAGTTGGCCGTGCGCGTAGAGGCGCGCGGCTGTGAGCTTGCATCCGGGAGATAGTAGGTTCGAATCCCACTATCGGCAGCCCTGAAGATGGTTTTCCGTGGTTTCCCATTTTCACACCAGGCAAATGCTGGGGCTGTACCTTAATTAAGGCCACGGCCGCTTCCTTCCAACTCCTAGGCCTTTCCTATCCCATCGTCGCCATAAGACCTATTTGTGTCGGTGCGACGTAAAGCCCCTAGCTAAAAAAAAAAGTTTCGTTCATTGTCACTCCTAGATTTCTCACAGTTTGGCTGAATGGGATAACTCTACCATTCAGTATAACTGAAGGAATAGTTTCGTATCTTAGTGTGGCCAACAATTTTTGAGAGCCAATAATGATTGCTTGCGTCTTGGAGGGATTAAGAAGGAGGGAATTTTTCAAGGAGTAAGCGTTAAGTCGCTGAAGGTCAGCATTGATGCCTGTTATGGCATGCGGCAAATCAGAGGTCTTACAGTGACAGTAAATTTGTAAGTCGTCCGCGAAAAGATGGTAGCTACAATTCTTTAAATTAGAGGAAATGTCGTTTATATACAAAATAAAGAGCAATGGGCCTAAAACACTACCCTGCGGCGTGCCTTCCTTCCTGGTTCGCCAGTGAGAGGTTTGATCAAGGGTTATAATTCGTTGCGCGCGATTTTTGAGGTACGATGAAAAGAAATTAATAGTTCGTTGATCGAAGTAGTAAGATTGCATCTTGTTTAATAGAGTCTGGATGTTTATAGTGTCAAATGCGCTACTGAAATCGAGGAGAGTAAGTATTGTCACTAGTCTTTGGTCCATTGCGTGCCGTATGTCATCAGTCACTTTGAGCAGGGCAGTTGCTGTGCTGTGTCCCTTCTTGAAGCCAGATTGCAATGGGTCTAGGAGAGAATGGTTATTTAAGTATTCCAACACCTGCTCGTGAACCAGACGCTCGAGTGCTTTGGAAATCGCTGGTAAGATAGAAATTAGTCTGTAGTCGGATGGTAGGGAGGGGTCAGGTTTCTTAGGCACAGGGATAACATTAGCTAGTTTCCATAGTGAAGGAAAGGTTCCGTTTTTCAGGCAGTAGTTGAAAATGTGGGTAATAATTGGTAAAACAGCACCAATAATGTTGTGTAAGAAAGTTATAGGGATATCATCCACTCCTCTGGCTTTTGATTTGATAGAATATAATACTTTTTTAACTTTATTAGCAGTAACAGGGTGGAATGTGAAATGTTGTTTGTCAGGTAAAGGGTTCATAACGGGGTTGGGTACTGAGTTTGGGGAATTTAGTACATTAGGTGGTGTTCTTTCTTCAGTAAAAAATTCATTTAACTTATCGAGTGGTATGTCTGGCACATGGGGTTGTTGTCGAGGTTTCCCTATGCCTAAGGAACGAAGCGCGTTCCAAGCACTGCCAGAATTCATGTTTGCAGTCATGTTTTTCAAATATGTAAATTTACGGTTTCTAACGAACTGTTTAACTCTATTTCTAAGGACCCGATAATTTTCGAAGTCACTTTGGTCACGAGTTCGTTTAAAGCGTCGGTAAAGTGCATCGCGGTGGGCCATCATGTTTTTAATTTCATTATTTAGCCAGGGACAAGATGGGCGTGTAACTTTTATCTGTCGCTTAGGTGCGTGTTTATCGTACAGAGTGATTACAAGGGAGTTGAACTTGTCTACTTTCGCGTCTATATCGTCCAATAGGAGTATGTCATTCCAGGGTAGATTGTAAGCGTCATGTCTTAACTCGTCCATATCCATGTCTTTTGTGTTTCTGGAAATAACATACTTAGGTTTATATTTTGGCATTCGGAGGGAGTAGGATAGGTAGATAAGGTCATGAGTGGAGATGGCTGGGACTGGAATCTGGCCGTGAGTTATGACTTTGTTTGGGTTATTTGTCACAATGTGGTCAATAAGCGTGTGTGTTTCGTAGTTTTCTGTGTAAGTATGATTAGTGGGCTCTAAACGGAGGATGGTCATATCACAGGAAGAAAACATGTCAATAAATTGTTTAGTTTCGTGCGTTTTAGTAAGCAGGTTAATGTTGAAGTCACCTACGGCAATAATATGCTCGTAGCTAGGCAGTAGGTCAAGTAAGCGAAATTCGAATTCAGTCATATTTGTTATTTTGGGCGGCTTGTATACAACAACTATAAGGAGTTTCTGTTGGTTAATAATGACTTCAACAAACATGAATTCTGGCCCTAGCTGTGCATTGTTAGATGATACACATATCACCCGGCTTTTTAAATCGTTTCTGCAGTACAAGGCCACCCCACCTCCTCTTCTGCCATCGGATCTATCATGACGTAAGAGGGAATACCGGTCAAGTTGTACCATACCAGAGGGTATGCTCGGAGTAAGCCAGCTTTCGCTAATAGCAAAAATATGGATATTATTTTCCCTCATTATGGCTTGAATTTCGTCGAAGTGCGCTACCAAGGAGAGTGCGTTGACATGGCAACACTGTAAACAATTGGTGGAGGGAGATAATGCCTGTTTGAGGAGCAAGCCGGTGGTGAGAGGTGACGGGGTGAGAGGGGGAATGTTGCCAAGGTCAGTGTCAGGTACAGAGCTCTGGATCAGCTGAATAACGGAATGTTAACGAAATAGTAGAACAGAAATAGCATGCAACTTACCTCGACATCCTGATAAATGTTTACACTGACTGCCACTAACACACACACAGACACACACATAATACACTTACAAAAACACTTATGAATAACAAGCAGATGCACTATCGAGCTGTGCTGTTCCATTTTAATTGTCACAGTTATCTCGCAGATTTTTTATGTTATCCAGTTCCGCGACAGTGGTAATGGATCTTTTCGTCCCATTAGGCAGGTGAATTACGATGCGTCCGTCTTGGGTCCATACACGGGATGGCCCGAAGTGATCCCTAGCCAGGTTTAGTATGCACTTTCGGGTTTTGGTGAGGGACTCTGTGATGAGTACCTTTGTGCCTTTCAGGAGCCGCTTCGCCTTGCACACTCGGTCACGTTCGTGGTAACGGGTAAATTTAACTATTATTGGGCGCCTGCCTGTAGATACCACGTCAGCTGCTGAGCGCTGAGGCTGCCCAATCCTATGGCACCGGTCGAAGCTCTCCATCGTGAAGTCCGCGTTCAACTTCGTTCGGAAGGTTTCCCTCACTTTTCCGTAAATGTCCTCCCGCGGTTCCTCGGAGACTCCATGGATTAGGAGGCAGTTTCTACGACTGTACTGCTCTCCTTCATCAATGAATGCTTCTTGATGGTCGAGCTGCCGTGCTAACTTGCACAGCTCTTCTTTCAGCACGGCAAGTTCGGAGGAGATGGCGCCTCGGAAGTCTCGAAAATCCTGACTCAGCGAGTCTAGGGACTCTTCCCTGGGGTTGGCAGAGCTGGTTAACAACTGAAGGCGCGTCTCAAAGTCCTTCATCGTTGCTTCAAAAGCATTAATCCGCTTATTAACTTTCTGGACGGACATATCTGTTGTTATTTATGTCCAACTCGAACCACACTTTAAAGATCGCTTAGTACACACTTGCAGGACAAATATGCTACCAGTTATGCGGCTTCTGCGAGATATAGACAGAGCACTCCTACGCGTACGTTACAGTAGACGCCATTACAGTAATTACAGAATTGGCTTAGATGAACAACGCCAAATAACAATTGGATAGATAAAGGTTAGCTTGTCAGCTCTAGTAACAGTATTAGAAAACCCTAGAACAATCAGGTACAGAATGAGCTCGACGCTTCCAAGTTACAAATTTCAAATGAGCGTCTTTGCTCCACACAGTGAACTCTCTAGGAGACTACTCTCCAAAACTTATTACAATCACGCCTGTCCAAGGCGCGATCTAAATTTTTAAATTAGATAAAATATGAACAGTTTTCACTGTCTTACTCGCTCGACAGCCTAAGTTACGTTTAAATAGGAAGTTAAACTTTGACGGAGGCAATAAGTGCCCATTCCACATGCCCTTAGCGATCAACAGTAAAGGTTAAAGTTATCGGCCGAAAACCAAAATGCTAGTAGGCGAACACTTGCACTCCTGTGAAATACACTTGAAAATAGTTAAAAGCGCTATTTGGACTTATGGCCTGAAGTTACAGAGTCCAAGCCTATACTACAGAAGTGACTAGATGGAGAGAAAAAATTAAGATACATTTTAAAGTTTACGAAATGATAGTCACCCCAATACCAAGTTGAATGGGAATTAAGAGAGGGTTCACATTATTTATTCCTTAAGTTAGAAAAAAAACTAAAAACTTGTTTGAAAGATTGAGTTTTACATTAAGAAATAATTCTGAAACCTTCCCCTCAAGTTAGCTTTCTGAAGCTATTACATGATTAAAAGATGTATACCATTACCTTGAGCTGGTGGGTTTTCCGGAGATGGACAAGGCTTGTCCCCTGCCTCCTCTACAAACGCACTCTAAACCACTTGACTGGAGTGATGGAAAGACAACATGGCCCAAAAGGTCCCAGCTTTTATAGCGGAGAGGAAGGTTTCAGAACTCTCTAGCCTGAAGCCCTGTACACACCCACAATTCCTATTGGTTAATTTAATAAATATCTAAAATTCCTGATTGGTCGAAAAAGGAATAGCGGTGTTAGTAACCTAAGAACACAAAAAAGAATTTACAAACATTTCACTACTGTCAACCTCGAAAGTATAATTTTTTGAAAATTAATTGTTCATCTTCCCACCAGCGGGGGCACATAAGTCGACCGTAGACACCTCTGAAGATAATGTTCGAAATTACTTCTGAAATAAGTTTCATTGTTCATATAACAAGTGGCCTGCTAAAAGTGCTCACTTTAAATGAACGGAGTTGGTGTACCTCCGGTACAATAATAATAATAATAATAATAATAATAATAATAATAATAATAATAATAATAATAATAATAATAATAATAATAATAATAGTAATAATAATAATAATAATAATAATAATGTCGGCGTAGGATTGTTGCGACCCCATCGCCCAGTGGGAAACCACTGCAATCAGCCACCCGAGTATTGGCGGGAAAACCATAACCTTTTGGGTTCGGAGGAAATGCCTGCCCACAGCCACGAACATCTCGAGGCACCTCTCGATCTCAACAATCGAGTTGTATTTTCGTGGTCTTTCCCAAAAGATCATCACTAGTTGTATTTTCAACTTGTAACCTTAGCATGATGGAACACACGCTACCAATGCAACTACCCCAGGCCCCGGACGCAGGTCCGGTTTCTCCCGATCGTCGGATTCTGAGGGATCGGGAACATCATGCTACAGAAAAGGGTCGGAGCTTCTCAAAATCTCTTCGCCCCAAAAAAGGGAACTTCCTTGGTACTATTAACATCAATACACTGCTGAAAACTGGAAAGCTAAAACAACTGACTGACGCCATGGACAAATTTGATATTCAGATCCTAGCGATCCAAGAAACCAGATTCCAAGATGAGAACCACTTTGACTCTGAAAACTTCAGGATATTTAAGGGTAAACCAGTCATAAAATTCAAAGGGAATTTATCAATACTGGGGGCGGCCTTTGCAGTAAGGGAAACCATCTTAGATTCAGTCATCGACTTTACATCACTATGTGAAAGAATCTCAGTGCTTACAGTGAGATCAAGCAACAAAGCATATGCCTTGATAAATGCCCATGTCCCCACTGGCATAGACAATAATAAAAATCCTCAGAAAGTAGAAGACTTTTGGGAACTGCTTGAAGAAACTACTAGCAAGATTCCTAAACATCACGTTAAAATCTTATTTGGGGATTTCAGTGCACAGGTTGGCAGAGAGAAGAAATACAGATCAATCGTAGGACTTCATCCTGCACATCGGCGGACTAATAAGAATGGAGAACGTTTAATAAGCTTCTGTACATCATTCATGCTGAGACTCATGTCCACGCACTTTATGAGACCTTTACATAAAAAGAAAACTTGGAGATCACCTAACCCATTACTAGGGGAATTCCAGATTGATCATGTTGCTATTTCCGTAAAGAATATGCTTGAGATTCAGAATGTTAAAGTACGGAAGGGAGTTGTCGATTCAGATCACTACCTTACGCAAATCAAGGTTAGGTTCCAACCAAACAGATCCAGACCTAAAGGCAACCGATTTCCAAGAGTGGATCCGGACTGCCTGAGAAAAAACGCTGACGTTTCCGTACGTGACATACACGATAAAGATCCTAAGGTGTGGCCAGATATTAACACATTACAGTCATCAGCAATGAAATTCGGGCAGCCACCCAGGAAACGTAAACACAGATGGTGGAACACAACCTGTGATGAAGCTATCAATGGCAGAATCAAAGCATGGAATCAATGGAATGGAAACAGAACAGTCGACAGATGGCAGAATTTTCTTAAGACTCAAAAACTGACCTCAAAAATGTACGCGAAAAACGTACATACGAGAGAAACAGACTCGCAGATATAGAACAGGATTTCCAGAAAAACAACACTCGGAGTTGCTACAACACATTTTGTAAGGACTTATCAGGGTACAAACCACCAACATTAAGTTTTTGTCGACCTAACGGATCACTAGACACACAGTAAAGAGAACAGCAAGATACTGGCTGACTATTTCCACAATCTACTGAATTGCGATCCACCAATTGAAAAACTACAGTTTGAAAACCCCCCACCAAACCCAGACTCACATCCCCCCAACTACTCAAGAAATAAAAGAGATAATCCAATCGCTGAAAAATAATAAATCCTCTGGTAACGATGGCATAACTCCAGAAATGTTGAAAATAGGAGGAGATGACCTCATCAGAAGAATTCATACACTCTCAACAGAAATATGGGAGACCATGAGAATTCCGAAGGACTGAGAGAATGCCATTATCCATCCGTTACATAAGAAAGGCTATCGAGCGGACCCCAACAACTACAGAGGCATATCCCTTTTACCAGTTATATACAAGGTTCTATCTAAAGCGCTATTAAACAGAGCAGAACAACAAACAGATCATTTGATTGGTGAATACCAAGCAGGTTTCAGAAAAGGTAGATCGTGTTCTGAGCAAATTTGTAATCTGAAGACGATATTAAGGACACGCCGCAGTACCACCACATTTGTCACCTTTGTGGACTTTAAGAAGGCGTATGAGTCTATCGACAGACGAACTGTTGTGGACATCCTAGGAGAGCTCATTGTGGACAAGAAAACCACAGAATTAATCCGCCAGACTCTCATAGACACAACATCTCAGGTGAAGTTTCTAGGTGAAGTATCAGAGCCTTTTGATGTGCATACAGGAGTTCGACAAGGAGATGGCCTCTCCCTAATCCTTTTTAACTTAGTGTTAGACAAAGTCATCAGCGAATGGGGAAAAGAAATCGAAGGTATGAACATTGGTAGCCGGGGACAAAGAATTAACGTGAAGTGCCTAGCTTTCGCTGATGATCTACCTATCTTTACCAAGACTAGTGAAGAAACCAGGCATGCCATAAAGAAAATACATGAGATAGCATCAAAGACAGACCTCCAAATACCGTATGAGAAGACTCATAGCATGTCTAATATACACCAGAATATCTAAAGATCCCCATTACAGACAAATTATGGAATAATCACACAGGTCCCTTCTTTCAAATATCTAGGAGAAATCATTGTCCATCCGGATTGGAAAGGAAAGGTAATTTAGAAAGAGCCACCAAACTCCTGAAAGCATACCGAATAACATGGAACCACTACAATAGAAGATTAATGTCACGAAATGCAAAACTTCGGAATTACAAGACTGTTGTTCTTCCGGAAGCCTTGCATGCCTCTGAAAGCACATCTCTAGGAGGCCACTCTAAAATTGATGAAATTGAAAAATAAAAACGAAAAATTATTTGGAAAATATATGGCCCCGTTCATGTGAATGGTGTGTGGATCAAAAGGAAAACTGTAGATTTGTACAAAGCAATCGACAAATTCACCAATACCGCACGCAGGAGACGATTGAAATTCTATGGCCACATCTGTAGAATGGACGACACTAGATATGCGAAAAAACTGCTTGGTATAATTAAATAAAATCTCTCGTTAGAGGAAATAAAGCAGAAGAAATGAACATCACAGAAGATATCATCAGAGATCGCAAGGCGTTTGGGAATCTGGTTGCAAAGCACACGTTCGCGGCAAAGGCTAAAAGAATCACAGCGAAACAATGGACGGAAGAACGCAAGAAACAGCATAACGAGTTCATGAAGAGATTTTGGGAGGAGAAGGAGAAAGGAAAACCATCATCAAGTTAACAAGTTCCAACGCGCTCTGTAAATGGGCATAACGAAGAAATAATAATAATAATAATAATAATAATAATAATAATAATAATAATAATAATAATAATAATAATATAATTAATAATACTGTAATAATAATAAATTTTAGATTGTCCATATAATAACATTACTTACAGCTTTTCTAAAAAACGGGTATGAGGAATCCCTGAGAAATCCATATTCTTCCTATAAGTAACACTCCACAATTCAAGATAAATAAACTTAACATGTTTAAACAATCACTTCATCATAAGATTAAACAAGTTCTAGATAAGAACTGTAATAATAAATCGGCACTGCCAACGTTAGCATTGATTGAGAAATGCAGCAAGAAGAATTTCCCAAATGGGAGTTATGGGAATTAATGGGTTGAATCGCTGCTCAATATTATTTTTAGTTCACAAAGCTCTGCAAAGGGCCATTCTAATTGGTATGAAATGACACTGTCTCTTTTCTGATGTTCAATCACAAATAAATGCAAACTGGGAAAGTGGACATAGTCGGATGCGAGGAGATAAAATGTCGGCAGCTAGGCGGTGTCGTTAACTTAGGAACTTTGTCGGTATAACTAGCGATTTTACTGTATACATAGCGATATGATTTAGTTTTAATGACTAGCAACAAATCTAGTAAATTCAGAATTTCAAATATTCAGGAATATATATTTGAATATTTCACGATTTTATTGTTACAGAGGAACTTTTCTACTATTATTATACTATTGTTGAACAATCGAATCTGTATTCTAAATAATTAAGCATAATCTAAACACTAATATTAATGGAATGAAAGATTTTGTAGGGATGTTGATAGTTGTGGATTTTCATTCTCTAGCAAGTAAATAAAGTTTTCAGAATTTCCTATATTATGTCTGCGAAGCGGCTCCTAAGTATTTTAATATTCTTGTATGATTATTTTCCAAGAAATGTAAATATTATTCATATTTTTATTAGTAGCACTTAACTAAGGTATTCATAATAAAAGGTTGGCAATACATTCAAGTTTATTTTCATGAGAATGATTTGGATAGAAGAAAGTAATACGGTTGTGTACCACTGCATACTCAAAATTTTATCTCGGTCTAAGTGTTAGTGGTTAACGAACTCGATAGCTGCAGTCGCTTAAGTGCAGCCAGTATCCAGTATTCTGGAGACAGTGAGTTCGAACCCCACTGTCGGCAGCCCTGAAGATGGTTTTCCTCTTTCCATTTTCAAACCAGGCAAATGCTGGGGATGTACTTTAATTAAGGCCAAGGCCGCTTCCTTCCCAGTCCTAGCCCTTTCCTGTCCCATCGTCGCCATAAGACCTATCTGTGTCGGTGTGACGTAAAACAAATAGCAAGAAAAAAGTGTTAGCGGTATACCCTGCCTCTATGATAGAAACGTCAAGTCATACTAAACTTTTGAACTTGATCTATAATGTACGGTATGCTATTTTAAGTACGTCTTACAGACAAAATATATTTTTCAACTCCCAAACTTTTGGCCTATGAAGATTTGCGTATGACAACCAGGAGAAAATATAACTATTATATAGCCATCGAATAGTAAGGAACTACTACCTCGTTATTAAACGCACATTTTACAGGCATATTTAAATAATGTAAACAGCATTTAAATAATGGATTCTCGCAGTGTTGTCAAATGGTCCGTCTCAAAATATGATCTGCCTGCCACAACACAGAGAAAGCCACGGCAAGGTTGAACACTACTAAGTGGCTTACAAATTAACAGTCAGAAGACATTGTACTGAATGTCCAGTCTTGAACAGATCATTTACCTTTAAGATTTGATTGAACAATGATTCACAGCTATATACTGTAGCACTACAGTGCAGTACTCTCATCTAAGAGTAGCATAAAGATGTAGTCTGTGCGGTGAGAGTATGCAACCCGCAATACCAACGTGTTCGGCGGATTGGCTGCACAGGCGCTGTTGATTTGAAAGGTGAATTGCACCTCACATCCTATTTTACAAATAGACCGATTCGCATTCATTATGGCTCATTCGATAATGCGTAAAGCGCAGCGTATTTAAAACCCTCGTCTATTGTCATAGCTCGACTACTTCTCGAGATATTTCCGTTTAAGCGAGAGCTGAACAGATTTTGCCACTTATTTTAATAGCAGATAGCAGCCCGCGACCTATCTCTCCGAAACATCGGCAAATTTTCGTGTATTTTCCATCCCATAGGGTTGAAATTTGAAAATAAGGATTCTTACCTGCTGCTTATAATCTTATAACCTCAATGCTAAATCGTGATGGTATAGTTTTTTGAACTTGGACATGATATTCTGTAAGGTTTAAGCCGTATGACACGTGAAAAGCTGCGGGAGAAGCTCCCGTTTCACGAAGATCTTGCTCCCCTTCCTCAGGAAGCACCACAATCTACCATGGACCGTTCATTTCCTGCAGTTTGAATATCACGGCTATTAATCTGAATCGAGCGGAAAGCATCAATCTGGACATTTTGAACCGTATTAAATATTCTGATTTCTTAATATGTTTCTCCACATATTTTGTGCATCCAAATCCGTACGGCGTTACATTCACCCCTAGTAGGCCTACTGAATCTTAATCTTTGTTATAATAAAAATAGCTATATTTTACGCAAAGTACTATAATATTAATTAAGAAATTCCGTAGTTATTCTTCCGGGGATTCTGAGGAATGCAGAGGTGAAAGAAGGTGCGGGCATGAATGGGTGGATATATAAAGATGGACGATTATTTTAAAACTTCAAAATTTGTGATATATTTCTTTCAGGAAATTTCTTTTTTCTTTCCTTTCAAAATTTACACTTTGCTAAGCAAATAACAAAATCAGGTACAAGGCCTGGCTCGTGAGCTTGAGAAACAGTACTAGAATAATCAGATAACAACAATTTAACAACAGAGCTTGAAACTCCTTAGTTACAAATTTAACAAGGCCACTACTGCTCCCTTCCACCAACACTCAAGGGGACCGAATTCCAGAATTTAAAATAGTAGAAAAAAGAGCGTCTTCGCTCTACACACTTACTCTTGAGACTCTTCTCCGAATTTTTAAAGTTTCAGGCCCATAAAGGCACAATCTACCAAGCAGTATTCACTATCTTATCAGCTCAACAGTCTGATTTACCTTAAAATGAAATGAATAGAAGTTGACTTTAACGCGGGTAACAAGTACCCATTCTACGTGGCCTTGGTTAAAAACAAAAGGTTAAAGTTACTGGCCGATCATCCAAAATGTTAGGAGGCGAACTCTTGCACTCCTTGAAATTCACACGAGAATAGTTAAAAACCCTATTTGGGCTTAAGGCTCGTCGTTACAGAAGCTGAGCCTATACTACGGAGGTGACTGGATGAAAGGAAAATCTGAAGTTACAAACTTACGAGGTTAGTTTAAATTTAATGAAAACATAGTCACCTCATTATCAAGTTGAAGGGGAATACAAGAGGGTACCGCTGTTTATTCCCTTCGTTAGGCTAGAGTCCTCAGACGTATTTGAGATTTACATTTAAAATTTTGAAATTTACATTGAGAAAATAAAAGTTATATTACGAAAAAGTTTGAAACCTTCCCCTCAAACTATCTTTCTGAGACTATTACGGAGTCTGTCATTGCCTTGAGCAGGTGGACCTCCCGAAGATGGTCGAGGCAGCCCTTCAGCCAGCCTCTATTACGAACACACTCTAAACCTCTTGACTGGAGCGATCACAAAGACAACATGGCCCGAACGGTCCCAGCTGTTATAGCGGAGAGGAAGGTTCCAGATTTCTCTGGGCAGAGGCCCTGATACACCCACAATCCCTATTAGTTAATCTAATAAATATCAAAAATATTAAGTTGGCGGGAAGAGAAGTGTTGATAACTTTAGAACATCAAAAACAATTTACAAACAATTCAGTTTTACCAGCTACTGAATACTAAATTTATCTTGAATTGTAATTGTCCATCCTCTCATCAGAGGGAGTACCAAGTTTGACAGTAGAGACCTCTGTCAAAAAACATTCGAACTACTTCCACTAGACGTTTCAAAGTTTAAGTTATGAAAAGCCCTTCTAAAAGGCGCTTATTTTTAATGCACGGGATGGGTGTACCTTCGTTACAATTATATCTGCTGATGTTGTCCCCGCTTGTAGCATACTACTTGCTTTTAGCAGGCTACGGTGTAATACAATGATAAGCAGCATAGTGATCTGATCACAATGCATCGTCATTAACTATGCAGTTGATAGGCACTACTTTGTCTAGTTTCCAGATAGATTCTTCTTAAAGCCCCTTGCAAATTGAATAGTGGGCGAGCCCCAACTGCATGACCCCATTCTGCCGCACAGTTTAGACCCCCAGCAGACGCACGGCCTTGAGCTAGTAGACAGGCTAACGTAACGAAGTGGCAGGTGTTGGGTTCGTGGCCCGGAGCATAGAAATTATAGTTCTCACTACCTGTCGTGCCTCTGATGTAAAAATTACGCTTTAAAAAAGTGGAATACAGCATATCACTCCTGTCGGTGTTATATGTCAATACAAAGACATTTACGTAGGCCTACACACAACTCTTGGTAGTTCGCCGGGTAAGTGAGTGACTCAAATGGTAGAATGCTGACATTCTGAGCTCAAGGTGGCGCGTTCGATCCCGCCTCAGTAAGGTGGTACTGGAAGGGGGATCAGTCGGCCTCATATCGGTCTATTTACTAGCACATAAAATAAGATTTGCGGCACCTCGGCAGCTCCGAAATATTTAAGTCAGTGGATTGTAAAACCAGTAACATTATTCCTAATGTAATATTGGGAATTCAGGAATCTACTTCATATACCATAGGTCCAGAGATTTCAGCTCAGGCATTTTCCTATCTCTTATCATGCCCAGCGACCTGTTTTTACACTCCCCTGCTTTTTAAACTTATTGCCAACATCAGAAATGTGGAGATACCTACGTACTTCATCACACTTCATATCTATATTTCGAACTGTTAAATTTCCAGTTATTTATTATTATTATTATTATTATTATTATTATTATTATTATTATTATTATTATTATTATTATTATTATTATTATTATTATTACTGAAATGAAATGAGGTATGGCTTTAAGTGCCGGGAGTGTCCGAGGACAAGTTCGGCTCGCCAGATGCAGGTTTTTCGATGTGATCCCGTAGGCGACCTGCGCATCGTGATGAGGATGAAATGATGATTGAATACGACACATACACCCAGCCCCAGAACCAGCGGAATTAACCGATTATGGTTAAATTTCCCGACCCTGCCGGGAATCGAACCCGGAACCCCTGTGACCAAACGCCAGAACGCTAACCATTTAGCCATGGAGTCGGACATTCTTATTCTTATTCTGATTCTTATTATATGGCTAAATGGTTATCATGTTGGCCTTTGGTCCAGGGGTTCCAGGTTCAATTCCCGGTCTGGTCGTGGATTTTAACTTTCATTGGTTAATTTCTCTGGCTCGAGGGCTGGGTGTTTTTGCCGTCTTCAACTTCAGAAATCATCTAGCTAGGGCCCCATCCTCACAGACATGCAGGTCGTCTATACGTCGTCAATACGAAATACCAGCAGCAGACCTTTTCGGAGGCCACACGCCATTATTATTACAATCGCCGTACCCTTGTGAGTGCAGCTTAGGTTATCTTATGTTCGATTTCAAGTTTTAACCAACATTTAAAATTAGATGATGGAGTAGATCAGTTCAATTTAGTAAGGATAAGAAAGCATAAGTTTGTAATTGTTTCTGTTGATATCGTGATCATAGGCACAAAAACTCCAGTTTCATGCGGAATTCAAACCATAGAGTCGTGACTTTCCATTTCAAAAATCCCACATACATTTGGTGAGGAAGCTGCTTCAGGTTAAAGCAGGCAAGCTTTATTTTACGTGACTGTTGGTATGGTGATCATAGCTACGGGAACTCCAGTTTTACGTGGAATCCGAACCACATGGGCATAATTTTGTGTATTTCAAAATTCCCACATGCACCAGCCATTAATCGAACCGCGGGCTTCATGTTAAAGTGACATCCCTGATCAACAACACACGATTAACGACTGAAAATCTTTTTCCACACATCATGTGTTTCTTCACGCCATTCATGAATTAATGAATACATCACCTTTTTTAAATTAAGTCGAACTGAAAAAGAAATGCTATACTGGTAAAATCTGGAAAACTATGTTTTTCTTTCCACAAAGCTTAACCGGTTTTACATTCGTTTTTCAAGACTGCGAGGAAAATGACGTATTGGTTTTACGTCGTGCCTACTCAGACAGGTCTTGTGACGACAATTGGATAACATAAGGGCTAGGACTGTGAAGGAGGCGACCGTGGCCTTAATTAAGGTACAGCCATAGGATTTGCCTGATGTGAAAATGGGGAAACCATGGAAAACCATCTTCAGGGCTAGGGATCGAACCCTCTATCTCCCGAATGCAAGCTAACACCTGTCCAAACCATGGAGTCAACTCGTTCGGTGAGTGAAATGAGTAACCAATATAATAATGTTGCTGGCTTTATGTCCCACTAACTACTTTTACGGTTTTCGGAGACACCGAGGTGGCGGAATTTACAGTAGTCCCGCAGGAGTTCTTTTACGTGCCAGTAAATTTACCGACACGAGACTGACGCATTTAAGCACCTTCAAATACCACCGGACTGAGCCAGGATCGAACCTGCCAAGTTGGGATCAGAAAGCCAGCGCCATCCGTCTGAGCCACTCAGCTCGGCGGTGGTGGCCAATATAGCTTTTACAGAAGTTGTCCGAATTACCTGTAAGTTTTTAAGAGGAATTTTGCCTTTAGTGGAGGGAACTTAAGAACAATTACATTTCATTTAGCTGTTGGCAACAAATGACACTAATTGAGAGAGTTTGATTTGTTTATTTATTTGATTTTGATTTGTTTATTTATCATCAACAGAGTTATTCATTCTCCAATCACAGATCATATAATACATTCAAATAATAACAATATTAACAGAACTTACTACTACTACAAATTATAACTAATCAATATATACATATTTATAAAACACATAAGGAAGAAAAAAAAAGAAATGAAATGACCGATGGAAGGAAGTGTAACTTTGAGTTACCAAATGCGCAGAACAAGATGAAGTGTCCATAAGATGTCTGAGAATTTCACTAGCTGACGAGTGAAATTATATCCACTATCCCGCTAATTTCGTTCAGGGATCTAAGGGCCTGCATAAACCAAGATTTCCTATATGATTCCGTTCTGCACTTGGGTAAGTGAAAGGTGACAGCCTGCCGGGTATTGCGGGAAGGAACATGAATTGGTAGCACTGGAGTAAATTGGGAGAGTCAAGGAAATTACCGATATATTTATGTATGAAACGTGCGTTGACATACTTGCACCTAGTCCTAAGCGACTCAATACACATGTTTGTACAAAACAAATCATAATCTGTCGATGACAGCTTGATACCAAAACACTTTTTACCGATCCATTTCATCAGACTTAACGTGGAAACGATAGATAATCAAGAGTCCTCTTATAAACCCGTGTGGGGCTTTTTTCGCATAATAAAGTAGTTATTTTGATTTTTTTTTTAAATCACAGTTTGGTTTCTAGGGCGTGACTGCTGATGTATTTGAATAGTCTGGTGATTCAACAGTGATGCATGTGATCTGAAGAGTTACCACTCCGAAGGAGATCACTTTTGATTTAGGTAGAGTGACGATAACGATTGTCGTTTTAAGAGGCCTAACATATAGATCGTCGGCCCCTCTATAGAGTGAACTTTTGTAATCAGTGCAGTCATCGTTCTTCACTCGCTGTTCATGGTACAAGTTAAAAGTTTGTTTTGATCATTTTGAGAAATTTGACGATGACCACGTTGAAGAAAAATAGGCTAAATTCAATCCTCCCACACTAAAACAGACAATAATAATAATAATAATAATAATAATAATAATAATAATTTCGTGTGGCTATACCTAGCCTGCTGCAGCCCTTGCAAGGAAGACCCTCCAATAAGGGTGGGTGGCATCTGCCGAGAATGGGAACTGCATGTTTTTGTAGTTGGAGAATAGTGTTGTGTGTGGTATGCGAGTTGCAGGAATGTTGAGGACAGTACAAACATTCAGTCCCCGAGCCAAACGAAGTAACCATTAAGGTTAAAATTTCCGTCCCGGCCGGGAATCGAAGCTGGAACCCCCTGAACCGAAGGCGATTGCGGTGACCGTTCAGTCAAGGATCCGTACCCTACTGCATATCTTTCTATTCAGAAGCAGATGTTCTTCACGCCACTGAAAGGTAAACTTTCACTCGTTTTCTTAAGGACAAGGTTTTACATTAACAGCTAAAATTGTGCGTGCCAACCGTTCCCAGACAGTTTTCCCATATTTTTTTTCGAAAACAGATTTTTGCATTATATTTTTTACTAGTGACAATTGATTTTTCCCAGCGCCTCTCTTTCCAAAAATACATTTTCTTAATGCCAACTAATCCCACAGTATTTATATTCTATCATGGACCTACCTCTTTCCCAAATGTATAGCGTTGAAGTCATAGCCATAGATATATTATTGAGTTAAAATTTAAATAACCATGAAAAATATTTCTAATTTTCCTTTGATTTTCTTTTCTATGTGCTTTACGTTGCACCGACACAGTTAGGTCTTATGGCGACGATGGGATATGAAAGGGCTAGGAGTGGAAGGGAAAGGACCGTAGCCTTAATTGAGGTACAGACTCTTGTGAAAATCGGAAACCACGTAAAAACATTTTCAGGGCTGCCGACAGTGGGGTTCGAACCCAGTATGTCCCGAACGCAAGCTGATAGCTACTTGACCCAAACCACTTGCTTGCTTTTCTAACTTTGTGCACAAATTTCAAAGTTATAATAGTTCGACGTTTAAGGTAAATACTGAAAGTTTTATCTTGCTAAGCTTATCAATGATTAGTGCATCCCTCACAGCATTTGCCAATACCTACGTCTCCTATAACTTCTCCTGATTATTACTGGCTTTTGTACCAGTTGCTGATGTTTTGGCATGTTTCTAACACCAACGGATCTTCGTCAAATGCAAGAATATTTATAGGAAACATATATATCTGGAAGGTAGCGAAAAGTAGGAGGAAACGGACGTCCCGCACCACCAAGCCATTCACTCGAGAAGTGAAAGTGTTACTCTGCGACTTTAACAGGTCATCACCGTACAAATAACATTTTCAAGGAATTTCACGATTGATTTAAAAGCATAGCCATCAAGCACCGTCCCTCCATGTACACCACACTGAGGGAACTCCAAAAAAGAACAAACTGACAGAGAGCACTTATTCAGCTTTTTTCGGACAAGCAATAAAATCTCATCCTAAAAGGAAGTGGATTCCACTTCAGGACAGGATAAAATCACTTGTGCTAGAATACATGTGTATATATTATATGTACACTGTAAATTATCGGCACTACCATAGAATTATTACACACAGAGGTTGTATAGTTGCTCAAAAAATGCTGGCATGGTATTGCCATAAGTTCCTCATAGGTACATTTTTCTCAGAAAAAATTGAACCTAAAGGTTTGTTGTCGGTAGCCACAGTGTTTGTATGTATATGGGAGATGAATTATATTTTGATAATAATTAAAATTATAACCGCCTATGTGGTATAGTGGTTAGTGTGATTAGCTGCCACCCCCGGAGACCTGGGGTCGATTCCCGGCTTGCCACGAAATTTGAAAAGTGATACGAGGGCCTCTGGAGGTCAAATGAGCCATCCTCGAAGTGGTTTTCTGTGGTTTACCACTTCTCCATGCAAATGCCGAGATGGTACCTAACTTGTGGCCACAGCCGCTTCCTTCCCTTTTTTCTTGTCTATCCCTTCCGATCTTACCATCTTCCCACAAGGCCCCTGTGCAGCATAGCAGGTGAGGCCACCTGGGAGAGGTATTGGTCCTCCTCCCAAGTTGTAACCGCGATCCGAAGTCTCACACTCCAGAACACTGCCCTTGATGCTATAAAGGTGGGATCTCTCACTGAGTCCGAGGGGAAAACCGGCCGTGGAAGTTAAACAGATTAAGAAAGAAAGATTAAAATTCTGATAAAATATTAAATTCAAGGAACATACAATATGAAACGCTCATTTTTTTTAGGGACTGTACAGTACATCATAGAATGTGTAATTATTTAAAATTAATTATTAATGTTCGTATTGGGGAATAGTAATATTGGAAAAAGTAATTGGGTGAAAAAGTAATTTGAACAATTGAATTGTTATAGTAGGGATAGAACTGTTTTCGGAAAAAAATGTCTGAATAAAAGTGCCAATGAACAGTTCATTTTTAATAACATCAACAATATTTGACCTTTCCGACCTCGAAGTGAAATGGGTTTTTCGTAATACAAAGTGTTTTCAGAAATGCGGCAAGTTATGTTATCATCTGAAATTTATATTTTTTATTACTTTTGAAGTAAGTAATGTTCGACTCATTGGCTGAATGGTCAGCGTTGAGACCTTCGGTTCAGAGGGTCCCAAGTTCGAATCCCGGCCGGGTCGGGGATTGAATCGTGTTTGATTATCTCTTCTGGCTCGAGGACTGCTTATTTGTGTTTTTCCAACTCTTTTCTCTTCATACTCAGACAACACACTACACTACCAGCCATCACAGAAACACGCAATAGTATTACATCCTTCCATATACGGTTGGCGTTAGGAAGGGCATCCGGAAGTAAAACAGGGCTAAACCACATATATATATGTGTGACACAGTTCGCAGGCGTGGGAAAAGCGGTAGAAGAAGAAGAAGAAGATTACTTTTGAAGTAATGAAATCTGTCTTACCGTCTCGTTTTATTTAATTTATCACCTAATCATTACGAGTTCGATGATGTCTGTTCTTCCTCCACGACAGAAATAACGTATCCCAGGGACAACTCATGAACGATTCCCAACAACACACGAAAAACGCTGTTCAATCGCGAAAAAATACACCTTGAAAACTGTGCTCGCCAAAAGCGGTTTTTTCTTCATCGTTCAAGTCCTCGAAGTCCCTTCGAATTTCTAGGCGCACTTCTCGCCAAGCATTCCTGGTAGCTTTTCGATGCATGTAAAAATGTCCAATATTTTACCCCACAGAACTCGCCTTGGATCAACCAAAGATATAAGGAAGTCATTGCCTATCACCACTTCACTCACGTTGCGATTGCGAGACAGTTCTAAATTACACCGTCTCAATCGTTCAAGCAGACTGCAATGCAATGCGGCTGAATGAAAATCCGCTGTGTGTGCAAGCACCCATTTGATCACGTGCCCCACTAGCAGCAAGCTGCTGCACACCTACCTCCAGTGGCGAATCTACCGCGCAGTTATTCTTCCGACCAGTGTGCAAGCAAGCACCCATTCTTTTCTATGCGGTAAATATGCCGCCGCAACAAAATTCGTTCAGTGTGTAACCGGCCTTAACATCTCGATTAGGGTGAGCAGATGTGTTTCAACGAAACAATTTTTAAAGAAGGACAATGTCGAAAAAAGAGGACAAAAGTCCTCCATTGAGAGTCTGAATTCAGACATATATTTTAATTTCCACATACATATACAAAATTTATATATTTCCAAATTATACACTAAACTCTTACAAAATTTAAACAACGAAACTGATTTACACGCCTCGCTGGTACTTTTGTGAAGATTCTGTTGCATTGAAGAGTTTTGGAGTGTCTAATACATAAAACCCATGTTAATTCCTCCAGATTGTATTGAACCATTAAGAGGATTTTCACAGATTCTGCTTTGAAACGGTTCCTATTATCAGTCCATAGTGCTGAGATCATTCAAAATACTTTTTCTACATTTGCATTGTGAAAAAGCAATCTGCACGTTTTAATAGCTCTGAACTACAATTAACTTTGCCCATTTATGACTACAAGGTAACTTCATATAACCTCATCAGACGAAACATTAGTCGCCCCTGAAGAAATCATTACAAACATCATTTCATACCGTGCAAATCCGCCTCTGGATTTGATAACTGCCTGGATTCGGTTAGGAAGTAAGTCCACAATGTTGTGCAAGTAAGTCGCATCGAGGTTAAGCCAATCACTGAGGATTTGATCACACAATTCCACCAATTTGCGGGAATGCTGATGTCGGCGTATTACCCGCTGTTCTAACATGCCTCAAAGATTTTCAACGGGATTCAAGTCAGGTGATTTTGCAGGCCAATCGAGATGTAATAGAGTGTGGAAGTGTTCATAAAACCAGTCACATATGCAACCAGCCCGATGAATTTTGCTGTTGTCATCTTGAAAAAATGGAGTATCAACAGCATACTCATCATGCAGATATTGATTGAAAGGCAACACCTTATCATCTAGAATGTTTAAATAAACATCCTGGTTCATCTCAGTGAGCGGGCTGAATCCATGATACGAAAAACACCTCCAAAACATCACAGACCCACCTCCGGCTTGAACCTGACATTGCACACGTCCAGGATGAAATGCTTCATTTAGTCTTCGTGCACTCGACGACGTGTGTAATTGGAATACAGGCAAAAAATGTGATTCTTCAGATCACATTACGTTCCACCAGTCAGCTACTGTCAACGTTCGATAATTTCTAGCCCATTGAAGACGAGCAACTGTATGTGCCTGTGTGAGCAATGGCCTCTTGGGAGGTGACCGACTCCAAATGTTCATTGCATGCAGTTCACGTCACAATGTTTTTTCACTAACAGGTTGGGACAGACCAGCATTCACTAACTGCAGTAATTCCTGCCAGGTTTGGAAGCGATTTGGATTCGAAGCCGTGAAACGCGTCTCCGATCCCTCTCAGTCAGGATCTTTTACCGACCATAATTCCGACGTCGTGTTTCGTGGCCACGTGTAGTAGACCACTGCTTGTAGACACGTTGAACAGTCCACTGTGAAACACTAACAAATCCAGAAACTTCACGCACAGTATGACCATGGGCACGGCCAAACACGATTGCCACCAAGCTCGATAGCTGCAGTCGCTTAAGTGCGGCCAATATCCAGTAATCGGGAGATAGTGGGTTCGAGCCCCATTGTCGGCAGCCCTGAAAATGGTTTTCCGTGTTTTCCCATTTTTACACCAGGTAAATGCCGGGGCTGTACCTTAATTAAGGCCAGGGCTGCTTCCTTCCAATTTCTAGGCCTTTCCTATCCCATCGTCGCCATAAGACATATCTGTGTCGGTGTGACGTAAAGCAAAATAGCAAATTAAAAAAACACGATTGCCTCTTTTTGCCACTCTGTCATATCCTTACATCTACCCATGTTGAAGCACACCGTCCGCTTGAAACATTAATGCCTCACTGATCGCTACTGCCTTATGCTCATGTTGAGGCAGTGCGCGTGCGGTTGAGCACGGGACTCGTTCGCTGCACCATCTGTACAGGCTTAACGATCCATCTGTGCGGGCGCACTAGGGTGACCCCTTTTTTTCCGGTGACCTTCATGAGGGCGAGGGCCATTACTACTCATATTCAGGATTTGTTTGAAATTACAGAACTGCTCAAAAGAGTTCACATCATCAATTTGAAAGCCAAATACAGAACACATTTTTCAACATAATAATAATCAATATTACTTTCAGGTTAGTGTGATTAGCTGCCACCCCCGGAGGCCCGGGTTCGATTCCCGGCTCTGCCACGAAATTTGAAAAGTGGCACGAGGGCTGGAACAGGGTCCACTCAGCCTCGGGAGGTCAACTGAGTAGAGGTGGGTTCGATTCCCACTTCAGCCATCCTGGAAGTGGTTTTCCGTGGTTTTCCACTTCTCCTCCAGACAAATGCCGGGATGGTACTGCACCCGTCCACCTCCCGAGTCCCAGACTAGCATTTATCTCAGGGGTGTCGGTTCATTATTTAAATCATCAAATATAAATATAACGGCATAATAGAACACGGGGATGAACGGAGCAACTTAAAATTAAAAGGGGGAAGGCTCGATTGTAACTTGAATTTAAGGACTCCATGATAGGACTAGGAAGTTACTGTTACTTTAAAAAGGGCATCATCTAACTACAATAAAAAGATTATGAGAGTGGTTTCCTTTGAAATAATTTGCCAGAAGGAGCGGTTTATTACGCCATTTGACGTATAAAACTTTGATACACGTGGCAACAATATTTGAATTTACACACATGTTACATATATAAATCACTTGCCATACCGCAAGTGGTATCAATATCTTGCTGCGTTGCTTCTGAAATAAAATGACATTTTGGAGGTATAATTTACGGATCGATTCCATTTGAATCGAACCGTTACTCAAGGATATAGCTTCCTTCTATCGGGAGCCCGAGCATAACCCATGTTACGGTCGGCTTCCCGATTTAACTAAGATGATGTACTCCGGCTATATACATTTTTCCGAGACCGGTACTCGGACTGGGTAATGTTTCTCGTGAAGTGCGAAAACTGGATTCCACGGACAGTCCCTATCTTACGATATCCAGCTGATGCCATACCAATGAAATAGCATATACATATTATTTACATGTGATCTGAATTGTCACCAGTTAGCCTCAGTAGACTACTGCCACAGATGAGATAACGAGGAGCGGAGGGAAATACCGTGCCAGTGACCCCCCTCGCATCGCGAGCGAAGTAAACAAACACGCAAGTATGACTGTCACATCGTCCCATACGGAAACCGTACAATAAAAAGATACCAAAAGACTCTAATATTATCATTCTCATTGTTGAACATACGAATAGAGGGACGTTGTCACCAAATAATTTAATCCACGAAATTATCATCCTCGAAATTATTATTATTATTATTATTATTATTATTATTATGCAACGGTTCCTGGCACTGTCACGTTTGATTAATATCATCATTATTATGCGGGATGCAAACACAAATGGTTATTACTGTTATTATTATTATATCCCTCTCGTGATTATTATTATTATTAATTAATAGGTGACTCAAGATATTATTATTATCATACATGTCACTCAAGAGGTTATTATTATTAATGGACCGGTCACCTCCGCCAAAACATATATATTAAGATATCGGTGCAATTACAAACATTTCACTGATCAACCAACGACATCATTACAGTTATTATTATGACAATTATTATTAATCTGACCGCGATGATTTAACATCGTCCTTACATTATTATTATTATTATCATCGGTTGCATATTCTCAATTAGATTCCCGTTTAACATCGTTATCAACGCTCATTTAATTAAGGCGGTCCAATCCTTTATCTGCAATATTTATTATTATTATTATTATCACGACATCATGATTGTCCCTCGCTCGTCATTACAATGAATACAATATACGACCATTTATGTGGAATCTGAACTCTCATTATCCTTAGATCCGTTGTATCTCAACGAATAACTGTGCAGTCTATTTATTTCGTACATGCTGTCACGGGTTCGAATTCTACCCGCTGCGTAACTCAGTATTTCTCTGTGACACTGCCCGTACATTTTACACTCATATCAATATCCTAAGTGTCTCTCGTACGGAATTTATTTTCCTCTCTATCTCAATATTCCTCGATTCATTTATTTATTCCTCACAGAATTATCAACTGACTTATTTATTCATTTCTGACATCGTACGACCTTTTATTATCTGACTGCAGATTCTTTCACATATTCTATCTCATTTGGATCTATGCCTTAGTTCATTCTCCACAAATAATCGTAACATCTTGAAATTATATTTACCAAAATTTGACAATCATGGTCTCGTAATATTAGCACTACATGTTCCGGCTAATGAATCGCAACTTCAAAACGCGACATTTATACGTAAAAAAATATTGGACCGTAATTTAAACCACACGTTCATTAACATGTACGGATTATTAACACCGATCTACATTTCAATATTATTAATCGATCAAATTAAATTATCACGCACTTTAATTCCAAATTAAAACGACCTCCCGTCATTAAATGATTCCCAATAAACTCAACACTTGATCACATAAATTATTATTATCTCCAAATCATATTAAAAAAAATATCTTCACAAAAAAAGTAGTTATATTATTTATTTATTATTATTATTAATATTTAAAAAAAATAATAATTTCGCCTGTACTACGGTAGTCCACTCTTATTATGTTTAACGCATAACCCCTTTTACAAATTCAATTTATTCTGGCACTAAACACTCCAGATATGATTTACCTGGAAATATTATATTAATCGCATCTCACAAATTTAACAACTTCACTTTGAAAATATGACCATATTAATTCCAACAAAACACACTTGGTATGGCGAAGCTGGATTTTCCTTCCATGTCATTAAATGGCTCATTAAAATGACAAAACATAAAAGCACATATCGGGTCTTATTTAACTAGCATAATCAAAATCAAATGTAAAGAAAATTATCGACTACAAAGAAAATATGAATGCATGCATGACTTAACGTACTACACTATATATACAAATTTACATCTCCAACAAACTGAATACATAAAAGACCCGATCATTTACATTATTATGATTTACTACTGTCCGTGCTACAAATTTAGGATGGGGTCGTTAAGCGACCCATCTTGTTACAGAAGGTAACCAAGTATGACCAAGTTATTCCCATTTTTCCCATCACGATAACATTTCCCAAATATATTTTACAGTTTAGTACTCATCTTAGTTATCGGTATTCCATTGCAGCTTTGCAGACGAGAGGCTTCATCCAGCCCCTCTCTGCGTTTTACTCCTCCATCCTTGATGGCGTAGTTTCACAAAAGATTTCCTGGCACATTATTATTATTTTACACTCATATCTTGATTACCACAAACCTTCACCATTTACTACGTTAACACTGTATACTTTAATTTGGATACAACAAATTTCTATCCTAGACCCAAGAATTTAATATATTTACACTATTTAATCTTCGTCCACCTACCGCACAATGGACCTGGACACGTACGACGAGGTGTCAACTATTTCGCCCGTCGCGATACGCCCGATTTATACGGCATTCTTGACGTGTTCATGACATCGGTTCGGTATAGCTAAGTACAGGCTACTACTTCCTTAAAGTACTGTTCGTCACACAGTCTATTATGTACGTACTTATGGTGATATATTTTATACTACTCTCTTGCAGGATAATTACTTTACGTCACTGATTATTCATAAATAACAAACACTATCCTACGTTAACTATTTCCAGATTTAACATGTTGCTTGAGCGCGATCACACTTTACAAATACTGGCGGATGCTCGCGCCATTAAATGACTGTACGTCCGTAGAATTCTAAGTTACCGGCGACCAACAGTTCAACTCCCGATATTCAATTCACGTGTGCTGGCGACCGTCAATTCAGCTCCAACGATTCAAGACAAGTGTTTCGCGACCGTCAATTCAGCTCCGTATATATGGATGAAGCCTTTTTCCCGCGGATTCGTTGACGTCATGCCCCTTAGGGAGGGGGTGGATTTTTAATATCGGTACTTGCACTCCGAATTGGAAGTTAAAATTTACATCAAATTAATCCACTCCGCTAGCATATCTGCTGGATAAAATATGAACTCCAGGTGATCACAGATTTAGGAGATATGGATGGATTTCGCTCCTCACATTTCGCGCCTTCGTAAGCGTCTCTGACAACGTGGTCTTCTTTCAGCCAATGAGATTCAAGCTGTCCGGTTTCCAAGAAATCCAGCCTTCAATTTAATTAATTTGCCAATAAGTATTGATTAATTTTCCATGCGTGACATCTAATAAATTCATTACATCCATCCGCGTACTCAGATTAATTTATTACTGATTACTTTTGTAGTTACGAAAATATCTCATCCATCATTCCTTAAGATGGTATCACTGAGTCTCCCATCAAATTTTTACTATTGGCCGGCAAGCGGTCACGTGATTTAAATCTCCACCTGCTCGAACTTAGGCTAGCGAACGTACACTCAGCCGCTGTAATTTTCCATGAGGTCATGGAATTTCCGTCCTACCAAAAATATCCCAAGGTCTTACTCATGTGGTGGGTTTTCTTTGTATGATTCTCCCCCTTCCTCTTTCTGACCAAGACTTATTTGTGGACTCTGTATTTACTTGTACGCCAACTAATGATATTCCCTGCTGTGAAGTAGCTAAAAGTTGTCGGGTTGAGTTAATCCGTCAGGCTCCAGTCTGTCGTCCTTCCTTCGCTCTGATTTCGACATTACCTAAACGAAATATTTTCAAATACACTCCTCTGTATTTCAATAAATGTCTCATATTATTTTACCGATCAAATCATGATTGATTATGGGCCTAAGTCACTCGGGTTCATCACCTAACTTAAGGCCACGGCCGCTTCCTTCCCTCTTCCTTGTCTATCCCTTCCAATCTTCCCATCCCCCACCAAGGACCCTGTTCAGTATAGCAGGTGAGGCCGCCTGGGCGAGGTACTGATCATTCTCCCCAGTTGTATCCCCCGATCCGATGTCTGAAGCTCCAGGACACTGCCCTTGAGGCGGTAGAGGTGGAATCCCTTGCTAAGTCCGAGGGGAAAGCTAACCCTGGACAATAAACAGATTAAGAAAGAAAGAAAGAATATTAATGAATATTGATTAATATTACTTTCAGCGCCATCCATTTAAAACAGGCTTCCTTCAAATCCCAGTTATCTCCTGCCGCTTGTCAAATTGTCAGCTGTCACACATTAACATTTTTCTTTTGCTAGTTGCTTTATGTCGCTCCGACACAGATAGGTCTTATGGCGACAGTGAGACAGGAAAGGCCTAGGAATGGGAAGGAAGCGGCCGTGGCCTCAGTTAAGATACAGCCCCAGCATTTGCCTGGTATGAAAATGGGAAACCACGGAAAACCATCTTCAGGGATGCCGACAGTGGGGTTCGAACCCACTATCTCCCGGATGCGAGTTCACAGCTGTGCGCTCCTAACCGCACGGCCAACTCGCCCGGTCGCACATTAACATAGCAGTGTTCTGAAGGGGTATTGCTGGGAGAGAAGCATGCAATATATAGCGTGGTAAATAGCATCTATTATCACTATACAAGGCATGCATAGAATAATCGTATGTACCTACTGTATATCCACAGTATCCTTTCATCCACTGTATATCGATACGATATCGATTATGCCGTCGCGTAATAAAGAATACCAGGGGAACCGTGCTAGATATCTCGCATGTTCATAAAGTACGTGGTGGAGTAGCCCCCTGGTGAACTACTGGTGAACTAGGGAATACACAAATCAGTACATTGTTGGACAGTCTTGCTTACCACTTAATGTAATCTTTAATTTTTTAACATTTATGGTATCCACTTGAACGGAAGTAGATGCAAGTGCATTATTATACTGACGAATGTTCCGCAAGTCATTTTTTGTTTTACTATCGTTCTTTTGCGAGCCTCCGTGGCTCAGACGGCAGCGCGCCGGCCTCTCACCGCTGGGTTCCGTGGTTCAAATCCCGGTCACTCCATGTGAGATTTGTGCTAGACAAAGCGAAGGCGGGACAGGTTTTCCTACGGGTACTCAGGTTTTCCCTGTCATATTTCATTCCAGCAAAACTCTCCAATATCATTTTCATTTCCTCTGTCATTCATTAATCATTGCCCCAGAGGAGTGCGACAGGCTTCGGCAGCCGGCACAATTCCTATCCTCGCCGATAGACGGGGGCTTCATTCATTCCATTCCTGACCCGGTCGAATGACTGGGAACAGACTGTGGATTTTAACTATCATTCTTTTCTTAACTAATAATTACAGCACATTATAATGACATAAAACAGGCGTCCCAGCGGCCAAAATGTGAAGTGGACAGCAATGATTGCGCATATTTTCCTACAACAACAGTATTTGCAAATCGCACACTTCACACAATTTTTTAAATAAATTGTCAATATTTATGAAATAAGAGTGGAATTCGTCACTGATAATGCCTAAGCTCTTTCTTTTGAATGCTAATTTGTCACGATCGGTTACTTGTGAGCGCCGCAAAAAGGATCTATACTACTAAAATAATATACATGACTAGTGAAAACGAAGTATTAAAACAGATTACCTCAAAATAAGCAAATTCATTTGAAAAAGGAGATGTCTGTTTTTTAAGTAATAAATTCACCCGTAGCGCGGACAATAGTCTAAAAAGCAGGACATGTCCGGATAAAATAGGAAGTCTGGTCACCCTAATCTCGATGTAACTGTACCATCTACTGCGATCTTTCAATGACCACTGAATTAATATGTACGTGATATTTTCGTGTTAGCCAATATTAGCAGCCCGGCTACTTCGGCCGCCATGTTTTCTTTATATTACGGTCTGAGGATTGGAGTCGGTCTTGGCAGAAAGATGGGAGGAACATACTCAACAATCTCGGATGCCCTAATACCACCGAGCCGGAAGAAAACTAAATGCGATTGCCTACAATGACCTAGCCCATAAAATTATTTTGAAATGAAACATAGTTATTACGGTGACAGTTCCCTCTGAGAATTTTGTGCGAAATTCCATGAATTTCGTTTTGCACGGCAGACAGAGAGACAGGCATTTCAATTTTATATAGACTAGCTGTTGAACCCGTCCTTGACGGGTTATTTTGTATGCAATTGTAGCAGTAATGCCATCTAGCGTTGATGGGTGGCAGCCGAAGAGAAGGAAAGCACTTCTGTAATCAGTATAATGTCATTGATAATCAGTTTTGTGGGATAGGTCATTGTAGGCGATCGCATTTAGTTTTCTTCCGGCTCGGTGGTATTAGGGCACCCGAGATTGTTAAGTATGTTCCTGCCATCTTTCTGCCAAGACCGACTCTAATTCTCAGACCGTAATATAAAGAAAACATGGCGGCCGAAGTAGCCGGACTGCTGGTATTGGCTAACACGAAAATATCACGTACATATTATACAAACGGCGGTAATTTAACATGATAAATATAACATCATAGGAAACATCACTTTTTCGCGTATGTAAACGCTTCGCCAACAAGTACGCACCACATATAGTCAACTAGAATCACATATATTATACTAGAAACGAGAACAACAAGCTGGTTATTTAGAAATTTCAATTAGTCAAATAACGTTTTCTCTTAGTTTTCACTTCGCTGAATTGATGAAAATACATAATAAAACTGTTAAAATGATATTTATGACATCATTTTGAATGTTTCAAAATAAACTAAAGTGCGAAATTCCTCAATTTATTCGGTCTCATGAGAACTATGGAACATAATTTGTTGCCGTAGTTTTGAAGTGCTGGACAATTTCTTATATTCAGAACCCAATGAAAGGGAAGTGCACCCGAAATGATAATGTTATTGGCTTTATGTCCCACTATCTAAATATTTTACGGTTTTCGGAGACGTCGATGTGCCGGAATTTAGTCCTGCAGGAGTTCGTGCCAATGAATCTACCGACACGAGGCTGACGGATTTGATCGACTTGAAATATCACCTGTCTGAGCCAGGATCGAACCTACCAACTTGAGATCAGAAAACCAGCGCTTTAACCGTCTGAGCCACTCAGCCAAGTATTATGTTAACCCAATGAATGGCCCTGGTAATGCTAACATAATGTTGACATATTGCATAGCAGCACTTCACACAATGATGGTAACCTAAAACTAAAGATATAATTTTTTACCCATTAAAGAGCATGGGTGCAATAGCTCTATCGACTCTAAATATTGATACATTGATATTTAACCATATGGACGAGCTTCAGTCCGGTGTAGTCTGCTCGATAACAGTTAACCACAGCATGAATCGGAAGGTGTTGGTAGTGTAAAACCTTTGCAAATCCAGCTAATCCCTCCTATTCACTATTTATTCTGTGTAACACTATACAGATTGTTCCATCTGTCACACTTATAAGTTTTGTTATACTCCAAGATCCAGCCAAACATTTCCGCAGGCAAGCACAGATTATTGTAAAATACACTTGTATCTAAATCACTCGACACTTTGAAGCACACAGATACCGACGGAATATAACAATGTAAATTATGTTCTGTCTAATTTTTTTTCGAAGAACACGAATAGGTTCAGCGTTTGGAATTGAGAAACGTCTTCCCTAACCTCAGACTTATTCTCAAAATGATGTATGGACACTACAGTTTTGTCATCGACTTCAAAATAATCACGATGTACATTCCTAATCCATTTCTCTCCTAATGTTTTATTCCGTAGAAACTTAAGAATAGTTGTATGAGAGGCATTGCCGTACATTAAAAATTAAATAATTGAAGTTCAACCAATTCAATACATAAAAGAAAGAAATGTAGTAATTACATTCTTATTTAAATGGGACCGGTTTCGACCCTAGTCCAGGTCATCGTCAGCCGTAAAAACAAGTAGGCGAAATCACATAATGTTTATGAATATTGGAGAAATGGGTCAGATTCACACTCTGTCAGGCACAAAGTCACAACACTATCAAATAATATATGAAGATTATAAATAAACTTGAAGTCGCAGGCGAATAGATTTGTAGAAGCAAACTGCCAGTTCCCGGTCAAAGACATTAATATTATTATCTAGACTCACAGAGTGCGCTGGTGTTATGCGGTGATCAGCGCGGCACATTCAAGGTCATGCGCTGCGGTCTCGAACGCCGAAGTAGAGAGGAGAATGTCTTGAAGGTCCAATATTTGTCTCGGTTGCGGGAAGTTAAGTATGTATATAAAAATATACGACGCAATTGAATGAGAACTTGTGCTCCTGCTAAGTTCTTGGAAAACAGTTGACTTGGAAAAAAAAATATTCATAAACATTGTGTGATTTCGCCTACTTGTTTTTACGGCTGACGATGACCTGGACTAGGGTCGAAACCGGTCCCATTTAAATAAGAATGTAATTACTACATTTCTTTCTTTTATGTATTGAATTGGTTGAACTTCAATTATTTAATTTTTAATGTTAATAATTTCAATACGGAACAATGAAATGTTTATCTTTAAAGGCATTGCCGTAGTTAGACTTAAACCTGGTTCACAACTCGATCAAAACAGACACGTTTTCACATTACTGCGCATGATTGCAGATCCTAAGTGTCCACTAACTCATATAAATACACTCGTACACTTAGTTTCTTTATAGAATATAACATTTATCGTCATCGTTCATGAAATTACCCCGACTACATACGATAACAACACACCAAAACAAACCCACATTTCCAAGTCCGGCTACCCTATTCGCCATCTTTGAAGGGTCGAGAATAGCATTAAGGTCTGAGGATTGGAGTCTGTCTTTTTTCTGCCTTGTCTTCTTTTCCTAGAACTGATTTCCCATCTGAGCGCTTAATATCCATAGACGTAGTTTCCATTACTCCAACGGTTTCCTTGATTTTCCTATATGCAGCATCTACTTTTACTATAACCTTGCAACCTTCAACACCCTTGCACTTCTCTTTCAGACATTCTTCGTTAGCCGTTCTACACCTTCTATCTACATTTTCTAATCACCTGTATTATTTTCTGCCCTCTTCATTTTTTCATCATTGTACTTCCGTCGTTCATCAATCAGGTCTAGTATCTCCTGAGTTATCCATTGATTCTTACTTAATCTTTCCTTTCTTCCTAACATTTCTTCAGTAGCTGTACTGATCTTCAAGACCGTCCACTTTTCATCTATTATGTTTCCTTAAGCCTTTTAATTTAGTCCTTGTGCAACATGTTCCTTAAGACAATCCCTCACTCTCTTTACCTTCATTTTTTCTAGATCCCATCTCCTTGCATTCCTTCCTTTCTTCAGATTCAACTTCATACGGCATTTCATGACCACCAGGTTGTAGCCAGAGCCAGTGCCTGTTCCTAGAAATATCTTGCAATTCAACACCTAGTTTCTGAATCTCTGCCTAATCATAATGAAATCTATTTGATACCTTTGCTTTGTTACTGTACCGTATTAGTTCAGAAAATGGGTAGTTTTTGATTGCTTTAAATAAGATAGTCTTAAAATTTGTGTTAAAGTGTACATTTGCATGACTTAAAAGACGTGCGAAATTTGTAACCCCGTCAGATTTTCACTGACACCAACTTAATAAAATGACAAAAATATATGTTTCGAAATATCACGGCTCCCGTGAAATTTAGTGCACATTTTCATTTATAGCAAGAAAAATATACTTTTCGTACTTATTCATTTTATTTTAATCTTTTTAATCAATTCTTGACACTGTTTTTATTTTCTACATATTACTTATCTCTTCTGGAATCCATGCCATTTAAGAAGTTGCCAGACAAAATCGGGAGTTGTGGACGTCACAACATTGGTAACCGTATTTACGTCTTTTAAATTAACCAACATAATCTGTTTTAACCATGCAGGCGACCAATTTTGCTGACTGTCCATACACGACCCGTAAACGATTACGAGAAGCTGGACTACATTGCAAAACATATGCCGCCAAAGAGTCTCTCTCCGATGAACAGATGGCGCGCGCGCGTGTGTGTGTGTGTGTGTGTGTAAAGTGATTAATTATTAGCCGACATTGTGAACAGTGTTGCTAACAGATTCATTTACCACGTCCCTATAGATTGCGCAAGATGTTCCCACATTCTTCCCTTAAGTCCCTACTCAGGTACAGATATGCTCGTAAATAAATAAATAAATAAATAAATAAATAAATAAATAAATGCCGGACTGAGTAGCTTAGACGGTAGATCGCTTGCCGTCTGAGCGCAACTTGGCAGGTTTGTTCCTGGCTCAGTCCGGGGGGTATTTGAAGGTACTCAAATACGTCAGCCTCATGTCGGCAGATTTACTGGCACGCAAAGGAACTTCTGCAGGACAACATTTCGGCATCTCGGCATCTCAAAACACCATAAAATTGTAGGTAGTGGAACGTAAAACAGATAGCATTATTAAATAAATAAATAAACAACAGCAACAACAACGGTGAAGCATCCAATGGACACTGAGACATATTAAGACAAAAGCCCTCTTATAATGTAGAGCATGTAGAATGCATTTAAGAAATTTACTGTACGTCAAAATAAAAAGGAAGTGATTCTCATTTTTGCGATTATCATGATTTGCTTTCTTTAAGATTTTAATTATTCCGTCTCTTAAACTAAAAGCACACGTCTTATAACAAGCACTATAGTTATCCTTCGGATCTACTATTATCCAGGCTCCCCTAAATTTATGTTTTCGGCTTTGCTCTTTTATTTTCTCGATCTCCTCTCCTACTACCATATCGGTATAGTACATTTTGTTTTAACTCAAAGCAGACTAACAGCTGCACTGCGTGATCTGCTTATCACGATACGTAATTACAGGGCTAACTGAATGCATTGCTTGACTGCATGTCGCTCGAGATTGCAGCAGGCGCGACAGGTCTGTGTTAGCCAGGCTAATACCATCTAAAATGGAAGATCAACGAATATGACTACATAATATTACGGCATATACATTATTTTAATACCGTATAATACATTATCTAACAAGAAAAACCTAATTCTCTTACGCATAAATATGGCTTTTTATGACGAAAGCCTCGTGTCTGTCGAATTAAGGTATGCCGACAGTGCGCTCTGTTTGCCGTTTCGCAGAGGCAAACATGAGGAGCTTGAATTCAGTTAGTGCGCGCTTGCGCGTTCGATGAACTCGGTAAAACAACACAGAGCTGACCATGCTGGGAACTAGGCTCGCGTGTTTGCCCCAGTCGAGAGGCTAACAAGGGGTCCATTAACAGTCGAGCGGGTTGGTGAGCCGGTTCGTGTCCTTGGTCGCACTGACCGGCTCGAAGGTGTATGGGGGGTTGTTTAGGGTTGGGCTCGAGGTTGGGTCCGTGTTGGCGGTTCGACAGCTAAGCCAGCGAACCCGACCGTTTCGGTTCGCCAACCCGTCAGTGTGTGTATGGCCACTACCTGACCGGCTCACTGTGGTTTCGTCTGTAGCTTAATTTGGTTTATGTCTGAGTTAATTAGGCCTATCTCAAATAAAATTGACTTTTGAGGAGAATAAGCAGCTCCGGGAAGAATTTATCGAAAAGTACCGGGCGAGTCCTGGAGCTTTCCCATCCTTGCGTCACGCAATGCCTTCCATATGTTAGTGCGACATTCAAACACTAATAATAATAACAATAACAATAACAATAACAACAATAATAATAGTAATAATAATATGAAGAAGAAGAAGAAGAATCCATGGTCTCCCGATACTCTCCTTCAAATATTATTAGCCTATAGACCATTCTGCTATGACATATATGCCTCTCGCGCCTCTGCACTTCAGTTGTTAATACTGTAAGCGTGTATCATACATTACTAAAGTAGTGAAATTTTCTGTATTTCATAATTAGTAGTGAAATAACATTTCCCAAACTAATCACTTTCAAAAGAATATTACAATTAAGGCCACGGCCGCTTCCTTCCCACTCCAGGCCCTTTCTTGTCCCATCGTCGCCGTAAGACCTATCTGTGTCGGTGCGACGTAAAACAACTAGCAAAAATATATATATATTACGTTTGTTATATAAAAACTATCTTACAATACATCACAATCAAAATTGTGTAGGCCCACTTACGTGCAAATATTCCGACTGCAACGCATCGAAGATTGCCCAGCACGTTTCAGGAATGATTTTTCCAAGTAGCTGAGGAGATATTATACTGCTAAATTTCAGGTCTTCATAACTTCTCCCTGTCGCTAGAAATCGCAGTGTTACAATTAACATCTCTTCAGCACTGATGGTATCTCTTATGTGTGTCTCCTGTTTCTCTATGTTTGGCCGAATCAACCCCAACAATTCGCAAAAACTGTCGTCGCTATCCATACGCAGAAAGTTCTTATAATCTGCAGGTTCTTGTACGCACAGAGTTCTTAACAGGCTGACGTGTGAAAATCGTGGTTTATTTCTCAACCATTCCTTCATTCACACACGTTTCTTCTTCTTTACTTCATCAATGCACAAATTCTGCGACAGCTACAGCCACTTTGGAATGTTTTCGTTGGGCCAGAACAAAAACTTTTTTTGCTAGTGGCTTTACGTCGCACCGACACAAATAGGTCTTATGGCGACGATGGGATAGGAAAGGCCTAGGAGTTGGAAGGAAGCGGCCGTGGCCTTATTTAAGGTACAGTCCCAGCATTTGCCTCGTGTGAAAATGGGAAACTATGGAAAACCATATTCAGGGCTGCCTGACAGTGGGATTCGAACCCACTATCTCTATAACAAAAACTAGGCAATGCAGATACTATTTGCAATACAGACTGGCGGACTGGTCCGCCAACGGGTTCGCCAGTGTATGGTCACCGTCGAGCCAGTCGGGTTCGGGGTGTGGATTTTATACATGGACGGGCTCGCCAACCGGCTCGACTGTGAATGGGCCCCTTAACAGTAATCGCTTGCAGTGTTCAGTAGTGATTGTTATGAGCGTGTCTTCTGCCTGCAACGGCTTTATTGTTGCTAAAGGGAGATACCGTTATGATGGAGGACGAATGCTGCTGTGTTACTGAGGACATATCAAAACATTCGTTCTATAGCCGAACTATTGCTGCTAAGATACAAATCATAGACAATGGGAGATCCACTCCCAGTTTATCAGCTATGGTAACAGAAATAATAGGTAAATTGTGTCGTTTTAATGATTCCTGGTACACAAATGATACATGGTTGTGTGGCTGATGGAAATCGTGTTCCTTGTATAGCTGGCCTTCCCTGTTATTTTCAACAGACAGGTTACGAATGTTTGGACAACAAAGGGAGTTAGTGATGTTAACAGTTATTATGTACTAAAAACGACATGACCAGTCTGTGGACCTTATTAATTCCAAAATAGCTTTACTGAAGTTCAGTAGCACTAGAATAGAGGAATCCCTATGCCAAAAAAAAAAAAAAAAAAAAAAAAAAAGGGACAAACACATTGAAAAAAAAAGCAAACGGGTATGAATGAAAAACCTGATAAATTTTATTTGTTTTGGAAGCAGTGCACAGACGAACAATCATAAGTTTCATAAAATGAAAATTAAGGCGAAGTTGAAATGCTGTGGATTGGTGATGTAGAAATTGACAAACAGAAATTATACTGTAGACTGTATTGTAAAGTACTTGATAAAATGATTCGACATATAACCTACCGTTTTTACCGAACTGAATACGCTGGAATTTCTTTGTCTTTTGGATTTTGACTTGTTTGAAACCTATAAGCCCTCTTGGCCCTTTCCCTGCTCAGCTCTGTGTGTCTCAGGTTAAATCATATGGTAGCTACTTCAAAGTTCTGGTACTCAAAACTGAGTTGTCGACCATCTACGTATCAACACAGTTTAAGAAGTTCAGCATACTGTCTGTTGTCTGTTAGGTCATCAGCCCAGAGGCTGGTTGAATCCTCAAATAGCGCCAATCAAAGATAATGAGGTTATAAGGAAACCCCAAAAACCAATGGCAGCACCAAAATGAGGTATACTAGGCAAGATGAGGAGTGAGGTAGTTTGCCATTGCTTTCCTCACTGGGTCAGAAAGTACTATTGCAGCACGACTGACCCTATGAGCAACACCTTTCATAACACTCATACGCACTGGTCGTGCTCTGAATGACATTACTCAGCACCACCCATACCCCAGCAGCTTCCATATTGTCACAGCCATGGATGAGACTGGGACTTCGGTGGAAGCTACATTTTACTCTGGCCTGTGCCGAGAGATGGATGCAAAAGTACTGTATCCATCAAGAAATGACAGCAGGCATATTCCGCATACTAGATCTTTATAAATATATAACATGTTCAGGATTACATGTGGCATCGCCTTAAGTGCCGGTAACTAAACTCTGTTCTTTAATTGTGACTATTCCTGCTCCTAGCACCTCCTTCTCTGCAATGAAATGGAGAAAAGTTACTTAGAAAGTACGCAAACACAAGAAAAATTACCAAAATAATTATTTTCAATTGAGAAGAACCTCCTGAAAAACTGTACGAAAAATCCGGGTTTCCATGATTCTGTTACAGACATTTTTGCTGCCAAAAATCATCGGATAGAGCTGTGTTACAAGAAGTAATATATGCATATGTACAGAAAGGATTGATTTGTGTAAGATTAAAATGCACGCTTCTATTTAAGCTTTTATCCATGTTTTCTACAAACTTGTGTGCTAACACTTCAATTAGGATCACGCGCTGCCACTGGCATTGCAATCAAGAATAAACAAGGGGATTCACTAAGTACATATCTCTGCGTATATTAAGATCATTCCACGAAGTTATCCATATAAGTACAGTCGGTGTTTGGCCTTCTGCAATGAAGATTAGTCTTATTTCGTCGTTGTTGGTCTCATTATTTGGCCAACATGTCCCTACGTTATGAGGTAGATTTAGAAATCCGATCCTCCGTCCCTACTTTATTAGGAACAGCGTCGTACGTCCCTACACATAGGGATATGTCCCTGCAGTTGGCAACACTGATTGTGAAAGGAAGAATGAGTGGGTAAGAGAAAAAAAATACCACATTTAGGATGACTGGTGGAACTGGAATTAGTGATAAGACCACTTAATGTATTGTGATTCAATCAGTATCCAACAACAGCCAGTAAAAGCGAACCATTATACAAGTATTTCTTCCTGAATCTCTCTTCAAATAGTTTCTAACGCCCGCCGTTTTTATTCACTAAGAGCATGCGCCATGGGCGGCTGTTTATCGCGCCACACGCTGGGCGCCTGTGTGTCGGGGAAGCTCCAAAGTGGAACACATCACTGTTCATGTGACAGGAGCTCCACAGCATTGCTTCACGCACACAATGAGCTTTACGAAATGACTAATTGAGAGTTTTGGCGCGGAAAAGTAATTCAAGGCCTCCAAGGTACCTACTTTGATCTTCGAATGATCACTGGAATACTAATTGTACCATTCACGTGTTTGACACCTTTTTTTAGTCGGATGTAGTACAAGGTGTCAGGTGGTATAAAGGACAAGAGATCTTGACATATATCAACGCTGTTCGTGCAAGTATTGATAGCATACGACCCACTGACTAATTTTGCTGTTTTCGCCAAGGTGCCGGAATGTTTTCGCACAGAAGTTCCTTTATGTGCCAGTAAGTCTATCGATACGAGACTGGCATGTTTGAGTACCTTCAAACACCACTGGACTGAGCCACGACCAGGACCGAACCCACTAACTCGGGCTCAGAAAGCCAGTGCTCTACCGTGTGAGGCACTCGGCCCGACACGTTAACATAAGCTCAAATACACAGATCTAAAAATAAACTAAAAGCAGGCTCTTTTTTCGTAAGAAGATTAGCCTTCTGGAACCAGCACATGTGTGCCAGAGTAACTCTGAAGAATAAAGAATAAAATGTCTTCATAAAGGTGTACAAACCTATATCTTCATTTGTAGACTTCCGCGTAAATAGCTGATGAGGGAGAATTAGTATCATAATTGCCCGTTATAATTATGTTTTACAAAAACTTTCTTTAGCTTATCCCAGGTATTTCTGGAGTCGCTGAAGCCACTTTCGCTCATTTGGTTTTGGTACGAGATTTAAGGGCGGATGCCTATACAGTAGCGGCGATTGAGAATTAGAAGTGGGGGCGGGGGGCAAAAAAATATACAGACAACAGAAAGTATCCGGGTTGAAGGATATAGCGGGTGGGGAGGGGGGAGGATGACTATACACATCGGAACTGAACAAAAAAATATATAAAATGGTAGGTTTTTGATGCTCTTTGAGCGAATTTCGACAGAGAGGTAAAGACTGACAGTTTACTAAAGTGCGACAATAATGGTTTTTTTTGTTTTTGTTTTTTTGAGATTTTGAGATTTTGATTCAATACTATACAATAAAACTTTCACCAAAGAAACAATATTACACACGTATTACAATTAAATAGAAGTACGGCGTGATTATACAATTAAAAATAATTTATTATTTGACTACACTCTAAGAAACTAACAGACAATATTAAAGAGACTGCCAGACTGACGAATGCACGCGGCAAGCAGGTGAATCGTACCTCAGTGTCTACGACTTTTGCAAAAAATATACCCCTGTTACCGTTCCTCGTAGCATTTGCGAAGTCTACACTACTTGCTGTGGCGCCATACAAATCGGTTAGCCACGGCGAACGACATTTTGTGCGTATTTTCGATAATAATGTTGTTAATAATTACAAATTTGCACAAATTGTTTTTAATAATTCCTATAATTCCTAGTTTCAGCGGATAAAATGAAAAAAAATAATGGTTTCTCTACAAAGTGGGGGGGGGGGCTACTGCCCCCTGTTGCCCCCCGCCCCACCTCGCCCCCCTTAGTCACCGCTACTGATGCCTTTCCTGGAGCCACGTGATTCTTCAGGTGAAATTCAAACCAGGAATCGAGAGGGATTTCAATCTCAGCCATCAAGATTTAAAGCCAGCAGCTAAGACAGTGGGCTATTCTCTCTCCCCTGCCTATTACATGTATTAATAGGGAACAATTCATACGACATGTTCCTCCTTATTTTGTTTTAGTATACCCAACAAGGCAAAACATTCCTTTTTTCCAGGCTCTTTCCTAAGTTTCTTGGGGTAGGCAATGATGCGCGCTTGACCCAGTTTTACGACCAAAAGCCCTTCCTGTCGCCACTCCCATGTGGAGGGATGTAATCACCATTGTGTGTTTCTGTGGTGTGTTGTGTGCAGATGAAGAGAAGTGTATTGACACGAAAACACCCATTTCTTGAACCAGAGGAATTTACCATACACAGTTAAAGCCAACGGCCCGGGCGGTAATAGAACCCTGAGCCCTCTGAACCGAAGACCAGTTTGCTGACCATTCGACAAAGGCGCCGGACCAACAAGGAAAACAAATTATTTCACTACCATTTTTTCTTCCGGCTGTATGCACTTTCATTCTCGCAATTCATTATTTATTAATATCTACTATGACTGAGTAATTTTCTAAATTAATTTTATTAGTAATTTACGAAGCTGGCTTGTATTCAACATTCTCTTCCTGCTCTCCTACCAACGTACCCTCATCGAAGAGCATCCGTAATTTTTACCTCTTCTTGTACAACACACATTAATCCCCTCGTCAATATTTCGTTTTCATATGACTCTACCAAGCACCAAATTATCATAATTCCCTCCTCTGTTCTACATGTTCTTCATAGGTTACAGAGTTTGAATGGAAATAAACAAAAACAAAAAAGGAAGCGGTGTGTTCACTGACTATGGTCTGACACACTTATTCATCTACCTATCCAGTTAACAGGGACAGTATGAATACAACAACACTTCTCTAATGTTCGTTGATTCAAAAGAATTTTCTTCGGAATAGGACCATGTGTATACTAGCATGTCAACCATTTTTTCTTAATGTATTGCTTTACTAGAACGAATCCACGTTGAGAAATGAGGCAACTGTCGACAAAAGAAGGAACAATTCTAATTCTACAAAAGGACCGGACCGTATTCATTCCAAAGTGTTCCTCTGCTGCACTTGGTATTACGTCCAGTACTGTGTAGTACTTATCACTATTTTGCAGTCATCGAAGTGTAGGCCTACATTTTCTCACGAAACTGCAGTTCCTACACACAGGATGGGAACGATGAAAGAAAAATTTGTAGTCAACGATACAGTTAAGGATGAGAAACATGAAGGTCAGCTCCATGTACAATTTTAACCACATACCAGCCCTCCTGCCATTCTTAAATCTCTGGCAGCATTGGGAATCGAACCCGGGCCCCAAGGATGGCAGCTAATAGCAATAATCGTTACGCTACAGGGGCGGATATCTGTAAAGATAATAGGCAACTGGGTGTTTTTTGGGATGTACAGACCTGGAAAGTGTGGCGCTGACACTGATACGGAATTACTTGATAAGATAATAAGCTATATGGGGAACGACACCGAACGGAACGCTATTGTAGCGGGTGATAGTTATGTTAACTGGGAAGGTAACACAAATGACAAAGCATGGCCAACGGAATGGTGAATAATTTAATCTGGGAAGTACAGCTGAATCTGAAAGTGATGGAACCAACTGGAGTGGAAAATATTTTAGACGTAGTAGACTACTGATAAAACCAAATGAGCCTTATGGAGAAATTGAAGTAATAGATGGTATAAGCTGTTTTTGTCGTAGTTAAAATTAAATGTGATAAAAAGGAAGGTTGTAAAAGTAAGACTATTAGGCATCACCATATGGTTGGTACAAGAGGCATGGGGGGGGGGGAGTATTTTAAAAAGTCATTACAGAACCTATTGCGAGGGGGGGGGGTGTTAAAGAAACTATTGAAGAGTGTGAAAACAAGTATGTACACTTAAAGGTGGAAAGGAATGGGAAACACCCAGGTTGCTATAAAAGAGAAATGAAGGAACAAGGAGGTGCAGGTTAGAAAGAATAATTATTAGAAATGGATGTGGCGCTTACTAGGATATTGAATTTAGCAAAAACGTCAGATAAAAAATAACATAATGACAAACATAATTCTCAGTCATATGAAACTTTGGGGAAAATGGAAGGGTATGTATAGGTTTATGGCAGAAACAGGTTCCAGGAAAGGAGTTTCAGAGATCATTAATGAACGAGGGGAATGTATATGTAAGGATTTAGAGAAGGCAGAAATATTCAGTCAGCAGTAGGTAAAGATAGCTGGATATAAGGATAATGTCCAGGTTGAGGAAGCAACCAATACAGGTGAAGTACTGAAATTCACGTATGATAATAAAGCTATTTAACAATATACAACAGTTGAAAGCTACAAAAGCAGCTGGAATTTTACAGATTTCTGGGATATACTAAAGTGTCATATCTGAAATACGTATTTGATTACTGCTTGTATGAAACACCTATACCAAATGAATGGGAAGTTACAACAGTAAAATCGTTGTACAAAGGAATAGGCGATAAACATAAAACAGATAATCACACGCCAGTCAGCTCGACATGTGCCGCTTGTAAACTCTGTGAAAATATTCTTTCTGATTATATTAGACAAGTTTGAGAAATTACTAACTGGTTTGATGGAAAGGGTCACCGTGGTTGGTGGATCAGCAGAGGTAAAAGAAGGTGCCGGGATGAATGGGTCTAACTACCAAATCAAAGTTAATTTAAAACTTTAACAAAGTTATATTTTCTGAGTTTTAACAATCAATAACAACAAAATTTAACAGGATCCAAGAATTTTAACTCTCTTGGACTACATGCCCCTAGTTTTACAATTTCGAGCTCCTAGCTCAACACCCAAATTTGTTCAAAGGCAGAAATCCCCTAATAACATGGAGCACCTGCTCCCATTTTACAATGTCAAGCCTCCCAGAGGCATTCAAACAACACTAGAAAAGAGCTGACACGCTCTCAGTTTTTCAAGCCTATTCAAGGCAACACCAGACTTTACAATTAATTACCATCAAGGCACAACTTACAAAAATGAAACAGGGGAATCTCGTATTCAGCCAACAGGACCTTCGTGTAGAAGAAATATAAGGTAAATAAATGGCCCGAAAACAAAATGAAAGAACACTTGCACTCCTCTATGTAGCTTCTTAAAACCTAAAAGGCACTAGGCCGATGAAACAGGGGCTATTCCCAAACTATGACTCGTATAAGAATTATTTAAGACATTAAGGAAGAGAAGAAAATCAGTTACCAAAACGTAGTCACCTCAAACCAAAATGAAGGGGAGCTCGAGAGGGTAAATCACTCCCTATCCCCGAATTACAGTTACAGATTTAATTAAGTTATACATAAGCCGGCAGAAAATTACATGTTTAGAAAGATAGGTTACATGGTAAAGGTTTAGGACCTTTCCCGCGGGTTAAACTGCTGAGCTAGCCAGAAATAAAGATGTTAAATGGCCATTACCTTGCTGAAGACCTGCTGCCTGATGAAAGAGGCACCACCCGCCTCCTGCTTCACATCTACACACTTAGATAGCTGTTGATCAAATGGCCAAGAGACGTGAAAATCAGCAGTTTATACACCCACGGGGAAATTTCGAGACCTTTCATGAATAAAACAGCCACACCCTCTCACTTTATTGGAGAATTTAAACGTTACACACCAAATCGAAGATGAAGCCTGTGATTGGTAGGAAATTAACTACAGAAATTCTGGATTGGCTAAATTCAAAACTGGCGGAAGGAAAATATTGCCAACCCACCAATGAATGAACGAAATTTAGTAAAGAACAAACTTAGGCATACAAAATTTCTTCAAAAAGTTCCTTAACTTCGCCCCAGGGTGCATGATCATAGATTTTTAGCAGAGACATCTGTGAGAGAATGTCCCCACTTCTTGAAGAACGGAAAACAAAACAAGTTGAAATGCACACAGTTCAGGAAACTTCACCATAAAAAAAACTTACGGTAGTGACATCTTCTGAGGAAAAGTTTAAGTAAGTCAAGTTCCAAGTTCGGTGTTTCTCCTGTAGAGGAGGTTTCATTGGCGCAAGATTTAAAAGTGCGGCGTAGGGGTGTACCGCCCGGTACAGAAAGCATCTCATGTTTCGGAAAGGTTATTCCAGTGGGGTTCAACGTATAGGATTCCAGCAACATTTAGCAGATATTTTAGGTTCAGAAGATCAAATGTACTGTATCATTTCTGACTTATCCAAGGGTTTTGATAGGGTAAATCATGGGAGACTGCTGTCGAAAATTAGGTCTACTGGACTAGAAAAAAGAGATATTTTAATGTCAGTGATTTTATGTCTAACTACAATTTTACTGCTTTCGGGAACGCTGAAGTGCCGGAATTTTGTCCTGCAGGAGTACTTTAACGTGTCAGTAAATCTACCGACACGAGGCTGACATATTTGAGCACCTTCAAATACTATATACATGAGTTTGAAATGGAGGAAGAAAATAAAGAAAGAAGGCCGAAATCCACGTCATTTTCAATTTACGTTGTGAAGAATAAATTATTTATATTCATTGCAATTTACGTATTTTGACCGGATACAAAAAAGAGTTAGGCCAACAACCTCATATATTTTTGTAATCTACGAAGTGAATTGTCCTCCTCTGTGGTGTGGTAGTTAGTGTGAATAGCTGCCACCCCGGGAGGCCCGGGTTCGATTCCCGGCTCTGCCACAAAATTTGAAAAGTGGTACGTGGGCTGGAACGGGGTCCACTCAGCCTCGGGAGGTCAACTGAGTAGAGGTGGGTTCGATTCCCACCTCAGCCATCCTGGAAGTGGTTTTCCGTGGTTTCCCACTTCTCCTCCAGGCAAATGCCGCGATGGTACCTAACTTACGGCCACAGCCGCTTCCTTCCCCCTTCCTTGTCTATCCCTTCCAAACTTCCATCCCTCCACACGGCCCCTGCTCAGCATAGCAGACGAGGCCGGCTGGGCGTGGTACTGGTCATCCTCCCCAGTTATATCCCCGACCCAGCGTCTGAAGCTCCAGGACACTGCCCTTGAAGCGGTAGAGGCGGGATCCCGCGCTGAGTCCGAGGGCAAAACCGACCCTGGAGGGTAAACAGATTACGAACGAATGAACATAATGAATTACAATTTTCACTATTACACTTTAAGAGATGCTTTGAAAGCATTTCCAATATAATATACAGTTAAGGTGGATAAGCTGGGGCTTGTGGTTGCTTGGGTTTAAATTATCTGATAAACCCAACAATCCAATCATGCTTACCTGGAATAGGTTGTTTATTTGAAAGCATACTGTGCATCCGATTGGTAGATACAAATACATTGTTCTACTTTAATCATGGATAATAATATCTTTGTCCCCACTCGTGACGAAACTCCCTCGCCATTTAGAGGCTAGCTATTATCGTCGGACGCTGTTTTCAAATTCAGTGAACAGAGAAATTCAAACAACACTACAAAATCAAGCAGTAAACTTGTTGATTTATAAACATATATACATACGTCATCATTATAGACCGTTATGCCTTTCAGCGTTCAGTCTGCAAGCCTCTGTGAATTTACTAAACGTCGCCACAATCCTCGATTTGCAACTAGTACTGTGGCCTCATTTGGTCCTATACCTCTTATCATTAAATCGTTAGAAACTGAGTCTAACCATAGTCGTCTTGGTCTCCCTCTACTTCTCTTACCCTCCATAACAGAGTAATTATTCTCCTAGGTGACCTATCCTCCTCCATTCGCCTCTCATGACCACACCACCGAGGCCGGTTTATGCGTACAGCTTCATCCACCGAGTTCATTCCTAACTTAGCCTTTATCTCATCATTCCGAGTACCCTTCTTGCATTGTTCCCACCCGTTTGCATCAGCAATCATAATCGCTACTTTTATGTCTGTTATTTCATCTAACTTATGAATAAAGATATCCTGAGTCCACCCAGCTTTCGCTCCCGTAAAGCAAAGTTGGTCTGAAAACAGACCGATGTAAAGATAGTTTCGTCCGGGAGGTGACTTCCTTCGTACAGAATATTGCTGATCGCAACTGCGAACTCACTGCATTAGCTTTACTACACCTTGATTCAATCTCACTTACTATATTACCATCCTGGGAAAATACACAACCTAAATACTTGCAATTATCTACCTGTCCCAGCTTTGTATCACCAATCTGACATTCAATACTGTTGAATTTCTTACCTACTGACATCAATTTAGTCTTCGAAAGGCTCATTTTCACACCATAGTCATTGCACCTTTCAAGTTCCAAGATATTAGACTGCAGGCTTTCGGCACAATCTGCCATTAAGACCAAGTCGTCAGCATAGGCCAGGCTGCTTACTACATTTCCACCTAACTGAATCCCTCCCTGCCACTTTATACCTTTCAGCAGGTGATCCATGTAAACTACGAACAGCAAAGGTGAAATATTACAGCCTTGTCTAACTCCTGTAATAGCCCTGAACCAAGAGCTCATTCTACCATCAACTCTCACTGAAGCCCAATTGTCAACATACTGTAAATGCTTTTGATTGATTTTAATAATCTACCTTTAATTCCATAGTTCCCCAGTAGGTGAACATATTTTCCGTCGGTACCCTGTCATATGCTTTCTCTAGATCTACGAAACATAAACACACCTCTCTATTCCTCTCGTAACATTTTTCAAACCTGGCGCATACTGAAAATCTGAACCTGACAGCCCCTCTGTGGTCTGAAACCAGACTGGTTTTCATCCATCTTCCTCGCAACCACTGAACGCACCCTCCCTTCCAAGATGCCAGTGAATAATTTGCCTGGTATACTAATCAATGGGATACCTCGATAGTTGTTGCAATCCTTCCTGTTCCCTTGCTTATAGATAGGTGCAATCACTGCTTTTGTCCAATCTGAAGGTACCTTACCAACACTCCATGCTAGTCTTACTACTCTATGAAGCCATTTCATCCCTGCCTTCCCACTAGAGTATACTCCACCATTTCAGGTCTAATTTCATCTATTCCTGCTGCTGTATGACAATGGAGTTTATTTACCACCCTTTCCACTTCCTCAAGGGTAATTTCACCAATATCTTTTTCCTCCTCCCCATGAGCTTGGTTGTTCGCAACACCTCCAGGAAGATTTCCTTTTAAGTTGAGAAGATCTTCAAAATATTCCCTCCACCTCTCCAGTGATTCCCTGAGATCTATTATGAGTTCACCTGAATTACTCAAAACACTGTTGATTTCCTTTTTCCCTCCCTTCCTAAGATTCTTTATTACTATCCAGTAAAGTTTCCCTGCTGCTTGACCTAGCCTTTTCAGGTTATTACGAAAATCTTCCCACGACTTCTTTTTGAATTCAACAACTATTCGTTTCGCTCTGTTTCTTTCATCTACGTACAATTCCCTGTCTGCATCAGCCCTTGTTTGGAGCCATTTCTAATAAGCCTTCTTTTTACGTTGAGAAGCTGCTCTCACTTCATCACTCCACCAAGTTGTTTGCTTTTTTCCCATCTTTACGCACAGTTGTTCCTAGGCATTGCCTTGCTGTTTCTACTACAGCCTCCCTGTATGCCACCCATTCTCTTTCTATATCCTGAACCTGCTTACTGTCTACTGTTCGAAACTTCTCACTAATCATATCCATGTACTTCTGTCTAATTTCCTCGTCCTGGAGATTTTCTTCCCTTATTCGTTTGCAGACAGATTTCACTTTCTCTACCCTAGGCCTAGAGATACTTAGTTCACTACAGATCAGATAGTGGTTTTTATCATCGAAAAATCCCCGGAAAATTCGTACATTCCTAACAGACTTCCTGAATTCGAAGTCGGTTAAGATATAGTCTATTGTGAATCTGGTACCCCTAGCCTCCCACGTGTAGCGGTGAATAGCCTTATGGTTGAAGAATGTTTTCGTAACTTCTAAACCCATACTGGCACCGAAGTCCAGCAAACACTTCCCATTCCTATTAGCTTCCCTATCTTTCCCACATTTACCAATCACCCTTTCGTATCTTTCAGTTGTATTTCCAACTCTCGCATTGGAATCGCCTATTAGCACTATCCTATCCTTGCTGTTGACCCTGACCACGATGTCACTCAATGCTTCATAAAACTTGTCAACTTCATCCTCATCTGCACCCTCACATGGTGAATACACTGAGACAATTCTCGTCCTAATTCCTCCAACTGTCAAATCCATCCACATCATGCTCTCATTTACGTGCCTAACAGAAACTATGTTGCGTGCAATAGTATTCCTGATAAACAGCCCTACCCCAGACTCTGCCCTTCCCTTTCTAACAGCCGCCAAGTACACTTTATAATCTCCTATCTCTTCCTCGTTATCTCCCCTTAACCGAATATCACTTACATCCAGATGCATCCTCCTTGCTGACTCAGCCAGTTCTATTTTCTTTCTTCCATAAGCCCCATTAATATTGATAGCTCCCCATCGAATTCCATTTCGTTCGCCAAGTTGTTTCCAAGGATTCCCTCGCCTGTCAAAAGGGAGCGGGGCTCCGTTACTCCCATAGGTCCGAGAATTACTTAAAATGTTCTGAGCTCGGTAAATTCATGAAGCAGGATGCTACCCTACTTACACATAGTCCCAGGGAGGATCTTTCCTCTAACGGGTTAGGGACCATCTGTGGATTTTATAGTCTTAGCCAACTGAGCACAAGGAAGACCATGACTCAGAATATGTCCGAGATGCCCACTCCCATTCCATAGGAAATGGTATGCCGACTCTCAGCACCACTTACTAGGCCACTCAGCCATTGCCCATGGTTCACGAACTAGGACGTGACTACAGTAACCCACATCGTGAACCAATGAATTATATAAATATATTAATTTCTGCTGAATGAATAACAGGAATTTTACTTTTTAAGAAATGAAAATACTGTCATTCCCATCGAAGGAATTGTAAATCGTAGCTTGTACGGTTAAACCCTGTACCTTTATAAATTGTAACAGAAACATTATAACGTTTTTCTTTGAATGTATACATATAAGAAAATAAAACTGACTGTTTTTATCGAGCGCAGTATAAATCAAACCACAATATCTTGAAAAGGTCGGTTTTCTTGCGATTATAGCGGGTTTTTTAAAATATTGTACCCCACTCAGCATTTCGCTGAGTAAAGGAGGAGAGCTTCGTAATGACAATCGAACGGCACTGCTTCACTTCCTTGCTAAGTGTGTTCGATCTCTCGCTTCACTGTGACGTATGCTTGCTACGTAAGCTGCCTGCATTTACGTCGCACCAGCCCGGCCGCACTGGGCTAGCCTGAACGGCCGCCCTGCTGAGCACCTCTGGTGTAGAGTAATAAATAAGTTACAGGTTTGTAAGACACTGCAAAAAAACTCGACAATGGTGTGAGATGGACAGCATCAATGGTATGATGGTAAATGGGGTGAAAAGTCAGGTTGTAAAGTCCTCTCAGTTTCAATTACTGTGTTGATGGGGTGAAAGTACTTCATGTGGATCACTGTAAATATCTAGGTGTTGATATAAGGAATGATATTCATTGGGTTATCTAATAAACGAGATTGTAAATAAAGGTACATATCTCTTCATATGGTTATGAGGATAATTAATGGTTCTGGTAATGATGTAAAGAGAGGGCATATAGGCCTAAGTCCCTGGTAAAACCACAATTAGAGTATGTTCCCGTGTATAGGACCATCACTATTATTAATTGATTGGAGAATCGGAAATAATCTTAAAAAAAGCAGATCGATTTATTCTGGGTGATTTCCGACAAATGAGTAGTTACGAAAATGTTGAAAACTTTGGACTGGGAAGACATGGGAGTAAGGAGACAAGCTGATCGACTAAGAAGTATGTTCCATACTGTCGGTGGAGAGATGGTGTGGAATGACATTAGTAGACAAATAAAGTCGAGTGGTGGTTTTAACAGTAGGAAAGATCACAACATGAATATAAAGTTGGAATTCAAGAGGACAAATTGAAGTAAATATTTATCTATTGGAAGAGGAGTTAGGGAATGGAATAATTTGCCAAGGGAGAGCTTCGATAAATTTCCAGGTTATTTGATATCATTTAAGGAAAGGCCAGGTAAATAACTGATAGGGAATCTGTCATCTTGGCGACACTCCTAAATGTTGTTGTTTGAGTCATCAGTCCATAGACTGGTTTGATGTAGCCCTCCATGCCACCCTATCCTGTGCTAACCTTTTCATTTCTACGTAGCTATTGCATCCTACATCTGCTCTAATCTGTTTGTCATATTCATACCTTGGTCTACCCCTACCGTTCTTGCCACCTACACTTCCTTCCAAAACCAACTGAACAAGTCCTGGGTGTCTTAAGATGTGTCCTATCATTCTATCTCTTCTTCTCGTCAAATTTAGCCAAATCGATCTCCTCTCACCAATTCGATTCAGTATCTCTTCATTCGTGATTCGATCTATCCATCTCACCTTCAGCATTCTTCTGTAACACCACATTTCAAAAGCTTCTATTCTCTTTCTTTCTGAGCTAGTTATCGTCCATGTTTCACTTCCATACAATGCCACGCTTCACACAAAAGTCTTCAAAAACATCTTTCTAATTCCGATATCAATGTTTGAAGTGAGCAAATTTCTTTTCTTAAGAAAGCTCTTCCTTGCTTGTGCTAGTCTGCATTTTATGTCCTCCTTACTTCTGCCATCGTTGGTTATTTTACTACCCAAATAACAATATTCATCTACTTCCTTTAAGACTTCGTTTCCTAATCTAATATTCCCTACATCACCTGCCTTCGTTCGACTGCACTCCATTACTTTTGTTTTGGAGTTATTTATTTTCATCTTGTACTCCTTACCTAAGACTTCATCCATACCATTCAGCAACTTCTCGAGATCTTCTGCAGTCTCAGATAAAATAACAATATCATCGGCAAATCTCAAGGTTTTGATTTCCTCTCCTTGGACTGTGATTCCCTTTCCAAATTTCTCTTTGATTTCCTTTACTGCCTGTTCTATGTAAACATTGAAAAGGAGAGGGGACAAACTGCAGCCTTGCCTCACTCCTTTCTGGATTGCTGCTTCTTTTTCAAAGCCCTCAATTCTTATCACTGCAGACTGATTTTTATACAGGTTGTAGATAATTCTTCGTTCTCGGTATCTGATCCCTATCATCTTCAGAATCATAAATAGCCTGGTCCAATCAACATTATCGAATGCCTTTTCTAGATCTACGAATGCCATGTACGTGGGCTTGTCCTTCTTGATTCGATCCTCTAAGATCAGACGTAAAGTCAGGATTGCTTCACGTGTTCCTACATTTCTTCTGAAGCCAAATTGATCTTCCCCCAACTCAGCTTCAACTTGTTTTTCCATTCTTCTGTAAATAATACGTGTTAAAATTTTGCAGGCATGAGATACTAAACTAATAGTGCGGTAGTTTTCACACCTGTCAGCACCGGCTTTCTTGGGAATAGGTATAACAACATTCTGCTGAAAATCGGATGGGACTTCTCCTGTCTCATACATCTTGCACACTAAATGAAATAACCTTACCATGCTGGTTTCTCCTAAGGCAGTTAGTAATTCAGCGGGAATATCATCAATTCCAGGTGCCTTGTTCCTATTTAGGTCACTCACAGCTCTGTCAAACTCTGACCTCAAAATTGGGTCTCCCATTTCATCAGCATCAACAGCCTCTTCATGTTCCAAAACGAAATTATCTACATCGTTACCTTGATACAACTGTTGGATATGCTCCTGCCATCTTTCTGCTTTGTCTTCTTTCCCTAGAAGTGGCTTTCCATCTGAGCTCTTAATATTCATGCACCTAGATTTCCTTTCTCCAAAGGTTTCCTTGATTTTCCTGTATGCAGCATCTACCTTTCCCAGGACCATACAGCCTTCGACATCCTTGCACTTCTCCTTCAGCCATTCTTCCTTAGCTACCTTGCACTTTCTATCCACTTCATTCTTTAATCGCCTGTATTCTTTTCTGCCCTCTTCATTTCTAGCATTCTTGTATTTTCGTCGTTCATCAATCAGGTCTAGTATCTCCTGAGTTATCCACTGATTCTTAGTTGATCTTTTCTTCCTTCCTAACATTTCTTCAGCAGCCCTACTGACTTCATTTTTCATGACTCTCCACTCTTCCTCTACTGTGTTTCCTTCGGCCTTTTCATTTAGTCCTTGTGCAACATGTTCCTTGAAACAATCCATCACACTCTTTTCTTTCAACTTGTCTAGATCCCATCTTTTTGCATTCTTTCCTTTCTTCAATTTCTTCAATTTCAGATGGCATTTCATGACCAACAAGTTGTGGTCAGAGTCCACGTCTGCTCCTGGGAAAGTTTTGCAATCCAACACCTGGTTTCTGAATCTCTGCCTAATCATAATGAAGTCTATTTGATACCTTCCAGTGTCTCCAGGTATCGTCCACGTATACAGCCGTCGTTTGTGGTGTTTGAACCAAGTATTGGCGAGGACTAAATTATGGTCAGTGCAGAATTCAACCAGCCGACTTCCTCTTTCGTTCCTTTGTCCCAATCCAAATTCTCCCACTGTGCTACCTTCTCTTCCTTGGCCTACCACTGCGTTCCAGTCTCCCATCACAATTAGATTCTCGTCACCTTTGACATATTGTATTAAATCTTCTATCTCCTCATATATTCTTTCAATTTCTTCATCATCCGCTGAACTAGTAGGCATATAGACCTGCACTATTGTGGTGGGCATTGGTTTGGTGTCTATCTTGGCGACAATAATTCTTTCACTATGCTGGTCGTAGTAGCTTATCCGCTGCCCTATTTTCTTATTCATTATTAAACCAACTCCTGCATTACCCCTGTTTGATTTCGTGTTGATAATTCGGTAGTCGCCTGACCAAAAATCCTGTTCTTCCTGCCAACGTACTTCACTTATACCAACTACATCTAACTTTAGCCTATCCATCTCCCTTTTCAGATTCTCTAACCTACCACAACGATTCAAACTTCTAACATTCCACGCTCCGACTCGCAGAATGTCAGTATCCATCTTCCTGATGATCGCCCCCTCTCGTGTAGTCCCCACCCGGAGGTCCGAATGGGGGACTAGTTTACCTCCGGAATATTTTACCCGGGAGGAAGCCATCATCAGTACATCTTTCATACAGAGAGAGCTGCATGTCCTCGGGAGGTGGTTACGGCTGTAGTTTCCCGTTGCTTTCAGCCGTGTAGCAGTATCAACCCAGCTAAGCCATGTTGAGTATTATTACAAGGCCGTATCAGTCAATCATCTAGACTGCCGCCCTTGCAACTACCGAAAGGCTGCTACCTCCCTTTCGATGAACCATTCGTTAGTCTGGTCTCTCAACAGATACCCATCCGATATGGTTGCACCTGCGGCTCGGCTATCTGCATCATTGGGACACGCAAGCCTCCCCACCGCGGCAAGGTCACATGGTTCGCAGAGGAGGACTCCTAAATACATATCATTTATTTATTTATTTATTTATTTATTTATTTATTTATTTATTTATTTATTTATTTATTTATTTATTTACTTATTTATTTATTGAAAATGTAGAATTGTTTCACTAGGGTTCACTCAGGTATACCATCAAAATTACTTTTTCTGAAACTACAAATTATTCTTGCTTGGTAAGAAATGAAAAAATATGTATTGTTATAAGGTAATTTTCTATAGGTTTGGCCCATGAAAGTGTCATTTTCTCTGCGTTAAAAAATGTAAAACTGGAGTTTATACAAATATATCATGTCTATTGGCACGTCGGTTCTTCCGTCTAGATATGAAAACAGACAAATCGAGGACCAGAGATGTAAAATCCAACGTTATGTTATGAGGGATAATCGTACTTGAGACAGATGTGACAATCAGAGTACACACAGAGATATACACTGACTTAGCAAATGTCATGGGATAGTCACCTAATAGCGTGTGGGGCAGTGAGACGCCATGGAAGTGAGTCGCCAAGTCCCTGGTAGTCCTCTGGACGCAGCTGACACCAAATCGTTTGCAGAGCGGGCGCCAATGCTGGTCTGTTCGTGGGTGCAGGATCCATGGCACGGAGCCTGCGTTCCAGGACATCCTAGATATGCTCGATAGGGTTCATATCGGGGCTCCTGGGTGGCCATGGTAGTCGTTGGACCTCCGCTGCATGTTCCTGGAACCATTCCCGGGCGACGTGGGAGCGATGTGGCGGCGCGTTATCATCTTGAAACACCGCAGAACCGTCTGGGCGCTGGAAGGCCAAAAATGGGTGGAGATGGTCTCCGAGCAGCTCAACATACCGCGTACTATTCAAAGTCTCTTCCAGAACTACTAGGGGGCCAATTCCATACCAGAAAAATGCACCCCAGACCATAACAGAAACACCAGCGCCCTGGACCACACCTTCGAGGCAGGCGGGACCCATCGCTTCATGTGGTCTGCGCCATACACGGTGCCTCCCATCGGCATGGTGCAGTTGAAATCGTGATTCGTCCGACCATATCACGTTATACCATTGTTCCAGTGTCCATCCCTGGTGCCCGATGACGTTGGGTTAACAGTGGCACCCGTGTGCGGCGTCGGCTCCCATATCCCATAGAACCCATGTTCCTACGGATTGTCCACTGGGAGACGTGTCTAGCACGGCCTGTGTTGAATTGAGCCGTGATTTGTTGCACGGTTGCCCGTCTGTCACTATTGACAATCCGTCTCAGATGTCGCCGGTCATGGTCATCGAGGGTGGCTGGACGGACGGTCGTTCGTCTGTTGTGGACGGTGACACCCGCATTCAACCATTCACGATACACCCTGGACACGGTTGATCGTGTGAAGCCGAATTCCCGCACCACTTCCGAAATCGCACTTCCCACCCGTCGGGCACCGACCACCATACCCCGTTCGAACGGTGTCAGCTCACGACGACGTTCCATTTTTCACCTGTCACATGCACAGCCACTGCTCACAAGGTCTCCTATACAACTGCCGCTGGCACAGGGGCGTGTGGTGCGCAGACAACACACCTGCGCATCAGTGCTCCGCTATCTCATGACATTTGCTCAGTCAGTGTACTTTGATTAAGACACCGTAGAAACTTAACAACTTTTACCATAGAATGTATGCATGTTCAGTCCGTCAGCGATTGCGCTGGTGGGATCCTCAACAGCTTGCCATCAGCTGTCATAGATGGCCTAGGCATCACTGAAGAAGCGTACTAGGGAAATGAGGAGTGAGGTAGTTTCCCGTTGCTTTCCTCACTTACCCTAGAATAACAATGTAATAATTTTTGTTTTACATCCTAGTGACTACTGTAACTACTAATTTTACTGCTTGCGGAGAAGCCAGCCATAGAACGTGATAGCCCCAAGATTCTTAGAGTAATCGAAAATTCTCCCAAAAAACTTCCCATAGGGGTCGCAAGAGTAAGCATTTTTTCATTCATAAGGAAACAACTTTCCCAAAGTGATGAGTTATAGTTTTCACTTCCTAAAAGATTAAATTGAATTTTGACATCAAACTCTGAGAAACTGTTGAGAGACATTTTCGAGATATTTAGGTGATAATCTACCTATAGCTATGAATGGAAGCCAAAGTTTAGTATGTACACTAGTGTCCAGAAGCTAAGCATAATCACTAAACGAGGCCATACCACCTGATAGGAATGTCAGATGGATTGCTGAACCATTGGAAGCTGACTCACACACCATATGTCACACAACTTGTCCAAAAAGAACAGTGTCAGAAAGGTTCTGATAGATAAGGTACACCCTTGACAACAACTAACAAAACTTGGCAATATCTTCCACAACAAAATATGCTGTTAATAGGGTGTATGATTACCCCTAACGGCCACACATGCTTTGCGGCGACGTGGCATCCTCTCTATCAGATGGTCCAAGAGCTCTTGTGGCAGTCATCCCATTCCTCCGAAAGGGCCATGTGAAGGTCTTGGAAGGTCCATGGTGGAGGCTGACGGGATGCAATTCGCCTCCCCAATGCATCCCAGGCATGTTCTATAGGATTCAGATCCGCAGACCTCGCCGGTCAGTCCATGCGATTAATGTCTTCCCAGCCAGAAATCCATCCACCAGAGCAGCGCGGTGCAGTCAGGCATTATTGTCCATTTAGAGGAAGTCTGGAAAAACCGCACCTCTGAAGAGTCGAACATGTGGTCTCAGTACCTCATTCCTGTATCTCCGAGCGTTAACAGTGTTCCTCGGACCACCCATGAAAATGTGCAGGTCCGTACGGCCATTCAACATGATGCCGCCTCACACCATGACGCCACCACCACCATACTGGTCCCGTTCCACGATGTTTCTGTGGTTGTATCGGCTACCCGGTTCCCTCCAGATCAATGTGCGACGGGAATCGTTTTGCAAACTGAAGCGGGATTCATCTGTGAAGAGCACATGCCTCCATTTATTCATGGTCCAGTTTCGATGTTGACGGCTCCACAGTAAACGGGCCCGTCTCTGTGCTGGAGTGAGCGGGATGCACACCGCGTGACATCGGGCAAACAGCCCTGCTATTCTGAGCCTCCGGTACACAGTTTGCCGGAAAACTGCAACCCCTGAGACGGCTGCAAGCTCCGCCGACAATTGTCTTGCAGGTGCACTCCGAATTCGTCGGGCGGTTAAGGCCAGATATCGGTCCTGCTATGGGGTTGTTACCCTTGGTCGACCTGGCACTGCCATACGACTAACATCTCCTGTGTCTCGAAATCGTCTCCAAAGGTTGGAAATGACACTTTGTGGCAAATTCAAGGATACGGCGACTTCGGTCTGTGTCTAGCCTGCTTCCATGCAGCCGAGTATTCAACCCTGCAAAACGGGGTCCAAATGGCTTCGTTGTGCCATTATGTTGCTACGTTCACCACAAGGCTATACTCCGCACACTATAACAGGGAAAACACGACTGAGGGAATATGGGGCACAGGCACTGGCTGTGTTTACCTTGCGGTTACGCCGCTAATCAAAGCAGAGAACACTCCTTTCCTATACAGAGCGAACACGTAAGGTTGGTAGGTGCATATGTCGTGCGATTTGCTGTCTATTTCCTGTTGCCCTGCTTACTCGTAATTTATGCTTAACTTTTGAACACTAATGTCTGAAAGTAATAATACAATTGAAAATAGACATGAATTAATGAGGCACTTTCAAGCATCCTAGAAACTTAAAAGTACCAGTAGGTCCTACCTACATGATCCTGAGAAAAAGAGAATATTCCCAAAACTTCCCAGAGGGGTCAAGTTGAGGGCTCGAAATTAGAGCTTAGAAGTAATGCAGTATAGCGTAAGCATTGGGAAACCCAAAGGTACCTCATTGAAATCATGTGCTTAGGAACAAAACACCCTGCACTGACGCTTACAGGAACACAAATGTTAAATTAATCCATATGAAATAATATATAATATGCAGTGTAATACCATATACTTTATTTTATCCTTTCTTGGTCTTTGTAAACAAGAACTTAATCTCACTAGTCTGGAGACAACTATTAGCTGGTCCGGTCAATGTTACAGCCTCTTATCCATAGGTCAAGATTGGAATAAAATGTAGGCTATTGCACATGGCACCCGGTGATTTCCATCTCTTCGGGCCGTTGAAGGAACACTTGGCTGGTAAGCGATTCAACGACGATGCAGGTGTCCAGCAAGCCGTCATGACAAGGCTTCAGGAACTGGACGCAGATTTCTTCCATGCCGGCATCAATACGTTGATGTACTGTTTCAACAGCTGCTTGGGCAAGAATGATGACTGTATTGAATAGTAACGCGTATCATTGCCCTGATACTGTGTATCATGATATCCGCCTTTACATAGCATTTCTCTGCGCGAGCTATTGTTATGTTCGGAGTGGTTTTGGAAAGCTACTTTGGTTCGGCTCTTTGGCAGTTTTGTCACCGCATTTGCCTTGGTTTATAGGGCCTATGGTTCGATTCCCGGCCAGGTGGGGAATTTGGGGGATGTAAAAATAGACAAACCGAGGACCAGATAATAAACAGTGTTATTGGTTTTACGTTTACGGTATTCGGAAATTCCGAGGTGCTGGAATTTTGTCCCGCAGGTATTCTTTTACGTGCCGGTGTATCTACCGACATCGCAGTAGCGGCGATTAGGAATTAAAAGTGCGGGGGTAAAAATGTATACAAACAACAAACAGGATTTGCGGGATATAGCGGTTGGGGGGAGGAGGTTATACATACAAACAGAAAAAAAGCGCTACAAAATGGTAAGATTTTTATGCTCTCTGAGCGAATTTCCACACAGAAATAAAGGTTTACATTTACCAAGAAGTGCGGTAATATTTTGAGATTTTAATTCAATACTATACAATAAAACATTCACCAAAGAATCAATATTACATGTGTATTACAATTAAATAGAAGTACGACGTGATTTACACAATTAAAAAACCATTTAGTCCGCCTCTGTGGTGTAGTGGTTAGTGTGATTAGCTGCCACCCCCGGAGGCCCGGGTTCGATTCCCGGCTCTGCCACGAAATTTGAAAAGTGGTACGAGGGCTGGAACGGGGTCCACTCAGCGTCGGGAGGTCAACTGAGTAGAGGTGGGTTCGATTCCCACCTCAGCTAACCTGGAAGTGGTTTTCCGTGGTTTTCCGTGGTTTCCCACTTCTCCTCCAGCAAATGCCGGGATGGTACCTAACTTAAGGCCACGGCCGCTTCCTTCCCTCTTCCTTGCTTGTCCCATCCAATCTTCCCATCCCTCCACAAGGCCCCTGTTCAGCATAGCAGGTGAGGCCGCCTGGGCGAGGTACTGGTCATACTCCCAGTTGTATCACACGACCCAAAGTCTGAACCTCTAGAACACAGCCCTTGAAGCGGTAGAGGTGGGATCCCTCGCTGATTCCGAGGGAAAAACCGACCCTGGAGGGTAAACAGATTAAGAAGAAGAAACCATTCAGTGTTTGACTGCTCACTAAAAAACTAACAGACACTAAAGAGACGGCCAGACTGACGAATGCGCTCGGCAAGCGGGTGAATCATACCTCAGTGTCCTTGACCTTGGCAAACACGAAAAACCTGCTACCCTTCCTCATAGTAGGAGCAAAGTCTCTACTACTTGCTGTTAGCCACGATGTGCGTATTTCCGCTAATAATTTTGTTGCTATTTGCTTTACGCCGCACCGACACAGATAGGTCTTATGGCGACGATGGGACAGGAAAGGCCTAGGAATGGGAAGGAAGCGGCCGTAGCTTTAATTAAGGTACAGCCCCAGCATTTGCCTGGTATGAAAATGGGAAACCACAGAAAACCATCTCCAGGGCTGCCGACAGTGCGATTCGAACCCACTATCTCCCGAATGTGAGCTCACAGCTGCGCGCCATTAACCGCATGGCCAATTCGCCCGGTAATAATTTTGTTAATAATCAAAGTAAATAAAGGAAAGAATTAGCTTATAAGACAAGTGGGTTTGTACAAATTGCTTTTTTTTTAATAATTCATATAATTCCTAGTTTCAGTCGGCTGAAATGAAATAAAAATGTAATGTTTCCTCCACAAGGGGGGGGGGGGCGACTGCCCCCCCCCGCCGTCTTTCCCCCTAATCGCCGCTACTGGCGTATTTGAGCTCCTTCAAATACCACTGGACTGAGCCGGGATCGAACCCGCCAACTTGAGCTTAGAAGGCCAGCGTTCTACTAAATGAAACGTGATGAAAATCTCAAAACAACCTGAAAATATTATCATAGAGAAAGAAGGAAAAACGTTGGAGAAGTATGGTCTTTAAAATAGTTGGGAAGTATTTTAGCATGGAATGGAAACTGTAAAGAAGAACCGTGCAAAAAGGCCGTGCGTTTATTCGCGCGCAGCTGTGAGCTTGCCTTCGGGAGACAGTGGGTTCTAACCCTACTGTCGGCAGCCCTGAAGATGGTTTTCCGTGGTTTCCTGTTTTCAAATGAGGCATATGCTGGGGCTGTACCTTGAATAAGGCCACGCCCGCTTCCTTCCCACTCCTAGCCCTTTCCTATCCCATCGTCGCCATAAGACCTAGGCCTATCTGTGTCGTTGTGACGTAAAGAAAGTTGTAAAGAAGAGATAAAGAGCAAAGAAGCAGAAGGAGAAATCGCGTATGGAAAAAAAAACTCCTCACGGTAAGAACGATTTTAAGACACGAAAAAGATTTGTCAAATGTTTTGCATGGAGTGCCGTTTTATATGGTGCAAAAACGTGGACGTTGAAAAAGAAAGAAAGGAGAGATACGTGGGAAATTTTTAAAGATCAATCAATCAATCAATCAATCAATCAATCAATCAATCAATCAATCAACACTGATCTGCATTTAGGGCAGTCGTCCAGGTGGCAGATTCCCTATGTTTTTCTAACCTTTTCTTAAATGATTTTAAAGAAATTGGAAATTTATTGAACATCTCCCTTGGTAAAGGGGCTGCCTGGCCGAGGCATTAAAGGCGTGCTCGGTTCGCCCGGAAGGACGTGGGTTCGAATCCCCGTCAGGAAGTCGTAACATTTAAGAAATGAGATTTCCACTTCCGGAGGTGCATATGGCCCTGAGGTTCACTCAGCCTACACCAAAACTGAGTACCAGGTTAATTCCTGGGGGAAAAGGCGGCCCGGCGTAGAGCTAACCACTCGACCCCATCACGTGCCGAGGTTAACAATGGTGGTAGCCTTTACCTTCCACTCCTCCAAAGGCCTTCATGGCCTGTACGGAGGTGTCTTTGTCTTCCTTGGTAAGTTATTCCAGTCGCTAACTCCCCTTCCTATAAACGAATATTTGCCCCAATTTGTCCCCTTGAATTCCAACTTTACCTTCATATTGTGATCTTTCCTAAAGACACCGCTCAAACTTATTCGTCTACTAATGTCATTCCACGCCATGTTTCCGCTGACAGCTCGGAACATACCACTTAGTCGAGCAGCTCGTCTTCTTTCTTCTTCCCAGTCCAAACTTTGCAACATTTTTGTAACGATACTCTTTTGTCGGAAATCACCCTGAACAAATCGAACTACTTTTCTTTCGATTTTTCCAGTTCTCGAATCAAGTAATGCTGGTGAGGGTCCCATACACTTGAACCGTACTCTAGTTGGGATCTTACCAGAGAATTACATGCCCTCTCCTTTACATTCCTTACTACAACCCCTAAATACCCTCTTAACCATGTGCAGAGATCTGTATCCTTCATTTACAATCCCGTTCATTGGATTACCCCAATGAAGGTGTAGCTATGGCGAAGGATGAAGGGAATAAATCTGGCAGATAAGACAAGGGGTGAGGAAGTTTAAAAAAGGGTTAAGGAATAAAGAGGCATAGTGAACGCAACAAGAAAAGAGGAAAGCTAGTTGGATAAGACACATACTGCGAAGAGAATATATACACAGAGCTATTACACAGGGGCAGATAAATGGAAAGAGGGGTTGAGGATGAAGGAGAATTGGAACGATAACGAATGTAAAGAGAGGCCGAATGTGTGCTGAGCTGAAAGAAAACGCTCAAGATAGAAGTGTTTGGAGGGCACAGTTTCTCTGATACCTGACTGAAGCGCACGAGTACCGTTAGTTCTAGTGTACAGTGTATAGAAGCCGATTGGCCAAATAATTGCCATCAGGACAAAGTCACCGTGAAGTTCTCGAATTCATTATAATATACAGGAGCACATCTCCCCAGGGCACCTTATTCCGAGAACGATGACTGGCTGACTGACTGGAGGGAATGGGATGGTCCTTTCCCACCGCCATATGACCTAAAAACGGATGCACTCAACTGCACTGCGGATTATGAAATGCGGGTGCAAGGCTTCCGCATAAGGTCGCCCTTACTTAGGGCCACGCCTCACAGACTGACTGTCGACTTTTTCTTTGGTTTACCCACATGTATGACATCTACGCCCTTGGAGCACCAGTCTGCAAACTTGATTACGTCTTCCGGGTGAAACATACATCAATCAATCAATCAATCAATCAATCAATCAATCAATCAATCAATCAATCAATCAATCAATCAATCAATCAATCACTACTGATCTGCAGTTAAGGCAGTCGCCCAGGTGGCAGATTCCCTATCTGTTGTTTTCCTAGCCTTTTCTTAAATGATTGTAAACAAATAGGAAATTTTATTGAACGTCTCCCTTGGTAAGTTATTCCAATCCCTAACTCCCCTTCCTATAAACGAATATCTGCCCAATTTGTCCTCTTGAAATCCAGCTTTATCTTCATATCTTTCCTACTTTTAAGGACACCACTGAAACTTATTCGTCTGCTAATATCAATCCACGCCATCTCTCCACTGACAGCTCGGAACATATCACTTAGTCGAGCAGCTCGTCTCCTTTCTCGCAAGTCTTCCCAGCCCAAACTTTGCAACATTTTTGTAACGCTAGTCTTTTGTTGGAAATCACCCAGAATAAAATCGAGCTGCGTTTTTTTTATTTTTTCCAGTTCTTGAATCAAGTAATCCTGGTGAGGGTCCCATACACTGGAACCATATTCTATTTGGGGTCTTACTAGAGATGCATATGCCCTATCCTTTACATTCTTACTACAACCCCTAGATACCCTCATAACCATGTGCAGAGTTCTGTACCCTTTATTTACAATCCCATGTATGGGCGTATGGCTTTTAGTGCCGAGAGGGTCCGAGGACAAGTTCGGCTTGCCAGATACAGGTCTTTTGATTTGACGCCCTAGGCGACCTGCGTGTCTTGATGAGGATGAAATGTTGGTGAAGACGACACATACACCTAGCCCCTGTGTCAGTGAAATTAACCAGTTATGGTTAAAATTCCCTACCCTGCCGGGAATCGAACCCAGGACCCCGGTAGCCAAAGGCCAGCACGCTAACCATTTAGCCATGGAGCCGGAAATCCCAGTTATGTAATTACCCCAATGAAGTTCTTGCCTTATATTAACACCTAGGTACTTACAATGATCCCCACAAGGAACTTTCACTCCATCAACGCAGTAATTAAAACTGAGAGAACTTTTCCTATTTGTGAAACTTACAACCTGACTTTTAACGCCGTTTATCATCATACCATTGCCTACTTTTCATCTCAAAGCACTATCGGGATCACGTTGCAGTTGCTCACAATCTTGTAACTTATACAGAATAATATCATCCGCAAAAAGCCTTAACTCTGATTCCACTTCTTTACTCATATCATTTATACACATAAGAAAATGTCTGTGAATATTTCAACGCTTGCTTTTACCATCATCACTCATCCCTTCTAGTTCATCTCTGTACTAAACTGTCAAGTTTTTGCGGGCATAAAAGTGGCGATTGCCAGTATATATTTAACCACAACCAAGAAAAGTCCCAAAACCGATAAGAGAAATTCATGTTTGAAATGGTAGCAGCTCAAAATCAACAAGATTGCCCAGTACGGATTCGTAAAGCTGACCATTCCCAAAATCGGCAAATTGTAGAAACACGAATATATAAATGATTCATAAAGAATGTGAAATTGTTTCTATGAGATTTTCATGTAATATAAACAACTTAATTACGACACATTTCAAAGCTCTTATGTACATTTCAACCATACCAGTATTTTATAGGTAAGCCTATTTCATTGTAAAATATAATCGTAACGTATACTCTCAGTTCTAAATTGATAAAGCGGAAAAGAAAAGTGTTTGCTCATATTTCATTTGCTCAGTTGTCCTACTCCTTGGCTGAATGGTCAGCGTTGAGGCCTTCGGTTCTGAGGGTCGATTCCGGCCGGGTCGGGGATTTTAATCGCTTCTGACTAATTCTACTGGCTCGTGGACTGGTTGTTTGTGTTTGGCCCAACACTTTCCTCTTTATATTCAGACAACACACCACTCTACCAACCACTAAAGAAACACGCAATAGTCATTGTCATTACATTCCTTCAGGTAGGGTTGGCGTCAGGAAGGACATCCGGTCGTAAAACATGGCCAAATCAGCATGTTCGATATAGGTCGCACCAGGGACCTAAAAATTTGGAAAAAGCGGTAGAAGAAGAAGAAGAAGAAGATTTCATTTGCTCAGTTTATTAACTAATCTATCATTTTTGTCTGCGGAATATATATATCTCAGTTTTTGTTGAATAAGCCTATACGTATCTGAAATCAGTTGCATACGGGATTTTTCTCAGTTTGCTTTCAGTTTATTAGGTGGAGTCGAGTACATACAGTACATGCTGAATAGATGTTAAATGTAGAACGAAACATTAGAATCGATACGAAATCAGAAGATTGCGTGTTCGGTTCCCATTTGTATCCGATTGGCAATATTTTGTTATGTACCATGTACTCGACACGGCCTAATAAGCTGAAAGTCTACTTCAAGAAAAATTTCTTAGCTCAATTGTATAATAACATCCCTAAGGGTTGAGAAACATTGTAGTGATCTAGCTTTTTATCTCTCTCTGTTGTAACAGTACAGTAGATTGCCTAGTAAGTAAGACTGATCCCGAGAATATAATGCGTGCCTCGCCACTGTGGAGTTACATGGGTGAGGAAACTAATCAATACAGCCTTTTTGTGCCTTGTATACTTACTATCTGGCTGTTGCTATCTTTCAATAGATGAACGAATGTTGTCCCGCAGGACTTCTTTTACATGTGGTGGTAAATCATCTGACACAAGGCTGACGTATTTTAAAACCTTTATATACTACCAGACTGAGCCGGGTTCGAATCTTTGAACTTGAGCTCAGAAGGCTAGCGCTCTACCACTTGAGCTACTAAGTCCTGAGCTCATTTTTTTGGAGCGACTATACAGTAATAGCGTTTCAAAATACATGCCGTGTGATCAGTATGTGCCTTTCTTCCTAACTAGTTAACACCTCTTTCTCCAGAGGTAAAAGTTAAACTACACTTCACTTCGGCATCCGAGTTCTCCCATGACACGAGAGTTAGCCTGCACAGCTATAGCAAGATTCAGAAGGCCAAATGGATACAGGAGGCCAAATGGATTCAGGAGGCCAAATGGACTGTATTGCGATTGACCTATCTAAGGCATTTGATAGGGTAGATCATGGAAGACTACTGGCAAAAATGAGTGCAATTGGACTAGAAAAAAGAGTGACTGAATGGGTGGCTATATTTCTAGAAAATAGAACTCAGAGAATTAGAGTAGGCGAAGCTTTATCTGACCCTGTAATAGTTAAGAGGGGAATTCCTCAAGGCAGTATTATTGGACCTTTATGTTTTTTTATATATATCAATGATATGTGGAAAGAAGTGGAAACAGAGATAAGGCTTTTTGTGGATGATGTTCTGTATAAGTTACAAGATTGTGAGAAACTGCAAAATGACCTCGATATTGTTGTGAGATGGACAGTAGGCAATGGTATGATGATAAATGGCGTTAAAAGTCAGGTTCCAAGTTTCACAAATAGGAAAAGTTCTCTCAGTTTTAATTACTGCGTTGATGGAGTAAAAGTTCATTTTGGGGATCATTGTAACTACCTAGGTGTTAATATAAGAAAAGACCTTCATTGGGGTAATCACATAAATATGATTGTTAATAAAGGGTACAGATCTCTGCACATGGTTATGAGGGTATTTAGGAGTTGTAGTAAGGATGTAAAGGAAAGGGCATATAAGTCTCTGGTAAGACCCCAACTAGAGTATGGTTCCAGTGTATGTATGCAGATCAGTAGTGATTGATTGTTGATTGTTCTACAGAAATTCGTTGGTGATTCTGTCTATACAGAAGGTGGTAAAGCACTGAGTTCATCGATATTAATCCACTAAGTAATCAAAGCAAACAACACACATCCCAGTTTATATCTGGTTTTCTCAATTTGCGTATATAATGAAATAGGCCTACTCATGGTATAAAACAAAAGCTAAAAGGTCTCAACCTATTCAATACTAATTTATTGTAACCTAAAAGAAGTTTCATATATTGGTGCTTGTTAAAGGGGCCTAACATCAGGGTCATCGGCCTAGTTACATATATTTGATGAAACTAGTTTCGGTCTTGCTAGAGACCATCATCAGTCAAAATCATTAAAGATACGGCAAGACACGAATTACCTATATAAATCAAGTTGTATGGGGTCCTCTCTTTGTAATTTCGATTGTTTTGCCAATTTTTCAGATATTTATCCGTTTTAGGTCAACTCAAGACCGAATCAGTGGTCTTTTATTTCGCGTGTCTGTTTGTCTGTTTGTTCCACCATCACGGCGAAACGGCTCAATAGATCTCGACCAAACGTTATATTTAGAGTGCACTCATCCCGGGGAAGATTTTGATATGTATATGATTTAAAAATAATTGAATAGACCGGTGGTTTATAGAAAAACAAGAACAATTTTCCTCCATTTTCTCTTATACTATTGATTTTCTGTAAAATCCGTGGATTGTATGTGAAACGTCTCTTGATTATAAACAACGTTTGTTAGGTATATTCTTAATTTAGCTTACCCTTCAAGTGACTGAGAAAATGGCTATTTTCTGCGGGTATCATGCTCTGCATTGAGTGACCGACAGACCAACAGCGAACCTACACTTTACCATGGCAACCTCTCTGGCTCTTTGCCAGCAGGGAAGTAACGTATTGCCATTTTCGTCATCATTGCTGTAAATTCGTGGTTGTTCCTTGGGTAGAAAGCAAGAGAGACGTCAATCGGTCATTCTGCGGGATATTGGCGGAATATCATTGGAGGTTATAACCGTCCTTGAATAGCGTAAATAATAACACCATATATCATCTTCTTATCTGTTTACCTAAGAATCCCTGCGCCTAAATTTCTCCTCTGTTACCGCTTTCTTAAATCTGTAACTCATACCATCATAATTTATTGAGGGACATTTGATTTCCCAACACATCCCACTTGTCAAGTCTATGTGGTCTGTCATCGTGGTTAGCCGGTTCGAATCCTGTTGGTGGAAAAGAAATTTCGCCATCAGAATGTTAGCCGGCAGGGCAAGAGAAGTGGTAGTATACAATTTATAATCACTAAATTGCATAATAGGTAACTAAATTAAAAATCCACTGTTTCAATACTAATATTAAACTAAATAAGTTATAACATTTACTTGGAACTAGTTTCGACGCTGGTGAGTGTAATCTTCATCCAAATATGAGAACAGGCAATCGTAAATAAACATATCATCATTATATCAATGCACATATAAACACTCTTAATATGGGACTTATGATGCCCCTAAAAGTATTTGGACCGGGCGAGTTGGCCGTGCGGTTAGGAGCGCGCAGCTGTGACCTTGCATTCGGGAGATAGTGGGTTCGAACCCCACTGTTGGCAGCCCTGAAGATGGTTTTCCGTGGTTTCCCATTTTCACACCAGGCAAATGCTGGGGCTGTTCCTTAATTAAGGCCATGGCCGCTTCCTTCCAATTCCTAGGCCTTTCCTATCCCATCGTCACCATAAGACCTATCTGTGTCGGTGTGACGTAAAGCAAATAGAAAAAAAAAGTATCTGGAGCGTAAAACTTCAAATAATCACAATTTCAAAATCTTGAAGTCACGTTTAGAACAACACTTAACACAATATAATTCTTCCCACTCAAGTTAGAACTTTGAAGGTATTGAGTTCGACTTAGAACTGTAAGATTCTCAAATAAATAAAAAGTCTTGTCATAAATGAAATGTCAGACGAAGGTCGAACCACATATAGAGTTTCTCTGTAAATATGACAGTTACAATTAGAACGACACTTAATTATTTTATTCAAAATGGAATCTTGAAAGTCCTGAGTTCTACCTAGAGTAGGTAGAGTAGAGTAGGAAGATTCTCGATTTAAATAAAAGGTCTTGTCACAATTGATCAGAAGCAGAAATGATGAAACATGCATAAAGTTTCAAGAATAATGTTAATGTATATAAAGAAACTTTAAATAACCATTTAGCTACGGAGCCGCACGACATAAACAATATTAATACGGCCGTGACAAGTTTTTATTACGTATAACAATACAGTAGACTTCTACAGATATTTACTAACCGTGCAAGTTGGCAACAGTGTTGCTCAGAAAGAACGTTTTCTTTGTGCGGCTCCATAGCTAATAGCGTGCTGGCCGTTGGTCACAGGGGTCCCGGGTTCGATTCCCGGCAGTGTCGGGAATTTTAACCATCATTGGTTAATTTCGCTGGCACGGGGACTGGGTGTATGTGTCGTCTAATTCATCGTTTAATCCTCATCACGATGCGCAAGTCACCTACGGGAGTCAAATCAAAAGACCTGTACCTGGCGAGCCGAACATGTCCTCGGACACTCCCGGCACTAAAAGCCATACGCCATTTCATTTTCAACGTTTTCTTTAAAGGAGTAACGCAGCAAACTGCGCCATATTTACTCTTAAGTGGACTAAGTGGAATATTGCCCCCAAAAATGTTCTCCTCCTAAATGTTGTCCCCTTAAAACGTGGACTTCGTTAGTCTTCGGAGGCTGGTAAGGCATTCAATCTGGAGAAGGTGGTAGGTACACGATTGCATATCAAGAAATGAGATTTTAAAGTGGGCATTTCTTCAGACAACTACAGTACATTTCCCAATGGATACTGCTCAGGCGGTACTTCTGGCGGTAGAACTTTTCACATTTCGCATCAAGAAATGAACAATATGCAGTAGTAGTATGTTACATTTACTTTTTTTTAAATGTATTTATGAAACAAGTTCTAATTTCTTTACAAAGAAGACAACTCCGTACAGGCCATGAAGACCCTTGGAGGAGTGGAAGCTAAAGGCTTCCACCATTGTTAACCTCGGCACGTGATGGGGTAGAGTGGTTAGCTCTACGCCCGGCCGCCTTTGCCCCCAGGAATTAACCTGGTACTCATTTTTGGTGTAGGCTGAGTGAACCTCAGGGCCATATGCACCTCCGGAAGTGGAAATCTTGTTTCTTAAATTTTACGACTTCCTGACGGGGATTCGAACCCACGTCCTTCCGGGCGAACCGAGCACGCCTTTACCGCCTCGGCCAGGCAGCCCCTTCTAATTTCTTTACTTGTGATTATTTTTCATAGCTTCATACATAACATTCCTTCAAATTATTTGTTTATGAATCAAGTTCTATTTTTATGTTTCCTTGTTAATATTATTGAGAACTCCGCTCATAAGACTCGTTCAAAAATGTATTTGAGAAACAAGCTCTATTATTTTTTTTTTCTGTTTGTTTGTGAATATTGTTATTGTATATGAATGTTTGCATTAATGGTTGTTCCTCATTTCACATGCATGTGTTCATGTTAATCATGCCCCCCACCCCCACACACCCTCCCCCAGTACAGTAATTACCCGAAGTCGCGCCTGCTATAGTGATCAATTATAAATGCAGACATCACTGAAGGTTCTGTCCAGCTCCGTGGGTAACTGGTTAGCATGCTGGTCTCGATTCCCAGTCCTCATTGGTTAATTCTTATGACTTGGGAACTAGATGTGTGTGCCATCTTCAGTATTAGAATTCATTCTAGGTGGGGCCTCATGCTTAGGGTCATAACGTTTGTGTGATACGGGCCCGCCCGACAAATTAAAAATTCTGGCCCTCTCAAATAAAATGTTAAACCTATGAATAATTTAATATAAATTGAATTACACCAGGTAGAAGTAATGCAATACAGTATATTGTCAAGTTTTATGAACAAAGAGAGTACCTTCGTTGTAAGATTATTAAAAAATAATATGAGTAGGTTTTATTTGACTCTCTCCGTGGTTTAACGGCTAAGCAGCTGAACTGCCAACCATGCACCACTTAGATATTCTTCTTCTTTTCCCACCGCTTTTCCCACACCTGTGGGGTGGCGGGTGCAAACTGCGTCTCACGTGTGTATTTGGCCCTGTTTTACGTCCGGATGCCCTTCCTGACGCCAACCCTATATTGAGGGATGTAATCACTATTGCGTGTTTCTGTGGTGGTTGGTAGTGCGGTGTGTTTTCTCAATATGATGAGGAGAGTGTTGGGACAAACACATACACCCAGTCCCCGAGCCAGAGGAATTAATCAGAAGCTATTAAAATCCCCGGCCCGGGCGGGAATCGAACCCAGCGCCTTCTGAACCGAAGGCCAGTACGCTGACCATGCACCACTTAGATGTTCGTGCTTAACTCTGATCGTTTTCATTTTTCATTGGCATCATACACTCTTGTCGAATAACGTGTGACAGAAGTGACATGTCAGGAAAACTTGTGCATAATACGATGAGCATTTCCGTGCAGAGTGATATTGGACTATAAATAATTTTTACTATTTTTCGAAGAGTCTGCGGGGACCCTTAAAGGCCTGGGCCCGCCTGCATTGCAGGCTCTTCAGGCCCTAACATTACGCCCCTGTTCATGCTCATAGACGTTCAGGTCGCCACGAGGCATCAACTCGAAAGACCTGCACTAGGACATACGCCTTTATTCTGTAGATACTACAGTAACATGGCTAGCAGGATACAGGTCGCAAGCACACTCATTTTAGCCTAACATGTCCCAAAATTATAAGTAAGAAACAGTAGTAATAGTAGTAGTAGTAGTAGTAGTAGTAGTAGTAGTAGTAGTAGTAGTAGTAGTAGAACTGTAAGAAAATATCAAGAGAACATTTTCGGTCGTTCTTGTGTACTATGACAGTGAGTATTGATTTGTCGAAGGAAAATATCCCCCGGAATAAAATGAACGGTACTAGTGTTAAATCATATGTTTTTACAGTTTTTATGACAAATCCAGGTTGATCTGCGTTCGACTCACAGCTCTGCCACTAATCTATGCCTGTTGCACTCGGCGATTACCGGGATGGTGTCTAACATATAGGTCACGGATGCTTTCTTCGCGGCACATAAACATATAGGCCTATAACTAGAGCCCTGCACAGATGCGGATATCCGCGAAGTTAGTGTCTTGGCGGATACAAACTGTATGGCAGTGCGGATAATTTTGCTGATACCGGGCGAGTTGGCCGTGCGGTTAGGAGCGCGCGGCTGTGAGCTTGCATCCGGTAAATATTGGGTTCGAATCCCATTATCGGCAGCCCTGAAGATGGTTTTCCGTGGTCTCGCATTTTCACACCAGGCAAATGCTGGGACTGTATCTTGATTAAGGCCACGGCCGCTTCTTTCCAAGTCCTAGGCCTTTGCTATCCCATCGTCGCCATAAGAGCTACCTGTGTCGGTGCGACGTAAAGCCACTAGCAAAGAAAAGAATTTGCTGATAATTTCTAAATCATGACGGTTATTGACTTTCACTCATTGTTTATGCTTGTGGTTAGGCGACCCTTGACATTGGTATAGGAGAATGATGATATACAAATGCCGGCCCCGTGGTGTAGGGGTAGCGTGTCTGCCTCTTACCCGGAGGCTCCGGGTTCGATTCCCGGCCAGATCAGGGATTTTACCTGGACCTGAGGGCTGGTTAGAGGTCCACTCAGCCTGCGTGATTAGCTATCTGACGGTAAGATGGCGGCCCCGGTCTAGGAAGCCAAGAATAACGGCCGAGAGGATTCGTCGTGCTGACCACATGACACCTCGTAATCTGCAGGCCTTCGGGCTGAGCAGCGGTCGCTTGGTAGGCCAAGGCCTTTCATGGGCTGTAGTGCCATGGGGTTTGGTTTTTTATATATATATAAAGAGCCTTGAGTCCGTCAGCGATGCCGCTGGTGGGATCCTCAACAGCTCTGCCATCAGCTGTCATAGATGGCCTAGGCGTCACTGAAGAGGCGTACTAGGGAAATGAGGAGTGAGGTAGTTTCCCCGTTGCTTTCCTCACCGAGCCTGAGTTGCTATTACATATCAGTCTGCCAAGCCCACCGAAATGCATACACCAACCGACCCTATGAGCAACATTTTCACACCATTTATAGCAGGGACTGGCTGCATAAAGATTGGCATTACTAGCATTGCTCATACCTCAGTCACTTTCATTATTGTCAAAGCCAAGGATAAGACAGAGACATCTGACCTAAGTCCAACTGGCTCCTGCCCGCAATTAATGGAAGAAAGGAACAAAGTTCAATACGTCGGTAGTTGTCACAGAGAAATCCCTCATGAACCTGTGACTGTAGGGGTTCTGATGCCAGGTATCAGGCCTATTGTATCATGTTAAGAGATCTATCCGTTTCAATACATTGGGTGTAATATATTGTAGTTAAATATTTACAATATCCACAGATAACCATTTTGCGGATGCGGATAACCATTCGCGGATGCGGATATTATTTTGTATATCCGCGCACTAAGCAGTTACTTAGTGCTTGCAGAAGGCCAGCGGCGTAGCCATGTTGAAATACTGGATCCCTGAGATCTCGAAAGTTGAACGATGTTGGGCGTGATCACCACTTGGATGGGTAGCACAGGTGCTACTGGCTAGACGAGGAGTGGAAATGAACTAACAATCATATTGCTGAACATAGTTTACATGCAATAGGATGTATAGCATATAAACTATGTTCAGTATGCCTAATCAGCTAGGTTGTCAACATCCAGATTTGGATAAGGCGCTTTGTTAATAACAATAATAATAACGAATAGCAAATTGTTGTCTGGCGCAATGGCACAGATGTTGCAAGACGGGCGGGCTGTACACTATGTCGAATGTCAGACTACTTTTACTGAATTGCTCAACATTTACAGTGACCTGACATTTATGAGAAAGATTAATCAACTTCAGAACTGTCACACATTTTTGTTTAGCTGTCATTTAAAAAGACAGAATAAAGTAAAAGCAACGTCGGCAGTAACATACTTGTTGGTTTCCCAGGAGGTACGGATGTCTTCTTGCGATCTCCAGTTCCCTTATTAATTATTATAATTAATTAATAAGTAATTACTTGTTCTTGTTGGTGGCGGAGACTTCTCCATGCTTTATCTCTACTGATATTAGGTACAAAATTCTCTGGTGAGATCTACACTATCGCGATATGTCTTAGTGCTTGCAGAAGGCCAGCGGCGTAGCCATGTTGAAATACTGGATCCCTGAGATCTCCAAAGTTGAACGATGTTGGGCGTGATCACCACTTGGATGGGTAGCACAGGTGCTACTGGCTAGACGAGGAGTGGAAATGAACTAACAAGGAGATAGGAGAAAATGTTGGATGCTCTTTCATCTCCGATAACGTTAGCACGAAGATCTCGCACCCTAGTGTCTAGCATGTATGCTGCGGAGCTCTTCGCCATCTTAGGAGCTTTGCAGTTTGCGCTGAGTGAAGACATAGGCCACTCTCTCGTGTGTGCAGAGTCGCTAAATACTCTGCAGTCTACTGATACCTGTTTTCCGCAACACCCACTGGTGCAGCAGATTCATGACCTTCTAGCCAGGCACCAGACTCGCATTCGCGTGACTTCCAAGCCTCGTAGGGATTGCGGGAAATGAACTTGCAGATCATCTACAAAAGTTTTTTTTGTTTTTTTTATAGGTTGCTTTACGTCGCACCGACACAGACACGTCTTATGGCGACGATGGGATCGGAAAGAACTAGGAGTGGGAAGGAAGCGGCCGTGGCCTTAATTAAGGTACAGCCCCAGCATTTGCCTCGTGTGAAAATGGGAAACCACGGAAAACCATCTTCAGGGCTGCCGACAATGGGGTTCGAACCCACTACCTGTACCTCCCGGATGCAAGCTCACAGCTGCGCGGCCCTAACCGCACGGCCAGCTCGCCCGGTCAAATCTACAAAAGAAGTGATGCTTTTATCGCCTAGACCTGTGAACGTACGTTCTAGGGATATTTGTTCTCAGCTGCGACAAACCATCTCGAGGACCTAGGAGTCGGAGTAGCTAGTTATCCGAACTCCCAACAAGCTGAGAGCAATTAAGAAGACAACAGCCGGGTGGCGGTCCTCTTTCCGGCCTTCACGGAGAGAGGCCGTAGTTTTTGTGGTCTAATTGTAGCCGAATTCACCGTGGCCTACATCCTCACAGAGTGCACCGATTGCTCTGGCCTAAGACGGAACCTCGGTCCGCAGGAGACGCTCGAACTCGTATTAGCATACTAGAATACTGTTGATCTCGTCATCCGCTTTACGTGTGAGAGTGTATTAGTCAAGGACGTACATATTTTAAGTGTTGTGTGTCATAATAAATAAATAAAATAAAAATAAATTTAATTCATTTTCAAATTCCTCTTTTTAATGTTTGTAACCCTTGTCCCGTTTCTCTACGGAGTCGCGTATGAACTGAGATGAACCTGTCGTGGCGGGTTTTTATGACCGGATGCCCTTCCTGACGTCAACCTCATCAGAGGAATTACTGCGATGAAATGAATGACGTGATATAAGATAATAGGTATGGAGAGGGTGAAACACGATGCCAGCACATTAGCCTATTCCTATCGAATAGCACCAAGGGGTCTGCTCAAGGCTTCACGTCTCCAGCCCACGGAAGAGTCACTATCCACAGCGTCATGTGCCCTCAATCCATATGAGCACTGTGGACAGGTTAGGAATTTAATCCAGGCTTTTGGCACGCAATCTAGTGATTAGAAATTGTATACCACCACCTCTACTACCCTGCCGACCAACATTCTGATGGTGAAAATTTTTGGACCAACGGGATTCGAACCGGCTAACCACGGTCTCAGACCGTTTAGACTTCAACGCCTTAACGACCATGGCCTCCTTTTAATAAATGGTTTTATTTTAAGTTTTGTTTCCACATAATTTGTTCGGAGTGTATGGTTACTTAGTTGTGCTTCTCAAAACAAAAATAACCACTACCACTCTCTACATGATGGCAAATAAATCGGAACTTTATTATACGACCTGTAGCTGAGCTTTAATTAATTTTCGCCGGTGAGCACCAAAAGTGTCAGCAGGGATTTATTACAGGTCGACATCGTATAACAGGGAGTTCTGAATGGACATATTTCGCCCTTCAAAAACCCGTCTACCGCTGCCGAGTCTGATCCTGTGATCTTGGGGTCCAGAGGTCGATACTTTTGACTCACAGGGGAAGCTGTTGATTACAATAAATAAACAAAGCAAGCTTGTAATTTTACGTGACTGTTGATATAATGACCATTGCCATAGGAACTCCATCCAGTTTCACGTAGAATCCGAACTAGGCTTACAAGGACGTGACTCTCCATTTCAAAAAATATCACAAGAATTGCCAGCGATTCGAACCACTGCGCCATGATGCGAAACCAGGGCCACTCGACCAAGTCCCTTACAATATGTCTTAAACTCAAATTTTCTGAAAGCGAATTCTTCATTGTTTTGGACATTCTCTCATGCTGTACAATAATATAGAATAATTATTCATATTTATAATAAATAATAATAATAATAATAAATAATAATAATAATAATAATAATAATAATAATAATAATAATAATAATAATAATAATAATAATAGGATTTCTTGGCGGGTTCAATCCTAATTCAGTCCGGTGGTAGGCTATATGAAGGTGCTCCAAAATTCTTCCCCCTCAGCGTCTCTGAAAACCGTAAAAGCATTTAGTGGAGCGTAAGATCAGTAACATTAAAAGCAACTTCCTTCAGCTGCTATATGCTCGAATTGATCATGAATATTTGCTCCAAATATAGGTTCCTTAACGTGCAAGAAATGTAGTGACATAGATCCCTTGCATTTTAGCACTCACAAATGTCAACTAACTGATTCAGGATTAATCCTACAACCTTGAAGACGATTTTTTTACTGAATTCACTATCTGGCTGGTCAAAGAAGTGCTTATAATCATGGACCAATAGAACAATATTTCTGTATGAGCTACTCACAAATGCCAACTAACTAATTCAGGATTAATCCTACAACCTTGAAGACGAATTTTTTACTGAATTCACTATCTGGCTGGTCAAAGAAGTGCTTATAATCATGGACCAATAGAACAATATTTCTGTATGAGCTACTTTGTCTTCAAGGAAAAAAAAAGTAGGCATCAACACGGGTTTTATTCTGATTTCACATAATTTGAGATGCTCTTTCTGAGTCAAGAGGACAGCTTCAACTCCATGCAGGTTAATAGTGTAATGACGTTTACTTATTAACTATAATCATTAGCGTAGCCAGGATCGGCCGATGAGGGGGAGGGGGGTGTTCATGATTACAAAATTGTGATATAACATAATGGAGGTGCTTGGGCATATGTGGTGCGTGCATGGAAGACTTGTAATTATAAGGACACTGATACGCTGATATTCAGACTGCAGAACACTACAAAATCTTACATTAAAATACAGAACAATAACAATACGATTAAGGTCAACAGATTTACAGTGAGTGGTGTGTGCAGTTTACAATCTAAAATCCAACTTTCGAGGCTTCTTAAAAAATAGATTCAACAGATCTATTGGTTCTACAGTTATGTCTCTGAATGTTCGTTTATTTTATTGTTTATTGTCAGTTTCTCTTTAGCTTATTTTTGTAAAATTTCCATGGGGGTTCTAAACCCCGTCCCCCAGTAACCCCACCCCATGGTTACGCCCCTGATTATAATGGTGTTGGGTGTCCAGAGAAGCCTGGTGCAGGTCTTTCGAGCTGCCGTCTACTGGCGACCTGCGCGTCTGTTAGGATGGAGTCCTACCTATGATGAATTCTAATGTTGAAGACGACACATACACCAGCCCCCGAGCCAGACGAATTAGTCAATGAGGGTTAAAATCCCCGACCCAGCCGGGAATCGAACCCGGAACCCCTTATACGAAAGGCCAGTATACTAACCATTTAACCACGGGATCAACCTACGTTCCTATTACATTAGTAATTATTTTTGCGAAATGAAGAATCTTACATGTACCAATATGTTGTAAGTGGACGGTTCAAGGGGCACAAAATGTTCTCAGACCTTTGAATTGTGTCCGCATAGATCAATTTTATTATTATCATTATTATTGTCCTATTGGAAATATCAACTGAAAGTTGTAAATATTTCTGTGTTAGTATCAGCATAATGATGCATTCAGTACTGTGAACTGATCTGTTTGTAAAAATCGGTGTGACAAAAATAGAGCTGAATAGTATTCCGCAAATTCTTCAGTGGTTGAGAATATTTAGTGCCAAGCTATTGAATCAGTCTTCTATTTCATTCTGCTACTGAAGAGATGACAAGGTTTCCTTCCTGCAACTTATCATTTTCAACGCATATTCCATTATGTTTACACGCATATCATTGAACAGTTCATTGGCACCGTTAGGAAGTGTCCATGCCGAAGCTCTGTTACCGACAGTAACTATACAGTCGACAAACCTGCTGACTGTTATTGATTCGTGATCTGGACTTTGTGTAAACCATATTAAGATGTCATTAACCTTTCGGGACCAATGGCCTCTATGTTTGGCTCCTTAGCATAACACTCATCATCAACAACCAAAACAATAACAACCTTTCACTTAATTCATTCGACGGGATGCTCTTCCTGACGACAATCCTATACAAAAGGATATATTCGTTTATTTCTGTGATGGTCGGCAGTGTGAAGTGTTGTGTATACAGTGTGTTGTGTAGTGTGTAGGCTATAGGATGAGGAGTGTGCTGGGACAAACATAAACACACAGTCCCCAGGTCAGAGAAATTAACCAGATGCGATTAAAATAACCGACTCGGCCAGGAATCGAACCTTTGAGCAGAAGGCTTCGAGCCAAGGAGTTGGACTATCTGTGAATTACTATAACAGAGCACAACATGCCAGTACAATCAGGAATAGGGGCATGTGTCTAGGGTCTTGTTAGGCAGTGAACGAGTCATAGGAAAGCCGGTCCAAGTGGCTCTTGAGCGCTTGTCTTGTGAGCCCAAGTTGGTGGGTTTGACCCCGCCTTAGTCAGGCAGTACTTTGTTTTTGCTACTTGCTTTACGTCGCACCGACAGGTTATGGCGGCGATGGGAGAGGAAAGGGCTAGGACTGGGAAGGAAGCGGCCGTGGCCTTAATTAATTAATTAATTAAGGTACAGCCCCAGCATTTGCCTGATGTGAAAATGGGAAATCACGGAAAACCATCTTCAGGGCTGCCGGTAGTGGGGCTCGAACCCACTATTTCCCAGATGCAAGCTCACAGCTGCGCGCCCCTAACCGCACGGCCAACTCTCCCGGTAGTCAGGTAGTACTTGAAAGAGCTCAAATAACATAGCCTTATGTCGCTAGATTTACTCGAACATAAACAAAACTACTGTGGGACCAAATGCGGCACTTCAGTGTCACGGAAAACAGCAAGTGTAGTTAGTGGAACATAAAACCAGTAACAATAATAATCTCTTCGGAAATTCGCCGAGATCCAGATTCAAATTGCTTCACTTTTAACTTCCAAATATGTACACAAGTCTGCACACTGTTAACGGTGATTCATGTTTCTCCTCTTCCCGAGAAATACCCTCTTGAACTCGACCTCAGTGCGACGCAGGCCACGTGAGTGAACTAGACCTACAAAGGTACCTGTCTATCACTTTCACCTTCGCTCAGAGCTGATGAAAGAAGTGGTGGGGCAGATGTAAACATTGCTCTCATGTGGGTCTGGCCTTACTACAGATAGGGGGGCCGTGGAGGGGGACACTCATACTATTTTGTTCCTATATTTAAATCAAGTTCGTCCCGTGTGCCAGTATTCCATCAGTGCCTTTCGGAGCAACTAGGTAGGGTGTGTGGTATTCTCCCAGGATGGAACCATTCCGTCTCCTCCCATGTGTTATCCTCATGGTCGTGGTCTCAACATCAAGCCAGGAAGTGAACAACTGTAAGTTAATCTGTTGTTTGTAAACAGTGAGTTTTATACGACCTTAAAAATTGACACTTCTGATAAGCAGTTATTCATGACAATCTACGGTACGTCGATTAAACACGTACGCTATAAAATTTTACTCGGAGAGTTTTTGAAACAAGGAGTGCACATCATTTTTTCTTTACGAAATACAGAGTGCTGCGTCATCTTATTCTTTTATTATTATTATTATTATTATTATTATTATTATTATTATTATTATTATTATTATTATTCAAATAACTAAGTACTGTTAGTCGTTTAATAATCCGTTTTTACACGGCTTCATCTGTCAACTAAATGTATCTTAATCTCTAAAAATGTTGGCATCGATTGGAACTTATAAATTCAAATCTATTTATTTTGTTGGAAACTGTCCGTTTCAAAACTGAACATATATTTAATTTAAAGACCTATTTAACCTATGTATTTTAAAAAATAGTGGTTTACTGTACAATAAATCGATATTTTAATATAACTTTTTTTAAATATCTTTAAGACAAAAGTACGCTCAGAAAAGAATCAATATTCCGAATACAAGTGTAGAAAAGAAACTTCTCAACAATATTTCTCCATATTATCGCCAGTTGTAGTCAAATTAAATTTGCATCATTATAGTTCAAAATGCTCCATAGATAACAACATAGATATGGTAGCTCAATAACATCTCGTAGTTTTCTCGCAAAGGTGACCGCTATTCGAATCCTGGTCAATGTGTATGATATTTTCGAAATGACAAGGTTTGAAGGCCACTTTGGACTGCAAGCTCCGTGGCTTAATGACTTAAAAGTCAGGTAAAGCTAGTTTCGCTTGCTTTCTTGCTTTTGATATTGCTGACAATAGTTGTGTCTGCTGAGGTACCACAGTTTTCTGACGAGTTAGAGGTACTTATCTGGGATAGCCTAGGTCCGCTCTAAGTGCTAAAAATCTTGAAGTAATTCAGCTGGTATTCATACTTAACGAGAAATATTCTGCTTCGGCGTCAATTAGAAATATGCCGTTAACGAGTAGACCTAGATGTTGGTCTCTGCCGCTCCTGTGGCACAGTTGGTTAGTCGAACTTCTATTCCAAGCATGACGGGTTCAATCCTGTCTGAGATGAGTGGCAGTCGAGCTCCATGACGCCGGCTTCCAGCACGTTAGAGAATTCCTACAGGTCACAATTCTAGCAATCTGGCGTTTGTTGAGAGTATTAACAGCTAGAACAGACATTAAACAAATATTATTATTAGCCCTATTATGTTTGTCACTGACTATTACACGCATCCATATTAATCGCAATTGCGTCGTATCTTTCTTTAAAGATAATGTATACAGAAAATAGAATGTCCGGTTGCTTAGCTGAATGGTCGTATTTGTGATCGTCTTAATGCACAATTTCATTTACATTCAACACATCACATTACCAATCATTAGAGAAGCAAGCAATAGTGAATATACCCCTTCACATAGGGTTGGTGGCAGGAAGGGTATCCCGCCGTTAAACTGGGCTTAATCTACGTTAATGCCTATTCTAGATAATTGTGAAAAGGCCAGGAAGGAGACAGAATTTAGAACTTTACTTTTTTTATTTTTTATTTTATTTTACAATTTGCTTTACATCGCACCAACACAGATAGGTCTTATGGCGAGGATGGGATCGGAAAGGACTAGGAGTTGGAAGGAAGCGGCCGTGGCCTTAATTAAGGTACAGCATTTGCCTGGTGTGAAAATGGGAAACCACGGAAAACCATCTTCAGGGCTGCCGACAGTGGGGTTCGAACCTACTATCTCCCGGATGCAACCTCAAAGCCTATTAATCTCCTCTGTCAACGAGTGCATGTAACATTTACCATGAAACCAAATACCGTGCACCGAAAATGTATCAACATTTACATGTAACCTTTGAAGTGTTTATTTTATTGTAAGATATCTTGTGTCCCTAATTCAAAAGTTGTGGGTCTGCTGAAGATGACACCCAACTATCACATATCAGTTCGTGCCGCAAAGAGCTTGGATTTTGCTGGCAATAAGCGGCATTTACAAATAGCCTACATAATCACTCAGGAGAGTAGTTAATGAACAATGCGAAATAGATGTTTTTCGCTTTAATTAGTTCGGTCCAGAGAAGTTGCAGCGGTCTTTACAGCTACCATGGCCAACCTTACTATAGCCTCATTTATCTAACCGACTTGTGCAATCATTTGCTGTCTTTCCATATTACACATTTAAATCTTGCAAAACTCTTGACTAATGACAATGCCATTATTTTATCAGACTATTTAGGCTAAATCAGGTGATGTGTTTAAATGTATGTCACGGCTTGACGCGGTGAAGTATGAGGTGTGAAGCAGGGTATCTGGACTATACTGAGCAGCAACGAGAGTGAAAACAGCCACGGATCCATGGGAGAAGGGGACACAGGGGTCATGACTTCTCCAAAACAGGAAACCTCGCCGGAAGAATAATGTCAATTTCATTTTAAAATAGGCTTATGCTCGTGAATTAGAATAGATCTATTCTACCTAGGTATATCTCCATAAGCTTCGTACAAGGAGCCCACAATGACCGAAAATGTAAGTTTTTGTTTTGTTTTTAAATCACAAGATGATATTTCGTTGTCAGTTACATGTATCGAAAGGATCCGCGGAGACGTAATTGATCACTTAAATTCGTTTTGTCCATGCACTTGAATGTAGTTCAGTGACAGCTATTTCTCATGGACTGCTAATGTTTGTGGCGAGAAGACAACTATCGAGTAGTTAACACACAAATATTCAGCGTTATGAGTACAATAACTTTCCATAATGAAATAAATTTCGACTGTTTTAGTGACCTGGTGACATGGTTGGAAATCATAATAAACAAACTAACAGACCCGTGGCGCTACAGTCATGATGGGACTTGGCCTACCAAATGACCACTGCTGAGTCTGAGGGCCTGTAGATTACGATTCATGCGTGATCAGCGTGACATACAATCTTGGGCGTTATTCTTGACCTTTTAGACTGGGGTCACTATCTCTTCAACAGATAGCTTCTCAATATTGTTCCGATGTAGGCTGAGTGGACATCGACCAGCCCTCAGATCCCGGTAAAAATCCAGGACCTGGCTAGGAATGGAACCCAGGGCCTCTTGGTAAGCGGCAGATTCGCTACCACTAGACCGAGGGACCGGTTCTTCATAATAAGTGCCCACTGTAAATAACAACAAATCATTCTATAGCGCAAGCTTAGAGAGGTGCTTTAGTTCATCTGTTCCAAGAAATATGTTCATATTATCTTAGCTTATCGGAAGAATAGAGTGAGTGAGAGAAAGGGGAAGCGTGATAGCCGAGTGGCGACCGCTGTTCGAATTCCGACCAATTCGTGTAGGATTTTCTGGAAGTCCCGTGGCTATGAGCACAACGGTCACGTAAGACAACAAGCTTGCTTGCTTGCTTGTTGTTTGGTTCTGTGCTTACATAATGGTCCCGAGTATCAAGATCGAAAAATCAGGAGCCATCTAAGAGAAGATGAGAGATGGTTCTTTTACTAACTCTTTATTGGTAATTAGGAAAGCATTTCTTGACTGAAATCAGAAGTATTTTAGAGGCCGTTCAGAGATCCTTTGCAACTATAAATGAGCCAACAAAATGGATGAGTTGGGAAGAATCACTGCCACAAGAGCCATAATCATTTTCAGGAAAGAGAAGGGGTAGTATACAAGTACCGCTCTTTCCGTATGTCATCCGGAAGTCTCCACTCCTGAGAGTTGAACTTTTATTACCTACTCGTTAGACCGTGACACTATTTCATGCTGTCGTTATTAAACCTGACACTGGAAACCCCTCCCTAGGTTACGCGATACACAGATCATAAAATATAGCGTTCATGACTTTGCTGTCAAATTGGCAGAATGTCGTTTAAATACGGGCTGTGGTGACAAGGTCAGTGTCACTTCCTGTCTGTATTACAGCCGCTCTTGTTTATCAACTCCAGACGTCTTGAAGGAGCCTTAATGGTCTTCGTGCTGTCCATACTAAGTAATTAACATTGCCTCATAGATTGATTTCGTTATATTCCTACAGCTAGGATTCAAACATACAAAGTGACATTAGTTACCTTTTCAAAACTGGGGCCGTTCATATAAAATTTCAGACGTAACTTTTATTTTCGATATATCTTCACAAACGCTCCATTTCAGGTATTAACAATCCTAAAAATCACGTTATTATTGATATTATTATTATTGTTATTATTATTTCTGCTTCACTTGGATGTAATAACTGAAGGGCTTTTCTCTCGAGTTCAATAACGGCTGTAAGTTATGGTCACTAATTGTCACATGAACCGTAGAATTTCAAATAAATGTAACCTTCCTTGAAATAGTTTAAATTTGTACTACTATATAAATACACGGTTTATTTATTTATTTATTTATTTATTTATTTATTTATTTATTTATTTATGCTGGCTCTTTAACAACGCACTTCACAGATAGGTTTTCGGCAGTGCTAGATTATGAAGGACCAGGGCTGGAAGGCTAGCACCTGTGGCCTTAATTATGGTGTAAACTCAGCATTTGCCTGGTGTGGGAATGGAAACTACAGGAACTACTGTACCTTCATGGCTCCGGACACTGGGATTTGAGCCCACCACCTCCTGAAGATTTATTTTGATGGGATTTTGTCTTCCATGACTGTCTTGTGTAGTTAGTCATACTGCTCTGTTCTGCGTTATGTACTGTATATTTAGTCGTCAATAACTCAGTTTTATGTTGAGTATAGAAGACTTTTTCTGGGTTTGTGGGCCTTGATCCATTTGGGTTCGTATACCTTGGCGCTAGTTGGGGCTTCCTTGCCTGACTCTCGTCATTTGACCGAAGTCGGGTTAAGTAGATCTGCGAAGATCGCCTTTAATACCGGTTCTTGATGCGGGGTAGGTGATGAGGTGGAATTAATTTATATGGCATGTTTTTGTTTTTACGATCGGATGCCTTTTCTGTCGGCAACCTCGGTTGAGGAGCTAATGAAGATGAAATGAATGATGATGAATGCAGTGGAAGGAATCGGCTATGGCCTATGAATTGGAACTGTCGTGGCATTTGCCTGAAAGTGAAAAGAGGAAACCACAGAAAACCATTCTCAGGACAGCCAACGGTAGGTTTCGAACTCACGCGTCTCCCAAATGCAGAGCTTGGCTCCATAGACGTACCGCATTAACACGCGCAGCCACTTCGCTCGGTACGATATGTAAAGAACAATCTGAATTAAATATAGTAACCTGTGTGTGTGTGTGTGTGTGTGTGTGTGTGTGTGTGTGTGTGTGTGTGTGTGTGTGTGTGTGATTTATAGAGAAGAAGGAAGATCTGTCCGCGCGTTTGTATTTGTATAACAGGCCTGTCAGTGTCAATGACGCTGGTCGCTATGAGAAGGTTGCGGCAAGCAGTCATGCACTTTGCCCGGGGTCTGTATGTTGTACATACGAAACTCTATAACCTTGGAATGCTTGTAAATAAATGTTATGACGCTCAATTCATTTATGTGTAAAAATAAGAAACTTTTATTTTGCTAGTGGCTTTACGTTGCACCGACACAGATAGGTCTTATGGTGACGATGGGATAGGAAAGGTCTAAGAGTTGGAAGGAAGCGGCCGTAGCCTTAATTAAGGTACAGCCCCAGCATTTGCCTGGTGTGAAAATGGGAAACCACGGAAAATTCATCTTCAGGGCTGCCGACAGTGGGACTCGAACCCACTATCTCTCGGATGCAAGCTCACAGCCGCGCGCCCCTAAGCGCACGGCCAACTCGCCCGATAAGGAACTTTTACTTTACGTCGTACCGTCTTATGGTGACGATGGGATGGGATGGGATGGGATGGGATGGGATAGCCTAGTATGAAAATGGGAAACCACGGAAAACAATCTCGGGGCTGCCGACAGTGGAGTTCGAACCCACTATCTCCAGAATACAAGCTCATAGCTACGTGACCCAAACTACACAACCAACTCACTCGTTAAAATAAATAGTAAACAATATGTTCGTTCATATTTAAATAGATTTTATATGATGGGATAAAGAAAAACTGTGATAATAAACACTCTTATTATATAAATGACTTCCTCCTCAAACAATTCGAATGCTCATAAGTAATAGATAATTTTCATATTTTTTTGGGGGGGGGAGAGAGATTGAAAGGAAGAACTTGTATAAAAATACATGTTAAAAAAACAGAAATGAAATGGTTTACAAGGAAATATTTCATATTTCGTATTTTTCTTAATAAGTTAATGATAAATAAAGGCCTTCTGTAATCGGAAATAAACAAAACTTTACCTTAGCGAGCTCGATAGCTGCAGTCGCTTAAGTGCGGCCAGTATCCAGTATTCGGGAGATAGTAGGTTCGAACCCCACTGTCGGCAGCCCTGAAGATGGTTTTCCGTGGTTTCCCATTTTCACACCAGGCAAATGCCGGGGCTGTACCTTAATTAAGGCCACGGACGCTTCCTTCCCACTCCTAGCCCTTCCCTGTCCCACTGTCGCCATAAGACCTATCTGTGTCGGTGCGGCGTAAAGCAACTAGCAAAAAAAAAAAAAACCTTTACTTTCATTGAGAGTCAGATAATAGAAATCGATTAATCAATATGCCTTTGTAAAGAAAAGGAGTGAATATAGCAAACATAAAGCTAACTTTTCTCTTTCATGTATTGTTATTTTATTAATTTTGTTTCGTTCGTTTTGACTCCACGTTCTTTGAATATTTGGTTTAATATCGATTCAAACTCAGCCATCACAACATGCGACCTTCGTGTCTACCTCCGCTGAGCTGTGCGGGTTGCGGGAGAGCTAGCTATCATCCAGCCACAGTAGAACAGTCTGGCCACGGTCACCTATGGCTCGGTTTGCCATTTATCTTATAGAGTGCCTGAGAGACGTAATAGTCAAAGACATTTAGCATGACGATTGTTCTCATGGATCTGTTTAAAATGGATAGCGCAATAGTAGCATGTTGGCTGTCAATTGTTCTGAAGAGGAAAATCGGAACTGCTCGACTGGACCTAGTTTTGTAAAGTAATACCCAGCATATGCAAACTGAATTTTTGAGAGAATGTACTGATCCTCGATAAAGAACATAATTATATAGGATGATATTTATTTTCGTATTTGAGTCACAATAATCAAAATATAAGGTTCTTTCCTGTAATAATTATATTAAAAGAAAAACCACTGCTGATATAATTTATTTATATGTCGATATTATTAATTGGGATGATCTCCCGGCGTTGTCAGTCTTCCCATTCAAAGTTTTATCGCTTTTATGTTATTGTTTCTACACAAAAAGCTGAATAAGGTGCATCCTCATATTTCGCTTTACTGCCTATTATCGGCACACTTTATCTTGGTTCATTTACACCCTAGTGCTGCATCGGTCGACCTCGGCAATCTTCGAGATTCGTACGGGCAACCTTTGAAATACAAACTATGAATCGCTTAAGCATCGTTGTGCGACATCTAGCGTGCACTTTACATACTAGTACTGTTGTTGTTTACACAGCAAAGCCAAACTATAGAATTCATGCTAGGAACAAGATTCGCATCGAGAAATGTTATATAATGTTATATAATGTGTATGTGACATAGTTGTTGGCTTAAGATAATAACGGTTTAGAAACTTCATATCGATCGATCATATTCTCGATTCAATTCAGATTTCATTTTCATTCAGTTGGCAGCACTATCGGAACCGGGACAGCTCCCTCCTTACTCCTCACCCCGTACACAAATGCACCAAGATAAAGTGTGCCGATAATACTTACAAAAAGTACGAAACACTAGACGGATCTTGCGTTCGCTCCTTGTTTCTTTTAGGTCATAACCTTCTGATAGTTCTCTAATTTTGAAATAAACTAAAAAGAGAGCTAAAATTATTCATTCTGTTTTCTAATGTTTTCATAGCATTCAGATTATTCTGAACTCTTCCTATAAGAAACTGAGAAGCGTTGAGCCATAACGAACAACATGACAGACCACATAGTTCCATAACGAGACAACCTAAGATGACCGAGCTAAGCTGCCTCGTCATGGTCTGATCTTGATTAAATTTAACTGGTATAATCAATCAGCTTGCTACGAGAACTGTAGTTATAAATAAAATAAGTGCAAAATAATTGTAATAGTTATGTGGAGTGTTAGTTGGTTGTGGAATTTACTAAATTACATTCTTTTCATCAAGTTTCCTTCTATTATTATTTCAAACCCACAGAGGCTTGAGGTTTCCTAACTGTATTCCTAAATATATTTCTTCTCTTAAGGAAGGAGATTTCACTTGCCCACTTTTGACTATTTTGGCTTCCTACTGTGTTATACACATCCCTTTATTGGTATCATTAATGACTTATTAAGGAAGTTTCTGAGGGGAACTCTACGTGGTACAAACACACACACATTCATTTCTATATCGGATGAGGTGTATAATGATCAATTCCACCTCCGATTTCATTCTTGTCTCGTTGTGTACCACCCCAAGTCTGCTGCAGTGATTAGTAAGAAAGTTAATACTTAAGCAGAAGTTCTGGGAAGAAAACTAGGCTATAGATTATTATTATTATTATTATTATTATTATTATTATTATTATTATTATTATTATTATTATTATTATTATTATAAGTACAGGGGTGGGAGGGTAAGGTAGAAGGGTTCCTAAGTAATTTTGCCCATGTTTCCACAATTATTATTATTATTATTATTATTATTATTATTATTATTATTATGTGACAATAATAGCAATCGTTTTCTCCCGAGATACTTTATACTCTTCAGGAAAATTCTGGGTAGTACCTTATTTGATGTTCTAGGACGTTATTTTTTTTAAGAGAGGAAGAGAAAGAGACAAGAGACCATATACCCTTCACCGTACCCACAACTCCATCCCCGCCTTTCTGTTTTGAACCATATCTATCTATCATCAGCTTTTCCTTAACACGCCTAAATCTCAGGCCCGAGTAAGGGTGTTCCCTTAGGTGGCTCGCTTCACCCTCTAAGGGTAGGAGAATGAAAACTTTTAATAGGATAGAATATATTATCTAAATCCTAGCCCCAAAAATGACAGCTGTAGTGCATAGGTCTACACTACTACAGCCACGACAATAATATCGGGCATCAGGCACGATTCAACGAACTTACAGTACGTAGACAGGGGTCTAGAGTGTTCTTAGACCCTAGGACCCTTCGACCACTGGTACAACGCAACGTAACCCGACTTAAACCCAACTTGTTTAGGACAGTTGTATGAGAGTTGCGTTGGATGTTCTTCGTCCACTGACGCAACTGTCCTGTGACGGTCAAATCAAACGCTTGTCAGTCTGCTCCAGAATGGCAAGCCGAGTGGTACGTAATCGGAATGCTGTCACTGCATACTGGTACTTGAAAAGGCTTCAAAGAAAGCGGGAATTTTGGGTTTATCCCTTCATTCGTAAAAATCAATTACGTTCAGCTTGTACGTCAGCCCCAGAATTTTGAGAAGGTAATAAATCATATTACATTTATAAATAAACCATGGCCGGAAAGTGCATTATCGATAACTTATTTTATATTTATCGACAGGACCACTAATAACATAGATATTCGAGAAATAAGTTTCAGGCCTTCCTCTAAACTAGCATTTCACAGATACACAAATACCAATCTTTTTTAATCCTGAGCAATGTACAGATAAAACTCTTATTCTAAAAATATAGATACACTATACGATTAACCACAAATAGCAGAAGGATATTAAACACTTGTATATGCAATGTAATGTATGGAATGTACTTACCACTCTTATCAACTTCTTTGGCTACAGCTTCCCATGCCTTTTCCTCAGCGTTCTTGTTTGAGTATTTTGGCAAACTTTAGTTGAATAAACATGGGTGCTTTTCCACTGCTTCTACAAGTTGTATACACAATTCCTGATCACGATCTGGCATAATAAAATTGAATTATACGAGCGGTGAATTATGAAAAATAGCAGGAGCTTCTGACTCGAGCCGGGCCACGCAACTGTTGAGTAGTGATGTGCGCGAGTGATGCCTGGAATCGCGGTACTCGACTATTTCGAGTCCAGGCTCGGGCTCGTTTCGCTTGCGAAGACTCGATGACTGCATGACGTCACACGTTCGCTTTCTCGCCCGCTCTTGGATGGATGGAGCATATGTACAAGTGGTCGCCGAGGTTTTATGGGATTGCGATGGACCGGTACGATATAAATATTCTTAACGAGTGAGCAAAATAAATAATCTGAATTTGATGATGACTTGCGAAAAATAATACTACAACTATATACGCATAATAAAGTATGAAAATATCCGTTCACGGCGTCTCTCACCCACTCCACTGAATATGCCCTATATTCTAATAATGATAGCATAGCTTATCTGGCCTTCAGCACAACTTGGCAGGTTCGATACTGGATTAGTCCGGTGGTATTTGAAGGTGCTCAGATACGTCAGCCTCGAGTCAGTAGAATTGCTGGCATATGAAAGAACTCCTGGGTGACTAAATTCCGGCACCTCGGCATCTCCTAAAACCATAAAAATGTACGTAGTTGGACGTAAAAGTGGTGATGGTGGTGACTATTGTTTAAGGAGGAATTACAACTAGACAACCATCATCTATATAACACTAATCAGAGAGGAAAAAGGAAGGGATCCAACTCTTATTATTATTATTATTATTATTATTATTATTATTATTATTATTATTTAAAATCACTGTCACGGTGTCCGGCTCCATGGCTAAATGGTTAGAGTGTTGGATATGGTCACAGGGATCCCGGGTTCGATTCCCGGCAGGGTCGGGAATTTTAACCATCATTGGTTAATTTCCCTGGCACGGAGGCTGGGTGTATGTGTTGCTTTATCATCATTTCATCCTCATCACGACGCGCAGGTCGCCTACGGGAGTCAAATCAAAAGACCTGCACCTGGCGAGCCGAACCCGTCTTGGGATCTCCCGGCACTAAACGCCATACGCCATTTCATTTTTTTTTTCACTGTCATGGTATGCCTACAATCGTCTGAGGGGACAGGTGAATAGGTTATACTTACATCATACTTTCGGCAAATATAATGTAGGGTATTGATATTAAACGTCCGGAATGTGATGTATGTACACGAAGCATATCATCAGACAGATCGTCATTCTGTTCTAGCTAGCTAAACAGTGAACACAATTAACAAAATACACCCTCCGTTTTGACATTTATCATTGCAACACATGACTGCGCAAAGGCTTTTTTTTTTTTGCTAGTTGCTTTACGTCGCACCGACACAGATAGGTCTTATGGCGACGATGGGACAGGTAAAGGCTAGGAGTGGGAAGGAAACGGCCGTGGCCTTAATTAAGGTACAGCCCCAGCATTTGCCTGGTGTGAAAATGGGAAACCACGGAAAACCATTTTCAGGGCTGCCGACAGTGGGGTTCGAACCTACTATCTCCCGAATACTGGATACTGGCCGCACTTAAGCGACTGCAGCTATCGAGCTCGGTACTGTGCAAAGGAACAAAACCGAGTGTAGTCTTTAGAAGTTGAGCGAAGGTCGAAGGATAGCGGCGGGATGTAAGCAGCACTTTTTTTTTTGTTGCTATTTGCTTTACGTCGCACCGACACAGATAGGTCTTACGGCGACGATGGGATAGGAAAGGCCTAGGAAGTGGAAGGAAGCGGCTGTGGCCCTAATTAAGGTATAGCCCCGGCATTTGCCTGGTGTGAAAGTGGGAACTCACGGAAAGCCATCTTCAGGGCTGCCGACAGTGGGATTCGAATCCACTATCTCCCGGATGCAAGCTCACAGCCGCGCGCCCCTAACCGAACTGCGTGTTTCTGTGGTGTTCTGTGTTGTGTGAATATGAATAGAAGAGTGTTGGGGACGGACAAAAATAACCAGTCCCCGAGCCAGGAGAATTAATCAGAAGCGATTAAAATCCCCGAACCGGCCGGGAATCGAACCCAGGACCCTCTGATCTGAAGGCTAGTACTCTGACCATTCAGCCGAATTGGACAATAACAATATGTGATACTACAGCACATGTATGTCTCTGAACGCCCTACACATGTATCTTTGCAATAAATTCTCTGGCAGTAATATTGTCATTATTTCGCACAATATTATTACACGTTTTCCTACAAGGACGTCACGGGAATAATATTTCATAGCTATCAACAAATCCCTGGTGGCTACTTCCAGGCTGCACGGTAATAAAAGTAATAATAATAACAATAATAATAGAACGCTGCCGTTATCGACATTAGATAAGGTCCCCACCACAGTGTGGAAATTGTCCCCATCCCACGCTCATCTTCAGTCCTACGTGTCTCTTTCAAGTTGACGGTTTGTTAGTGAGTCATAAATATTTTGCCTATGATGATAATAATTATCGTAACAATCAAATTATTGACGACCGATGACTCAATGAAACCAATCATCAGCAGCAAAGATATTGCAATCAATATCACAAAAATATTCTGTGAGTGACCCTGAATGCCGTGCAATCCAGTACAATAGATTATAGTTCTAAGACATGTCCACAGATAGCGACACTAGTATGCTTGGACTCGAGTCTGGAGTCGAGTATACCGATTCTAAGAGCACATTACTCGATTCTACTCGATTCCGTCGCTAACCCATCACTACTGTTGAGCCAGTCGTTGGCGGGTTGATCAACGAGTGCGTTGCAGTCGCGCAGGTGGACGAGAACTGCGCAGTTTACAGGGGTCCGACTGTGAAACGACTCCCGTCCAACGTTCATGTGACATTTTAAATTCGGATCGCAGTTGCGTTGCAACGGTGGACGAAGGGCCTAAAGCTAATCATCGATAACATTACTGACTGAGGTGTACTTTGCCCCTTCAGTTTTCTGTCATCTCTGGTAGATGGTATTACTGCTGTAGTTGTAACTACAGTAACTCGTTAACGAAGGGTATAGCACCTAGTTTTATCCTATAACCGGAAGAAAACACACAGTCAGACGTTTGATTGATTTCTTTTAAGGTTGATACCGCTTATGCAGGGACCGTTTCAAGCTACTGTTATAGAAACTTCCAATTGAGCTCTGTCACGAATTTAAAACTGGAATGGAATTCATTCCGACTCATGAAGATGGTGGAGGAGTTATCTGATCGTAAAGTACGTTAGTACGCCAAGGATTCTTGAGACATTAATAGCGCCATGGGTTCTTAATTCAAACTAGCGACCCACTAACAAAGAAGATTCATACGCCAGAAAAATGCATGTGATTGATGTTTTTTGTTGATGAAGAACATCATATTCACTCTATTATTCATGGTGCTTGAAGGTGTATGTTCCTCTTCATAGTACATTGTTCTTTTACCAAAATCTGAACTTTTGATCGAGGTGTAGGCGTAATATCGGCCGTTTCACTCTCGAGAGATTTAAAGTTAACCACGTCCTTCGCCAACGGCCCTGACCATAATTATATTGTATAATTGATGGTGAAAGTCTTGTGCATTAAACAGTAAAGGAAAGTGAATGCATTTCTTTATTTGTTGTAGCATTCAATACAGGAATTTAGAAAGAAAATTAACACACGAAACCTCGCCGTGACGCACGTAAGCACTCCGAATACGGGATATTGCTGGCTCGTTCCTGCTTGCCCATCTTTCAACATCATCGTCATAAATTTTGCAGTATGTTAAACGTAACAATTTAACAGTGTTAAAAATGGTTTTAAATCGCGCCGTTGGTTTGTAGTAGACAAAATTTAAAATAAAACGGGAGTTGTCCAATAATATCAAGAAATCTAGTGCTTCATTCCTTTCAGGAAGATTGTTACTGGATTGTATAAGAGCAGGGGTGGATTACCCCTTAAGCGATATTGTAATGTGCGCAGGCAAAGAATTGTCACCACCAGATTTATTATAGATAGCCTACGCTGTAAAATACAAATGGTGGAACGGAACCAGATTCCACAAAGAAAAGCTCCCATAATAAACGAAGAATACAGACATGCACATATACAATAATAATATTGTATGTTGAGTCCTCAGCCCGAAGGCTGTTTGGATCCCCAACAACTCCACCATCAGCTATCATAGGTAGCCTAGGCATCACTGAAGAAGCATACTAGGAAAATGAGGAGTGCTGTGGTTTCCCTTTGCTTTCCTCACTGAGCCAGCCAGTGCAGGCAGTCTGTCAAGCTCACTGAAATACACACACCAACTGACGTTATGAGCAACTTTCACACCATTTACTACAGGGATTCGATGCATAAAGATGGCATAGCCTAGCATTGCAGTCACTTTCTTATTGCCAATTCAAGGATGAGACAAAGGCAGGCTCATTCTTCTTCTTTTTCTTCAGCGTTTGTCCCTCCTGTTGGCGGGGTCTGCTACATGGAATCGTTGTCTGGACCATGTCAGGGTGGAGACTGATGCTCTTAGATCTTTGTGAAGGGTATCGGCCCATCGCTGTTTTGGTCGTCCTTTTGGTCTCCTGTTGGCGACTTCTAACATGTAACCCGTCTTCGCGATCATGTCAGCGTCTGCCCTTGGTTAGTCTACATGTCCAAACCACCGCAGACAACTCTCGCACAAAATACAGGCTCAATAAAAGTAACAAATGTGTTCTAGCTCATGCCATAAGATACAGTGCACTGCAAACACTATAGCTAACCAAAAATGTATTTGAGCTTTATTATTATTATTATTATTATTATTATTATTATTATTATTATTATTATTATTATTATTATTATTATTATTATTGATTTAAGCCCACTAAGGAGCGCTGGTGACTAGTTATTCCTCGATGCTCTTCTTCGTTCCCAATATGTCTCGAGCCCTGCTGATAATTTCTCCTTTCTCTCCTGTGAAAGGGGCTTCCGACTTCTAGGGACTCTAGGTGGTGGGGTCCAAGACTGTACCATAGCACAAAATTTGGAACGATCTTCTATATCAATGTCTGAAATCCCAGCCGAATCCAAGTCCTTCTGTACTTCATCAAGCCACAAGCTTCCAGTCTTGTAGCTTTTAACCAAAGAGAAAATCTTCTTGGTAAGCCTGTTGCTGTCCATTCGTTGTAGGTGTCCGTAGAACTTAGCCACCTACGTCGCATGCTGGTATTGGCTGATTCTAACTATCGAGCTTTATATAATAACAACAACAACAATAATAATAATAATAATAATAATAATAATAATAATAATAATAATAATAATAATAATAATAATGTCCGCCTCTATGCTGTAGTCGATGGTGTGATTATCATTTTCAGGACAACATTCTAGTACTCCAGTGCCTGTTAATACCAACAGCAATTGAAGGGACGTTAAACACACAGGAATAAAGTTAAAGAATACAGGGATGTGGTTATTTTCTTCTTTTTCTCTTATTTTTTGTTTAATGCTACTCTCTTCAAAACAAGTAGAACATGCTGTATGCACTTTATCATTCTAAGGTTCTAGCGTCGCTGAGAGAGATTTCGTTTAAAATATCCCCAAACTATCAAGCTGATTTATCTTAAAGTTATTAACTTTGTTCAAATAACTTTACGACATTTTCTTGTTCCAGTCGCGGACGTTCCTTGCGGGAAACAGAATCCCCGCCGTTCGAGGATAGTGGGCGGCCTGCCAGCCAGCCCCGGGGAGTTCCCCTGGTTGGTGTCCATCACCCGGCGAGGAGGACACTTCTGTGGGGGCACCCTGATAAGCAAGAGATGGGTTGTGACGGCGGCGCACTGCATGTGCAGGTAAACTCTTCCCGTAATTATGAAAGTAAATCAATGAGAATATCGAATAACTGAGAGTGCTGAAAGGTGAGTATACCTGATATAGAAAGACCCAGTTTATTAAGTAGCCTAAATGAAACTTGAACATGTCGGCATATAGAAATGACAATAAGTCCGTCTCTGTGGTGTAGTGATTAGTGTGATTAGCTGCCGCCCCCGGAGGCCCGGGTTCGATTCCGGGCTCTGCCACGAAATTTTAAAATTGGTTCCGGTACGAGGGTCGGAACGGGTTCCACTCAGCCTCGGGAGGTCAACGGATTAGAGACGGGTTCAATTCTCACCTCAGCCATCCTCCATTTTCCGTGGTTTTCCACTTCTCCTCCAGGCAAATGCCGGGATGGTACCTAACTTAAGGCCACGGCTCCTTCCTTTCCTCTCCATTGCCTATCCCTCCCGATCTTCCCAACCCCCACCAAGGTTTCTGTTCAGCATATCAGGTGAGGCCGCCTGGGCGAGCCCTGGTCATCCTACCCAGTTGTATATCCCGACCCAAATCTCACGCTCCAGGACACTGCTTTTGAGGCGATGGAGGTGGGATCCTTCGCTGACTCCGAGGGAAATACCAAACTTGGAGGGTAAACGGATTAAGAAAGAAAGAAAGAAAGGAAGGAAGGAAGGAAGAAAGAAAGAAAGAAAGAAAGAAAGAAAGAAAGAAAGAAAGAAAGAAAGAAAAAAAGAAAGAAAGAAGAAACGGCAATATTGTCAATACGTACTACATTGTAATAAAACAGTCTAATCATATAGTCTCAACTTCGTCTTTTCCCGATTACCTGTGGTCGGTACTTTGTATGGATTTAGCTCATTTTTACGGCCGGATGTATTTCCTGATTCTAACTCTATGTAGAGGGACGTATTCACTGTTGTGTGTTTCTGTGATGGTTTGTAGTGTGATGTGTTGTATGTATTTTCAGATATGTATTAAGACGAACCACAAACACCCAGCCTTCGAGATAGAGGAATGACCTACCAGTGGCAGTTCTAGGAGAACATTAATATTTTGGGTGGGCCCAAACTTAATGTTAGAGGCTGCCTAGCCGAGGCGGTAAAGGCGTATTCGGTTCACCCGGAAGGACGTGAATTCGATACACCGTCGGGGACTCGAAAAATTTAAAACGAGATATCCACTTTCGAAGGTGCGTATGGCCCTGATGTTCACTCAGCCTAAGCTAAAAATGACTACCAGGTTAATTACTGGGAGCAAAGGCGGCCGGAAGTAGAACTGACCACTCTACTCTACCAAGTGCCGAGGTTACCGACAGTGGAAGCCTTCACCTTCCAACCCTACAAAGGCCTTCATGGCCTGTACGGAGATGATTTTGCTTTGTTCTTTCCAAACTTGAAGTTACTTGAATGCCCATTTTCGTGCAGATTCAAAAGCAGCATGACATTCAAACTGTCATTAATACGCTCACGTTTTCAAAATACTTAACAGAATGATTCAAATTGATTCTAAACAATGCATTGCCTAACTTATTTTAGAAAATTTATAAAATAATATGATTATCCCATATTATAAATGTACCGGTATACAATTATTATGAAATGCATTTATTACTCAAATGGGCCGATGACTTAGATGGTAGGCTCCTGTAAACAACAATTATTAAGCAAACATTGCTCAAATGCTTATGCTGTGTGACGAATTGAAGCCAGCGTGCATTCTGTGAGACGAACTCGTCAGTGATGGCATTTGGCTCACATATGTAGTAGCAGCTTTCCCTTTCTCTATTGAAATCACTCTAAGGCGTTCCCAGTTCGTAGAGCAGCAGTTCACACGTCTTCTGATAAGTTTCATTGTTGAGAAACTTCACTCTGCTGTGGCAGTAGTCACAGAAAGAACGAACACAATAACAAATATTTTATAATCTTGGAACACCCTTCTATTTTCCTATTATTTGAGAAAACTTGAAGTATATTGTCACAATCCTCACAAAAGAGCATTCATTTATGCAATTAATAGTTTTCTTATCTCGATTATATAATTAGCAAAGCGGCAGAGGAATTTTGAACTCATATCTGCGGAAGTATCAGCAGCAGAAACGGCGTTAAGCATATCTGTATTCTGGGAAAATTTCTTACCCATTTCCTGCAGAATGTTGTTTATTATCTCGAAAAATATGTGACTACGTTGTTAATTCTAATCGCCCTTTGGTGTCGAGAATCAGATTCCTTGTCATCCCGTGTGTTGTAGAAGTCGATGATGATTTCATTTTGTTCGATTTTAGGTAGGGCCATGTAGATTTTTTATGAGGATTTAGTGGCTCTATATCCTGCCAATTAACTCAGCTTGGATTAAGCTCTTTTTATCTTCAGCTATTTAATTTATTAGTTTAGCTGTCTACGACAGTTCTGGTCTTTATTGGTTTTATTTATCCTCAGATCCATGTGGGTTTCCATTTTCAGTTTGTGATGTGTTGTTGTTCACAGACTGTGGCCATTTTATAATTTGTGTGTTGCTGTTGTTTCATACTATCATCCGTGTCTGCCTCGCATCATTTACTTGAAATTCGTGCAAAATATTATGAGTTGGGAAGATATGACAACTGGTAATTAAACAGTGTTTCGGCAGATGAATAAATACATATATTAAACGACCTCTTTTAAAAAGTTCCCCGCCTGGTTCCTACTGTTCTTAATTTTTCCTAAGTTACTTTTTTTTTCGGATTTTGAAAATCTCAGATATTTGGGTGGGCTTTGGCCGCCGCTGTTAACTAGACGAGGTTAAAATCCCAGGCTCGGCCGGGAACTGAAGGCCACTACACAGACCTTTCAGCCATGGAACCTGTAGATACACCTGTCTTTTTATGTCCAACTGTACCTAAACTACTCGGTTTTTTATTTTAATTTCCGACTCCGATTGTATTAGGTTTACGAGGTCTTCTAGGACCGTTTCGTTTATTTACTATATATATTCGTACTTCGAGTGGTCGAAACTCCCTCATCACTTCAGATACGGTACTTCTCAATTGAGTGCGTACCGGCACATGCGGCTTTATGGAGAGACTGGCTGCGCGGTTTGAGTCACGTAGCTGTCAGCTTGCATTCGGAAAATAGTGGGTTCGAACAACACTCTAGGCAGCCTTGAAGATGGTTTTCCGTAGTTTCCTATTTTCACATCATTCAGCTCTTCTTACAAACTCTCAAGTAGATTTCTATCTCTCCTATGAATATGTTTAATCTTGTTGATTCTACATTCGTCTTAAAACAGGCTTCATCAACCCATAAAATTTGTTTTTCCATAAAAATAGACCCGCTTCATTTTGTATTCAAAGTCACCATATTCTATTCTGGCGGTCATAATCATCCTCCAGAGGAGTATGCAGAGTTTGGATCAGTGTACCACCATCATGGTGTTTTTCAACACGTGGAACTTGAAGTTAAAGAGTCGTAGTTTTCCTTATTACGCAAACTCCATGCTCGATTCCCGCTCAGGTCAGGACATTTTACCTGGATCTGAGGGTTGGATGGAGGTCCACTCAGCCTACGTTATTACAATTGAGGAGCTATCTGACGGTGAGATAGCGGCCCCAAACCAGAAAGCCAAGAATAAAGGCCGAAGGACTCGTCGTGCCGAACACACGCCATCTCGTAATCTGCAGTTCTTCGGGCTAATCAGCGGTCGGTTGGTAGGCCATGGCCCGCACCTTGGATTTGGTTTAGTTTCTCTTTTGGATGATTCATGCCAAATTTCAACAGTAGATAAGGCTAAGTTTTTCTTCCTCTGAAGCATGTTTAGGGTGATGGCACCGAAGAGCATTCTCTACGATAAACGAATGTGTGGCTTACGGCCTAAATATGTCCATGATATCTGCTCCTAACAGTTCTCGTCTTTCCAGTGGGACAATGCAGCTACCATTAAACCATGTACGCGTCACCGTGGGGGCGTACGACTTAAAGCAGGACTTGAAAGGCCGAGAGAACTCGAACGCGCATCAGCTGACTGTGAAAGCGATGGTGCTGCATCCAGAGTACCGATGTTCACACTTCGTGCACGATCTAGCACTACTACAGCTGGAGGGAGACGTAGACTGGTCGAGCGCTGTGGGTCCAGCGTGTCTACCTTCAGCACCCAACAGCAGAAACTACAGCAGTTTCTCAGATCGCATGGCAACCGCCGCTGGTTGGGGTTGGATGGCCGAGACGTCTGCCAACGGCAGGCGAGCAGATGTGTTGCAAAAGGTACGGTATTTTAGTGATGACAGTAACAATATAACCCCTGCGTCTACTTTAAGAGAATTTTTATATATCCTTCTACCAAAGTATCTAAAGACTTTTCTTAATGTTGTATTGGTACCTTTTTCTAACTTGATGACATTTACATACAATCAAGTCAGTGGTGGTTGGTAACAGCAAATTCCAAATTATCTCGCAAACGGCTCGTTTGCGGACCCATGTTTACCAAGACTTTTTTGCTTCTAGTATAGTGTGTTACAGCTGTTTCAATTTGCGCTATTAATTATGATACACCCTGTATATGTAGCTACCATTAAACTATGTACGCGTCACCGTGCATATATGCACGGCATGCTTTTGAATCATGCGATAGGTTAGTTAGTTCAGATACTGATAAATTATGTCATGTATTATTTTTTAAATCAGTAAATGAATGCCCCTTAGTTTCGTTTCCTGATATGGGTTCGTGGATGACGTGAGATGAAATTATATGCCATGTTTCTACGACCGGATGCCCTTTCTGACGCCAACCTTTGTTGAGAAATTAATAAAGAAAGAATGTAGGATGGTGAAATGAAACTGGATAAGTAGGTGGAAGGAATCGACTGTGGCCTATAAATAGGAACTGACCCGGCATTTGCATGGAAGTGAAAATGGCAAACCACAGAAAGCCATTCTCAGATCAGCCGACCGTCAAGTTCGAACCCACCGATCTCCCGAATGCAGAGCTTGGCTCCATAGCACTAGCGCGCGTTGATACGCGCGGCCATTCCGCTCGGTATTTTAAAACTCAGTAAAACATAAATAAATAAATAAATAAATAAATAAATAAATAAATAAATAAATAAATAAATAAATAAATAAATAAATAAATAATCATCATATATGGCTCAACTACCGCGTGCAGGTATTTTGAACGCCATTTAGTCTGCCTGAGTGCAATTTCGACGTTTTTCTCTACCAGATGGCAGAGAAACCGGAACTCTCTTGGGCGATCCATGGTAGAGTTTTAATTGATTTTGTCAGGTAAAATGTATCACCAGAGATCTTTTACAAGCTGACATCCGACATGGAGTGCCGGAAGGACAGTTTAACCTTGTTGTTGTTGTTTGGGTCATTAGTCCAATTGACTGGTTTGATGCAGCTATTCATGCCACCCTGTCCCGTGCTAACCTTTTATTTTCTATGTAACTAAGTCACTACAACTTACTGAACATGTACTCTAATCTGAATTTAACCTTAGTGTTACCATATGCAATATTTACAATAGCTCATCCCGCAAATTCAGAAAGACCACGAGTTCTTCATTCTTATCAAGATTGAGGCCCACCACACTTCAATAGGCACGCGTGAGCGTACCTGAATACGATACTCCCATATCGTTGGATTGGTCGCTCTGCGGGAAACGACGACGTCACACTTCTCGTGTGGCTTCCCCCACTCGCCTGACTTCACACTCTGTGACATTTTCTTTGGGGCTTTGTAAAGGATGAGGTTTATGTTTCCCCACTGCCATTAGACATCAACAGCGCATTATCAGTGCGGTTATGCGAGTTACGCCTGACATGCTCAGCCGCGTGTGCCAGAAAATATAACACAGTACCGGTATCGTGCGGACGTATACCGCGTCTCAGCTGGCGCCCACATAGAGCACGTCTTATAGGGATACCACAAGGAAAAATCTTTGAGGGTTTATCTATTAATGGCCGTTTGTTGCAATGCTTTACCTTGAAAAATGCGTACATGCTGAATATTTGAAAGTATTAACTTTTAGTGCCCTCTTTATGAAAAAACTCTGCATTTTTGAAAAGTGACGAATACTATAGATTACACTTTCATTCTCCTTAATTGGTGTTTGAGATAATCATAGAGGTCGACGGTATTGTAGAATATGCTAAGCTTATTAGTTTTTTACTACTATATCCACCAGAGGATTATCTTCTTACTAACTGATTAATTGTACAATTCATTCTATTGATATGATGCTATTTCTTTACAAGTATTATTAAGATGATTATATTATCTTCTGTTATAGGTGACAGTTCAGGTAGTGGACAACAATAAATGTCGTGACTGGTACAAATCCCAACAGAAAAAAGTTAAAATTTTGGACTCACAAATGTGTGCTGGCTATGAAGAGGGAGGTCGTGATTCTTGCTGGGTGAGTTCAGTTTAGTCCATACTATTTATTCAGTGATAGCACTAAATTCAGACATTATTTTAAAACCAAATTTGTTTGCTAGTTGCTTTACGTCGCGCCGACACAGATAGGTCTTATGGCGACGATGGGATAGGAAAGGGCAATGAGTGGGAAGGAAGCGGCTGTGGCCTTAATTGAGGTACAGCCCCAAAATTTGCCTGGTGTGAAAATAGGAAACCACGGTGAACCATCTTCAGGGCTGCCGACATTGGGGTTCGAACCCACTATCTCCCGGATGCAAGCTCACAGCTGCGCGCTCCTAACCGCACGGCCAACTCGCCCGGTTTAAAACCAAGTAAACACAACCTTAACTGTATAAGAAAGTATGAAATTCTGCATTATATGTATGTCTACCCCTTAATCCCGTTTTCTGATACGGGATGAGATGTGGTGAGATGAAATTATGTGGCATGTTTACGACCCTTCCTGGCTTCAGCCTCAGTTGAGGAGCTAATGAAGAATGATGGTGAAAAGATGGTAAGGAGGTGGAAGAAATCGACTGTGGCCTATGAATAGGAACTGTCCCAGAATTTACCTGGAAGGGAAAATGGGAAATGACAGGAAGTCATTCTCAGGACAGACAACGGTGGCGTTCAAACCCACTCGTCTTTCGAATGCAGAGCCGTTGTTCATTAACACATGTGGCTACTCTGCTTGGTATGCAATTCTGCGTTATACGAAAATATTTTGACAGAGGGGAAAAAAGAAAATTAACAACCATGCACACACAAAGATAATTGGCACCCATTTAACCAAAGAATACCGAACTGTACCCTTCATTAAAATTATCGTATTTTAAAACTCCATAAGGTTCATAGGTAGTATCAGAGTAAGACCTACAAATGCTTTGCTATTTCCATTGCCCTCAATACAGATAATGCCAAGATTAAAAGGGACTCAGAAGCTAAAGCTGACTTGTTTGAACGTCTGTCATATTGATATTCAGAAGTTAATCTGATGTGGTTTTTCCTTTGATCTTTTCACACTTTCTCTGGTATGTGCAGTGCATTTGAAGTATTGGAAAACGTACTCCATGACTAGAGATAAGATACTGTCCTACTCAAGCAGGAATATCTGTGTGTAACTGCTCATTGTACTATCACAAGCATCAAGCAGGTTCCTCAAACATTATATAAAATGATTTTCTTGTGTGTTAAATTTCCATCCCAGAAAATGGTTGGATCATCAAACAGCACCACCAAAGGTTACGTGGTTACAAGGTGCTATAAAGAGACGCATAAGGCAGTGAGATCGTTTGCCACTGCTTTCTTTACTGGACCAGAAACTGCTATCACAGCACAATGGGCCCATATGAGTAGCAACTCTCATAACATTAATGCACTAGTAGTTGTTCAAATGTCATTACTCAGCTAGCCATAAACGAGACTGAGACTTCAGTGTTTTACTTTGGCCTGTACGAAGAGACAGATGCAACAATACTCCATCCATCAAGAAATAGACAGTACAAAAACGGTTAAGCTATGTGTATCATGGTATTTTTACACTATTCTTTACTGAGACTGTTATGGTGTGTGTTAGGTGGTAGGGTCTCAAAGTACTTTTCCCACAAGTAGCCTGCCTCTTACCCAGAGGCCCCCGGTTCGATTCCCAGCCAGGTCAGAGATTTTTACCTGCATCTAAGGGCTGGTTCTAGGTCCACTCAGTCTACGCGATTACAGTTGGGGAGCTGTCTGACGATGAAATAGTGGCTCCGGTCTAGAAAGCCAAGAATAACAACCGAGAGGCTTTGTCGTGCTGACTACATGTCACCTCATAATCTGCAGGCCTTTGGGCCGAGCAGCAGCCTTTTGGTAGACCATGGTCCTTCGGGGCTGTTGCGCCATGGGAATTGGTTTGATTGTTTGTTTTTTTTCCACAAGTAACTCCCATACAATCAGATGATCAATTTGGATTTGTACATCAGCTAGCCGGGGAAGTTACACCATAATAATCAATGAAAAGGCTAGAAATAATCAATAGAAAGACTGGAAACCCTATATGTCTTTAGTTGGCTACAGAAAATTACATCATACTCACCATTATTCACTATTCATTAGATATAGTGCCATCTGAATTCCATCTGCCGAGCTGAGTGACTCAGATGTAGAGCACTGGCCTTTTGATCCCAAATTAGTGAATTCAAACCTGGTTCAGTCCGGTGGTATTTGAAAGTGCTCAAATATCACTCAGCTATGCAAGTTACTTCATGTACCGGTACTTAATATAGTATTAGTTAATATTTCAATTTTAATGTATTTAAAATCTGTTATAATTTGCAATTAAATTGTGCTCCAGCTCAGGGAATCTTTGACAAAAAAATTAAAACACGTTTCAAAATACGTCGCTTCATATCTGTACATTCATTGGCATGTAAAAGAAGGGCAGGGAAAATTCCCAGTACCTTGATGTCTCCAGAAACCATAAAAATATAAACAAATATGTAGACAGAAGGAAAACATAATTTAATTTCATCAATTGCAAATGTTTTCATAAAAGTAGTTAGTGGAATGCATACCCAATACTCTTGATTATTATTATTATTATTATTATTATTATTATTATTAATATTATTATTATTATTATTATTATTATTATTATTATCAAACAGCACTCAGATGATTTCTTCACCTTCAAGTTAGTTGTATGAGAATGGACTAAAGTACCATGATGAAAACCATGAAGGAAACTTTCAAAAATAAAGATTTCCTTTTCATGCACATAATATGCACCATTTTCACATAAGAAAATGCTCAGAACTTTTAAAAGCAGACAAATAGAAACAGATACAAGTCATTGATAATTCAAGCTGAGAGAGGATCCTGTGTAATACACTACTTGAAATATTTGCCATTAGCCTATTTAGAAATTTATTTTAAAAAATAATTAACAAAATTTGAAAGTTTGTACGAAGAACATCACATTCGATTTTTTTTTTTTTACAATTGGCTTTACGTCGCATCAATGCAGATAGGTCTTATGGCCCTTAGATGCAGGTAAAAGTCCCTGACCTGGCTGAGAATCATACCGGGGGCCTCTGGGTAAGAGGCAGGCTACATGTGGGAAAAGTACTTTGAGACCCTTCCACCTAACACACACCATAACAGCCTCAGTAAAGAATAGTGTAAAAATACCATGATACACATAGCTTAACAGTGAGATAGGAAAGGGGTAGGAGTGGGAAGAATGTGGTCATGGCCTTAATTAAGGTACAACCTCAGTATTTGCCTTATGTGAAAATGAGAAACCATGGAAAACCATTTTCAGGACTGCCAAGTGTGGGGTTTGAACCCACTATCTCCCAAATGAAAGCTCACAGCTGCGTGCCTCTAACCACATGGCCAACTCACTCGGTGACAATAGATTTAAACAGATATAACTCAGTGTTTGTTTATAATAACTGTTTATTAATATCAAGAGCTATTCATGAAATTAGAGGTTTGTTCTCAATTCTATAGAAATTAATCATTGTTAGGCTTATAATTGTTTAATTAAGAGGGTAAGGATAACACAGAGAATGCATTATATCTTAAAAGTTTTAGTATGGTATGTACTATCTTCTGTGAATCAATATTATTGCAATCTATCTTTCAATATTTTACATTTTTAAAATATACTAATAGTTAAATATTTTTAATAGTGTAAACAGTGTCTAATATTTTTTTGTTATACACTCTAATAAAAATAAGGTTCATTTCAGAAAATGTACTTTGAAGTAAATATGTAGAGCAACTGAAATCGGGAGGTTGTGGGTTCGGATCCCACTGGTGTCCGGTTGGCCATTTTTGTTCTGTATTAACATCTCTTCAACATGCACTATATATGTAATACACGACCTAATAGGTTGAAAGTCAATTTTGATTAAATATGTCTTAATTTTATTGTCTATTCCCAAAAATAATTTTCTCTTCATTTTTACTGTGATTCATTTGAAACTAATTTTGTCATCTAATATTGTCATAATTGAATAACTGTTTACACATCCAAAAGCAAAGCTATTCACAATGGCTATAAACTTGTGACATTTTGTCACCTAATAATCAATCCAAGTGTAGGATATCTACGTTAGTTTTTCTCATAGTCATACTGGTAACAAACTCTTCACTTAACCTGTGTTCTTTGTCAGTATTCATGCTAGTTGGCTTTTGATGCTTGTTCAGTATTGTGTAACTGTACCAAGATCCTGGATCCAACACAGAGAAGGTGATTTTAAGAATGATCTCTTTCACATATTTTAAAGACATCCTTCCGTAAGCACAACTCAAAATAACATTTACAATATTAAGAAATTGTAGTTATCTTAATTGTATGCACACCTATATGACTTGTAATCATAAAATAAACATTGTGATTGTACCAATGAATTATTGCAGGCTGACAGTGGTGGTCCCCTAATGATTGGTGAAAATGATCAAATGACAGTGGTGGGTGTAATCTCAACTGGAATTGGCTGTGGACGGTACAGACTGCCAGGTATCTATACTCGTCTCTCAGAGTATGTACCATGGATACAAAGTATACTGCAATCAACTGTAATCTGAAGACCTATAGGTTGAATATTGTTTTCTTTATCATGGAACAGAAATAAAAGAAAATATTGTCCACATAAGACTGCTAAGTTAGGAAGTATGAGACAAATAAAACAATGAACTTTCGAATGACAATGAATAAAAATATGTAACCATATAATGAGACTGAAAATTAACAAGAAAACTAAGTAACATGGTCAGTGAATAAAGGAAAGTATGAAAACCTTGCAACTAAATTTCACTTCTTCTGCTGAAGTTCATGAAATCAGAATTTTAATCACAGTCTAATGCAAGAGAAGCAAATTAACATGAGAGACAGTACTGCAAAGCTAGCTCAACATGTTTCTTGGTCTCTTGTTATAAGTAAAACGTTAGCGACAGCTTAATATACCTACTTAGTTTGTAAATACATAGAAAATTAAGTCCTGATCTTTAGAATAGTGTACCTAAATTTGTAACTAGAATATAAAATGCAATTTCCAGTGAAAACAAAAAACTCCTAACATTTTGAAGAGGCAGCGTAGTGACAAAAGGGATGAGTGACTTACTGAAGAATAGATATTATAGAAACCCATGCAGACAAAAACTTTTACATTATTCATTTTTCACAGTTAATTCCCAAATTATGTATGAATTCAAATAGAATTCCAAAGCAAGCTTGTTCTGTATACTGTACATGCACTCCTTATTAAGTCATTCAATCATTCTGTCTTTCATCAATAATTGAAAGGGTGCTGAATACATTACTCAATAATTTCAGTTTCCTTTCTTCTTCATTTTTTTAAATATTTTCTTCTAGAAATCATCCTGTATTTATCACGGTTCTGTATACTTTAATATAGTGGAAGACTTAAAGAGAAACAAATATGACTTTGTACCTAGGGAAAGAAAAATCTTTGAATTTTGTTAATATGACTGTGTCATTTTTCATGTTTTCTCTTCTAACGGCTCCTAATGTTATCTCAATGTGATATCCTATTCCATAATATTCATTTACCATATTTTAAGAAGTTATGTTTTTAATTTATTAAAATATCTTCATTTTAATGAAGTACAGCAATTCTAGTCAGAAGTGCCAATATTAGTAATATTTAATTTATATTTGTACCATAATGAGTTGTTGAAACTGTTATGTATATTAAATGTATTGATATATTAATACACACTGTTATCAGAATAATCCTTTTCATTTATTTATCAACACTATGTATCCCCTTTACTACATCTGAATGAAGATGATGATTCCTTTCAACAATTTCCATTCTAGTATGTCTACCAAGTGAGTTGACTATCTGGTTGTAACAGAATTAAACTAAGAAAGAAAGTAGGTACCAATTAAATATTATTCAATAAAATTCTAGTCAAAATGCCTACATATTGCGATGTCTCCAAGTCAACAGTTCACATAACAATACTAAGAGTTTATATAAAATTCTATCACATTCCCCTCCCCACTTTTAATTTAGAATGTAATCCTTCAGATAGGCTGATAATCTGCAATCACTGGCAGGTAGATCTCGACACAGGTCGACCTTCAGAATGTCCTGGTTGATCATCCTGGGTAGATCTAGAAGCAGTAATATATGTTCACATTTCTTGGGGTCCATATGCAGGGCATGTTGAAGTCGAGAAGATTGGCGGTGAGCCTCTTGTATGAAGTGAGCTCTGAATGCTCAGTGATTTTCTGTCTCCAGGTGAAATTCTAAAACTGATATGATATTTATCCAGAGGTAATGACAGTTGCTCTCCCCTAGGTTCAAGATGTCTGAGGGATACAGTCACTTCTTGTCCAGTAGCTAAATGCATGAGCGCATGACTGAGATTCACTCCAAATAGGTCAACTTCATCAACAAAGGGTTGGTATTTAGAAGCTATGGTGTGATGGCACGTAAAGACTTTCCATGGAGTTGTTAGCCAAACTGGAAATGAGAATCCATTTGGTGACCATCTCAGATGTTTGAACCTGTATTTGTGAGACACTATGTTACAGTAGTTGAGGTGCAGAAGAGTGAACAAATGTAGTGTACAGCATCTGATAGAACAGTTTGTCACTGATCTCATGAGATCTGATTGCAAGCATAGTTGTCTTCACAATATTATTTCATTATACCATTCAAATTATCCATTGTCCCATGGCTGTACCATACCGTATACCGGTACACAGAAAGTTATTGGCTTCTCCAGATATTAACAAAGATCTTCAAACAGATTGAATGTATGAGGGTAATCCAAAAACTGTAAAGAGGTTTTGAAAATGCTTGATTACTGATGTATCTTAACATGCAAAAGCAGAAGAAAATAGTGCAAATTCATCTACAACCATGAGTAGATGACAATTTGTAAATACAGAAGGAAGTGGGCCTATAAATCAATACTTAAGATGCTAGAATGGGGATGTAGATTTAATCAGTTTACCCTCAAACAGTGTTAAATGAAACTTCGTCTGACAGCTGCTTGTGACCTACATTTTAACTCGCAACACAGCTGACAGCTGCTTGTGATATTCCTAACATTGTAAGCCAAACAGGAAAGATTCTTATCGCAAATATAGTGGTATAAACACACAACTTCTGTGGCAAAGAGTTGCATGAAGCTGATCCAAAAATAAATGAACAGATTCTTAAAAGAGAGTCAGCTGCCAAATTATCTTTTCCTGGTTGATATAGAATATCATAATGAAAATCAGATAATTTAAGCACCATTGTAAAATCTTCTCATTTTTGATCTTACTTGAAAGTTTACAATTGAACATAAGAGACCAACTGCTGGTCGGTAATGAGTAATGAGTTTAAACTGATAACCCAGCAAAAAATGGTCACCAGTATCTCAATAACTCAACGACTGCATATGCTTCTTCCTCAATAGCAGAATGATTTTTCCCTGAAGCCAACAGTATCCCAGAAAAGTATGCAACTGGTCTTCAATCAATCACTACTGATCTGCATTTAGGGCAGTCGCCCAGGTGGCAGATTCCCTATCTGTTGTTTTCCTAGACTTTTCTTAAATGATTGCAAAGAAATTGGAAATTTATTGAACATCTCCGTTTGTAAGTTATTCCAATCGCTAACGTCCCTTCCTATGAACAAATATTTACCCCAATTTGTCCTCTTGGATTCTAGCTTTACCTTCATATTGTGATCTTTCCTACTTTTAAAGACACCACTCAAACTTATTCATCTACTGATGTCATTCCACGCCATCACTTCACTGACAGCATATAACATACCATTTAGTCGAACAGTTTATCTCCTTTCTCCCAAGTCTTTCCAGCCTAAACGTTACAACATTTTTGTAACACTACTCTTTTGTCAGAAATCACTCAGAAAAAATCGAGCAGCTTTTCTTTGGATTTTTTCCAGTTCTTGAATCAAGTAATCCTGGTGAGGGTCCCATACACTGGAAACATACTCTAGTTGGGGTCTTACCAGAGACTTATATGACCGAGATTGATAGCTGCAGTCGCTTAAGTGCGGCCAGTATCCAGTATTCGGGAGAGAGTGGGTTCGAGGCCCACTGTCGGCAGCCCTGAAGATGGTTTTCTGTGGTTTCCCATTTTCACACCAAGCAAATGCTGGGGATGTACATTAAATAAGGCCATGGCCACTTCCTTCCCACTTCTAGCCCCTTCCTGGCCCATCGTCGCCATAAGACCTAACTGTGTCGGGGTGACGTAAAACAACTTGAAAAAAAAAAAAAAGCCTTATATGCCCTCTCCTTTACAGCCTTACTACACCCCCTAAAGACCCTTATAACCATGTGCACAGATCTGTATCCTTTATTTACAATCATATTTATGTGATTACCCCAGTGAAGATCTTTCCTTATATTAATACTGAGCTGTCGATGAAGAAATGGCGTAGAAGGATATTAGTAGCTGAATAAGTTTCAATTGAGGTTTTGAAAGCAGGAAAGATTATAAGAAGAAGATTATGTTCGAATTCAAGAGGACAAACAGGGACAAGTATTCATTTATAGGAAATGGAATTAGGAATTCTTTTTTAATCATTTACAAAAAGACAAGGTAAACAACTGATAGGGAATCTGCCACCCGGGCAACAGTCCTAAATGAAGATCAGTGGTGACTGATTCATTCATTGAAGTCGCAAATAAAATTCTAATGATTTGTACTTTACATTTTAATCAATAATTTTTAGAATAATTAGTACTTACCTTGTGTACTTACAGGACATGCTGCTGCATATAACATCAATATCATATGGCTAGTACAAGGATTAATGGAATGTAAGGATCTATGGATCTCTGACTACACACAAGAATATTAATGAATGATAAGAACAAAATGGGACAATACACTGTACTTTAATACTAAGAATTCAAGGCACTTCTTGAACAAGGACAAGCTGGTACACCTGAGAGTACAAAATGAGATCAAAATAGCACAGCACTAAAAATGTTATCACTTTAAGGAATTGCAGTAGAATTGCAATTACTGATTTCTGTTTAAAAAAAAAAAAAAGAATTCTACATAGTATAAAGAACAAAAACAGTTCTGAATTGATTGTGAAATACATTTCTCACGTCTACATCAAAATTTCTAAACGATTTTTCAATAAAGTAAATACATTCCCAGTGCTATGCAATGATTTTGAACCCATCAATTTACTTTGATCTGGAGGCAGATGTCCAAGCACAGTACAAGTGGCAAGTTTTTGTATATATATAAAATACACCAAATATTTTATCTACAATAAAGATTCTGCATAACTGTTTTAGGTACACACATGTTATGACTAACTCAGGAAAAATGCTCTACAAAATTTGACTGCTGTCAGTTGAAAGTGAGGAGGTAAATAATAATCTAAGTGATTTAAAATGACTTCCTAGAGTCAAACTATTTATCTCCTAAAAATTATGCTGTCCAATTAGCAGCACAATAGGCAAGAAAAACAGCTGCCATTCTTCTCAGTATTTAGCACCACATTGATAGTCTTCGCTCTCATGCAAAAACATTTATAATAGGCCAATAAATATTATCAATTTTTCCAATCTATACACATTAAAACTCATTTATATTTTTCTTTAGAAGTGATTTTTCCATTAAAGCTTTTTATTTCTACAAATCTACCATTTCATTGGCCAATTAAAAAATCAGCAAAATTATATCTGAATCATATTTGAAAGCATATTCTTTAGCATATCTAATACAACCGTAATACAATGCTGACCACTTATTTCAAAATAGGAGAACAAATTGGCTTTCTACTCGACATCCAACTTAGGTAGCTTGAACCTAACATCATTAAACATATAATGAACGTTTAAATATATAGATTATATGATGTTATAACATTTACTTAAGAGTTAGCATAAACAGACACTACAGATTACATATGAAGGCATGCAAGGATGAATTTATCAAGGAAATGTCTTTCTACAGCCTTCCATTAAGGCTGTTACATGGTAACTCCCTCAGTTTGGAAATAATCAAACAACAGTTGATTTTTATAAACTGATTCTTTGTTGAGGGAGATGGCACGAGGTAATCATGATGGTCAATGATTAAGTTTTTAAACCATTAACTTGCATGATAAGGCAGCCACTAATGGAGCCTCCAACCCTTGGCAAAATATAAATATATTTATTGCTTCTCTTAAAACAAGAGAAGGTGGGAGCTCTACGTCCCAGGCTCAAATTCCTGGTATCCTTCAGCACCCGTGAAGATAACATCCACCCAAATGCGCATTGCCTCTGCACTAGGTGCCATCAGATGGAATGTCCTCTCGATGGTCTTCACTACAAATGTCAAATGTGGATGTGGAGATTTGACGGAGTTCAAGTGGTCCACGTATACTTCTTCAATAGACTAGAACAGAGAAGAGTTAACATTAGGTCTTTATGGTCTACAGTACACTTAGCACTATTGGCAGTTTGGCTGTAAAGACTTTTCCTAAAACTAATAGCTTATGTCAGAATAACAATTAAAAGAACTTAAAACTGAATTCATAATTTCCATTGATATTTTTGTTATTGTATTAATGTCACACTGATTTAGTTAGGTCTTTTGGCAATGATGGGATAGGAAAGGTCTGAGACTAGGAAGGAAGCAGCTGTAGCCTTAATTAAAGTACACCATTCCATTTGCCTGGTGAGACAATAGGAAACCATGGGAAAACCATTTTCAGAGCTGCCAATGGTGGGATTCATACCCAATATCTCCCAAATGCAAACTCATAGCTATGAGACCCAAATCACGTAGCCAACTTGCTTAGTTTCCAATTACCTTCACTCAACTCACTGCCAGTATCTGAATTTGAAGGTACTGTGGTCTCGCTATAACTCTGCCACTTTGCTACATCACTACTTCTGGGAAAGGGATAACGACTGTACCAGCCTCGGAAAAATAATTTCTTTATTTCATCCGGCATGACACACCTGATGAAGAGTCACTACTAGACTAAATCGGCCATCGTTAAATACTCTTGGGCCCCACAATGTGGAGGAATATCATCTGAACAAAAATAGAAGCACTGACAGCAACTAGTCCCTTCACTTTCTTAGAAATGCAATGGTCAATCAGCAGCAATGGAGATATGTGAGGACAGTAACACCATTCATTTTCTGGAAGCAAAAACCTCTTCACAGGCATTTCTGATGTCTTTTAAGATTATCAGTCTTCTGAAAAGAGATGATGCAATGGACAAGGACACACCATTGACAAATGCAACATCTGTACACTATGCTGGACTAAGCACCAATTCTATCTCATCTAATTCCTGGAGTTTCTGGGTTAATCTTGCTCGATGTGCTGGAATGATGTCTTGTTGCAATATATCAGGTGGTCCACCAGCCACTTGCGATGTAGGTTTATGCATCCCACCGCTTTTATTACAATAATGAAATACATCGGTCGCTCTCCCTAATCCAGGGTAATATAATGAGATGTGTGGTTACAGGCTAGAAGACAGCAGGAATTGTGAGCGCCACTATTAATTCAATATAGGTACCTCAAATGAACTCATAAAGTGAGCACAGATATGAAAAACGCGTACCTTATACAGACCAGGAGCAGGTATTGTATAAGCTGAAAACTTTGCACTGCATGTCAAACCTCGCAGTAGCTCACATGAAAAGGATGCGGTGGGAGATGTGATAGTGGACAGTGCTCGAAGGTTCAAATCCCACGCAAGTATTTTTTATTATTTTTTTACTGCCAATTGCCTGCGATGTGGTAAGGTTGCCTCCTAGAGAGTTCCACAGACTGATTTATTTACTGGCCCTGTAAAGGGCCATATGTATCATTGCATAGGATATAGAGCTGGGTTGATTGAGAATGAGGAGGTGATGATCTATGGCTTGGACACAGGCAACCAATTCGCTACGTCATACATGTTCCAAGCTTCATAGACCCAGGTAGGGCAAAGTGCGCTACTGGAACCATAACAACATGCTATGGCAGGTAGGTATGTAGCTGCAGGAAATCCTCTCCTTCAAGGCAAGTCACAACACAACACAACACAACACAACACAACACAACACAACACAACACAACACAACACAACACAACACAACACAACACAAAGCTTATTCACTGCCTTGTGATGCATTCCACTGATGAGTATGTGGATATGTTACTCCTCTATGGAAAAGTTAGACAGAGTGCTTGCAAGCACAATGCCTGTATCAAGAGCACTATCCAGATAGAGGACAACTGACAAGCATGACATTTCGGAGAGTGGAAAGATGTCTATGGGCTACTGCATCACTGGGAAGGACACAGCCTGTTCGAGATCATCCCGTAACATCTACTCACAGTGAAGAGATTGTGCTGGATGCTATCCGGCAAAATCCTCACACTAGCACACAGGCCACTGCACAGGAGACAAAAACACCAATTATATGTTGTGTGTATATTGCACACCCAGAGGTCTCAATCGTACCATCTGCACTTACACCAGGAGCTCCATGGTTGGGTGACGTTTTGTCAATGGACCCTACAGCATCTGGACACTGATCCTGCCCTTTTAACGACTATCTTATGTACAGACATAGCGCGGCTACACAACAATGGAACCATTAATTGCCATAATATGCATTATTGGAGTGTGGCTAATCCCCACTGGGTACGACAAGCAGCTTTTCAGGTACAGCAGGGCATAAAGATACGGTGTTGCCTTGTGGGTGATCACCTCATTGGTTCCCATTTCTTTGAGGGGCCTCTCATGAGAGAACATTATCTGCAGTTTCTCCAAAATGAACTACCACCGTTCTTGGAACATGAGTCACTCCTTGACCACTGCAGAATGTGGTTTCAACATATGGTGATCGTGCGGAAACATCTCCCTGCGACATATCCTGTTGAATGGCCCGCCGGATAAACCCTGGATTTTTCTGTGAGTCAATGTGAAACAACTGGTGTAAGTACAGAAGCCGGCCAATCCTGGTCACCTTAGACAGCTCATCACCAAAACATGCTGATCCAATGCACTGCAGATGATGCAGTGTGCCAGACAGTCCTTATAACAACACGTGCTGCTCTGTATCGACCATGGAGGTCATCAATTGGAGCAGGTGCAGTGTCAAACGACTAGATAACTGAAATCATGTCACACGATTCCTAGCCTCTTCCAACCCAGCTCCATACCATATGCCACCATAACAATGGCCCTTTTCACAGCCACCAAGCTCGATAGCTGCAGTCGCTTAAGTGCGGCCAGTGTCCAGTAAACAGGAGATAGTGGGTTCGAACCCCCACTGTCGGCAGCCCTGAAGATGGTTTTCCGTGGTTTCCCATTTTCACACAAGGCAAATGCTGGTGCTGTACTTTAATTAAGGCCACGGCTGCTTCCTTCCCACTCCTAGCCACTTCCTGTCCCATCGTCGCCATAAGACCTATCTGTGTCAGTGCGACGTAAAGCAACTAGAAAAACTTTTCACAGCCAAATAAACAAATCAGTCTGTGTAAACTAATAAGTATGCAACTTTGCCACATCACAGGCAACTGGCTGTAAAAAAATATTGCATGGGATTTGAACCTCCTAACTCTCTAGCATTGTTCACTGCCGAGTGAGCTAACATTTACATCATATGAGCAAATTCAGTAGTTCATTATAGCGAGTACGGCGTTATAATGATAACCCTATTATAACAACAGTTTTCGTCCCTTCAAAATTCCTATATTAAACTGTGTATTATCCTTCCGTTATGGCGAGAGCCCTATCACTGATCCATCCAATTACAAGCAATTAAGCAAGCACGATTTTTCCGTTACCAATTTTTATGCACCCAGTGATTATACTGCAAGTAATCGATCACTTTCGGTATAGTTTCCTCGCAATGTCTAATAGCGAGCTCTCTTGTCGACATTCGAAGGTGATAAAGATGTTGGAGTCGATCGGAGTTATACCCGTTAACTGCTGTTTCGTTAAGAAGATTAGAAATGAAAGAGGAGAACATGTTTCCGTAACAAATACAAATGTGGTTGATAGCAGTTGTTAACTCATTAGAAATACAGGCTGAAGTAAACGATTGCATAATTTTAATGTTATATACGGATATTACCCCTAGAGGGTGCATCCCTAGGTGGCGGATAGGGGAACCCTACAATTCAGTAGAGTGGTTGAAATACCCAATACAACCCACGGACCAACAGGCAGCCCAGTTCCTGAGGGCTTTAAAATACTGGGACACCCTCTCTCCAGGGGTCACGAATATGGAGGGCCCAAGCCCAGGGTATGGGTGAAGACCCCAGCGGCATCAGTGGCAGAGAAGGTTGACTCTGGTATGGCATTGGTGGTGGAAGAGGGAAACTTGTAGTGCCTGTACTCCAGAGGAGTGGCTACAGAAGGCGTCTGTACTCCAGTGGAGCAGTCTAGAATAACACCTGGCAGTAGGTATAAAATGCCTTTGGGAGTGGCGAACCCATCATAATAATAGCTTATATATGGTATGGTACTAGGAAATCAACCTCAGAAAAGGCTAGAGCGTCCGCTGTGACGTGCAGTTCTCAGGGTACTGGGGGAACTGTGAGAAATGGGCGACCTGCAGCCAACATTAAGACAGCAACAGCACATCTTATGACCCTCACAGGAAAGGTGGAGGAAGTAGTATATTTCATGGAGAAGAAGGTGGAAATGATGGGTCTGAGTGGAGTGAAAGCGAAAGGTAACGGAAGGAAGAAATTGAGGAAAGGATACACATTATACTGGAGTGGTGACCAAGAGGCAATAAACGGAGTGGGGCTAATCAATTTGAAAAAATTGGAGGAGTATGTTGAAGTGGTAGAATATGTTAGTGACAGAATAATGAAGATTAGACTAAAGATGAAGAATGAAGTGATGAACTTCATATAAGTGTATGCACCACAGATGGGAAACAGGGAAGAAGAAATTGAAGGGTTCTTGGAGAAAGTAGAAAGAGAAATTTCAGATGTGGATTAAGGGAGATCTGAATGCACAGGTCGGAAACGAGAGACAAGGAAAGGAAGAAGTCATTGGACCATATGGATGTGGGAAAAAGAATCGTAAAGGAGAGGAACTAGTGGACTTCTGTGAAAGGAATGGACTTATAGTGGGGAATACATTGTTTCAAAAGAAAAACAGCAGGAAAATTATAAGATATGGGTGGGGTGACAGAAGAACAAAATTAGTAATTGATTACTTTTTGGTGGAAAGGACTAATCGCAGGAAGTTGATGGATGTGACAGCTTTACCAGAAGCATTTGATGAGGGCCATAGAGTTGTGGTGGCAAAATTATGGTTGGAAAAAATGGAAAAACTAAAGGAGATAAGCAAAATAAAAGTATGGAAATTGAAAAACAAAAATGTACAGGAAGATTTTCAGGAGAGATTGAAGCAACAAATCCCAGTTATTGAAGTGGAAAATGTAGAAGAGGAGTGGGCCAATTTTAAAAAGGCATTTGTTAGTGCAGCAGAGAGTGCTTGTAACAGGACATCTACAAGAGTGAAAGAAAAGGAGACACACTGGTAGAATGAGGAAGTGAGGAAAGTGGTGAAAGAAAAGAAGACAGCCTGGCAAGAATGGAACTGCGATCAAACAGAAGAAAGCAAAAGGAAGTATCTCAACAGTAAATAGACATGTAAGAAGGTGGTAGGAGAAGAAAAGAAGGAGAGTTGGGAAGAATTTACACAAAAATTGAAAGCGGATGTATGTGGCAGTAAAAGGATGCTGTTTGGACTTATAAGAAGTATAAGGACAGAAAGAGTTACCACAAAGCTAGAGAAAAAGGAAGATGGGGAATTGTTAACACACTCAGAAGAGATACGAGAGAAGATGGAAGGAGTATTTTGATAAGCTATTGAATGTGAACAACTGTACAGGGGAGATAGAAGCAATACAGTGTGAGGACTCAACAACAGAGGATGATATAACAATGTGAGAGGTGGAGTTAGTGGTACAAAAGATGAAGATGGGAAAAGCAACAGGGATGGATGAAATCAGTGTGGAAATGATAAAGGCTGCTGGACCTGTTTGTATGCAATGGTTGTACTGACTACTAAAGTGTATATAGAAACACAAATGTGTACCAAAAAACTGGAAAAGGGGATAATAATAATACCAGTGTTTAAGAAAGGGGACAAGAAAGTTTGTGGTAACTATAGAGGAATCACACTTATATCGCAGGTAGTTAAAATAATGGAAAGGATATTAAACAGAAAAATGAGAAGAAAGATTGAAGGAGAGTTACAAGAGGAACAATATGGCTTCATGAGTGAAAGATCTATAGTGGACCCAATCTTTAGCATGAGACAGCCGATGGAAAGGAACTGAGAATATGGAAAGTATCTGGTTATGACTTTCACAGATACAGAGAAGGCATATGATAGTGTCCCCAGAGAGACGGTTTGGGAAACCATGGTTGAAAAGAGACTCGGAAGAGAAATGTTAGAAATGGTGCAAGCAATGTACAATAACTGTGTTAGCAGAGTACAGACACCAGTTGGAAAGACAGGATGGTTTAGGAATAAGACTGGACTAAGACAGGGGAGTGCGCTGTCACCTCTTTTGTTTATTATGTTCATGGACAAAATTGTAAAGGAAACAAAGGAAGTCTATGGAGATAAAGAGATGAATATACTGCTATTTGCAGATGATGTCATGATCTGGGGAAAGAACAGCAAAGAAGTGCAACAACAAGTAGATATACTGAACGTAAAAATTGAAAAGTATGGCATGAAAATTGGTACAGAGAAAAGCAAAACTATGGTGATGTCGGGAGGGAAAGGCTAGGAAAGGGCACTGTGAAAATTGGAAGTCAAGAGTCTGGAAATTGTGGACAGCTTTAAATACCTAGGAAGTGAATAAATGCAAAATGCTACAGTGGACATGGAGATTAGCAGGAGTGTACAGGAGGACAATGCGTTCTACCAAAATGTAAGAAAATTTGTTTGGTCCAAAGAAGTACCGTTATGAATTCTCGCTATAATGCACTTCTACTCTAACTGAAATCACAGACAAGGCATTTTGCGGATAATGATATAATGTATAAAGTAATAAATAAATTACAGGGCAGTGAGTGACCGCAAAAAGACCACAAGGATTTTGTGAGATGGACAGCTGGCAATGGTTTAATGATAAATGGGGTGAAAAGTCAGGTTGTAAGTTTCACCAAGATAAAAAGTCCTCTCAGGTTTAATTATTGTGTTGATGGAGTGAAAAAATTCATGGTGATCATTGTAGTGCATAGGTGTTGGTTAATACAAGGGAAGATCTTCATTGAGGTAATCACTTTAATGGAATTGTACATAAAGGTTACAGATCTCTTCATATGGTTATGAGGATATTTATGGGTTGGAGGAAGGACGTAAAGGAGAGGGTGAATGAGTCACTCATAAGACCCCAGTTACAGTATGGTTCATGTGTATGGGACCCTCACCAGAATTACTTGTTTGAGAACTGGCAATGATCCAAAGGTAAGCAGCAGAATTTTTTCTAGGTGATTTCCGACAAAAGAGTAGGGTTATGAAAATGTTGCAAACTTTGTGGTGGGAAAACTTGGGAGTAAGGAAACAAGATGGTTGACTAATCGGTATGTTCTGTGTTGTCAGCAAAGAGATGACATGGAATGACATTAGTAGACAAGATGAATAAGCTTGAGTAGAGGGGTTTTTTTTTTTTTTTTTTTTGCTAGTGGCTTTACGTTGCACTCTCAGAGATAGGTCTTATGGCGACAATGGGATAGGAAAGGCCTAGGAGATAGAAGGAAGTGGCCGTGGCCTTAATTAATGTACAGCCTGGTGTGAAAATGGGAAACCACGGAAAACCATATTCAGGGCTGCCGACAGTGGGATTCGAACCCACTATCTCCCGGACGCAAGCTCACAGCCGCGCGCCCCTAACAGCATGGCCAACTCGCGCAGTAGTAGAGTTTTTAAAAGTAGTAAAGATCTTAATAAGAAGATAAGATTGGAATTCAAGAGGACAAATTGGGGAGAATATTTGTTTATAGGAAGAGGAATTAGGGATTGGAATAATTTACCAAGGGAGATGTACAATAAATTTCCAACTTTTTTGAAATCACTTATAACAAGACTAGGTAGACAACTAATTGAGAATCTAGCACCTGGATGTTGGCTCTACATACAGATCAGTGGTGAATGATTAATTGAATGTGTTTATTACTTTTTTTAATACTTAGACAATTACCAAATAGGCTTACTTTTCACATTCTGAAGTTATCTAACAATGGATTATGGACTATGACCACGACAGAGTACACACATGTGCTACACAGCTGTGGATAACATTGTCCATCCTATGCTTTTGACTAAGTAGATCCTCTGAGGAAATAAATATGCTCTATGTTAATATATGCAATTAACTCAGAGACAAGTGAACAGAACTTTTAAAGGAAAATACAGTACTTTTCAGCCAACCTAGAGTACTTTTAACAGAAACAAAAAAAATGTTTTGCATACATAGTCCATGATATTTAACACAGAAATGAACCTGAATCAGGGAAGTTCAATACATTTGTACTAATTCATACTCAACACGTGATAAATGAAAACATCTCTATATAAGATCACATCAGAGGTTTCTCAGTTAGAGATTTTCACATTTATCTTCAGAACATTAATATTGGTGTAGCATGCACCCTTGCTTGAATCTATCTTGGCATACTGGCCACAAGGTCATCAATTCATTCTTGTTCTGATTTGTCCCAATCATCACAGGTGATGCAGATTATGTGTTTGTTCAGGGTGTCTGTGAATAACTCATTTAGTTTATCCTAGACATAATCAACGGGGAATAGAGAGGCCACCCAATTTACCTTCAACAAAGTTATTAAATGACAAGTGCACGATGGACACTCTAACTAAGCGACTTCCCTTGTTGTCAATCTCACTTTACAAAAAGTGAATACGATCACATATTGATAACGTCAATGTGCTTCTTTCCACCAGAGACTTTCATTACACTGTTCATTAAGATGAAGTCTTCTCAAAAATACTGAAATTGATTGGAGAATGTAGTTTCTATACCTGTTGGTGTTACAATAGTAATTAACGGCTTGATAAAAAAATGAAGAATGCTAACTCCCCCCCTCCACCACCACCACTACCACCACCACCACCAACAACAACAACAACGGACTCGTATCAAAATGCCTGGGCATTAGAACATACAACATACACACTTTGGAACATTTAGTGTGTCCTGAACAACCTCAGGAGGTAGACAGCGATCGTGTGTATTATCACTCCAGATCATCCACCTTGCCACCTTGCTGCACAATGTTCGATAAAGAATAAGAGATATGTAGTATTACTTAATTCCCTACAAACACATTGTCTGCAATCATCTGAATTCAGACGTTTGAGACATTCATTGCTAAACAGCATCCAATGCAATTTCTGAGGAATTCATTCAGCTGCTACAGGAAGGGAAGCACATGCAGTCGCAAAATTTCCCAGATGTACCTCAGCATCAAGAGTGTTCCGTGGGTTACTATCAGAGATGACAGTGATTCAAAAACATGTCATCCTACACTAAGATATCACCAATTCTGGGGATGTGATGCTCCACAATTAACCTTATTTATGTGTGCTGCCCAGAACATCTGCATACTCAGATTCAGATACAAACCATATCCACGCAAAACTTGGATTCATGACTTAACACCCCTCATTGTCAATCTGCAAGCAGCCATGACACTCGCTCATGACAGGAACTAAAACAAGCCCATAACAGATGAGGTTTTAAAGGGATATATATATATATCCCCCCACTCTCTCTCTCTCTCTCTCTCCAAAATTGTTTCCGAGCTCCTTCATAAAAATAACCTCAGAAAACCCAGTTACTGCAGTAAATAACACAAAACACCATTTTTCATATCAACATGCTGTGAACACTCATTTTACCTGGAAGTAGGCACCCCCTCGTGGTTTCTTCTCTGAACGATCTGTGTAATACATGAGGGTCCGTTTAATACGATCGAACACAAACCAACGTTTGTTCCAGTGGTGAAACTTAGAACCCATCTTCTGCAGGTAACCTCGACATGAGGTAGAATCAATGGTGACATGTGGACACAGTTCAATCTGGTGGCCAGCAGATTCAATGTGATGACGGAGATTCAGGTTCTCACTACGGATGGGCAGGTAGCGAGTCAATGGACGTTGCTGCTGTAAAAAAAATCCATACCCAGATTAATTTTTGATCATATAAATACAATGGAAATAGATATGATGATAATTATGATTGCAGCAGTGGTAATGACAAAATACAAATGAGTTAAGTCAGAGAAAGAAGCAAATAAAAGATTAAAAAGCAGCAAACCATTTTGTGTATCGTTCACAATAAATAATAATAATAATAATAATAATAATAATAATAATAATAATAATAATAATAATAATAATAATAATAATAATAATAATAAATAATTACTGCTCTTTTTAACCAGCAAAACAAAAGCACCAAAAGTATTCATGAATATTAATTTGTCAACCCTGTCAGCATGTTATCACCATCAAAAATTGGCCTGGATGAACACTGGCCTGCTTATATCATGGTTTCTTGAGCAGTTAAATAGTATTTAAAGGCAGAACAACTCGCAGTGCATGCCCTTTTGTTGTTGGATAATGTGCCATTGCATCCATGTGAACAGGGACTAGAAAAGGGGAAAATAAAAGCTGTATTTCTTCCATCCAGTGTCACTTCTCTCATCAAACCTGTGAATCACAGGGCAATTGGATGGCTAAAGAAGAGATATCACCAGAAATATCCTACGCTTTTTTTTGTGTGCTAATTTGCTTTACGTCGCACCGACACAGATAGGTCTTATGGCGACGATGGGACAGGAAAGGCCTAGGAATGGGAAGGAAGCGGCCGTGGGCTTAATTAAGGTACAACCCTAGCATTTGCCTGGTGTGAAAATGGGAAACCACGGAAAACCATATTCAGGGCTGCCGACAGTGGGATTCGAACCCACTACCTCCCGGATGAGATCTCACAGCTGCGCGCTCCAAACCGCACGGCCAACTCGCCCGGTAAAGAAATATGCCACATACACTTTAGACAGAAGACAGAAGAGAGAGGAGACCTTTGTGAGGCAATGGCATTTTTAATTTATTGAAACAGGAACCACCCGTTGATCGAACTGGGAACTGCATGGCGTGTTTCATCAGTTTAAATTGTGCGCGTTGTGGACTGTGATGCAACGCTTCCTGCTAGCGAGCTCGCTCCAGCTTGCTAAGGCACGATCACGACGTCCCGGAACATGTGGCCCACACATTAGAGAGAATCATCTGGAAGCTTTTTTATATCTCCACTTACTGATGGAATATCAACAAATGGATAACAAGACCATATAGCTGGTGATAACAAATAGCCAGTGTTCAAGTTTCAAGTTGATAGCTGTATTATTTGACGATATATTGAGATTTTAAAATATCAGGTAATATCAATGAAGTTTCCACTGGTGGTGTGGTGGTGATTATTGTTTTAAGAGGAAGTACAACTAGGCAACCATCCTCTATATAACACTAATCAGAGAGAAAAATGGAAGGGGTCCGACACTTTGAAAAATGAAGGTATCGGCCAAAGGAAGACAAGGGCCACGAAGGGCGTGAAAATGAAAGACTCCCTAGCCCTCGCAAACCTAATAGCGTCGGGGTCGGAAAAGAACAAGAGTTGACCAAGGGAGGTCGGATAGGATAGATGAAAGTGAGGAGCCTGGCACAAGTAAGTGGAAGCAATGCCAGGACTCAGCTGGGGGGCCCCGTGGTCGCCAACCCACGCTCCAAATTTCAGAGCCCCTGGGGTGTGAAGTTTCCACTCAGGGTCAAGCTCTGGTATACAAGGCGAGCCTAAAATCTCAAACAACACAGTGACCGACAGCAGGAACTGGTGATTGTCTGCTGCATGAGGTTGTGCCGGCAACTGAGTGACTTAACTTAGTGCGTGAGTGCCAAGTTCCAAACTTCGAACTCGGTACTGGTGAGGTTTGGTCTAGAACTTTAACTCTGACAGCGGTACAACTCTAAAGTTTTCCGTCCTTTCTAAAGGACTCATGTAGAGCATTCGAACACTTAAACATTTTGTGTGATCTACTTATAAACACAAGTGCCATACGTTGGACATTTTTAATTTATGCCATGTGCTATAGAACTTGCTTGTTGCTTGTTGTTTTAAGGGGCCTAACATCGAAGGTCATCGACCCGTGCTATAGAACAGTCAACAAAACTTATAACTTAATGAGACAAATTTATGTGTAGAATTTCTGCAAGTAACCAACTAGTTAGGACTTTGTTTATAGAAGTTACGTGCATATTAGTTCACGCAATGGGACATAGACTGTGAAATCGAATATTAACCCTTCTTGGTGCTAGATTAACAGTAAACTGTTTCCTTAAGGGAACATAGACTGAATATCACAACATCATCATGTATGAAGTGGAATGCATAGACTCTGCTTAAACTTTTCAAACTGCTTTAAAACTTACAGTCGGAATATAGTAGTGCATACTGCATTCAGTGTATCGTGAAGGTTCGATCACCTTATTAATTGAAACCTTGGTTCAAAATCACTCCGAACATTAGACTTGCTAATTAGGAACAGACAGTGCTATTTCATTCAAAGTGGCATGTGCATTTGACACCACATGCATAATTCAACCACCCGCATCATCATGTGAACTTCTGTCGATGGAGCCATGGTAGCTTCGGGGAATGCGTGGTGATGGTGTTTCAGTAATGGTATTCCTGATCGCTGGTGGACATGGTGCTACGGATCTGTGAGGACACAGACAAATGGAGTCAGCGCTTCAAAAAAGGTGATATACATTTGTGTTATTAAAGAACAGTATGAACTGCGACTTATCATTTAATTTTCTAGTCTACAAGTCACTTTTAATCTTCAAGCAACTTTTTCTTATAGTGACTTTCAATATGAATTCCAAACTCATAAGTGATTTCCAATTTATCGAATAACAACATTATAAAGCCAGTGTAGTATTAAGTCAGACCAATGAACTTCTTAATGAGTGAGGACTTCGAAGAACATTTATAGCACAATTGAGATTTAACCACTCCATAAAATAACTTTCCAGTGAATTAGAACTGTATTTATTTCAAAAAACATTGACCAATTAGTTGTTTCAAGAGTGAACCTTGGTTAGTTTCTATAATTTTGAATTGAGCATTTGAAACTTCAAGAATGAACTTTACTTTACTAAAATTAAATGTTTATCACTAGTGAAATTTAACATCAAGAATGAACTCTATCTGGTTTTTAAACATCAAATTTTGATACCAGTTCAATTTGATAATGATTTAATAAAGCCACAGGGAGCCCATTTACATTTGCTAACATTAATAAAGTTTATGTGGCCCGTATATGCAATGTTTATTCCCTCTCTGTACACTCTCCTGATCTAAAAGCGCATGTGCCCTGCGTACTTCTCATGCTCCATTACACGCATAACTTAGTGCGTGTCAGTTATGGGTACAATATACGGTAATATAAAGGATGCTATTTACAAATTGCTGAGACTTGTGAAGAAATGAAAGCATCAACACGTGATAAATCCTAGCATAAACTTTGGCCAACAATTGTAGGTGAAATTCATGAAAATGACGCGCGCACACACACACACACACACACACACAGACTGCTATGCCTTTTAGCATTCAGTCTGCAAGCCTCTGCGAATTTATTAACCTCAACCACAATCTTCTATTTGTAACTAGTTATGTGGCCTTGTTTAGTTCTATACCTCTTATCATTAAATCACCAGAAACTAAGTCTAACCATCATCGTCTTGGTATCCCACTGCTTCTCTTACCCTCCAATACAGAGTCCATTATTCTCCCAGGTAACCTATCCTCCATTCACCTCACATTATCCCACCATGGAAGCCAGTTTATGCACCCATACAGTTAATTCTGAACTTATCCTTTGTTTCCTCATTCCGAGTCCCCTTCTGCCGTTGTTCCCACCTGCTTGTACCAGCAATCATTCTCACTACTTTCATGGCTGTTATTTCATCTAACTTATGAATAATATGCCCTGAGTCAATCCTGCTTTCACTACCGTAAAAGCAAAGTTGGTCTGAAAACAGACCAATGTAAAGATAGTTTTGTCTCAGCATTGACTTCCTTCCTGCAGAATACTGTTGCTCACAACTGCGAGCTCACTGCATTAGCTTTACTGCACCTTGATTCAATCTCACGTACTATATTACCATCCTTCGAGAACACACAGCCTAAATACTTGAAATTATCTACCTGTTCCAACTTTGTATCACCAATCTAACATTCAATTCTCTTGGATTTCTCACCTACTGATATCAATTTGGTCTTCGAAAGTCTAATTTTCATATCATACTCTTTGCACCTATTTTCAAGTTCCAAGATATTAGACTACAAGCTTTCAGCACACTCTGCCATTAAGACCAAGTCGTCAGCAAAATCCAAACTGTTTACTACATTTTCACCTAACCCATGTAAATTATGAACAACAAAGGTGAAAGATTAGGCCATGTTTAACCCCTGTATGTCCCTTGAATGAAGAACTCATTCTACCATCAGTTCTCACTGCAGCCCAATTGTCAACATAAATGCCTCTGTTGATTTTAATAATTTACACTTAATCCCATATTCGTCCAGTACGGCTAATATTTTAACCCCGGTACTCTGTCATATGCCTTCTCCAGATCTACAAAACGTAAATGTCTATGCCTCTTGTAGCATTTTTTAATTACCTGGTGCATACTGAAAATCTGATCCTGACAGCCCTTCTGTGGTCTGAAGCCACACTGGTTTTCATCCAACTTTCTATCAACCACTGATTGCAACCTCCCTTCCAAAATCCCAGTGAACACCTTACCTGGTATAATGATCAATGAGATATGTCAATATTTGTTGCAATATTTTCCATTCCCTTGCTTATAGATAGGTGCAATAACTGCTTTTGTCCAATCAAAAGGTACCTTACTAACATTCCATGCTAATCTTATTATTCTATGAAGCCATTTCATCCCTGCCTTTCCACTATATTTTATCATTTCAGGTCTAATTTCATTTATTCCTTCTGCTTTATGACAATGGAGTTTATTTACCATTCTTTCTACTTCATCAAATGTAATTTCACGAACATCACTGACCTCCTCCTCATGAGCTCAGCTGTTTGCGACATCACCAGGAAGATTTCCTTTTATGTCGAGAAGATTTTCAAAATATACCTTTCACCTGTCCAATGATTCCCTGGGATCTATTACAAGTTCACCTGATTTACCTAAAACATTATTAATTTCCTTTTTCCCTCCCTTCCTAAGATTCTTTATTACTGTCCAGAAAAGTTTCCCTACTGCCTGACCTAGCCTTTCCAGGTTATTACCAAAATCTTCCCATGATTTCTTCTTGGATTCAACAACTATTTGTTTCGCTCTTTTCATCTACATACAATTCCCTGACTGCATCAACCCTTGTTTGGAGCCATTTCTGATAAGCCTTCTTTTTAAGTTTACAAGCTGTTCTCATTTCATAATTCCACCAAGATGTTAGCTTTTTCTTTTTCCATCTTTACATACAATTGTTCCTAGGCATTCCCCTGCTGTTTCTACTACAGTATCTCCCCCCAATCTCTTTCCATATCTTGAACCTGCTTACTGTTCATTGTTTGGAACTTTTCACTAATCATATCCATGATTTCCTTGTCCTGGAGATTTTCTACCCTTATTTGTCTACAGACAGATTTCACTTTCTCTATCCTAGGCCTAGAGATACTTAGTTCACTACAGATCAGATTGTGGTCTGTTTCATCAAAGAATCCCTGGAAAAAATGCACATTCCTAACAGATTTCCTGAATTCAAAGTCGGTTAAGATATAGTCTATTTTGGATCTGGTGCCCCTACCCTCCCATGAGCAGCGGTGAATAGCCTTATACTTGAAGAATGTATTCATGACTGCTAATCCTATAGTAGCACCGAATGTCTGGCTCCATGGCTAAATGGTTAGTGTGCAGGCCTTTGGTCACAGGGGTCCCGGGTTCAATTCCCGGCAGGGTCAGGAATTTTAACCATCATTGGTTAATTTTGCTGGCACGGGGGCTGAGTGTATGTGTTGTCTTCATCATCATTTCATCCTCATCACGAAGCACAGGTCACCTATGGGAATCAAATCAACAGACCTGCACCTGGCGAGTCGAACATGTCCTCGGACATTCCCGGCACTAAAAGCCATACGCCATTTCATTTTTCAGTAGCACATAAGTTCTGCAAACGCCTCCCAATTCCTATTAGCTTCCATATCTTCCCCACATTTACCAATCACCCTTTCATATCCTACAGTTCTATTTCCAACTCTTGCAATGAAAAGCTCCGAATAGCACTAACCTATCCTTGCTGTTGACCCTGACTACGATGTCACCCAATGCCTCATAAAACCTCATTTGCACCCTCACATGGTGAATATAAATACACTGAGACAATTATCATCCAAATTCCTCCAACTGCCTTTTCTTTCACCAAGTTGTTTCCAAGGAGTCCCTCGCCTGTCAAAAGGGAGTGGGACTCTGTTACTCACATTGATCCAAGGCTTGGTTAAAACGTTCTGAGTGTACTAGGTGAAAATTCTGTGAAGCAGGATGCTACCCTTACTTACACATAGTCACAGTGAGTATCTCTCCTCTAACAGATTAGGGACCACTGGCAGATTGTATAGTCCCAGCCATCTGAGCACACGGAGGGCCATGACTCAGACTATGTCCGAGATGCCCACTCCCAATCCGTAGCAACTGGTATCCCGACTCTCAGGACCACTTACTAGGCCACTCAGCTGTTGCCTATGGTTCACGAACTAGGATGTGACTGAAGTAACCTATACCATGAACTACTATAAAAATGATAAAAATAAAGATGATACACAGGCAACCGTCCAAGATTTGCGTATCTTGAAAGATGATGTTCAAACTGTTGACTGTGATGAGTGGTTTTCTGAATATGATGATAACTGCACAACGGAAGAAGAACTAAATGACAATCAGATCATCATAAAGTCGCTACGTGGGCATGATCGTCAAGACATCAAGTCTATAGGGTCTGACACCATAGTTGGCCAGTTCAAGTCCCATTGGTGGAAAAACATTTCACCATCAGAATCTTGGGTGGCAGGGTAGGAAAATGAAATGGCATATGGCTTTTAGTGCCGGGAGTGTCCGAAGACAAGTTCAGCTCGCCAGATGCAGATCCTTTGATTCGACTTCCGTATGCGACCTGTGCGTTGTGATAGGGATGAAATGATGATGAAGACGGCACATATACCTAGCCCTCGTGCCAGGGGAATTAACCAATTATGGTTTAAATTCCAGACCCTGCTGGGAATCGAACCCAGGACCCCTGTGACCAAAGGCCAGCATGCTAACCATTTAGCCATGGAGCCGGATGACAGGGTAGGAGAGATGTTGGTTACACATGATCTACACCAGGCGAGCCAAGCATGTCCTCAGACACTCCCACCACTAAAAAAAAAACTAAATAAGGATCATTGCAGCTGTCATCCAGAGTGCAGATGATACTGATAAAGATAAAGATGATGATGATGATGATGATGATGATGATGATGATGATGATGATGATGATGCAAACTACAAATTTCTCAATCGAGTATCCCACGCAGATGGCATGTAGACCTTTAATTTCTACTGTACATTAAACAGAATTCTTGTTCTATGCCTGTGGATGTTTTGTGGGTACGGAAATGGAGGGATATAGCAGCAAAATTCTGAATGTAATCCAACCTTCTTGTGTTCCAAGCATGCTTTCAGTCCAAAAGGCAACACATTAACAAGGTACTATTGTACAGTGGAAGCGGAAGAAAGTATGTATGTAGCAGTAATGTTACCTGGAGACTGAGTTTAATGTAACTACACATATAAAGATTCATTTTTAAAACACCTACCACTAACAATCAAATCTGGATCATCTTCGAAATTCTTTAAAAGAAAAAAATCTGCTGTCATATAACCTAACATCAAGTTAAGTGGTCTTATCAAAAGTAAAATTGCCAAGGACTGATGATGAAAATAGTGCCAGCTCTATTATACAGCACACCGCTATCATTGTAAACTCCAATAACAGTTGTACACAAACCTGAAGCCTGGCTGCTTTCTCCCTCATCCGGACTGCCAGCTGGTGCTCATACGATGAGCCATCAGACAGAGGACGAGTTTCATCATAGTCACGTTCCAACTCTCGTTCCTTCTCCCTCACCTGCAACCAAATACAACAATAGACATTAGATTTTAGCAGAGTGCATACAATAATACAATAATTTGCAACATGTCAGTGTTGTGGAGTAGGCCTATATGACCATACCATTATATGTGTGATTTTAGAGCCAGGCAAGTTGCTCTGCAGAATCAGTCATTATCACAGGCGAGACCAGGGGAGCAAGAATGCCAGTTCTGATAATGGCATTTTTGCAACCACCAGAATCGACAATGAACGAGACCAATACTCGCTTGTTACAGTTTACTGCTAGTCTGGTTGATTCACTACAGTAGCACTTGGGAGCTCTTACTGCACTGTCAGTCTTGATAGTAATATTAAGGTGACATGGCAGTGCGATACACAATAATAAATACTATTCCTATCCTAAGATTTCTTTTAGATTTTATCATAAATAAAGTGTCACTATGGAAAATTCCCTCTGCTGACAAACACTTGACTTCCTACTGTGTACTGAAACTCCATAGATTGCAGACACAGGTGTTGTACAAGGCACCACTGACACATTAGTGAGAAATTTTTAGAAATGTCTGGAGTCATTAAAAATCATGAATAGGTTAGATATGTTTTTTTTTTTTGGTTTTTTTTTTTTTTGCTAGGGGCTTTACGTCGCACCGACACAGGTAGGTCTTATGGCGACGATGGGATAGGAAAGGCCTAGGAGTTGGAAGGAAGCGGCCGTGGCCTTAATTAAGGTACAGCCCCAGCATTTGCCTGGTGTGAAAATGGGAAACCACGGAAAACCATCTTCAGGGCTGCCGATAGTGGGATTCGAACCTACTATCTCCCGGATGCAAGCTCACAGCCGCGCGCCTCTACACGCACGACCAACTCGCCCGGTGGTTAGGTATGTTCTAATGGTGTGACTGATCAAATATAATCACACCAATAAACTGAGTTAAGCAGGTATAATCATTTAATTAGCTGAAATAATTCAGTTCTTAAAATAACAAAGCTGATGCATCTGATTCGATGATCACTAACGTTACAGAAAAGTTATGCCAACTGAATTACACGCCCCCTCTTGTCACTTAAGACTGCAAAAACAGAAGAAACAATAAACTTAAGTGTTTAGGAGATATTTAAGGTGAACTTTTTAGATTACTTGATCTGTGTATTATTTAAAATTTATGTTCAATATTGGGATGAGCCTGATGACATTCTGGGTATGAAAATGAGTGCTTAAAGGAAGTTTGAGGAATACTCATTTAAAAGTACCCATTTTTCCATTTATAATCTTGGCCATTAAATTGTAGCATTTACCCAGTAATTTCTCATATCACATCTTTGTCATTAGGTATTGTGAATGTGTGGCTCACCATGATGTATAGCGAACCAGGCTAATGAGCGGCACCTCGAAGTTCATGTAGAGATCAGCAGTATTGAGAATGGAGCAGTATTGGCAATATCAGAGTATGGCCTGTTCTATCACTTGGCCTTGGTAGGCACACGCATTTCCAACAAGACTCTCCCAAACATGCCAGTGTGAATGAGTGAAAACAGGGTACAAGCTACCCAGTTCTACACAATTCCCACACTTTTTGTGCATTTGGGGTAACCTTGAATTTCTTCTGCACATCATCATTCCCCGCATGGTCTATTTTACCCAAGCCAATGGACCCTCACAGATTCTTAATTTACATTGTATGAAATGTCTGTTCATGTTTTGATGTAGGCCAGCACTAGATTCCAAAAAGAGCAACTGGTCAGTTCATTGTGCAAAGGACTTTGTTATTCTTTTTTATTATGTTATAGCAAAGCAGGTAAGAAAGCAGTTTCATTAATTCTGGCAATGCAAGTCAACTGTATCTTGAAATGGTCCTAGAGCGGACATATGTGCAACTGTGCATCTGTTCTACTAAGTAAGAAAACTACATGGCAATTAAATTTGAAAATAAATATTGGTTATAAAAAAGAAGAAGAACTGCATCTGCAAACACTCTGGAAGACGTGGAAAGTTAAGACAGGAAAGAAAAGTGCTTTATGCAGTCCTAAATGTCCTGATCGTTATTCACAGGTAAGTCAAGCTTTTTAAGCAGGAGTTTACTTGCAATAGGGTGATCAGTTGTTTTACCTCTATTTTTGGATCTGGCAAAACTGCACTGTTAGCTCTGGTGAATATTAATGTTAATGGACGGTCAATTCTGAAATTATTACATTATTGCTGATATAATAATTAATTTTGTGTGGCTATTTCTAGCCGAGTGCAGCCCTTGTAAGGCGGACCCTCCGATGAGGGTGGGCGGTGTCTGCCATGTGTAGGTAACTGCATGTTATTGTGGTGGAGGGTAGTGTTATGCGTGGTGTGTGAGTTGCAGGGATGTTGGGGATAGCACAAACACCCAGCCCCAGAGCCATTGGAATTAACCAATTAAGGTTAAAATCCTCGACCCGGCCGGGAATCGAACCCGGGACTCTCTGCACCAAAGGCTAACCATTTAGCCATTGAGCCGGGCATTACTGCTCATCATCCACATATAATATAGTTAACATTTATTTTAATGGTTTGGTTTCCTATGGTTAGCATTCGGCTTCTCAGACAATACAGAAGAATAATTTTTAACGCTTTTTCTTCCCATGAAAAATCAAGGATTTTTTAACAATTTGGTTTACGTCACAAAGACACAGATAGGTCTTATGGCGACGATGGGATAGGAAAGGGCTAGGAATGGATAGGAAGCGGTCGTGGCCTTAATTAAGGTACGTGGGAAACCACGGAAAACCATCTTCAGGGCTGCTGACAGTGGGGGTCGAACTCACTGTCTCCCGGATGCAAGCTCACAGCTGCGCGCCCCTAACCGCACGGCCGGCCAACTCGCCCGTAAAGCCAAAGAATAGAGAAGGTCCAGTTATTATGAAAGTGCATTTGTGTTTCTTTGTTTTACTTAAATGACTTGTAAGCAATATTGTCCCCGTACTTTCAAGTTATCGTTATATATTTCGCTCATGAGTATACTGAGTAGAGTAGATGATCTCGATAATGATCCCCCTGGAAACGGAATCAGCTGATGTTCTCTAGCAGTTGTAAACAAGGAACGGAAACAAGTTTGGTCATTTGTTTAAAGTTTGGCTATACACGTCGAAGTGTCAAGTATAAACTTGATAGGCCCTAGCTCTAGGTTCATGGTTATCTGTAAAAATAACAGCGTTCCAACCACCTGTAAAACAGTCACTGTTCCAGCAGTGCCAGGAAAGCACGACGCGGACACGAACCATTCTACTACTCAGAAATTTCTCAGTCGGAAGTAGCTAACTTGTATAATATCCTTACAACCGGGTCTCACGTCCGCGTTCACGTCTCACAATGCAGGGAGGAATGGTTTAAAAATAGCAAAAGCAAATCTCATGTGCGTAATGCATTCTGGCAACAACTTTTAACTCCTACTCGAATAGGCCTATATGCTTAGTGAAATACGTTACCTCTCTCAGATTAATGACTAGTCATCTTTACCTTAACATGCTGTATACCAACACTTAGGCCAAATGAATTTAAAAAAAGAAGAGCTATTAATTTAAAGTATCTTATCGGTATTAAGTTTATGAGTCTTATATTCCCGCAGGTCATATGACCTTTCAAAAATATGCATACCGGTACGATAGTTGCACCGCATGCTATAGCAACATTAATTGTTTCTTCAATGGTATTGCGACAGGAAAAGCTGGACTTATAAATAAAAATGATTAGCTTTGATTTAGGTTAGTTCTAAAGTTTTACTCATTTACCCAAGTAAAAAATAAAAAAATAATAAAAACTGACAGACCAGATTGCTTTCGGAAAAGACAGAAATAAAAATATAAAGAACTTACCTGGTATTTTAGGTAAAGTACATGAGGATCACCAAACATTTTACTACAGAGTCAACTGCTGACTCTCAATGCACGTATTTCTCCCACTTGAGTAAAACAGTATTTCGTTATAACTCGGCAGTTATAGGACGATTTCCCCTCTAAGTGTGTGGAGTGAACTTCCTGATACGCTGTTGGACGATTTCCGCAATACAACTTTACCCTTGAGCTTCAACAGAATATGATGAAAGAATACCAAAAATTAAGTTGATGCGTTCCACGGTGTTTGAGTTGTGGATGCATATTTCAAACCACGGATCCACGACAATATTTTATTCCATCATATTTCCCGCTCACATACCCCATCACTGCTACCACAAGTCAACCACGAACAGTTCCTAGAACTTGCTCATTCTTCTTTTCCATTTTTGCATCGAGAGCACGCAAGTCGTTTGTCGACTGTTCTCTTATAATAACAAACAAGTACAAATGGCGGCATTATAAACACTAACTGCCATTCATCAAAAAGAAAACATTTTCACTTCTTCACTTGATACACATTCTTTCTACAGAAGTTCCCCGTCTACACTCCAAGAGAGGTTGATAACACTGACTAGCGAACAGTGGAACCTTCGACGTGAAGCACGACCGTGGCCGCACTCTCCCAGTCACCACGGTTTATTGATTTCAGTCGAGCTCGCTTAGATACAGACGATGAAGAAAATAATGTCCTTGGAGGAGCTCTGCCAATTACTTTCCTAATATACTGTATGCCATGTGAACGGCAAGTAACTTACGAAGCACCACACAAGTCAGCAAACCTTGATCATTTGTCACTTCCATTGAAATTCCAAGGTACTAGTTGACGAAAGTTCTTCCGTTCTCATGAACCTCTGAAATGTCTGGAAATCATACATAACTGCACTGCATTTTATTACTATAAAGCTTCAACTCTGGACATTTCTGCATCGATCACCAGTTACTCATCGTGGTACGAAATACTTTCAGTGTTATAACACGTTGATTATCCGTCAGCAAAAGCGCAATAAGATTATACATCGGCCCTAAATTAAATCTGCAAATCTGAAGGATAAAACATTAACTGCACATAGAGGAAACACGCAACCTAACCGGCAGTTCGCTTCGTGCTAAAATGGGGTTACGTGACGTCGCGTCGTATCGCGGCCCCTTGTCCTCACTACTTCCCGAGCAGCGAGCCGTAAACACACCACAGTGCCGGGTCAGACAATCAACCTACTATGTCATTCACTTCGCCTGTATGCGGCTTAGCCTACGAACCTACTGCAAGAAATTAATTCACATGTTACCTCTAAACTGAAAAATCCAGTAACATAACATTCCGGGCAATACTGGAACAGAGCACCAATCATGCCATATACTGCACTGTGAAGAACGTATAAGCGTACTATACCAGTAGGCCTATGTAAAAGGTGTAGTAACAAACAGTACATAACTGATTATGGATATGGACACGATACTTCACGATGAAAAATAAAGAAAAAAATCATCATCATCATCATCATCTGTTAAGCCCCCAGGTTCGGTTTTTCCCTCGGACTTAGCGAGGGATCCCGCCTCTACCGCCTCAAGGGCAGTGTCCTGGAGCTTCAGAGTCTTGGTCGGGGGATACAACTGGGGAGTATGACCAGTACCTCGCCCAGGCGGCCTCACCTGCTATGCTGAACAGGGGCCTTGTGGAGGGATGGGAAGATTGGAAGGGATAGACAAGGAAGAGGGAAGGAAGTGGCCGTGGCCTTAAGTTAGGTACCATCCCGGCATTCGCCTGGAGGAGAAGTGGGAAACCACGGAAAACCACTTCCAGGATGGCTGAGGTGGGAATCGAACCCACCTCTACTCAGTTGACCTCCCGAGGCTGAGTGGACCCCGTTCCAGCCCTCGTACCACTTTTCAAATTTCGTGGCAGAGCCGGGAATCGAACCCGGGCCTCCGGGGGTGGCAGCTAATCACGCTAACCACTACACCACTGCACACATTGCCAAATGAAATTACCGTACAAGAGTTATTTAAAGTAGTTGTTTCATATACTGTAACTACCTTGGGAAATCAAGGCTAACAGCCACGTGTACTTACAACCAGTATGCCAGTGGTGCTCTGGATACTCGCAGAATTCACCGGTAGAATCTAGAAGCCAAGAAAAGCACTTCTATGATGGCCATGAGTGGAATTTTAACCCGTTCTATACGTAATTGTACGTATTAGTGCTGAGTGCACCACGTTTCTGACCCTCATACAACTCTTACATTCATGTCGCCCTGTGGGTGGGAGTGGAAGAATAACAACCACAGTATCCCTGGCCTGTCCTAAGAGGTGACCAAAAGGAGCCCCAGGAGCTCTTTAACTTGAAAGCGTGGGTTGGCGGCCAAGGGGCCCTCAGCTGAGTTCTGTCATTGCTTCCACTTACTTGTGCCAGACTCCTCACTTTCATCTATCCTATCCGGCCTCCCTTGGTCAACTTGTCCGACCCCGGCGGTATTACGTACGGAGGCCTAAAGAGTCTTTCATTTTCACGCCCCTGGTGGACCTTGTCTTTCTTTGGCAGAAATCTTCCTTTTTCGAAGTGTTCGACCCCTTCCATTTTTTCCCTTCTGATGTTTTCCCATTTTATTTTCTCTTAAAACAATAATCACCACCACTAGCACTCTTGCATTCACGGCAGAGCCAGGTATCGAATCCCAATCAATTATGCAATATTTGGCGTTTAAAAGAACGTATGTACTATCTCGGTGCCTTAATCACTTATCATTTCATCACTGTCGCCATGGTTAAGGAAAAGGAAGGGAAATTAGCTGCGTGTACCTTTCCGTGTGGGCGGGGGCGGTAGAATAACACCCACGGTATCCCCTGCCTGTCGTAAGAGGTGACTAAAAGGAGCCCCAGAGGCTGTGAACTTTAAAGTGTGGGGTCCCTTAGCTGAGTCCCGGTATTGCCAGGCTCCTTACTTCCATCTATCCTATCCGACCTTCTTTGGTCAGCTGTTGTTCTTTTCCGACCCCGAAGATATTAAGTTTGCAAATCCTTGGGAGTCTTTCATTTTCACGTCCTTCATGACTCTTGTCTTTCTTTGGCCGACACCTTCACTTTTCGAAGTGTCGGATCCCTTCCATTTGTTCCTTCCCTTCCTTTCTCTCTGATTAGAGTTATACAGAGGATGGGTGCGTAGTTCTACGTCATCTTAAAACAACAATCACCACCATCACCACCACCTCCACCATCCCGGCCGGGTCGGGAATTAATCATTGCTAAATGGTTAGCGTGCTGGCCCTTGGCCACAGGGGTCCCGGGTTCGATTCCCGGCAGGGTCGGGAATTTTAACCATAACTGGTTAAAATCGCTGGCACGGGGGCTGGGTGTATGTATCGTCTTCATCATCATGGCATCCTCAACACGATGCGCAGGTTGCCTACGGGAGTCAAATCAAAAGACCTGCATCTGGCGAGCCGAACTTGTCCTCGGACACTCCCGGCATGCCATTTCTTTTTTTTTTTTTTTTTTTTTTATTCTTACGGCTATTTGTGTTTGTCCCAACATTCTCCTTTTCATATTCAGACAACACACCACACTACACTACACTACACTACACTACCAACCACCACAGAAACACGCAATATTAGTTACATCCCTCCAGACAGAGTTGGCGTCAGGAAGGGTATTCTGTTGTAAAACAGGGTCAAATACACAAGTGCGGCACAGTTCATACCCGCGACCTGACAAGTGTGGGACAAGTGGTGGTAGAATAATAATAATAATAATAATAATAATAATAATAATAATAATAATAATCCTGTATTTTTCATGATTTACTGGGACTGACAACTGATGTGGCTTTGGCTTTAGTCTTACAGCCGGATGACCATCCCGACGCGAACTTCATGTGTGTGTGAGGAGAGAACTCATTATTACTTGTTTCTATGCTGGTTGGTAGTGTGACGTGGTGTACGTAGATGAAGAGATGTGTGTATTAAGACGAACACAAGTACTCGGAGCCAGTGGAAATTTTCAGACCGAGCGGGGATTGAATCCTGGGACCTCTGAACCGAAGGCCACTACACAGATCATTCAGTCTACGAGCCATACTGTAATAATAATAATAATAATAATAATAATAATAATAATAATAATAATAATAATATACAAAAAAGCCCACAGTTAAAGAGCTCGGCAGGTGCTTGATGTACATCATCCCAGCTACTAGTGCAATGGACCACGTTATGTCAGATGAAGAGCGTGACAGCTGGGGTATGACTCATTTCAGTCATCATTAAGCCACTTAACACCCAGCCAGGAGTGTTGAGCCCGACCAACCTATGTAGTATTAAAAGTGCACCATTTACTAGCCAAGCCAAACATAACAGGAGTGTACATATATCACCAGGGCAGGCAGTTTTCATTCCACATACCATTCCAAACACACATTTTGCATAAGGTCCAACAGTGAACAAGGTATGGTACCGTATCACAGTTGTGGAACCACAATGCTGGTCGTGACATCTGAAGAATGGAAATATTTTTAAAATGCTTCTGTCCAAGACAAGCTGTGTCAAATCGCGTAAGAGGCTCCAAAAGCTATTACAATTTAAGACCACAAATCCACGACAATCGCGACAGACTGTGGAAATCTATGCGTCTCGAATTACAATAATTCTAACTAGACAAATTTAATATTCCCTGCCTGACCACCAGATGATCCTTCTACTGACTCCAACAAAATCAGATCTTCAGGGTTACAATTCGCGCAGGTCACCCATGGGAATCAACTAGGAAGTCCTTCACCTTGCCTCTCCGGGGCCACAGATAATCAATCAATCAATCAATCAATCAATCAATCAATCAATCAATCAATCAATCAATCAATCAATCAATCAATCGGATGGATCGATGAAAGGTTAAATCGTTCTTAACACCTATTCCTTCATTGGCATAAACATGCACTTCTGAAAATCTCTCATGGTGATCTTCCTTTCCATAACGAAACATACAGGCTAGCATAAACTTAAATACGGTACCGTTAAGTTGAAAATGATGTGCTAACTCTATTTCCCCCTGTGGGTGGGGGCGGTAGAATAACACCCACAGTATTATCTGCGCACTTTTTAGCGACAGATTTGTGTACGGGTTTGAGAAGTAAGGAGGGAGCTCTCCCGGTTCCGGTAGTACTACCAACTGAATGGAAATGAACTCTGAATTGAATCGATATGATCGATCGATATGAATTTTCTAAACCTTTCTTATCTTAAGCCAACAACTGTGTCACACACACATTAAATAACATTTCTCGATGCGAATCTTATTCAGGAGTGAATTCTATAGTTTGGCTTTGCTGTGTTAATAACAACAGTACTAGTACGTAAAGTGTACGCCAGATGGCGCACAGCGATGCATAAGCGATTCATAGTTTGTGTTTCAAAGGTTGCCAGTATGAATCTCGAAGATTGCCGAGGTCGACCGACTCAGCACTAGGGTGCAAATCTATCGCTAAAAAGTGCGCAGATATCTGCTGCCTGTCGTAAGAGGCAACTAAAAGATGCGTGGATAGGTGACCATTGCTTCTACTTACTTGTGACAGGCTCCTCACTTTCATCTATCGTATCCGACCTCCCTTGGTCAACTTTTGTTCTTTTACGACTCCGACGGTATTAGGTTGCGAGGCCTAGGGAGTCTTTCATTTTCATATTCATGACCCTTTTATTCCTTTGGCCGATACCTTCATTTTTCGAAGTGTCTGATCACTTCCATTTGTTCTCTCTGATTAGTGTTATATAGAGGATGGTTGCCCAGTTGTATTTCCTCAGTAATCACCATCACCACCACTTTCCTTTATTCTATACAAATGGAACTATATAAAACCAAACCAAACCGCATGGGACTACAGCCCTTGAAGGACCTTGGCCTACCAAGCTACCGCTTTTCAGCCCGAAGGCCTGCAGACTACGAGGTGTCGTGTGGCCAGCACGACGAATCCTCTCGGCCGTTATTCTTGGCTTTCTAGACCGGGGCCGCTATCTCACCGTCAGTTAGCTCCTCAATTCTAATCACGTAGGCTGAGTGGACCTCGAACCAGCCCTCAGGTCCAGGTAAAGATCCCTGACCTGGCCGGGAATCGAACCCGGGACCTCCGGGTAAGAGGCAGGTACGCTACCCCTACACCGCGGGGCCGACGGAACTATATAAAGGTCAAAATTGAAATAGCTTCTTAAGAAGGGTATTCGCAGATCATAAAGAAATACACATTAAAGAAGGATTACCCAGAAACGGAAATAAGTTACGTATACCGGTGTGCATAATTGTCTAAGAATTATTGTCTAATCGTTGTGTAGAGGAAAGGTATCTTAGATCTTTTAAGATACGAACGAAATGACCGTTTCCTATAAAGGAATATAAGTCGGCATGTGGACGTGCATGTGTGAAGGAGAGATTGTACGGATAGAAGATGACGTCGGAACCCAATTTCAACTAACAAAAGACTATGCAATCATAGAATGGCTTTTTTATAATCCAGTAATGACCACAATTTCTCCACTGATTGATATCATCTCGCGCAATTAAGCATCTTTCTGTGCAATATTAGGCTGTGTTTCATTTCCTTCCAAGACTAGCTTCCCACTAACAGATGCAACATAAAACCGGTGTTGAGTCACGCAAACAGTTCAAACGAAGCTGCAGGAACCGGAAGTGAAGAACGAGACTGCTCAAGGAGATGGCCCTCATATTACGAGGAACGACCTTCCTTTAGATTGTGACGTCACTATGACATCAGTAAAGCCAACTTGACTTTATAGTTCAACAACACGCGTTCGTAACACAACCGTATAATCGATCCTTCTGAAAGAATCTCTGGAAATGTCTGGAAAGTACTGGCTGAGTGTCAAAACTTCACAGCCCAGCTATGATTCTAGCGAGTTTTGATTCGACTCTGCCTTGACGCTAGAATCACCTGTGAGTGTGGGCGGTAGTATACATCCACGGTATCCCCTGCCTGTCGTATGAGGTGACTAAAAGGAGCCCTAGGGGCTCTTACGTTGGGAGTTTGGGTTGGCAACCATGGGACACATAGATGAGCCCTGGCATTGCTTCCACTTATCCTATCCATTTTTTCCCCTCATATTAGTGTTGTATAGAAGATGGTTACCTATAGAGCGTTCCAACCTTAAATTGCAGTACAGCGTAGATGGAGCGCGCTGTTGCGAAATCGACTCGTGAAGATCACGCTCGAGTGTGACTCAAACAGGGCGTCACAGTTCCACATTTTTCGTTTGTAATTTTAACTTCATTCATTCATAAATTAATATTTGTAGGGTGGTAAAATAAATACAACGTACCTTAATCACTGGCGTTGCTCTCAGACATTGGACGTACACCTTCTATCCTTTCTGCAAGGCCTGATGTTCCCGCGTTGGATGAACCGGCTTCGGGAGATGAACTTGAGGATGATACAGACGATGAAGAAAGTCGTATTAAAAAATTTTCATCGTCGACATCGTCCTGTAATTCGTCTGCTTTCCACAAATCTCTTTCATTTTTCTTTACTTCGTTCACGTAATTTGCCCAATTGTCTTATGTTTTTATGGCATAAAAATGTTTGTTCAGCATTATGAACAAAACCATGTTCATTACCCGCATTTTCCTTGCATTTTTCTGCCGTCCTTCTCTTTTTTTGCTTTTTTTGCGGGAGTTCGCAAAGGACCATGTGTGTGTGTTCCTTCCTTATAGCATAGATTGTTCTTTCGGAACAACCTGTAGCTTTAGCTGTTTCACTGACTGCGCTGCTCATAGTCATAGTCTTTAAAAAATAATCCAGGACACTCATTATAATACTGCTTTCTTTTCCCCTGAGTTTACCTACGGAACGTTTCTTTTTAATTTGACGATCCATTGTACATCCTTCTGCACTTTTTTCTTCGAACAAATAACCCCCCGCAAGAGCACAAACTGACAACTACACAGACTACACAAACACAACAAACACAATCCACTTGTCCTCAAGAACTATACATTTATTACTGATCTTGTCCGGCCCCATGGCTTAAATGATTAACGTGCTGGCCTTTGGTCCAGAGGGCCCCGGGTTCGATTTTCGCCCGGGTCGGGGATTTTAAACTTCATTGGTTAATTCCAATGGCTCGGGAGCATTAGAATTCATCACAGGTAGGGCCACATTTTTATAGACGCGCAGGTCGCCTATGTGGCGTCAACTCGAAAGACCTGCACTCGGCCTCCTCGGAGGCCACATGCCATTAAATATTATATATATCACTGATCTTTATATAATCAATCTTATAATACTGATAAAATGAACACCACTGCACACGGCTGTCAGTATATTTAAAAGCTCAGCCAGCCGAGTCACTCGTGAAACGTAAACAAACGAGACGTTCTCCCTGTCATAAATTAAGAGATAACGAGATAAAGACTTGAGGTATGATTTAAAAATAACTTCCATATCCGAAGACCGTTTGCTTTGCTTTAACCACGCCATGATCCTTCTGCACTTTTTCTTAGAAAGTAGATCCCCACGCACGAGCACGAACTCACGAACCACACAAACGAAATACACTTGCCCTCAAGAATTGTATATATGTCACTGATATGTATTTAATCACTATTATACATACTACTGACGAAATGAGCACTGCACTGCATGCGACTGTCTGGAAATGTTAAAAGCGCATATTTGGGAGATCATTACCGTACTTCAGCCAGCCAGACAGCCAGCCAGCCGAGTCACGCGCGAAACCAAAATTCAAGGATATATTCTTCCTATCACAAATTAAGAACTAAGCAAGATAAGAACTTCGGGATTGTTTTAAAAATAACTTCCATATCTGAAGACCATTTGCCTCGCTTTGACCCCCCATGTAAATTCAATAGGAAAGGCGCTGGCCAGCGACTGACTTTTTCGTGCCTGCACATAAAATTCCCGGAACATGACTGAAAATAAACGCATATAACTGCATTTTGTTATTTTTTAAATGTAAAAATAAACTTATCTACATCGAGCTGAAATGTTTCTTTACCAGCAGTGAAAAATTTAGGAAAATTATGAATATAAAATAGGAGTTATGACATGATAAGTTCTATGCAATGAAGATTTTGCATTTGGCGAAACTTTCCATTATATTGCCATTTTTACACTAAATTATTTTTTTGCATTTTTTTTGTTAACGGCATCAAATGCGCCTTGAAATTCTGTACACAACACGATATTCACCCATTTTAAACGATAACATTCTGATTTACGGATATTTGGCAAACCCGCTGCATTAGAGTAGGACAGCGCTACCCGCAAAACACGGGAGAAGGAAAGAGACGGAATTATCCCATTACTGCTGTACTGCAATTTAAGGTTGGAACGCTCTATAGTGTACTTCCTTTTAAAATAATAATAATAATAATAATAATAATAATAATAATAATAATAATAATAATAATAATAATAATAATAATATTATTATTATTATATTAACTACTTTTTAACGGTTTTCGGAGATGCCGAGGTGCTGGAATTTGGTCCCATAGGGGTTCTTTCACGTGCCAGTAAATCTAACGACACGAGGCTGACATCTGATCACCTTCAAATACCACCGGACTGCTAAGTTGGGGTCAGAAGGCCAGCGCCTCAACCTTCTGAGCCACTCAGCCCGGCAAGAGATATTTTTTACAATTTGTTTTGTGTCACAGCGACAGGTCTTACGGTGACGGTAGGGTGGGAAAGGCCTTAAAGTGGGAAGGAAGGTAATTAAGATACAGCACCAGCATTTGCCTGGTGTGAAAATGGAGAATTACGGAAAACCATCTTCAGGGCTGCCGACAGTGGGGTTCGAACTCACTATCTCCCGGATGCAAGCTTACAACTGCGCGCTCCTAACCTCACGACCAACTCACCCGGTAAAGCAAATGAATATATATAGCCTATCTGATGACCGTAATCTGGTGGTATTTAAGATGTTCATAAAGTAAGTTACCCTCGATAAGAACGAAGCTATAGAAACAGTCAATGCACGTTAAGAATTCCATTGTCGTCTTTCTCCTTCCTATTCTCTGCCAGGCTGAGTAGTTCAGTCGGTAGAGCTCAAGTCGGTTGTTCGATCCCGGTTTAATCCGATGGTATTTGAAGGTGCTCAATTGCGCTAGCCTCATGCTGGTAGATTTACTGGAACGTAAAAGAATTCCCACGGGACGAAATTCCGGCACCTCGGCGCCTCCGAAAAATCGTAAAAATCGTTAGCGGGCGTATAAAACCAATGGTGTTATTAGTAATAGTATCCATATTAGTATTAATCTTCATCTTTTTGTTCATCTGCGACTTTCTCCCACAACCTTATGTGGTCGATCATGATGACTTGTCCTTGTTTTAAGACCAGAGGCTCTTCCTGACGTCCCCCTGTGGGTGGGGGCAGTAGAATAACACCCACGGTATCCCCTGCCTGTCGTAAGAGGCGACTAAAAGGGGCCCCAGGGGCTCTGAACTTTGGAGCGTGGGTTGGCGACCACGGGGCCCTCAGCTGAGTCCTGGCATTGCTTCCACTTACTTGTGCCGGGATCCTGACTTTCATCTATCCTATCTGACCTCTCTTGGTCAACTCTTGTTCTCTTCTGACCCCGACGCTATTAGGTTTGCGAGGGCTAGGGAGTCTTTCATTTTCACGCCCTTCGTGGCCCTTGCCTTTCTTTGTCCGATATCTTCATTTTTCGAAGTGTCGGTTCCCTTCTATTTTTCTCTTATATAGAGAGGATACAGAGGATGGTTGCTTAGTTGTACTTCCTCTTAAAACAATAATCACCACCACCACCACATCTTCCAGACGTCAACCCTATGCGGAAGGATGTATTTATTACTGCGCGATTCTGTGGTGGTTGGTTGTATAGTTTATTGTGTGTACATGAAGAATGTGCATTGAAACAATACTAACACACCCAGTCCTCGAGTCAGAGAAATTCACGCGACAGTTTGAATCCCCGGGCCAACGGGGAATCGAACCCGGGGTCCTCTGAACTGAACATCATTACGCTGAACATTCAGCCAACGAGCCGGACTGAATAGTTTTTTAGTATAGTATTTTACAGTTAAGTTAAAGGAAGCTTCAAGTTAGTTTTGCGTCTGTCTTTATGACGAAGTGTATGTGTGTGCGTGATAGATATAATTACTGGCTGTTACTCACGGTTTCGCTCGCGAGGATTCGGTAAATTGATAAAAATTAATTGTTCCTCGGTACTGCACTAAGATATTATAAGAAAATCCCTAAAGTATAAAAACTCACCAAAAGAATGCATTTCATTTACTCCAGAACCTCTTTGTAAACCATATTTGTGGCATTGCCTTTTGGGGCTAAGATGTTCAGGCTACTGGCAAAACTAAATCTGGAACATGCGACATGGAACTCTACATGTGAGAACCAGTCCTCTTTTAAGTCTAAAGGAGATTCCAAATACCGATTTTCACGTCTGTAACATCTTATTTTTTGAGATATAAGTATCCTCCTAAAGAGAATTCAGCTCCTTCACTTAGTCTGGATCCCCAACTTAAGATGATTTTCCGGAAAAAAAAATACCGGTATGTGTTTCTTTATTTTGAAAGGGGATTACAAATACCAATTTTCACGTCTATAACATGTTAAGTTTATGAGATATACTGTAGATATACTCATTTTAAAAACTGCCCCACTCCTTGGCTGAGTGGTCAGCGTTGAGGCCTTCGGTTCACAAAGTTCCGGGTTCGATTCCGGGCTGGGTCGGGAATTTTAATCGCGTGTGATTAATTCATCTGACTCGGAGACAGATTGTTTTTGTCTCAACACTCTCCTCTTCATATTCACTCAACACATCACATTACCAACCACAACAGGAACACACAATAATAATTATATCTCTACACATAGGGTTGGCATCAGGAAGGGCATCCAGCCGTAAAACGGGGTCACATATATATATATATATATATATATATATATATATATACATACATACATACATACATACATACATACATACATACATACAGGTGTGAGAAAAGCGGTAGAAGAAGAAGAAGACACTCATTTTAAAAAAATCACCCTCTTTTTTATTATTTCACCTTAAGTAGATTTTCCAAAAACAAGTGTGTTCATTTATTTTTAAAAGAGATTACAAGTACCAGTTTTAACGTCTGTAACATTTTCAGTTTCAGTTTCAGTTTCTGAGACATATGTATCCTCATATAAAGAATTCAACTGCCTTCTTACTCCTTTGCAACCCCCCCCCCCCTCGCCCTCATCCCTTAGGTGGATTTTCTGAAAACAAAAATTTGTGTTCTTTTATTTTTAAAGGAGATGTCTGTAACATGTTAGGTTTTTGTGATATATTGTAGATAATCTCGCTGCTGTAAGAATACTGGAAATGACGTTGCCACGGTTACGACAGTTCATTTCTTTATCCGATTCCTAGAGCAGAGGTAGTGTGGTACCAATATCTCAATAACGGTTGGTTTTAGGGCCTTAAAACATGGTTTTCGGGCCCGTAGGACTCATCGAGTTTTGTTCTTTGAGTCAAGGGGCTTAAATTAAGCTTTGTCTCGTCCTTGTACGACAAATTCGATATTTCGCCTATATCAGCGTAGTATTTTTATATCTCCCCCCGTGACCTCCGCTCGAATTGTTTTGAAAATAAAATATATACCATGTCCCTCAGGGATAATGAATATTTACATTAGTAAAATAATTTTTAGAATCGGTCCAGCAGTTCCTGAGATTAGCCATTACATACAAACTATACCTCTTTATATTATATTAGTATATATATATATATATATATATATATAGAGAGAAAGAGAGAGAGAGAGTGAGTGAGAGGGGGCGGGGATAGGGAGGAGGCATTGCTGAGCAATGCAGAGAAGCGGCCCGAATTCGACCAAGACTGTCGTTAAGAAAACTGTATGTTTAGGAAAATGAACCCCACTGAGGTGAGAAGGCAGGCCCGAGAAATGCAATACAACGTGCAGCAGTATTCTTCGTTTAATTTTTTGAAAGCTGTCGGTGTAATATCTGTATCCGTGTGTTGTCTTGCTGGAAAATGTTAGTTTATGTTGTGGTCACATCACGCATCAGCTATTAACATTTTGGTCGCGATCTGACCAGCTGCTCAGTGGACTGTATGTCACAAAATAAATCGCTTCAGGTATAATAGAGGAAATCGATAACTGAAGACAAAACAGACGATGTATTGATACTGCCTTTGTGTTGTACAAAATAATACATGCCCTTCCTGACGCCAACCCTCTGTGGAAGGATATATTTATTATGAATCATCAGTAACTGGGAAGAAAACCGATCTTTTTCAATTTCTAAACCTAACTTCTGCTGAAGCAAGTCATTAATACTCGCAGTCCGGCTCCATGGCTAAATGGTTAGCGTGCTGGCCTTTGGCCACAGGAGTCCCGGGTTCGATTCCCGGCAGGGTGGGGAATTTTAACTTTAATTGGTTAATTTCGCTGGCAGGGGGGCTGGGTGTATGTGTCGTCTTCATTTCATCCTAATCACGACGCGCAGGTCGCCTACGGGTGTCAAATCAAAAGACCTGCATCTGGCGAGCCGAACTTGTCCTCGGACACTCCCGGCACTAAAAGCCATACGCCATTTCATTTTTTGTTTTCAATACTCGCAGTTTTAAAGTACTAGTTTCATGCCGACCTCAGTAGCAGCAGCCGGTTAGACATGCAAGTCGATCTACCGACACGAGCCTGGTATGTTTGAGCACCCTCGAATACCATCGGACAAAGCTGGGTTCGAATCTGATCTACCGGCGAGTGCTCAGAAAGCCAGCGCTAGATCTCAACCACTCAGTCTGTCAATTCAAAGTAGGCGATGTGTACTCATTAGCGATCGAACAACATGAAGACGGTAATTGGCTTCCTGTTGTTACACTTCCTGCAACCAAACTTGCCTATACAATAAATGAGAAAGCAAAGCATTCCAACACTGTAAAGCGAACTGAGTCACTCAATCATATAACAGTGGAAAGCTAAGATAGGAACACGCGAGTTGCCCACTTCTTATTTCACTTCCGCCTGCCCTTTTTTTTTTTTTTTTGCTAGTTGTTTTACTTCGCACCGACACAGATAGGTCTTACGGCGACGATGGGACAGGAAAGGGCTAGGAGTGGGAAGGAAGCGGCCGTGGCCTTGATTAAGGTACATTCCCAGCATTTTCTTGGTGTGAAAATGGGATACCACGGAAAACCATTTTCAGGGCTGCCGACAGTGGGGTTCGAACCTACTATCTCCCGAATGCTGGATACTGGCCGCACTTAAGCGACTGCAGCTGTCGAGCTCGGTCCGCCTGCCTTTTGAAGAAGGCTTTAGTCTATAGTATGATTATCCTCCTAGGTCTCTTTTTCAGATGAACCCCTTTTTGTGACCACGATTGGTTGAGCGCAGCAGCTAGAGTGATGACCAAGTCCAGTGTCAATAGTTCGTTTGGTTTTTGGTAGTAACAAATCTCGATTATCTATTCAAAGCAAGCAGTTTTACGTGATCATAGCCTCAGGATTTTCAGTTTTATACGGAATCCAAATCACAAGGACGAGACTTTTCATTTCGAAAATCCCACATGCACTGGCTGGAATTTGAACTGCGGCCGTCTTAGTGAGATATCATGCCACAGCCACTCGGCTACCAACCCCTACAAATCAGTTGGTTTATGAAGGGCTCTGATAAAGTAAACGCGTGAACTCGTTCCGGGGTGGTATAGCTCTTTTCAGGCACACCTACAGCTGCATGAGTCATTTGAACTACATTCCAACACTCTTGCCATTCTTAAATCTCTGACAGTACCGTGAATCGACCCCGGACCTCCTAAGACTTCAGCTAATAACGCTAACCGTTACGCTACGGAGGCGGACAGGGTTCTAATGAGAAGCTGATCTTGTTATGAGACTGTAAAGAAGAAAAAGAAGGAAAATATCCTGTAAACATTCTACAGAAGGAATGAGTGATTAGTAATTAGTTTGGCCCGCGCGACGTACAACTTGTGAGACGTTATGCAGCGACCACGAGACCCCAGCTGAGGCTGATATTCCTTCTACTTGTTTGTACCAAGCTCGTATCTTTCATATTGCCGGCCCCGTGGTGTAGGGGTAACGTGCCTACCTCTTACCCGGAGGCCCCAGGTTCGATTCCCGGCCAGGACAGGGATTTTTACCTGGACCTGAGGGCTGGTTCGAGGTCCACTCAGCCTACGTGATTAGAATTGAGGAGCTATCTGACGGTGAGATAGCGGCCCCGGTCTAGAAAGCCAAGAATAACGACCGAGAGGATTCGTCGTGCTGATCACACGACACCTCGTAATCTGCAGGCCTTCGGGCTGAGCAGCGGTCGCTTGGTAGGCCAAGGCCCTTCAAGGGCTGTAGTGCCATAGGGTTTGGTTTGGTTCCTATCTTTCATATTTCCTACTAGCTATCGTACCTGTCTTTGACAGAGTATGGGATGGGAAGGAAGCACCCGTGTTCTTAATTAAGGTACAATCCCAGCATTTTCCCGGTGTAAAAATGAGGAAATCAAAGAAAATCCTCTTCGAGGATGTCGAAGGTGGAGTTCGAATCCATCATCTACCGAATACAAGCTTATAGCTACAGGGCTTGTACCACGCAGCCAACTCCCTTGATGAATATAAAGCCTTTTCCTTCTAGTACTTCAGAATGTAAGTAGTAAAATCCGCCATCGTGGTCTAGGGTCGATGGAGTCAACGCGGGTCTGCCAGTTATAATATGAGTTACAATTTGATATAGTGAATACATAAATAATTCTTATTATTATTAATCGATACGGCCACCTGTGGGCCACGTTTACACAATCTTCCTTCTGTCACGCAGACTGATACCCTTCTCTTTACACTCTCGCCAAAGATTCTTGAGTCTTTGACTTCTTGCTCGTTCTTCCACCGAGATGTTCCGTGTCTTCGCATGTTGCTTTTCAGACGCATCCCTCAATCCCGCAACCTTCTTCCTAAATGATGTCCTTTCTTTTATATCCTCCTCCTTGATACCTATTTCTGCCAAGTCATTGTGCACGTGTGTAAGCCATCCCGGTTGTTTTTTCCACCTTTCCTGCAGAAGAAGTAACCTGTTGGCCAATCTCTCAGGGTTCATTCTTTTGATATGTCCATAAAACGTCAGTCTCCTTTTTCTCATCACAGTCGCGATTCTTTCTACTGTCTTGTAGAGCTCCAAATTCGATCTTAACCGGAATGTGTTTGGGTCACTCGTCGACTTTCTAGGGCCTAAGATTTTTCGCAAGAAACTTCTTTCTCTTTTTTCAAGGACTGGGTCAGCCATCCTCGTCAAGGTTTCTGCTCCATAAAGGCACTCTGTTCTAACCACTGTGCAGTAATGTTTTAACTTGGCCTGAATTGAGAGAGACTTGGACTTATAGGTGTCATGACATAGTCTGAATGCCAACTCCATCCTTCTCACCCTCTCCTTTAATCCCTCCTTTTCATCTCCATTGGGGGTGAGTATTTCTCCCAGGTATTTAAATTTTTGCACACGCTGGATATCCCCATACAATGTAACAAGTCTGTCCGTGTCGCCTTTTTTTTATAGAATCCATGAATGCTGTTTTTTCGAAAGAGATTCTTAACCCTGTTTTGACTGCAACATTTTGTAGTTCTATTGTGATACCGGTATCCTTTTTTTTTTTTTTTTTACAATTTGCTTTACGCCGCATCAAGATAGGTTTTATGCCGACGATGGGACAGGAAAGGGCTAAGAGGGATGGGAAGAAATCGACCGTGGACTTGATTAAGGTACAGCCCCACCATTTGCCTGGTGTGAAAATGGGAAACCATCTTCAGGGCTGCCGACAGTGGGGTTCGAACCCACTATCTCCCGAATGAAAGCTAACATCTACGTGACACAAAATAATAATAATAATAATAATAATAATAATAATAATAATAATAATAATAATAATAATAATAATAATAATTACTATTCGAAATGGCAACTTCTTTATTTATATGTCGATATTCGTCGTTTCATTCACAGCTGAGCCATTTATTAATCTACATTTGCAATCTTCTTTTTAAAATGTGCTGTTTAAAGTCACAGATATAAAAGTGATACTTTCAGAAATATATTTCCAAAATTCGTAATTAGTGTCCGCCTCTGTGGTGCAGTGGTTAGTGTGATTAGCTGCCACCCCTTAGCATAGTTCCCTTCAAGAGCTCTTTCATTTCGTGCAATAATTGCCACATCATCAGCATATGCTATCACTTGTACTAATGTGTTCAGGATGGTTCCCCCTGGGTTGATGGGTAGTTGGCATATTACTTTTTCCAGTGCTAAATTGAATAGGGGGGCCGATGACCTTCGATGTTAGGCCCCTTTAAACAACAAGCAAGCAAATTGAATAGGAGTGTGGAGAGAAGATGAATATTAGACTAAAGATGAAGATTCCCAGTTCTGCCATGAATAACACTCACGGTATTCCTTGCCTGTCGCAAGAGGCGACTAAAAGGGGCCCAAGGGGCTCTTAACTTGGGAGCGTGGCTCGGAGACTACGGGGCCCTTAGCTGAGTCGTGGCATTGCTTCCACTAACTTGTGCCAGGCTCCTCACTTTCATCTATCCTATCCGACCTATGTCAACTCTTGTTTTTTTCCGACCCCGACGGTATTAGAGCACTCGAGGCCTAGGAGTTTTTCAATTTCACGCCCTTCGTGGCCCTTGTGTTCCCTTGGCCGATACCTTGATTTTTTGAAGTGTCGGGTCCCTTCAATTTGTTTTCTATAATTAGTGTTATATAGAAAATGGTTGCCTAGTTGCACTTCCTCTTAAAACAACAATCACCAACACCACCACCACCATCTGCCACGAAATTTGAAAAGTGGTACGAGGGCTGGACCGGGATCCAACTCAGCCTCGGGAAGTCAACTGAGGAGAGGGGATTCGATTCACGCCTCAGCCATCCTCGAAGTGGTTTTCAGTGGTATCCCACTTATTCTCCAGGCAAATGCCGGGATGGTACCTAACTTTAAGGCTACGGTCGCTTCCTTCCCTCTTTCTTATCTATCCCTTCCGATCTCCCCGTCCGCCCACAAGGCTCCTGTTCAGCATAGCAGGTGAGGCAGCCTGGGCGAAGTATTGGTCCTCCTCCCCTGTTGTATTCCCCACCAAAAGTCTCACACTCCAGGACACTGCCTTTGAGGCGGTAGAGGTGGGATCCCTCGCTGAGTCAGAAGGAAAAACCAACCCTGGAAGGTAAACAGATTAAGAAGAAAGAAAGAAAGAAAGTAATTTTAGTTTTGTGTTAAGTATAACATGTTTTTGGCTAATTTTTTGCATGCGGATAATTTTTGTCCAATCAACTATCAATCCTGTGAACATAGTTTCCGTCAGTTTTGTATATACTGTATATTATACCAAAGTGTACAAGGGAATCGACTGTCAAAATACTTTTTAATTGATAATATCAACATTGATACAAAATTCTTTCACCAGAATGTACTGCTATATTTTTTCTGTAAATAAGAAGGAAATAGTTTGAGAAAGCGATTTTTTGAATGTTGTTTCCCTCCACTCTTCCACTCCTAACTAACCCCATCATCTCAATAATCAATATTCAGTGCTGAGTGCTGTTAAGTTTTCTCTTTATTTATTTTTGGAAACTTAGTGTCAGTGAGATGAACACGGGCTTGTTCGGACAAACTCAGAAATAGATGTGTAGTTGATGAAGGCAGACAACGCCCGCGCAGTCATGGAACAAGAGTAACACACTAGAATTGGCTCGAGCAAGGAACAGCCCAGCCGTGAAGACCACCGGCCAAAACAGACACGGTCCACTTCCACTGCGCCACCAGGCGTACATATAGCAACAACCGACATCTAGACGATCAAAAATTACCCTGTATCCTTAGTTTCCAAATAAATGTCTGTGTTTGGCTGTAGACATAATGTGGAGGAAAAACAGCTCAGTACCATCAAAAAAATGCATCGATTCAGAGCAGAATATTCACGATCCTGCTCGCGTATCTTTCAGTTACGTTCCTTTGAGTACAGAGCAGGGGTTTACAACAGGCGGCCCACAAGGCCACATTTTGCGATCCGCGATAGCTTTTTGAAAAATAAATATTTTAAGAAATATGAAGAAAATGTACGAAAAATATTTCTTAGTTCCTTCAAAACTTTTATTAATTTTCATACCCATTACAGACCCGAGTGAGAAGTAATTCATTCTTTAATATTATTTCCTGTCTTTAAGTATTCATTTGATCCAAATAGAGTACATCTAAATATAGTAAATTTGGGTGGAAAATTGGCTTTGGGATCCATTCCAAATCTTGAACTCCATGCCAACTCAGCCATAGAAATGTTATGCAACAAAGCACAGAATGTAAACAAAACAAAAACTTTCATTTCCATTGAGGTAGGAGGCGGTTTCAGTTCTTTAGTCTTTGGTAGTGCTGGTTGGTACACAGTGTTGCAGTTTCGAAGAAATTTTCTAGGAAGTACTCAGTACATTTCTGGGATTTTAAGCTCGAGCAACTGAATATCCACCAAAATATACCCAAACTTACCCAAACTTATCCCCCTGTGGGTGGGGACGGTAGAATCGTACGAGGCGAATAAAAGGGGCCATAGGGTCTCTTAACTTGGGAGCGAGGTTTGGCGACCACGGGGCCCTCAGCTGAGTCCTGGCATTGCTTCACTTACTTGTGTCAGGCTCCTCACTTTCATCTATTCTATCCGACCTCCCTTTGTCAACTCTTGTTCTTTTCCGACCCCGACAGTATTAGGTTTGCGAATCCTACGTAGTCTTTCATTTTCACGCCCTTCGTGGCCCTTGTCTTTTTTTTTTGGCCGATACTTTCATTTTTCGAAGTGTCGGACCCCTTCCATTTTCTCTGATTAGTGTTATACTTCCTCTTAAAATATTAACCACCACCACAAAGAAACTCACCTATCTACTCCACAAAGTAGGTCTACTATTGGGATATTTAGTTAGTCCGACTTATTGGCTGAATGGTTAGTGGGTTCCGGGTTCGATTCCCGGCCGGGTCGGGTTTTAATCGCGTCTGATTAATTCTTCTGTGTGTTTGTGTTTGTCCCAATACTTTCCTCTTCATATTCAGACAACACACTACGCTACCAACCACCACAGCAACACGCAATATTGATTACATCCCTCCATATATAGTTGGCGTCAGGAAGGGTATCCGACCGTAAAAACGGCCCAAGCCCATATGTGCTACATAGTTCGCACCCGCGACCCCACAGATGTGGGATAAGCGGTAGAAGAAGATATCTAGTATTTCACGGGTAAATGCTTTTGCACTTCATATGTAGTCGAACTGTTCGAAAGTAAAACACAATGTGTTGTAAACACTCATATATGGGATTTTCAGGTTACTGTACGCGGTGCAGCGCATTGTGAACGCTCATGATGTTATGCAACTTTCTGATCATGTAGAAACAATCTGAGCTGAAGTTCACAGTGTTTGAGGAAGATAGGAAATGAGGTAGATTTGTCTTAATAGTTCGAACAATTATTTTGAGGAGTTTTAGGAATATATGTAAGCATTAGTTTACTTTAGTAATGTATTACATAAAGCAAAGCAAAGTCATCTCCGTGCAGGCCATGAAGGCCCTTGGAGGGGTAGAAGGTAAAGGCTTCCAGTATCCGCAACCTCGGCACATGATGAGGTAAAGTGGTTAGCTCCACGCTCCGCCGCCTTTGCCCCCAGGAATTAACCTGGTACTCACTTTTGGTGTAGGCTGAGTGAACCTCAGGGCCATGTGCACCCTCGGAAGTGGAAATCTCGTTTCTTAAAATTTACGACTTCCTGACGGGAATTCGAACCCACATCCTTCCGGGCGAACCGAGCACGCATTTACCGCCTCGGCCAGGCAGTCCCTAATGTATTACGCAACTAACATACATAAATAAATACATTCACATTAAGCTGAACATGATCTGGGATTTTTTTCATACAATGTTAATGTTCTATCAATTTCTATCTATTTAAACTTTTCATGCCAAGTGAGAAATCCATTTGGGATCAGTATGTATATTCTTCAGCTATCCCTTTCGAAACCTTATTTCTCCTAATAATAATAATAATAATAATAATAATAATAATAATAATAATAATAATAATAATAATAATAATAATAATAACAATAGTCCGCCTCTGTGGTGTAGTGGTTAGCGTGATTAGCTGCCACCCCCGGAGGCCCGGGTTCGATTCCCGGCTCTGCCACGAAATTTGAAAAGTGGTACGAGGGCTGGAAAGGGGTCCACTCAGCCTCGGGAGGTCAATTGCGTAGAGGTGGGTTCGATTCCCACCTCAGCCATCCTGGAAGTGGTTTTCCGTGGTTTCCCACTTCTCCTCCAGGCGAATGCCGGGATGGTACCTAACTTAAGGCCACGGCCGCTTCCTTACCTCTTCCTTGCCTATCCCTTCCAATCTTCCCATCCCTCCACAAGCCCCCTGTTCAGCATAGCAGATGAGGCTGCCTGGGCGAGGTACTGGTCATACTCCCAGTTGTATCCCCCGACCAAGAGTCTGAAGCTCCAGGACACTGCCCTTGAGGCGGTAGAGGTGGGATCCCTCGCTAAGTCCGAGGGAAAAACCGAACCTGGAGGGTAAACAGATGATGATGATGATGATGATGATGATAATAATAATAATAATGTCCGCCTCTGTGGTGCAGTGGTTAGCTCTGCCACGAAATTTGAAAAGTGGTGCGAGGGCTGTCTCGGGAGGTCAAATGAGTAGAGGTGGGTTCGATTCCCACCTCAGCTATCCTGGAAGTGGTTTTCCGTGGTTTCCCACTTCTCCTCCAGGCAAATGCCAGGATGGTAGCTAACTTAAGGCCACGGCCGCTTCCTTCTATCTTCCTTGTTTCTCCCATCCCATCATCCCATCCCCCTACAAGGTCCCTGTTCAGCATAGCAGGTGAGGCCGCCTGGGCGAGGTACTGGTCATTCTCCCCAGTTGTATCCCCGACCTAGAGTCTGAAGCTCCAGGACACTGCCCTTGAGGCGATAGAGGTGGGATTCCTCGCTGAGTCCGAGGGAAAAGCCAACCCTGGAGTTTAAGCAGATTAAGAAGAAAATAATAATAATAATAATAATAATAATAATAATAATAATAATAACAATAACAATCATCATCATCATCATCTGTTTACCCTCCAGGGTCGGCTTTTCCCTCGGACACAGCGAGGGATCCCACCTCTACCGCCTCAAGGGCAGTGTCCTGGAGCTTCAGACTCTTGGTCGGGGATACAGCTGGGGAGAATGACCAGTACCTCGCCCAGGTGGCCTCACCTGCTATGCTGAACAGGGGCCTTGTGGAGGGATGGGAAGATTGGAAGGGATAGGCAAGGAAGAGGGAAGGAAGCGGCCGTGGCCTTAAGTTAGGTACCATCCCGGCATTCGCCTGGAGGAGAAGTGGGAAACCACGGAAAACCACTTCCAGGATGGCTGAGGTGCGAATCGAATCCACCTCTACTCAGTTGACCTCTCGAGGCTGAGTGGACCCCATTCCAGCCCTCATACCACTTTTCAAATTTCGTGGCAGAGCCGGGAATCGAACCCGGACCTCCGGGGGTGGCAGCTAATCACGCTAACCACTACACCACAGAGGCGGACTGATAATAACAATAATAACAATAATAATAACAATAACGGAAAGAAGAATTCAGCATCTTCTCTCATATGAGCCACCATACTTCACGAAAATAAGGAACATCGTGTTCTCAGGTTTAACATTTAACATCTAATAAAATTTACACTACTTTTACTAAAACTGCTGCTGCCGCTGCTGATGATGATGGTGTATGTGTGTGTGTGTCCAACCATTGCCCCGTTTATCTACGGGGTCGGGTATGAAGTGAGATGAATCTTCGTAGCGAGATTTAACGACCGGATGCCCTTACTGACGCCAACCTCATCAGAGAAGTTAATGAGATTAAATGAATGGCGTGATATGATAGGCTTAATAGGAAATAGGAGGGTAAAACCAGGTACTGGCACATAGCCTACTCCTATCGAATCACACCAAGGGGTCTGTTCAAAGTTTTACGTCACTATCCGACGGACGAACCACTATCAACAACGCCATATGCCCTCACTCCATATGAAAACTGGTGAGAGGTTTGCAATTGAATCCAGGCTTTTGGCATCCAATCTAGTGATATAAATTGTATACCATCACCTCTCCTATCCCGCCGGCCAACATTCTGATGGTGATATTTTTCGACCAATGGGAACAGGCTAACCACGATGATGATGGTAATAATTCTCTCTCTTTTTTTTTCTTTCTTTTCTTTTGAGATATTTGAGGACATTTCATAGTTATATATACTAGAGGACCCGTGTCTTGATAAGAAATTGCTCCATGCGCACCCCGGGTAGGTTACTTTTAGGTATTGTATTACCTCTTAATTGTGTGTCAATGGAACGTTTGTAGATTTCTTTATTGTGACGTTGATTGATATTACTAAAAGTTGAATGAAAGGGACCTATCACTGCCTTATGATTCACCAGCAAGTAATTCCGGACAAAATAAAAATAAAGCAAATCGGTCCAGTAGAACGGACGGACGGACTGGACAAAGCTATTTGTAATAAACTTATTTAGTAACTTATATAGATTATATTTATATTATCGGATAAGGAAATAATCACTAATTTTATGATGAAGATACATTGTTAAGTCAATGATGAAACAGTCTTAAGCAGGCCATGAACTGCGGAAAAGTTACTTTATTGCAAAGTGTGGTAAAAACTTCATTTCATAGTGTCCAGAAAACATCTAATTTTCAAACGCAAAACTGTTAAGGAAACATCTACTTTTTGTTGTGGTAGTAGATACAATTATGTATTTCCAGTATCAACTGCGATGCCGATAGAAAGGTAATTCTAACAGTTTGAACTTTCGACCTGTCGGTTATTTTGTGACTAAAAAAGGGGTAAAAGGAAAGAAAATAACTGCTTTGCGCTGGAGCGTACGTGCGTAAGATAAGCGCTATCTTCGGCATAAAACAGCGATATGAACAACCCACTTCCTCTTTTCTTGTTTTTCTTTTCAGTTTATATCAGTAGAGGCTCAAATGTGCTTACAAATAAGTTTATCAATACAATGTCACCATCAGCTATAAACATAATGTATCAAGGTCAAAGAATTAAAATATTTATCATCGGGCATAAAAGGGCATCACAATGGATTTCCATTCCGCACAGATCTGATTATACTAAATCAGATTTGTGGCAGATAAAGATTTACTTGTTCACATAAAACATTTTATGCAAAATACAACTAGATCATGTAAATTTTTACATTATGGGTTGTGTATTATCGTAATACATTGTGAAATACTTGTACGTCTCTATCCCTAGCCTTGTGTGTAATTAGCCTCATTACCACGGATCACGGGCTCGATCCCAACCAAGATTTGAAGAATTTTGAAGACAAAATCCATAACTCACTTCATCCTTCATGTTGACATGCGTAAGATCCCTAGTGTATAGATGCCTCATCTGACAACATTTCCATCTCTCACCATCTCTCAGTATTTTACTCAGTTTATCGCAGTGTTCTCGGTTTTGTTGGTGCAAACATTGCCCTTAACGCTGACTTTTGCTAGTGGCTTTACATTGCACCGACACAGGTATTATGGGCTTAATTAAGGTACAGGCCCAGCATTTGCCTGGTGTGAAAATAGGAAACCACGGAAAACCATCTTCAGGGCTGTCGACAGTGGGATTCGAACCTAGTTCTCCCGGATGCAAGCTCACAGCCGCGCGCCTCTAACCGCACGGCCAACTCGCCCTAACGCTGACTACTGTGTAGAATGACAGGCAGATCACCAGGTAACGGCCCCAGGGGCTCTGAACTTTGGAGCGTGGGTTGGCGACCACGGGGCCCTCAGCTGAGTCCTGGCATTGCTTCCACTTACTTATGCCAGGCTCCTCACTTTCATCTGCCCTATCCGACCTCTCTTGGTCGACTCTTGTTCTTTTCCGACCCCGACGCTATTAGGTTTGCGAGGGCTAGGGAGTCTTTCATTTTCACGCCCTTCGTGGCCCTTGTCTTCCTTTGGCCGATATCTTCATTTTTCGAAGTGTCGGCCCCTTCCATTTTTCTCTCTGATTAGTGTTATATAGAGGATGGTTGCCCAGTTGTACTTCCTCTTAAAACAATAATCACCACCACCTCACCAGGTACGTCACTCAAAGACTTTGCTATCAACAGTCAAGGCGTATTATTATTATTATTATTATTATTATTATTATTATTATTATTATTATTATTATTATTATTATTATTATTATTATTAGTATTATTATTATTATTATTATTATTAATTATAATTATTATTACCTAGTATTTTAATGACGCACTAATACATCGAAGGTTTTCGGTGACGGAAGGATGGGAGAGGGCATGGATTGGGAAGGTAGCAGCTGTGGCCTGGTGTAAAATAGGAAACAACGGAAAACCATCTTCTTACTTTTCCTTGAACAACTAGTTTTTCAAGGCTATTTCCTCTCCTAATAACATGTCGAAAGTATCTCTGGCTAACAAGAACTGAAAGTCGATTCGGGGTACCAAGCACTTAGAGTTAGATATTTTCTCCGTCCAAGATATCCGTATCCGCCTGTGGGTGGGGGCGGTAGAATAACACCCACGGTATCCCCTGCCTGTTGTAAGAAGCGACTAAAAGGGGCCCCAGGGCTCTGAACTTTGGAGCGTGGGTTGTCGACCACGGGGCCCTTAGCTGAGTCCTGGCATTGTTTCCACTTACTGGTGCCAGGCTCCTCACTTTCATCTATCCTATCTAACCTCTCTTGGTCAACTCTTGTTCTTTTTCGACCCCGACGCTATTAGGTTTGCGAGGGCTAGGGAGTCTTTAATTTTCATGCACTTCGTGGCCCTTTTCTTCCTTTGGCCGATATCTTCATTTTTCGAAGTATCGGATCCCTTCCATTTTCCCCTCTGATTAGTGTTATATAGAGGATGGTTGCCTAGTTGTACTTCCTCTTAAAACAATAATCACCACCACCACCAAGATATCCGTAATAATAATAATAATAATAATAATAATAATAATAATAATAATAATAATAATAATAATAATACCCTAGCGAATGGGTGCGTGGTTAGGGTCACGTAGCTGCCAGTTTGCATTCGGAAGATAGTGGGTTCAAATCACAATGTCGGCAGCCCTGAAGATGACTTTCAATTTTCACACCACGCAAATAATAGGACTATGCCTTAATTAAGGCCACGGTCGCTTTCTACCCACTCCTAGTTCTTTCCTGTCCCATCGTCGCCATAATACCTCTGTCGGTGCGACGTGAAGTAAATTGCAATAATAATAATGTGATTAATGTCTCCGCCATTACTATACATTTTAAGAAACGTTGGAAGTGTCGAATTTTTATCCTGAAAAGATTAACGTGCCGGTAAACTTATTGACATAAGTTTCTCACACTACAGTACCCTTAAATATCAATGGAGTGTGCCGAGATTTGATGCTGCTCCCGCTCAAGATGACATATTTTTTAGTAATTTAAGTTAATTTGATGAAAATCTAAATGCTGAGTAAACACTTGATCACTTTTACCGCTGTGCGGGAGATTTAAATTTGATACTGGCCCGATGACTGATTCATCACTAGCCTTCATTCACCCTTAGCCAACCAAATTTTGACGAGGAAACGGATCATTCAAGACACCATCATTTCAAGAATTGCTGACTTGTACAGATAGCAGCATGCATGCAGCAAAATGTAATACACATTCTTGGACTGGTCCCAGGAAGAATTCTCTTCAACCAGCACGGCCATACAACAGAGAAGCTTCGTTTATTTAGTACGCAGGGAGAGAGTGCTGTTATTAATAGCTACCAAATCATTTTACAAAAAGAGTGCAGTGTACTGCATGTCGGCAATGAAGTTCGGATATTGGTTACAATTACTAAGTAATCAAAAGTTGGAAGTTGAGGAAAAGATGACAAAGATGTCTTGTTTTCCAGTGTTTTCCTGGAATACGCACAGGAAATTGGGGGTAAGTAATCAATAAATATTAAAGTTCCACTAAACGGAGCGGAGTGGTCACGCGTGTTGTTAACACGCTACGGCTATGGAGCCAAGTTCTGTATTCGGGAGAAGTTTGGGCTCGAACCTCACCGTCGGCTGTCCTGAGAATGGTTTTCTGTGGTTTCCCATTTTCACTTCCAGGCAAATGCTGGGTTATATTCATATGCCACAGCCAATTCCTTCCACCACCAGTTTAATTCACTATCATTCATTTCATATTCATTAGATCCTCAACTGAGGTTGGCGTCAGGAAGGGCATCCAGTCGTAGAGACATGCCATATAAATTCATCTCATCTCATCCCCGACCGTATCAACGAACGGGACTAAGGCGTCGACATACTGAACCCATGACCTTTCTGGACCTCCAAGGGTTCAATACATACACGGTTTTCGGATACGCTGAACTGTCAGTAAATCCAGCGACACGAGGTTAGTGTATATCAGCACCTTCAAATGCCAGCGGACTGAGGCGAGATCGAACTCGCTTACTCGGGCTCATTTCGATGTCCACGGCACTTTGTTCGCACTACTTGTCTACTTCAAAAATATTGTCATTGGGATATCAATTACAACCTATTCTTTCGTAAATTCTCCACACAATCTGCCTACCGTGAGTTATATACATTCCTTCCTGATTTTGGACTTCGGATCTAAAACCTTCAGTTAGCATCGATTTTTTCTACCAAAACTATTCCACTCCTACCTCCTTCGGTTCCATGGACTACTCACGTGTACCACTATCTTGGACATAATTTTGAAATCGCTGGTTTGTTTAAGCACTAGTTTGATTTCATTTCATCTTCTCTCTTTAGGTAATGGTTCAAATATATGTATTTACTACAGAAAAGAGGTGATGGATGAAATGTTGATGATTCGAATTGAGAACGGGCAGTAGTCGAAAGAAGGTGAAGTTGAGAAAAGCCGTTAAAACCTAAGAAAGGCTAAAAAGGACCTATAAGCCAAAAAAGCCGGAAAAGGTAAAAAAAAAAGACAAATAAAAGCCACCGTTTTCTGGCCTACAATGATCCAATGACTATAATCCTGAAACTGATTCTAATGTGGTGTATGAGACAAAGAATGAAAACAACATAAAAAAGTTAAAGCATGGCAGAATGACTGATGGTATGATGGATGATAAGGAGGTTATGTTCACATGAATCTGGGCCTGACTGTGAATGTAAAAGACTTGAGTGTTTTAAAATCATATCTGAAGTGGAAAGAAAACGTATAATTAAAGAGTTTAATGAAATGGCTTCCTATGATGAACAAAATGCTTATCTTTTTGGACTAATAACATTTCAGTCAGTTAAGAATCGCAGGCCCAGGAAAGACGAAAATGATGCGAAATTTCATGATTTGTCGTATTATTACAAGGTAAGAGCAGCTCCTGTAAATAGTGGTACTTCTGCTGTTGTTGGTGTTCCCGTGTGTGCAAAGGCATTTATTGCAGTACATGATATACGAGTAACTGGTAGGAGATTGCAGACATTGCAGCAGTCATTCAAATGTCAGGGTCAGGCACCAAAGGATAAACGTGGTAAATATATAGATGGACACAATAAGAAATCTGCACATGTTGTACAAGCTGTAGAAGATCATACAGCATTTTTCAAGGGACGGCCTAGTCACTATAGCAAGGATAAAACTAACAAACTTTACCTTCCAGAAGATTTGAACATACATAAGATGTGTGAAGTGTACAAAGACAAAAATTTACCTGAAGTATCTTACGAATTTTATAGCAAGATATTTAACAAGAAATTTAAGATATCATTTGGATACCCTCGTAGTGATACCTGCAGCACTTGCGACAAATATCTGGCTGATAAAAAGGCAATAGAAGAAAGGTTATTGGTGAGTTATTTGAAACCTGATGAAAAGGCTGATTTGGACACGAAAGCTTGAAATAAATTAGAATGTTCACAAACTAACAGCTGACACATTCTATGCAAGGAAAAGAGATGCGAGAAAATCAAGCATGAAAAATGAAGATTATAAGTCAATCACAATGGATTTTCAGAAAAACCTACACATGCCAAATATCTCTACAAATGATGTTTATTAGAGGAGACAGCTGTCATTGCATTCCTTCAACATCCATGTTTTATCAGCATCTGAATCGTTTTTCTACTGCTACCCTGAGACTGTAGGAGGGAAGGGTTCAGATGAGGTTGTGTCAATGCTTCATAACTTCATTTTTACAAAACTTGATACTAAGGTTAAACACCTGGAAATTTTTTGCGACTCATGCGAGGGGAAAAATAAGAACTACACAGTGTTCAGGTTTTTACATTATGTGGTATCAGTTGCAAAAAGACTGGAAACAATCAAAGTCACTTTCCCAATACGGGGACATTCTTACCTTGAATGTGATCATAACATGGCTCTAATAAACACAAAATCATACGCAGAATTGCCAGAAGACTGGATTCACGTGTTTCAATCTGACCGAGTGAAACCATCGCCTTTTCAAGTTATCGATGTAGACCAGGTACTCCTCTGCGAAAATGGACCTTATTTTTGCAGCTTATGTTCAAAAAGAAATGTCCCTTTCCCTCAAGACCTAGCAGGCAGATACTGTTTGAAGCAGGTCACACTCGCCTAGTACGGCACAGATCTACCTTCAACGGTGCCTGGGAATCAAGTGTTGTAAAGTCTGTCAATCCCACAAGGAGCCAAGTATTCGCAGCAGGCGAATTTCTCCTTCCAGGCCTCCATTATAAAGAACAGCGGCCAATTTCTCAGCAGAAATACAGAGACCTGTTACATTTACCTCAATTCTGTGGTCCAAAAGGCAGAGATTTCTTCATCTCACTTCCACATAACTGAGTTCAAAAAGACTTTATACCATGTGATTTTTTTATTATCATTGTCCAAGAATAGAACATAGCCTTATAAAAGCTAATTCATTTACTATAAACTTGACAGTCCACCTCTGTGGTGTAGTGGTTAGCTGCCACCCCCGGAGGCCCGGGTTCGATTCCCGGCTCTGCCACGAAATTTGAAAAGTGGTACGAGGGCTGGAACGGGGTCCACTCAGCCTCGGGAGGTCAACTGAGTAGATGTGGGTTCGATTCCCACCACAGCCATCCTGGAAGTGGTTTTCCGTGGTTTCCCCACTTCTCCTCCAGGCGAATGCCGGGATGGTACCTAACTTAAAGCCACGGCCGCTTCCTTCCCTCTTCCTTGCCTATCCCTCCACAAGGCCCCTGTTCAGCATAGCAGGTGAGGCCGCCTGGGCGAGATAGTGGTCATACTCCCCAGTTGTATCCCCCGACCAAGAGTCTGAAGCTCCAGGACACTGCCCTTGAGGCGGTAGAGGTGGGATCCCTCGCTAAGTCCGAGGGAAAAACCGAACCTGGAGGGTAAACAGATGATGATGATGATAAACTTGACAACTAATTTAACACCATTAAATTACTCGTGAAAATGTGATAGAAAGGAAGGTTTTAGGCAGCACCATATGGCTGCTAAACCAGGCATGAGGGAGTTTTTTAAAGTAAGTATGACCGGTGGAAAACGGTAAATAAAAATGTAAAAAGACTCTGGGATGGGTTTAAAGCAATTGTTGAGGAATATGAAATTAGGTTTGTACCTTTAAAGGTGGTAAGGAATGGTAAAGGCCCACGTTTTTATAACAGAGAAATAAATAGCTTAAGAAGGAGGTGCAGATTGGAAAGAAATAGAGCTAGAAATGGCTGTGGAAGTAAGGAGAAATTGAAGTAACTTACTAGGATACTGAATCTAGCAAAGAAGTCATCTAAGGATAACATGGGGCCGATGACCTTAGATGTTAGGCCCCTTTAAACAACAAATATCATCATCACCATCAAGGATAACATGATGGCAAGCATAATTGGCAGTCATACAAATCTTATTGAAAAATGGAAGTGTATGTACAGTTAATTTAAGGCAGAAACAGATTCCAAGAAGGACATTCCAGGAATCATTGATGAACAAGGGGAGTGTGTATGTGAGGATCTTCAAAAGGCAAAAGTATTCAGTCTGCAGTCTGTGTCTGTTAGGTCATCAGCCCAGAGGCTGGTTGGTTCCTCAAATAGCACCACCAAAGGTTATGCGGATATAAAGAAACCCCAAAAACCAATGGCAGCACCAAAATGAGGCGTACTAGGCAAGACGAGTAGTGAGGTAGTTTGCCATTGCTTTCCTCACTGGGTCAGAAAGTACTATTGCAGCACGACTGACCCTGTGAGCAGCACCTTTCATAACACTCAGATGCACTAGCCATGGTCTGAATGTCATTACTCAGCACCACTAATACCCCAGCAACTTCCATATTGTCACAGCCATGGATGTTGACTGGGACTTCGGTGGAAGCTACACTTTATTCTGGCCTGTGCCAAGTATGTAAAGATTGTTGGTTACAAGGATTATGTCCAGATAGAGGAGGTGACTAACGCTAAAGAAGTATTAAAATGTACATATGATAACAATGACATTTACAATAAGATAAAAAATTGAAAACTAGAAAAGCGGTCGGAATTAATAAGATTTCTGGGGTATCCTAAAGACAATGGGTTTGGATATACTGTAGTACCATATCTGAAGTACTTATTTGATTATTTTTGCATGAAAGAGCTATACCAAATGAACGGAGAGTTGCTTTAGTAGCCCCTGTGTATAAAGGAAAGGGTGATAAACATAAAGCTGAAAATTACAGGCCAGTAAGTTTGACATGCGTTGAATGTAAGCTTTGGGAAGGCATTATGTCTGATTATATTAGACATGTTTGCGAAATTAAAAACTGGTTTTGATAGAAGGCAGTTCGGGTTTAGGAAAGGTTATTCCACTGAAGCTCAACTTGTAAGATTCCAGCAAGTTGTAGCATATATCTTGGATTCAGGAGGTCAAATGGACTGTATCGCGATTGACCTGCCGAAAGCATTTGATAGCGTGGATTATGGGATAATACTGGTAAAAATGAGTGCAACTGGACTAGACAAAAGAGTGACTGAATGGGTAGCTATATTTCTAGAAAATATATCTCAGAGAATTAAGAGTAGGCGAAGCTTTATGTGACCCTAAAATACACTGACTGACAGTGATAATGCAACACCAAGGAGGAGTGGTTCGAAAGGGATGAAAGTTGGGGAAAAAACAGAGACGGCACGGACGAATAATTGATGTTTATTTCAAACCGATATGCAGGTTACACAATGCGCACGGCATCGACTCAGTAGGATGTAGGACCACCGCGAGCGGCGATGCACGCAGAAACACGTCGAGGTACAGAGTCAATAAGAGTGCGGATGGTGTCCTGAGGGATGGTTCTCCATTCTCTGTCAACCATTTGCCACAGTTGGTCGTCCGTACGAGGCTGGGGCAGAGTTTGCAAACGGCGTCCAATGAGATCCCACACGTGTTCGATTGGTGAGAGATCCGGAGAGTACGCTGGCCACGGAAGCATCTGTACACCTCGTAGAGCCTGTTGGGAGATGCGAGCAGTGTGTGGGCGGGCATTATCCTGCTGAAACAGAGCATTGGGCAGCCCCTGAAGGTACGGGAGTGCCACCGGCCGCAGCACATGCTGCACGTAGCAGTGGGCATTTAACGTGCCTTGAATACGCACTAGAGGTGACGTGGAATCATACGCAATAGCGCCCCAAACCATGATGCCGCGTTGTCTAGCGGTAGGGCGCTCCACAGTTACTGCCGGATTTGACCTTTCTCCACGCCGACGCCACACTCGTCTGCGGTGACTATCACTGACAGAACAGAAGCGTGACTCATCGGAGAACACGACGTTCCGCCATTCCCTCATCCAAGTCGCCCTAGCCCGGCACCATGCCAGGCGTGCACGTCTATGCTGTGGAGTCAATGGTAGTCTTCTGAGCGGACGCCGGGGCCGGGAGTGCAGGCCTCCTTCAACCAATCGACGGGAAATTGTTCTGGTCGATATTGGAACAGCCAGGGTGTCTTGCACATGCTGAAGAATGGCGGTTGACGTGGCGTGCGGGGCTGCCACCGCTTGGCGGCGGATGCGCCGATCCTCGCGTGCTGACGTCACTCGGGCTGCGCCTGGACCCCTCGCACGTGCCACATGTCCCTGCGCCAACCATCTTCGCCACAGGCGCTGCACCGTGGACACATCCCTATGGGTATCGGCTGCGATTTGACGAAGCGACCAACCTGCCCTTCTCAGCCCGATCACCATACCCCTCGTAAAGTCGTCTGTCTGCTGGAAATGCCTCCGTTGACGGCGGCCTGGCATTCTTAGCTATACACGTGTCCTGTGGCACACGACAACACGTTCTACAATGACTGTCGGCTGAGAAATCACGGTACGAAGTGGGCCATTCGCCAACGCCGTGTCCCATTTATCGTTCGCTACGTGCGCAGCACAGCGGCGCATTTCACATCATGAGCATACCTCAGTGACGTCAGTCTACCCTGCAATTGGCATAAAGTTCTGACCACTCCTTCTTGGTGTTGCATTTGCTCTGTCAGTCAGTGTAATTAAGAAGATAGTTGGTTCGAACCCCACTGTCGGCAGCCCTGAAGATGGTTTTCCGGGGTTTCCCATTTTCACACCGGCAAATGCTGGGGCTGTACCTTAATTAAGGCCACGGCCGCTTCCTTCCCATTCCTAGACCTTTCCTATCCTATCGTCGCCATAAGACCTATCTGTGTGGGTGCGACGTAAAACAAATACCAAAACAAAAAAACAAAAAATTAAGAGGGAAATTCCTCAGGGCAATATTATTGGACCATTATGTTTTCTTATATATGTAAATGATATGAGTAAAGAAGTGGAATCAGAGATAAGGCTTTTCGCAGATGATGTTATTCTGTATAGAGTAATAAATAAGTTACAAGATTGTGAGCAACTGCAAAATAACCTCGTTAATATTGTGAGATGGACAACAGGCAATGTTAACCGGGGTTAAAAGTCAGGTTGTGAGTTTCACAAATAGGGAAAGTCCTCTCAGTTTTAATTACTGCGTTGATGGGGTGAATGTTCCTTATGGGGATCACTGTAAGTACCTAGGTGTTAATATAAGGAAATATTCATTGGGGTAATCACATAAACGGGATTGGAAATAAAGGGTACAGATCCATGCACATGGTTATTAGGGTGTTTAGGGGTTGTAGTGAGGATGCAAAGGAGAGGGCATGTAAGTCTGTGGTAAGACCCCAACTAGAGTATGGTTCCAGTGTATGGGACCCTCAACAGGATTACTTTATTCATTAACTGGAAAAAATCCCAAGAAAAATCTGGGTGATTTCCGACAAAAGAGTAGCGTAACAAAAATGTCGTAAAGTTTGGACTGGGAAGACTTGGGAGAAAGAAGATGAGCTACTCGACTAAGTGATATGTTCCAAGCTGCCAACGGAGAGATAGCGTGCAACGACATTAGTAGACGAATAAGTTTGAGTGGTGTCTTTAAAAGTAGGAAAGATCACAATCTCTCTCTCTCTCTCTCTCTCTCTCTCTCTCTCTCTATATATATATATATATATATATATATATATATATATATATATATATATATATACTAGCAAGATACCCGTGCTTCGCTACGGTATTATACTGAAATTTATAATTGAATGCTTATTGTTTTAGATATATAATCCGCCGAAATTCGCGATCTGACTCGTTTTCTGCGAGAATCCACCAAAATTCCCGATCTGACTCGTTTTCTATTATTTTACAGCACGTTTCCTCCCATTTTTCAATCTTCCTTTCCAGCAATCGATTTCGTACTTCCCGGGCTAGGCTCAGGTATTCCTCCTGGTCAGTTGGGTCCGTAAATCTTTGTCATCTTTTCCTTTAATCATTTTTAATATGGATAAAATCCTTCAGGAGATCCGGAGTGGTGTCATATTGGGTGCCTTGGCGGCACTGAACCCGCAGCCGAACTGCATTCTTAGTCATTACCCGTCCAGGAGCCGTTACCAGCGCGGTCCGCACATTTGACGACGGTCCGGAACATTATTATTATTATTATTATTATTATTATTATTATTATTATTATTATTATTATTATTATTATTATTATTATTATCATTATTATTATTATTACCATTATGTGTTGCTCGAATGGCTGATGACAGGGAAAACCGGAGTATCCGGAGAAAACCTGTCCCGCCTCCGTTTTGTCCAGCACGAATGTCACATGGAGTGACCGGGATTTGAACCACGGAACCCAGCTGTGAGAGGCCGGCACGGTGCCGCCTGAGCAACGGAGGATCCTTATAAGAACATTAATAAGAGTAAAATCAATTGATCTCACCTCCTACACCCCACCGCCGTTAAGTTTATTTACCGCCACCCCCCTCCCAAAAAAAATTAAAAGAAGGCTTGTTTCTTTATGTTTAAGGGGATTCCAAACACCAATGTTCACGTCTATTACCTTCAGTTTTGAGATATAAGTATCCCCATAAAAGTAATTTACTTTTTTCACTTCATTTCACACTACTCCCCCCCCCCCCCACTAAGTGAACTTTCCCGCAAAAAATACTTGTTTCTTTAATAGTAAAGGATCTTCTAAATACCCATTATCATGACTCTAACTTCTTCAGTTTTTGATTTATGTGTCCTCATGAAAGGAATTCAACTCATTTACACTCCCGCCCTCCAAGATGGTTTCCCGCCCAAAACGCGCTTTTCTTTGTTTTTAAAGGAGATCCAAATACGAATTTTCAGTTCTGTAATATCTTTCGTTTCTGACATATATGTATCCTCATTAAAGGCATTCAACCCATTTTTTACCCTTTTACACCCCTCCTATTGGGATTTACAGGAAACAAAAAAATACGTGTTCCTTTAGTTTTTATTAGATGTATGTATTCTCATACAATTAAGCCAATTAATGTTTCAATTCTTTCACCCCCCCCCCCCCCCGCGCTTCATTGGATTTTAAGAGAATACGTGTTTCTTTACTTTTAAAGCAGATTGAAAATATCAAATTTCACGTCTGTAACATCTTCATTTTTGATATATCAGTAGCCGAATTAAAATAATTCACCACCATTTTCAGTCACTTTTACCCCAATTGATATTTCCGGAAACTAAAAATTCACGTTTCTTTATGTTTAATAGAGATAAAAAATACAATTTTTCACTTCTGTAACATGTTAAGTTTTTTTAGATATACTGTAAAAATTCTCATTTTTAAATTTCACCCCTTTTGAGTTCCCCTTAAGTGGAGTTTCCAAAAACAAATCACCTATGTTTCTTTACATTTACAGGAGATTCCAAACACCCACTTTTCACGTCTGTAACATTTTACGTTTCCAAGATATTCTGTAGATATAGTCTTTCAAAAAATTCACCCCAATTTGTCACTCCTGTTTAACCGCCATTAATTGGATTTTCCAAAAACTAAAACATACGTGTTTCTTTATTTTTAAAGGAGATCCCATATACAAATTTTCAGTTCTGTAATATGTTTCGTTTCTGACATATATGTATCCTCATTAAAGGCATTCAACCCATTTTTCACCCTTTTACACCCCTCCCATTGGGATTTACAGGAAACAAAAAAATACGTGTTCCTTTAGTTTTTATTAGAAGTATGTATTCTCATACAATTAAGCCAATTAATTTTTCAATTCTTTCACACACACACCCCCCCCCTCCCGCTTCATTGGATTTTAAGAGAATACGTGTTTCCTTACTTTTAAAGCAGATTGAAAATATCAAATTTCACGTCTGTAACATCTTCATTTTTGATATATCAGTAGCCGAATTAAAAGAATTCAACACCATTTTCAGTCACTTTTACCCCCCCCCTCCTCCCAAGTGATATTTCCGAAAACTAAAAATACACGTTTCTTTATGTTTATTAGAGATAAAAAATACCATTTTTCACTTCTGTAACATGTTAAGTTTTTTTAGATATACTGTAGAAATTCCCATTTTTAAATTTCACCCCTTTTGAGTTCCCCTTAAGTGGAGTTTCCAAAAACAAATCACCTATGTTTCTTTACATTTACAGGAGATTCCAAACACCCACTTTTTACGTCTGTAACATTTTACGTTTCCAAGATATTCTGCAGATATAGTCTTTCAAAAATTTCACCCCAATTTGTCACTCCTGTTTAACCGCCATTAATTGGATTTTCCAAAAACTAAAAAAATACGTCTTTCTTTATTTTTGAAGGAGATCCCATATACAAATTTTCAGTTCTGTATTATGTTTCGTTTCTGACATATATGTATCCTCATTAAAGGCATTCAACCCATTTTCACCCTTTCACACCCCTCCTATTGGGATTTACAGGAAACAAAAAAATACGTGTTCCTTTATTTTTAGAGGAGATTCTAACTACCAGTTTTTACATCTGTAAATTTTAAAGTGTTAAGATGTAGACACACTCATTTTAAAAAATTCACCCCCCTTTTCACCCCCCCCCCCAATATTTGGATTTTCCAAAAACGAAAAATACGTGTTTCTTTACTTTTAAAGTAGATCCCAAATACCAATTTTCAGGTCTGTAATATCTTCAGGTTCTGAAATATAAGTAGACTCATGAAAGGCATTCGACCCATTCTTCAACCTTTTCCACCCTTCCTATTAGGATTTTCCGAAAACAAAATATACGTGTTTCTTTATTTTTAAAGGAGATTCTAAATACCAATTTTCACATCTATAACCTTTAAAAGTTTTGAGATATAGATACACTCATTTTAAAATATTACCCCCTTTTCACCTCCTCCCTTAATTGGATTTTCCAGAAACAAAAAAATACGTGTTTCTTTCTTTTTAAAGGAGATCGCAAACACCGATTTTCAGGTCTGTAATATCTTCAGTTTCTGATATATAAGTAGCCTCATTAAAGGCATTCAACCCTTTTTCCACCCCTTTTCACTCCTCCTATTGCGATTTTCCGAAAACAAAAAAATACGTGTTTCTTTATTTTTAATGAAGATTCTAAATACCAGTTTTTACATCTGCAGACTTTAAATGTTTGGAGATATAGATTCACTCATTTTAAAAATTCACCCCCTTTTCACCCTCCCATTAATTGGATTTTCCAAGAACAAAAAAATATGTGTTTCTTTATTTTTGAAAGAGATCAAAAGTACCAATTTTGAGGTCTGTAATATCTTCAGTTTCTGAGATATAAGTACCGGTATCCTGATTAAAGGCATTCAACCCCTTTTCACCCTTTTTCACCCCTCCAATTGGATTTTCTGAAAACAAAAAAATACTTGTTTCCTTATTTTTAAGGAAGATTCTAAATACCAATTTTTACATCTGTAAACTTTTAAAGTTTTGAGATATAGACACACTCATTTTAAAATTTCACCCCCCTTTTCACCCCCTTAGCGACGGAATATCCAAAAATCCTCTCTTAGCGAGCACCTACATCTTAATATGAATATATCCCCAAAATTTCATTTCTTTATGTCCAGTAGTTATGGCTCGGCGATGATGAATCAGTCAGTCAGTCAGTCAGTCAGGACAAGCTACTTTATATATATAGATAACTAGCAAGATACCCGTGCTTCGCTACGGTATTATACTGAAATTTATAATTGAATGCTTATTGTTTTGGATATATAATCCGCCGAAATTCGCGATCTGACTCGTTTTCTGCGAGAATCCACCAAAATTCCCGATCTGACTCGTTCTCTTATTTTACGGCACGTTTCCTCCCATTTTTCAATCTTCCTTTCCAGCAATCGAGTTCGTACTTCCCGGGCTAGGCTCAAGTACTCCTCCCGGTCAGTTGGGTCCGTAAATCTGTGCCATCTTTTCCTATAATCATTTTTAATATGGATAAAATCCTTCAGGAGATCCGGCGTGGTGTTATATTGGGTGCCTTGGCGGCACTGAACCGGCGGCCGGACTGCATTCTTAGTCATTACCCGTCCAGTAGCCGTTTCCAGCACGGTTCGCACATTTGATGACGGTCCGGAACATTATTATTATTATTATTATTATTATTATTATTATTATTATTATTATTATTATTATTATTATTATTATGTGTTGCTGGAATGGCTGATGACAGGAAAAACCGGAGTATTCGGAGAAAAACCTGTCCCGCCTCCGTTTTGTCCAGCACGAATGTCACATGGAGTGACCGGGATTTGAACCACGGAACCCAGCTGGGAGAGGCCGGCGCGCTGCTGCCTGAGCAACAGAGGATCCTTATAAGTACATTAATAACAGTAAAATCAATTGGTCTCAAATCCTTCTACACGCTACCGCCGTTAAGTTTATTTACCCCCCCCCCCCCAAAAAAAAAAATTTAAAGAAGGCTTGTTTCTATATGTTTAAGGGAGATTCCAAACACCAATGTTCACGTCTCTTACCTTCAGTTTTGAGATATAAGTATCCCCATAAAAGTAATTTACTTTTTTCACTTCATTTCACACTACCCCCCCCCCCCGCCTAAATGAACTTTCCCGCAAAAAATACTTGTTTCTTTAATAGTAAAGGATCTTCTAAATACCAATTATCACGAGTCTAACTTCTTCAGTTTTTGATTTATGTGTCCTCATGAAAGGAATTCAACTCCTTTACACTCCCGCCCTCCAAGATGGTTTTCTCCCAAAACGCGTTTTTCTTTGTTTTTAAAGGAGATCCAAATACGAATTTTCACGTCTGTAACAACTTTAGTTTTTATTAGATGTATGTATTCTCATACAATTAAGTCAATTAATTTTTCAATTCTTTAACCCCCCGCCCCCAAACCCTTCATTGGATTTTCCGGTGTTTCTTTACTTTTAAAGCAGATTGCAAATATCAAATTTCACGTCTGTAACATCTTCATTTTTGAGATATCAATAGCCTAATTAAAAGAATTCAACACCATTTTCAGTCACTTTAACCCCGCCCCCTCCACCCAAGTGGTATTTCCGAAAACTAAAAATTCACGTTTCTTTATGTTTAATAGAGATTAAAAATACCATTTTTCACTTCTGTAACATGTTAAGTTTTTTTAGATATACTGTAAAAATTCTCATTTTAAAATTTCACTCCTTTTGAGTTCCCCTTAAGTGGAGTTTCCAAAAACAAATCACCTCTGTTTCTTTACATTTACAGGAGATTCCAAACACCCACTTTTTACGTCTGTAACATTTTACGTTTCCAAGATAATCTGTAGATACAGTCTTTCAAAAAATTCACCCCAATTTGTCGCTCCTGTTTAACCGCCATTAATTGGATTTTCCAAAAACTAAAAAACGCGTTTCTTTATTTTTAAAAGGAGATCCCATATACAAATTTTCAGTTCTGTAATATCCTTCGTTTCTGAGATATATGTATCCTCATTAAAGGCATTCAACCCATTTTTCACCCTTTTACACCCCTCCTATTAGGATTTACAGGAAACAAAAAAATACGCGTTCCTTTATTTTTAGAGGAGATCCTAACTACCAATTTTTACATCTGTAAATTTTAAAGTTTTAAGTTGTAGACACACTCATTTTAAAAAATTCATCCCCATTTTCACCCCCCATTATTTGGATTTTCAAAAAACGAAAAAATACCTGTTTCTTTACTTTTAAAGTAGATCCAAAATACAAATGTTCAGGTCTGTAATATCTTCAGGTTCTGAAATATAAGTAGCCTCAATAAAGGCATTCAACCCATTATTCACCCTTTTCCACCCTTCCTATTGGGATTTTTCGAAAACAAAATAATATGTGTTTCTTTATTATTAAAGGAGATTCTAAATACCAATTTTTACATCTATAAACTTTAAAAGTTTTGAGATAAGATACACTCATTTTAAAAAATGACCATCTTTCCACCCCTCCCCCATTAATTGGATTTTCCACAAACAAAAAAATACGTGTTTCTTTATTTTTAAAGAAGATCCCAAACACCAATTTTCAGGTCTGTAATATCTTCAGGTTCTGAAATATAAGTACTGTAGACTCATGAAAGGCATTCGACCCATTTGTCAACCTTTTCCACCCTTCCTATTAGGATTTTCCGAAAACAAAATATACGTGTTTCTTTATTTTTAAAGGAGTTTCTAAATACCAATTTTCACATCTATAACCTTTAAAAGTTTTGAGATATAGATACACTCATTTTAAAATATTACCCCCCTTTTCACCCCCCTTAAATTGGATTTTCCACAAACAAAAAAATTCGTGTTTCTTTATTTTTAAAGGAGATCCCAAACACCAATTTTCAGGTCTGTAATATCTTCAGTTTCTGAGATATAAGTAGCCTCATTAAAGGCATTCAACCCCTTTTTCACCCCTTTTCACTCCTCCTATTGCGATTTTCCGAAAACAAAAAAATACGTGTTTCTTTATTTTTAATGAAGATTCTAAATACCAATTTTTACATCTGCAAACTTTTAAAGTTTGGAGATATAGATTCACTCATTTAAAAAATTCACCCCCTTTTCACCATCCCATTAATTGGATTTTCCAAAAACAAAAAAATACGTGTTTCTTTATTTTTAAAGGAGATCAAAAGTACCAATTTTCAGGTCTGTAATATCTTCAGTTTCTGAGATATAAGTACCGGTATCCTGATTAAAGGCATTCAACCCACTTTTCCCCATTTTCACCCTTTTTCACCCTTCCTATTGGGATTTTCTGAAAACAAAAAAATACGTGTTTCCTTATTTTTAAAGAAGATTCTAAATATCAATTTTTACATCTGTAAACTTTTAAAGTTTTGAGATATAGATACACTAATTTTAAAATTTCACCCCCTTTTCACCCCCTTAGCGACGGAATATCCAAAAATCCTCTCTTAGCGAGCACCTACATCTTAATATGAATGTATCCCCAAAATTTCATTTCTTTATGTCCAGTAGTTTTGGCTCGGCGATGATGAATCAGTCAGTCAGTCAGTCAGTCAGTCAGTCAGTCAGTCAGTCAGTCAGTCAGTCAGTCAGTCAGGACACGTTATTTTATATATACGGTATAGATAACTTGTCCTTAACGGGTAGGAAGGGGGGTGAAAAAGAGTTGCATTACTTTAATGAGTAGACTTATATCTCAAAAACTGAAGATGTTACAGACGTGAAAATAAGTATTTGGAATCTCCTTTAAAAATAAAGAAAACGCGCATTTGTTTATTTTCGGAAAATCGACGTAAGCGGTGTGGGGTTGAAAATAAGTAAATAAGGAGTTGAAATATGTTTATGAGGATACTTTATCTTAAAAACTGAAGCTGTTACAGGCGTGAAAGTTTGTATTTTGAATTTCCTTTCAAAATAAAGAAACACGTATTTTTTGTTTTTGGAAAGTCCACTTAAGGCGGGAGAGGTGTGGAAAGAAGTGAAGAAGAAGAACTTGAATTATATTTATGAGTATACATTTATCTAAAAACTGAAGGGGTTACAGACGGACAGACATGAAAACTGGTATTTGGAATCTAATTTTAAAATAATAAAACACGTATTTTTTGGTTTTCGGAAAATCCAGTTATAAAGCTGAAAGGAATTGGAAAAGCGGGTGAATTTTTGAAATGAGTACCGGCATGTCTACATTAGATATAAAAAACTTAACATGTTAGAGACAAGAAACTTGGTACCGGTATATTTGGAAAGTCCTTTAAAAATACAGGAACATGAACATATTTGTTTTCGGAGGAGTTAAAATAATTGAATTATTTTTATGAGGATACTGATATCTTAAAAACTGAAGATGTTACAGACGCGAAAATTGGTATTTGTAATCTCCTTTAAAACAAAGAAACATGCATTTTTGTTTTCGAAAAATACACTTAAATGGGGGTGGGGTTGGGGGAAGGACTGATCACGGGGTTGAAATTCTTTTCATGGGGATACTTATGTACCGTATAGCTCAAAAAGTGAAGGCGTTACAGATGTGGGAATAGGTATTTGAATCTCCTTTAAAAATAAAGACACATTTATTTATTTTTCGACTTGAGTGAAGACAGTTTCTCACATGTACAGTTCTATGTCGCATTGTAGTCTTAGCCTCAAAAGGTAATACCATAAACATGGTTTACAAATAATTTCTGGGGTGAATGAAACTCAATTTTTGGATCAGTTTTTATACTTTAGGAATTTTCAGATAATGTCTTAGTACAATACCGTTGAACTATAACTTTGCGATCAAATTACGAAATCCACGCGAGCGAAGCCGCGGGTTGCTAGTATTAAGATAAAGTTAGAATTCAAGAGGACAAATTGGGGCAAATGTTCGATTATAGGAAGGGGAGTAAGGGATTTGAATTACTTACCAATAAATATCCAATTTCTTTGGAATCATTTAGAAAAAAGGCTATGAAAACAACAGATAGGGAATCTGCCTCCTCAGCGACTGTCCTAAATGCAGATCAGTATTGATTGATGATGATATTTTAAACTCAACGCCTTACTTAGTTTATAACATTTTATCCATAATATTTAAACTTAAAAAGATGACTATTTAAAACTTGTGTACATGTTTATCCTAGTCAATATAATAATTATTATTATTTATTGTGGCTACTGTGAGCCTGCTGCAGCCCTTGTAAGTCCGACGGCTTAAACTGAGCAAAATTCTAGGAGATGGGAAAGTGTTAGAATATTATAAGAATGTTTTCTTCCTGACATAAGAAAGGACTAACAGGAAGAACTAGGAGTATAACTCATCTCAGCAAGCTATAGTTGGGCCCACGAGAGTTGAAGTCTGACATTGGAGCGGCGAAAGCTGTAACTACGAAGTACGTTGCGTTGTCATAGTTACCTCAATCTGCGGCATATCACTCTTTCATACAGGCTGAATATTTAATCAATTATGTTGGCGTAATGCAATACAATAAACTCTGACCCGTTCCTAAGCTCGTGCTAATAAATCCGACATTTAAGACAGAACAAGCCATTGACGATAATTATGATATTTCATATTCACTAAACTGGCAATAACCTCAACAAATCAAATGCACATATCAAATAGAGAATAGAACAGTACAACTAGCCACTGATTAATATACAAAAAATAAACTAAGAACGAAAATAATATTCAGAAAACAAACACTTAAATTATTACATCAACCAGCAACAACTAACGCAGCTAACACAGTACTACTCCGAATAATATCACAAAAGTGACTGAGAGAAAGCCAACCCACGTGGCGAAAGCTTCCTTAAATGTGGCATCTCTGTTAGCGTTGCCATATCATTTTCGAGCAGCGTTAGTCAACTTTTTCTGGCCGGTGGCGCTAAACGTCAGACTTCAACTTTCGTGGGTCCAACTATAGAGATGTCAATGTGTACACAAGTAACATAATTCCGAGAATGTCGTCAGTTAGTTATTTTCTTTTTTCCTTTTTTATACAGGGTGAATCTCTCTTCTATGACATAAAGCAAGGAAGGGATAAAGAAGATAACAAAGTCAATATGTAAAGTCCAATTCAAAACCGTTTTTGTACGACAACTGTGTGTTGCCTAGACAACAATTGCGCACACGGACCTGCATCTGATGATTGTAGAGCAACTGCCAGTCCTTTGTAACACTCATAAAGTACACAAATTAAACGGAAGTTTAAATATGTGTATGTACGACACCTTTTCATACTGCCACCTGCTGGCAGACTGTTGACGAACGCGCCAGGTGTAACAACGTCTAAGCTGGCCGGGCGAGGAAGAACGTCAAAGCAGTTGCTCGAAGAGACTTATAATAGTGATATTTGTTTTACATCCCAATAACTAAATTTTTATGGTTTTCGGAGACGCCGAGGTGCTGGAATTTTGTCCCGCAAGAGTTATTTTAAATGCCTCTAAATCTGTCGACACGAGGCTGACGTATTTGAGCACCTTCAAATACCATCGGCCTGAGCCAGGATCGAACTTGCCAAGTTGGGCTCAGAAGGCCAGCACTCTACTGTTCGAGCTACTCAGCCCGGCGAAGTGACTAATGGCAACGCAACACGATACCTGGGTCCTGTTCCACGAACGAACTTTACAACTTTTCAACTTTGCACTTTTCACTTTTCCATTCTTGCAAAGTCTTTCTGTTCCACCATGATCTAGGTTGTAGTTTTCAATTTCTTCGCAAAGTGAAAAGTCTTTGCGAATTAGTAGTCCGATCAAGTTTATTCCATGGGTAAACTGTATAGACCTATTACTCTATGATTTTAATGCTTTACATTTCACGGCGAACTTGACGGCATAATTCTGGTACCGTTAGTTTTAAAGTTTTTATCATGGGAAAGAAAGGTTATTACAAGAAGCTGGCTGTGCTGGAAGTTGTCAAGGAGAAACGGGACATCCTTTCTGGCAACTTTAAAAACAACCTCTCAAATGATGACAAGCATCAATATTAACGAGAGTACCACCAACACATCCACACACAGAGGGAAATTCACCCTTCATTAGAAATCCCGTCGCTATATTAAGTGGATTATCAGGCCAACGTACTGTTAGGAAATATTACATTTACTATAACATCTACGGCTTCGGTAACAGTTCTGTAAATAATTGATTTTGATGTCCCATGCATTGCTGCTACACCGTGCAGCTGGGCATTTCCTAACCAATGTAAGCATATAAGAATTTGTTCTTTTTCGGAAAAGGATTGACTTCATTTTGTTGCATGTTTCAATAAATGACCGATCATTTCAAGAATATAATCAGCCTGTGTTGGGGTAATACCAAATCACTCGCGAAATTCCGTCGAAGTGAGGTTATGAAGATTAATCCTTCTTTGTACGTTCTCTTGTTGGATCTTTCATCACTGTCCTCACTTGATGCTAACAAAAGCTCTCATCGTAACGTGTTTATATCAATAAACCAAATTCTACGCCGAGAAACTCGTGTACATACTTGTTAATTAACAGATGAAAATGGAATCGTCTCTTTGCAAGATTTCTGAAAACTTTTCACTTCATTTCTTTGCACTTAGCATTTCTGTACCAATGGAGGAACATAACAGCAGGGCCGGATTAAGAGGGGGGCTAAAGGGGCTGCAGCCCCGGGCCCCGCGTGCCAAGGGGCCCCGGCTTTTGGCTGAACCTAAAATTGCATAAAAAGGCCTGCTGCTCCACCACCGTGCATGTATATGAATATTTACGCTCGCAAAATATCGAACACGCACTCTTCCTTCCTTCTTATCAGTTGTCCGCGTTAGTATGTCATCACTGCTAGAATCAATTACCGTCCGGAGACACGAATCCTCGCTACTCACGCACTGTAATTATTGTAAAGGTTATTGTTGACGAAAATTTAAATCTGGCAGCTTGCGAGTACGGGCAGAGGGGGAAGGGGGTGAAGAGGTCTAGGAAGTGAGCGGGAGGGGACAGGGGAAGCACGGTGGAATGCGCATGCTATACTATATCTTTGCATCAGGAAGAGAACTTCCAGTTCACCTCTGATTATTGAACCATTCTTAAGTTACAACTGGAATGTTTTTGTAAAATGGATAGAAAATATCCTAGTGGTGCCAAAAAACGTAAGTTCTGTTTTGTATGTCGATTTGATAGTGATGATGAGACAAATGTAAAATATGTTTTGGCATTATGAAATATTAACATGAAAAATAGAGAAAAAATGTAGTCTATTTCAATAGTTCCCTATTCATTAATTTAAGTGCAAGTAGTTCTATAACGACTTCAGTATGCTAGTCTTACGTGGTTACGAAGAAGGGGCCCCACATTTTTAAATAAATCTTTTCACTTTTCAAGCTAAATCTGAAAAGTGATGGTGGAACAAAATCTGAACTGAAAAGTCCAAAGTGCATAATGAAAAGTTGCAAAGTTCGTTCGTGGAACAGGCCCCTGTTCTTCCTCCAACTGTGGTAAACTGTAATTAGCAAACAGTAGTAGTGTATGGGTCTACATTACTTGACTTACCATCCCCCTGCGTTTTGGCATATAGGAGAGCCTCACTTTGTATATTACTTTCGAATGAATTATCTACATAATTATTTTTCCTCTCCAACAGCCTTGTCTAAAATGTTTAAAGGACATTTCTAACCTTTCTTTTTTACATTTCCCTTCATATTATGATTCAGTTCTCTGTAAGCTTATGAAAAGGTGTAGTACTTCCACGGCTGAGTGGGTCAGAAAGTACAGCCATGGTTTCCTGAGTTCAAGTTGGCGGGTTCAATCCCCACTCAGTCCAGTGGTATTTAAAGATGATCATCTTGTCGGTAGATATACCGTCACGTCAATAAATCCTGCGAGACAAAATTCTGGAACGTCGACATCTCCGAAAACCATTAAAAAATGTTTAGTGGAACGTAAAACAAATAGCATTATTCTAAAGATAATCCGAGCGTGATACGACCTTTCCATCATAGCTGCACCAGCACCACCTGCACTTTTCTCTGAATACTCCTTGGTGGGGGAACAAATGGTCAATTGTCCGACGGTCTATTGCAATAACAAGTTGAAAAGGAAAGAAAAAGCAGTTCGGCCTCTCACAATGCGAAGTTCCAAGCTCGCACGTTTCAAACAAACTTTTTTTTCTTTTTTCTTCCAAGGCGGGAGACCAAGTTTATAAGAACTCGTGTTAAGTGTTTGAAAAGAGATGGGCGAGTCAACAATAGTTCTGCTGGCTGGAGCGAAGCCCGTCAGGTGAGGACGGCTATTTGAAGAAGAAAGTTTGATTTACTGAGACAACAAACGTCCTGCGCGCACTAACCTTCGTAGCGAACAGCATTGCACTTGACACGTAAGAGTTACTCATCCTCCGTTGGCAAGGATCCTCCAAGAAAGCAATTTCGTTGTTAAACGACTTTTTTTTTTTTTTTGCTAGGGGCTTTACGTTGCACCGACACAGATAGGTCTTATGGCGACGATGGGAGAGGAAAGGCTTAGGAGTTGGAAAGAAGCGGCCGTGGCCTTAATTCAGGTACAGCCCCAGCATTTGCCTGGTGTGAAAATGGGAAACCACGGAAAACCATTTTCAGGGCTGCCGATAGTGGGATTCGAACCTACTATCCCCCGGACGCAGCTCACAGCCGCGCGCCTCTACGCGCACGGCCAACTCGCCCGGTAAACGAAATGTTTATGTACATCAGGGATCCTCTAAATAGGGGACGCGACTACGTACGTGGTTGTGCGGAATGGTCCGGCTCCATGGCTAAATGGTTAGTATGCTGGCCTTTGGTCACAGGGGTCCCGGGTTTGATTCCCGGTAGGGTCGGGAATTTTAACCTTAATTGGTTAATTTCGCTGGCACAGGGGCTTGGTGTACGTGTCGTCATCATTTCATCCTCATCACGACGCACAGTTCGCCTATGGGCGTCAGATCGAAAGACCTGCATCTGGCGAGCCGAACTTGTCCTCAGACACTCCCGGCACTAAAAGCCATACGCCATTTCATTTTTTGTGCGGAATTTATACAATTTTAGCAACCGTCATTGATAGGGTAGAAATCTGAAAAAGACAAAAAACTTTTCTCACGACGTTGCACTAACAAAGTATTAAAGTAATCATTTAAGATTACATGGGTTGGCCTCATGTTAAACTGACAATCGTAAATAATTCTCGAAAAAACTCTATGAATTTCTTCTAAATCAAAAGGCTACCAATTACGACAAAATTGAATAAATCAAAGCCGTTAACATAATTATGTAAAAGTAGAAAACAAATATGTCGTAACATGAATTATGTCATGAGGGCCAAACATTCTAAAAATACAGTGCTTCACGGTGAATACTATAACATTTGTTGTTTTCGGCGCGATTCTCAGCGGCTGCTTAAAAGAATGGCACGAATGTATTGGTCTGCGCCAGTAACTGCCGAGGTGCTGTAAGTGTCGAAATCTATTTGCCTATGAATATAACGTACTTGTTAGTAACTCCAAGCGTTACAAATTATTCTCTTACGGGTCCCCATCTCCACAATTAGAATAAAATATCGTTCCTCTCCCTGGCTGCTATTTGCATTTATCTGTCAAGGCTGTCCTATCAAGGTCTTATTCAATCTATTTAAAATTATATTTGAACTCTGCCCCATGGTTATTTTAAAAATGAAAGCGACAAGCATATTTAAGACCCCGCTCTCTCACCATGTACTCTATTGAATACTTACAGGGGCGATGACCTAGATGTTAGGCCCCTTTAAACAACAAGCATCAATCATCATCATCAATCACTGAATACTTACGAATCTGACAGCCTAACTTTCAAGGCAATCTGTCACACGATAAAATCATTGTCCGTCTCCGTGGTGTAGTGGTTAGCGTGATTAGCTGCCACCCCCGGAGGCCTGGGTTCGATTCCCGGCTCTGCCACGAAATTTGAAAAGTGGTACGAGGGCCGAAACGGGGGTCCACTCAGCCTCGGGGGGTCAATTGAGTCAAATAAGTAGAGGTGGGTTCGATTCCCAGTTCAGCCATCCTGGAAGTAGTTTTCCGTGGTTTCCCACTTCTCCTCCAGGCAAATGCCGGGATGGTACCCAACTTAAGGCCACGGCTGCTCCCATCCCTTCATTCCTTAATTATTGTAGAAATAAAACGACAAGCATATTTAAGACCCCATTCTCTCACCATGTAATCTATTGAAAACTTACGAATTTGACAGGCTAGTTTTCAAGACTATTTGTCACATGATAAAATCATTGTCCGCCTCTGTGGTGTAGTGATTAGCGTTCCCCATTCCCCAACAAGGCCCCTGTTCAGCATAGCAGGTGAGGCCGCCTGGGCGAGGTACGCGTCCTCCCCAGTTGTATTCCCCGACCCAAAGTCTTACGCTCCAGGACACTGCCCTTAAGGCGGTAGAGGTGGGATCCCTCACTGAGTCCGAGAGAAAAATCAAACCTGGAGGGTAAACAGATTAAGAAGGAAAGATAAAACCATTAAAAATTAAATACAGGCAAGATGGACGGGAAATTATCATTATTAAAATAGTCCTGCTATTTGCTTTACGTCGCACAGACACAGATAGGTCGTATGGCGACGATGGGACAGGACAGGCCTAGGAGCGGGAAGGAAGCGGCCGTGGCCTTATTTTGTACTAGCTGGTGTACTCGTTGACAGGTTAGTTTTTGAACAATTGCAGCAGCAATGTCGTCTGGTGGAGGTGAATGACAGAAGAAGAGACAAGAACACGGGTAAATTAACAATGGTCGGTCAGTGTACTGTTACTGTTGATTAGTTCCAGGGGCCTCTAAAAATGTCAGATTGCTGACCTCCGGATCCCAAGATAGTGGACAATCGACAGCGGTACCATTTTTTCGTTATTTGCAATTATTTCAGTCAGGGTTGGCTTTATCAAAAAGTATATCTTGATATACAATACTCATTAAATTAAGAGTAAGTTTTGTTTGAACTATTTAGGAATGAAATATCGTATGGCCTCTAATGTCGGGAGATCCGAGGACGGGTTCGGCTCGCCAGGTGCAGATCTTTTGATGTGACTCCCGTAGGCGACCTGTGCGTCGTGATGAGGATGAAATGATGAAGACAACACATACACCCAGCCCCCGTGCCAGGTTTAAAATTCCCGACCCTGCCGGGAATCGAACCCGGGACCCCTGTGACCAAAGGCCAGCACGCTAACCATTTAGCCATGGAGCCGGACTATTTCTGAATAAAAACATCGTAAAGAACCATTTCAACTCCTCGCTCAGCTCCCTTCCTTCATCGAATTTCGTTACACCAATTATCCCTCCATACGTTAACATATTTGTGTAACATGCCGAGTATGCCCTGCCGTCTTCACGTGATACTGGAACATACATACATACATACATACATACATACATACATACATACATACATACATACATACATACATACATACATACATACATACATACGGCTGATTCCTTGATTGAATGGTCAACGTCGAGGTTGTCGGTTCAGAGGGTCCCAGGTTCGATTCTCGGCCGGGTCATATGCTTCGGGGACTGGGTATTTTGTGTTTGTCCCAATACTCTCCTCTTCATACCCATACACTACACCACACCACTCTACCAGCAACCGCAGAAACACGCAACAGTGAACATCCCTCTACACAGGTTTGGCGTCATGAAGGCATCCGTCCGTAAAACAGGTCAAGTCCATTGCACGAGAGTTCCCATCCGCGACCCCATGAGGGAGTGGCAAAATTGGTAGAAGGAAGGAAGGAAGGAAGATAGATAGATAGATAGATAGATAGATAGATAGATAGATAGATAGATAGATAGATACATGCTGTACATAAACTGTGGTTTCCCATTTTCACACCAGGCAAATGCTGGGGCTGTACCTTAATTAAGGCCACGGCCGCTTCCTTCCCATTCCTAGGCCTTTCCTCTCCCATCGTCGCCATAAGACCTATCTGTGTCGGTGCGACGTAAAGCAAAAAAAAACCACTTCCCATTTCCACTAGTGTACATACAGAAATTGAACCGGTGGTCTCTTAAAAGGTCTTTACATGACATGAAGAGTCTTTTAAGTCAAACAAAACTACCATTTTCATAATGTAGACCTATAGACAAAACGTAAATTTTACTTACATCTGAAAGAATTTTCTAGCCATTATAGAATGCCAAAAGGCATAATCCTGTACAGAAAACATATGCATGTATGTTTGTATGTTTGTATGCATAACCGAGCGAGCTGGCCGTGCGGTTAGAGGCGTACAGCTGTGAGATTGCATTCGGGAGATAGTGGGATCGAACCCCACTGTCGGAAGCCCTCAAGATTGTTTTCTGTGGTTTCTCATTTTCACACCAGGCAAATGAAATGAAATGGCGTATGGCTTTTAGTGCCGGGAGTGTGCGAGTACAAGTTCGGCTCGCCAGATGCAGGTCTTTCGATTTGACTCCCGTAGGCGACCTGCGCGTCGTGATGAGGATGAAATGTTGATGAAGACGACACATACACCCAGCCCCTGAACCAGCGGAATTAACCAATTATGGTTAAAATTCCCGACCCTGCCAGGTATCGAACCCGGGACCCCTGTGGCCAAAAGCCAGCACGCTAACCATTTAGCTGTGGAGCCGGACACCAGGCAAATGCTGTGGTTGTATTATAAGGCAACGGACGCTTTCTTCGACGTAAAGCCAGTTGGAAAAAAAGAAATGTATGTATGTGAGTTAGGGACACCTAAACGGTATCTTCCCCTGTGGGTGGGGGCGGTAGAATAACACCCACGGTATCCCTTGCCTGTCGCAAGAGGCGACTAAAAGGGGTCCCAGGGGCTGTGAACTTTGGAGCGTGGGTTGGCGACCACGGGGCCCTCAGCTGAGTCCTGGCATTGCTTCCACTTACTTGTGCCAGGCTCCTCACTTTCATCTATCCTATCCGACCTCCCTTGGTTAACTCTTGTTTTTCTCCGACCCCGACGGTATTACGTATGGAGGCCTAGGGAGTCTTTCATTTTCACGCCCCTCGTGGCCCTAGTCTTCCTTTGGCCGTTACCTTCATTTTTCGAAATGTCGGACCCCTTTCATTTTTTCTCTATGATTAGTGTTATATAGAGGATGGTTGCCCAGTTGTACTTCCTCTTAAAACAATAATCACAACCACCACCACCACCAAACGGTATCGTGAGACACGAATATGACTCTGAATGACACTGTATTTAGACTGAGAAGGACACTTCATTTTCTTTCTTTTTCTGTTTTGTTTGTTGGATAGTGTTCAATAATGTTCAATGTTTTCTCAGATGACTATCACTCTGAAAAGAAAACAATCTACACAATATACACGTTTTCTCTCTTCATTTATCATGGCGGGACTGAGAAGAGCTTCCGTTCAGGTTGTCTCAGCATACTTGCTTGCATGTTTGAAATTTATAACTAACATAGCTGACCTCACCCACTTACTGTAGATACGGTATTGTTTTGGAACTTAACAACCCTGGGCCCATTATGTTAAGCCTCTTTCCTTTGACTTACAGGCCTAATTGAAAACAAACATTCCTGATGAAGATAAATAAACAGAGCTCGATAGCTGCAGTCACTTAAGTGCGTCAGTATCCAGTAATCGGGAGATAGTGGGTTCGAACCCGACTGTCGGCAGCCCTGAAGATGGTTTTCCGTGGTTTCCCATTGTCATACCAGGCAAATGCTGGGGCTGTACCTTAATTAAGACCACGGCCACTTCCTGACCATTCTTAGGCTTTTCCTATCCCATCGTCGCCAAAGACATATCTGTGTCGGTGCGACGTAAAACAAATAACAAAAAAAGAAGATTAATAAATCAAGGTTGATCGACAATAACAGAAATATATACTACGTCTGAGACCTTGCAGTTGGGCACCTCAAATCAGTAATTCAATGCTAAGGACAACATTTCATTGGAAGAAGAAATTTCACTTCTAGCACTAGCAACTCGTTACGTACGTGACTTAATGTGATTTCATTCAACTGATTCTCACTGGAATATAGGGCGTTCGTGAAGTAGATCCGTTTTGTTCTTCTCATTGCTAGAGCTTCAACTTAGTCCCAAGAGTTCTTCCGCCACTATTCTTTTACATGTCGTAGTCCTCCTCCTCCCTAGATTGTAGGGTCGCCGGACTAAATGACTCAGACGATAGAGCACTGGCTTCCTGAGCCCGAGTTGGTTCGATCCCAGCTCAGTTCGTGGTGTTTGAACGCACTCAAATACGTCAACCTCTTGTCGACAGATTTACCAGTACGTTAAATAACTCCTGCGGGACAATATTCCGACACCTCAGCGTTTCCAAAATACGTAAAAGTAGTTACTCGGTCATAAAACGGTTTTTTTTTTCTTTTTGCTATTTGCTTTACGTCGCACCGACGCAGATAGGTCTTATGGCGACGATGGGGCAGGAAAAGGCTTGGAATGAGAAGGAAGCGGCCGTGGCCTTAATTAAGGTACAGCCCCGGCATTTGCCTGGTGTGAAAATGGGAAACGACGGAAAACCATCTTCAGGGCTGCCGGTTCGAACCCATAAAACCATTATTATTATTATTATTATTATTATTATTATTATTATTATTATTATTATTATTATTATTATATAGTAGGCTCGATCCCCAATGAGGTCATTGGCTTTTGAGGATGTTTAAATGCAACAACTCCGTGTCATAGTCTTGAGACAAAATTCCAGTAGTCCGACGTGTCATAAAGTGTTAAACAAATGACATTAATTTCAATAATTATAAAATCAACAAGCAAACGTGTAAATAGTAATGAAAATAATAAGAAGAAGAATACTTTTAGCCAGAGGCTTAACGCTGCCTTAACGCATGGAAGGTTTCGACGACGCAAGGATGGGAAAGGGCTAGGACTGGAAAGGTAGCAGCCGTGGCCTTAATTAAGGTACACCGAGCTCGATAGCTGCAGTCGCTTAAGTGCGGCCAGTATCCAGTAATCGGGAGATTGTGGGTTCGAGCCCCACTGTCGGCAGCCCTGAAGATGGTTTTCCGTGGTTTCCCATTTTCACACCAGGCAAATGCCGGGGCTGTACCTTACTTAAGGCCACGGCCGCTTCCTTCCAATTCCTAGGCCTTTCCTATCCCATCGTCGCCGTAAGACATATATGTGTTGGTGCGACGTAAAGCAAATAGCAAAAAAAAAAAAAATTAAGGTACAGTCCCAGCTTTTACCTGGTGTGAAAACCATGTATAATCGTCTTCAGGGCCGCTGACGGTGGGGTTCGAACCTACTATCTTCTGAATGCATGCTCATAGCTACGTGCTGTGAACCGCGCAGCCCACTCGCTCGGTAATAATAATAATAATAATAATAATAATAATAATAATAATAATAATAATAATAATTGCAGGTACGTACTTCTTTGTAATTCCTATCTGCCCAGCAATAAAAAGGGTTATCACCTCTCCGTCCTGGATAGTCTCCCGAGAGATTCTACTCTATACTCCATGATGCTCTTTTCATTCTATTCAGATCACAAGTTAATTTGGCTGGCCAAAGTGAACGACTGTGTTGTGTTTTACTAAAAGCTTGTCGTCTCCTGGCACTGGAGAAGAGTATGATTTAATTATGGTGACAGCTACTTTGACCATCTGCTCCTTTTTACCTTTGAAGTAGTCGTCAGTAGTCGTATACCGCAATATGTAATCATGTTAACATAGCAAGTGATTACATTAAAGATTTATATCAACTGCACGTGATGTTATTTACAAACTTCAGTCGCTGGGCACATATAACACAACCGACACCAAGCAACTCACAGTACAGTTCTTCATGGTACGGTACAGTACAGGTACAACAATGAATCTCTCAGCTTCCATCATTAATATCTGGTGCCTGATCATACAGAGTTGGCAGTGAAAGCTTGGTTTTGTTCCCAGTAGTAAATTCACTGCCTTGTGCTATCCCCTCCACCTCACTCGACGGATCAAGTCATCACGGTCCGACCGGTTTTGACTGGATCGCTAGGATTAAAGGCTCGTATCCTTTATATAAAATCCAAAGGCAGGCATTTACTATCTATAAATGTTTTCATTCCCCACCCTGAAGGAGTGGGGCGGGCCACCTAGAGGGTAAAGCCCTCTCTCTGGCCAAGAGATGCGGGCGTTTTGGGGAGGTTTGATGGATGAGGAAGGTGGGTAGGAGGATGTGAAAAATAGAGGAGATGGTACGGGGTTGGGCCTCTTTACTAAGCTGTATTGAATGTGCATTTCCAAAAGTCACAGAGAAGAAGTTATAAACATAAACAATACTTTCATTATTAGATAATTTTAAAGAGTGCCTTTGCTGGCAGGACCTAGTGTTTACAATGCACTATGTGTTCTGGAATAGGTTAGAGCAATTTTGTTACTTTTATAGATCTGTCTCTGTCTTATCCTTGGCTTTGACAATATGAAAGTGACTGAGGTATAAGCAATGCTAGTAATGCCAATCTTTATGCAGCCAGTCTCTGCTATGAATGGTGTGAAAATGTTGCTCATAGGGTCGGTTGGTGTATGCATTTCAGTGGGCTTGGCAGACTGATATGTAATAACAACTCTGGCTCGGTGAGGAAAGCAACGGGAAACTACCTCACTCCTCATTTCCCTAGTACGCCTCTTCAGTGATGCCTAGGCCATCTATGACAGCTGATGGCAGAGCTGTTGAGGAACCCACCAGCGGCATTACTGACGGACTGAACATACATACATACATACATACATACATACATACATACATACATACATACATACACAATTTAGAGAGTATCACACGATAACATAAGAAGGGTGTTTTTCTTTTCTTTTCTTTTTTCCTCTCTTTGTCTTTTTTTTTCATCGTTCGCCAAATGATACACAAAAATATTGTGCTAAAATACATCTAAGAATAAGGACGTTTGCAATGCAAGAATTAGGTGGTTCTAATAGCATGCCGTTTTGAAGTGATTCTGAATCTTGTGCGTTACAATGCGTCATTAAGATATGATGCTACTGTCCATTTCTGGATGCTGAGAGGAGGTTGAGGGGGTTTATACGAGAGTTTCTAAGGGTGTGTTCAAATGAGTATTTAAGCCTGAATGGGTAGTGAGAAAATGGAGATTGAGGGTCTGATTAGCTGCAGCCTTAAGGTGTGTGAGAACCAGGTGTCTATTGTATGGATGGATATTTAGCAAGGAGATTGTAACAAATCTGACAAGATCTTCATTGTACGGTGGGAGAAAAGTGAACGGGTGGGTGTGGTTGGTGGGTCAATAGTGCGAATTGGGGCTATGAATTCTGGGTGATTTGAGGGAGGTGTCGGACGTCCTCGGCGATCCGCAAGTGTTACAGCGGGCGGGATGTAGGGTGTTGGGGCACTTGGTGGTGACATGATGCTGAGAGCAATGGCCACAAATTGGATGATTTGATTTGCACTGGGCCGTTGTGTGATCGTTATAGAGGAGGCATCTTTCACATCTGATTGACTGTGGAGGTGGAGCACGAGAAGGTTCGACTTGTGATGGTGCCGATGTATCGATACACCACTGGCAAGCAGTCTATCCACGTCGGCTGGTGTTGGCAGAAGAATCCGCACCAGGAATGTTGGGCCCTCCGCATTCCGGATGCGAAAGGCCTTCCGAGCAGGCACTCCCTCCGCACTTAACTCGGCGAGAATCGTCTCTTCTGAAAGTGAAGGATCCACACCACGGATACGCAACTTAGGAGATTATAACGTGGTGGTGGAGGTGGTGGTAGAGTGGGTGGTGGTGAGAGGGGTTGAAGAGGGATAGCTGATCCGAACAGAGTTGATCCGATTGTGGTGGCGAGTTGGTTTGCTGCTATTTCCGCGTTGATTTGAATGATGATTCCTTTTGAAGTCTTCCTGATATCAGCGATGTCCTCTCGGCGCATGTTGTAGCGAAGAAACGTGCAGAAGATGGATTGAGGTGTCTGAAATTCTGGAGAAGGGTTAAGGAGGAGAAATGCATGTGTGCCGGAAGGGGTTTGCTGGAGAAATCGGAGACGGTTGATGGGTCGTCTAGCGCCAGAAGTGGAGGAATATTCGAGTCGAGAGGAGGTGGGGATAGTGGTGGTAATAGAAGGGGATATATGCTGTATGGTGGTGACCATTGGAAGAGATGTTGCTGCTGCTGTAGGCGTCCGCGTCGCAGATGGCAGGCATTTATAGCACGCGGAAGGAAACATCTCTCCTAGTGCACTGTCACTGCATGTGCTTCAGAGAGTCTTGTAGTGGTGTCTCACCAGCGTACCAGCCGCCAGTTGTCTTGGAGAAGTGCGGCTATCTAAGCAATGAGCCCGATGTAACACTAGACGAAACGCTGGTAATTTCACGGTTGAAAAAGTCTAAGGAGCTTGAATATTCCTTCTATACATTTGACTGATTGGCGCAGTATCATATGACTAATCGCCACGGCACTCGCTGTTGAGCGTAATGTTATATTGCAGTTCGCAACTTCACCACAAGGCTTGAAGCAGGGCAGCTGAAATGAAATGGCGTATGGCTTTTAGTGTCGGTAGTGGCCGAGGACATGTTCGGCTCGCCAGGTGCAGGTCTTCTGATTTGACACCCGTAGGCAACCTTCGCGTCATGATGAGGATGAAATGATGATGAAGACGACACATACACCCAACCCCCGTGCCAGCGAAATTAACCAGTGATGGTTAAAATTCCCGATCCTGCCGGGAATCGAACCTGGGACCCCTGTGACCAAAGGACAGCGCGCTAACCATTCAGCCATGGAGCCGGACAGGGCAGATGACGGGACGCGAGTAAATGACTATGTATCCGGGTACCCGCCAAAACGGTTACCTAAAGTGAAAATACCCGAGTACTCGTTATATCGTGTACAGATATCCCAAAACCCGCGTACCTGTTACACGTTATATCAGTCGTACCCGGTCATAAGTTGCTTGTGTGTATTCTCGCGGTGCATTGATTCCCATTCCCCCCCCGAGAGATTGCTTCTCTGCCCCATCTACTTTCTCTCGCTAAACGTGGCTCTCTGTGCCCAGATAATGTTAATTTAATTCCCCCTGTAGATGGGGCGGTAGAATAACACCCGAAGTATCCACTGCCTGTCGTATGAGGCGACTAAAAGAGGCCCCAAGGACTCTCAACTTTGGAGCTTGGGTTGGCGACCATGGGGCCATTAGCTGAGTCCTGGCATTGCTTTCACTTACTTGTGCCAGGTTCCTCACTTCCATCTATCCTATCCGACCTCCCTTGGTCAGCTCTTGTTCTTTTCCGACCCCGACAGTATTAGAGCACTAGGGAGTCTTTCATTTTCACGCCCTTCGTAGTCCTTTTCTTCCTCTGGCCGACACCTTCATTTTGAGAAGTGTCGGATCCCTTCCATTTTTTCTCTCTGATTAGTGTTATAGGGTACAGAGGATGGATGCCTAACTGTAGGCCTACTTCCTCTTAAAACAATAAACACCACTACCACATGTTAATAAAACAATTTCAAAACCGAGCTTTCCTAAAAGCCTACAGTGAGGGTCACACTTTTCCTTATATTTTGTTATTTAGAAATATACAATCAATTTCGGCTATAATGAACCTACGGACTCAAATATTTGGTTCACTATAGACCTCGTCGAGGTTTACTTTGACCGAAAATCTTCTTCCAGGCAGAATTCAGTGAAAGACTCGAAAAATTATAATCTGACAAATGCTATGGAAACAATAAGTATTTTACTGTAGAAACAGTTCTGTTAATGATATACTGCACATTGTTCAATAAGAAAAAAACAACACATTTTCATGCTCTATACTCACGGTTATTGAGCCCTGAAGAAGTCTGCTTACTGTACATACACTATTTAAATAAAATATTCTGTACATACTTCTTTACAGCATGTGCCTTCCCTACACTAGATTTCACATTATTCACAGTTTCTAAAAACCTTAGAATATACTTTATAACCTCGATGCCTTCGCGTTTACCCGACACCAATTGGCGCTCGTCTGCTTAGAAGGCAAAGGAGGATACAGGCATAAGCGTCCATTGAATGACTCTTCTTCTTCCCTACGCGGTGACCGAGATCAAGTACAGTATAGACAATACGCGACACTTCCGAATTTAGCCTTGTTAAAATGGGAAACAATTCACAAGTTGCTCTCCTAGTGGCGCAACCTGGAAATTCGCGCGAAATTCAAATATCAATGGAAATTCGTATACGGAAATGGATAAATAAATTTGTCTAGAAAGAAAATGTTATCAACTTCAAAGTTGCTAAAGCGATTCTGGATAAATGAAAGAAGAATTATTTAACAGGTTATTACTTAAAGACTGAAATTAGACATATATTCAAAATGGGAAATGCACTGCTCTGAAAGGACTTGATCTTTCATTTATGCATTACATTTTTTTTGCTTTAGCATTCCTGCCTGAACGTTTCCAGTTAGATTAGTCTATTCTCTCAAGACAGTTTTAAATAAACAGATCGGCACATTCCTGTCTTTTTCTCTTGGAAGGACTACCCCTTTTGGATGAGCCAGTAGCATTTGATATTTAATTTTTAGGAGATTCTGTGTTGTACAAATCACGGCTTTAATCTGAGAAGAGGGATAGATTAAACAAAAACATGAAAATGCTATCAATAGTTATGTTTGAGGAATATTTACGTACAATTAGAGAAAGAATTGAACATACCCTTCGCGGTATAGTCGGGAATTTGTAAAGTCGCTGACCTGAAAATGATTTGAACAGATCGTATCATTCTTATTCAAGCGTAACTTCCTTCTTTCATATATACCTTATCGAAGTCACTTCTCTGACATTTCAAAACCCACAGTTCAGACCTACAACAACACATCGGTATTGAAGGTTAACTGCTGCACTATACAATAAAATAAGCTTATTATATTTTAAGCCAGTTGAAATGTGGGCCGCGCAGGTCAGAAGTTTAGGAAGTACTATAACAAAACTCTCTGTCACTGGAAGAATATACATGCAAACACAATATATACTTACATTTTCTGGTCACGAGGGAAACGGAAGAAAGACCGTGAATCCTTCTACACTCCATAGTTATTGCAGCCAAACACAGCACATATATTTCCACTCATACTGAGAGGAGATATAAAGGAATGACACACGCTACTATTTACTTACGTTAACTTACTGCAAACGCATAAATAACACCAAAAACTTCACAATCAAATACACATGCTCGTATGAAAGAATCAATAACTCCAGGTCACTCCGCTAGACAGAGCTCTAATCGCTGTCCCTCGATATCTCGCACACTGCCCTGTATAACTCTACTCTCTCTACTGTATTTGCCGAGATGTGTCCAGTGCGGTCAATACACTGTCAAGAGCAGAATTGATGACACGGAGGACAGAGAAGGTTTGCCTTGTGTTCGGAGATTAGTAGGGTAAATCTCTTGCCTAAGCTCCTGGAGCTCCTTCTGTTCTTACTTTTAGCAAGAGAAGTAAGATAAGAACGTATTTTGAACTGCAACGTACTGCATAAACATGCTTTTCTTTAAATGATTAATTTTCGTGTTCACTATAAACCGAAGTGTTAGTTCACTATAAGCGAAATTTTTGTTTTCACTACTGATCCGTATTTAGAGCAGTCGCCCAGGTGGCAGATTCCCTATCTGTTGCTTACCTAACCTTCTCTTAAATAATTGCAAAGAATTAGGAAATTTATTCAACATCTCCCCTGGTAAATTATTCTAATCCCTAACTCCTTTTCCTATAAACGAATATTTGCCAATATATTTATCTTCATCTTCATATTGTTATCTTTCCTACTTTTAAAAACATCACTCAAACTTATTCGTCTATTAATGCCATTCCACGCAATCTCTCCAGTGACAGCTTGGAATATACCTTTAATCGAGCAGCTCGTCTCCTTTCTCCCAGGTCTTCCCAGCCCAAACTTCACAAAATTTTCGTAACGCTACTCTTTTGTCGGAAATAACGCAGAACAAATATTTTTTCTTTTTTGCTAGTCGCTTTACGTCGCACCGACACAGATAGGTCTTATAACGACGATGGGGTAGGAAAGGGTTAGGAGTTGGAAGGAAGCGGCCGTGGCCTTAATTAAGGTACAGCCCCAGCATTTGCCTCGTGTGAAAATGGGAAACCACGGAAAACCATCTTCAGGGCTGCCGACAGTGGGGTTTGAACCCACTATCTCTCGGATGCAAGCTCACAGCCGCGCGCCTCTAACCGCACGGCCAACTCGCCCGGTGCAGAACAAATCAAGCTTCTTTTCTTAGGATTTTTTAGTTTAGTTTCACTACAGCCGAACTTTCATTATAATCGCATTCACAATGCCCAGAGCTAACTTTATTTATTTATTTATTTATTTATTTATTTATTTATTTATTTATTTATTTATTTATTTATTTATTTATTTATTTATTTATTTATTTATTTATTTATTTATTTATTTATTGCAGACTGCTTAGTACTGGCCCGATATGCTTTATTTTTGATAGTCCGACCCATTGGCTGAATGGTCAGCGTTGAGGCCTTCGGTTTAGAGGGTCGCGAGTTCGATTCCAGGTTGGGGATTTTAATCGCGCCTAATTAATTCTTCTGACCCGGGGACTGGGTATTTGTGTTTGTTCCAACACTTTCATCTTCATATTCAGACAACACACTATACTACCAGCCACCACAGAAACACGCAATAGTGATTACATCCCTCCATATAGGGTTGGAGTCAGGAAGGGCAACTGGCCGTAAAACAGGGCAAAATTCACTTGTGCGACACAGTTTGCACTCGCGATCCCACAGATGTGGTAAAAACGATAGAAAAAAGAATAAGCTTTATTTTATATTTAAAAAAAGAACTAATGTGTGGCAATTCGTAGGCCCAAAATATTTTTAAGTTAAAGAAATATCGCGAAGACAAAAAGTTTTAAAATACAAATATTCCTATTCTTTCATTTTTGATGGGGGGGGGGCATAACTCTTCCTTATAAGGAAAGCCCTCCGTTTCAAACTGGTGGATATGTGGGAGAAAAATATAAACAAACTTTTACATCGGTATTCACATCTTATTTATACGTATGCCAAAATCATTATGAGTTATACGCTTACACTATCAAGTTTTGCTTAGTACTGAATTAACTTATATCTTTATTCATCATCCTCATTTCTATAAGATTAAATGTTGTAAATTTATAACGAACGAGTACTTGGATAATACAATAATCAGCTTTCGACGGGTACCCGCTTATTACCCGAACATACTGGATACCTGGGTATCAGTAGCCCTTGCTTGAACTCTACATGACAACAACGAATACAGTGGCAATTATTAAAATGCAACCTATCAAGCTCGATAGCTGCAGTCGCTTAAGTGCGGCCAGTATCCAGTATTCGGGAGACAGTAGGTTCGAACCCCACTGTCGGCAGCCCTGAAGATGGTTTTCCTTGGTTTCCCATTTTCACACCAGGCAAATGCTGGGGCTGTACCTTAATTAAGGCCACGGCCACTTCCTTCCCACTCCTAGCCCTTCCCTGTCCAATCGTCGCCATAAGACCTATCTGTGTCGGTGCGACGTAAAGCAAAAAAAAAAAAAGATGCAACCTGGCCGAGATATTGTATGCCGAGGTATGCCGAGAAAATGTCCAACCATGGACGAATCTGTCAAAAAACTTAAATGACTATTCTAAGCAGTCTGCAATAAATAAATAAATAAATAAATAAATAAATAAATAAATCTGTATAAACAAATACAAAGGTAGGCGAGCTATTTTAATGAAGAACTATTTCTTAGTCAAGAGTCACCAGCGCCCATAGTTTCCCTATATCAAAACAGCTGTACGGCTTTGAGATTCCTTATAGCTATCTCAATATCGTGGTAATGGTAAACTTCGATTTAACGAACAAACTAACAGGAGCACTTGCCCCTATCAGTACCGACAGAACTGTTCATGGTTCAATAATTCGAAAACCACTCTTCTAAACCACAAAACGACAATGTGATCACATTGTTACATCCTCTCTGTCTTATGACTGTTGTTGGGTTGCTGCCGAAAGACTTGAAGAGCTAACAAATGTGCTGCCATTTCTTTAATGTCTATTTTTAAAGCTCGTGTTGTTTTGTTGCTTGGCTCTCACATGTCCACCCGCCCCGCCGCCATTATTGTTTTCTTGTGAAGAAGATGAAGATCTTTTCGCGTCGCTAATCTCGTGACACTTGGAGATTTGATCTTGATTTCAAGTCTGGCACGTCAAGTGTAACCGTAATAACTCCAAACAGTTAATAACATAACAGAGTCCTTGGAAGAACTTTCAGGAAGATCAAGTTAATGTTTGTGGGTAAGGAGTTTAAAATCGAGGTCACGGTCATAAGGGCCAATACAGTTCAACAGGTTCAACACTAAGGATAGCATATTGACATGTATTTTGACTTGTGTGCACGCGTCCGAACTGTCCTTGCGAAGAAATCTGAAAATGCCTGTACTGTCTGTTTCGAACTGCACATTTTTTTTTGCATTTTTATTGAATCGTTCATTGCAGAAACCCCTTATCTCTTTGTTTTTTAGAAAACACTGAGTAACTGGTTACGTGCTTTGGGGCACGTAGGGTGAGCTTGCATTCTGGAAAGTGAATTCGGACCCTACGGTCGGCGGCCCTGAAGATGTTTTCCGTGGTTTCCCATTTTCGTACTGAGAAAATGCTGGGGGCTGTACCACAGTCGCTTCCTCCCCTCTCCTAACAGTTTCCTATCCCATCGTCAACATAAGACCTATTTGTGTCGGTGCGTACGTAAAGCAGATTGTAAAAAAAAAAAAAAAAAATAGAAAAACTTAAAATGCCTATTCGACCTCGAAAATAATTTTCTAATCTATCAAAAATCAATTTAGAACAACATGTTTGAAATACTCCCATATCGAATACCACTATAATGAGTAGGGATCGAACCAGGCAGCTTGAGGTCATAAGGCCAGCACTCTACCATGTGAACTACTCTGCCTGGTAAAACAGAGTTTATCCCTCTAAAGCTCCCTGTCTGCCCCAGTAAAAAGGATATTATGCATATTATTATTTCATATTCATATTCTAAGACATTTTACGTTGTTTCTCTTCGTGTTATCAATATCAATCAATACTGATCTACATGTAGGGCAGTCGCCCAGGTGGCATATTCCCTATCTGTTGTTTTCCTAGCCTTTTCCTAAATGATTTCAAAGAAATTGGAAATTTATTAAACGTCTCCCTTGGTAAGTTATTCCAATCCCTAACTCCCCTTCCTATCAATGAATATTTGCCCGAGTTTGTCCTCTTGAATTCCAACTTTATCTTCATATTGTGATCTTTCCTACTTTTATAAACGCCACTCAAACTTATTCGTCTACTGTCATTCCACGCTATCCCTCCGCTGACAGCTCGCAACATACCACTTAGGCGAGCAGCTCTTCTTCTTTCTCTCAATTCTTCCCAACCCAAACTTTGCAACATTTTTGTAACGCTACTCTTTTGTCGGAAATCACCCAGAACAAATCGAGCTGCTTTTCTTTGGATTTTTTTCAGTTCTTGAATCACGTAATCCTGGTGAGGGTCCCATACACTGGAACCATACTCTAGTTGGGGTCTTACCACAGACTTATATGCCCTCTCCTTTACATCCTTACTACAACCCCTAAACACCCTCATAACCATGTGCAGAGATCTGTACCCCTATTTACAATCCCATTTATGTGATTACCCCAATGAAGGTCTTTCCTTATATTAACACCTGGATACTTACAATTATCCCCAACAGGAACTTTCACCCCATCAACGCAGTAATTAAAACTGAGAGGACTTTTTCCATTTGTGAAACTCACAACCTGACTTTTAACCCCGTTTATCAACATACCATTGCCTGCTGTCCATCTCACAACATTATCGAGGTCACGTTGCAGTTGCTCAGAATCTTGTAAATTAATTGTTACTCTATACAGAATAACATCATCCGCAAAAAGCCTTACCACCGATTCCACTCCTTTACTCATATCATTTATATATATATAAGAAAACATAAAAGGTCCGATAATACTGTCTTGAGGAATTCCCCTCTTAATTGTTACAGGGTCAGATAAAGCTTCACCTACTCTAATTCTCTGAGATCTATTTTCTAGAAATATAGCAACCCATTCAGTCACTCTTTTATCTAGTCCAACTGCACTCATTTTTGCCAGTAGTCTCCCATGATCCACCCTATCAAATGCTTTAGACAGGTCAATCGCGATACAGCCCATTTGACCTCCAGAATCCATGATATCTGCTATATATTGCTGGAATCCAAAAAGTTGAGCTTCAGTGGAATAACCTTTCCTAAAACCGAACTGCCTTCTATCGAACCAATTATTAATTTCACAAACATGTCTAATATAATCAGCATGCCACTAATAGAACTCTTCTTTGAAAGAATTGATTAATTAAATTCCAAGTACACAAACTTCAGGTCAGATCAGATCACGACTACCACTGACAATTGCGACTGAAGCTGATAACAGGCTACAAATGTTAGGCGGCACGTTATAATTTTTAATAAATTGTCGACAGCTAAAATCACGACAGTTTGGTAGTATTTCTGTATATTGTATACTACACCGAAGACAGTTATTCTGCACTGTTTTTCTTATGCCATACATTCTCATTCTATTTTCACGAATAACAAAATATTCTTAGATACGTAAGTGCATTACCAGGTGTATAAATACGTTTCTTCCCGTTTTTGTGGTAAAGAAAACATGCAATTTTCAAGGAAAATTCATCTTTTGTTTATTCAAAATATTGGCCATCGGTTTCTACACACTTCGCCCATCCCTCAGGTAAATTGTGAATACCATGCCAGAAAAACTGCTTGTCTTTTGCGGCGAACTATTCGTCGAGCCATTTTCCAACTTCCTCGAAATTGCTGAAGTGCTGCTCTGCGACCGCGTGCCCCATTGATGCGAAGAGGGGATAGATGGGGCCAGGTCGGGAAAACACGGCGGGTGCGGAAGAAAGTCAATTACAAGCGATTTCAAGGTGTCTTTCACTAGTTTTGCTGTGTGAGACGGCACATTGTCTTGCAACAAGGTCCCTTTACCATATCTTTTGGCCCATTCTGGTCGTCTTTCGATCAATGCGTGATTTAAATTAATCATTTGTTGGCGATAGCGTTGTGCATTAACGGTTTCGCCGGGCTTCAAGAGTTCATAATACTTTTGTGGTGTACCAGAGCGCGCACCGGGCTTCAAAAGTTCATACTACTTTTGTGGTGTACCAGAGCGCGCACCGTGCTTCAAAAGTTCATAATACTTTTGTGGTGTACCAGAGCGCGCACCGTGCTTCAAAAGTTCATAATACTTTTGTGGTGTACCAGAGCGCGCACCGGGCTTCAAAAGTTCATAATACTTTTGTGGTGTACCAGAGCGCGCACCGGGCTTCAAAAGTTCATAATACTTTTGTGGTGTACCAGAGCGCGCACCGGGCTTCAAAAGTTCATAATACTTTTGTGGTGTACCAGAGCGCGCACCGGGCTTCAAAAGTTCATAATACTTTTGTGGTGTACCAGAGCGCGCACCGGGCTTCAAAAGTTCATAATACTTTTGTGGTGTACCATGAGCGCGCACCGGGCTTCAAAAGTTCATAATACTTTTGTGGTGTACCAGAGCGCGCACCGGGCTTCAAAAGTTCATAATACTTTTGTGGTGTACCAGAGCGCGCACCGGGCTTAAAAAGTTCATAATACTTTTGTGGTGTACCAGAGCGCGCACTGTCTCTCACATTGAAATCACCACGTTTAATTGTCAAAACCATGTCTCACATGCTTTAATCGATGGAGCGTGTTCACCATATGTTTCTACCAGCAAACAATGACTTTCCACAGCCTTTTTCTTTTGATTAAATAAGAAAAGCAATGTGTGCCGCAAATGTTCTTTTTCAGGCACAATTCCTCCTGTGGGCGGTGGCGGTAGAATAACACCCACGGTATCCCCTGCCTGTCGTAAGAGGCGACTTAAATGGGCCCCAGGGGCTCTGAAGTTTGGAGCGTGGGTTGGAGACCACGGGGCCCTTAGCTGAGTCCTGACATTGCTTCCACTTACTTGTGCCAGGCTCCTCACTTTCATCTATCCTATCCGACCTCCCTTGGTCAACTCTTGTTCGTTTCCGACCCCGACGCTATTAGGTTTGCGAGGGCTAGGGATTCTTTCATTTTCACGCCCTTCGTGGCCCTTGTCTTCCTTTGGCCGATATCTTCATTTTTAAGTGTCGGACCCCTTCCGTACTATCCCTCTGATTAGTGTTATATAGAGGATGGTTGCCTAGTTGTACTTCCTCTTAAAACAATAATCACCACCACCACCTTTCAGGCACAAACGTTGATATGATCACTGACCGATACAACACAGACGCTAGTGTTTGGCGGACTCAACCTTGTGTGTTGGTAGGTTAATGTTAGACGAACAAACTGACGTATGCATCATATTCATACGCTGCGTACTGTTCGCTGGCGCCATCTCTTAGTAAAACCGGAAAAGACTTATGCATACTCTGGTCATTACACAGTAAAACGGTGAATTGCTCTCAGACACAAAGTATATCAATTACCATGTTTTCGGATACGCTGATCACGAAAACATTAGTTGTTTCGTATCACCTGACATTGTTGAGATATTAGTATCGCACCCTATAGCGGGACTGTTACTTTCTTTGGAAGCGGAAGGCGATATTGTCTCCCTGTCTGGGCAAGTTTCTTATTATACCTCTTGGTTTTATTACTCTAAACCAGGGCCTCTCAAACGCTCAAAATCTCACGCGTGCAAACTGAGGCGTAGAGTTCCTGTGTACAGTGCATCGGTCCGACTCGGCTCGGGTCGGACCAACGCTTCGTCTCTGGGCTACTCGGCTAAGCTCGGCTCGGATTTGGAGCGCTACGGAGCAAGTGAGAAAGAGGGAGACAGGGGGAGCGAGCGAGACAGACGTGGGGAAAGAGTGAGACAACGCTATTGTTCCTAATCGAGGAGTGGGGGTCTGCACTCTGGTCAACAAAGCGAAGTCGTCTTTTGCACCGTGCACAGTGCATGCACCGGGCGCATGCACCCTGAGAGGCCCTGCTCTAAACTAAAGGAATACTAAATCCCCCAGTTTACTATTCCGTTAATATGAAAGAAACATATGATAGTATAGAAACAATTCTTAAGGCTTTGAACTATACAGAACACCAGTGGCAGATTTGTCAGATCTAAAAGTGATAGGTATGCTAACAGGAATGCAGCCAGGATTCACAAAATGTTGTTGTTTTCTCTGTGAGTGGGACAGTCAAGATAAGCGTAATCAGTATGAAATTAGAGAGTGGTCATCAAGATAAAGTGTAGTATCAGGACAAAAAAAAGTGTTAAAAACTTGCCACTTGTTGATGTCACCAAAATAATTTTTCCTCTTTTGCATACAAAACCGGGGTTGATGAAGAACTTTGTTAAGGCGATAGACATACCAGGAAATGCATTTCAATATTTAAGGGGAAAATTTCAATGGCTGAGTGAGGCAAAACTAAAGGAAGGTATCTTTATAGGGCCAGACATATGCGATCTCTTACAAGATTCTGTATTCGAGGGGCTCTCTCATTCCTGCTGAAAAACAAAAAAACCTACCTTGCTTTTAAATCGATGTGTGTGAATTTCCTGGAAAACTATAGAGGAGACAATTACAGAGATATGGTGGAAGATTTGTTGAGCGTTTACAAGAATCTGGGATGCAATATGTGCCTTAAGATTCACTTCCTCCATTCGCACTCCTGAATTTCTTTCCACCGAACCCTGGTGAGGTCGGTGATGAACAATGTGCAAGTTCCATCAGGACTTATTAGAAATGGAAATGCGATACAAAGGGAAATCAGTGTCCAGCATACTTGCCGAATACTGCTGCAACTTATCACAGATGTTTCGGAGCCATCTTACAGGCGCAAGTCTTCGAGGGAAAAGTTTTAAGAAGGTATAAGAATTTTTACTATATAAAGTCTTAATTGCAACATAAATACAATTTTAGAATACTTAATATATTTCTGTTGTTGTGTATTTTGTATTATGGATGATTCGGGTTGAAATTATACCAAATATAATCTTGGGCAACTTGTAAACATGAAAGGGGACTTAAGACCGGAAATCTTCCGACGTATCAAACTAGGATGGCAAGCCTACGGAAGACATTCTTCAATCTTCAAATCCAACATGCCACCCCACCTAAAGAAGATAGTCTTTGACCAGAGTGTTCTCCCCGTACTGACTTACGGTTGTGAAACCTGGACATTGAGCGAGTTTATTAAGCAAAAACTCAGAACAACCCAAAGAGCTATGGAACGGTTCATGCTAGGCTTGACGAAGAAAGACAGGAAGAGAGCAGATTACATCAGGTCAGTCACAAAGGTCAGTGACATTTTAGAAAGGGTATTTACCCTAAAATGGCAGTGGGCAGGCCATGTTGCTCGGAGAACTGATGGTAGGTGGACAAAGCTTGTGCTTGAGTGGTGTCCGAAAGATCATCTCAGACCAAGGGGAAGACCACCGGACAGATGGGATAAAGACATCCGGAAGATTACTGGGATCAATTGGCAGAACATCGCTCAAGACCGTCCCAGATGGAGAGACCTCATGAAAACCTACCTTGCTTCGGACTTAAAGAGGCCACATCGTAAAAACGATTGAATATGGCTGATAGTGATAGTGATAATCATAGAAAACCGCAAATAGCAATAGTGAACTATATAGTCTATGCAGTACGTGCGGGAAGTTCATCATGTCCTTTCAAATAACTGTTCGGTGAAAAACGTGCTTTAGATTCGAAATCAGCAAATGCGAATTAACTAAAATAGCATATTTTCATTTCTTATAGCGAAAACAACTTTAAATTTGTTGTACTGTGTTATATGATAATTGCTGTTCACGCAGTATGTGGCAAATTGTGCTCCACCTTATACCGAAATAGCATATATGCCATTATAATAATAGAATGTCCACTCAATAATAACATAAAAAACATACTTGTCCGATGTATTTTATCATTGCGGAAGTTTTCACGAAGATATTGCATTTAAAATATTGAGATCGTAAGCCTCAACAAGAAGTTTTCAATACCAGTACGGTCAAAACTGTAATTTTGTAATTTTTGTGATACACATCAATGCAGGTGGAATAAAAATGAGACAGGATAAGACTCGTTCTACAATATATAAATGAACTTAACCTCAACCCTGATACCACCACTCGTTCCAAAAAACGAAGAATAGAACTAACATCCCCTCAACGATGAACTACTGGGACTTCACCTTGTACAGTAGCACTTTGCAACTGAGACCGCAATACCTGTCCATCAATATTAATCTCTCTAATTGGTATGTCCTCGAAAATAAGCTATAAGGTTATTTTGGCCGAGAAAAATGTAGCCGATTCTTTATTAAAAAGGCTTCTTTGCCATTCTAATTTTCATCGTTCATGTCTGGCTAGCCTTACTCTTCTATGCTGAGGGCTTAATGGATATTCATGTAGTTACGAACTGTGACAACAGCCCTTTAAGACAATCTATCCACTACGTTAAAGGTCTCCGTAACCCTGCTTTCAAGATCAAAGAATACTGTAGTTATTTACATTACTAGGGCCAAAAGTGATGTTTTACGCGTGAGTTAAGACAGCTTGGCTGGAATTCCGAAAGGAATACGTGAAACTAACTCGCCATGGATCGGATCATAAAATCTATCAAAGAACATTGCAAATAGCCTACTCTAATATTTGCAGATGATGTTCTGATTTGGGGAGAAAATGAAGAAGTACAGGAGAAACCCAATCTTTGGAATGGCAATTTTAAAGAATAAAGACTAAACATCAGTAAAACAAAAACTATTGAAATTACTATCAACAAGAAATGCACCGTTTCAAACATTTTCCCGGAGGGAACTCTGTTACAATCTACCTGTTTCTAACTTTAAATACGTTGGAAGTATCATTTCAAAATATAACTTAATACACCAAGAAATACTTAATAGGACTCGGACAGTTTCCGACAAAATACCCCAGAAAACAAAATTGACCACGTTTTATTCAATCCCGTCAACAGAAATGAAATTCATGAGAACAATGAACCGTAAGACCAAAAAAGACAAGATTATAAATGAAGTAAACAGGAAGGAGGGTGGCGTCAAAATACCTGTTACCGAGCTTTTAGGAAGACGTGGGCTCACTGGTTTGGATGGACAGAACAAGAACAGCAAGGAATTACTTTGACAGAGAAGTGAAAGGGGAAAGGCCGGTAGGGAGGCCAATGAATCGATGGATAGACACAGTGAAATCGGAGGTCAGCAAGAGGAATATCAAGTGGGAAGACATAGAGGAACAGAAACTATACTTTGACAGGAAGAAGTACACCACGCCCGGGAAACTGGAACTGGAAAATGATGATGATGATGATGATGATGATGATGACGATGATGATGATGATATTAAGTTCAATTCAAGGCACACTACTCGAACAGTATACGCTATCATTTAAGAATCAGTCGATATACGTATTGATTTGCCCGCATAGCGTAGTATCTAGGTATCAAAATTTCAGTTTTACATGCATTGAAATATTTTTCTGATGGTATGTTTTTATGCTAGTAGAAGTTGAGTGCGAGGTAATACCGAAAAGTTTCACTTTCCACATTAGTTTGAAGAATGTAAACATGAAATTTGCTATACTATGAAATAAATGTTATTAGCTGATTTCTTAAAACAGCTATTTGAGTATAGGGAAGTCATTTAGTTAAGAACAAAAAGCCGATTAACCCTTCGGTTTCCCAACCCTGTTGGGCGAGTTAGTTACGCTTCAAATAAGCTTGCATTTGAGATACTGTGGGTTCAAGCTCCACCGTCAGCAACCTTGAAGGTATTTTTCTGTGACTTCCTACTTTCATATCACGCAAATGTCGGTATATATATTAAGGCCACAGTCATTGCTCTCCCATTTCTGGTCGTCTTCTCTTTCCCACCATCACGCTGTCGAAAGACTTCAGGTGCTAATGTGGCCTTAGACAGATGTTCAATTTCTCATCCCTGAACTGCTTGCTCAGAATAGTCAAAATATGTTTTACATGCTTCTGGAGCTAAGACACCCGCTGCGGGTGGGGGCGGTAGAAGATGCCCACGGTATCCTCTGCCTGTCGTAAGAGGCGACTTGACCTCCCTTGGTCAACTGTTGTTCTTTTCCGACCCCGACGGTATTAGGTTTACGAGGCCTAGGGAGGCTTTCATTTTCACGCACTTCGCGGCCCTTTCCTTTCTTATGCCGATACCTTCATTCTTCGAAGTGTCGGACCTCTTCCTTGTTTTCGTATGATTAATGTTAAGAAAGGATGGTCGCCCATTAGCTAAGATGAAAAGAATCTAGAGAAATAAAGAAAAAGAATTTTTTTTTGCTAGTTGCTTTACGTCGCACCGACACAGATAGGTCTTATGGCGACGATGGGATAGGAAAGGGCTAGGAGTGGGAAGGAAGCGGCCGTGGCCTTAATTAAGGTACAGCCCCAGCATTTGCCTGGTGTGAAAATAGGAAACCACGGAAAACCATTTTCAGGGCTGCCGACAGTGGGGTTCGAACCTACTATCTCCCGAATACTGGATACTGGCCGCACTTAAGCGACTGCAGCCATCGAGCTCGGTGAAAAAGAAATTAGCGGTGTGCTTTATATGAATATATAATCAAATAAACGCTCGTCGTCTTCCAAGAGGATGGTTGCGTAGTTATACTTCCTCTTAAAACAGCAATCACCGCCACTCTTCGTCCTCCAGGGACCCACAGCTGATAAGATTTGGAAGGCAACCACAACCTCAAGGTAAGTTAATCATTTCCTCCCTCTAATATGCTTGGTATCTCCCGTATCTTACCTACGCGATCTCCCTAGGTGAACACTTTTACTGTATTTTATATTTATGACGTCGTCAGACGTAGAGGGTTGACGACTTTCCACTCTGCCGCCGTCTATATTGACTCTGCTCCTATACTTTTCTCCCATGGATCCTTAACCTTAACATCACTCTTTAATGGCTAGGAGAGTATGACGCAATATCCATCCTTTTTTCATGAAGAAGAGACTAGAGACTCATGAGCAGTACGCAGAAAAGAGCGATGATAAGCCCTACTGGTAGCAGGCGAGCGACGTAAAGCAACTAGCTAGCAGGTAGCAGGCGACATTCAATCTCCAAGATTACGTTCATTGTAAGTATTAACAGGACCAGACTCAGAACACGTGATCACCTGACAGTTATTGGCAGAAATACGCTCTATGTTAAGTTCCGAATTTTAACCAATTTAGATGGTGGGATTTTCAATATAACATTGTGGAACATCGCTAGTAGAACAGAATCCGACCAAGAATGAAACAAAATGTCCCCACGATCCAACAGAAGTGGAGGAGAATAAATAAATAAATAAATAAATAAATAAATAAATAAATAAATAAATAAATAAATAAATAAATAAATAAATAAATAAATAAATAAATAAATACCGTAAATGCCACACGGAAGAGCATTATACTCTATTCATACATCGTCATTACATCTAGATAAATACTATGTGAAATATTAGAACCGTCAGATTTATATAAAAGATTTCTCGTTCTTGCTAATATATGTGCTACGGGTTAGTATTTGTCCGACAACATCGTCACACAGCGGAATTTTCTGGCGCAACGACGAAATCTTTCCCTATAAAAGTGGCGGAAGTCCAGCTCGCATTGGAACAGACCGGTCTATACTTATTCCCTCGTACGGGTAGTAATGGCCAGCTCTGGCCTAAATCACTCTTTACAATGATCTAAGAAAAAGTTCTCGCAACAAGAGTTTTAATACTATGGGAATACGACTTCCACTTTCTTACATCACCATTCCCAAAAACAGTTACAGAGAAGTTGTATTCACCATTGTACAATTGCAGAAAAAGTATTCCCATAATCCCTTCAACACAATGCCCCTCCCCCCTCCCCAATTAAATCCAAGGTAAGTTTTCATCTTTCGATTGCGGTCAATGCTGATATCAATATAATTATATCCGGAAACAAGTACTGCTTAAGCTCCAAGTAGGAAATGACTGTAGCTATAAGGAAGAGTAGTCCTACGGACAGTATTAGCAGACTGCGAACTCTGCCAACAATGTCATCTAGCGGAAATAAGTGAGAGCAGAAGAGAACGAATATCGAACAAGTTGACTGCACAATTCGGGTTACAAAGCTGTAAGCCTGCATTCGAGACGTGATGGGTTCGAATCCTACCACCGGCAGTCCTGAAAATGTTTTTCCGTGGTTTCTTATTTCCATACCAGGCAAATGCTGGGGCTGTGCCGTAATTAGGGCCACGATCGCTTCCTTCCCAATCCTAGCTCTTCCTCATCTTTGTGTCGCCATTCGAAATGTGTCAGATAAAAACAGGTGTTACTGCGCTGGCCGTAGTAGAACTTGTACTGTAATTGTAATTATTAGGGCTACGATTTGAAATACGACACCATACCAGAAATTTCCTGGAGAATGTGAAATACCTTGGGAGAAAACCATACTCACTATAGCCAGTTCATCAAAGATTATTATTATTATTATTATTATTATTATTATTATTATTATTATTATTATTATTATTATTATTATTATTATTATTATTATTCCCATCTCGGTACTGTAACGATTAGTGATATTAACTGTCATACTCAGAGGGCTGGATTCGATTCGCGCTAATACCTAATTTCTTACTCTCCCTCGCCTTTTATCTTTTATCGTATTTTTATTTCTCCATGCGGATTTACTGTTAGGAAATATTATAATAAACAAGTTTACAATCGAACTACGTAGATCTTTGTTGTAAAGCTCAAAGTTTCACTTGCTGTCCATCTCTCACGATAACTACAGCAGTGCTTATAAAAATAACAGAAAATGCGAAGATCTGTCAAGCGGTGAACGACGGAACGGAAAGATACCGTAGTAATAAAGTTTATGATACAGCTTACATTTAATCTGTGCATTTCCTAACAAGTCCACATGGGAAAAAAAGAAAAAGAGAAAGAAAAATTGACTTAGGAAGTGGCTGTATGGTTTGGATCACGTAGCTATCAGCTTGCATTCGGGAGATAGTGGGCTCGAACCTCACTGTCGGCAATCCTGAAGATGGTTTTCCGTGGTTTCCCATTTTCACACCAGGTATAGAGAGAAGAAGGAGAAGAGCTGTGATCGCTACGGCTCATACAAATAATGGTGTTTGATCTAATGACATTCCTGGGGCCCGTATATTAATAGTTGTGGTAATAAAAATAACAACCCCTAAAAAAAGAAGAAACCCCTGAAAAATGGAGTGAGAAAATTGCTAAATCAACAGGGGCTTCAGCGTGTATCTTAATTAAGGGCACGGTCGTTTCCTTCCCACTCCTAGCCCTTTCCTATCATATCGTTGCCATAAGACCTATCTGTGTCGGTGCGACGTAAAAAGAAATTATCGATAATTCCAGGCAGTCGGATCAAAACCAGATACCTCCATTTTCTTGAGTTTCATAGCTGGGTAATGAAAATGGATATTTCAAGTTTGATTTATTTCTCGGAGTACATTTTCCTGTTATTCTCTTTGGTATAGGCCTACTAGTAGTCTGTTGTTTGTGTGGGGTTTTTTGTAACTCGAGCAGCCACACTTTATAAGTGTATATCAGTGAATACATCGAGTTTCATTATTATTTTGTTTGTTGCTATGAAACATGTGAAACTGTTGTGCTGAACCTTCTTTCTTACTTTTCGTCAACATCAAACAAAAATATTATGATAAAACGGACGTATTTTCCTAGAAACATTGTAATAAGACTACATTTACTATAAGGAAAGTGGAAAAAGACGAAGGTGTACCGCTGTTTACAATAAAAGATAGGTCCTTCTACCTCAAAACACACTCATAAAGTACCAGCGAGTATTAAAATGGAAAATGCTGTATTCAAAAGAATATTTGAATTATTCTCTACTAAGTATTATCATGTTGTCGCGACGAGGTTGATTACAGATTAATCGCTGTTGTCTCGTGAGTTATGATGTGGAACACATTGGGGAATAATACTGCTCTGGGCGCGAAATATGTCAAATCTAAAAACAGCCCGCGAATTGCTTGGATTAAGGAAGTGGGTCGGGAAGTTAAATGCGGGCTGATGCTGAAGGCTGAGATTACAAACTGAATTCCACCTACTGTACATTCTGCTGCCGGATTGGCAACGTTCTCGGAATCAGATAGTCTATTTTATAAAGTCACGTAGCTGTCAGCTTGCATTCGGGAGATAGTGGGTTCGAACCCCAATGTCGGCAGCGCTGAAGATGGCTTTCTATTGTTTCCCATTTTCACACCAGACAAATGCGAGGCGTATGTTAATCAAGGCCACGGTCTCCTCTTCCTACTCCTAGCCCTTCCCTATCCCTTCGTCTTCATAAGACCTATCTGTGTCAGCGCGCCGTAAAGCAAACTGTAATTTTAAAAAATCAAAATAATGATTACCTCACTTAAGTAAACGATTGGTATCAAAATACCCACGTTCATTTCTTGTTCCCACCACCAACTTCGCAGTTTTTTGTAAGATCATCGAGCGAAGTAGAGTGGCGGCAGTAGAGACAGAGAACTGTTCAACTAATAAGAGTCAGCATATCAAAGAAAGCAAAATCATCTCCATACAGGCCATGAAGGCTTTTGGAGAGATGGAACGTAAAGGAGTCCACTATACGTAGCTTCCTCACTTGGTGGGGTAGAATGGTTAGCTCCTGCACCCGGCCACCTTTACCCCCAGGAATTAACCTGGTACTCATTTTTAATAGGCTGAGTGAACCTCAAGGCCATGTGCACCTCCGGTAACTTAGTGTAAATCTCATATCTTAAAAGTTTCGACTCTCTGACGGCGAATCGACCGCACGTCTTTCCGGATGAACCAAGCACGACGACTTTCCCGCCTCTGCCAGGCAGCCCCTCAGCAGCAGTCAGTCAGTCAGATTTTGTTCTTATTGATAAGTTTTAAGGACTTGCGGCATAGTAAGCCATCACGTTTTATTTTCTTCCAGCTCTGCGATATTAGGGCATTCGAGGCATATATATATATTTACAATTTGTTTTACGTCGCACCAATACAGATAGGTCTTATGGCGATGATGGGATACGAAAGGGCTAGGAGTGGGAAGGAAGCGGTCGTGGCCTTAATTAAGGTACAGCCCCAGCATTTGCCTGGTGTGAAAATGGAAAACCACGGAAAACCATCTTCAGGGCTGCCGACAGTGGGGTTCGAACCCACTATCTCCCGGATGCAAGTTCACAGCTGCGCGCCGCTAACCGCACGGCCAACTCGCACGGTGCATAACTTTCAACCATTCCCCTAACCCATCTTTGACATTTTTTTCTTTTTTTTTCTCTTATTCTTCAAGTGGTCATTCATTCACGTTTTCCTTCTCATCTCGATACAAATCTTGATCTTCCTTATCAATAGCAGCTAATAATAATGTTATTGGCTTTACGTCCCACTAACTACGTTTACGTTATTACTACTGAGGAGCTCTATGACGGCGAGATGGTGGAACCAATATATAAATACAAGAATAACCCACGTATGGGTCCCTTGTCAGGGTTAGGTGAAGACCTCAACGGCAGTGAAGGCGGAGAAGAGGGACTTCGGAACGGTGGAACTGGCGGAAGAGGCAACCCTCCTATTCGGGGTAAATAGAACAGGAACTGCTGTCTTGCAGCTGGAAGTGGAAACTTTAAAGGCTAAGGGGAGAAACCCAGACAGAAAATCAGCCTGGTGCCTCAGGCTTAAGATGGCAGCCCCAAGGCACTCGGAAACAGTGGGATAATCACTCACTCTTCTTAAATAATTTGATTATAGAAACTGAAGCGAAATTACAAAACCGGACGGATAACTACCTTTGGCATGAAGAGGATAATGAAAATATGTTTCTGGAATGTGAGGAGATTGAGGGAGAAAAGCAGATAAATGGCGCTGGATCGGGCACACACTAAGGAAGCCGGATGGAGCAGATGAAAAGACGGCGCTTGACTGGAACCCTGAAGGCACCAGAAAGCAAGGTCGACCCAAGAAGACCGGTACGAGGACGATCGAAAAGGAAATCGCAGAGGTAGACAAGACCTGGGAGACCTAGCTTAACACGGGGAAAATAGGCCAATAATCATTCGATTGATGCTACAAACGTTGTTGACAAATGCTGCACATATCCCAGTATTTGCATGCTTCAGAGCAATCAGAAGCAACTTCAATAATGTCAAAATTCTGATTATAACATTTTCAAATAAAATGCTCAAAATTTCCCGCCTTCTTTAACAATATATTACGGTTTTTTTCATAACCCTCTTACTGATTCCCGGATAATTATGAATTTTTCAGAGTTTCCTCCCATAGTGTTGTACTACAATCTGTACCTCGTTCAGATCAATAAGATTTTAATTAGATTTTATATAACATTTGTATTTAAAAAGCTATAAATATTTTCTGGTGCTCGGAATAAAAACGCGACAAAAATCCAAATCACAGTCTATGTTAATGATTGAGGTCCATTTTGTAGCTGGAGTTTTGATACACACTTTAAAAAAGGAAAAGTACGAAAATTCTTATAAACTTGGAATTTATAAGGGAAACAGTGATAAACTGTTAAAAAGGCGGGTTATTTTGAACATTTTATTTTAAAATATTAAAATTATTAAAATTATTAAAATTCTGACATTATTAAAGTTGCTTCTGGTTGCCAGGAAGCATGCCAATACTGGGATATGTGCAGCAATTGTCAACAACAAATGTAGCATATTTAACAATCGAATGAATATTAACCTTTTTTTTTTCTTTGTTAAGCTGGGTCTCCCCCCTTCAGAGAATGGCGTGGAAACGTACTGCGTGGAGAAATTTCTCCCAGGCCCTATGTTCAAGAGGAAGTAAGTAAGTAAGTAAGTAAGTAAGTAAGTAAGTAAGTATACCTTCGAAGAATTAAGATATGGCAAACGAAGGAAGGGCCATGAAAGAAGTGAAAGAAGTGAAAATTAACTCACCTCACATACAATTTAACAATGCTTCAGTATTTTATCTATTTTCTTTAAAAGATAATAGTAACAATAATAATAATAATCTCAGCGTTCCATAGTAATATGTTTTGCGATTGCACTTCACTGACTTCAATATACCTTGTAGCGAAACTTTTGAAAACAGATGTTGCCGAATGAACACCTACTATCGTCAGCAGGATTCATTTACATGCCGATACGAACGCATAGCGTTCTGTGGATATTTCCGACTTCGAAAATACATCGACTTCGGCCTGGATCGAATCCGACCACTAAACCACCATCAGAATGAATATCATAACACTACTACATTATTTTAAGTAGTTCGTGTAATGACTTTACAAAATGACCTTCAACTATCAAAGCTTAAGGTCAACCACGTTGTTCTTAAGCAAGACATTTTGTCAGCTCTAGTTATTAAAAACAGAAGAGACGTTGTAACATTTGATCCGCCGCTGTCCGGAGGGTATTTTCAGAACTACTCGCGACAGCTGAGTCACGCCTTCTTCCTTAATGAGAACAAACATCACACAACTCACTGTCCGAGTTACAGACAGGAAGGTCATACCCGCACCTCATACGTGCACTTATCCACCCACAGTAGTGTTCGTACGCCACGGTCATCCCGCCATTCTTCGCACCGGGCCATGATGAACTCTAAACTCAACGGCAGTTTACTAACAGTAGGCCAAGCCATCTGCCGATTATTCTGAGTAGAAATGTAACTAATTAACTAACGTAGGCATAAACAATATTTCCAGTAAGTTTAAAACTTTAATCTTAATCAACATTTCCGGCTGGTCTAATACAAAACTAGTTTTTCTTCTCATTTTCTTGGGTTTAAAGTGGATTACGCCTTTCCCAACTCCAATCCTATGCCGAGGGAAGTATTCATAATTGTGTGTTTATATTAGTGTGATGTGTCGTATGTGTGTGCGTATTACCCCGAAAACAAACACCCAACCCCCGAGCCAAAGAAATTAACAAATGCAACGTACCGAGAAAGACTGGTACCGTAAAGCAGTCTAGAAACGTAGATAAGTATTTCAGAACGCCAACCTTTGCTATCAGACCTCCCTTGGTCAACTCTTGATCTTTTCAGACACCGATTGCATTAGGTTTAAGAGGCCTAGGGAGTGTTTTATTTTCATATCCTTCGTGGCCCTTCATTTCTTTTGCCGATACCTTCATTCTTCGAAGTGTCCGACTCCTTCAATTTTCCTTCTGTTGTTGATCGAGGTTGGTTTACCAGATGTACTTCCTCTTAAAACAATTATCACCACCAGTCACCACCACTTCAGAATAGATTTACCAAACCCAGTTACTAGCTGCGATACTGGGCTGCACTAGAACTCCAAGTTGTCGCATTCTATTAGATTGCTTTGGAAACAGAAAAACAGGCGGGTTGTTTTGGAGGCACGGCCGCAAGGTTTATGGCTTAGAATACGTCTTGCTGACAGTGATATAGATCTATTACATGTAAGAATAATATTTATTTAATATGATTTCTAGAGCAGACTCCCAGTTCACAAGCTCCACAGGTACGGTAGGAATGCTGGGCGGTACGTCTCGCTGTCGGACTCCACCACTTTCTTGCACAGCTGGTACTCTCACGCACGTTCTGCGACAAACTTATTTGGCTTACTCGATTCCTCAGATTTCCCTCCATCCTCATGAACACATTTACAGTAGTTTCTGATCCATTTAGACAGAATATATTGAGACATTTTGCATATTTAGCGTAATTTGGAACCTTTCAACTTCGTTCGTTAGCTTGTTTTCTTTCCCCGCCCGAAGGGCGGGGCGGGCCCCCTAGAGAGTGGCGCGCTCTCTCGGGCCGGGAGATGTTAAGAGAGCAGTGCGATGTCGCTGAATGAAGAGGATGGGTAAAGCGATGTGAATATTTATTGAGAAGTGAAGAAGTGGCTATGGAGATGGGAAGACATGGACGTTTTACACGGGAGTGCTTAAATGGAAGTTGCGGGGAAGGGTGAGGTGGTGAAGTGTGGAGGCTATGTGATACAGTATAGTTGTGAGGTGTCGCAATGTTCGAGTGTTGGCGGCGGTGGGAAGGCGATAGTAATTGGGGAGAAGGTGGACGGACGTTGTGGGGTGATTGAAAAGGAGGATGATCAGGCCGGGTGCGGCGACGTGGTGTGGTGAGGGGATGTCTTGATTGTGGAGGGGAACGAGAGGGTTCGGCGTTATGGAGACGACCGTAGATGGGGCACCGGTGTCGATGAGATGGTCGACGGCTGTTGCGGTGGGTAGCTGTAGGTGCACTAAGTATGATGGGCCCGTGGAGGTGAAGATCCGAAACGCCCTCCGGACTGGTATGGCGTGAAGGTGTAGCTGACGTTGGACTTCTGTTACGGAGATGAGTGGGTCGACGCCGCGAACGACGCAACTGAAGACTGTGTTGGTATCTGATGTTGATGGCAGTGATGCTGGTTGACGGGCGGCCAATGCTGATGCGGCTGGAGTTGACGGTGTCGTAGTTGGTGGTTGTGCAGACGAAGAGACAGGTGGTGAACTGCGGCGCAAAAAGCGAGGAGGTGGTACACTGATCTGAGGAAAAGTTTGTGACACGGATAGAGACGTAGACGTAAGTGGTGTAGTACGGGAAGACGTAATAGTCGCCATAGGACAGAAGTCGTTGTGGTGGTAGTGGTGGTATCGGGAAGGCTAACTTCCAACTAGGATCGGCCTATATACTGATTCAGATCAGCGGGAGCTGTTATTAGAGACGTGAAGCCACCCGGCCGATCAAAAAACACTGGAGATGCTGTTGCGAAGACATGTCCATGTACAGCGAGGTTTTTCAATCCGCTTTAGCGAGGTCGATGTGTGTCCCTTTCAACTGACCTGATCACGGAGTTATAAAGGTCATAGTGACCAATGGCAGCTAGTATAATATAGTTCTACTAGATGAAATGTAACAATACAACTTGCAACTCTCTAGCACAACAGAGCCGCGAGCTCAATTCATTTTACTGCGTCGCGACAATCTCGACTTCAACACAAAATGAGGATGCCTCCACCCTCAGATAAAATAGTAAAGATGACCAAAGCTAGAATCCTCCTTAGCCATTCAACCGACCCTGGTATCGTACACCTAAGACAGGTCGTAAGAACCAAGAAGCCGACCACACGTTTCAAACATCGCGGCTCTTGGCTCACTTACAACCTGTTTTAACATGAAATAGGAATCTGTTTCGGCCTTTTCCATTTTTTGCTAGTTGCTTTACGTCGCACTGACACAGATAGGTCTTATGGCGACGATGGGATAGGAAAGGGCTGGGAGTGGGAAAGAAGCGGCCGTGGCCTTAATTAACGTACAGCCCCAGCATCTGCCTGGTGTGAAGATGGAAAACCACGGAAAACCATCTTCAGGGCTGCCAACAGTGGGGCTCGAACCCACTATCTCCTGGATGCAAGCTAACAGCTGCGTACCCCTAACCGCATGGCAAACTCGCCCGATTTTTCCAAATTTTATAACCTTTCTTTCACTAAATAACTTCAAAATTAAACCCCTGAAAGGGGCCGTTTGTTAAGAAGGAAAGTTTCTCTCCCCACCTTAAAAATAGCTCTCGGGCTCCAAATTAGAACCCATTCCTCAGCGAAGATGGGGTTTCTTCTCTGATGGGAGGTGAATACTGCCTCTCAGCCAGATCGTTTTCTCCCCGCCAGTGTAGAACCAGAGACTTCTGCGACTCATCAGCATTTCTAGGAAACAGATGAGTAAAGGGGCATAGTTTTCGCCCTGTGACTCTCACGTATTCGCCCACAAGAAAAAAAAAGAAAGAAAGAAAACAAACTCCCCATGACATCAATGATTAGTCAAACTAATTTCAAAAAATAGTTTCATCCTTCATCTTTTTAAGCTAACCATTTGCATTAACGATTATAATTTCAAAGGTATGAAGCCGAGCTTGCTATACATTGATGAGCAACTGAATTAGTCATAGCTGCCGTTTTGAAAAATGGCAGTGTGGTTGGCTCGGTAAATGCATTTATAATAGTACAGCGTAGCACGTGACTACGATGACGTCAGACCTCATAATGACCGTATGAGTAACAACTGACCATAGGATGGGTAAGACATTTGATTGCGGCCAGATTATCAGTGCCAGGCGTATGGGTCATGCAGACACTGGGCCAACGTATTAAGTGTGTTCTATGAGTATGTGGATTCGGGGAATACCACCACCACCGTATCAACTGTCGTGGAGTACGTGTTGAAGATGAAGGTCACTGTCGACCAGAGTGCAGCAGATCACTAGCGAATTCAACGCTAGACAACAACGGAGTGTGAGGAGCTATCTAGACCTAGAACCATCCCCTCGCAATAACGTACAGGAGTTACCATCCCGCGGGGGTACCCTGCTCACCGCACGTCAGAACGCGCAATGGCTGACATGGACAAATGAACACCTATTTGGACTTTTGAAGTATGGAAAAACGTCGCCTGATCAGATGAGTCGAGATACCAGTTGGTACACGACGATGGCAGGATACGAGTGCGTCAACCAGCACATGAGACAATGGGCCCCTTCTGTTAGTCGGTGGTGGGGGTATCCTCGTATGGGGACTGTTCACGGGGACCCCTGATATATGTGCCTATGTCCCTCAGCGGTGAACGTTACAGGGACCTGCTGCCTGATCCTGTCCACCCATTTGTTTGCCTCCAAGCAACCTACAGGAAACCTTTTCACGTAGCAAGACAATGCATCGGCCCATGAGAGCCGAACTATGGCCGACTGGTTCAATGTACATTCCAAAGATATGAAAATGCGTGCTTTGCCCCGAAGGTTACCTGACCTCAATCCTATTGAGCGCATCTGAAATGATATCGAGAGAGATCTGAGCACCCTGGACGCTGCTCCGACCAATCTCCGAGCATTATGAGAGGTTGTGCGACGGCCATGCATCTACCATCATCAGAGCGAAAGGAGGAGGCGCTACACGCTACTACCCAGGTATCTCTAATTCAATTGTTCATCAGTGTACATTCCCGCATAACGCTCGAAATTCTACACGGGGCACAACACGAAAGAAACAAAAGCCATATTCTACGTCAAAAAAAAAAAAAAAGTCGGGGGCCTCTCGGGCAGGAAGCTGCAGCCTCCAAGGGAGTCACGGTGCACACATTGGGAGCCATTGGCTTACGGTAAATTATGAAATATTGTATGACTGTATGTATAATTAAGACTCAGTTTTTGCAGGCCGACCAGTTCATACAGTCATTCCAGAATGCAAGTGTCACCCCCAAGAGATGCTTGGAAACTCTCTTCCCCCAACCCACCCCCTAAACACTATTGTCCGAGGTAATCTCGCTATCGATCCGAAGATTCGCACAAGTCTAATCTCCATGGTGAGTCACGGAACAGTGATTCACACATTATCGCACAGCGTCACTCTGGGGAGATGTGTTGTAATATTCTGCGCTTATCTACTAGAACAGATAACGTAGACGACATCAAAATTCAGCTGTAATATAGACTATTCTTAGATGTTATTTTGTGTTCCTACCTCTCCAAAGCACTTGGAAGCTATTAAAGGGGGAACATTACCAGCAGAGCCTAGACCCGAGATAGATTTCCAGCTCTGCCAAGAACATGCTATGATTTTTCACCTTTGATACCGCAGCTCACCATGTCGTGTAGCCTACTATCTCTGTTTAGCTGCCAGTCCAGAGGCTCTATGAGAGACCCAACCTGCGGTCAGTTACCCGTCCAGGAATTCTTCGGGAAATGGTTGAGTTCCGTCCCGAGACGGCAAAGATAATAGTGGACTTATGTCTCCATACAAAAAATATGATCCATCCTATTTTGCATTTTTAGGACTATCCGTAACTTACTATGTAAATTATTTTTGGAACTGTGTTCTTTCGAACATAGAATATACAGTGTGTTGTAAAACGAACTCCGATTCGCATTATCAAAAGCATATGAACGCAGATATTTAAAATTTAAATAAATATTTAAACTTTATTACTTATTAGCTATACTTAGAAATCTAGTCGTCATACCATATTGCATTATACATTTAGTTTAAAAACTAATTTAATATTTTTTTGCTATTGGCTTTACGTCGCACCGACACAGATATGTCTTATGGCGACGATGGGTACAGCCCCAGCATTTGCCTGGTGTGAAAATGGGAAACCACGGAAAACCATCTTCAGGGCTGCCGACAGTGGGGTTCGAACCGACTACCTCCCGAATACTGGATAGTGGCCGCACTTAAGCGACTGCAGCTATCGAGCTCGGTCTAATTTAAATTATAAAGATGTGTCTCGGTCCAATGTTACTTATTTGTACGGTTAAAAATGTTGTTTGTTAGTACAATTTAAAATATGTACAGGTCCTTAAAACCTCTGTGACAATCTTTGTCTGTCAATTTATTTGGTATTTAACTCACGGAAGACGTAAACTGCGAAACCTGCAGAATATTTGAATTTTTAATATAATCCAACCCTAAGTAAGTACTGTACGTGTATACACTTTCCGACGAACGAGTAACGGAGGACAGAACTTCACTTGACCTTCGAAGAACCCGGAACGGAGCTCAACCTCTTAATTTTTTAATCGCGCTCATGGGGTCGGGAACTGGCAGTCCCCGGCGCTAGACTGCCGAGCAATCAGGTTCTTACGTTCATCAAGAATTGACAATGATTAGAAAATCTACGCATAGGGCTTGGTAAAAAATAAATTGGATCAATTTGTAAAATCTTTCTTACTTGTTAGCCGCGGTACTGAGGACATGATTGATGTTGAGGAGGACTACAAGCATCGTCCTCCTTTAGTAATTTCCTACGATAGGCATACAAAGAAAGTCTGATAATATCATAGCTAAACAAAATACAATTATTTAAAGCAGGTGCGTGGAAGTTCTTGTATGACAAAATCTGAATGAACTTACGGACTGTTTATAGACGTTTCATGTATTTAAATTAAACTAGCAGTTTCCCGCTGGTTCCGCCCGCAATGTACAAAGTATGGTGTTGTTCGTTACTATCCTCACGGATGTATTTGCAACGTTTCGAGTTAATGAAATAAAGCACATGATCTGCTGTTGTAATAGATTGTAATATTATGTCAACAAAATACTTGAAAATACATCACACAAAGTTGAATTAAACGTTCCTTGGAACAACTCTACGCGCCGAACTGTTAAAAAGTCCTTCAAAGATCTTCGTCATGGAGACAAATGTACTCATAACTTTTCTCAGAATCTACCAATTTAAGTAGTTATTACCTCAAACGAAAGCGCTTGATCCACTGAGTGTTTTTAGACCAAAACAAACTGCGTACCTCAATTAGAACGAAAGATATGATTGCTTCAATGAGAAAAATGTTGAAGAAATGAGACGTCAAACTGAATGTGCACTCATAACTTGCCTCAGAATCAACCAATTCGAATAGTTAAGAACTGAAATGAAAGAGCTTGATCCATTGAGTGTTCTTAGGCCAAAACGAACTCCGTACCTCAATTAGAACCAAAGATATGATTGCTTCAAAGTGACAAAAAATTGAAAACTAATAATTTGAGGAAGGCGGAAGTTAAGTGATTTATAGTACCTGATGACAAATCTGTGCATGAATACCTTTCAGATGAAAAAAAGAATGAAGGAAATCGACCGTATAGAATGCCCGGACTGACTGACTTTACTCTTCATAATTTTTTTAAATACCGTATATAGATGTATAAAAAATGTCACAATGTTACCCAATGACTCATGTTAAATTCATTCAAACCGGGCGAGTTGGCCGTGCGGTTAGGTGCACGCAGCTATGACCTCGCACACGGGAGATACTGGGTTCGAACCCCACTATCGGCAGCCCTGAAGATGGTTTTCCGTGATTTCTCATTGTCACACCAGGCAAATGCTGGGGCTGTACCTTAAGTAAGGCCACGGCCGCTTCCTTCCCATTCCTAGGCCTTTCCTGTCCCATCGTCGCCATAAGAACTATCTGTGTCGGTGCGACGTAAAGCAACTAGCAAAAAAAAAAAATCATTCAAGCAAATTCATACTGCATTTAGGTATGCTCTATTTTTATCAGACAACGGCCGTAGCCGTGTTGAAACACCGGATACCGTGAGATCTCCGAAGTTAGGCAACATTTGCCGTGGTCAAGATTTGGATGGGTTGCCACGCGCTGTTGGTGGGGGTAAGGGAATGGAGGAACGGCAAGGAACTGGCCACCCTACCATACGTAAACCTCTGCGGAGGTTCGGACCTGCGTTAGGGAAGAATACACCCTTACCTTTATTTTCATTATTATTTAACCGTTATTTCATTCATTTTCTCATTTCTTAATGTAAAGGATTTTTTTTACATCGCACCGACACAAATGGGTCTCATGGCAATTATGGTATAGGAAAGAGCTATGAGTGAGAAGGAAGCGGCCGCGGCCTTAAATAAGGTACAGCACCAGCATTTGCCCGGTGTGAAAATGGGAAACCATGGAAAACTATCTTCATGGCTGACGACAGTGGTGTTCGAACCCACTATCTCCCGAATGCAAGCTGATAGTCAAATCGCGTGGCCACTTGCCCGGCAGTGTAATGTAAATCTGTGTTCTTGTTCCGAGGTGGTGCAGCTCTTTTCAGGCACACCCCCAATGGGGGTGAGCTACATGTACATTTTTAACCACATCCCAGCCCTCCTGCCAATATTACATTTCTGATAGTATCGGGAATAGAACCCGGGCCTCCAAGGACGGCAGCTAGTAGTACTAACCGTTACACTACGGAGGAAAATGTGTCTTAATCATTTATCTGTAAACAATCACAATACACAAGTATAAAGTCGAGAATATTCCACCTAATCAATACTTTATTATATAAGGTGTCTAAAATATTTCAATCACATTAAAAACACAGTACCAATTTCGACCCATAATTAAGGTCATCATCAGCTGCTTATGAACCTGCTTATTTATAACGATTGCACAATATAAAGCATTACTTAGTCTAAACTAATGATGACCTTAATTATGGGTCGAAATTGGTACTGTGTTTTTAATGTGATTGAAATATTTTAGACACCTTATATAATAAAGTATTGATTAGGTGGAATATTCTCGACTTTATACTTGTGTACTCGAACTATCAATATGGACAATGAAGCTGATAGATTATAACAATCACAATGTCAAGTATACCGTTTTCAATAGCTAACACACATTTAAACGAACTGATACGTCTGTGTTAGTTTATTTATTTTTATGTGCAAATTAGTTACATATTAAATTATTATTACTTACTCATCCGCAATCTCAGTTGTCATGTACTTAATTAGAATTTTTAAAATTATAATAGTCCGCCTCTGTGGTGTAGTGGTTAGTGTGATTAGCTGCCACCCCCGAAGGTCCGGGTTCGATTCCCGGCTCTGCCACGAAATTTGAAAAGTGGTACGAGGGCTGGAACGGGCTCCACTCAGCCTCGGGAGGTCAACTGAGTAGAGGGGGAGTTCGATTCCCTCCTCGGCCATCCTGGAAGTGGTTTTCCATGGTTTCCCACTTCTCCTCCAGGCAAATGCCGGGATGGTACCTAACTTAAGGCCACGGCTGCTTCCTTCCCTCTTCCTTGTCTATCCCTTTCAGTCTTCCCACCCCCTCACAAGGCCCCTGTTCAGCATAGCAGGTGAGGCCGCCTGGTCGAGGTACTGGTCCACCTCCCCAGTTGTATCCCCGACCCAAAGTCTCAAGCTCCAGGACACTGCCCTTGAGGCGATAGAGGTGGGATCCCTCGCTGAGTCCGAGGGAAAAGCCAACCCTGGAGGATAAACAGATTACGATACGATACGAAAATTATAATATTTGTAAATATACAGTAAGTGTTAGTCTTGGGTATTAGTCTGGTTAGATGTAATTGACGGCCATTTAACTTTAATCTTCCCCGAATAAATAAAGCATCAGTCAATTAATTATCAATCATCATTCAATTGAGGGGACACATTCTTTTTCCAGCGCGTGTTAAAAAGAATCATGTTTGAATTTAACAACATCTGCAGATTTGAATCTATCATTACCAATTTCACATGCCACCTTCATATATGATTTATCCAGTGGTTGAATATTGTGCCCCGGTGTGACAACGTAGCGCTCATACTAGGAAGATCGGCGTCCATTTGAAGGAATGTATGAGAACCATAACAGGCACACTAAAATTCACCCCAATCCCGTGGCTACATACTATCAGTAACATGCCACCTCCGGAACTGAGAAGACAGGAAGCAACTATACGTGAGTGGAAAATGTTACACCATCCTGATCATCCACAGAATCTTCCAATCCATGGGGTCCTTACTGACCTCCCCCTTTGCCGTCTTAAATCAAGGAACCCAATATGGCACATACTGTAACTGGCTTCAATATCCAGGAAAAATGGCGTCAAAGCTGGAGCTCTGCACGTGTGAAACACCAACGCATCCATGACCCCACAACTGGACTCCCAGGATTTCACCTGAAGAGACACCAATGATCTAAACTCAACCGTTTAAGAACACACCACGCTACATGTAATGCCATGCTACATTAGTGGGGACTTCGAGAATCCCCTGCCTGTGACTGCGGAGCCCCTTTCCAGTCAGTGCAGCACATTATTGAGGAGTGCCCTCTGAGGCAGGGGGGTGACACTTCATAGGGAGCGTCCGAAGCAGTTCTGAGATGGGCCAATCGATCTCCGCCAACTAATGAAAACTAAAATTCTCTTTTAGAGGGTTAATTTAGAAGACAGAGGTTGGCATTACACATTCAGTTGCGTGGTACAGCAAATTCAAAACACAACACCGTTATCGTTGCGCGCGAATGGACCTTGGTCGTACGGTATGTAATAGTGCTTGTTAGACGAAAATTTGTTGAGATTCTTTCGCATTGAACGAGATTTTTGATCCAGTTTTTTGAGTATGGTGTGAAATTATAATTATGCGCGTTCTTAGTGTGAAGAAATAGTATTATGATCATGAACGTACTTCACATTGAACTACCTAGCTGTTGCGAGTAAACGTCTGTGTGATTGTGCTTCTTATCTGTTGTTTGGAATAAATAAATTCAAAATATAAACTGTGTGCATTATGCTGTATTTTACTTTCATCCTTTCCTTCTCGTGTTTTCCATTCCCATACATAAAAGTCGTGGGAAGGGTTCAACGAACGAACGAACGAACGAAAGAATGAGGTTATGTTAGATCGTGATTTAGGCAAGTATGGGCGTTTTGGGGTTTTATATGAATTGCATTAACATTTTCAGTAATCAATGTTGCATTTATCACTTAATAGATGTAAATTTACATTAAAATGCGAACGGTGAAACAACGATACAAGCTAGCGTTATAACAGTATTGCCAACATACAAATACGGTAATTGCAATTTACTTTTCAAGTAAAAGACACGAGAGAAGCTTTAGATACAACTTTCCTACCGAAATACAATCATTATCTCTATCACAATTAAAATTTTAACAAAGTAACAACTATCATCATCGTGTTTACTACGAGGTACTATCGTGGGATTTATTTCCTTATGTTGGCAGAGAGTAAGTGGCCACTATAGCTTCCATGACCTGTTTTCTCAGCCAACTTTATCATACAGGAGTGACGGATCTATTTCTCTTATATGATCCTTGCTCTGAGGAAGTATGATGGACCAGCCCGAGATGTCATCAGTGCTACACCTCCCTTCTTAGAATGGCTGCAGCAAATGGACATTCATTTGTAAACGTGAACGCTACCAACATTCTTATCTTTGCGTATATTGTAAATTTTCTTTTGTATACTTGCCATACGATAAATAAATATAAAAAACTGTCAATATTTTGGGCACTTGAGATATATATGTACTGTATAAGAAATTGTTATATTTTTATAAAACTGAACAATTGAGGTAAAGTAAGTTATCTAAATGTATGCAAAAATGTTCGCGATTTTACAAAGAGACATAAATATGTCACCCCAGGATTGTTTCGACTTCCCGACTTAACTTTCTTCAAAGAAAAAATGTTATTTTATAAAAGAATAAAAGAAGAAATGCAATATTTTAAAACTCTATTCATTAACTGGGATGCAAAGAATTTCAAAATCCAGAATCTGAATCGGTGTACCATATAAAATCAACATCCAATAAGAATTATATGATAAGAGGGGTTTATACAGGGAAAAAATGAAATGGCGCATGGCTTTTAGTGCCGGGGGTGTCCGAGGACATATTCGGCTCGCCGGGTGCAGGTCTTTTGATCTGACATCCGTAGGCGACCTGCGCGTCGTGATGAGGATGAAATGATGATGAAGACGACACATACACCCAGCCCCCGTGCCAGAGAAATTAACCAATGAAAGTTAAAATTCCCGAAACACAGCGAAGTTATCTTAAACTGTCCCTTTGGAATGGTCGTCAAACAGCGATGGGAAAGTGAAGTAATGTGATTTTCTGACAAAGGAAGGATTCTACATTTATGTGAATAAATCAAACACTGATTTCTTGGCCAAAGAAATAAAATTCCCGTAAGAGAGCATAGCTAAACATTGCTGAATTGGGAGTGACTCAAGTTATTGGCTCCCCTGTGGGTGGGGGCGGTAGAATAACATCTACGGTATCCCCTGCCTGTCGTAAGAGGCGACTAAAAGGGGCCTCAGGGGCTCTGACATTTGGAGCGTGGGTTGGCGACCACGGGCCCCTCAGCTGAGTCCAGGCATTGCTTCCACTTACTTGTGCCAGGCTCCTCACATTCATCTATCCTGTCCCGACCTCTCTTGGTCAACTCTTGTTCTTTTCCGACCCCGACGCTATTAGGTTTGCGAGGGCTAGGGAGTCTTTCATTTTCATGCCCTTCGTGGCCCTTGTCTTCCTTTGGCCGATACCTTCATTTTTCGAAGTGTCGGACCCCTTCCATTCTTTCTCTCTGATCAGTGTTAAATAGAGGATGGTTGACCAGTTGTACTTCCTCTTAAAACAATAATCACCACCACCAATCACTCAAGTTATTGGAATACTCGGGACGAAGGAAGATGAATTCCATGAAACAATTATGAGAAAGTCGAGAGCGTCACCACACTAAATGTGTGCGGAATTTCCGGAATGGTTCGCAAATAAATTCTCACGCAACTGGCGAGGGCGTAGCTTAGTTGATAACTCTACAACTGAAGTAGGAATGTACTTTACGCTATGGACTGTCCCTTTCAGCGCTACAGGACCGGATAAAAATCATCATGGGCTGGCGCCAACTTCGAAGCACGAGGACAAATCCTGGCGCCAGGCAATAGGAGAGGTAGTCAGTCCTGTTGTCATATTACCTGTGCCTACGGAAGACCGTGCTCGCTTACAACGTCATCTCGTCTATCGTAGAGCTTCTCAGCTACTGTACATAACATGAGTTCGAACACCAGTGTTGCGGTTCAGGTTCCCTCTTTAATTTTACTTCAGACGGCGTCTTTCCCATATAATTCCATTATTATTATTAGAATAAACGACAAGAATATATAATATGTAATATATAAGGACATATTTCACTAGTCATTTAAGTACAGCTGTCCTAGATCACCAAGTAAGTTGCCCACGCGATACGAATCATATACCTGTAAGCTTGCAATCGGGATATAGTAGGTTTGATCCCCGTCATTGGCAGCCCTTAACACGCTTTTCTGTGGTTTCCAATTTTCAAACCAGGCACATTCGGGGGCTGTACGTTAATTAAGACTACGGCTGCTTCATTCCCCGTCCGAACTCTGGTGACACATTTAGGGCTTACCGGATAAATATAATTAAAACAGGATAATAATGTTATTGGATTTACGTCGCACTAACTGCATTTACGGTTTTCAGAGACGCCGAGGTGCCGCACTTTAGCCCTCCAGGAGTTCTTTAACGTGCCAGTAAATCTACTAACACAAGGCTGACGTATTTGATCACCTTCGAATACCATCGGACTGAGCCAGGAGTGAACCTGCCAAGTTGGGGTCAGAAGGTCAGCACCTCAACCGTCTGAGCCACTCAGCCCCGCAACACAAGGAGAGATCGTCGCCCAAGAGAGTTCTGGTTTCTCTGTCATCTGTTAGAGTAGAATGGCCTGAATGGCGTTAAATCAAAATGTCTCCACACGGTAGCCAAAGCCACAGATTATTATTATTAGAAAAATCATTCCCGTAACTTCGTCTGGATTATTATTTATAACAAAGGGCTGAAACACAAATGTACCAAAATACACCGAGCAAGTTCGCCGTGTAGTTAGGATCGCGCAGCTGTGAGCTTGCATTCGTGAGATAATGGGTTCGAACCCCGCTGTCAGCAGTCTTGAAGATGGTTTTCCGTGGTTTCCCAGTTTCACACTAGGCAAATGCTGGGGTTGTACCTTAATTAAGACCACGACCGCTTCCTTCCCCACCAAGCTCGATAGATGCAGTCGCTTAAGTGCGGCCAGTATCCAGTATTCGGGAGATAGTGGGTTCGAGCCCCACTGTCGGCAGCCTTGAAGATGGTTTTCCGTGGTTTCACATTTTCACACCAGGCAAATGCTGGGGCTGTACCTTAATTAAGGTTACGGACGCTTCCTTCCCATTCCTATCCCATCGTCGTCATAAGACCTATCTTTGTCGGTGCGACGTAAAACAGCTTACAAAAAAGTATATAAATACTAATTTTGTGTAAAATCTTTCTTGACAAAATATAACCACAATGAAAGAACAAATCTGTTTATGAAAGCAACTCCTCGATTTCATCATCGTCATCATCTGTTTACCCTCCAGGTTCGGTTTTTCCCTCGGACTTAGCGAGGGATCCCACCTCTACCGCCTCTAGGGCAGTGTCCTGGAGCTTCAGACTCTTGGTCGGGGGATACAACTGGGGAGTATGACCAGTACCTCGCCCAGGCGGCCTCACCTGCAATGCTGAACAGGGGCCTTGTGGAGGGATGGGAAGATTGGAAGGGATAGGCAAGGAAGAGGGAAGGAAGCGGCCGTGGCCTTAAGTTAGGTACCATCCCGGCATTCGCCTGGAGGAGAAGTGGGAAACCACGGAAAACCACTTCCAGGATGGCTGAGGTGGGAGTCGAACCCACCTCTACTCATTTGACCTCCCGAGGCTGAGTGGACCCCGTTCCAGCCCTCGTACCACTTTTCAAATTTCGTGGCAGAGCCGGGAATCGAACCCGGGCCTCCGGGGGTGGCAGCTAACCACTACACCACAGAGGCGGACAACTCCTCGATTTACCATGGTAAAAAAAAAAGGAAAATAATAACATGAATTTGAAATTGGGTTGTGGCGGTCTTGTTAAGGGGCAAAGAAAGGACATTAACAGTTTCTTTCAACATTTATCATAAGAGGAAGAGAAAGAATGTCAACCCATCAATTGAGAAAATCAATAAAGTAAATGGGAAAATGGGAAAGTGAAAGGCTTCCGAAGACTCGCAAACCTAAGATGGTAGGGATCACAAGAGAACAAGAGTTGATCAAGGAAAGTCATATAATTATATATAAGAAAAAGGCGCACGTAAGTAGCCTAAACATAATACGAGACCCAGACGGGATCCCATAGTCTCTACGCCACATCTAAATCGTAAGCCGCTAGGAGTAAGAGGTTAAAAGTACAATAATGTTTTACCCTCTATCCTATCAAAAATGTTTTCAGACGGGTAAGTAAAGCTCAAGATGGTGTATGAGACTATTAGCTAATTATGGCTCCAACGAAGACGTTTTATGTAATATTACATCCGTAAAATATGACCTTGAAGATGTTCTGCTACAGGGTGGTCTCTCCTTGCAAGAACTATGAGTCAAGCTTAGATTATTGAATTGTTTCGTCTTGGCACTTTTTGATATTATTATTATTATTATTATTATTATTATTATTATTATTATTATTATTATTATTATTATTATCATTATTATTATTATTATTATTATTATTATTATTATTATTATTATTATTATTATTATTATTATTATCCTAGTTTCAGCTTTAAACGTATTGAAGAAAGCAGATAAAAAATAACGCAGTGTTTATGAATATTATGGTGTCTTACATTTTCGAGGGTACAGCTACTGGGTCTACGTTGTTTCTTGTTGTTCCTCCGGCGGTAGCCGCTCTTGATATAGTTCATCCACATGAGGGACATGACACTCTTTCCCGCACAGACAAGAGAAGACTGAGCGCGCTGAGACCTGCTGCATGCCAGGGAGGGTCTAATTCGGAGCGGGGGAATCGCTACTCATTCATGAGATTCGTACCCTCCCACATTACCACAGTGGTCAACCACTGGATAAAGACCGAGAATGATCCAATGCGCGTAGCTAAATCAATATAGCAAACTTTTACCCCCAACACAGTTGCTGTACTTCCATAATGCAATGATTTTCAGCAATTTTCAAACTCTCTACCTATAAGTAGAATTATAATTTTGTCTGTACTCTTAAAATTTTCGCCTTATACTTTGTTTTATGCCAACGGCCGTAGCCGTGTTGAAACACCGGATCCCGTAAGATCTCCGAAGTTAAGCATCATTGGGCGTTGTCAGGAGTTGGATGGGTTGCCACGCGCTGTTGGTGGGGGGTAAGGGAATGGAGGAGCGGAAAAGAACTGGCCACCCTACCGGCTCAGCAACACCTCTGGGGAGGTTCGGACCTGCCTTCGGGCAGAATAACCCTTACCTACTTCGTTTTATCGCGGACTGTATATACACAAATTTGTTTGTTTATTTGTTCGTGACGATATCAAAGTAAAAGGACTTGACAGTATTTCTCCCTAACTAGGTATGTAAATTAAGGGATAGCCGAAGTGTGCACTGGGCTATATACATTATTTGTACAGTGACGTAGTAACATTAAGGGGACAGATTTTACTTGTAATAGTTACTTTTTTCGACATGGTTGCATACTTTCACCACTCCTATTCAACATCTATGCTGGTCACATCTTCACCTTGCACGATACTGAGCAAGGTGTGAAAGTAAATGGAATCGTCATACACAATCTATATATATAAAATAACTTGTACTGACTGACTGACTGACTGACTGACTGACTGACTGACTGACTGACTAACTGATTCATCATCGCCGAGCCAAAACTACTGCACATCAAGAAATGAAATTTTGGGAATACATTCATATTAACATGTAGGTGCTCGCTAAGAGAGCATTTTTGTATATTCCGTCGTTTACGGGGTGAAAAGGGGGCTGACAGTTTAAAATGAGGATATCTATATCTCAAAAACTTAAAAGTTTACAGGCATAAAAATTGGTATTTGGAATCTCCTTTAAAAATAAAGAAACATGTATTTTTGTTTTCGGAAAATCCCACTAAGGGGGGTAAAAAGGGAGGGAAAGGGGTTGAACACCTTTTATGAGGATACTTATATCTCAAAAACTGCAGACGTTACAGACATGAAAATTGAAATTTGGAATCTCCTATGAAAATAAAGAAACGCGTTTTTTGTGTTTTTGGATAATCCGATGAATAGGGAGTGAACAGGAGTGACAAACGCGGTGAATTTTTAAAAAGACTATATCTGCAAATTATCTCAGACAGGTAACATATTACAGATTTGAAAAATGGAATTTGGAATTTCCTGTAAAAATAAAGAAACATATATTTTTTCCGGAAAATCCACTTAAGGGGACCTGGAAAAGGGGGTAAATTTTTAAATTAGCGTATCTACAGTATATCTCAAAAACTTAACATGTTGCAGATGTGAAACTTGGTATTTGGAATCTCCTTTCAAAATAAGGAAACACGTATTCTTTCGTTTTCGGGAAAACCCCTTAACGGGGAGGGGGTGAAAGAATTGAAACATTTGTTGAATTATTTGTATGAGAATGTGTGTATATATATACCAAAATATCTAAAGATGTTACAAACGTGAAAACTGGTATTTGGAATCTCCTTTAAAAATAAAGAAACACGCATTTGGTGGGGGAATCAACTTGGTGGGGAGGGAGGGATGAAAACGGAGATGAATTATTTTTACGAGGATACATATATCTCAAAAACTGAAGATGTCATAGTCGTGATAATTGGTATTTGGAAGCTCTTTTAAAGAAACGGGTACTGTTTGTTTTTGGAAAATTCACTTGAGTGGGGAGTGTGAAAGCAAGTAAAAATATTGAATTCCTTTTCTGGAGAAACTTATATCTCAAAACTGAACGTTACACACGTCGAAATTGATATTTGGAATCTCCTTTAAAAACTAAGAAACAGGCACTACTTGGCTCGGGGGAAACCACTTAACGGGCGGAGGTGGAGTGAAAAAGGAGTTTTCATGAGGATACTTATATCTCAAAAACTGAAGATGTTACAGACATGAACATTTTTATTTGGAATTTTCTTTCAAAGTAAAGGAACACGTAATGTTTCGTCTTTGGAAAATCCACTTAAGGGGGGTGAATTAATCGAAAAATTAGTTTAATACTTTGTATGAGGATACTTATATCTCAAAAACTAAAGAGGATACAGGCGTGAAGATTAGTATTTGGAATCTCCTTTAAAAATAATGAAACACACATTTTTGGTGGGGTTATCAACTAGGGGGCGGAGGCGGTGAAAAAGGATTTTAATTCCTTTTTTTGAGGATACATATATCTCAAAACTGAAGATGTTACTGTCGTGCTGATTGGCATTTGGAAGCTCTTTATAAATAAAGAAACATGTACTTTTGGTTTTCGGAAAATACACTTAAGGGGGAGGGTGAAAGAAAGTGAAAAATTTTAATTCATATTATGGAAAACTTACATCTCAAAAACTTAAGGTTACACACGTGTAAATTTGTATTTGGAATCTCCTCAAAAAATGAAGAAACACGCATTTTGGGGGGGGGGGGGGGAAGAATCGACTTAACGGACTGGGGTGAAATAGGTGTTGAATTATTTTTATGAGGATACTTATATCTCAAAAACTGAAGATGTTAGAGGCATGGACATTTGTATTTGGAATCTACTTTCAAAGTAAAGAAACACCTGCTCTTTTGTCTTCGGAAAGTCCACTTAAGGAGGGTTATTGAATTGAAAAATTAGTTGAATTCTTTGTATGAGGATACTTATATCTCAAAAACTAAAGATTTTAAAGACGTGAAAATTGGTATTTGGAATCTCTTTTAAAAATAAAGAAACAGGCACTTTTGGGGAGGGGAGAATCAACTTAACGGGAAGGAAGGGTGGGTGGTGGGGTGAAAAGGGGGTTGAATTACTTTTATGAGGATACATATATCTCAAAACTGAAGATATTACAGACGTGAAAATTAGTATTTGGAATCTACTTTCAAAATAAAGAAACACGCCTCTGTTTTTTTCTTTCGAAAAATCGACGTAAGGGGTGTGGGGTTGAAAATAGGTAAATAAGGAGTTGAAATATGTCCATGAGGATACTTTATCTTAAAAACTGAAGCCTTTATAGACGTGAAAGTTGGCATTTTGAATTCCCTTTCAAAATAAAGGAACACGTATTTTTTGTTTTCGTATAGTCCACTTAAGGCAGGAGAGGGGTGGAAAGAAGTGAATAAGAAGTTGAATTATTCTTGTGAGTAGACATTTATCTCAAAAACGGAAAGTGTTACAGACGTACAGACATGAAAACCGGTATTTGTAATCTCCTTAAAAGTAATGGGACACGTTATTTTTTATTTTCGGAAAATCCAGTTAATGGGCTGGAAGGAATTTGAAAAGCGGGTGAATTTTTAAAATGAATATCGGTATATCTACATTATATGTCAGAAACTTAACATGCTAGAGACAAGAAACTTGGTATTTGGAAAGTCCTTTAAAATACAGGAACATGTACCTTTTTGTTTTCGGAGGAGGTACTTAACGCGGAGTGAAAAGAAGTGAAAAATATTTGAATTATTTTTTATGAGGATACTTATATCTTATACGCTGAAGATGTTACAGACGTGAAAATTGGCATTTGGAATATCTTTTAAAAATAAAGAGACATGTATTTTTGTTTTCAGAAAATACCCTCAGATTGGGTGGGGGTGGGGGAAGGACTGATCAAGGGGTTCAACTCTTTTTACGGGGATACTTATGTATATCTCAAAAACTGAAGGTTACAGATATGGGAATAGGTATTTGGAATCTCCTTTAAAAATAAAGGAACATGTATTTATTTTTTAGACTTGAGAGAAGATTGTTTCTCATATGTACAGTTCTATGTCGCATGGTCGTCTTATCCCCAAATGGTAATACCACAAACACGGTTTACAAAGAATTTCTGAGGTAAATGAAACTCACTTTTTAGGTGAGTGTTTATACTTTAGGAATTTTCAGATAATGTCTTAGTACAATGCCGAAGAACGATTACTTTGATCAAATTACGAAATCCACGCGAGCGAAGCCGCGGGTAATATCTAGTATATATATAAAAATAACTTGTCCTGACTGACTGATTCATCATCGCCGAGCCAAAACTGCTGGACAGAAAGAAATGAAATTTTGGGGATACATTCATATTACAATATAGGTGCTCACTAAAGGAGGGTTTTTTTGATATTCCGTTACTAAGGGCGTGAAAAGTGGGGTGAATTTTTAAAATGAGTGTATCTATATCTCGCAAACTGAACAGGTTAAAGACATGAAAATTGGTATTTGGAATCTTCTTTAAAAATAAAGAAACACGTATGTTTTGTTATCGGAAAATCCTGTTAACGAGGGTGACAAAAGATGAAAAATGGGTTGAATACCTTTTATGCCGATACTCAACATAATGGAGAGTCTTGGATTTACGTTACTTTAGAATTAAAGAGTGGCTTGAAATGCGAATTATGTAGAACCGATATCTCAAACACTGAATATGTTACAGTCATGAACTTTGGTATTTGGAATCTCCTTTATAAATAAAGAAACACGTATTTTTTGTTTTTGGAAAATGCAATTAATGGAGGTGAACAGGAGCGACAAAGGAGCTGAATTTTTAGAAAAACTATATGTACAGTAAATCTCAGAAACGTAACATGTTACAGTCGTAAATTGGTATTTGGAATCTCGTGTAAAAGTAAAGAAATCTAGAATTCTTTTTGAAAATCCTCTTAAGGGGAAATAAAAAGGGGTGAATTTTTAAAATGAGCATATCTGGAGTATATCGAAAAAACTTAACATGTTGCACAAGTGAAAACTGGTATTTTTAAAAAAAATTAAAATAAAGAAAAAAGTATTGTTTTGTTTTCGGAAGAAAACACTAGGGGGTCCAAAAGGACTGAAAAAAGGGTTGAATTTTTATTAGGATACTGATATCTCAAAAACTGAACATTTTACAGACGTGAAAATTGGTATTTGGAATCTCCTCTAAAAGTATACTTCTTTTATGTTTTTGAAAATCCACTTCATCATCATCATCATCATCATAATCTGTTTACCCTCCAGGTTCGGCTTCTCCCTCGGACTCAGCGAGGGATCCCACCTCTACCGCCTCAAGGGCAGTGTCCTGGAGTTTCAGACACTTGGCCGGGATACAACTGGGGAGAATGACCAGTACCTCGCCCAGGCGGCCTCACCTGCTATGCTGAACAGGGGCCTTGTGGAGGGATGGGATGACTGGAAGGGATAGGCAAGGAAGAGGGAAGGAAGCGGCCGTGGCCTTAAGTTAGGTACCATCCCGGCATTCGCCTGGAGGAGAAGTGGGAAACCACGGAAAATCACTTCCAGGATGGCTGAGGTGGGAATCGAACCCACCTCTACTCAGTTGACCTCCCGAGGCTGAGTGGACCCCGTTCCAGCCCTCATACCACTTTTCAAATTTCGTGGCAGAGCCGGGAATCGAACCCAGGCCTCCGGGGGTGGCAGCTAATCACGCTAACCACTACACCACAGAGGCGGACGAAAATCCACTGACGGAGCTGAAAGAATTGAAAAAAAAAAGTTGAATTATTCGTATGAGGATACTTATATCTTAAACTAAAGACGTTACAGACGTGAAAATTGGTATTTGGAATCTCCTTTAAAAATAAACACGTATTTTCTTTGTTTTCGGAAAATCGACGGAGGGGGGGGGGGTGAGTGGATATAAAGGATTTGAATTCATTTTAGGAGGATAGCCAACGGCCGTAGCCGTGTTGAAACACCGGATCCCGTGAGATCTCCGAAGTTAAGCAACATTGGGCGTGGTCAGGAGTTGGATGGGTTGCCACGCGCTGTTGGTAGGGGGTAAGGGAATGGAGGAGCGGAAAGGAACTGGCCAACCTACCCCACGTAAACTCCGGCTCAGGCGCACCTCTGCGGAGGTTCGGACCTCCTTCGGGCAGAATAACCCTTACCTTACCTTACCTTAGGAGGATACTCATATCTCAAAAACTTAAGATGTTACAGACGTGAAAGTTGGTATTTTGAATCTTTTTAAAAAATAAAGAAACACTTTTTTGTTTACGGAAATTCACTAGGGGAGGGGAGGGGAGGGGGCGTGGAAAGAAATGAAGAAGAAGTTGAATTCTTTCTATGAGGATACGTATATCTCAAAAACTGTGGATGTTATAGGCGTGAAAATTGTTATTTTAAATCTCCTTTATAAATAAAGAAACACGTATTTTTTCTTTTCGGAAAATCCACTAAGGGCTGAAAATAATTGAAAAAGCGGGAGAATTTTGAAAATGAGTACCAGTATGTCTACAGTATATGTCAAAAACTTAACATGTTACATACATAAAACTTGGTATTTGGAAAGTCCTTTAAAAATACAGGAACACGTATATTTTTTGGAAAATGCACTTAACAGGGTTGAAAGGAAGTGAAAAATGAGGTGATTTTTTTATGATGATGCTTATATCTGAAAAACTGAAGATGTTACACACGTGAAAATTGGTATTTGAAATCCCTTTTATAACGAAACATTTATTTGTTGTTTTCGGAAAATCCACTTGGGTGGGGTTGGGGTGGGGGAAGGACTGATAAAGGGGTTGAATTCTTTTAATATTATTTTTATATCTCTTTATATTTTTTATATCTCAAAACTGAAAATGTTATAGACCTGGAAATGGATATTTGGAATCTCCTTTAAAAATTGAGAAACTTTTTCTTGTCGACTTCAGAGAAGACTGTTTCTCACCTGCACAGTTCTATGTCAACATGGTCATCTTGGCCCCATAAGGCAATGCCACAAACGTTCTTTACAAAGAGTTTCTGGGGTAAATTAAACTCAATTTTCAGATAATGTCTTATTATAGTACCGAGGAACGATTACTTTTATTAAATTACAAAATCCACGCGAGCGAAGTCGCGGGTAACTGCCGGTATTCGATATGCAGATGACACTCCAATTATAATATAATAACAAACTCCTTATCCTGGAATATGAAATTAAGACACTACCAAACAGTGGACAGACCCGAAACTCTATATGCAGCAGAAACACTTTAACTAACTAGAAATGGAGATTTCGAAAAACTAGAGAAAGCTGAAAGATGAATTTTGAGAAAAATACTAGGTGCTAAAAGAAATAATAATACAGAGTACAGGTTAAGGCCAAACGGAGACCTATATTTGAAAATTGAAAGAGTAACTGATGTAATAAGGAAGAGAAGACTACAGTTTTTGGACACATTTATAGAATGGAAATCAACAGACTAAATAAACAGATCTTCAATTTATGGAACAGTTACAAATCCAAACCCACATGGTTTGTTGAAATTGAAAAAGATATGAAGAACGCAGGAATTAAAACAGACACAATATAACATAGAAAACTATTTAGAGAAGTAACTCAAAAGGCAGGATTTCAGGAGAGAAAGAAACCGACAACTGGAAGAAAGTGGACTCAAGAAGAGAAAGAACGACACACTCGAAGGATGAAGGAAATTTGGAAGCAAAGGAAATTGAATATGAAAAATATCCAAAGTTGATTTATCCTACTCTCAAAATGGTTTATTCGAAATAATAATAATAATATAAATAATAATAAAAATAAAGTTATTAGCTTTACGTCCCACTAACGGCTTTAACGGTTTTCGGAGACGCCGAGGTGCCAGAATTTTGTCCCACAAGAGTTCTTGTACGTGCCAGTAAATCTACCGACACGAGGCTGACGTATTTGAGCACCTTCAAAAGCCATCGAACTGAGCCTGGATCGAACCTGCCAAGTTGGGGTCAAAAGGCCAGCGCCTCAACCGTCTGAGCCACTCAGCCCGGCACTCCAATCATATGCGACACCACTGAAGGTCTTCCAAGGACTGCTCAGTAGAATTCATCTCAGTGGATTAAGATAGGGTCTAAACATCAATACCACAAAAGCCAAGTTTATGGTATATGGTACTCGTTGCCTGAATGGTCAGTGTACTGGCCTTCGGTTCAGAGCGTCCCAGGTACGATTACCGGCAGGGTCGGGGATTGTAACCTTCATAGGTTAATTCCAATGGCCCGGGGGCTGGGTGATTGAGCTGTCCCTAACATCCCTGCAACTCACACACCACACACAACACTATCCTCCACCACAATAACACGCAGTTACCTACACATGGCAGATGCCGCCCACACTCATCGGAGGGTCTACCTTACAAAGGCTGCACTCGGCTAGAAATAGTCACACGAAATATGGTAGAAGCAACCATGAAGGTGCCTTCATTTCATTAAATAATCAAAATATTGAACGAGTAAGTCAGTTCATATACCTTGGGAGCACCATAACAGAGAATCTGGACTCTAAGACTCTGGACTCTCCGCATTGAGATTTCCAGATCATCCTTCTAAAAGGAGAGATCATTCTTTTGTGATGGTAATCTAAACCTCAAACTCAGGCAAAATCTGTTGAGATGTTACGTGCGGTCAGCACTGCTTTATGGAGTAGAGAGCTGGACTGTCAGAGCTTCCTCCATGAGCAGATTAGAGGCCTTTGAAATGTGGTTACATAAGGAAAATGCTCGGACAGATTTTGTAACCAATAATGAAGTGTTAAAGAGGGCTAGAGCTGAGCGTGAGCCGGCAAACATAATCAAAGCCAGGAAAACAGCTTATGTAGGCCAAGTTCTATGAGGTAGAGAGTAGAGTACGTCATATTACAAGCGAAGATATAAGGCAAGCGAGGAGCTGGTAGACCATGGCTCCAAAAGTGTGAACTTGCATCAACAACACCGAACAACTCTTGGCACTTGAGGAAGAAAAAGAAGAATTCTTTACTTGTAATTTAATTCTTGAAATGAAAATGTAATTGTTACGTAATTGATACACCTCGCACGGAAGCAGAAATGTGAAAAAAAATATATATAATGAAGATAGTTTTTCAGTTCTATTACAGCAAAACCTCTCCAGTACTTTCAAAGACATTCCAACGATGTTCATACCGAGCTCGATAGCTGCAGTCGCTTAAGTGCGGCCAGTATCCAGTATTCGGGAGATAGTGGGTTCGAACCCCACTGTCGGCAGCTCTGAAGATGGTTTTCCATTTTTACACCAGGCAAATGCTGGGGCTGTACCTTAATTAAGGCCACGGTCGCGTCCTTCCTACTCCTAGCCCTCTCCTGTCTCATCGTCGCCATAAGACACCTATCTGTGTCGGTGCGACGTAAAACAATTAGCAAAATAATAATAATAATAATAATAATAATAATAATAATAATAATAATAATAATAATAATAATAATAATAATAATAATAATAATAATGGTAATGGTAATAATTTGGAATTTGAATGAAAAAGAAACCACACGAAATTTTTCAATTCACAGAAAAAAATCACATACAATCAGAAAGAGACGACTAAAATTCTACGGACACCTACAAAGAATGGATAACAACAGGCTAACAACAGCCGAGTACTGACTGTACTTATCACATAAGCCGGCTACTCGGACCTATGGGAGTAACGAAGTCCCACTCCCATTTGACAGGCGAGGGACTCCTTGGAAACAACTTGTCGAACTTACTTAAAATGTTCCGAGCTCGGTAAATTCGTAAAGCAGGATGCTACCCTACTTACACATAGTCCAAGTGAGGATATCTCCTCCAACAGGTTAGGGACCACCGGTGGATTGTATAGTTCTAGCCACCTGAGCACACGGAGGCCATGACTCAGAATGTGTTCGAGATGCCTACTCCCATTCCGTAGCAACTGGTATCCCGACTCTCAGAACCACTTACTAGGCCACTCAGTCGTTGCTAAATCAAACTACTGAAAATAAAAAAGACCGACAGCCTTTATGCATACAATCTAGAGAACTACATTGATTATCTCTGGGAGATGTTATTTTGCTGAATGCAAATGGCATCGTGACATGAGGGTGAAGAGAGCGACGGAAATCTAATAGTGTCGGGGTCAGAGGAAAAAAATAAATAAAAAAAGAGATGAAATAGACAGGTCGGATGTAAAAATATGAAAGAGGGAAACCTGGCACAGGAAACTGGAAGCAATGCCAAATGTTCTTATTAAACAAAGACGTGTTAAGAATTACAATGCGAGAGCAGTAAAGTTACCTTGAGAAACTACTCTACGATAAAAAAGCGTTCCAGCGTTTGAAACAAAACAAAGGCAAGATTATTAGAAAGGTAGATGATGATTTTTATCGTCCTCACCAGAAGAGAAATTGGCGAGATATTGACGGTATTGTTTTAAACGAAATATAATTCAAAAGTATGCTTCTAAAATTTAAAACCAAGCGCAATATGCTAATGTTTCCCAATAGGCTACCCTACACCACCGTAAGCTAATATCGTTTGAAATGTTAGGAAAGAAATGCATCTTACGTATAGATTTATGTTTTCATAATCGAAATACCAAAATCTGAACATCTAATTCCTCAAGCAGTATTATTTTAATCTATATAATTTGCAGTCAGTAGTAGAAGTAGTAGTATAACAATGATCATCATTAAAAGTCGCATATTCTGATTTAGTGTACCTATTTAGCTGTATGATTGAATGTGCATAATACATTACGAAGGGTGTATGCAAGGAAGAGCAACATGCACTCATCTGTGCAAAAGCAACAGAAATGCAACAAAAGCACAAAACTGGTAATGTGGGATTTGGAACACAATCTATCGTTGAATGGCAGGCCAATGTCCTGTGGCATACTTAAACACAACTAAGCATACCCAGAAGCAAAGAATCTAACTTGTTTTAGGGCAAATTATCCAACACTTGGATAGCAGCTTCAGCCTCTTGCTGAATGCTAGGAGGAGATTATAACGCCGGGCAATTTCCCTATTCAGTCCATGCCATGCGTGTTCAAAACAGTTCGTGTCCGCAGAAAATGCCGCCCACACCATGTATCTCAAGGAACTTACTGACGATTCTGGCTCGATGAGCACGAGTGTTATCCACTAGTGTGAAATCCTTGCCCACAGTGGCAGCAAATCCTGTAATCATGTTCGACTTCTACACGATCGGCGACTTTTCACTTTTCGCCACTCATCATCTTGCAGCAATGTCACAATTTGAATGCGGTTATAGCAGAAATGGGTATTCTTGCCATGTTTACCTCAGTCCTACACGTTCTGTCTATACCCCACCAACTTTACAAGTGATGTTGTTAAACTGAGTGACACGACAAAGACCTCCTATCAGAGAAATATGAAACCTAATCTGGATTTAGCGTCGCTATGTGTTTCAAGCACTGACCTACAGTGCGCATTGTAAACGTGTTATTTACCGGGCGAGTTGGCCGTGCGGTCAGGGAAACGTGACTGTGAGCTTGCATCCGGAAGATAGTAGGTTCGAATCCCACTGTCGGCAACCCTGAAGATGGTTTTCCGTGGTTTCCCATTTTCACACCAGGCGAATGCTGGGGCTGTACCTTAATTAAGGCCACGGCCGCTTCCTTCCAACTCCTAGGCCTTTCCTATCCATCGTCGTCATAAGACCTATCTGTGTCGATGCGACGTAAAAAGCAACTAGCAAAAAAAAATGTTAAAAACATGTTTGACCGTGACACATACCGGATGAAATCATAACATGTAATCATTTTGAGCACTGTAGTAGTAGTTCATCTTGTAGATTCACAATAGTGTCTTGAAACATCTTTGGCCATCAGTGTCTGAAAGTCTGAGTTAGTGTGTAGTTTGTGACACAGCATACAACTGCCAAAATACTATTGTCCAAGAGAACCCAGAACAGTTTGAACAGCATCAAGGCACGAGTCCGATAAAAGAGACAATAGAAAAACAGAGAAGAAAAGGCCTTCGGCTTCTGCAACAGCAAGGAGTTTTGGTATTTTTGATGGGTCAACATTGTTGCAGAGCTTGTGGTCCTAGAACTGGTTTTCTCAGCCTTCTAAGAACCTACAATCGATGATCTTGATGCACTCGGAAGATATTATACTCATCGGCGAGTGAATGCCTATGGTAATATGAATCGGGGAATAGCTCTCTCCGAGAATTATCTGGAATAATTGCAACAACAAAAAAGAGTAAAAACACTAAGAATAACCACCGTCACCGAAATTTGGTACTCCGAAAGGAGCATTCGTGGAGACAACTTACTCCATTTCTGGACAGCCGCGGCCATTAGGAATCTCGAAAACGCCCTGAAGAAATATTCAGTAGTATATTTAATTAGACAATCAGTGCGATTGCATTTCAGTAACTAGCCCTATGGTCTAGGCATAGCGAGACTGCCTCTAACTGGGAGGCTCCAAGTTCGATTCCCAGCTAGGGCAGGGATTGTTACTTGGATCAGAAGGCTGGTTCGAGGTCCACTCAGTCTACGTGAGAACAACGGAGGAGCTATCTGACGGTGAGATAGCGGCCCCGGACAAGAAAGCCAAGAATAACGGCCGAGAAGATTCATCGTGCTGACTACGTGTCACCTCGTAATCTGCAGGCCTTCGGGCTAGCAGCGGTCGATTGGAACACCAAGGCTCATCAGGGCTGTAACGCTATGGGTTTTTTTGTAGTACAGTAGAATTAATAGCCCCCTTGTAGTAGATTCAAAAGAGGGTCTTGGAACACCTTTGGTCATCAGTAGGAGGCGGATGTTGATGACCTAAAAAATCACTTAAAATGACCAATAAAATGCCCTTAAATTTATGAATATATGCTTAAAAATAAGTTAAAAAAGACTAAAATGCATCACCAAACTTAATTCTGGTGACTGTATAACAATGGTTCTTCAAATAATATATCCCTGTTCTGTTCACTGCACAGCTCTTGGTATTAGAAATAATTATCTCGTAATTTATCCATCTCGTGATATGGACACAATGATTTGCTGGATGTAGTGCTAGCACTTTGCCTGCGAAGAACCTGGAAACAAATGTTATTCGCACTCGTTACAGCTTCGAAATGTTTTTATAGTTTAATGTGCTGTTGAACAATAAACTTCCTTTACGCAATCATTTTAATACTGGACAATTTACAAAAGAAAACACGCTCTTCTGTTGTTCCAAATTCATTCACCACTTTGTGGGGGTTTCACTTTTGGCATTTTTCTTGCACAGAACTACTTGGAAGGATAAATATGTACTGAAACGGAACGTTACATAATTGTTGTTTCCAATCCCTTCCCATTTCCATTTGCTCTTGGCCTTGAGGTTCGCGGGGGTGAATCAAAGACATATAGCAAACAGACAGGCAGCGCTCTTTCTCGTACCATTGGTGCTAGTGAAGTCGGAAACTTGCGGCCGCCGCCATCTTACGTCACTACAGATCCAATGTATGTTACTGTATTGCATGCACTTTCGGTTTATGTTGTTTTTATGCACATTTCACATCAATATGTCAGCAAACTACTGTATGGCAGAATGGTGAATACCTACGTAGCGTTCGGATGTGGTTTTTCCTATTCACGAAGAAAGAGGAAGGAAGGAACAGGAGTTTAAATACACCGGTAAGTGTCTTACATGTGCTCAAGTATACTTGCTGTCTAGTTAGTAATGCAATTAAATTTACTAATAAAGATGCCTAATTACGTAGGAGACAGAAATCACTTCCTTCGGATGTATATTTGTTAGCGTTAGCCGACTTGTGATGGAATGCGGCATAATAATAATAATAATAATAATAATAATAATAATAATAATAATAATAATAATAATAATAATAATAATAATAATAATAAAACACTTGGTCGTAGGTTAAGTTTCTGTTTTTGTTATGTTAGTAATTGAATAATAGTGGTCTCGGTATCTTCTATTCTTTAAAGATGTAAACATTAAGGATGTCCAAATTACTGTTAAAATTTGAGTGGAAGGATTAGTAAGCTTGCATACATGGAAATAGGTGGTAGGATTATTATCACAGAATATTAACGAATATATGTCAGCATTTTTGGTAAAGATGTTGGTCAATTCTCTACGATGTGATACTTGTAAAGAAGCAGTTGTACAAAAAAGGAACTTTCCTTCAAGAAAGATGTTTTTCATGTGTGCAAACTTACTCAGGGGTATTTCACAGATAATGCATGTAATGGTTTAAGCTCAGTCACGAAAGGGAACATGCCTAATGAAGTCACAGCTCATCATCATCATTATTATCATCATCATCATCATCTGTTTACCCTCCAGGTTCGGTTTTTCCCTCGGACTTAGCGAGGGATCCCACCTCTACCGCCTCAAGGGCAGTGTCCTGAAGCTTCAGACTCTTGGTCGGGGGATACAACTGGGGAGCATGACCAGTACCTCGCCCAGGCGGCCTCACCTGCTATGCTGAACAGGGGCCTTGTGGAGGGATGGGAAGATTGGAAGGGATAGGCAAGGAAGAGGGAAGGAAGCGGCCGTGGCCTTAAGTTAGGGACCATCCCGGTATTCGCCTGGAGGAGAAGTGGGAAACCACGGAAAACCACATCCAGGATGGCTGAGGTGGGAATCGAACCCACCTCTACTCAGTTGACCTCCCGAGGCTGAGTGGACCCCGTTCCAGCCCTCGTACCACTTTTCAAATTTCGTGGCAGAGCCGGGAATCGAACCCGGGCCTCCGGGGGTGGCAGCTAATCACGCTAACCACTACACCACGGAGGCGGACCACAGCTCAACTGTATGAAATAAATTTGTTTTCAAAGTTAAGCTCACACGCATTAGATCAAAACCCAATTGACTCGCATGTTCATCGCCTTATTAGTGTAATTTCATCACTGTACTTGAAAATAGTGTGAATCATGCTGTAAGGGAGATAAATGGAAATAGATTTGACCATAGATCGGTCTATTTTTAAGCATTATTTGTAAATTGACACACTAGTGTTTCTTTTCTTTAACAGTAAAATAAAGGACATAATAGGTCTAATTGCCGTAATCAGTATTATTGTTACTATTTCGATGTGCTTTCAATTAATTATCTCCTGTCCAATGTTCCCGTTTCGGCTACTATTTTATATTAATGCATAGGGATAATGTACTGACGTTAGATGGCGCCGGCCGCACGCTTCCGGCTTCAGAATCCTGCTGCTCATTGCCAGTCAAAATCTATGTCTCTTTGGAGTGAATGACTGTCTGTAGGGGCGGGTGCGAAGGCTGGTGCATTCCTTCTGCTTGAGACACGTTAAGAAAAATTCTCCTAATTATCAGAATTATGTATTGTGTTTCTGCACATATCTTGGAAACATAAGACTCACAGGTATACATACTTCCTGTACCCTTCCTTAGTCACCAAAAATTGCTGGTCAGTTCGCTTGGTCATGAAAGATATTTAGCAAATTTAACGATATGTAAGAAAACATATAACTTTTATTTTGTCACTTGTGGACTTTTATCAGTCTGACAATAGAAGGCATGCATAAATTAAAACATATTTGAAATGACCCAAAAATCTTTCTTGAAAGTTAAAATAATGACTGATTATACCAAATCGGCAAAATATGCAAAAGAATGCAAAATAAAAACGTGTTATTATCGTTTGTTATATCGCGGAATGAATTTCTATACTGCTGAGCAACGTATAGGCTAATGCAAAGGGGGGAAAAATTACATTTCAACAAAATTCCCTCTAGTCATGAGTCTCGTATAATTATAAGTGTAGCATCTGATAACTGAGTTAGTGTGCAGGTTGTGATACAGCATGCAAATACAAATTATATGAATCGAGGATTAGGATAAATACTCCGGGACTTCAGATAATTGTCGGAGAAAAATTTATTTGAATTAAGTACGGAAAAGATCAGGGTAAAATCACACTCAGAATAGCCACTGTCACTGCAGGCTTTCGAACATTGGTTCTCCTTAATGTGCGTCCCTGGAGTCAACATATTCCATTTCTGAACGCCATTAAGAACCTCAGATACACTCTAAAGAAATATTCAGTAACGCGTACAATTAGAAAACTAGAGTGACTAAACTTCAGTAGCTGATATTCCCGTTACACACACCGCCACGTCTCACGAGGAACCCATCCCGTGATCAAATAAGTTAACCACTCAAGAAGAACGCATACTAAATCACCGTGTCATACAAACTGTGTATAAATGGTTTCGCTTTTTATTTCGTATTCACCGAGCTCGATAGCTGCAGTCGCTTAAGTGCGGTCAGTATCCAGTATTCGGGAGATAGTAGGTTCGAACCCCACTGTCGGCAGCCCTGAAAATGGTTTTCCGTGGTTTCCCATTTTCATACCAGGCAAATGCTGGGGCTGTACCTTAATTAAGGCCACGGCAAATTCCTTCCCACTCCTAGCCCTATCCTGTCCCATCGTCGCCATAAGACCTATCTGAGTCGGTGCGACGTAAAGCAACTAGCAAAAAAATTTCGTATTCACACACACCAGGTAAATGCTGTGGCTGTACCTTAACCAGTGCCACGGTCGCTTCCTTACCACTCCTAGCCATTTCCTATTCTATTATCGCCATAAGACCTATCTGTGTCGGTACGACGTAAAGCAGGCTGTAACAAAAAAATATTTCTTGATCAATGCGGTGACCAGTTCTTTATTCGCAAGTCGAAAGTTGCCTCTGATCGTTTTCTGAACAATGACTATGATTACTTTGTAAATGAAACGCATCCTCCTACTCACAGACTTTCACATGCTTTCCACGCCATATATACCCCCCCCCCCCCCCCAAGCATTGTCAACCCGTTAGCTGCTAATACTGAGCATGCGAATTCAACACTGAGTAGCGCTTTCAATGATCTCAACAAATATGTGCTTTACCGACTTCGAAGTAGCCATGAATCTATAGCTTGCGTGACATCTTGCACTATTAGATGAGATCAAGTTTAAGGAGAGTACATTTAGTCTGTTCTAGTTAAAACTGAATCATTAAAATCCGCCATAGTCAGAGGCTAAACACCCTGAGAATCCAGTTAAGTCTGTCATCGCTTCTAGCTGTAGTTCGCGGGTTCGATCCCAGCCGAGATGGTCGATTTTTTGAAGGAAGGTCAAATATCTTGGCACTCATTGTCATTATTATTGCTGAATTCAGAGTCTTCTTCTTCTTAATCTGTTTACCCTCCAGGGTTGGTTTTTCCCTCGGACTCAGCGAGGAATACCACCTCTAGCGCCTCAAGGGCAGTGTCCTGGAGCTTCAGACACTTGGTCGGGGATACAACTGGGGAGGATGACCAGTACCTCACCCAGGCGGCCTCACCTGCTACTCTGAACAGGGGCCTTGTAAGGGGATGGGATGATAGGAAGGGATAGACAAGGAAGAGGGAAGACAGCGCCCTTTGCTTTAAATTAGGTACCATCCCGGCATTTGCCTATAGGAGGAGTGGGAAACCACTGAAAACCACTTCCAGGATGGCTCTACTCAGTTGACCTCCCGAGGCTGAGTGGACCCGGTTCCAGCCCTCGTACCACTTTTCAAATTTCGTGGCAGAGCCGAGAATCGAACCCGGACCTCCGGGGGTGGCAGCTAATCACACTAACCACTACACCACAGAGGCGGACTTGAATTCAGAGTCACCCCACAACATTTACAGTCAACCATGGTATTTGTATAATTCCGCTTTCGTTGCTAGACAGCACAATCGGAAGTCGAAATTGGTAGGCAGGCTACCTATATGGCACTACTTCAGGAGATCTGCATCAGAGTAGCTGAGTTCTATAATTATAATAATCATAATGATGATGATGATATGATGATGATGATGATGATGATGATGATGATGATGATGATGATGATGAACAACATCACAATTGCCAGTTAGTTTTAAAGAAATTACTTTTTAAACCGAGTTATTTGCTACCCACAATTGCATACTTAGCCTACTCTGAAGAAATTCGGTAGGACTTACCTTACAATCAGGAAACGAGACAACACCATAAATATATGAAAATAGGCATTCAATAACATTGCAGGACTACAGAAGAATTTCAGTGTACACTGAAAGCAAGCAGACCGAGCTCGATAGCTGCAGTCGCTTAAGTACGGCCAGTATCCAGTGATCGGGAGATAGTGGGTTCGAGCCCCACTGTCGGCAGCCCTGAAGATGGTTTTCCGTGGTTTCCCATTTTCACACCCGGCAAATGCCGGGGCTGTACCTTAATTGAGGCCACGGCCGCTTCGTTCGAATTCCTAGGCCTTTCCTATCCCATCGTCGCCATAAAACATACCTGTGTCGGTGCGACGTAAAGCAAAAAAAAAAAAAAAAGAAGAAAAAGAAAGAAAGCAAATGCTATATATAATAATTTCGTGTGGCTATTTCTAGCCGGGTGCAGACCCTCCGATGAGAGTGGGCGGCATTTGCCATCTGTAGGTAACTGCGTGTTATTGTGGTGGAGGATAGTGTTATGTGTGGTGTGCGAGTTGCAGGGATGTTGGGGACAGCACAAACATCCAGTCCCCGAGCTAAGGGAATTAACCATTTAAGGTTAAAATATCCGACGCGACAGGGAATCGAACCCTGGACCCTCTAGACCAACGGCCAGTACGTTAATCAGTTAGCCATGCAGCCGGACAAGCTGATGCTGATAAAAGACCGTTCCTTCACTACAGAAGATGCTTACCATTGCGAGCTGGATATATCCCAACAATAATAAAAGTCAACTTGTACGGAAAATGCGTAAGGAGTTATATTACAGGAAATAAATTATCTTGGAGTACAAAGACTTCAGTCATCAGCATGGTAAATATAACTTAATTTTCAAGACAGTTTATTTGTTTATGTATCATAATAACCGGATGTTTTATGTCCAATTATTTAGAGATCATTCAACATGCACTTAGCCGTGACCACTTAAAAACACTTTGAAAGAACACACAAACATTGGACGTTACCCAAAGAAAACTCGCTCCAGGAAGGTGGGGGAGTGTCAATGGGAGTCGCTACTTAGAGTTGTTCGACCACCGAGAGTGATACAAGACTTTTCCTTGTACGATTTCTTTCTTTAAGTATCAGAAAATTGGAATAGATGAAGCATTATCTGATCCTGTAATCATTAGGAGGGAGGTCCCACAGGGTAGTATTATTGGACCTTTATGTTTTTTATGGCCTCTGTGGTGTAGTTGTTAGTGTAATTAGCTGCCACCTCCGGAGGACCAGGTTCGATTCCCGGCTCTTCCACGAAATTTGAAAAGTGGTACGAAGGCTGGAACGGAGTCCACTCAGCCTCGGGAAGTCAAATGAGTAGAGGTGAGTTCGATTCCCACCTCAGGCTTCCTGGAAGTGGTTTTCCGTGGTTTCCCACTTCTCCTCCAGGCAAATGCCGGGATGGTGCCTAACTTAAGGCCACGGCAGCTTCCTTCCCTCTTCCTTGTCTATCCCTTTCAATCTTCCCATCCCCCCACAAGGCTCTGTTCAACATAGCAGGTGAGGCCGCCTGGGCGAGGTACTGATCATCCTCCCCAGTTGTATCCCTCGACCCAGAGTCTGAAGCTTCAGGACACTGCCCTTGAGGCGGTAGAGGTGGGATCCCTCGCAGAGTCCGAGGGAAAAACCTACCCTGAACGGTAAACAGATTAAGAAGAAGATATACTGTACAGAAAATTATATGAGTAAAGACAAGGCTTTTTGCTGACAATGCTATACTGCACTGTATAGATTAGTAAATGACTTACAGGATTGCGAGCGACTGCACAAAGACCTCGATAAGGTCAACAGTCCGAAAAACTAACTAAATACGTTGTAAATAGGCCTAGACCATCTGTGGTTGGAGCGACATGACGCAGTTAATAACAAGTGTATTACCCTTTGCAGTTCACAGAGGTCAGCATGTGGTTACTGCTCGCCGGTATTTGCACACCGTAGAGACGTGAGGAATGTTATCAGAGAGCTCGAGTTTCTGCGATACACAGAGCTGACCCTTCATCTCCGCCTTCCTCTCTGTGACGTCAAACATAACACCGCAGAGTGGAGAAGAGATCGGATCGTGTCCCTAGGATAGTTTCTACTGAGAACTTCAAAGCGAAAAACAAGCATTTCGGAACGATGAATATAAACACTTACACCAGGCCTTCCCGGTTGTAGTTTTCCCCGCCTTTGGTAACCAAACATGCTTGTCATCTTACTTTTCTTTTAAGCAGGAAGTAGGAACGTCCTTCTAAAACAAACAGTACCTCATGCCTCTCATGTACAAAAGTTGAGTAGCTGTGAATTGAGTCAGACATTGCAGAAATCACCTGCACCTACCTCTATCACTTCGGTCATCCGCCGTCCAAGAAAAGTTTGATTCCCAAAAACAAATGCGTCGCCAGTAACTCTCTGCTGACACCACAGTAAGCAAAGGTGACGCTGTTCATATGTTATGACAGAAAACGTAACGGATATCAACGTCACAGATTTGCCCGTGGAAATGATTCTAGGAGAGATTAAGAGGCCCTTGCAAAGCTGCCATAAATGTCGCACTAACTCATATAGGTTTTTGACGAAGATAAGCTAAGGAAGGGTTAGAACTGGGAAAGGAAGCCACCGTGGCCTTATTTAATGTACAGTCCCGGCATTTGTCTGGTGTGGAAACAGGAAACCACGGAGGACTTTCTTCGGGGCTGCTGACGCTGGAGTTCGAACCCACCAACTCCCGAACGTAACCCGTGCTGTATAGCTAACTCGCTCGGTGGTATTGTTATTGTTTTAGTTTTCCCCCGAAAGAGAGTTGTCTTAAGGTGGTGCAGGATTTTTTCCTGTACGAGGTTCTTTAACGAACTAGTAAGCCTGCTCGCATTAGAACGTCCTTACATGAATATCAAGTATCTTGGGATTCGGTCCTGAACCCCACAAGTTTATTGCATATAAAGGTTCGTGCGTCACACAGTCAACTATTTCAACATTCTGATTTTTTGGTCATTCTTAACATGAAATAAATCACCCAATGAATTTTTATCTGGTCTTGAAAGAGCAGATACTGGCAGTTTAGGAAACGAGACGAGACCAGTATGACTCGCTAGTATCAGAGGTGAAAGCTGGATGAAATTATAAATTAAGTTGCAGATAAAAAGATAATTTCGGCACATTTACAGCAGCCTTTGCGTTAAATAAGAAATAGATTGTCATCAGCAAAAAACTGCTCAGTAAACAGTGCCAATGAGCACCGAGGGAATTATATCTGGATAGCGACCTGACTCATGAGAAAATGGGATTGGATATATAGGTTAGAATAATATTTGTTCACCTCTTCTCAAGTCAGAATTGCAGCTGAGATAAGTAGGTCTATCATAAGAAGGTATGCCAAGGACAGCAATGCGTGTGTTTAATCTGCAACACAGATGATTATGAGTTGGAGGGATGAGAGGCGCAGAATTACTTAAGACTGTCCGGCTCCATGGCTAAATGGTTAGCGTGGTGGCCTTTGGTCACAGGAGTCCCGGGTTCGGTTCCCGGCAGGGTCGGTAATTTTTTCTATTTGCTTTACGTCACACCGACACATATAGGTCTTATGGCGACAATGGAACAGGAAAGGCCTAGGAATAGGAAGGAAGCGGTCGTGGCCTTACGTAAGGTACAGCCCCAGCATTTGCCTGGTGTGAAAATGGGAAACCACGGAAAACCATATTCAGGACTGTCGGCACTGGGATTCGAACCCACTATCTCCCGGATGCGAGCTCACAACTGCGCGCCCCTAACCGCACGGCCAACTCGCCCGGTGGTCGGCAATTTTAATCATGAATTAATTCCGCTGGCACGAGGGCTGGCTATATGTGTCGTCTTCATCATCATTCCATCCTCATCAGGTCGTCTACAGGCGTCAAATCAAAAGACCTGCACCTGGCGAGCCGAACGTGTCCTCGAACACGCCGGGTCATTCATTACTTAAAGACAAACTAAACAAACATTGGAAATACTGGATATTCTCATGAAGTCACTTTAAGGCGAAAGGTCATAATTGGCAGCATAATTAGTCTTTACTGACACCGAATGGGTTTAAATATTCACTAAGTATAAGTTAAACATGCGGCAAAATGCACCCTTGAGTGATGACCGACTAACCACCAATCTTTGACACACGAGGTTCGACTCCCAGTCGGGTCGGCGAATTTAGCCTCACCTGGTTAATATTTCTGACTTGGGGACTGGGTGTTCGTGTTTGTCTCTCTTCGTGTCCACCTCCGTAGTGTAACGATTAGCGTAATTAGCTGTCGTTCTCAGTGGACCGTGTTCGATTTCCGGTACTGCCAGAAATTAAAGAGTGGCACGAGGGCTGTTATGTATAGGCCTATGCAGTTCACCTCGATTGGGAGTGCGCCTGAAAAGACCTGCACCACTCCGGGATGAGGACATGAATTTACATTTTTATACCTCTTTAAATTCAGACGACCGAGCTCGATAGCTGCAGTCGCTTAAGTGCGGCCAGTATTCAGTAATCGGTCATGGTCATCAGCCCCGCATGCTTTCTGATTTTATAGGAGTTCAGCAGCCTCTACAATGTGGAGGTGATAGTATGAAGCACCATTTCAATAGTGTTACTGCTGTACTGGCTTGCTACTATGCAAGAAGGACATGTACTAGCATCTTAGAGCTGGCCTATCCACAAGGTAAGGATTTTTTAACTTTCATTTGTTACATATATTACTATGCATATGCAGGAATTATTGAGTAGTTGACCTTGCTCGGAGAGCTTTTACTTATCTGAAACACACAGGTAAAGAAACCTTGATCTTGAAAAAGGGGCTTCTACTCCAGGGGCAAGTGGGCAAGATGGCGGCTATACATAGGCTCGACTATACATGGACTCTTATCAGAAAGCCTAGTGCTATAAGAAATACATTGGTTACATTTAAACTCTAGCAGTCGAACAAATTATCGGATAAACCTGTAACTTGAAATTTCGGTTCGGAAATATACTATTTTCATCTGTTGGCATGCGTTATAAGCATGTAGCTCATGCGGAAATTGAAATTAAATGATTAATATGAGGAGTAGAGTGTCGGGACGGACACAAACACCTAGTCCCCGAGCCAGAAGAATGAATCAGAAGCTATTAAAATCCCCAACCCAGCCGGGAATCGAACTGGGGACCCTCTGGACCGAAGGCCAGTAACGCTGACCATTCAGCCAACGAGTCGGACTCTAGTGTTACCAGTTACTAATTGGGTACATGAAAACTGAAGTTCACCATAATTCTGTCCATCGTAGTAGTGTATATCTTCACTGGGTGTTTTCCACTGGCTTGATTTGATTTGTTTGTATTAGTTTATCCAGTATTCATCAGGTCTATAAATGACAACAAAATCAATTTCCAAGTGTGCGAAGCCGCGGGCAAAAGTTAGTTCATTTATAAATAGATCTTAGTACAATACAGCACTATTTAGTTCGGCGATCGGCTGCCAACTTTTTGAACACCTTAGCATAGCAAAACCACCGTCATCTGGATGCAATGATCACGCTACATCCAGCGAACAGCATTTTCAGGATTTCTTTCATGTCGCACTTCAAGACATTCCATCCAAACTGACTGTGTCTACAGGATATGAAATGGCGTATGGTTTTTAGTGCCGGGAATGTCCGAGGACAAGTTCGGCATGCCAGATGCAGGACTTTTGATTTGACTCCCGTAGGCGACCTGAGCGTCGCGATGAGGATGAAATGGTGATGAAGACGACACATACATCTAGCCCCATGCCAGCGAAATTAACCAATTGTGGTGAAAATTTCTGATCCTGCCGGGAATCGAACCCAGGACCCCTGTGACCACGCTAACCATTTAGCCACGGAGCCGGACAGTACACAGGAAAACTCGTCTACTATGTCAGTCGCGCCTCTGTCCGTCTCTTGGTAGGGAATATTTTTAAAAGGAACGTATTCTACTAGTAAATCGCACATGAGGTTGTGATTCACTCACAACATTCCACGTTAAACTGTCAGCTGCTGAGTTCTCGTCACATTAACGGGCCCTCCCGAACAGCTTTGGCGTCAATATGACTTGAATGAGAGCCAACTTTAAAATACAGTATTTCTAATTTTATGCGTCAAAATACGAATTTAACATTTAACGAACCACGATTCCGCCGATAGCTTGCATGTTTTGGCTATCTGTATCTGCCTGACCACTTAAAACAAAATATGATTCACACAGAAGCGAATTTATATACAGTAAGTTATATGCTTATATAATCTTTTTAATTTTTTAAAATGTTTTGTACTAATCTAGTGACGTATATTTTGCTGGCCATGTGATGAGTCAGCAGTCTCCTAACACTCTGTTTCCTGGAATAATCTAAGGACATCGTTTGCGAACTCAAGAATGCGGGTGTAGGCGAAAATGTTCAGGAATGTTACGATTCTATGTATGGTGGTATTCCTTACTTATTTTAACAGCGAGATTTTGGAAATATGTTATGAGTAAAATAAATAAACGGTCATCGTATTGATGATAGTTGTTTAAAGAACCAATTGCCCATGCATTATTTATATGTGAATTGAGCTTTGGAGGTGAAAGATTGGCCAGACTGAAGATTACGAAGTTGCAACTTGGCAGTGGGTAGTGGTAATACATTGTTTTAAGGGGAAGTGAAACTTGATAACCATCCCCTCATAATTCAGTTTATCCACCGGGCTGGGCGGCTCAGACGGTAGAGCACTAGCTCTCCTAGCGCAAGTTGGTGGGTTCGATATCGGTTTAGTCAAGTTGTATTCAAAGAAGCTCAAGTGCGCCAGCCTCGGTAAATTTACCAGCATTTAAAATAACTCCTACGGAGAAAATTACAGCACCTCATGTCTCCGAAAACCCACCTGATAGCTTCCCCTATTAGGGAATCGAAAGATCGGCCTCCTCATCAGTTCATATAAACAATACTTATTTTATCTGATGTTTGGATTAATCAGGGCTTGAGTTGAAACTCAAGATTAAAATTGCCAAGCATCAGACGGATTTTCTCTTTCAGATTTTATTTGAAAAAATAAAATCAAATAGGCCCTACAGTACAAATGGTGTCTAAGAATCGCCAATGAAGTTTTCAACACAGAATACGCTATGGGCTGGGTGTGTCCGGGATTTTGTTTATTCTTAGAAAGTTCAGCGTCTTCTTGGGAATTGTCCCTCTAACGCCAATCACTTCCCAGTTTGTAATTTCATACTTCTTTCCCACGTACGCAATGCATGGTTCATATATGGCCTTTTTCTCCTCACACACTAATCGAAGCTGCTGTTCATTTAGAAGGACGCAAAACTATTAAGAAACAGGAGAAAAATAGAAATAGGTTTTATTGTTATATCGCATCGACACAGATAGGTGTTATAGCGACGATGGCATAGGAAAGGGCTAGAACTAAGAAGGAAGCAGCTATGGCTTTAATTGAAGTACAGCCCCAACTTTTAACTGGTGTGAAAATGTGAAACCACGGAAAACCATCTTCAGGGCTGCCGACAGAGTGGTTCGAACTCACTATGTCCCGAATGCAAGCCGACAGCTACGTAACCCAAGCGCGGCAACTCGCACGGCGAATAGGTATTATCTTTCAAAGAATGAATATATAGGCAAAAGAAAGGATAGGGCCACGGGGAGGGGAGGGGGTAATACTGCCGCGGTAAGAAGAAAACAAGAGCTGACCAAGAGAGGTTGGATAGGAAAGATGAAAGTAGGAGCCTGGTACAAGTAATAGGAAGCAACGTCAGGCTTAGCTAGAGGCCTCATAGTGACCAACGCACGCTCCCAAGTTCAGAGCCCGTCGGGGTTCATTTCTTTCATGACAACCACAGATATCGTAGATGTATTCCTGGGCCTCCACGCACCTGAAAATATACACTAATATTCTGTCCGTTACAGAAACACATCCTCGAACCCTCTCAACTTTCGTGGTAAGCGAAGTAAAAACAATGCAAAGCCAAATCTGTTCAGTCCATGAAGGCCCTTGGAGGAGTGGAAACTACAAACTTCTCATAGGTCTATCCGTAACCACGATACTAATTGTTATAGAGTGACGGCCCTCATCACCAGGAGTTAAACTGGTATTCGTTTCTAACGCAGGCTGAATGAAGGTCAGACCAGCAGGACAGACCTAGAAGTGACTTTCGATCAAATTCCTGATAGTGCAGTAAAAAAGGTATTGCGTGAAAGAAGTTTATAATTGTGGGAAGAAGAGTGGAGAGAAACTTCCAATGGATCAATAACGAAACCATATTTTCCGAGTGTTAGAGCGAGACTTGACTCAAAAATTCTCTCAAGCTACAATATGACGGTTATGATGACAGGGCACGGAAAAATAGGGACCTATCTGCCTAGATTTAAAATCCAAGAGCATGCGACGTGTCGGTGTGGCGAAGAAACGCAAAGTGTGGACCACATCCTATATGAGTGTGAAATATTAAAACACGAAAGGATAATTGTTGTTTGAGTCATCAGTCCATAGATTGGTTTGATGCAGTTGTCCATGCCACCCTATCCTGTGCTAACCTTTTCATTTCTACGTAACGACTGCATCCTACATCTGCTCTAATCTGCTTGTCATATTCATACCTTGGTCTACCCCTAGCGTTCTTACCACCTACACTCCCTTCAAAAACCAAATGAACAAGTCCTGGGTGTCTTAAGATGTGTCCTATCAGTCTATCTCTTCTTCTCGTCAAATATAGCCAAATCGATCTCCTCTCACCAATTCGATTCAGTATCTCTTCATTTGTCATTCGATCTATCCATCTCACCTTCAGCATTCTACTGTAACACCACATTTCAAAAGCTTCTATTCTCTTTCTTTCTGAGCTAGTTATCATCCATGTTTCACATCCATACAATGCCACGCTCCACACGAAAGTCTTCAAAAACATCTTTCTAATTACTATATCAATGTTTGAAGTGAGCAAATTTCTTTTCTTAAGAAAGCTCTTCCTTGCTTGTGCTAGTCTGCATTTTTATGTCCTCCTTCTGCCATCGTCAGTTATTTTACTACCCAAGTAACAAAATTCATCTACTTCTTTTAAGACTTCATTTCCTAATATAATATTTCCTGCATCACCTGCCTTCGTTCGACTGCACTCCATTACTTTTGTTTTGGACTTATTTATTTTCATCTTGTACTCCTTACCCAAGACTTCGTCCATACCATTCAGCAGCTTCTCGAGATCTTCTTATAGGCAAATACTTCAAGTTCTTTAAACTGTTTGTGAAGTGTATCAATTTTGATAACCTGATGTGGGGCATAGTTATGTCAAGAAAGAACACTTCAATTAAAAAAAAAAAACTGTAACATAATGTTTCTAGGTTAAACACATTAAAATCAAACATGTAGGTATAGGTAATAATGAATAGAAAATGTAATCACGACTATAAAATAATACTAATAAAGCATACAGTTAATGAATATGTTAATAAGAAGAAAATGAATGGACCTCGGGGCCATGTGCCTGTCCCGAAGTTGAAGTCTCATTTCTAAATTTCTCAACTTCCTGAACCGAGCACAGCTTTACCACCTCGGCTAGAAATCCCCAACCACCGGTAGTACTAGCATGATAATTCTAAGGAATGACGCTCTATATCGATTTCTATGAAAGATATCACAAAAACCATTAAAATCCAATCAATCACGTAAGTAATTTCCTGATTATACGGAATGGTAAACAAGAAATGAATCACTAGACAAAAGAGATACCCTAACATTATATGATAATTATCCTTTATGGAATTTAACAACGCATATCCAGTCAATTAGTGGCTTGATAAGAGAAACGCTTCGGTAATTTAAAGACGTTACGCCATGGAAAAATCTATTAGCCTATTGCATTACAGTAGCGGCGATTGGGGATTAAAAGTGCCGGGGCAAACAATGTACCCGGGTTTGTGCGATATGTCCGGCTTCATGGCTAAATAGTTAGCGTGCTGGTCTTTGGTTCAAGGGGCTCCGGGTTCAATTCCCGGCCGGGTCGGGGATTTTAATTTTAATTGGTTATTTCCACTGGCCCGGGGACTGGGTGTTTGTGTCGTCCTTAAAAAAATACAAGACAAAGAGAGAATTATAAAAATATATCGGTAAAAATATAAATTTTTTAAAAAAGAAGTAAAAAATGAAAAAATATAGAGGACGGGTGTGGGGGGATTATTTACATCAAAACTGAAGAAACAAGCTACAAAATGGTAAGATTTTTTATGCTCTCTGAGCGAATTTCGACAGAGAGGTGAAAGTTGAGAGTTTACCAATTGAAGTACGGTATTAATAATTTTTTAAAGATTTTGATCCAATACTACACAATAAAACTTTCACCAAAAGAACAATATGATGCATTTATTACAATTAAATAGAAGTACGGCGTGATTATTCAATTAAAATAATATAGTATTTGAGTACACACTAAGAAACTAACAGACACTGAAGAGACTGCCAGACTGACAAATGCGCGGGTCAAGCGGGTGAATCATATCTGTGTCCACGACTTTGGCTAATTAAATAAATAAATAAATAAATAAATAAATAAATAAATAAATAAATAAATAAATAAATAAATAAATAAATAAATAAATAAATAGTCCGCCTCTGTGGTGTAGTGGTTAGGGTGATTAGCTGCCACCCCCGGATGCCCGGGTTCGATTCACGGCTCTGCCACGAAATTTGAAAAGTGGTACGAGGGCTGGAACGGGGTCCACTCAGCCTCGGGAAGTCAGCTGAGTACAGGTGGGTTCGATTCCCACCTCATCCATCCTCGAAGTGGTTTTCCGTGGTTTCCCACTTCTCCTCCAGGCAAATGCCGGGATGGTACCTAACTTAAAGCCACGGTCAATTCCTTCTCTCTTCCTCGTCTATCCCTTCCAATCTTCCCATCCCTCCATAAGGCCCCTCTTCCGCATAGCAGGTGAGTCCGCCTGGGCGAGGTACTGGTCATTATACCCAGTTGTATCCCCGACCCAGAGTCTGAAGCTCCAGGACACTGCCCTTGGGGCGGTAGAGGTGGGGTCCATCGCTGAGTCCGAGGGAAAAACCGACCCTGGAGATTACACAGATTAAGAAGGAGAAGAAGAACAATAAATAAATAAATAAATAAATAAATAAATAAATAAATAAATAAATAAATATACCCCTGCTACCCTTTCAGCACGTGGGAAGTCTCCACTACTTGCTGTGGCGCTATAAAAAATGGTAGCCGGGACGAACGATATTTTGTCGCCTATGTCCGCTAATAATTTTGTTAATAATTAAAGAAAATACAGGAGAGAATCAGCTGATAAGACAAGAGGGTTTGAAGAAATTGCTTTTTTAAATAATTCCTAGTTTCAGCCGGCTAAAATGCGAATAAAAATGTAATATGTTCTCCAAAAAGTGGGGGGGGGGGGCGGCAGTTGCCCCAACCCTCGCCCTCCCCTAATCGCCGCTACTGGATACATACTTGAATGCCGGAAGGGTAGTGATGATGGTAGTAGTAACTATTGTTTTAAGAGGAAGTACAACTGGGCAACCGTCCTCTCCTAACACTAATCGCCAGAAAATGAAACAGGTCTGACATTTCGAAGAATGAAAGTAGCAGTGAAAGAAAGCGAAGAGCCATGAAGTGCGCGAAAATGAAAGATTCTCTAGGCCTCGCAAACGTAATACCGTCGGAGTCGTAATAGAGCCATCAAGGTAGATCGGACAGGAGAGATGCCAGACTTGGCTCGGAGAATTGTGGTCACTAACAACGCACGCTTTCAGTTGAGAGCCTCAGGTCCCCCTCAACTTTCAGCCACCTCTTACAACAGGCAGGGTATACCGTGGATGTATTCTACCACCCCGAAACACAGAGGGAATAACAGAAGTAGTAGTAGTCTTATCAGCAGAGCCAGGATTTTGATAACCAAATAACTGGAAAAATGACCTATAATACAACCTCATATCCTCACAGAGATGACTTCAAATGAGCAAAAAATGACCTCAAAAAATCAAGGGGAATATATAGGCCCTATTTGGTAAAAATAGTAAACATGTACGTTTAATTCGTAACATTGTGAATACAATTTACAAGTGGCACCAAATAATAATAATAATAATAATAATAATAATAATAATAATAATAATAATAATAATAATATTCAAAACACCTGATACTTATTTCCGCCCCCTTTCTGATATGAAATTCTTGTTACAACAACGTAATTGCCGGTAAGGGTTGTACAAATGTACTTTCTTTCCCAGTTTCCGAGAAGTGTCGAAGCTTCTGACATTTGAGATATCAAGCGCATTCAAAACCCCAATGATATTCACATATGATGATTACTCAAAACACATCAAATACGAATTTTACTTAAAAACAAATCATTGATCAAATGTGAATTGTTGAAAATGACCTAATAATGACGCAAAATTAAAGAAATTGAACTAAAATGCCAGGAAAAATGAAACATACTTAATAAATAAACATTTCTGGATACTGAGGGCGATGATCACAATACATATTAGTTAGCAATGTCTATGATGCAAGAATTAAAAGGTAACATGCCACCAAAATCCATGACCTGTTTATGAGTCTACGGCGCTTCCAGGCTCCTACGCTGACAAAAAAGTGACCATAAATCTGATCACTATTCTCATTCTCAGCCCTTTAAAAGAGGCACTGCAATATAAAAATTGGATAACTACGATTGACAACATCACCATATTTAAATTACGACGGCTGGAACTTAAATAGTGGCAACTATTTATTTACAACAGATACAAAAGTGTTACATGTTAGCAACCTTTACTGTCCTTCAATGTAGTCACCAGCGTTGTGTATATCCCGTTGCCAGCGATGTGGAAGTCGTAGTATACCTTTAGCAGAGCCTGTTCTGTTGATGGTGCGAATGGAGCGGTCTACGGCCTGTCGAATCTCTGCAACAGTTCTGAAGCGAATGCCACGAAGTGGTTCCTTCATCTTCGGAATCAAAGTGCGTCTTAGCAGCGTCGTACATAACGGAACCATTTGTGCATTTCCGTCAAATCATGCGGAACCCATCGTGATGCAATTTTTCGCATGCCCAGACGTTCCTTCAGGATGTGAATCACAGCCGTATGCGCTAATCCGGTTTCTTGGGCGAGCTCACGAATCGTCTGGTTTCGATCACTGTCCAGTAACGGGGCAAGAGCATGCACTTCTTCACTAAAGCTCGTAGGACGACCTGCCCGATGAATTTCCGCCACAGTTTGCCGACCATCGTTGAAGGCGTTTACCCAGCGTGCCACTGTTCTGTAAGGCAATGCATATTCCCCGCAAGCCTCTTGAAGACCTTGATGACACTGTCGTGTGTACGACCTCTGGCACATTCAATCTTGATCCAACTCCGTTGTTCCTGTTTGGAAAACATAGTGACAACGTTACATTAGACCGCTAGCTCACAAGTTGACTGTGTTTCTCTCGCTTGTGCGCACGCAGGCGATGTGGGAAGGGCGAGTAGATATGTAACCAATGTGTGCTATCAGCGACAATATTAGATTCCGTTGCATAGCGTCTCCACAGCAGTGTTGTCACTATTAAAGTTCCAACCCTCGTACAAATGAGTTTTTACTTCACAATTTTGTTTTACGTCGCACCGACACAGATAGGTCTCATGCCGATGATGGTATAGGAAAGGGCTTGGAATGGGAAGGAAGCGGCCGTGACTTTATTAAGGAACAGCCCCAGGACTTGCCTGGTGTGAGAATTGGAAACCACAGAAAACCATCTTCAGATATTGAAAATTTACAATATTATATTCATTTTAATTCAATTTTTTTCTTTGTTAAAACCCCCAGCCTAGGTGCCCACAGTCTTACGCAACCCATGCTATAAGCTGTCATTGCTTCCGTTTACTTGAAGCACAATCGTCCTGCAATGTTTTCTGTTTTACCTTTCTTGGTCAATTCTCGTTCTGTACATAACCTAACGGTATTTGATATACGAGATCTAGCGAGTCTTACAGTTTCCCTCTCTTGGCTATTCTGCAAAGAACCAGAACTCTCCATTCTCCTTCTGTCATAAGACTGATGAAGATAGGAAATAATAATAATAATAATAATAATAATAATAATAATAATAATAATAATAATAATAATAATAATAATAATAATAATAATAATAATAAAATCGTATGGTCTCAACTATCGAGTAGTAGACCTTGTGAAGAGGTGCCATACACGCAACCTGCTCACCAGTTTCGATATTCTGATGATCATGCTGCTGTCTAGCAACGAAAGCGGAATGCTACTAAACGGTGAATTAATTTACTTTTGTCGGGTGACAATGAGTGCGCTACCGGAGATCTTTAATATGCCAGAACAATGACATGGCATACCAAGATTTTTCTGCCCTTCAAAAATATACTACCTCAGCCAGGATCGAGCCCACGAACTTGTGATCACAGTCGAATACTCAGCCACTGAGCCACCAAGGCAGCACGAACTTAGTAGTGATACTGTATTTTTCCAAATGAATCAGCAACAACGACAAACTGTTTGGCGATTTTGCAGTATAATAATTTCGTGTGGCTATTTCTAGCCGAGTGCAGCCCTTGTAATACCGACCCTCCGATAAGGGTGGGCAGCATCGGCCATGTGTAGATAACTGCGTGTTACTGTGGTGAAGGATAGTGTTATGTGTGGTGTGTTAGTTGCAGAGATGTTGAGGACATCACAAATACACAGTCCCTGAGCCAAAGGAATTAACCGTTTAAGGTTAAAATCACCGACCCGGCAGGAAACCGAACCCAGGACCCTCTGGACCAAAGGCCAGCACGCTAACCATTTAGCCATGGAGCCGGACAATTTTGCAGTTATGAGGGAATAGTACACCAACTGGCACAATAATTAATATTAGTATTTCTGCGTGCCCGTCTTACAGAAGAATAAGATTTATAAAAATGATACAAAAAAGATCATTGCACAACTCTGAAGATATGGGCTTCAGCCAAATTCCACCGAGGCGACTTTCAACAGACCAGCGGTGGTCGAGACATTGCCTGTCCTTCATTAAATAACGGCTCCAGTCACACTTTACGCTCTCAATTCACTCCTTAAAATATCACAAGAAAATTAAAGTTCTTTGATTTCCCCTCCTCATTGCCATGACAGCGCACACTTTCATTCATAGCCCAGACGATAATTTTAGGAAGGAATGACGGAGTTACCTTCAACTTGAGGAGATGTTCGGACTGTTACATTTTATAACTGAGGGGGTATCCAGCAGTTAAAAGCTAGCCAGTATAATCCAATGCATTTGGATATGCCCAAGTCACAAACATAAATAGCGCCCAGCGGGATGTCAAATACACATTCACGAACGAACATAAACAGCACACTTCTGCTATGTTAATGTTGATTCTGCACGGAAGGTCAGCTTCTGGCGAGAGAACAGATGGCCATACGAATTAGTCTATTTTCCTTGTCGTATCCAAACAAATAAGACTTCAGATTTAACCTTTAAATACGAAATACTTTTAAATATGTTTTTCATTTCAAATTTAATGTAGTTTCATTTTTTTAAAATTATCAATTCGAAGTCAAAATATAATGAATTTTTGATGTTTTGCATAAAATGCAAAGCTGTGCAGTTAACTACAGAGGTTACTACCACACTTCAGCCTTACAGAATGTCCATGCTCATGATTAGTCTTGCAATCAACATTTTAGTGCTGACTTTACTTTCAGTGTTTAAGGTTTACACTTTACTCCAGCTAATTAACATGGAAAATCTTTGAAATAAAATATAGTAAATTATTGTTACACCAGCGGCCCTTAGCGAGTTTATCTGCGAGGTAGAAGAAAATGCACATTCCTGCATATGCAGAAATATAATTTTTTTTTTGCTAGTTGCTTTACGTCGCGCCGACACAGATAGGTCTTATGGCGACGATGGGACAGGGAAGGGCTAGGAGTGGGAAGGAAGCGGCCGTGGCCTTAATTAAGGTACAGCCCCGGCATTTGCCTGGTGTGAAAATGGGAAACCACGGAAAACCATTTTCAGGGCTGCCGACAGTGGGGTTCGAACCTACTATCTCCCGAATACTGGAAATATATATATATATATATATATATATATATATAAACAAAACAAATTTAATGTTTAGAAGATAAATTCTCGTTTGCACGTTGCAATGCAGCGCATAAAATTCTTCCAGGTATCTTGGTCGTAGTGCCAGCAGTCCGAGCTAATCAGCCCGGCTACTGAAGACACATTATCATGCCTAGTAAGATGCAGAATATGATGGCAAGTATACATCTCCACCAAGACATCCTTCCCATTCCCCTTTCTTTCTCTTAATAATAATTATTATGTTATTTACTTTACGCCCCAGTGACTACTTTTACGGTTTTCGGAGAAGCCAAGGTGCCGGAATTTTGTCCCGCAGGAGTTCTTTTACGTGCCGTTATATGTACCGACACGAGGCTTGAGCACCTTCAAATACCAGCGGACTGAGCGAGGATCGAACCCGCCAAGTTGGGATCAGACGGCCAGCGCCTCAACCGTCTGAGCCACTCAGACTGGCTCTCTTAATATTATTACAACTGCTACAATGTTTTCATTCCGTACGCTAAACGCCTCTCTGAGGCCAAGGAGTTTTGAAGGGATGATTTGAAATGCGGACAAGGTTAGGGGGTGAAGGCTGTGGTTTATAAAGAGACCTCTCCCGGCATTCGCCTTAGTGCAGGAAAATGGATAACCATGGAAGACCATTCTCAGGACAGTCGATGGTGGGGACTAGCCCCTCCACCTCCCGAATTTCAGAGCTGCCAGACTGGTAAAAATAGCCGCTCTTAAACAGAAGCCTATTCCACTCGGTGTCTTAACAATGGCAGTAGTGAGGTGTTGACTATGTTAATCTTCACCTCACTCCCACCCCTTCTGGAAAACGGGTAGGTGGTGCCGTCTAAATGGTCGCGGATTAGTTTGGCGTGACATCCATGCGCGAAGAAAGAAGTGGAACAATGAGTTAGTATCCTTCAAAGTTCTTAGGTTGGAAATATGTTAGAAATATAAAGAAGGCAAATACGGTATATGTCCGCCTCTGTGGTGTAGTGGTTAGTGTGATTAGCTACCACCCCCAGAGGCCCGGGTTCGATTCCCGGCTCTACCACGAAATTTGAAAAGTGGTACGAGAGCTGGAACGGGATCCACTCAGCCTCGGGAGGTCAACTAAGTAGAGGTGTGTTCGATTCCCACCTCAGCCATCCTGGAAGTGGTTTTTCGTAGTTTCCCACTTCTCCTCTAGGCAAATGCCGGGATGGCACGTACCTTAAGGCCACGGCCGCTTCCTTCCCTCTTCCGTGTCTATTACTTCCAATCTTCCCATCCCCCCGCAACGCCCCTGTTCAGCATAGCAGGTGAGGCCACCTGGGCGAGGTACTGGTCATTCTCCCCAGTTGTATCCCCCATCCCAGCGTCTCACGCTCCAGGACACTGTCTTTGAGGCGGTAGAGGTGGGATCACTCGCTGAGTCCGAGGGAAAAACCACCCTGGATGGTAAACAGATTAACAGGAAGGAGAAGAAGAAGAAATAGGCTTACTGTATATAAAATCAACTTTCATCACAATCTTCTACATCCCCCTTGTGCGTTAGATACTGCCGTTGTGTCTCCGCAACATCATGGGACTGACTTACCGGCTGGAGATATCTTCGCACCGTGTCCATCTCACTGATCTCTCTTCATCGTGTATAATTTGATTGGCAAGTGTTAAATGTTTACCGATACAGAGTCCGTAAAAGACAATTCTGTTGGGAATTTTCTACTTCTTGGCTGAATGGTCAGCCCATTGCCCTTCGGTTCAGAGCGTCCCGGATTCGATTCCCGTCCGGATTGGTGATTTTAATCCCGTGTGATTATCTCTTTTGGCTCGGAGACTGGGTATTTGTGTTTGTCTTCATATTCAGACTATATACTACACTACCAACCACTAAAGAGACACGGAATAGTGATTACATCCCTCCGTATACGGTTGGCGTCAGGAAGGGCATCCGACCGTAAAACAGGGCCAAATCCACATTATGCTCCATAATTCGCTCTCACGACTGCACAGGTGTGGGAAAAAGCTATAGAAGAAGAAGACTTATTAGCAATGATTCGTTATAATGTCACTTATGTTTGTTAGCCAGTCTTTTTGCGAACAAAACCAGAGTAAGATCTTTTAAATCTGCCAACAAGTTCGCTCGCTGTGACGCTCTGGAGCGGACTGAGTACGCGTAATCGAGCGCTCAAAGCACGAGGCTCCCGCGCATCACCGCGCGCTGAGCATTTATCTGAGGCCTGAAATAACCTATCAATATCGAAATATCGAATTAATCCTTTATAGTCCTCCAGAAACAGTCGTGATATACAGGTAGATTTTCATTCCGCCAAGGCTTGCCGCGTGAGAAGTTGTCACGTCGAAAACTACAGAGTAGCTAGCCAAGTTTCCTCTCTCAAAGGGCGTCTGACTCTCCCGACTGAGCTACGATGACCTCGGTCAGGTGTAAGCGTAGGTCTACGACACACACCAAAAAAGAGAAAACTGTGTGGGATTTTAATTTAGAAAATAAAATAATTATTTGCTTACAATGTTTTACTACGGAAGAGAATGTAGCAACAAATATCCTTCTTCATTTTTCGCTTTTCCCACACCTGTGGGGTCGCGGGTGTGAACACGTATGTGGACTTGGTCCTGTTTTACGGCCGGATGCCCTTCCTGACGCCAACCCTATATGGAGGGATGTAATCACTATTGTGATGGTTGGTAGTGTAGCGTCTTGTCTGAATGTGAAGAGGAGAGTGTTGGGACAAACACAATAACCCAGTCCCCGGTCCAGAAGAATTAATCAGAGGCAATTAAAAACCCCGACCCGGTCGGGAATTGAACCCGGGACCCTCTGAACCGAAGGCCTCAACGCTGACCATTCAGCCAATGAGTCGGACAATGTAGCTGCAAATATATTCAGACTGTACTCACTGCTATATTCATAAAAAATGTTTTCATTGTCTTACCACTGATGAATTACTATAGTGCTGGGTTCTCGATCTTGAGCAATAGGAGGTATTATATTCTGGTCATGTAGATGGATTTGGGACAGACGAATTGAACACAGAGAGCATGCTAGAGCTACAAATTACAGTAGATTCGATACAGCGTAACGTTTCAGTTAGAAAAAATAACCACTTTTCACTTTGTGAAAATCAAATGATCATAAATATGTCTCCCTGTCATGGCCATCCATCATCGGCTGCTAATTTCAGATGGCAACCAGCCATAAGACATAGCCCGCACGGTTGCTAGATAACACTGTCTGGCCATCTCTCCATACCTTACATCACTGTCTGTACGGTTGCTATGGTTACACTGCCATCAACACATTTTGTCGCGTCACGTGATCCCCAGCCATAAGACATATTTATGTCAAAAAGTTTTGCATCACCCCTGTGTGCCTTTCAACAGTATTGCTTCCTTGGCCTGTCTTAAGTAGACCGGAACGACGACCATTAGGATGTTTGTAAACATACAACTGTACGTACGCCAACCCGTCCTCAAATGGGCGGCAGTACTTCAGGTGAAGTTTCAGCACTATCGGCGGAAGCATTAGAGGTGATTTCCGACAAAAGAGTAGCGTTACAAAAATGTTGCAATGTTTGGGTTGGGAAGAACTGAGAGAAAGAAGAAGAGCTGCTCGACTAAGTGGTATGTTCCGAGCTGTCAGCGGAGAGATGGCGTGGAATGACATTAGTAGACGAACAAGTTTGAATGGCGTTTATAAAAGTAGGAATGATCACAATATGAAGATAAAGTTGTAATTCAAGATGACAAACTGGGGCAAATATTCATTTATAGGAAGGGGAGTTAGGGATTGGAATAATTTAAGAAGGGAGATGTTCAATAAATTTCCAATTTCTTTGAAATCATTTAGGAAAAGGCTAGGAAAACAACAGATAGAGAATCTGCCACCTGGGCGACTGCCCTAAACGCAGATCAGTATTGATTGATTGATTGATTGATTGATTGATTGATTGATTGATTGATTGATTGATTGATTGATTGATTGATTGATTGGCGTGCTGTAAGCAGAGTAGTGAGTGTCTAGGATGGCACGACGTGTAAAGTCGACATGTAAAAGTGTACGCACAATCACATGATCTCAAGAAGGATGGTCAACAAGGCAAGTGTTCGACGTGTGGGCCGTAATCAAACTGATGTGGTTCGAACATGGAAGCGGTACAGGGAAACGGGGACTATTTACGACTTGCCTCGCACAGGTCGTCTAAGGGCTACAACTGCAATCGATGGTCATTACCTTCGAATTTCAGCTAGGTGGAACCCTGAACGCAATGTCACCATGGTGACTTCCTTCGGGCAACCACAGGTCACCACGTTTCAACTCAAACTGTGAGAAACAGGTGGCATGAGGCACAACTTCACTCTCGACGCCCATGACGAGGCCCAGTTCTCAAACCTACACATCATGGGGTGTGGTACAGATGAGCGCAAAATTATGCGGAATGATGTCTTCAGAACTGGCATACAGTTCTTTTCGTCGACGAGTGCCTCATAAGCCTTGTTCCTGGCGATCGTCGGCAACGTGTTTGGATGCAATCTGGTCAAGCTTTACCTCTCAGACATACTGTCCAGCATGTGTAAGCAACAAGGTAGAGAATTTCGGATGTTTTGGGGCTGGCATTATGATGGGCCCACCGTACGCCACTCCTAGTCATGGAAGGCAATGCTACGGCTCATCCATCGTGCGGTTCTCGTTAATGAATTCCTTCGTGATCATGATATCGCTCGACTAGAGTGGCTGCCTTGTTGCCAGGACATGAACGCTATCGATTATGCCTGGAATTAATTTAAGGACATCATGACCCATTAATCACTCTGCGAGATTTACACCGAATAACCATTGAGGAACGGGACAATTTGGACCAGCATTATCTGGACGAACTAGTGGACAGTAGGTATACCAGGACGAATTCAGGCATGCATCAATATAAGAAGACGTGTTACCCGATATTAAATGTGCTGGTGTGTGCTGTATTCAGTAACTCAATTTGAGAAAGCAAAGCCGTATAGTTGTAGAGCCCCTCATTTGTTGTTTTGTCATTTGATTTTTTGGCTATAAATGTGAGATATTACTTTTTGAATTATCTAGGTTATAAACACTGCTTTCAAATAATAATGGGAAGGAACGCACTGAGACAGGAGTAGATAATGTGTCCTTAATGACGAACTCAGTAGAAAAGTAATGAAAAAGAAATGCCAATAGAGAAACCTGACCTCGAAAAGTCACTATTTTAGATTTAACAGCAATTTCAGTTATTATTTTAACATGAAATACTGAATTGGACTGAATAATTAAACTGATTCGGGCCCGGTTCTTAGCCGACTGATAATCGTACTAGTTTTCGGTTCAAAGTGGCCTGGGTTCTATTTAAAGGCGTGAGTCTTGAAAAGGAGCAAGGAATAAAGAAAATCATATGCATGCTGTGAGGTTATGTGAGTGCCTGGTAAAGCGTATGGAGAACTACCTATTATCTTCAGATGACAAGTGAAATGCCACAATAGGCTAGTCCGACTCGTTGAATGACTGGCCAGCGTACTGGCCTTCGGTTCAGAGGGTCCCGGATTCGGTTCCCAGCCGGGTCGGGGAATTTCACCTTCATTGGTTAATTCCAATGGCTCTGGGCTGGGTGTTTGTGCTGTCCCCAACATCCCTGCAACTCACACATCACACATAACGCTATCCTCCACCACAATAACATGCAGTTACCTACGCATGACAGATACCGCCCACACTCATCGGAGGGTTTGCCGTACAAGGGCAGCACCCGGCTAGAAATTGTCACACGATATTATTATTATTATACCAGAATAGGCTAGAATTTTGGATAGTGACACCTGGTCAGAATATCCTTATATGACTTATGGGGAAACAGAAATAATAAACAGACAAGATAATCTTGTAGGTTTTTGCCGTCCTGTTGAGGACGCGGAGACGAAGTGCCCATGAAACATGAAAGATTCCCAGAGCTGACTTCTTTCATACGGCAAAAACAGAAAGATTAGCATATTATCTACAATTACGGGCCGTGAAAGCATTCATCTAAATATCAAACAACAGAAACTTGTGTAAATGTTTTAAGCTTCCTAAAAGACAAATGCTAACGAGTTTTCAAAAGTACCTTATAGAGAAGAAATCTATATCATCGAAACAGACTTTCAACCTATTAGGTCATGTTACGTACATTTTTGTTCTGTTCTTACGATCTCTTCTACACGTACTAAATGTGCGTAACACGACCTAATAGGTTGAAAGTCTGTTTCGAAGACAATGCGGTCGTGAAAATTCAATATTCAATGTATATCATCTCTACCGCCACGTTTTAACTCTATGGACAATAAGAGACACAGTAATATTTGCGCATCTGTTCATTTAATTTTTAATATGTAAATAGCTGTAAGGTCCGCCTCTGTGGTGTAGTAATTAGAGTGATTAGCTGCCACCCCCGGAGGCCCGGGTTCGATTCCCGGCTCTGCCACGAAATTTGAAAAGTGGTACGAGGGCTGGAACGGGGTCCACTCAGCCTCGGGAGGTCAACTGAGTAGAGGTGGGTTCGATTCCCACCTCAGCCATCCTGGAAGTGGTTTTTCGTGGTTTCCCACTTCTGCTCCAGGTAAATGCCGGGATGGTACCTAACTTAAGGCCACGGCCGCTTCCTTCCCTCTTCCTTGTCTATCCCTTCCAGTCTTCCCATCCCCCAGCAAGGCCCCTGTTCAGCACAGAAGGTGAGGCCGCCTGGGCGAGGCACTGTTCATCCTCCCAGGTTGTATCCCCCGACCAAAGTTGAAGCTCCAGGACACTGCCCTTGAGGCGGTAGAGGTGGGATCCCTCGCTGAATCCGAGGGAAAAGCCAACCCTGGAGGGTAAACAGATTAAGAAGAAGAAAATAGCTGTAAGGTGGTGATGTTTTGTCGAATTCTACCTGAGAGTACACGATTTTTTAATTAAAAATGATGACTAATTTCCCTGTGGAAAAATCAATAATAATAATAATAATAATAATAATAATAATAATAATAATAATAATAATAATAATAATACTGTTGTTTCACGTCCCACTAACCACTTTTAAGGTTTCCGGAGACGCCGAGGTGCCGGAATTTAGTCTAACAGGAGTTCTTTTACGTACCAGTAAATCGACCGACATGAGGCTGACGTACTTCAACACCTTCAAATACCACCAGACTGAGCCAAGATCGAACCTGCCAAGTTGGATTCAGAAGGCCAGAGCCACAACCGTCTGAGCCACACAAATCGGCTGTGGTAAAATCAAATGACCATAAATATGTCTTATATGTCTCTCGGTCATAGGTAAGGTAAGGGTGTATTCTGCCCGAAGGCAGGTCCGAACCTCCGCAGAGGTGTCCTGAGCCGGAGTTACATGCGGTAGGGTGGCCAGTTCCTTTCCGCTCCTCCTTTCCCTTAACCCCCACCAAAAGCGCGTGGCAACCCATCCAAATCTTGACCACGCCCAATGTTGCTTAACTTCGGAGATCTCACGGGATCCGGTGTTTCAACACGGCTACGGCCGTTGGCTCTCTCGGTCATGGCCATTCTTAAACGGTTGCTAATTTCTTTTTTTTTTCCTAGTGGCTTTACGTCGCACCGACACATATAGGTCTTATGGCGACGATAGGGTAGGAAAGGCCTAGGAGTTGGAAGGAAGCGGCCGTGGCCTTAATTAAGGTACAGTCCCAGCATTTTCCTGGTGTGAAAATGGGAAACCACGGAAAACCAGCTTCAGGGCTAACGACAGTGGGATTCGAACCCACTATCTCCCGTATGCAATCTCACAGCCGCTCGCCCCTAACCGCACGGCCAACTCGCCCAGTGTTGCTAATTTCAGATGCCCACCAGTCTGGCCATCCATCCATGCTTTACATCATAGCCTGCACGGTTGCTAGGTTACACTTCCGTCACACATTTTGCTACATGACACTATTTCGTTACACAAATGTTCGGATGACCTCCAGCACGAAGACATTTACATCAGTAGTATTAATGATTTTACGTCCCACTATCTACTTATACGTTTTTCGGAAAAACTTCTACGTGCTGGTAAATCTACCGACACGATACTAGCGTATCTGAGCACCCTGAAATATCACCGGACTGATCTGGAACCGAAACCGTCAACTTGGGTTCAGAAAGTCAGTTCTCTACCATTTAAGCCACTGAGTGTGGTCAGACATTACCATTCGAATTTATACGATTTTATAGTTTATATGAGACTAGCTGATGTACCCGTGCTTCGCTACGGATTTCTACATTCTATACAGAATTCTAGGTTACGTAGTGTACGCGTTCTGAGCAAGATTGTATTAAATTGCATCGGTCTTAACGTTACCCTAGAAACGCGACGGGGAAGTCACCAAACGTCTTTTTTCATATGATGACTGGGTTAGGCAAGTGTCATTGTAATGGTAGGCCTGCTTGCCTACCATCAGTCACAATTAGGTTGGGGAGTTTTCATTATAATGGCAGACACTCACTCTCCACCTGCCTTTTTACATCCTCAGAAAGACTTCCTTAGTGGTTTTCCCAATTGAAATCAACATAGGTCATTACAATGACGTCAGTAGGAATGGCAATATTTTCATATGAAATAGAAAGCCGTGATCCGTGAACACTCTCCGTCTTTATTCGAAAGGGGGGGGTGGAGTATCAGGGCAAAAATTATACCCTTTTACTAATCTGTTTCCTAGGAGTACCCGATGAGTCGGAAAATCTCAATTCACTACACTGGCGGCGGAAAAATCTATCTGACATGGAGGCAAATTTTTCCTCCAAGCCAGAGGAGAAACCCCCTCTTCACTGCTAATTTGGAATAAAAAGAATGTAGAATGTAATAAAAGTGAAGAGGAAGAAGCTTTTCTTAAGAAGCTGTTTTTTTTTTCAGGGTTGAATTTTGACTTATTTTGTGACCTGTGGTGCTATAATTTTGAATAGGCCTAAATTGTAATTCTAGACCACGCCATACTACTACTAAGTACGTGCACACTGCTCATTCAGGGACCAATGACCTTAGATGTTAGGCCCCTTTAAACAACAAGCATCATCATCATCATCATCATCATCATCATCACAGTGCTCATTCAAAACAGCGCGTCAGAGTAGGGATCGAATAGCTGGAATACTATGATGAACCACTTGTGTTACGTACCAGCAGTATCAGAAAAATCTATGAACCAGAGGAATGGCTTGCTAAAGAAGAAAGTTTTCTAACTCCCCAGCTATTTCACGCCAATATTCAGTCAGGCTGTTATACTCGGTACGCAGCAGTAATCCCATCTATCGGAGTTGAGTGGCAGCATAAGATACAAAGAACATCACAACAAGCAATGGTCAATGTAATGTTATTGTTGATCAATGTTATGCGCTTTGGATATTGTAGGCCTTCACATTTAGTTTTATTTCGACTCAGAAATACCACTCTTATCATTGTCAGTACGGTGAAACTGAATAAGATATAAATGATCAGAAATTGTATTCTCTATAACTTTTGTTATGTAGTACTTTTCGATAGGACCAATAACATAGGCATTTAAAAATTTAAGTTTAGGCGCCTTCCCCTAAACTATAATTTTATCCAGGGTGAATACAATTATTTGCAGCCTAGTCTGTAGTTTCTTATTCCCCGATTCTACATACCGGTTTTCATTAAATTCTGTGTTATTATAGTCGGTACGGTAAAAATGTATAAAACATAAATGATCGCAAATTTAATACTATATAACTTTAGTTATGAAGTAACTATCGATAGGACCACTAATAATATAAATATTTGAGAATTAAATTTTAGGCCTTCCCCTAAACTACCATTTCCCTCAGCGTGAATAAAATTATTTATAGCTTAGATTGTAGTGGCTCATCCCCCGACTTTACATGCCGATTTTTATTAAATTCTCTTCGACCGTTTTCTCGTGGTGCGTGTACATAATACATACATACATACAGACAGACAGACAGACAGACAGACAGACAGACAGACAGACAGACAGACAGACAGACAGACAGACAGACAGACAGACAGACAGACAGACAGACAGACAGACAGACAGACAGACAGACAGACAGACAGACAGACAGACAGAAATTAGGAAAAGTAGAATGCATTTCCTTGTTACTGCGGACATGGCCGACACAGAAATAGAAATACCACTATTTTTTTAAATTCTGAGCAATGTACAGACAAAACTCTAATTTTATGTATATATATTATTTTTCAGTTGTACTTATTTACCTCAGCCTTTATCTATGGTTTACTATGGCAGTAACATATACGACGGCGTGATGGCCTAGGAAGGTAATTGCCTTGATTTAGATACATTTTCCAGGTATGAAAATGGAAACCCTGCAATGGTGGGGTTCAAACCCATCATCTCTTGAATGCAATTTATTTTAAATCATATGAAAGAGTTTGCACAGACTATCAAGACAGCTATGAATGAAAAAACAACAATAAGATTAATTCCCAAAATGTAGATACATCTCCGTATATTAATTAGCCATGAAAATTTAGCACATAAATCAGTGACCAATCCGGTATAAGACTCTAACGGGCGTTTGTGCCGCGGTGCGGGATCGTTTCTCAGGATAGATTTCATCCAACTTCCAGTAGAGATCATGACTGATCCGTACTATACTGCATTACTGTACAGTATAAGTTAATGCATTACCACATTACTCCACATCTATCCGTACGTCTTTCTTTTTTTTCTTATCTGTTTACCCTCCAGGGTCGGTTTTTTCCCCTCGGAGTCAGCGAGGGATCCCGCCTCTACCGCCTCAAGGGCAGTGTCCTAGAGTTTCAGACTTTGGGCCGGGGGATGAAACTGGGGAGGATGACCAGTGGCTCGCCCAGGCGGCCTTACCTGCTATGCTGAACAGGGGCCTTGCGGGGGGATGGGAAGATTGGAAGGGATAGATAAGGAAGAGGGAAGGAAGCGACCGTGGCCTTAAGTTAGGTACCATCCCGGCATTTGCCTGGAGGACAAGTGGGGAAACCACGGAAAACCACTTCCAGGATGGCTGAGGTGGAAATCGAACCCACCTCTACTCAGTTGACCTCCCGAAGCTGAGTGGACCCCGTTCCAGCCCTCGTACCACTTTTCAAATTTCGTGGCAGAGCCGGGAATCGAACCGGGGCCTCCGGGGGTGGCAGCTAATCACACTAACCACTACACCACAGAGGCGGACCATCCGTACGTTTGTGAGCTATATTGGCAATGCCTTTATTTTACGGTTTAATGTTCCTCGGAGAAGTGCCAAATAATTTAAATCTCGACAGTTATCGCCTGTCTGAAAAGTGGATAATTTTCTGTGACAGCTTATTAATAAGACCATCGTTTTATAAGATGGTTCTTGTGTTTATTTGTTAGAGTGTAGTAAACTTTTACAGTGCATAGGATTAAATATTTAATGCCAGATTAAGTTCATAATTTAATAGAAACTTTATGTTCAGTCATTACATAAAACGCTAATAATATTGAATATGCCATTTGACACCCTTAGCACGGCACGGAAAACACAGAGCTGACTAATTATTAGGCTATTTGGCTCTTTCTCATTCGTAGACGATATCAACCCGAGATCAAATGAGCAGCGCTATACAAGCGAAGAAATGTCCACTGCCTGTCACAAGAGGCGACGAAAGAGGCAGAATACCAGCAGCCCACTTACACATTGCTTTTTCTTGGTAATGATAAAAGATCAGTCACCTCTGATGCTCACTTCTGCTGAGATCAAGGGATTCCTAATCTAGATCTGGATTCTTTTTCCAGGGACTTTAGAACAAGGCCTCTAATCCGTCCCTTTTATCACTGTTTATGACCGATATCACCAACTTGTGACTGTGGTGACCAACTGCTAATGATATATCACATAGTGCTCGAATGTCTTCACAGATCTTTCCAGAGTAGCACTGTATACTTCCACCTCATGACTGATGATGTTCAGTGGAACCACCAACTGGATTTGGAGATGTAATTTCACGGCAACTTGAAATTAGTGGATTTGTAAATACAGCGTGATTCAGCCACCCCTTCGAATGTAGTTTTATGCAACCCACAATATTCATTCCGTCCTGAAAACATCACCCTGGTGATATGCTTAGACAACACAACCGGATATCTTGGTATTTACCGCCTCTCAATGACAGGACGCCGTAATGTTATACTCGTATTAAACACTGGAAGACATGCGTGTGCCTTCTAGATCATATGAGCATGACACGCCGGTGAAACACTAAATTGATACTGTGACCGCAATACATACATACCGGTACATACATTATGATTATAGACTGTTATGTCTTTCAGCGTTCAGTCTGCAAGCTCTGTGAATTTGATAAACGTCGCCACAATCCTCGATTTGCAACTAGTGTTGTGGCCTCATTTAGTTCTATACCTCTTATCTTTAAATCGTTAGAAACCGAGTCTAACCATCGTCGTCTTGGTCTACCTCTACTTCTCTTACCCTCCATAGCAGAGTCCATTATTCTCCTAGGTAACCTATCCTCCTCCATTCGCCTCACATGACCCCACCACCGAAGCCGCTTTATGCGTACAGCTTCATCCATCGAGTTCATTCTTAAATTAGCCTTTATCTCCTCATTCCGAGTACCCTCCTGCCATTGTTCCCACCGGTTTGTACCAGCAATCATTCTTGCTACTTTCATGTCTGTTATTCTAAAGCAAAGTTGGTCTGAAAACAGACCGATGTAAAGATAGTTTCGTCTCGGAGCTCACTTCCTTCTTACAGAATACCGTTGATCGCAACTACGAGCTCACTGCATTAGCTTTACTACACCTTACTATATTACCATCCTGGGAGAACACACAACCTAAATACTTGAAATTATCGACCTGTTCTAGCTCTGTATCACGAATCTGACATTCAATTCTCTTGGATTTCTTACCTACTGACATCAATTTAGTCTTCGAGAGGCTAATTTTCATACCATACTCATTGCACCTATTTTCAAGTTCCAAGATATTAGACAGCAGGCTTTCGGCACAATCTGCCATTAAGACCAAGTCGTCAGCATAGGCCAGGCTGCTTACTACATTTCCATCTAACTGAATCCCTCCCTGCCATTTTATACCTTTCAGAAGATGATCCGTGTAAACTACGAACAGCAAAGGTGAAAGATTACAGCTTTGTCTAACCCCTGTAAGTACCCTGAACCAAGAACTCATTCTACCATCAATTCTCACTGAAGCCCAATTGTCAACATAAATGCCTTTGATTGATTTTAATAATCTACCTTTAATTCCATAGTCCCCCAGTATGGCGAACATCTTTTCCCTCGGTACCCTGCCATATGCTTTCTCTAGATCTACGAAACATAAACACAACTGCCTATTCCTCTCGTAGCATTTTTCAACCACCAGGCGCGTACTGAAAATCTGATCCTGACAGCCTCTCTGTGGTCTGAAACCAGACTGGTTTTCATCCAACTTCCTCTGAACGACTGATCGCACCCTCCCTTCCAAGATGCCAGTGAATACTTTGCCTGGTATACTAATCAATGAGATACCTCGACAGTTGTTGCAAATCCTTCCTGTTCCCTTGCTTATAGATAGGTGCAATTACTGCTTTTGTCCAACCTTAAGGTAACTTACCAACACTCCATGCTAATTTTACTACTCTATGAAGCCATTTCATCCCTGCCTTCCCACTATGCTTACCCATTTCAGGTCTAATTTCATCTATTCCTGCTGCCTTATGACAATGGAGTTTATTTACCATCCTTTCCACTTCCTCAAGCATATTTTCACTAACATCATTTTCCTCCTCCCCATGAGCTTGGCTGTTCACAACACCACCAGGATGATTTCCTTTTACATTGAGATCTTCAAATTATTCCCTCCACCTTTCCAGTGATTCCCTGGGATCCATTATGAGTTCACCTGAATTACTCAAAACACTGTTCATTTCCTACTTCCCTCCCTTCCTCGTAAGATTCTTTATTACTGTCCAGAAAGGTTTCCCTGCTGCTTGACCTAGCCTTTCCAGGTTGTTACCAAAATCTTCCCATGACTTCTTTTTGGATTCAACAACTATTTGTTTCACTCTGTTTCTTTCATCTACATGCAAATCCCTGTCTGCCTCGGCCCTTGTTTGGAGCCATTTCTGATAAGCCTTTTTACGTTTACAAGCTGCGCTCACTTCATCATTCCACCAAGATGTTCGGCTTTTCCCATAAGCTAATATTTGCTATAAGACGCCTAGTGTGCCCTACTAAGCCGTAGTGTAGTTGGTAAAGGCGTGGCGGAGCGGGCTGGCATGTCAGGTGGGAGGTTCGAACCGGGGCGAAGATTACAAATTTTTGAAATATTTGTTTAATACTGAACCCATGACCTTTGTGCCCTGAGAACATTATGCATAAATTAACAATGAAATTAAAAGTTGGATTCTTGATAGCATGGATTTGACACGTGACGAGGGGGTGATTACCTTCGGTCCCACGCTCTGGGGTACGTGACGTCAGCCACACGTGTCAACGGCGGAAGAATCTGAAGTCATGTTTGTGAACTATTTCAAAGCGCGTGTACATGGCGTGAACCAAGCCAAGTCAAAAAAATATAGTGCCTATCAAAGGGGGGTCAATCATCTCACAAATCGAACCCGTATAAATTTTAAATGTCCATGAACACTACCGCCAGAAATGTAGCAAGCATGTAGTCACTTTCAAAACTCTTGAAATTACAGTTTAGGTAAGTCAGAAAATTTATAGAAATTTTCTTGGCGGCAAAGGGAGATATCCGAAGAGAGGGGGTAACTGCTATAAATATGAAGGGACGCCATGACGAAGTCTCCTTCTCCGGCATTTGTGATACAAAGCGGACGAAAAATTGTTGAGCTGCTCTGCGAAATCAAACCAACGAAAGTAGACTGAGTTAAACTGCAGATTTTAGCCATTGTGGCTAGGTCTTGTCTCCATGAGGAGATAGTTTTCTTGAGTGAAATAATTGTACCAGATAGGACGGTCAAAGTACTGAATAAATTCTAATGTGATTAAGTAATCCGTGTGCGGAAATAATTATAGTCCATCGTGTGCGCTCAGCAAACAAGTGAAGGGTATTTTCTTTTTTTTTTTTAATGCTTTATTCCAGGAAACTTGAAGAAACATAATGATATGTACAGCCATGAATGTAAAAATGGCTAAATAAAATGCCAGAGTCGCAGGTGAGCCCTATGACTACATGAGGTAGGTGACTTTCCATCTTACTACCTCTTATATCTTGTCTCATGATCTCTAAAAGGTAATTTGAATGGGGATATACGACGCAGTGGTCACCCCTACTAAGTTTTGTAAATGTGAGAGTACGACTAAAAGTCATTTGTTTCATTTTCCACTTGGATAAATTTTTGAAGTCTTGCGAGTGCCGTATAATGTTGTAAAAGTTATTGAATAGGGTTTCGAAGTGATATCACGTCCAATGTAGATCGTCATCCGTGTGAGTGTACTGCCTATATTTTGTGAGGTCAAATTAAGGTTCATTCGACGTAAAATTTTTCTGTCTGCAATTTGACGTTAATAATAATAATCCATGGTTACTCATTTTCAATCGAGTGGAAGCGCGCTGTCGGGTGAGAACCTAGGGTGATGAATTTGGTCACGGAGAGAAACGTTTTCTAGGCCCGTTTTTAAACTGTGTCTGACTGACAATAAAAAGATCTAGTAGAATGTTTCAGTCATTTTGTTCGTAAAAATCAAGTTATTAAATACGATATCCTTTATGCGAAGTTATTCATGATTAATGCATTGTGCGATATTAGACGTCGAGATTTCTAGTGAGGATTTTATTCCAGTTCTTTGTCGATGATAATTGTGGAGCTGGGAAACAGAGGTTAGTTTTGTTGATATGAGATTTGTGAATCAGGTTGGACCTGTCATTGAAGCCGGGACATGGAAGCCCGAGGAATGTTTTATATGAGTTGAGATGAGATGTGCGAATCAGGTTAGAGTCCTGTCATTGAAGCCGGGAAACGATAGCCCTAGGTATATTTTATAATGTTGGGGATGGAAAGAAATTCATAGAAATCCATAGCGGTATTAATTGGCGACGCGTATAATTAGTGTGGGCATCTTGAAGCTTAATCTGTGCATTTTGTTGGTTAGAATATCGTATTTGTTTAATTTTGTCGGCAGAGTTTAAAGAGAGCATTTTGAGAAGCCAGTCGACTGGAATAAACCAGGTGTTTCATGTAACTGCCAAGCGAACTTGGGGGTGAGAGGCCTCAGCTGATAGGGGGAAAACAGCGGGGATATAACGGGACACGCGTGGAATTGAGATTGTACTGTATTCTCGGCCGGGGAAAACGTTAAAATGCTGGATTTTAGTTGAAATTCATAGCCGGTAATGATCTGAGTATTGTGAAATACTGTAAAATTTGTTTGATTGGGGACGTATTGAACATTTGAAACCATGAACTTCGAGTATAAGGAACAGAGTAACCAAATTCAGGGTTGTCCAAAATATAGAACGATGGTCGTGATGATCGGTTTGTCTGTGAGGGGTGTGCAAAATTCATAAATGGTATTACGAGATATGACATCGTAATTATATGGCGAGTTGTTTGGTTTGTACGTAGATTATTAGGATATCCAAGTGTTAATAACGGTTAGGACTAGATTAGATTTTAAAAGTGTGAGATCAGGAGACAAGATATATAACTGGACATGAATTATGTAACAATTCTTTTCCAGCCAGACAAACATCACTAGATTGAATTCACATCACAGCTGCGTAGGAATTTGTGAAGAAACCAGAGTCCGCGGAGATAAAATTTACTGTTCTTTAATATTTCGTTAAATCATTTAAATTTATTTAATTATTAAATTCAGTGAAACCCCATTTGAAATAACTTTAATCAAGCGAATAACTTGGAGATGCGTTCTGGAAATTTTAGTTTGTTTTCTGGGGAATATTAAAAAATAAAGTAACGATTAAGGGGACATATCCGAAGGGAATGGATTTTACTGCCACAAAGTTTATGAGCATTGCTATTGTTTTAATTATTGAACTTTGATTGATTGAGCAGTGAATGTGCTGGGGATAGTAAAGTGGAACGTTTGGTCATCAACCGATGTAACTTAATTGTGTTTAGCCTTCAGCCTAGAAACTTGGATGGTCAGGGGGTCATCAACCTCAGTGACTTGGATTAGGGCCATATGCCATTGTAGCATCATTTCCTTGCGGTCATCATCCACAATGACTTTAAAGTAACTTAGAAGATTAGATGTCGGTCCATGACATAGACGCAGGTCACATCGATTCAATTAAGGGTCCATGCCGTAGAACCACTGTGTGGCACACACCGATTGGACGGCCTTAATTATACCCAGAGTCCAGAGTTCGTGTTACGACCATAACGAATCACTATGATGGTACATGTGGTCTCACATGGAAGCCGAATTTAAGGATTTCCAGACTTTCCTTTCTTAAATGATTAATAATTGAGACAATGGTTTCTAGTATGAATGCCCGTCAGGCAATTACGTTAAAGTCTCACACCAGTGTTCTGACCTTTATGTAAAAATGATTGTGGTGTCCAGTGGACACAATTGACTTCTATGATACCGTTGACATATCAGATTGCTTCAGAATTTTCCTGAATAAATGGGAATCTTTTAAACAGACCTTTCATTCCAGTAGATAGATTAGAATTACTGAACCCTACCTTTACCTCAGCAAGTGACGAAGAACCCGATACGACCCAAGAGACAGATCTCATGAACTTTGCTGATAGGTAAGAAAGGTAGGTATCCCTCTATATGGACCTAAAGGGTTCAATACGTACCTGCTTTCATGCAAATTGTGTGTGAATGAATGTGTTTGTGGCCCTAAGAAGGGTCGATTAGTTAGCAGGCTGGACATATACAGACTGGAAATAATAACAACACAACTGCCCTGACAATGTTATCGCAGCAAATGCTCGATATGATGACCGTTTGGTTTATGCACATTCGGGCAAGGTGCCCAATAGATCATCTTGCGCGCTGAAGCATCCGGTGTAGTTGCTCGGCAGGCATCCGTGATGAGTCGTCGGAGCTGGTCGGGGTTTCCCGGCGCTTGAGTGTAAACGACGTTCTTCAAATGTCCCCACAAAAAGAAGTCTAACGGCGTTAAATCCGGTGATCTGGCGGGCCAAGAAAACAGGGCCTCCTCATCCCATCCATTTCCCTGGAAGTTCCTCGTTCAGATGGTTACGAACGGGCAAAGTTGAATGTGGTGGAGCTCAATCCTGTTGCCACCACATCGTCAAACGATCGTGCAAGAGCACATCCTCCAGCAGCAGTGGAAGTTCCCGACGCAGAAAGTGCACGTAGCGTAGGCCCGTCCAATAGCCCTGAAGGAAATAAGGTCCAATCAGGCGATCCCACAAGATTCCACACCAAACATTCACTCCCCATCGTACTTGATGGGCCACCTGTCACACCCAGTGAGGATTGTCCGGACTCCAATGCGATGAGAATGCTGCATCATTGTCCAGCCTCCCTAATAGCCACCGACAGAACTCCATTTCGAGCTTCGAAATCCCGCCCATGGAGCTCTTGGTGTGGCTCAATGTGGTATGGGTAAAATTTATATTCAGGCAGTATTCGCCAGACGGGCGGCTGGCTGGTGTTCACCTGTCGTGCAATCGTCCTTGTACTGATGTGTGGATTATTACGAGCTGCCTCCAGAACGAATTCTTCTGATTCACTCGATGTAACGGGCCTATTGCGGACTGGTGGCTGGTTGGAAATCACTCATGTTGTCCTTAGGCGTCTTTCAACACGGCGGGATATCGCAGAAACCGGGTCTCGCCTGTAGGAATACCGTTCCTGGTACAGACGTAGTGCCTCGCACGCGTTTTGTCTTGCTTCCCTATACATGAGGAGCATGTCAACGTATTCCTCTGTGGAAAACATGACAGCAGAGATTACAGTACATTCAGGCCCTAACCAGCGGAGTATGCGCAGGGCACAAGATGAATAATAGCGTCATTCTACTGTTTGAATGTGGCAAACGTAGGCCTGTGTTTACGTATTCAAACATCATACCGATGCAAACATGTTTGAACGATGCAGGATTTGAACCGCCACTGACACATTCCGTCGATTGCTAAGTGAACGCCGAACCACATCCGCTACACTACACTGCTGGATACATGCGGGCAATAAGACGAGAGCGGAGTACATACGCCATCCGGTTTGGTGTTTAAGACATTAATGACTGCATTGTTACCATTTTTTATGCACTGATTCCCCTCTCCGTTACACCCAGTCACGAGGCACGACACATTAACATAGTTACATGGTAAAAGGACGTTGCTACATGATTTCAAGGCGTCATGTTTTGCGAACGGATGATATAACACTTCTCTAGGGTAATTTTGTGCAAATGTGCTCACTGAACATTAGTACCATACAGTACGCCCGCAGGGGAATAGCACCACTATAACCATGTGCACGTTAGTTGGGCTGCAGCAAACGATATTGGAAGGGGCTGCTGAATTACACTGTATATGCAGATAACGTTTAAAAAGTATGTAGCCTACATCAACTCCATCAAATAAATAAATAAATAAATAAATAAATAAATAAATAAATAAATAAATAAATAAATAAATAAATAAATAGTCCGCCTCTATGGTGTAGTGGTTAGTGTGATTAGCTGCCACCCCCGGAGGCCCGGGTTCGATTCCCGGCTCTGCCACGAAATTTGAAAAGTGGTACGAGGGCTGGAACGGGGTCCACTCAGCCTCGGGAGGTCAACTGAGTTGAGGTGGGTTCTATTCCCACCTCAGCCATCCTGGAAGTGGTTTTCCGTGGTTTCCCACTTATCCTCCAGACAAATGCCGGGATGGTACCTGTCTTAAGGCCACGGCCGCTTCCTTCCCTCTTCCTTATCTATCCCTTCCAATCTTCCCATCCCCCCCCCCCCCACAAGGCCCCTGTTCAGTACAGCAGGTGAGGCCGCCAGGGCGAGGCACTGGTCATCCTCCCCAGTTGGATCCCCAACCCAGAGTCTGAAGCTCCAGGACACTGCCCTTGAGGCGGTAGAGGTGGGATCCCTCGCTGAGTCCGAGGGAAAAACCGACCCTGGAGGGTAAACAGATTAAGAAGAAGAAGAAAAAATAAATAAATAAATAAATAAATAAATAAATAAATAAATAAATAAATAAATAAATAAGCGATTTTATTGTTTTAGGTAACACATATATAGTGTGTGTCTGTGTGTGTGTGTGTCTGTGTGTGTGTGTGTGTGCGTGTGTGTGAGGGGGGTGTAGCTGAAGTATCGAAGTCTAAGTTTCACGACGGCTGTGGCCATTTCTTTCAGTGTCACCTTCAATTGCTTTCATATAAGAATTCGATAGCAATACATTTTAAATTAAACTTCCAGCAAGTGTTTTGGTGATGAAACAATCGTTGTGCAGTATATTTATGAAGGTTCGGGTACCACCAGGGGCTCACCCAGAATCTTCGAAGGTTGGAATTCAGAATTTTTCTCCTTCAGTCCATTTTACGAGAAACTTTTTTTTTTTTTTTCAATTTGCTTTACGTCGCACCGACACCGTTAGGTCTTATGGCGACGATGGGTTAGGAAAGGGCTAGGAGTGGGAAGGAACTGGCCATGGCCTTAATTAAGGTACAGCCCCAGCATTTGCCTGGTGTGAAAATGGGAAACACGGAAAACCATCTTCAGGGTGCTGACAGTGGGCTTCGAACTCACTATCTCCCAGATGCAAGCTCACAGCTGCACGCCCCTAACCGCACAGCAAACTCGCCCGGTCGACGTTAAACCAACAGCAAAAAATGGACCACCGGCACACTATAACCCAAATGAATATTTTTAAAATATCGATATCTCTTTCCAAAAATAAAATTTTAAAACATAAGTTATTTATTTCCGATAAGCAGGAGAAGAAAAAAATGAATGTGGTAAATGTAAAGTCACCAAGTGTCATCCCATTTTACGTTACATTGGTGAAGTGATACATGGGCTACATACACACAAAGGACACTCCAGAGTTAAATTTTTCTCTCTGATCCATACATTCATTACACAGTCAACATCCTGACAGTGGCACTGAAGGATTCGGGAAATGAAATCCCGCAGCTGTGCATCAAACTGACATATTTCATGTTACGATACACAAATTTTGTTGTGAACAATAATTTTGGCAAGTAAGTCTTCTATATTTAGCTGAAGTATTCCTATGAGAAGTAAAGTGGTCGCCCACCTGTCTCTAAACATCACGCGAGATGCCAGAGTCCCTGTGACTCGTCGAGTACACGCACGTTCATTAAAATACAATCAAAGATGAAACGGTCCCCTTGATATTGTTGGCTAATGATGTTGCAGTAGGTTACATCTACTTCCTAGTAAAGGGAAAATATATTCTCCTTCCGTCTTACTAATAAACGGTGTATAACTTTTATACAAGGTTTATACACCGTTTACGCGAAATTCGTTACTAATAAACCGTGTATAAGCCTCCTGTGTATACATATGTTATAGTTATTCACTGAATTGCTTATACAGTCCAGGACCCTAGTATAAGCGTTGTATAGCAGCGTGTAGCGGAAAAAAAGGAAACGAGCGAGCAGTTTATTTTCGTGGTATTTATTGTCGACAGTAGTATAATCGTTGTAAAATATTCGACTTATCCATTTAACATTGAACACACGTTGAAAGAATGACGATAACGTTGATGATCTTCACGATATTTTAAACATAGAAGACATACGGTAGGTACCGTACACGATTCAGAGGTTATGGAAGCTAGACATCTTCGTAAAGTAAAACACTTTAAAGAGACGGAATGACAATGAATAACTATAAAAGAAATGATGGTTGGGCGTATTTTAGTGTAAAAATATGTTACAGCTTAATAGACCTTTGATAATGCGAGTTTTTTATACACTATCTGCCCCTACAAAGATCTTTCTTAATTGAGTACCTACCGTATACAAGGGGACATATTCCTCGAGATAAAAAGTGGCATAACTTGAAAACCATACGTAATATGATTTCCATACTTTGTAGTTGAATACGTAGAAATGTGATGTATAAATGCCTAATAGAAACTTTTTTGATCTAACCTTTCGTTTAGCTACAAAACAGGTTTTTCTTTCTCCTGAAAAGTAAGGATTTTGGAATGTGTACCCTTTTCAACTCGCCGGTTCAATTACAATTGCTTACGTTTTCCGAACTACCCCAGTTAGGAGCTTTTGATATTTTCTTAAGCTTTTCCATTTCTTTTTTAGCGTCCATTACACAAGCAAGCTGAAGAAATGTTGATATCAATATAAGTCAATTTCTAGCTGTCTCACGGAATGACAATGAATACGGTAACTATAAAAGAAATTATGGTTGGGCGTATGTTTGTGTAGTAAGGTGTTACTGCTTAATAGACTTTAAATTGCGAGTTTATTATACATTATCTGCCTCTACGAAGATCTTAGATCTTTCTCAAAGTTGAGTATAAAAAGGGACATATTCCTTGACATAAAAAATGGTATAACTTGAAAACCGTACGTAATATGATTTCCATACTTTGTAGTTGAATACGTAGAAATGTGATGTATAAATGCCTAATAGAAACTTTTTTGATCTAACCTTTCGTTTAGCTACAAAACAGGTTTTCCTTTCTCCTGAAAAGTAAGGATTTTGGAATGTGTACCCTTTTCAACTCGCCGATTCAATTGCAATTGCTTACGTTTTCCGAACTACCCCAGTTAGGAGCTTTTGATATTTTCTTAAGCTCTTCCATTTCTTTTTTTAGCGTCCATTACACAAGCAAGCTGAAGAAATGTTGATATCAATATAAGTCAATTTCCAGCTGTCTCACGGAATGACAATGAATAACTATAAAATAAATTATGGTTGGGCGTATGTTTGTGTAATAAGGTGTTACTGCTTAACAGACTTTAAATTGCGAGTTTATTATGCATTATCTGCCTCTACAAAGATCTTAGATCTTTCTCAAATTTGAGTATAAAAAGGGACATATTCCTTGACATAAAAAATGGTATAACTTGAAAACCGTACGTAATATGATTTCCATACTTTGTAGTTGAATACGTAGAAATGTGATGTATAAATGCCTAATAGAAACTTTTTTGATCTAACCTTTCGTTTAGCTACAAAACAGGTTTTCCTTTCTCCTGAAAAGTAAGGATTTTGGAATGTGTACCCTTTTCAACCCGCCGATTGAATTACAATTGCTTACGTTTTCCGTACTATCCCAGTTAAGAGCTATTGATCTTTTCTTAAGCCATTCCATTTCTTTTTTTGGCGATCATTACACAAGCAAGCTGAAGAAATGTTGATATCAATATAAGCGAATTTCCAGCTGTCTCACTTAGTGTTGCCACTGCCTTTTCGATATGCCGTGCTACTGTGCGACTTTCCGGAAAGTTTTGCTCGTAGATAACCAGCAGAAGCGATCATAAAGGCGGTGAACGTGCGAAATACGTCAGCGAACTACAGGAAGAGATTCCTACTCCTTGGAACGAGTGTATACGTGCTGTGTAGTAATACAATGCGTATACCTCGTTTATTAGTAAGAAAAATGTAAAACGCTTATACAGGGTTTATTCACTGTATAACTAAACAAGAGTTAAACAACGGTATAAGGACTTTTTATTAGTAAGACCCTTGAAGTTGGCCAAACGGGTGGGGTTCGAAATGTTAAGATGTAAGAAATATGTTGATCGAGCGAGTTGGCCGTGCGGTTAGGGCTGCGCAGCTGTGAGCTTGCATTCGGGACATAGTGGGTTCGAACCCCACTGTTGGCAGCCCTGAAGATGGTTTTCCGTGGTTTCCTATTTTCACACCAGGCAAATGCTGGGGCTGTACCTTAATTAAGGACATGGCCGCTTCGTTCCCACTCCTAGCCCTTTCCTATCCCATCGTCTCCATACCATCTAACTGTCGGTGCGACGTAAAACAAAATTGTGAAAAGAAAAATATCATTTGTAATTTAAATTTAGTGATGCTGTTAATGTCAGCCTCTGTGGTGTAGTGGTTAGTGTGATTAGCTGCCATACCCCAGAGGCCCAAGTTCGATTCCCGGGTCTGCCACGAAATTTGAAAAGTGGTACAAGGCCTGGAACGGGATCCACTCAGCCTCGGGATGTCAACTGAATAGAGGGGGGTTCGATTCCCTCCTCAGCCATCCTGGAAGTGGTTTTCCGTGGTTTCCCACTTCTCCTCGAGGCATATGCCGGGATGGTACCTAACTTAAGGCCACGGCTGCTTCCTTCCCTCTTCCTTGTCTATCCCTTCCAATCTTCCCATCCTCCCCCCCACAAGGCCCCTGTTCAGCATAGCAGGCAAGGCTGCCTGGGCGAGGTACTGGTCATCCTCCCCAGTTGTATCCCCGACCCAGAGTCTGCAGCTCCAGGACACTGCCCTTGAGGCTGTAGAGGTGGGATCCCTCGCTGAGTCCGAGGGAAAAACCGACCCTGGAGGGTAAACAGATTACGAACGAACGATGCTGTCAATCGTAGTTCTCCAATTTTTATATTGCAGTGCGCCTTTTAGAGGTCTGACAATGAGAATAGTGATCAGATTTATGTCAGCGCAGGGGCCTGGAAACGCCGTAGACTCATAAACAGGGCGTGGATTTTGGTGGCATATTATCTTTTAATTCTTGCATCATAGACGTTGCTAACTAAAATGCACTGTGATCATCGCCCTCAGTATCCAGAAATGTTTATTTATTAGGCATGTTTCATTTTTTCCTGCCATTTTAGTTCATTTTCTTCTATTTTTGCGTCATTATTAGGTCATTTTCAACAATTCAAATTTGTTCACTTTGTTGTTTTTAAGTAAAATTTGTATTTAATGTATTTTGAGTAAACATCATATCTGAATATCACTGGAGTTTCCAATGAGCTTGACTTCTCAAATATCAGAAGCTTCGGCACTTTTCGGAAACTGGGAAAGAAAGTACATTTTTAGAACCCTTATCGGGAATTATGTTGTTGTAAGAAGAATTTCATATCAGAAAGGGGGCGGAAATAAGTATCAGGTGTTTTATTATTATTATTATTATTATTATTATTATTATTATTATTATTATTATTATTATTATTATTATTATTATTATTATTATTATTTGGTGCTACTTGTAAATTGTGTTCACAATATTAGTCTACGAATTAAACGTACATGTTTATTATTTTTACCAAATCTATATTCTCCTTGATATTTTGAGGTCAGTTTTTGCTCATTTAAAGTCATCTCTGTGAAGATTTCGAGGTCGTATTATAGGTCATTTTTCCGGGTATTTGGTCATCAAAATCCTGGTCCTGCTGATAAGACTACTACGACTATTATTCCCTTATTCCCTTATTCCCTCTGTATTTGAGAGTGGTAGAATAAATTCATGGTATTCCCTGCCTGTTGTAAGAGGTGGCTGAAAGTTGGGGAGGGGACCAGGGGCTCTCAACTGAAAGCGTGCGTTGTTAGTGACCACTATTCTCCGAGCCAAGTCTGGCATCTCTCCTATCCGATCTACCTTGATGGTTCTATTACGACCCCGAAGGCTGCACCTTAATTAAGGCCACGGCCGTTTCCTTCCTATTCCTAGCCATTTCCTATCCCATCGTCGCCATAATACCTTCGATGCGACGTAAAGCAAATGGTATTTTTTAATGTGGCATTCTAGTATTTGCAGGCCATTTGGCTAAGCAGCAGTCCTCCAAGCAGGCCAACGCTCTAATTGGACTGTTGTTCTGCGGATTTATTTTTCGGGGTAGATTTTCCTCCAACTTACGACACAGATCATGAGTGATTCGTCCTTTACTGCCGAGTAGACCTAATCATTACGCCATAGACATCCGTATGTTTGTGATCTATATTGGCAATGCCGCTCTGGTATGGTTTAATGTTCCTAAGGTCAGCAAGTACAGTATGATAACCAGCCTTCAAGCCCGCCTAAGATAGGTGTTGAAAACTGTTCCACCGAGCTCGATAGCTGCAGTTGCTTAAGTGCGGCCAGTATCCAGTAATCGGGAGATAGTGGGTTCGGACCCCACTGTCGGCAGCCCTGAAGATGGTTTTCCGTGGTTTCCCATTTTCACACCAGGCAAATGCTGGGGCTGTACCTTAATTAAGGCCACAGCCGCTTCCTTCCCATTCCTAGGCATTTCCTATCCCATCGTCGCCATAAGACATATCTGTGTCGGTGTGACGTACAGCAAAAAAATAAAAAATAAAAAAACAATAAGCTGCTCCTCAGAGATCCGTGAGTCTAATAGTTAACGATTTCTCACTTTGAATCTAGGAACATTTGCTTATACCTACATTAGTATTATCAACCACAGTGCCGAAATAAATATATTTTGTCTAAAGTAACCTTTTTCCCCTAGTGGTTTAATAATAGCGGCTGCCTAGCCGAGGCGATAAAGGCGCGTTCGGTTCACCCTAAAGGACGTGGTTCGATTCCCCAACAAGAAGTTGAAAAACGTCCACTTCTTGAGCGGCATATGGCCCTCAACCAGACTAACTCCTGCAGGCAAACGCGTCGGTCATACTGTTAACCACTCTATCTCCTTAGTGCCGAGATTACGGTGGAAACCCTTCCATGTACGGAGTTCAGCTAAATTATCCACCTCAAATACCTTTTGATCCTTAAATATATAGACATTATATTTACAAACATTTAAACTGTGCTAAGAGACTCATAAAACAACGTCCAATTCGTCTCCATCACGTACGTAATTACCGAGAAACAGGTAGCAACTAAAAAAATAAAAAATAAAAATGGAACTCTAAGTCTACTAATTTCAACCGACAGAACAACTAAGAATTAAGCGACAAATTCAGTGATTTACTTATTTTGCAAATCCGACGAGTACTTTTGGATATAATAAAGGGTTTCATTTGTGTAGGCCTTAAACAGAAAGCGAAGCGCCACTCGCTATGATGTCAAGCTCATTCTGCGTGACCCACACCTTGTTGATAAACACACATTCTTCGCCCCTGTCTCAAGCGGGCCCGGAGAAATAACAGCATGATGTACAACATTTCGGAGTAACAAAGCCTAGACGCTGAATCAGATTTTTTTTTTTACAAGTTGCTTTACGTCGCACCGACGCAGATAGGTGTTTTGGCGACGATGGTACAGAAAAAGACTAGGAGTGGGAAGGGAGCGGCCGTAGCCTTAATAAGGTACAGCCTGGTTTGAAAATGGGAAACCACGGAAAACCATCTTCAGGGCTGCCGACAGTGGTATTCGAACCCACTATCTTCCAAATACTGGATACTGGCCGCTCTTAAGTGACTGCAGCTATCGAGCTCGGTTGAATTCGAAAGAGACGAGATAACACAGTGAAACCGTAAAACGTAAAGTGCTTTATTGTCCTTCTCATGAGTACAGAGTACATGAAATGATATAAACAACTTCAAAATATAATGAATGACATGGACATTGGAAAGAATGGACGCAAAAATTTACTGAGAACGTTATTGTTGGGCTCTTTGGTCCTCCTTGAAGCCAACATGCAAGATCAGCACAATTCCACATGGCATTCAAGAAACACCTACGCATCACTGAAAGTCAGAGTTTGGTTCGCACTATCACCTGAGAGAATCGTGGGTTCGATTTTTTCCACGATATAATGAACACCAAAGAATACAGACGCACTTTTAGTGAATTAGTTGAGCAATTGGATGATACAGAGCTGCGTCAAGGGTACTTTCAACAGGGCGGTGCCACTTGCCATACATCACATGAGTCTGTGGCGCTGATTGTAAGTTACTTCGACGAGCGCATAATCTCCAGGAACTTGTGGCCGCCAAGATCACCGGACTTTTCCCGTGAGGTTATCTTAGGACGATCTGAAGGAGAATATTAGACGCGAAATCAATGGTATGGACATTGCAACCCTCCAGTGAGCTGCCAATAACATGGAATTATTTGTTCAGTTGTTTTCTCTGTCTTCTTTTATGGGTGAGAAATAAAGATTGTGAAGGTAAATTATTTAAAAAAAAAACACATCGACGCCTTTGAAGTGTGGTGCTGGCAGAGGATGCTACACATCTCTTGGAAGGAAAAACACACCAATATTTTCATTGTATGATATTTTAAAATCTCCAAATGCTCATCTGTCCGGACTTATGAGAGAATGCTGCAATTATTTGGCCATATCATGAAATGAGATGGAAAAAAAAATTGAAAAGATCACTGTGCAGGTAAAGTTGAGGATAAGAGAAACTCAACAATCGACAGACAAAGTCAGACCAGTGCTCACTGATGGGGGTGAAACTGGAATGGATAGTGCGGACATCAAGACATTAATACTGCAGGTGTGTGGAGACATGACACACAGAAATGAGCTGACTGGTGTGATGTCCTAAGTATATAGATTCATTTTATTTTGAGAACATTCATCATTAGCTTCTTCATCGCTCTTTCTAGCAACCAACTCTGTTTGTTCATTCCAAAGGCTGTGAATTAAATTCCTGACCAAAAATTTGGTATCACAACTAGAATTTATGTATACATCTGCTTTTATGAAGATAATAAAACATAAAATTGCACAAAGAGAAACATCACACACACTACAACAGAGCAAAGGCCACATTACCACACTTCAAAATGAATGCCAACTCATCCATTTTGTTGCATACCAAGTAACCTACGTCTTTTAACCGGAAGCAACATCTTACTCAAGTATCTGTTTGGACAGCTGTGTGGGCAGTGCTGGATTTCACTGCCAGCAATAAAATGAGTTTTCAGAAATACAGCATTGGGTTCACGTTGGAACATTCTTTCTAAAGTTACAGTTATCATTAAACACGAAGACTGAAGACTGGTGGATGAAGCCATCTCACTCCAAATTTCCCTTACTGCCATTCTTCGAACATTTTAACTTATAATATTTCAAATGAAATGTAAAACATGTGTAGATTCTCATGTTCAAAGTTACACCTATAAGTAGAAGAAAAAATTAAATAATAATAACCTTCAGTATTCTAAACACATTTGTCTTTAAGTGCTGAAAATATAAACCAGTTCTTGTAAAGGTTCAATGAAGATCTGGTTTACAGATACTAAACAATAAACATGCCATTCATACTTAGATTAGTTGCTAAATAATTCCAATGAAAGGATGTACCAACCCTTGGTACTGACTGTCAAAAATGCAATACAGACATGGCCATGGGATTAGACTACCCTCTACCTCCAAAATATTTCCTCTGCTTGTTATTGTGGCATGTTCCAGTATGGAAAATGTTAAATTAACCAGTCTTTTAATAAAATACAATGACACTTGTTAGCAGCCGACATCGTTATGAAATACAATTGACTTAAGACAATGTTCATTTAATTTTTAATTTATTTTTAATATATTCAATGGAGTGTGTGTTGTTTTCTCTTACCTGTTAAGAGAGCACACTTGATAATCACTAGATTTAATAGGTTTTGTGAATTAATAGTATTGGCATTTATCCGCAAATAGCTATGTAAGTATTTTACATTCTGGGTTTCTGTAGTAGTAGTAGTAGTAGTAGTAGTAGTAGTAGTAGTAGTCGTTGTCGTTGTTGTTGTTGTTGTTAAAATACCAGTAACATGCATTTGAATGACCAGTCTTAAATAACGCACTATTGAGAAAATTCTGTGTACACCATTGGAACAGCACGCTTTCAAAACATCCAAATAGGGTGCTGCTCACAAGCTCTTACAAATCAAATATACTGTAATCATCTTGAAGGTAACAGCTGTCTGATCAGCCTCCACAGTACAATCTGCTAACTAAATATTTTGGACTAAAATACATTCTTTTTCCCTTGCATCTACATAAAAGAATTATAATATATTTTGTTGTGTTTAATCCAATTCTTAATTATCTAAAATATTGTAGTATTTAATTTTCTTTTATTTAAGTTACAACCTATGATCATTTGCTGTACTCATCTAAACTAAGGGACTCCAATATAAATTTGTGGGCTGGTCTAATAAAAGAGGAGGTGATGCAATAGAAATAGACCATCCAAGTTAAAAAAGAAGAAGCAAACTGATTCATCATGATAAAAATAACACCACGTGTGTCTTCACACAGTTTAAGGGAATTTAATACCTGAAGTATGGAGCCTGCTCATCATCTGGACAGAACATACTAGTCAGCCAGAAAGAATTCACTATTTAATTTATAACTTCCCCGTGCAAGCTTGCCAAATAGATGTGTGGGTGGAGTCAGTTGGTACAGCCATATATTATTACTAAATGTGAGTAGTTCTAATAAAGAGGAACTTATTGTCTCAAAGCTAAGGTTGATGCTTGAGTTCATTCCTCAGAATTATTAAAAAGACATGAACCATGAATGTATAATAAGAACAGAATAGCCAGCCTCAGTGGTGGTCTTCCTGTGTCCCTAGTCTTTTATTACCTGCATTCATCTTTTTATTTTTGTCTCCTCCTCTTTCCTGTGTTTACCCAGCCTCCTTCTTGACCTACACTTCCCACATCAAGAACGAAGATAAGACAAACTGACCCCTCAATGAGTGTTAAAGCCCATCCATCTGATGAAGCTGTGTGCACCATTTGAACAGTTAGTATTAACTTCCTGCTCTGCTTCCTTCATCACGCTCACCTTGGTGCATGTCTGCTTTTCACATGATTCATAATCAGTGATAGGAAGAGTACAAGAAAATAGTAACTGGGGTGAAGTACAGTTACCTGAGAAATATTTTACCCAAATACAAATCACTTTTCCAACATGTAATCAGTAAATGTATATGAGCACATGTACTGCATGTGAGCATAACACTTCGGTGGTCGCGCGAAGAAAAGTCATGTCAGTGGTCACGCAGACCACAATTGTGATCTGTACTTTCTTTGTGATATAAGGCAATTCTATGCTATTTATTCAATGAATATGATCATGCATTGTGAAAATAACTTTATTTTCTGTACATTATGCATGCATTTATATAAATACCTGAAAAATTACCGGACATTGTGATTTGTCTCACTTAATCCCTCCATAATATTTTTGAGGTACCTTACTGTTTGGTTCATTCAGCCATCGATTTATATTCTCAAAGTCATCCATTTTGTACTTATATACCAAATAATTAATATCAATTCATAAAACGGAGTAGATATATGCATATGAACTGAGATTAAACACCATTATAAGAAAACAAACAAAGTCAAAAGAAGTCACGCTAGTGGTCGCACGGATCACAGTTGTAATCCACAAGAATAGATTGTTTTATAACGCAAGAACCATCAGTCAAGGTTAGCAGACTACTGCGTTATCAGAGAGGGGATGGGGTGCGAGGAAGGTACACATGTGCTCACATGTCATACCAAAAAACAGGAGTGAAAAAACTAAACGGCTGGATCACTATTGTGATCCGCGCGACCACTAGAGTGATAAGGATCCCGAATTTTACAAACATATTATTAGATGTAATGCAATTTTGAAGAAAATAAACTATCCGTAAGCACGAATTAAAAAAAAAAATCTGCTTGGACTCATACTTTATGGAATGCAACAACTTCATAGGGAATCATCACACAAAGTGGCCTAGATTTTTTTTTTTTTTTTGCTAGTTGTTTTACGTTGCACCGACACAGACAGGTCTTATGGCGACGATGGGATAGGAAAGACCTAGGAGTTGGAAGGAAGTGGCCGTGGCCTTAATTAATGTACAGCCCAAGCATTTGCCTGGTGTGAAAATGGGAAACCACGGAAAACCATCTTCAGGGCTGCCGACAGTGGGATTCGAACCCACTATCTCCCAGATGCAAGCTCACAGCCACACGCTCCTAACTACACGGCCAACTCGCCTGGTATGGCCTCGATTAACAAATATGAAGTATAAAGGTGGTGGTGGTGCTTAACGAGTCTGTGATAATACCTGTTATGATGTTGTTGAGTGTATTTCTGGGGATACCTAACCCTTTCAACATATTCCAGGTGTATTTTGTAGTACCTCCCCTGCTACCAAATAAAAATCCTTTAACTGACCAATGCTCAAGTCGGATGTCATACTATTTACTTAAATATGAGATACACAGTTCATAAGTATATCTCTTTTCTGTGTCAACCTCAATCACCTGCTCAATGTCTCTTTACAGAGCACCAGTCTTAAAGGAATCACTGATAACATTTTATCGCATGGGGCTGGAATAATACCAATGTTTCCAAGGTAAAAGGTATTACTTCATTTTGCGTGTCTTCTTTAGCATAGAGACATTAAGTTGCCATCATCACTACGTGAGACTAAGCATGATAACTTGGAACTTTCAAAATGATCTTTTCCCATCTTTTTATTTTAGTTAACAACTTTCAGCATTCCAAATAATTTGTCATTTACTTTACAAATAAAATAATTGGTTCTTAAAATTTCCATTGCTACCGGGCGAGTTGGCCGTGCGCGTAGAGGCGCGCGGCTGTGAGCTTGCATCCGGGAGATAGTAGGTTCGAATCCCACTATCGGCAGCCCTGAAAATGGTTTTCCGTAGTTTCCCATTTTCATGCCAGGCAAATGCTGTGGCTGTACCTTAATTAAGGCCACGGCCGCTTCCTTCCAACTCCTAGGCCTTTCCTATCCCATCGTCACCATAAGACCTATCTGTGTCGGTGTGACGTAAAGCCCCTAGCAAAAAAAAAAAAATTTCCATTGCTAAGCCTAGACCTCTTTGGAGGAAAGTATGTCTTTGCATTTGCTGAAAAGACGCCCTACAGGAGCAATTGAAGAAATATATGTTTAATTTTAAGAAAATCATTGGGATAACTATGATGTCTTTGGAAGTACTGGAGAGGAAAGAAATTGAAGTTCAGGAATTCTTCAAGTTTTGACACATATGACACATCAAATTCTGATGTATCACTCCACGCTTGAACTTACGAGTAAATGCTTCGAATGATCAATGGTCAAGAAATATGTTTTTATCCCAGCTACACTTACAAAGATTTCACCTCAATGTAAACAACCCAAATATGCAGTAAGATAGTAAGGTAGCTGTTTGTCTAGAATTTCCATATGTTCCAAACTTTGCAGACAATCCATGACCAATATCCATAACGTCATAATAAGACTGATTCATTTCCCTATAGTGAATGAGTATACCCTTTATCATGCATTTACATCAGAATAAAAGAAATAAAAATGTTTTTTTACAGGAACAACTTGTTTCAGTTCTCCTGATAAATTGACAATTTGCACTTCCATTAGTTTGCAAGATGGGGGGTGATATGCAGTCGGTGGCTGCAGAGTGGTTCTCGGCCCACAAGTGGCCACAGCTGGTCCGTGGTCAAACAGCTTTGCACTCCGACCGGACAACTGAGAACCACGGCTCTACGCCTCTACATTCAGGAGACAGGAAAGGGCTAGACCTCACGGCTGGCTCCAACCGTCGGCTGTCCTGAGAATAGTTTTCCATGGTTTACCATTCTCCTGCACTAAGGTGAATGCCGGGACAGTTCCTAGTATAGGCCTGAGAGATCGTTACCATCTAAGAGGCCTGCCTCCCCCTTCAGGGAAGGAATGAAAACATTTTAGTAGTAGTAGTAGTAGTAGTAGTAGTAGTAGGCGATATGCTTCAAGTCCAGGTTCTAGGTTAACTTATGTTCAGTAAACTAATGCTGGAAGAAGGCACTAATATTCTTATATAGTGTGGTATCAGTGCTTGGATAGAATTTGCTAGCTCTTTCTCCGTAGAGTGCCAGATAATCTCACTTTTACAGAAACTTGAGAGGTGTGTAACTAATATGTCACCAATATCCAGATGCAAATTTTATATACCTAAATTTAACACACACTTCAAATTGATGGTGTATCTCCCATTACATAAGCTAAGATCAAAATAGCACCGGCAGTTGAGACATATAATGAGACTGTCTGGTGCTTAAGAAATATTTACTAGCACCTGGCCAGTGGAACAAGAGGGTGGATGCTCGTTTGATCTCCAAGAAGGTGAGCTACATGTGGGCTGTAAGCCAGATAGTATTTTTATGAATATTAATACTGGCCAACTTGGACAGAAGCAGACAGCACAGCTGCAGCAGCCCATAGACATCACTAATTGCAATATCAACTGATACAGTAAACACAGAGGGCATTGAAGTGGCACCACTACAGCCCATTAGTCTATCACTGAGGTAAAACATAAGTTGTGTTTAAAGAGGAAATTCTGTATACCAGTACCAGTATAGGTTACAAAAGAAACTAAAAGGAAGAATAAAACATTTCTGCTAGTATTTAGTTAACAGTAGTTAAATCATTATATTTTAAACATGACGGAAAAAAAATTCCATGAAAGAAAGCTGTCTCTTATACTCAGAGAGTTTCATAAATGTTCCTGCAGATTATATTGTTGGGGAAAGTATAACATAATTAACTATCTAGAAGGGGGAATAAGTATTCACATTCAGAGAAAAGATCAAATTCTTCACAGACTGGGGAATATTGAGATCAACCAAGCCCATCAAGAAATCCAAATATCTCAACAAACACACAGAGGCAAATGTAGTATATTATTTCAAATGTTATGTAAACACTGTAAAAATCAAATTAACAGCACCAAAGACCATGATTACTGCTACAACTGCCAGCAGTACCCTACTTATAACATGCCAGCTCCATACTTAATGTTTTATACATTAATGCACTAGCTAATAACATGTGTTCAAAATGAAATACCGAAAATGAGAGCAATCAATTAAGAGCTGCAGAAATTAGAGATTGATTGATAGTAATTAGTAATTAAACAGTAAGTAAGTAATATTATTTGCTTTTATGTTCCACTGGTTTTCGGAGACACCAAGGTGTCAGAATTCTGTCCTGCAGGAGTTCTTTTACATGACAGTAAATCTACTGGGGCTGACGTATTTGAGCACCTTCAAATACGACTGGAATGAGCCAGGATTGAACCTGCTAACCTGGGCTCAGAAAGCCAGCGCCGCAACCATCTAAGCTACTCAGCCCGGCAATGTTATTCACTATTAGTTTCAACAGCCTTATCCTAATATGGTACGAGTGTTTTTCTCTCTAAAATAATTTCTCTCTAAACTACTTAGATCGTACAAACTTATGATACAAAACTCCTTGCACAAAAAAAGTAGCTGCTCAGTAAAATGAAATGGCATATGGCTTTTAATGTCAGGAGTGTCCGAGGACAAGTTTGGCTCGCGAGATGCAAGTCTTTTGATTTGATGGGCATAGGCGACCTGCGTATAGTGATGAGGATGAAATTATGATGAAGACGGCACACACATCCAGCCCCCGTGCCAGCGAAATTAACCACATATGGTTAAAATTCCCGACCCTGCTGAGAATCGAACCCGGGACACCTGTGGCCAAAGGCTAGCTGTTCAGTGACCACAGGCAAGGCAAAGGTTTAAATTCCAGGAAGTGTAGTTCCTGAATTAATTCAAGCAATACAAGCAGATAACCCAATATACAATTTTAAAGATTAAAAAATGAATATTTTGGGTGTGGATAAAATACAGAATGAAAAGGAGAATCAAACACTCCTTAAGAATGTAAACATAAGAAGCAATCAATAGTTCATCAGTACAGCTACTACCAAACAAGAGTTTATGGCACACCAAAGGATGAGAAAGGAGCTACCTGACAAGAGACAACAACAGCTTCTTTGTTGCATCCTCTGTCCTGTAAGGCTCAGCTACTAGTTGAGCTCTGTACTGAGCTAGTGAGAAAATGTGATTTACTTGTTGCACTCGGTGATTGTGATTATAAAGTCCACAGTAAAAAATTATCCATCATGGTTTACTATTACTCAGTACGTTGTGGAGAGAAGAACAGCAGGAGGATCATTCTGCAGATATCATTCGCTACTGCTTGAGATCATGTGATTTTTATTTATGGGGAAATTTGAAATAGAAAGTCTATCAGAACAATTCATGTACAACTGAAGCCCTGGAAAACTAAAGAGAGTGATAAATGAAACAACAGAAAGACGAATCACAATGCATGTTACAGAATTTCCATCAAAGATGCTGGGTTTGCATAAACAAAAATGGAAATCATTTTCAGCAGCTGCCATAACATCAAGGTAAGAAAAGGAAAATCATTGCCTTCTTTTCATTTCTTTCCTTATTCTTTTTTTTTAAATTTTATGATAATGATGCAGTTTCATAATTCCTTCTTGTTGAAGAGAAAAGTGGCTCTCTCCAGTGGGAGTGGCCAGTAGGGTTCAGGGGGAATACAGCTTGTCCTTCCTGTCAGCTCACTGTAAGTGCCTCACTTGACCTTGCCAAACTCTTGTTTAGTGGTCAATGTATATAAAAAACTTCATTTACAGAATAACATTCTATCAAAATCTTTGGACACCAGTATCCAAAAGGTTTCTTTGCCTGACATTTAAATTATAAAGGGCAGTCAATTTAAATTCTCATATTGTATATATGGTATATATGGTATTGATAAAATCAATTTTATAACTTGAGCATATCAAATTATAATAACAGCAGAGTTACTATTTTTAGGGGTTGGAGAGAGGGAAGAATACACTGCATAATCTTGAAACTTTACAGCTGGATATATTATTCTATTCAAACCAGATGATCACTTACCATGTCCTGGTTTTCTTCGTTGATTGTTTCGGTATCGTTCTTCTCGTCAGTGCCACCGCCGCTGTTGGAGATCGTTGCTGGAACAGAACTTCGCTTCTCCAAGGCATCATCACTAGAAGCACTGGAAACAAACATACACTCTATCAATTTCTGTATCACAATAATCTCCCATTTCACGTCTGTCATAAAAATGGGACTTGAACTTGGTAAAAATTAAATTGATGTGCTGAAATAATCATAAATACATTCCATGCCTACCACTTCACATTCTTGTATATCAAATGTCCATTAATACAGCATTTAGGGGTAGCAGTGAGCAACCTGCTCATCTTGTACAAGAAGTCAAAGTAACTAAATCATGTGATATATCAAACACAGTTCTAAGCCAAGGAGGGGAAATGACAAAGAGAATGTGAAGAATTAATTAACTCTTCATAGCATAAAATGTGAAATTTTAAAATCTGAACTATGCACATCACTGTATATATGGAAAGTTCTATACTACTGGAAAAGTTGTGTAAATGTATGTAGATTTGCCTGACATTTAAATTATAAAGGGCAGTCCTTAAATTCCCATAAGTGAGTGATATGGTATTGGCAAAATCAATTTTATAACTTGGGCTGAAGAAGTGCCAAAATTAAATATGAGGATATAGAATAGAGGTCTAGCTCCAAGACATTTAAAAACTCTTAGGCCGCGTGCACACCGAGCGCGCTTCGCATAGTGTGTCACGTGTAGCGTGAAATGCTATGCATAGCGCAAGGCGTGCTTGCTGTTCACACCGAAAACTCTACGCCGTGCTCTCAGCTTAGATTGGCGCGAGGCGTTTTAGGGTCGTCACAAACTAATGCCGATATCCAAGTACACTAAAAACAGTTTACTGATGGATAACAGTTACCTAAAATTAAAAATTAAAAAGAAGAATCGAAAGTGGATTCATGAATTTAATGAAGAACGAATTACTTTCGTAGAATTCCATCGTTTGTACAGAGATGCAAGACTTTATTGCGATAAATTTTATGATTACTTAAGAATGACAAAAAATACCTTTGACCTTCCAAACCCTACAACTGAAATGTGGCGACAAGTAGCAGAGAAGCATTGGGAGAAATTCGATTTTCCCAATTGTCCAGGAGCACCGTGCAGCAAACACGTGGAAATTAAATTTCCGGCTAAATCACGCTCTTCATATAATAATTATAAATAGTATTTTACAATACTGTTACAATTAGCATACACAATTTATCATCGTTACAAAAGTGAATTAAATGTGTGACAAATATCATATTTACTTCCAAACCCATTCCTGGCCTGCAGAGTGATATTCTTCATGTTACCACCCTCCATTTGCAAAATTATAGATTCTGTGCACTTTATCACAAAGTGTCCGGCTGCATGGGTAAATGGTTACCGTACTGGCCTTTGGTCACAGGAGTCCCGGGTTTGATTCCCGGCAGAGTCGGAATTGTAATCATAATTAGTAAATTCCATTGGCACGGGGGCTGGGTGTATGTGTGTATTCATAATCATTTCATCCTCATCACGATGCAGGTCACCTACGGGCGTCAACTCAAAAGACCTGCACCTGGCAAGCCGAACTTCTCCTCGGACACTTATGACCTAAAATACATATGCAATTTTATCCTGTCACAATGTTAAGCCCAGTAAAGTGTGACAGTAGAAGTAATATTACTGTATGTGTTTACTGTAGGAATGCGATAAAACTGTTGTAGATACGTAAGTCCACTAATTTTGCAAAACAGTTACATTTTTATAGTTTTTGTGTCTTGGGTTCAATATTTTTTCTCTTTGAAACACTGCATGAATAATTTCTTCTTCCATAGCTTCAGAACAAGCTAGGTAACGCTAAGCAATTAACCAACACTGCGCGTTGTCTGGCGCTTCGCTTAGCTGTAAGGTAGGCGTTCAGCGCAGCAGAGCGCGGACGGTGTGAACACCTGGCTTAGGAACAAAGCACTGGTTATGCTTAGCGTGACGCTTAGCGTTGAGCAACATGCGACACACTATGCGAAGCGCGCTCGGTGTGCACGCGGCCTTAGTCTCAAATTGTCAAACTGGAGAATGATAATTGTTCATACCTGTTTCCCTTGTTTATATTCTGCACAGGATAAACTTCACGAGACAGAATATTTTGAATATCTGTGCCTTCAACATCATTTGTGAGTATAGAGAACATATTTTGATATCTCCCTTCTGAGAACTATCACAGATAAAATTTCTCTTACTTGCTTGTTCAATATATGCATCATGTTGTCAGTCATATTTTTCTTCTTTTTCTACCGCTTTTCCCACACCTGTAGGGTCGCGTGTGCGAACTACATCGCACATGTGGATTTAGCTCTGTTTTTACAGCTGGATGCTCTTCCTGACGCCAACCCTATATGGAGGGATGTAATTACTATTGCTTGTTTCTGTGTGTTGTATGAATATGAAGAGCAGGTGTTGGGACATACACAAACACCCAGTCCCCGAGCCAGAAGAAGTAATCAGAAGCGATTAAAATCCCTGACCCAGCCGGGAATCGAACTCGGGACCATCTGAACCGAAGGGCAATACGCTGACCATTCAACCAATGAGTCGAACATTGCCAGTCATATTATAAAATAAAAATAAAGTTGAGGGTTAATTCAGAAAAATATTGTGAGAAACAGCATGAAATACATTTTAGGGAGACCAGCAACTAGATGGATCCAAACTGCTATAATTGTGTGTTGTTTTGTTTAATTATTTTTCCTCAAACACTTGTGGTTGCTGACAATGACAAAGAATGCCAATCAAATTCTTTGCAATAGTGCTTCAAAGGTCGTAAGGAATAGAAGTAAATACAGAAATGATGTCTGGTACAGGAGCACACAACTTCAAGAAATAGATGAAGAGAAGAAGGGTGATGTGCCAACCATCCCATATTACAAGGATAAATACAGGTGATGATGAAAATGATGATGATGATAATGCTTGTTGTTTAAAGGGGCCTATCATCTAGGTCATCGGCCCCTAATGGTATGAAATGACAAATTAAAAGCCCAAAAACATCCACTGAACACAATTCAAAACGTGAGGACGAGGAATAAATGGATGGATATGAATTTAAAACGATCAGTGGAACCAACCCACAGCGCCTCACATGCACAGAAGCTGGCATAGAACAATAGTATTATTGACCAAGGGACTGCTTCTATAGCACAATACTGAATCGATGATACTTGTAGTCGAAAAGGGTCCAAAATCCAAGTCAGCGGCCCCTCACAATGGTCCTTATCGCTAGGAAACTAGAACCATGGTATTTGTCATGGTGCGGTACTAATCAAGAGTAGCGTAGACTCGCGGTATTCCACACGTTATGGTACTACTCACAGGTAATGAAATTTGCACATGTATTACAGACCTACACCATTTCACACATTGTGGTACCATTTAAGGCAACACAAACCTATGGTGTTCATCACATAAGGGTACTAACCACAGGGACTCCTACTATCCCATGGTGTTCCTCATATAGTGGGTACTAATCATAGGTAAGTCAGAACCATGGATTTCCTCATCCCATGGTGTCGCTCATATAGTGCTACTAATCACAGGTACTCTAAAAGCCGTCACGCTCTCGTTTGCTACTAATCACAAACCTATTTGGTACCCAATATAGTGTTACTACGAGCAAGTAAAAGTGACCCATGGTGTTGCCCGCATCGTGGTTCTAATCACAAGTATTTTCATGGTTCTAATTTGATCCCTTGGTCACCCCTTTTAGTTGCCTTTTACAACAGGCAGGGGATACCGTGGGTGAATTCTTCGTCTGCATCCCCTACCCACAGGGGGTTGTGTGTTCGGTCCGTGAAAGGTATTTTATTTCCCTCAAGTCCGCCGGCAAGCCGGTTAGGACCCCCCAATCCGCCACCTGGGACGCGCCACATGGGAGTATCACCTCTCGCCCTGCTACGCCAGCGCAGTAGGTTCGTGGGTAAAATACAGCCTAGAAGACATCGAAGTCATAGGGCTCAAGGGGAAACTATTCCCAAACTGCCAGTCACAACAATGAGACAAGATGAAACAATAATTAATTGGAGCATCCGCACACTAAATGCCCGATATCCATCCTACGATATCACCTCTATTCCACCAATTAAACACTTATCAACAGCATTCATTCTGATTTTAAATCAATTTATTTGTAGCAACTTGTAGCCATACAAGTATGAGTAAATAATATTTCCAAATGCATAATGGAATTAATGAAGATGATTGTAGATATGTAGGTAATCCTCAAACAATGTGCAGGTAGGCAAGAGGGAGGGTAAGGAAGGGGAGAAGTTGTGAATAGAGGTGAGTTAATGTTTTAAAACAAACAAACCCCATGGTGTTACAGCCCTGACGGGCCTTGGTCTACCAAGTGACAGCTACTCAGCAAGAAAGCTTGCAGATTACAAAGTGATGTAGTCAGCATGACGAATCCTCTCTGCTGTTATTCATGGCTTTCAGACCAGGTCTGCTATCCCACCGTCAAACAGCTCCTAAACTGTAATCACATAGGCTGAGTGTATTTTAAACCAGCCCTCAGATCCAGGTAAAAATTCCTGGCCTGGCCAGGAATTGAACCCAGGGCCTCTGGGTTAGAGGCAGGTATGTTACCCCTACACCATAGGATTGGTACTAAATGTTTTTAGGGGAAGGAAGTGGAAGGCTAAGGTATCCGTGAGAAATTGGCACGAGTCGCTACTGATAGAACAACAGAGGCAAGATGGGAACAGGGAAGTGTTACACAGGAGGGGGCAGGTAAGAGGAAAGGGAAAGAAAAAGATAGGAAAGGGAATCACAGAGTAGAAGATAGGAAGATGGAAGTGGAACAGGGTCATTAGAGGGAGAAAAAACAGAGGGAAGTGCATTCTACAGCCATCAGGGAAGATACATTTTTTTTTTTTTTTTTTTTACAATTTGCTCTGTCACAATGACATAGATAAATCTTATAGCAATGATGGGATGAAAAGGGCTAAGAGTGGGAAGGAAGCGACTATGGCCTTAATTAAGGTACAGCCCCTGCATTTGCCTGGTGTGAAAATAGGAAACGACTGAGCTCGATTGCTGCAGTCGCTTAAGTGCGGCCAGTATCCAGTAATCGGGAGATAGTGGGTTCGAATCCGACTGTCGGCAGCTCTGAAGATGGTTTTCCGTAGTTTCCCATTTTCACACCAGGTAAATACTGGGGCTGTACCTTAATTAAGGCCACGGCTGCTTCCTTCCCATTCCTAGGCCTTTCCCATCCCATCGTCGCCATAAGACATATCTGTGTCGGTGCAACGTAAAGCAAATAGCAACAACAACAACGAAAATAGGAGACCACAGAAAACCATATTCAAGGCTGCCAACAGTGGAGTTCAAACCCACTAACTCCTGAATGCAAGCTGATAGCTATGTGACCCAAACTGCACAACCACTTGCTTGGTCAGGGAAGATAAGGGAGTCAAACAGCGTAGGAGATCTAATGTTCTGGTTGAGGATCTGGTCATGGAGGGTTCCATTGTTAGGCATGTAACGAAAGTGTGTGGAGGAAAGGGAACCAAGGTAGAGAGAGTGTTATCTAGGAATAATGTTAAGACAGATGTTGAGAAAAGTAGAAGGGAAGGAGGAAAGGAGGGAGAAAGTGGTAATTTTCCGCATTGGTACCAAAAGCATAAAGCAAGCAGGAACAGATACTAACATCATTGGGGATGTATGGGATCTAGTTGTTACAGCACAGGAGAAGTTTAAGGTAGCCGAGATTATTATCAGTGGGATACTATGAGATACCTTCATTTGAACTGTAATGATACATATAAGTTACGAAGGTTTGTTTAAAAGAGTAATAGGGAGGTACATTAAGGGAAATGGAGTGGGCTAGGGAGCAGTGATGAGAGTACAGAGAGCCAAAAATCAAATAAGGATGACATAAATTTATTGGCATACTACAGAAGTACTGTAAGGAAAGGAATATAATTAAGTAAATTTAATAGATATATTTATGTCTACCCCATAGTGTCTGGCTGCATGGCTAAATAGTCAGCATGCAGGCCTTTGGTCCAAGAGATCCCAGGTTTGATTCCTGGTCAGGTTGGGGATTTTAACTTTCATTGGTTAATTTATATGACCTTTGGTATGGCCCCATTCTCACAGATGTGCAGGTCACTTACATGGCATCAACTCGAAAGACTTTCACCAGGCCTCCCAGGCCACATGCCATTATTATTACCCCTTAGTCGCATTTCCAGATATGGGGTCATGGATGAGGTGAGATGAAATTATGTGGCATGTTTTACGGTTGGATGCCCTTCCTGACACCATCCTCAGATGAGAAGCTAGTGAAATGAATTATGGTAAATGAAATTGGGTAAGGAGGTGGAAGGAATCGGCTGTCATCTATGAGTATGGATCTGCCTGGAACTGAAAATGGGAAACCACAGAAAACCATTATCAGAACAGCCAACGGTGTAGCTCAAATCCACTCTCGTCTCCTGAATGCAAAGCTTGGCTCCATAGCCATAGCGCCTTAACATGCACAGTCACTCCTCTCTGTTAATTTAATATATATTATCAGATATCGTAAAAGGAGTGATATTATAGATGCGTAAACTTTTTCCCAGAACTGAAGTATTTATTGCAGAGACAGGCTAGATAGGAGAGGAGGTATCCATGCTTGTGAAAGAGGAATTGTAAGCTACAAAAAGGTTACGATGAGAAACAGGAAATTCTAGGTGTAAGGCTCATCTCTAAAGACAATAGGAAACTTGAAGTTTTTTGGAGTGTACAGACCCAGAAGGGTTGACGCTGATGCTAAATTATTTGATAAGTTAATCAGATATATGGGAAATGACACAGAAAGAATGTGAATGTAGTGGGTAATCACAGTTTACTAAATGTTAACTGGGAAGGTAAAGCAAACGACAGAAAGCATGACCAACAAATGGTAAATCAGTTAATCTGGGAGCAGCTGAATCAGAAACCGATGGAACCAACTAGAGGGGAGAATATTCTACAAGTGATGTCCAGCTCCATGGCTAAATGGTTAGCGTGCTGGCCTTTGGTCACAGGGGTCCCGGGTTTGATTCCCGGCAGGGTTGAGAATTTTAACCATCATTGGTTAATTTCTCTGGCACGGGGGCTGGGTTATGTGTTGTATTCATCATCATTTCATCCTCATCACGACACGCAGGTCGCCTACGGGTATCAAAACGAAAGACCTGCACCTGGTGAGCCGAACATGTCCTCAGACACTCGTGGCACTAAAAGCCATACGCCATTTCATTTCATTTCATTTCATTTCTACATGTGATGGTGATAAAATAAATGAGCTCTATGGAGGAACAGTAGTGATACACACTATGTGTGATCACTTAACTATTTCTCATAGATGAAAATAAGTACAATAGAAAGATAGGTTGTAAAAGTAGGACTATTAGGCAATACTGTGTATGTTTGATACAACAGGCATGCAGAATTCTAAAAAAGTAATTGTGATAGTCCAATAAAAGCGTAAACAGCCTGTGGGATGAGTATAACCCTGACAGTAACACATCTATAAATGTCACTTTAGTTACACCACACATTTTGAAGATGTGTCACTCAAAGCCTATTATTGATTTTCCATTTCAGTGGGCATTATTTGCAATTTTTATCAAATTTGATCATTTTAATTTATAAGGAAACTGAATGATACAACAGAAAGTTGTAGGATGGTACTGTCAGGGTTAAAGTAATTATTGAGGAGTGTGAAAACAGAAATGTAATGTTAAAGGTAGTAAGGAATGGTAAAATACCCAATATATTAAAATAGGAAAATAAAGATATTAAGTAGGAGGTGCAGTATCAAAAGATAAAAATAACAATGTTTGTTGAAGTAAGGAGAAACTGAAGGAACTTACCAGAAAATTGAATTTAATGAAGAAATCAGCTAAGCATAATGCACAGTAACATAAATTTTATCCCACCCCCCTATCCCCCAAAAAAAAGATATATGCATGCACAGATAGGTCTTGTGGCAACGATAGGAAAGGACGAGGAGTATGAAGGAAATGACCATGGCATCAATTAAGGTACTACAGGCCAGTCAACTACACATATGTTACATGTAATCTCTGGGTAAGAATTCTTTATGGCACATATTGGTAAAATTACTAACTGGTTTGATAGAATGCAATTTGGGTTCAGGAAATGTTATCCCAGTGAGGCTCAACTTGTAGGATGCCAGCATGATATAGCAGATATTTTAGATTCAATAGGTAAAATGGGACTGGATCGCTATTGACCTATCCAAGGCTTTAGATAGGGCAGATCATGGAAAATTATATAAGACAAAAGAGTCACTAAATATAAGGAAACAGATCTCAGAGAATTAGAACTGGTGAAGGATTAAGAGGGGAGGTTCTGCCAGGCAGTATTATTGGACCTTTATTTTTCTAACATATACAGTATATATTATGCCTTTGCTGGCAAGACCTAGTGTTTACAGTGCACTATGTCTTCTGGTGTAGGCTAGAACAAATTTATTACTTTCATTGACCTGTCTCAGTCACATCCTTGGCTTTGACAATATGAAAGTGACCAAGGTATGAGTGATGCAAGTAATGCCATTCCTTATGCAGCCAGTCCCTCTTATGAATGATGTAAATATGTTGTGCATAGGGTCGGTTGTGGGCTCGGCAGACTGAGATGTAATAGCAACTTCCAGCTCAGTGAAGAAAACAACAGGAAACTACCTCACACCTCATTTCCTTAGTAAGCTTCTTCAGTGATGCATGGGCCACCTAACGGCTGATGGCTGAGCTGTCGAGGTCCAGATCAGCCTCTGGGCTGAGCACTTAATATATATACAGTATATAAATGATATTAGTATAGAACAGGATTCACAGTTAAGGCTTTTTGTGGATGATGTTGCACTGTATGGAGTATAAGATACAGGATTGCGAGAGACTGCAAAAAGACCTTGACAATGTTATGAGATAGACAGCAGGCAACAGTTTGATGGTAAAAGGAGTAAAATTTCATCTTGTAAGTTTCACCAAGAAGAAAAGTCCTTTCTGTTTTAATTACTGTGTTGATGGAGTGGAAGTACCCCATGGGGATCACTGTAAGAACCTCATATTACCAGGATGGTAAATGGTAAATAAATGTTACAGATCTTTTCATATGGTTATGAGGGTATTTAGGGGTTGTACTTAAGGATATTTGCCTTTGCTGGCAGGACCTAGTGTTTACAGTGCACTATGTCTTCTGGTATGGGCTAGAGTAATTTTGTTACTTTCATTGATCTGCCTCTGTCTTATACTTGGCTTTGACAATATGAGAGTGACTGAGGTATGAGCGATGCTAGCAATGCCATTCCTTCTTCAGCCAGTCCCTGCTATGAATGGTGTGAAAATGTTGCTCATAGGGTCGGTTGGTGCATGCATTTCAGTGGGCTTGGCAGACTGATATGTAATAGCTACTTCTGGCTCAGTGAGGAAAGCAACAGGAAACTACCTCGCTCCTCATTTCCCTAGTACGCCTCTTCAGTGATGCCTAGGCCATCTATGACAGCTGATGGCGGAGCTGTTGAGGATCCAACCAGCCTTAGGGCTGACTACTGAATATACATACTTAAGGATATAAGGAGAGACTGTATAAGTCACAAGTAACACCCCAATTAGAGTATGGTTCCAGTGTATGGTGACTCATCACCAGAATTACTTGATATGAAAAAGTGGAAAAGTTCCAAAGGAAAGCAGCACAATTTGTTCTGGGTGATCTCCGACAAAGAACAGTGTTACAAAAATGTTGCAAACTTTGGACTGAGAAGACTTGGGAGTAAGGAGACAAGCTGTTCAACTATGCAGTATGTTCCAAGCTATCAGCAGGGAGGTGGCATGAAATGACATTTGTAGATGAATAAATTTGAATGGGGTTTTTATAAGTTATAATTCAAGAGGACAAAGTGGGGAAAATGTTTATAGGAAGAGGAATTACAGATTGGAATAATTTATCAAGGAAGATGTCAATAAATTTCCAACTTTCTGAAATCATTTAAGATAAAAACAAGGTAAATAAATGATAGGGAATCTGCCATCTGGTCAACAGTTCTAAATGCTGATGTGTGGTGATTGACTGACAAATGTGTTGAATGAAGTTTGAATAGGAACTGACTTTGGTGATTTAGTTGAAAGAAAGCAAACTTGTAGTTTTAAGTGACTGTTGATATTATGACAGCCCTACAGTATAGGTCAGTTACCCTATCTCTTACCCAGAAGCCCAAGGTTTGACTCCTGCCCAGGAAATTTACCTGCCTGAATGAGAACAACTGTGAAGCTATCTGACTGTGAGATAGTAGCTTTGGTCGAGGAAGCCAAGAAGATTTGTTGTGATGACCACGTGTCACCTTGTAATCTGCAAGCTCTCAAGCTGAGCAGGCCAAGATCCATGAATGCTGAAGCACAGGGAGGCAGAGTGGGAGTTATTGATACTATAATCATAACCATGGGACCTCCAGTTTTACATGAAATCCAAAGCATAGGAACAATATTGGACAAGAAACCTAGGGGGACAATGATTAAATTTAATATTAAATAATTTTAAGGTAACAGGTGACAAAGCAGAAGAGACCATGGTGACAGCAGCAAATGGAGGATTATTGGGTTTCTTAGTTTGTACAGACATCAACAGACTTAAAATGTCTGTCTGTCTGTCTGTCTGTCTGTCTGTCTGTCTGTCTGTCTGTCTGTCTGTCTGTCTGTCTGTCTGTCTGTCTGTCTGTCTGTCTGTCTGTCTGTCTGTCTGTCTGTCTGTCTGTCTGTCTGTCTGTCTGTCTGTCTGTCTGTCTGTCTACTAGTTCAAGAAGTAAATATGTAACTTCACTATTGCTGTAAGTATTTCCATGAAAAAAATGTATATAATTTTTTAAAATGGAAAATGTCAGATCATTTTGGAAATTAAGCTATAATGCAGAGTAAATAATGTTCTTTCAATGCACAATCAAGTTTGAAATAAGACAAAGATTACTCCTGCCCTTAGTAAATCTCAGCATGCAAGATATTACTGAACTATTTAATACATTTTGTTACATTTAATAAAATGATATCCCTTTCATTTCAAAAGAATATACTCTAACGAATCAATGATCCATTTTAGGTCTATATTTTAGGTACATGTGGTCATACTTTTTGTACTTTGTTAATCCCTGTATACGAACCACAACCCCCCACCACCAGTTGAGAGTCCCATGGCAGTAGATTGGAGTAGATTATCAGAGTAGGCCTAAGAATGACAGGTAAAAAAGCATGTTTGTTTACAATGTTATGTAACAGCAGCAAAGTCGGAGTGATGTTGGTTGATGATTTTTCTTCCTATACAACTGTCCCATTCTGGCACACTGTTAACTAGCACTTCTTCCATGCACATTTCACATCCCAGTCAAGCTGATGTGTACTACAATAAAAATGTAACTGAGCCTAGGAAGTGTTTATCAGAGAGATAACAGCTTGCCACATGGTACAGTGAAGCAGTGATACCAGGTATGGGTCTGACAAGCAGACACACCACACCACACCACAGAGACACTGAGAACAAGAAAAACAGAGAGAAAGTGAGAGTAGTTTCTTTCTAGTGTCTCTTATTTTGGATTTCAATCTTCTCAACAACAGCAACTGTTCCAAGTAGGTACCACACATTCTAAGTCATTTTTCTGTACACGTTAATCAATTAATATTTCTGTTTCTGGAAAAAACTTCATTATCAAATAAAGTGTATAGATCAACTTGACAGAAGAAGTAATCTGTATCTAGTAAATGCTTAGGTATGAACATCTAACAAGAGAGAGATATACATATTACAGAAACAAATGGAGAACAATGATTTACCAAGTAAGATTGCATATACAGTAGCACAAATACAAATAGTCTGCAGAAGAAAACTGAACCAAAAATTTGTATCTCTATTTATATTATTATACTTCTCTTTTATGGGAGTATTACTATTCCCTTTTTATCAGGCAAGAAACTGATCTCCATCTGTATTAAGTGGCCATTTTAATAGCAAGTGTTTATATTTCTTAGTCAGGTAGGAAATACAAAATCAAGGCCATGGCCGCTTCTTTCCCATTCCTAGCCCTTTCCTACCCCATTGTCGCTGTAAGACCTATCTGTGTCGGCGCGACGTAAAGCAAATTGTAAAAATATATATACATATACAAAATTGGAACAGGTGGATCATTTCAAGTACTTAGGATGTGTATTCTCCCAGGATGGTAGTATAGTAAGTGAAACTGAATCAATGTGCAGCAAAGCTACTGCAGAAAACTCGCAATTGCAATCAACAGTATTCTGTCAGAAAGACATGAGTTCTCAGAGAAAACTTTCTTTAAATCTGATATAACTCCTTAGGCTTTCACGGCTGGCCTTTAATTCTATGTACAAGTCTCCCAGCATTTTACTGAAGACAACGTTCGGTATTCCCAAGGATCCGCTCTGTCCAAAGGTCAGCAGGGGACCAAGGCTGAGCTCGCTAGCTCCCTGTATTTTCACCCTGATCACTGTTTGTTCCCTGCACAGTTCACATCATAGAATGGGGTAAACACAGTTTGTTTATTTCTGTGTTCCTCAGTAGGTCTACTGGAATCCAGGCTTTGTTACGATATTCCAGTTCTTGTTTCCGATTGGAGATGTTGGTGTGTTTGTATATTTCTATTGTTTGCCATTGCAGACACGTGTGGCACGTGTGGTGTGGTAGACAGTATGTCTAAGTCCAGGGTGCGAAATCACAGGGGGGAGGGATTTCCCCCCACCAACAATTTTATCTCAAAGGTTCCCACCCCCCCACTAAAATTGTCCGGGGGCAATTCTCTCATTATGAAATAATGAGGAAAATGTAGAACACGTACAATTTATTACTGAAATTCATGATTTTTACTGTACATATTTTCATAAAAACATCAGCAATAATTCAAATGGCTGCCAGACCTTGAGCAATAAAACACAGCAGTGGTGATCCGGATCTGCAGCCTATTATTCATGTTTCACTCTGACAAGTCCATCTGAAACACGGGCAAAAATATAAATTACTTGAAGCCCTCCTTTGTCATTGCTCTAAGTAGCTCGAGCTTACACCTCTCCTGTATTTCTTCGGGATGGTGTGTTTCCGATAGGTAGCCAATAGGACAATGTTCACTTAAGCAGTGTTCAGTCAAAACTTAGCCCTGATAGACGAAGGTTCCACTAATAAAGGAATAAATCAGGACAAATCGCGCCTTGCCTGGCCTTTGTTAAGAAAGTGAAAGTCTCTCATAAACTTCTCAGCTGATTAGAATAACGTTCTAATGCTTATCATTCTTGTTATAACAACAAAATTCAAACAAAAAGATCTTAAATTTACATTTTCTGGGGGAGGGGGTAGTTAAATTACAGGGGAAATTTATACCCCCGCCCTGCAAAATACTGCCTGAAATAACACTAGTAGTTAGATTCCTATGTTCCTCCTCCCCCCCCACGATTTCTTTCTGATTTCGCACCCTGTCTAAGTCCCCATACAACCTCTCTGCTTGTCCTAGGTGGCTGTGTTGATTGTATTCCTTGAGTCTTGTAGCTATGCTCCTCTTCATTCTACCTATGAACATCTGACTACAGCTACATGGTATTCTGTAGACTCCTGCAGCTGTGTGTGTGAGCTGCTTGTCCTTCATGGATGAGGGTACTAGGTCCTGAATTTTGGTTGTTGAACTGTAAATGGTCTTCATGTCATGTGCTCTCAGTATCTTCCCAATCTGGTCTGTCACTTTTTTGACATATGGCAGAAAGGCAGTAGCCAGCAGACTTCTCTCTTTCTCCTCCCTCATGTTCTGGCACTCTATCCATGTGTTCTTACTTGGTATATAATTACTCTCCATTTGTTTCCATAATATCTTTACACTGATCTGATTTTAGACCGACTTTGCTGTATGGAAATGAAAGCTGGGTAGACTCAGTATATCTCATTTATTAATTAGAAGTAACACACATGAAAGCAGCAAGAATGATTGCAGGCCGAGGACAATGACAGGAAGGTACTCTAAATGAGGAGATAAATGTTAAATTAGAAAAAATGTATAAAATGGTTTCAGTGGTAACGTCATGTGAGGCAAATGGATGAGGATGGATTACCTAGGAGAATAAAGGACTCAGCAATGGAGGATGAGGTAGAGGAAGGCCATGGTATTGATGATTAGACTCAATTTTTAGCCCACATCAAGAGGTATTCCTTGAGTGAATGATCAGATTAATGGCCTTCCAGTAACAAAGGGCCTTGGCCAGGATAGGGATTTTAACTGCATCTGGTTAATTACTCTACCACAGGGGCTATGTGTGTGTGTTTGTCTTAATGCACATCTTCATTCACATACAACACATCACACTACAAACCACCACAGAAACATACAATGGCGGGTACATCCCTCTACATAGGGTTATGCCAGATGGCAAACTGATCATTTTTCAACGGGGTAGCTATGTCTGGAAATATACTGCTTGGGCAATCTGGGTGTCAAAATCTGACAGTGTTATGAATAGCGTGATGGGAGTGTGTGCCACATTTTGTCAAGAAATCCCCACCAACCCAACCAGAGCATCACATTCTTCATTAAATTATAAAAGAGGTTCAAATTATCAACCTACAATTTGATTAAAGAGCCTACAGTAGCTGTGCAGAGACTGATACATAGGATCAAGGACCGTTTTGTTTTAGATACTGTCAAAGATATGGGGAATGAAGCTCCTGCGTGAACCAATGCAGCATTATCACGTAAGTCTGTACAGTTGGAGGTTGAAAATACAAGCTCCTTTCATACTGTTCTTGTTGGGTTGGTGGAGGTTTCTTGACCAAATAGGGAATGCATGCCCATCCAAAGTGTTGTCAAACTTTTGACATCCCATAGCACCCAAACCATGCATTTCCACTACAATTTATGAATCTCATGTTTTTCATTTTTCATTTACTTTAGGTTATAAGATAAACGATAAAGATGTTGATTCACATAGGGAACCTGAAATATTTGTTCCGAATGTGTAAATTTATAATACCAATATAGTTGGGTCGTTATTGTACATTATAAATTTACCAGCTAACTCATTCCTGGTGAAACGCTGGCAACCAGGAATGAGTTAGCTGGTAAATTTATAATGTCCAATAACGGACCAACTATCCCAACCAAAGGCTAAACTCTGTGCCGGTCCCAAGCCCGGGAAAATGGTAAGGGTGAATGGCTGGTTACTGAGTCCCAGTGGAGTTGCCTGTGCCAAGCAGGTGCCTCTGGAAAATACTGGGAAATGCTCTAATTGGTAGGTTTACCTGCCTACGCAACCAGAAAATCATACCCCGTATGGAGATGGGTGAAGGCGAATGCCCGGCGCCTTAAAATGGGGCCTTCTTGGCTAAGGTATGGTAACCCTAACAGAAGGTTCCCTGGTCCTCGAGGTTGGGGGTTGGGTGTAGGGTTAACAGCCCCACCCCGTAAAAAAGAAATTGTTATGAATCCTCTCAACAAACAAAAGCTGGACGGATTGAATATAGACAACCCTGCAAGGATAAATGGCTACGATTTGAAACATGGAATGTCCCTGAAACTTGGGCTTTTGGGACAACTGACAAGAGCAGATTGGCCATATTTGAGAGGAAGATCTTACGGAAGATTTATGGAGCAGTCAATGATCACGGATGCTGGCATGCAAGGTACAACCATGAACTATACCTACTGTTCAAGGAACGTGATACTGTAAGCGAAATCAAAGCAAGAAGAGTGGGATGGCTTGGGCATGTGCATAGAAAGGACGAAAATGATCCTTGTAGGAAGGTGAAATTTACAGAACCTTATGGCACCAGAAGAGTGGACCCCCACTGAGATGGCTGGATGAAGTGGAGAAGGATCTAAGGGGAGCTGGAGTCAGAGGATGGAGGACAAAAGCAGAGGATCGGGGCACCTGGACGCATGTTGTTGAGGCGGTCAAGGCTGGAACCCGGCTGTAGAACCAAATAAGAAGATGAAAGAACTCATTCGGAACAAATATTTCAAGTTCCCTATGGAAATCAACATCATCTGATGGCCAGGCAGGCATTCATTTTTGAAAACGAGACAAAGTCTCTCATAGTGCATTGGCACTGCCGGTGGCTCCAAGTAGTCTATGCAGTGGCCTCTATGGTATGCACTAGCCATGCGTTTTGGTAGGTGTGCTATTTACCAACTGATGAGCCCAACTTAGCAAACTGGGGCGAAACGCTGGCAACCAGGAATGAGTTAGCTGGTAAATTTATAATGTCCAATAATGGACCAACTATATTGGTATTTAGGCTGTGTGTCATACCAATATTCTTTCAAAGGAAAACAACTGAGGTATTGAATTAGGTGGAACCTTACTTGTTTTCCTTTCAAGGAATATTTGTGTGACGCATTTCCAGACACAGGTTCCCTCTTGCCATCCTGCACAACATATTAAGCATTGTCAGTGTTATTTTGAATCACTCTGTATACAATAAAAAGGAGAGAAAAATAATTCCTAAAACTTGTGGTAGAAGACAATGAGCACAGAACAAACACAGAAGGGACAAGAAACTCAAATGTGTTCAAAGAAATGGAGATGGTAGAAACAATGAATACAAATAGTCGAACATAGGAAGCTACAAAAGATGAACTCACTGGGTTCCTTTTCTTCATCTGCTTTGTTTTTGTCCTATGTTTTGTGTCTTCCACTGCCAGCTTTAATCTCTTTTCTCTTTTCACTTCTCCTTTCTGTTGGTCACATCTGGCTTTCTCCTTATCCTATACTTATCACATCTAGAAAGAAGGTTCTTTCATTTGCATTCCCAGCTGGGAGTTGCGAATACTCTCTACTTTCCAGTTCAATTTTAAATGAATTTGTAACAGCTGGGCATCATCATCATTAATTTATCATTGAGGTGGCCACGGCTTGAATTCCAATCAATGCACATAGGATTTTTGAAATTAAAAAAGTCATGTTCCCATGGTTTGGACTCCCCGTAAAACTGGAGATCTCATGGCTATGATCACAATATGAACAGCTGAGTAAAACTTGCTCACTCTTTCTTTTTCCTTAAATTTGAATGAAATGGGTGGTAGCAGCAGCAGCAGCAGCAGCAGCAGTGGTAGTAGTGGTGGTGGTGGTGGTGGTGGTGGTAGTAGTAGTAGTAGTAGTAGTAGTAGTAGTAGTAGTAGTAGTAGTAGTAGTAGTAGTAGTAGTAGTAGTAACACATGGAAATTCATAAAAATATATTTCCAATAAATTTCACTAAACTTGTATGTGCGTTACCTAAAGTAAATATTATTAATATAGAAGTTAATAGTTGTTAATAAGTTTAAAGGTAGATTGATACTTTCGTAGCATACTTCACTGAGGAACGTGACAAATATACTTATAAAAATTCTACTAAAGTTAGGTACCATAATGGTTTGAACCATTCAACAAAACTTTCTCAAAGATACCACAATGGTTTGAACCATTCAGCAATACTTTCTCAACCAGATTCCTACTTCTCAATGAGTCCAAATATTTCATTATCTTACCTTTCAGTAGGTATGTCACTTGAAGTTAGACTGTTGGCTTCATCACTACCAACACTATTGAGGCTCGTACAGTTCGCCTCTCTTTGTCTCCGTTCCTCCCACTGTGCTCTTACTTCATCTTGCACTCGTCGTTTTAGTTCTTGTACTCTCTTACGTTCTTCTTCAATTACTTGACTCCCTGAAAGCAAAATCATAGAAGAATACTTTTACAGAGTTTGAACGTAATAAGACCAAGTCTACATTCAGTGCCAACATAAAATTTTCAGCCCTAAAATTAATTTACTTTTCTGGCTGGTAAAAAACAATATTGTTCTTATTATGCAGGTGTATGGGTGTGCACATACATGTTTATACTTTTCTAAATATTTGAGTGTGATTTGGTGGAATCTGATTACTTTTTTTTAGGAATGAAACAAGTCATTCTATTAAACTACTGTAAGTTGTTTCTTTTTAAGAGTAATACTGTTACCATATGTTTCCTTTTTCAGGTAGTTTATAAATGTATTACTCAAAAATTAGTTTCAGCAGACTGAAGAACCTAAAAGCTATAAATTAACTGAGTCGAAACTGAAAAGAGATGGTTTTAGATATCGCAAAGTATAAATCTGCAATTGCTGCCAAGAGTGTTCAAAAGAAGACTGTGTTACTATCAACAGCTGTTGCTACATCTAGAAGACAGACATGGTTTTCTTTATATTTGTGCAAAGCCTTTCTTGATTCCAGAATTCCTTTCTCGAAGCTGGAAAATCAGTCGCTGAATAGCTTATTGCAAAAATATACTGGGGAACGTGTAACAAGTGAATTAACAATGCGCAACAATGAAGTGTGTGTATGCTGTGACCCTGTGAAGTTAAGTGGAAAGAAAATATGTATCTCAATAGACAGAACTACAGATGCAGTCCCAACAGGAACAATGAAACATGTGGAAGATCAAATTCAGAAAATATTTCTGCTAACATCTGAGCACTTGGAGAAAGTTAACATTTCAACAATTGCTCAGTTATTTATAAGTGCTATAAACTATCTCTGATCTGAGGATACATAGTTCCAGCAGAAGTCTGTTTAATTATGTACTAACTTATTCTGAATTGTGTGTAACTTTTTTTTTTTTTTTTTTTTTTTTTGCTAGGGGCTTTACGTCGCACCGACACAGATAGGTCTTATGGCGACGATGGGATAGGAAAGGCCTAGGAGTTGGAAGGAAGCGGCCGTGGCCTTAATTAAGGTACAGCCCCAGCATTTGCCTGGTGTGAAAATGGGAAACCACGGAAAACCATTTTCAGGGCTGCCGATAGTGGGATTCGAACCTACTATCTCCCGGATGCAAGCTCACAGCCGCGCGCCTCTACACGCACGGCCAACTCGCCCGGTTTGTGTGTAACTGACTTTTATACATAAGTGATTGAACTGTGCATATTTATTTCAAGTTATAACAATAAATTGGCTGCTATGCTGGCTTGATCTTATTGTTGCCACACGCAAGTGGCTGGCAGCAGCTTCTTTGAGTCCCCTGCTACCAGAGACCAATGGTTGTCGTACGTTCAGTATTGTACTGTAGCAATGATTTTGATTATTTAACAGTTCCCACATCATGAACAGACAACTGTCGACAACTTCTTCCCTCTGGTGACCACACGTGCAAGCTCTTAGCCATTGTGTGCTGTCAGACATTCGACTGTGGTGCAGAGCTTGATGCTAGTCTGTAACTGTGTTCGCTTAAGTTTCTTCTCAGCAGCCATGGGTGATAGAAAGAGAATAAGTAACTTCTTAGGTTTATCAGGTAAGTGGAAGAGAACCCACATAAATTGAAAGCAGAGATAGCAACAAAGATGAATATAAAGTATACTACCCGACACATCCTCACTGGAAAGAAGGAGTCAGTTTTGCATGAAATTCTTAAGTTTGGGTCAAAATCCTCATAATCCAGCCATGAACAAGAGGGAAATTTTACAGACGTGGAAAAGGCGTCTTACAAGTGGTTTCAACAAAACCATGCTGTCAGCCTACCTGTTAGCAAGGACATGTTAAAATTGAAAGCCATACAATTTTTCAAGATGATAAGGTGACTTTAAGTATCCACAAGAAGGCTGCAGGGATTAAGAATCACCATGGTGTAACAGGAAGGATGATTTGTGGAGAGTCAAAAGCCACAGATGAGACATCAATGCACCAATGGATGAAAGAGATTCTGCCACAATTTATTCAAGATTACACACCTGATAATAAGTACAACCAGGCGCGGTTCTGCCTTTAGGTCACATGGTCACGTGCCCCTCCACCGATTAAAACTATTATAAAAATCAGAACAACATTATTCACGATTACTGTCACGACCACCTTCAGTGAGTTCAAGAGGCTATGATTCACCATGGTTGTTCTTGTTCTAGCAACCCTGGACTAAACTAGGCAACATAGTAAAGGTCTAATCCCGGATGGGACCGACTCGTTCGTATACCTGAACATCATCCCCTCATTCAGCGAGCTGTGAGGGGTGAAGGGGGTAATGGCAAATTCCATTGACCCGGTCACAGTATTTCTACGACGTGACACTTCAGCGTTAGTTCGTATTTTGAACTTACTTCTCCAACAGCCTACTAGATAGCATCCAGCTACACTTTCTTGTCGGCATATGTATTATTAACGCGCGCAAAGGTAGTGTTTGTAGCAAACCTGTGCTTACCTTGTACGTCTGTTAGATTAACCGTGTCCATCGGTGTCGATGTTCATTGTAAGTCTGAAAAGTGTGTGAAGATTAGTGTGATGTATCTGAGTGTATTCCTGTGCGAGCATAAGTGTTTTAAAATGAATCAAGTGAGCTACTTACAAACAAAATCTCTTAATTACGAAAACAGATTATTAGCTAAAGAAATGGGCCGACCAAGACCAGAGCTTAGCATAAATCGTTCAAAGATAAAAATAGAACCTACAATCGCAGTTTCGTATACAAGAAATAAGAAGGTAGATGATAGATATTTATTTCAATAATTAATTCCAACGAGCCAAAGGCTCATACAGAGGAATTGTACAATGAATAATATATTCAATGGCGGATTAATTTAAGATTAATTTAATTGATTTAATTGATTCCTAGTGTTCCTAATATGTTGAATGTGCCCCACCCATTTCTATCATCACGAGCCGCCACTGAGTACAACAGTGATGAGATCACTCTCTTTTACAATTTGCTACCAAGTAGAACACTTGCTGAGAGAGGAGATTCATGTCATGAAGGGAAGAAGAATAAAGTTTAGATAACTGATCCATTGACCACAAATTCTGATGGATTGTACAAGCTCCAACTCCTTTTTAAAGGAAAGTTTCAGAATTCACGCTGCTTCAAAACGTCAAGACAAAGCCGATGGATTATGAAACAAATTTTCAAAAAATGGATGACTATGTTTTTGATGGAAAACTGGCTTAAAGAACTAGATGAAAGAACAAAGAAAAGGAAAAGAAAGATTCTTATTTTTAGGATATTTGTGCTGCTCATCCATCTCAAGTTTCTCTACAGAATCTTCAAGTTGAGTTCTTTCCAACCAACTGTATCAGTGTGCTACAGGCCCTTGATCTGGGCATCACTGCTAATTTCAGTGTCCATTACAACAAAATGTTGGTACAACATACCACTGCTGAGAATGATGCAGTGAAAGAAAAACCCACAATGAACATTCTTGATGTGCGTAAGGCCTTTATTTTGTTTATCTTTCAAAATCATAAATCTACTGTGTACTGCACTGTAACATCAGTATGCTGTCTATTTTATTTGTTTATTTTATCTTTATAGGCAATGAACTTCATTCCAACTGCATGGAAAGAAGTATCTTCATGAAACATCATAAATTGCTGATATAGATGTTGGTTCCCATAGGGAATTTGAAATATTTGACCTGAATGAGTAAATTTATAATACCAATATAAATGGTCTGCACTAGCCATGCGTCTTGGTGGGTGTGCTATTTACCAACTGATGAGCCCAATTTAGCACACTGGGGCGAAATGCTGGCAACCAGAAATGAGTTAGCTAGAAAATTTATAATGTCCAATAACGGACCATTTATATTGGTAACATACATTGCTTTTGCAAAGCAGGGGTTGTAAAGGAGAAGAGAGCTCCAAGGATTAAAACTGACTCAACACTCATTGATGAAGATGTAAACTTCAATTCTTATGTCCGTTTTGATGACAACCTTGCTGTCTGTGGAGAATAAGGTGATGAGGAAATAGTCAGTGGAGCATGCATGCCTGGAAATGAGTACAATGACGAGGACCAAGGAAAGAAAGAAGAAAATCCTCCATTATCTATTCTGAATTAAAATATCTTCATCAACAATTTATTTCCCTTCTACTGGAGACACTTCAGCTTTAGTGTAGCTGCTTTTTTATTTTTGCTTGTTGGCTACAACACCAAGTTTTTACTCTTGCATGAACTATTTAGCCGGCCCCCATGGTGTAGGGGTAGCGTGCCTGCCTCTCGCCCGGAGGCCCCGGGTTCGATTCTTGGCCAGTCATGGATTTTTCTCTCGTCCTGAGGGCTGGTTCGAGGTCCACTCAGCCTACGTGATTAGAATTGAGGAGCTATCTACAGTGAGATGGCAGCCCCGGTCTCGAAAACCCAGAATAACGGCCGAGAGGATGCGCCGTGCTTTCGGGCTGGGCAGGCCAGAGTCCTTTCAAGGGCGTTAAGAGCCGTGGGGTTTGGTTTATGGTTTCATGAACTAGTTAACAGCATTTGTTGCTTTATTTGAAACATGCATTGTTGTTGACTAGAATTCCACACACAATTAAGTGTGCTATCGCTATTCTGAGGCCACTTAACTTCATTACTGCATTGGGCAAACAATGACTGCACTCTTCTGTTGTCAGAATATTGAATGTGATTTATAACATCAGAAGAATGGATGATTATAGCAGAGAAGAAGTTCGAAAATTACTGCACAAAGTCAATATCTTGAATGAATGAATAGAACAAAGAAGAAGAAGAAGAAGAAGAAGAAGAAGAAAATGATGATGACGATGATGATGACGACGACGACGACGACAATGATAAAGCAGAAAACAATGAACATGATTCTGGAAGTGAAGAATCGGCAGATCAACATTTGGCTGCGTTCAAAGAGTCTGTTTGCCAACTCCAGGTCAAGATCTTTTGCAACCTGCTACCTCTACACAGATGCTGTATTTGCTGGGGAAGGGCAATACAATAAAGTGGTTTATGCTTTTCCCACATTAAATTTTTATTTTTATTTTTTATTTTTGCTAGTTGTTTTACGTCGCACAGACACAGATAGGTCTTACGGCGACAATGGGACAGGAAAGGGCTAGGAGTGGGAAGGAAGCAGCCGTGGCCTTAATTAAGGTACAGCCCCAGCATTTGCCTGGTGTGAAAATGGGAAACCACGGAAAACCATTTTCAGGGCTGCCGACAGTGGGGTTCGAACCTACTATCTCCCGAATACTGGATACTGGCCGCACTTAAGCGACTGCAGCTATCGAGCTCAGTCATTAAAATATTAGAGCAAGGTGACAAAATATTGTGATCCACTCACCAGGGGCTAAAGGGCTCACAAACAAAACTAGAACGCCTATAGTGTCATGGGGTATATTTTCCCCTAAACAGCATGTTGGAAGAAATAGTCGAGTAAACAAACCAATGGATTTCTGCACACAGTTAAAGCTATAGTAGAGAAAAGGATGCCCAAAATACAAGTATAATAGAATTCAAGGGCCCGTTAGGCCTTTGTACCTTGCAGGTGTTTTGAAATCATCTCACGAAAGTCTGTATGACTATATGCCAAGGATTGTACAGGGGTAGAAACATTTTCCACCAACATTGCCCCTGAGAAGACTCAGATTCCTTCTGACAGCACTTCGCTTTGATAATGCAACTGACAGAAATGAGAAAAATCCGTTTGATAAACTTGCACCCATCAGACATTTTTGAAATGTTCAATATGTGATGCAAGAATAATTATAGTGTTGGCGAGTACACTACCACAGACAAAATGTTGGAGCCTTTTCGAGGATGCTGTGGTTTTCAAGCGTATATGAAGTCAAAACCAGCAAAATACGACACAAAAATATTCACCATGTGCGATGCCATGAATTTTTATGCTGTAAGGTAAGGTATGGGTGTATTTTCCCCGAAGGCAGGTCCGAACCTCCACAGAGGTGTGCCTGAGCCGGAGTTTACATACGGTAGGGTAGCCAGTTCCTTTCCGCTCCACCATTCCCTTACCCCCCCACCAAGAGCGCATGGCAACCCATCCAAGTCTTGACCATGCCCAATATTGCTTAACTTCGGAGATCTCAGGGGATCCGCTGTTTCAACATGGCTACGGCCGTTGGCTTTATGCTGTAAGTATGGAAATATATGCAGATCAGCAACCAACTAGGCCATACCAATGGGATAACAGATTCCATCCGATCGTCCTGAGACTAGTTGAACCAATTGAACAGGATGTAATGTTACGGCAGATAACTGGTTCAGTTTTATACTACTGGCAGACAAATTGCAACATCAAAGGCTATCTCTACTTACCACACTCAGGAAGGACAAACATGTAATTCCCATGGAGTTCAGTGAGGGAAGGGGCGTTGAAGAACGTAGCAGACTACTTGGATTTGCTGAAAATACCACAATACTTTCCTACGTGCCGGAGAGAAATCGAGATATTGTTATGCTCTCCTCCATGCACTTTTCTGATACTACTGATGTAACTTCTGGAGAAGCAAAAATGGCAAATATTTTAACATTCTACAATGCTACCAAAGGAGATGAATGAATTGAATTGAAAGCTACATACACTGTGTCTAGGAAGGCAAACAGGTGGCATCTTGTTGTATTTTACTCCATGATGAACTTAGGTGGTGAAAACAGTTACATCATTCACCAACCTAACACTCAGCAAAATATGCCTACATGAAACTACTTAAAAACACTGGTAAAATAACTTTGTTTCAATCATATGAAGGAAGGAATCACAGTGCAAAACCTGCCTAGAGAACTGAAAGCAAACATTATAAAATCGGCAGGAATTCCAGGACGATGTGCTTTCTATACTCAGGGAGAAAACTTAAAGACAAAACACGAGTACACGGTGTTACAAATTTGTGTGTGAAGTTCATAAAGAAACAGTCACATACAGCAAGTCGTGTACCTAGGTAGGAAAGGGAGAAGCTCTAGTAATAATATAGCTTACTAGATAACTTTCTCAATGTAATTGTATGAAGATGATGACTAAGTAGCCCCTGAAACAATATTTACATACACTCACCTTGCTGGACGAGATGTAACTGGCGGTTTCGTTCAATCTCTTGTAGAGATGCTAGAGTTTTCCGTCCCAGAGAGCCAGTACTCATCTCTAGTGGAGCACCCATTGTAACACGACTGATTCTGTCCAAGTCATCTTGCGACTGCTTGGAGTTTGCTGTAATCCTTGCTGGAGTGACAGGCTGGTAAATAAAATGAGAAGTGTAAGTAGTACCAGTACGAATGATAAACAATCTTTTGTTAAGAAGGAAGCCATTCTTTTTCAGTGTCGACTCGGTTAATAAACTGTGCATTTTTTACAGATACTACAGATACGTATAGTGTTACATTTCATGCTTCAGCAGACTGAAAAACTATAACATACTGTATATATACAGTATATGATAAACAATCAGTAACAAAGTGATATAGATACATACCTCATCGATATCTGAAGATGCATCAGGACTGGACTCTTGACTGCTGATTGCTCCTTGCCTTGCCAGTTCCTCTAACTGAGATTCCACAATACGCAATTTATTTCGGACCTGAAAGCCAAAGAAGTCCTCATAATCCATTCTTGGAATCCCTGGAGGAAATAAATATTGTTGGATTGAAAGTAATAGGAAAAATTCAGAGATCCTAGAGAAAACCTATCCAGCACAAATTACACATACAGTAGAGTCCAAGTAATTGTAACCCCAATAATCTGGAAAGTTGGTAATCCAAATATACATACATACATTAATTATCATTATAGACCGTTATGTCTTTCAGCGTTCAGTCTGTAAGCCAAAATAAAATTTTAAAATACCTACCAAAGTTGCAATGAAACGAAATACTGTAATGTATTTCCAAACAGAAATTATTTGTATTTTTATTATTCAAGTACAAAATAAAAAATAGAACATTAAAATAAATAAATAAATAAATAAATAAATAAATAAATAAATAAATAAATAAATAAATAAATAAATAAATAAATAAATCTCTATATATAAAAGGCTAAGTCCGAGTGACTGTAATCAACGCCCAGCCAAAACTACTTGACATAAAGACATGAAATTTTGGGGATACACTTATATTACAGTGTAGCTGCTCACTAAGGGAGGATTGTGGGATATTCCATCGCTAAGGGGGTGAAAATGGGGTGAACTGTTTAAATGAGTACATCTATATCTCAAAAACTTAACAGTTTACAGACGAAAAAAATGGTATTTGATATCTTCTTTAAAAAAGAAACGTGTATATTTTTGTTTTCGGAAAATTTTGTTAAGCAGGTTGAAAATTGTGAAAAGGGGGTTGATTACCTTTTATGAGGGTACTTATCTCTCAAGAACTGAAGAAGTTACAAAGACAAAACTGAAACTCGTTCCGTATTGAACTGCGAGTCTAGCCCTTTGAAATAATCTGACTTTCAAGTGCAACATTCGTCCACTGCACGAAGAATCTCTATGTAACTTATTTCAACAACATCATTGTACTGTATTCGACTTTATTTACATCATGTGCACAACTGAATCTTATATGATATTTACCATACTATGTCGTTTGGTCATTAGAACTTTATTATAAATGTAACACAAGCTTCAAGATCCTTCTCCATCAAGAATTTTCACTAGAAATGTTTTTTAATGGCTACTTTGAGCCTCATGTTAATGTTTAATATATTATGTGCACAGCTTAAAAGATTTTATCAAGTTAATATCACTATGTCCATTTCTCAATTTCAGTTTTAACTTTGCAAGGTTACACTATGGTACCCTAACCTAAATCTGCTCAACTTTTTATTCTCACATATTTTATCTAACATTATTATACTTGTACATTGTTTTTGGTCTATTTGATGTTTTTTGTAAAATTTGAGTTATTGGCTGATGATGGCCCTGAACGAGATCGAAACTAGTACCATTTTTTAAAGTAACTTGTAATGCCATTGCATAAAATGTTAGATTGAAAAGGTAGAACTGTCAAAACTTATTTAAATATTAATACAATACCACTTAGTCGAGCAGCTTGCCTCCTTTCTCCCAAGTCTTCCCAGCCCAAACTTTGCAAAATTTTTGTAACGCTACCCCTTTGTTGGAAATCATCCAGAACAAATCGACTTGCTTTTCTTTGGATTTTTCCCAGTTCTTGAATCAAGTAATCCTGGTGAGGGTCCCATACACTGGAACCATACTCTAGTTGGGGTCTTACCAGAGACTTATATGCCCTCTCCTTTACATCCTCACTACAACCCCTAGACACCCTCAAAACCATGTGCAAACAATCATATTTATGTGATCACTCCTATGAAGATCTTTCCTTATATTAACACCTAGATACTTACAATGATCCCCAAAAGGAACTTTCACCCCATCAATGCAGTAATTAAAAATGAGAGGACTTTTCCTATTTGTGAGTCTCACAACCTGACTTTTAACCCTGTTTATCATCATACCATTGTCTACTGTCCGTCTCACAATATTATCAAGGTCATTTTGCAGTTGCTCACAATCTTGCAATTTATTACTCTGTACAGAATAACATAATCCTCAAAAACCATAACTCTGATTCCACTTCTTTACTCATATCATTTATATACATAAAAAAACATAAAGACCCAAAAATACTGCCTTGAGGAATTCCCCTCTTAATTCTTACAGGGTCACATAAAAATTTGCCTACTCTAATTCTCTGAGTTCTATTTTCTATAAATATAGCCACCCATTCAGTCACTCTTTTGTCAAGCCCAATTGCACTCATTTTTGCCAATAGTATCCCATGATCTACCCTATCAAATGCCTTAGATAGGTCAGTCGCAATACAGTCCATTTGACCTCCTGAATCCAGGTATCTGGTATATCTTGCGGAAATCCTACAAGTTGAGCTTCAGTGGAATAACCTTTCCTAAACCTGAACTGCCTTCTATCGAGCCAGTTATTAATTTTGCAAACATGTCTAATATAATCAGAAAGAATGATATCCCAAAGCTTACATGCAATGCATGTCAAACTAACTGGCCTGTAATTTTCAGTTTTATGTCTATCACCCTCTCCTTTATACACAGGGGCTACTATAGCAACTCTCCATTCATTTGGTATAGCTCCTTCATGCAAACAATAATCAAATAAATACTTCAGATATGATACTATATCCCAACCTACTGTCTTTAGTATATTCCCCAAAACCTTATGAATTTCAGCTGCTTTACTATTAACTTTTGTATCTTACTGTAAATGTTATTGTTATCACAGGTAAATTTTAACATTTCTTTAGTATTAGTCACCTCCTCTATATGGACATTATCCTTGTAATGAAATGAACAATCTTTACATTTCGCTGACTGAATACTTCTGCCTTTTGAAGATCCTTGCATAAGCATTCCCCTTGTTCATTAATAATTCCTGGAATGTCCTTCTTAGAACCTGTTTCTGCCTTAAAGTACCTATACATACCCTTCCATTTTTCATTTATATGACTGCCAATTATGTTTTCTATCATGTTATCCTTAGCTGCCTTCTTTGCTACATTCAATTTCCTAGTAAGTTCCTTCAATTTCAGAGGTATAAATGATCAAGGAAACTGTAAGATCTTAGCGAGATACTTTGAACAACTACTAAATTGTAAACCACCACAGGAACAACTACCCTTCAACAAGCCTGAACACATCAAACTAGATGCTTCAATGGAATCAAGAGGTGAGGTGGAACAAGCCATTAAAGAACTCAAGAACGACAAAGCCAGCGGGAAAGACAGAATCATAGTGGAGCTTTGGAAGACTGTAGATAGCAGAACAATAGATGTTTTAAGTAAAATTATACAAGATATCTGGATTAAGGAAGAATTCCCTGCAGAATGGACGACTGCTCTAATCCACCCTCTGCACAAAAAGGGGCATAGAGACAATGTTAACAATTATAGAGGCATTTCCCTTCTCTCGGTAACATACAAACTTCTCTCTACAATACTACTCAAGAAATTAGAATCTCAGCCAGATAAAGAAATTGGAGAATACCGAGCAGGTTTCCGGAACAACAGATCATGTATTGAACAAATACACAACTTTAAATCCATCGTTATGCAGACTAAGAAACAGTGTAAAAATATTGTAAACACATTTATTGACTTTAAAAAACTTACAATTCTGTTGATAATAATATCCTACAAGAACTCGGGCTTGATCATAAGACATTAAACATCGTCAAGTGCACCCTAACAAACACCCTATCTAAAGTCAAATTCAGAGGAAAATTTTCTGACACTTTTGAGATTAAGGCAGGAAGATGGAATCTCACCCATATTGTTTAATTGTGTATTAGGAAAAATAATCCGAGAATAGAGTAAAACACTCCCTGAAACAGGTCTAAGAGTAATAAACAGGAAACTCAAAATCAATACCCGAGTGGATTGTATCGCTTTCGTGGATGATGTAACTATACTAGCAGATTCGATTAAAACAGCAATAGACTAGATAAATACACATCAATCCATAGCCTCCAAACTGGACTTCAGTTGTCTTACGAGAAAACAGTGTTCATGACAAATGACAAATCTGCACCAGAATACCTTGTTACTTTCAACAAGGTCTGTAAAGTCAGAGAATTTAAATACTTGGCGGAATGGATCAGTGAAGACCTCAAGACCAACAAAGCATTTGAAGAAAGGATTAGGAAACTGGATATTGCATACAACCAATACAGAAAAGTTTACCAGAAGAAATCCATATCACCAGGGCAGTTGGCCTTGCGGTAAGGGTTGCACAGCTGTGAACTTTTATCCGGGAGATAGTGGGTTCGAACCCCACTGTCAGCAGCCCTGAAGATGGTTTTTGGTGGTTTCCCATTTTTACACGCGGCAAACCTATAAGAACCTCTAATGGACACCATCATCAAGAGACGCCTCCAGTTCTATGGACACCATGAGAGAATCAACAAGTCAAGACTGACCAATGTCATCCACAGAGCCAGCTCCTGTAAGAAAACAGCATCACTGTGGTACAAGCAAGTTAAACAAGATCTTCAAACCTTCATGATTTATGAATCCCTTAATTAAGGCCACGGGCGCTTCCTTCCCAGTCCTAATCCTTTCCCATCCCATCATCGCCATAAGACCTATCTGTGTCTGTGCGATGTAAAGCAAATTTTCAACAAAAATTATTTTTTTTAAAGACAAACGCTGTAATCAGACCTGAGGTCCTCTATGCAGCTGAAACCTTTATCATCAAGGGAGCAAAATTCATACAGAAACTTGAGGTCAAGGAAAGAACTACCTTATGAAAGATATTAGGCCCAAGGATCATAAATGGAGAAAGGTACCTCAGGCCCAACAATGATCTATACCTAAAGCAAGAACCTCTAATGGACACCGTCATCAAGAGACGCCTCCAATTCTATGGACACTGTGAGAGAATCAACAAGTCAAGACTGACCAATGTCATCCACAGAATCAGCTCCTGCAAGAAAACAGCATCACTGGGGTACAAGCAAGTTAAACAAGATCTTCAAACCTTCAACATCTCTGAATTCCATATCCAAGACAGGCAAACTTTCCAAAAAATGTTAAAGGAAGATTCACAGATTAAACATAAGAAAGGGCAGAGACCAAAGAGATCATAAGCAGCTAAATAACTACTAAGCCAGAAAATGAAGGAGATATGGGGTAGGAAGAAGGCTCTTAAGAACGTGAAACCAATCCCTTGTTAGCTGAAAACCATTCTGGTTAACCTTCATAGTCCATAGTTGGCTCATTTGAAGAAGGAAGGAAAGAAACAAACAAATAAACAAACAATGACAACAACATTAATAATAATAATAATAATAATAATAATAATAATAATAATAATAATAATAATAATAATAATAATAATAATAGACAGTAACAAATTATCCCATTGAGAATTAAAATCTTTGTGCATAGTACGAGCCTCCATTTCACTCATGCCCACAGGTTGAAATGCAGCCAAACTGTATCAACTTCGACTCAGTGTCATCTTACAAGTGGCATGGCAACAGGACTGACCTTCGAGATCTGGACATAGAGAGCAATGGACACAGGCTTGTGGCAAAACAAGAGTGAACAACATCAGCGGCCAGTTTTCCCTGATCTACGAGACAAGGCACCTGTCAGAACTTCACTTGACAAACAACATCTGATATCTATGTAGTCCCTAATCTCTAAATCAAGCTGCAGTTTTAAAGAAATATCCACTTCTTTGTACTTATCTCTTACCAGAATAGAAGAACCATAAAACTCCTTACCTCCTCCAGCCTGTTTAGTTGGTTGATAAGGTGTCTCTCAAGGGATCTACTTTCCTGCGTTGCTCCTTGAGCTATCTCCACCCTCTGCTGCTCTAATTCATGCAGTCTCACTCGACGGTCCTCCACTCTCACACAGATATCGGTGAGCTCCCGCTGAAGCTCCTCACGTCTTGCTAAGCAGCTTGCCTCCTCCTCTAAGTGACGGAATTCAAGATCTTCGAACAACTGTAAAATAACAACTAACATCAGCGAACAGCCATGTGACTTTACTTGTTCATTTAATCACAATGTAATCACAGAGCACTAACCTTCCTCTCTGCCTCCAGAATATCATGCTGATGCTGTAGCTTATCTGCCACTTCCTTCTGTTTCTCCGGGTTCCCCGCAGCTGATATCACTTCCTGCTCCAACCTACAGGCACATCATTAACATGAACAATAACTTAAGTGTCATCTAATTAACAAGTATACAATGCTCAAGAGTAAAGTCAGAACACATCTGTCTGTCTGATTGAATGTTCTAAACAGAAATGCAAACCAAGCAGTTCCCCTCAAAACTGTCTTCACTGGTTAAGGATTGACTAATTTAATAGATTTATTTATTTATTTATTTATTTATTTATTTATTTATTTATAAAACTTTTCAGTGTTTAGGAGGAGTATAATAATAATAATAATAATAATAATAATAATAATAATAATAATAATAATAATAATAATAATAATAATAATAATAATAATAATAATAATAATAATGTTTTAAATAAGTTTGAAATCTATAAAAAATCTCCCTTGGTAAATTATTCCGATCCCTAATTACTTATAATACCTATATACAGTAGGTGGTCCATTATTGGACATTAAAAATTTTCCAGCTAACTCATTCGTGGTTGCCAGCGTTTTGCCCCAGTGTGCTAAGTTGGGCTCATCAGTTGCTAAATAGCACACCAACCAAGACGCATGGCTAGTGCATACTGTGGAGGCCACTGCGTAGGCTGCTTATAAATTTGCTCATTTGGTACAAATACTTCAGGTTCCCTATGGGAATCAACATCTATATCATCCTAATTCCTTCTCCAATGAATGAAAACTGCCCCAATTTGTCCTCTTGAATTTCAACTTTATCTTCACATTACTTTTAAAAACTTCATTCAAACGTATTCATCCAGTACCAACACTTTTAAAAATAACTATTAGGTTCTTCAGACTGCCAAAACTAATTTTGAATAAATAAATTTATGAAATATCTGAAAAAAGAAAACATTTGATAACAGAATTACACCTCAAAAAGAAACAATTAAAATAGTATGACATGTTTCGTTCTTAAAAGAGCATCATCAGATTCTATCAAATCACACTCAAATATTTAGATTGACGCTTTCATGGCCCGTCATTGTAAACATGATAATAAGCTTTTGCCATGTCAGAAAACAAGGTGAAATTCTTTTATGTTTTGCAGAGAACTTTGTTCCATGTCTTCAGGAGAAAATCTTGTCTGTTCATGAGCAAGACTTCTCTAATAATGAAGATTTGAATTGAAGAATGCTTTACCATTGCTCTATAGTAAGTGCTACTCTCATTCGTCACTAGCCTTCCAAATGGGAGATCATGAACCCATCTTAACTCCAAATAAGATGTTGGTAAGTTGTTTCTTGTTCCATCGTATGTGCTTGTGAAGTAAACAGCAAGGTTATCAGATGAATCAGGAATGAATATAGTAAAAGAAATATTTTCTTTTTAAAGTGCAACGAAAGACTGACAGGATAGAAGAATAGAATAGAGCTGAAGATGGAAAGAAAAGTATGTAGCAGAAAGTGTGAATCAAGGGGGGAGTGGGGGGGGAGAAGAACGTAGAACAACGAGGTTGAAGACACAGGAGTGAAAAGAAGTAAGAATAATACCGTAAAAGGTGTATACAGGTTACGAAAGTACTTATGATCCATAGCATACAGCCTTGAGTGAACCATCTAGTGATGAGGAGACTACGAATTTGGAAAACACCGAAACGAAATAACAATAGTGAAAGGACAGGGAGGAGAACTACCTATGTAAATAATTAATGGCTGGCAACCATCCTGACTGATCCCTTTAAAGCTGTGAGGATAACAGTGTGGATGACATGCAATGGAGGATCAGTGATCACAGAATTATTGAATGAAGTTACTGAAAACTTACTGCAGGGTATCACTTATGACTGCTGAAAGAACCATACACATCAAGTTGAGGAAACATCACATTAAACAGTCATCTTAAAAAAATATTTTAAAATATTTAAAATCAAATATTAAAACACACATTTTAAGAAACGTCAAAGGAATCAATACAGGCAGAATATTTTTTTAAACTTTAATTGATAATTATGACTAACATACTGTTTCATGGTCATGCAACTGACAGTCACCCATCCAAGTACTGACCACGTCCAATGTTGCTTAACTGTGGTGATCGGATGAGAACCAGTGTATTCAACATGGTATGGCCATTGGTGCAACTGTCAGTCTTGGAAGGCATGAATGAGAAGGCTGGGGAGCTCCCGACCAGCCTGAGGGCATGTGACAGGCTCTGCTTCTATTGTTCTTTTCATCTGATGCTTCTATGAATTTTCTAGAAAGCAAAACTAAAATGCTCCTATTCTGGCTGCAACCTGAAGATACTAGAACTTCATCACCAGGTATATAAAAGCACACTCACCACAAATAAACAGTAATAGTTGTGTTGTGTGATTGTGTTGAGTAGTCAGTTATGAGTCATGAGCTAAAAGTTCAGTTTGTGGAGCAGTCACATGAGTTAACTGTGCGAGTTATCGGACATCTCTGAAGTTGAGCCATTAGTACAGTTGCCGTGTGTTGTAACAGCAGAAGTTTGTGTGTTCAAACCTGACTGCATGGAGCTGCTGTGTGAAGTTATGGTGATGTACACGAAACAAAGTGAAAGGTGAGACCTGCCAATCAAGATTATGAGGGATTGTCATTACAGATTAAAGCCAGAGACCCACTGTGAGGACAAGAGACTTCTGTAAATAGCCACTAACTGGTGAAGTGCAGTTATTAATTGACTAGTATAATTGTGTATGTGTGTTGACCGATTGGGTATCCTAGATTAAATCAGTTCAATACAACAGTATGTTTCAATTTTCATTATACTTATCCTCTGATGTGTGCTGTGTAAGAGATCATAAAATTCAGATAGACTGACCTGCTAAGCTCCCCATCTGCAGCTTCCAACTTGAGTCGACAGTCAGTCTGTCGCTGAACTTCTCTCTGTCGACTGAACTCCATGTCCTGGTCCAGCTGCTCCACTCGAGCCTGCAAGGAGCATAGCCGCTCCTCATCCGTGGCCAACTTGTCACGCTGAGCCTGCCACTCACCATCCAGCAGGGCTCGTTCCACCTCAAGCTGTATCATGCAAGTTTTCACTAATATTATCTATCAATTACTTTCATCATTACAATACAAACATGAAATGTGAAAGTTATCAGATAAAACTGAAATTGTTCTTTTCTTTTTTATTTCAGATTGCTAACCATGCTTAGACTCAAAAATACTGCCAAATAATTCTAGATTTGGATGTATTACTAGGCGTACTAAGAAACTACTAATGCAATTTAAAAACTTACATGGCATCTGTTAACATCATCTCTTAATTTTTACATATACCAAACATCCTGATTGCTAGTCCAATGCACTCATCCACCATGCCAGTTAGGCAAACAACCAAACAAAATACCATTTAAGTCAGTGTAGTTTCTAAATAAATTGCTCATTTCACAGTTTTTACATGACTGCAGAAGAACCCCAGTAATTCAAGCTAATTAGGATTGACACTACCCTCAAATGACAAAAAAAACATGCATTATATGGAAAAAAGAACAAATCAAAGGGTAATCCATGAATAAAAGTTTTATTACATTTTTTATTTACGTCGCACCGACACAGATAGGTCTTATGGCGACGATGGGATAGGGAAGGGCTAGGAGTGGGAAGCAAGCAGCTGTGGCCTTAATTAAGCTACAGCCCCAGCAGTTACCTGGTGTGAAAGTGGGAAACCATGGAAAACCATATTCAGGGCTGCCGACAGTGGGGTTCGAACCACTATCTCCCAAATGCAAGCTCACAGCTGTGCAATAAAAGTTTAATGTATAATTTACAGAAAAGGTTAAACAATATAGTACAAATGTGTGCTAGATACAGGCTAACATTACTGAGTTTAAAAGAAACACAAATTTAAATTTTAAAGGAATTGTCCAGTGTCTCTTGTTTTAAAATAAAGCCTTGTTTTTGAGCAGCAATGTTGCACCATCTTCTAAGAAGCATTGTGTCAGTCGTAGCTTCTGCTTGCTGCTCAACATAACATAACACTGCGCCTAACACTGCCAAACCCTTAGTGTGGATATCACAGGTACACTCTCTTCATACAAGCACAGGCACTACTGTTTCCACTAACAGTCAGCCTGCCACTGATTTATTTCTAGTGACAGCTATCACTGGATGGGGGTTATTTTTCTGACACAAAGTCTTAAATCTAAAGGATTCTATTGATAATTTGACATGTACTTCATATGCCCCTCCCCTGTAACTACTGATATTACAAAACATGTACTGGTTTATCCTCAAATATGTTTAAACAAAACATTTCCTTTTAAAATGTTGAGGCTGGTGGAGCTACAATAGTCACAATATAGAAATGAAAATGAATGAAAACCTACAACCTGTTTTCCAGTCAGTGACCGGGTCAGGGATGAAATGAATGAAGCCCCCATCTTACGGCGAGGATAGGAATTGTGCCGGCTGCTGAAGCCTGTCGCACTGCTCTGGAGCAATGAATAATGACTGACAGATGAAATGAAATGATAGTGGAGAGTGTTGCTGGAATGAAAGATGATAGGGAAAACTGGAGTACCCGGATAAAAACCTGTCCTGCCTCCGCTTTGTCCAGCACAAATCTCACATGGATTGACCGGGATTTGAACCACAGAACCCAGCGGTGAGAGGCCGATGTGCTGCCACCTGAGCCATGGAGGCTTAGTCACAATCTATCTATATATATAAAATAACTTGTCCTGACTGACTGACTGATTCATCATCGCCGAGCCAAAACTACTGGACATAAAGAAATGCAATTTTGGGGATATATTCATATTAGGATGTAGGTGCTCGCTAAGAGAGGATTTTTGGATATTCCGTCTCTAAGGGGGTGAAAAGGGGGGTGAAAAGGGGGTGAAATTTTAAAATGAGTGTATCTATATCTCAAAACTTTAAAGGTTTACAGATGTAAAAATTGGCATTTAGAATCTTCATTAAAAATAAAGAAACACGTATTTTTTCGTTTTCATAAAATTCCAATAGGAGGGGTGAAAAGGGTGAAAATGGGGAAAAATGGGTTGAATGCCTTTAATCAGGATACCGGTACTTATATCTCAGAAACGGAAGATATTACAGACCTGAAAATTGGTACTTTTGATCTCTTTTAAAAATAAAGAAACACGTATTTTTTGTTTTTGGAAAATCCAATTAATGGGAGGCTGAAAAGGGGGTGAATTTTTAAAATGAGTGAATCTATATCTCCAAACTTTTAAAGTTTGCAGATGTAAAAATTGGCATTTAGAATCTTCATTAAAAATAAAGAAACACGTATTTTTTCGTTTTCGGAAAATCGCAATAGGAGGAGTGAAAAGGGGTGAAAAAAGGGTTAAATGCCTTTAATGAGGCTACTTATATCTCAGAAACTGAAGATATTACAGACCTGAAAATTGGTGTTTGGGATCTCCTTTAAAAATAGAGAAACACGTATTTTTTTGTTTCTGGAAAATCCAATTAAGAGGGGGTGAAAAGGGGGTAATATTTTAAAATGAGTGTATCTATATCTCAAAACTTTTAAAGGTTATAGATGTGAAAATTAGTATTTGGAATCTCCTTTGAAAATAAAGAAACATGTATATTTTGTTTTCGGAAAATCCTAATAGGAAGGGTGGAAAAGTCTGAAAAAGTTGTCCAACGCCTTTCATGAGTCTACTTATATTTCAGAACCTGAATATATTACAGATCTGAAAATTGGTGTTTGGGATCTCCTTGAAAATAAAGAAAAACGTATTTTTTGTATTTGGAAAATCCAATTAATGGGGGGGGGGGGTGAAAAGGGGGGTGATTTTTTAAAATGAGTGTATCTATAACTCAAAACTTTTAAAGTTTATAGATGTAAAAATTGGTATTTAGAATCTCTTTCAAAAATAAAGAAACACGTATTCTTTTGTTTTCGGAAAATCCCAATAGGAAGGGTGTAAAAGGGTGAATAATGGGTTGAATGTCTTAAATGAGGCTACTTATATTTCAGAACCTGAAGATATTACAGACCTGAAAATTGGTATTTGAGATCTACTTTAAAAGTAAAGAAACACGTATTTTTTCGTTTTTGAAAATTCCAAATATTGGAGGATGAAAAAGGGGGGGGGGTGATTTGTTAAAATGAGTGGGTCTACATCTTAGAACTTTAAAATTTACAGATTTAAAAATTGGTAGTTAGAATCTCCTCTAAAAATAAAGGAACACGTATTTTTTTGTTTGCTGTAAATCGCAATAGGTGGGGTGTAAAAGGGTGAAAAATGGGTTGAATGACTTTAATGAGGATACATATATCTCAGAAACGAATGATATTACAGAACTGAAAATTTGTATATGGGATCTCCTTTATAAATAAAGAATCACGTATTTTTTTATTTTTTTGGAAAATCCAATTAATGGCGGTTAAACAGGAGTGACAAATTGGGGTGAATTTTTTGAAAGACTATATCTACAGAATATCTTGGAAACGTAAAATGTTACAGACGTAAAAAGTGGGTGTTTGGAATCTCCTGTAAATGTAAAGAAACATAGGTGATTTGTTTTTGGAAACTCCACTTAAGGGGGACTCAAAAGGGGAGAAATTTTAAAATGAGAATTTTTACAGTATATCTAAAAAAACTTAGCATGTTACAGAAGAGAAAAATGGTATTTTTTATCTCTATTAAACATAAAGAAACGTGTATTTTTAGTTTTCGGAAATACCACTTGGGTGGGGGGGGGGAGGTAAATGTGACTGAAAATGGTGTTGAATTCTTTTAATTACGCTACTGATATCTCAAAAATGAAGGAATTACAGACGTGAAATTTGATATTTGCAATCTGCTTTAAAAGTAAAGAAACATGTATTCTCGGAAAATCCAATGAGGATGTGTGTGTGTGTGTGTGTGAAATAATTGAAAATTTAATTGACTTAATTGTATGAGAATACATACATCTAATACAAACTAAAGCTGTTACAGACGTGAAAATTCGTATTTGGATCTCCTTTAAAAACAAAGAAAAACGCGTTTCTGGGAGGAAACCATCTTGGAAGGCGGGAGTGTAAAGGAGTTGAATTCCTTTCATGAGGACAGATAAATCAAAAACTGAAGAAGTTAGAGTCGTGATAATTGGTATTTAGAAGATCCTTTACTATTAAAGAAACACGTATTTTTTGCGGGAATATTCACTTAGTGGGGGTGGGGAGTAGTGTGAAATGAAGTGAAAAAATAAATTATTTTTATGGGGATACTTATATCTCAAAACTGAAGGTAATAGACGTGAACATTGGTGTTTGGAATCTCCTTTAAACATAAAGAAACAAGCCTTCTTTTAATTTTTTTGGGGGAGGGGAGTGGGTGGCGGTAAATGAACTTAACGGTGGTGGGGTGTAGAAGGAGGTGAAACCTATTGATCTTACTGTTCTTAATGTACTTATAAGGATCCTCCGTTGCTCAGGCGGCAGCGCGCCGGCCTCTCACAGCTGGGTTCCGTGGTTCAAATCCCGGTCACTACATGTGTCATTCGTGCTGGACAAAACGGAGGCGGGACAGGTTTTTCTCCGGATACTCCGGTTTTCCCTGTCATCAGCCATTACAGCAACACATAATAATAATAATAATAATAATAATAATAATAATAATAATGTTCCGGACCATCGTCAGTTGTGCGGACTGCGCTGGAAACGGCTCCTGGACTGGTAATGACTAAGAATGCAGTCCGGCCGCGGGTTTAGTGCCGCCAAGGCACCCAATATGACACCACGCCGGTTCTCCTGAAGGATTTTATCCATATTAAAAATGATTATAGGAAAATATGGCAAAGATTTAGGGACCCAACTGACCGGGAGGAATACCTGAGCCTAGCCCGGGAAGTACGAAATCGATTGCTGGAAAGGAAGATTTAAAAATGGGAGGAAACATGCCGAAATCTAATAGAAAACGAGTCAGATCGGGAATTTTGGTGGATTCTCGCCGAAAACGAGTCAGATCGCGAATTTCGGCGGATTATATATCTAAAACAATAAGCATTCAATTATAAATTTCAGTATAATACCGTAGCGAAGCACGGGTATCTTGCTAGTATAGCATAAAATGAATTTATCTTAAAGTTTCTGGTCTAATGTATCAGCATCACAGCAGTCCTTTCCCTTTTTCAATTTCCATCTTCAAAATTATTAACATTCTCTAAGGTATGACAACAGAAACAAATTACTTCTTTCTTCCTCTGCCCCTTTTCCACACCATGGTGGAACCATAGGTGTGAGGTGTGAAGCACAAGTGGACCTGTCTCTGTTTCATGACCAGATATCTTCCTGATGCTAACCCTATATGAAGAGATGTATTCACTGCTGCATGTTTCTATGCTGGTTGGTAGTGTGGAATGTTGTATGTATTGAGACGACCATCCAGTCCCCAAGTCTGATGAATTAACCAGATGCAGCTAAAATCCCCACCCCAGCTGGGAATCAAACCCAGGACCATCCGAACCAAACGCTACTGACCATTCAGCCAAGGTGCCAGAACACAAGAATAAATCAATATACAGTAGAACCTCGATTATACGTTCCCGGAAACTACTTTTTCCGTATTATTCGTTCAAATTACGTGGTCCCGCAAGCATCCTAATTAAATCATGTAAAAATCCCGCATTATCCGTTCCTCGAAGAAACGATTTCCCGGACCAACCGTCCAGAAATTTCAGTCCCATCAATGCTAAATCCTCTATCACATGTTTTTCAAGAAACTATCTTACAAAAGGACGGCTACGGCATACTTACGGATCTTGGTGTTGACGTCCCATCATTGAGGTGATTTGAGGAAGTACTGTACTGGAAAAGCGATTGGCGGTGAACTTGTGTAAGGGATCAACTTAGCATCGCATTCTGATAGTACTGTTTAGAGAATCCTCAGAAATCATAAAGCAGAGAGTGCCCACAATAATTGGAAGGAGACAGAGCACATTTCGACAGCTCTATTTAAAGACGGAACGTGTTTCGTCAAATGTTCGTACTTGCAAAATGTCTACATTATGTCCAGGTTTAGATGGGTTTTTTTGTTTTGTTTTTTATTTTTATTTTTTTTACTTTTTTCAAGTGTATCACCGAACAGGTTTTCGGCATTCCCCTCGGGGCACTATATAGTCACTGGGCTTTCAGGCAGGAATCGAAACTGCTCCTTCTTAAGTAATACAAATGTAGTATTTTAATATTATCATACATGATTATGCTATCGAGACCAGAACAGATGTTGCACCTTACGGTACATACATAAAGCCATGGGATGTTTTGGAATAGCCTATTACTGTTTTCGTCCTAATATAAGACTGGGAATTTCACGGTTTTGTGTTAAAATGTTATAAAAACCACAGTAGTTTTATTTGCGCACGTTACATTTAAACATTTTGTGTCATTTTGCACTCGTACCGACTTGTACAGAGAGCGCGCTTTCCATCTGAGCTCAAGGTCACGAATAATTGTAATTTCGGAAGTGTTAATGATATTTTTCACTTTCTAATTTGATTGCGATTAGTGACGGGCAGAACTGAATATAATACATTCGAGAACTTGAGGATCGATATTTACATTCGAAACCATATTCTCGAGTTCAATATAACCTTTAAAAGTCAATGTAGGCCTAATTTACGCGGTACAAGATTTCCATAAACTGACTAGGAACAGAATACCGGTGACCAAATTACAATGGAAGATTTAAAAAAAAATTATTTTGCCATCATGTTGGATGCTTTTGTATCTAATGTGCTTTATTTTATTAGATTAGAGAATTAAAAACTACTTGTGGTCGATTGTTGTTTGGCTTGGCGTAACGGGTATTCGATTTTTCGAAGAGTTTTGCTGATCAAAGTTGCTGAACTGAAAGAAGTTTTCAAAGGAATTTTACGAAGTTTCCCCGGTAAAACTGAATGTAAAGTTTCGAGATTCTTAAGTCACGCACCGGTAATTAACGTTTGAAGCCAGCCCCATTGTCTAACTTGCCTGCCTCTCACCCGGAGGGCCCGGGTTCGATTACTGACCAGGTCAGGCATTTTTACCTGGATATGAGGGCTGGTTCCAGGTTCAGTCATTCTACGATTACCTTTAATTGAGGAGTTATTTAATGGTGATATGGCAACCCCGGTCTAGACAGCCAGGAATAATGGCTGAGAGGATTCGTCGTGCTGACCATACATCACCTCGTAATCTGCATGCCTTCGGACTAAGGGTGGTCACTTGGTAGGCAGAAGGCCCATTGGGGCTGTAGTTTGGTTTGGTTTAGGGGCGTTTGTAAGATAATAATAATAATTTCATGTGGCTATTTCTAGCCGAGTGCAGCCCTTGTAAGGCAGACCCTCCGATGAGGGTGGGCGGCATCTGCCATTTGTAGGTAACTGCGTGTTATTGTGGTGGAGGATAGTGTTATGTGTGGTGTGTGAGTTGCAGGGATGTTGGGGACAGCACAAACACCCAGCCCCCGGGCCAATGGAATTAACCAATTAAGGTTAAAATCCCCGACCCGGCCGGGAATCGAACCCGGGACCCTCTGAACCGAAGGCCAGTACGCTGACCATTCAGCCAACGAGTCGGACGTTTGTAAGATTATAAGTATACATATTTCATTTTTGTGATGTTCAGCCAAATTGTTGATAGTTCATTCGTTCTTGGATTTTTCGTTTTCCCATGCTGTACGTTTTCTTTCATGGTCCCTCCAAAAACGAAGAATTGAGTTCCAATATCATAATTGGGTCAGTGAGTGATATGATGTGAGTAACTTACTCCTCTCAACAGTTCTTCCTCTTGCTGCTCTATTTCGGTTATCTTTCGTTTTATGCCAGACAGTGTTGCAAGCAGCTTGCCTCGTTCCTTCCGCAAACTCTCACCTTCATCCCTTGATGACTAGAAAATAAAATTAAGTTAGTATTAATACCCTTAATACCATAATAAAGACAGATGTAAAGTCAAAACATAGAGAAGATTAACAGTAAATATTTTGAGATACAAAAACTGACAAGATTTTATTTATTTTATTTATTTTACATATCCAGGATGTAAAATTACTAAACTATGAACATGAATATATATTAAAATTAACTAGATAATAGATTATATGAAACAGAATAACAAGGGTAGACATAATAACAATGTACAATTAAATGTATTGCGAAGTCCAGAATTCAGTAGTCCAGACAGCCTTGTCAGTTCTTCTTAGAAGTTCACCCAATGTGCTGGCTTCCTCTAGCTCTCTGCAAATCAAAAGGTGTTCTGAATCCTGCAGGTTTCCACAAACACAAAACTCATCTATGGTTATATAACTTCACCCTTAAGGTTGGTTTTTCAAGACACCAGTCTGTTCAGCACCTTCCACGTTGTACTTATATATGTAGGGTTTAATTTTAATTTCGCGTGGCTATTTCTATCCGAGTGCAGCCCTTGTAAGGCAGACCCTCCGAAGAGGGTGGGTGGCATCTGCCATGTGTAAGTAACTGTGTGTTATTGTGGTGGAGGATAGTGTTGTGTGTGGTGTGTGAGTTGCAGGGATGTTGGGGACAGCACAAACACCCAGTCCCCGAGCCACTGCAATTAACCAATGAAGGTTAAAATCTTCGACCCGGCCAGGAATTGAACCCGGGACCCTCTGAACTGAAGGCCAGTACGCTGATCATTCAGCCAATGATTTGGACCACGTAGAGTCACAACTAGCAGCAGGTTCCTCTTTGACATTCTTCCAGTCCCCCTCATGTACAGAAGTGCACCACAGTTCTAGTTGGCGAACTCCATGTGGTGATGGAATTGGTTGTGTTGTCTGCAGAATGCTCTTCCTCAACCTCAGCTTCAAGAGTTGAGGTTCACATCCAAACATAGGGTGACAAGAATCATTTTCCTGCCTCTTCTTCTCAACTTCTGCTGCTGTTCTTCGTCTAACATTGAGAGGTGCTATGCCCATAGGATAGTAAAGTCTACTGACAGAGGCAGGTCTCAAGCAGCCTGTTACAATACACCCTGTTTCAATTAGAGCAATATCAACTCATCTTGCATGAGTGGAATTTCATCAGAGTGGTGCAGAATATTCAGCAGCAGAGAAACACAAAGCAAGAGCAAATGTATGGAGAATTCTTGGCTGTGCCCCCCACGTAGTACCAGTAAGTTCCCGGGTGATGTTGTTCCAGGCACATATTTCAAGTTTTGTGTCTGTTCAGTGGGTTTTGCATGAGAGGATGTGATCCCGTTTTACTGCCAAGTATTTTGGAGTATCACAGTTGGCCTCTCCAGGTTATGCTCAACTTTCTCCATGAACCTCTGTTTCTCAGATTGTGTTTTTCCAGGGTTAGGCTTGAATAGTTTGTATCATAATAGATATCCAGATCTTCGAGTGCTGCTGACAATTTCCTTTCTACTTCCTCAAAGGTTTTGGCTTGAAAAGCAATAGATCTATTGTCTGGATAATACATGCCTTTGTATCAGGTCTGATTAGCCGGCTGTTTATATAGATGTTATACAACAACAATGGAGCCAGCAAGCTGCCCTGAGGGAAGCAGTTTTGTGAGTTTTTCAATGGCTCATCCTGCTGTCCAAGATGACAAAAAAGAAAACATCTACTCTGCAGTAAACACTGGATGGACTACATTAAGTGGTAAATATTTGTGATAGTGTATATCTTTCTAATTGTTCTAGTCTCATGGTATAGGGGTAGTGTGCCTGCCTCTTGCCCAGAGGCCCCGGGTTCAATTTCCGATCAGGTCAGGGATTTTTATCTGGATCTGAGAGCTGATTCAAGGTCCACTTAGCCTACATGATTATAACTGAGGAATGACTTGACAGTGAGGTAGCAGCCCCAGTCTAGAAAGCCAAGAATAATGACTGAGATGATTTGTCATGCCAACCACAAGACACCTGCAGGCATCTGGGCTGAGCAGTGGTCGCTTGGTAGGCCAAGACCCTTCTGGCCTGTTGCACCATGGGGGTGGATATATCTTTCTAGTCATCTTCCTAGGATTGACCATGTAAAGTAAATATAAGGCTGCAGTAAAGTCAATCTTCGATGTACTGTGTTAGGTTAAGTATCCCTGGATGGAAATCTGAATGTTCACTGATTACTGTTTGGTCAACAGAATCTGATATTCAAATGAGACTTATTCCCTTGAGTACTTTATAGAGATGGCAAAGAAGTGACACTGGTCAGAAGTTTCTTGGGTCTGTAAGTTCTTTTCTAGGTTTCAGTAGTGCTGTAACTTTTGCTTTGTACCATATCTTTGGTATCTATTGTCTTGAGACACAGGAATTCATTAATCCAGTTCATATTTAGTGAGCTGACCTCAGCAACAATGAGTAACTCGAGGCAGGTTGACAAGGTTGACAAATGTGTCTGCGCAGACTACTTCAAGTACCTTGCAAGTGACTTAAATTTCATACTGTTTCATTCAATAATTTGTGAGATACCAAAACCTTCATGACAAGCATAATCAATGGTAAAAGTAATTACTCATTTCATATTTTTCAAGTAGGATTTTGTACAATAAAATTCTTCAGCTTGGCATCCTGAATGGATTTCATTTTCAAGAAATCAAAGAGGAAGATTATACTGAATCACAAGAAGACCAACGCTGTCACAATGTAACCAAGCTTTATGGTACTGAGTTCATGGTATACATTCATTTGTCTCCTGGTAGTTGGCAGTATAGGTGGGATGAAATACAAACAGGAGTCCTTAATTATCTTGAACTATATCAGAATTGGTGGAAAAATGATCAGCTAACAAATGCTCTACCCAACCTAATAGTTACATATCCTCTGTTGTTTTTAATAAACAACAGAAGGCCATATCAATAATTAAGTTCCCAGAAGGAAACCATAATTTAATTTCATTGATTGCAAGTGTTAAAAACATTTAAACTCTTTCTTCCTTCTGGGAACTTTGATATAAAGTCCAAAGACAGGCAGGCAAGTGCAGGCACATACTTCCCCTAGTGCATCGTCACTGCATTGTCCTACATAGAGGCTTGTAGTGGTGTCACAACGGCGCACTAGTCGCCAGTGTCTTGGTAAGGTGTAGCAATCCAACTGATGAGCCCACTGCTAAACTGGAGCAAAATGCTGGGTATTTCATGAGTGAAAAGTCCTAAAGAGCTTAAATGTTTTTAACATAAGGGCATATTTATAACAGATATATATCCTATGTTGACACCCCTTCACTATCGTCCAATCTAACATTCCCTATAGTCGTACACTTACTCACCTTTTGTGTTTGTCCTGTATTACTAGTCTCCTACCACCTGTATTCATCTTTACCTTTTTGCCTCTTCCCTTTTCCTGTGTTTATCTTGTTTGTTTGTGTTTTTTTTTTTAATTCCACACCTTCCACATCAACACTGAAGATCTATCAAGATGAGTGTTGAAACCTACCCTTCTGATGAAACTGGGAAGCAGAAATTAGCCCACTGTGACTGACAAAAATGGATACAGAAGAATTGGGATTGATGATGAGAGAGCCTCTCTATATGGTAGTGTATGAAGAAGCGAAGTTCTTTTTGTGTTTTCATGTTTACCATCGTCTTCTTTCTGATGCTGACCAGTCATTGTGTCTATCCTATGGATGTGATCTTATCATGCTCTTATCTTTAATAATGTTACTTGTTTTTACATCCCACTAACTACTTTTATTGTTTTGTAGGCTCTTATCTTTCTATATACAACTCTATGGTTACATACCTTTCTTCGTGGTGGTCTCTTTGGCTCTAAGGTATTCTTCGAATGTTCCGCAGGACTGCTCCCGTCCACCACAGATTCCTGCACACTGAGTTCACTGTCAGCACTCGTCCTGTCCTTCACCTCCCCATTCATCTTGGGAGTTACTGTCTGATCACAAGGTTTCGTAGGGCTACCATTTTCCAATGGAAGGATGAATTTGTTCTCACTATTGGCTTTTTGATTAGAGGCAGCAATTTTAGCATCTGATGCACTTCTGTTATTTGAAACCCCAGAAGGATCCATGCTTTGTGTTGCTTTGTTCTGTTGTTTACTGCGAGGAAGCGAATTAACAAAATCATAATCGCTTGACAAGGCCAAGCGGTTCTCGAATACCTCGCACACTTCACGGCTGTAAGAACAAACAAATGAAATGTAAGAAAAATAGAATATGATACACAGAAGCCAGTTTGGGAATAGATTTACGATCTACAATTGCATATTCATAGGTTGTATAAAAAGTGATGTCAACTCCACTACTTTTTTTTTACAACTTGCTTTATATCGCACTGACACAGATAGATCTTATAGCAATGATGAGATAGGAAAGGGCTGGGAGTGAGAAGGAAGCGGCCATGGCCTTAATTAAGGTACAGCTCCAGCATTTGCCTGGTGTGAAAATAGGAAACCACAGAAAACTGTCTTCAGGGCTGCCGACAGCGAGTTCAAGCCCACTATCTCCCGGATACAAGCTCACAGCTGCATGCCCCTAACCGCACAGCCAACTCGCCCGGTCTGCTACAATAATAATAATAATAATAATAATAATAATAATAATAATAATAATAATAATAATGACGATGATGATGATGATGATGATGATGATGATGATGATAAAATCATTCTAACAGGGTGGTGAAGGAGTGCTTTCATTTTGAGAAGAGACCATAATTCTACACACTCATATCAGGTGAATACAGTGTGTACCAGTACCTCTTTATCTCCAGTCATCCAGGAGATCCATCATTATGTTTGCAGTGTGACACCATCCATTGTCATTAAGGATGACAGGAGTGATTGACAGCTAATGCACAATGGTGCCATTTTTACACTCATTGATTTGATGGGGTATCCAATGCCATACAGTTTTGAGGTGCCCAAGAATGTGGAGCATGGTTTTGTGGCATACGTCTACCTCCGTGGCTAAGTCACTTGCAGTCCATCACTGATCCACCTCTATCAGAGACGCAAGGAGCTGAATTGTGGAACTACCTGTTTGGGGTTATCCTGAGCAGGGGGTAGTCCCCGATGGGGGCCCTGCCATCACAAAACACCTTCTCCCATCACATTTCTGTAAAATACAGCAATGCTGCATCACCACATTCTTCATACAGTCCCTAAAACCAGTCTTGTGCACACTGACAACGTGCCACTTGTATTTTGATCTATACAATTTGTTTCAGTTTGAACATAATTTTACAACATTTGCGCTCTCATCCTCTATGCCATGGAACTTCAGTATTTGACTGAACAACACACACATACTTGTCTAACCTTCCATTATCAACTAGGAAAATCCTGTGGCTATACGACTCACGTCTCACAGTGTGGAGAGGTGTTTGTTCAGGTGTGTGTAATATAATAACTTGAAACTTATGTTGGAAAGATAGCAGCCATTGTCTATATAAATATATATTTGAGTGTTAATTTAATTAATTAATTAATTAATTAATTAGATACCATCCTACCATTCACCTGGAGTTGAAATGAGGAAACCACTCCTAGAACATCTGAGATACTTTTTCAGCCATGGAGATATTTTGAATCTTTTTTTTTTTTTTTTGAGGTGCTTTGTCTTATCTGTTTATGTTCTATGAAGCACATTAAACACAATACGTATACAGAAGTATGAATAATAAAGTATATATTTTAATAAAGGAAACAATTCATTATCTAAATATGCAAAATGATACAACTAGCTAAGATATTTGAAAAATGTTACAATGATACAATGTAATATGTACATCCGAAGTTAATGTCAACAATATGCCTGCTTCTTGCAGCAGAGTTTGTCAGTGTTTGGGCAGAAGTCAGTTGAAGACACATATCATCTTCTACATCCAAACAAGCTCAATATTTAGTTTTTATAGCTGAGTACCTCGAAAGGGCTGTTTCAAAGAGGTACGTAGAACTAAAAGGCAGTAAGAGCAATTAAGTTTATGAACTTGATAATGTAAAACAAGAGCTAAAAGGTTTCCACCTATTCAATACATTTATTGTAACCCAAAAAAAGTTACATATATTTGAAACTAGTTTCGGTCTTGTTAGAGACCATCATCAGTCAAAATCATAAAGTTAAGGCAAGACATGAATTATAATACATAAAATTTATGAAATAAGATGTGTTGTTGACATTCAGTGCAAGACAGGTAAAGAGTTGAATTATAAACACGCATCACGATCGCACTTGTTCTAGTGTAAGTTCTCAACATTTTCTTCCAATTTAAAGAATGCACCTCCCAAAAGACCAGGTAAAACAGTTAAAATACTAGCACTTGAAGAACTATGATTATGAACTTGATATCGAAGGAACCTCACCTAAATGAGACTAAAATTTGGGAAGGGGTTCGCTTTTAAATGATTGCCGACAGTGGCTGTCCGAAACCATGTCTATAAAAACCTTATATTCTTGATGGCACTGAAAATGGGTCTACAATCCATTCAAAAATCTTTGGAATCAATTTATGGATGTCTCTTGGAAAGAATGAATTCAAATTTTTAAAATATTGTCTTATTATTGCTGGCAATAGACGTTGGTCATCTTCATAACTGCTGAGACTGGGCGAGTTATATGGGTCAGGTGGCTACTGCATCATCCACTCATTCAGACACGGCACAGGGAATAACCAGCAACTCAACTGAGAAACACTGGATTAGAGTTTTGGCCTTCTTCTTCAGACTGAATCCACCCATTTCAGTCCTTCAGACCAGCCATGATAGAGCCATAATCATACTAGGCTGATCAGGTAGGACATTACTAAGCCTTGATCATAATCACTTGTCATTTACTTTTAACTATGACTAGCGAATATACCCGTGCTTCGCTACGGTATTCTACATTGTATTCGAATATCGAAGTAAATAGTGTACATGCAGTAAATAAGATTGTTTTAAAATTGCATGTCTCTTAGCGTTATCCGAGAAAGAGCATGGGGAGTTCCCCGTACGTTGTTTCCAATGTAAAGTGTTTGTAACGGATTTGTGATATAATGGCAGGCTCACTTGCCTACTGGCATTCACAATCGAGTTGGGAAGTTTACATTATAATTGCAGGCCCCATTGCCTACTACGCGGACAGAATCGATTTGGGGAGTTTTCGTTAAAATGGCAGCCCCCCTTTCCTACTTCCAGACAGATTACAGTTGAGGAGTTACTATTATAATGGTAGGCAATTACCCTACTATCACTTGAAATTGAGTTGTGCAGTTATCATTATAATGCCAGGCCCATTTTCATACTGCCAGCCAGCTTACTGCCAGTCACACCAAGTTGGTGAGTTTCCATCAAAATAGCAGGCCACTATGCCTAATGCCAGTCACATTTTAGATGAGGACATTTCTTTATAATGGCGGGCACCCTTGCCTACTGCCAAACACAATCGGATAGGAGAGTTTTAAACAAAACTGCATGCTCACTTGCCTTCTGCAAGTCAAATCCAGAAGGGAACTATTCATTACAATTGTAGGCCTTCCTTACTACAGTTACACAGGAGTTGGAGAAGGAACCCTTTCCTACTGCCAGTGAAAGTCGGTGTGGGGAGTACTGATTACAATATCAGACCCACCCTTTCTCGATCGCTAAAAATCGACATCAGTGAATATATATATAGATCGATATACGAAAGTATATGCGTCCTTCATTTACAGATTAACTGCTACTAAACGTACGTCATATCGACAAAGGATTATACCATAAGACATGCCGGATTTAGTGGCCTAAATGGCTGGTCCTATGATATGTCATCTATTCTTGGGTCAGACTGAGTTAAAAACGTGGAACAGGGTAAAGGTTTTGTAAGATTATCTCACATTACATTACTTTTCGGATAATTATGTGACAGCTACATACATAGCATTTGGCTCACATATGCCTACTGGGTGGGCCAATTTTCGTAAAGAGTATGATGATTCTGTATTTCATATAAGTAATTGAAAGTATGAATTATGCATGTGAAAATTCCAAATTGACTTAACATCGATTAATAGAGAAAAATCAAACGTAAAAGGGATACAGATACGGCAAAAAGTCATAAGACCAAGGTTGTAGATCATTCCAAATTGAACGGAGATTGTGCAATCCGTTATGTGATAGGAATTTCCGAAGGTGTGCACCATCATTAAAATTGCCTGTATATTTCGATATTCTTCAGGGATAAAACGTATAATTTTGTCAAATTTCAATTATCTTCTTTTTCTTCTGGCAGATTATGCCGCAGTCTGGATTTTGGGCGAGGCGGGTAAAAATTAGGACTTTCAGGAAACTAAACCGAAAATTATGGAGATGGTCATTATTACCCTTAAACAGAAAGCTGTACGAAAATTTCACCAAAATAGTCAGTGTAGAGGCACACAGTCGTTACTATTTGATTTATATAGATAAGGAATCTGCTCCATGTAAAACACCTTTTGGGCTATGTCCGCTGGACTTAACCTGCAAAAGTGACCATTCATGATATCTCCCTTATTAATCCTCCTGACGAAAAAATGCACATGAAAAAAAAAAAGGTTTAGAGGTGGAATTCCATCACGTTTGGTCGATTTCCAGTCAGGTTGGTCTTGTTCTGTATATATTGTGGAAGAGTAAAATCACCATTTGTGTTCCCTATAAACCGCCAGTCGATTCCGGAACATGAAATGTTATTTACGTTTAAAACCTACCTTTGGACAGGTGGATGCTAAATATAAATTTTGTTTCGAATGTCTTCAGTAGTGTTCAAGTTGTAAGGAATACGCTTTACACGCACCCGCTCGTGAGTCAAGTCCGATGGGACTTGTACAGAAAAACGGTCCGTTAATGATATCTCCCTTATTAATCCTCGTATTGAAATGATGCACATGAGAAAAAAGGTTTAGAAATTAATTTCTACCAAGGTAGGTAGTTTTCCATTAAGTTTGGTTGTGTATATTTTGTGGAAGTGCAAAATCACTGTTTCGGTTTCGTATAAACCCCCAGTCAGTTCAGGGATTTAGAAACAATATTTGCCCTAAAACCTATCAAGGACAGGTGTGTGTGTGTGAGAACCGAGCTCGATAGCTGCAGTCGCTTAAGTGCGGCCAGTATCCACTATTCGGGAGATAGTAGGTTCGAACCCCACTGTCGGCAGCCCTGAAAATTGTTTTCCGTGGTTTCCCATTTTCACACCAGGCAAATGCTGGGGCTGTACCTTAATTAAGGCCACGGCCGCTTCCTTCCCACTCCTAGCCCTTTCCTGTCCCATCGTCGCCATAAGACCTATCTGTGTCGGTGCGACGTAAAGCAACTAGCAAAAAAAAAAAAAAAAAGGACAGGTGTATTCTAAATATGAGTCTTGGTGGAAATACATCCAGTAGTACTTACGTGGTAATTAAGGAAGAAAATAATACAGTTAAGTTGAAAGTAATAGAAAATGGATTATAACTGAGGACAGCCGGATAACGACAAATATGTAAATGCCAAGTGAATGTATTGGAAAATCAAATGTCCCTCAATAAATTATGCTAGTGTGAGTTATGGATATAATAAAGCGGTAACAGAGGAGAAATTTAGGTCCAGTGATTCTTAGGTAAACAAATAAAAAGAAGATGACTAATGGTGTTATTATTAATCTATTCGAGGGATATTATAACCTCCAACGATATTCCGCCAATATCCCGCAGGTAGGCCTATTGACGCCTCTCTTGCCTTCTACCCAAGGAACAACCACGAATTTAAAAGCATGATGAGGAAAATGGCAGTACGTTACTTCCCTGCTGGCATGCAGTCAGAGACGTTGCCATGGTAACTTGTAGGTTCGTTGTCGGTCTGTCCGTCACTCAATGCAGAGCATGATACGAGCGGAAAATTGTAAATTTCTCCGTCATGTGAAGAGTAAGGTAAATTATGAACATAACGAAAGTTGTTTATAATGAAGAGACGTTTCACGTACGGTAAACAATGTTTACAGAAAATCAACGGTATAAGAGAAAATGGAGGAAAACCATTCTGGTTTTCCTATAAACCCCCCGTCTATTCAAAGATTTTAAAATTATATGCATATCGAAACCTTCCCCGGGATGAGTATACTCTAAATATGAAGTTTGGTTGAGATCTATCCAGCCGTTTTGACGTGATGGTGGAACAGACAGACAGACAAACAGACAGACAAACAGACAAACAAACAGCTTTATTACCAACAACTCTTGCTCTCAGCTCATTTGAAAATAATACACTCCCTTGCATTTCCACTAACAGGGAGGTTTAAGTAATACTATAGTTGGACTCATTTGCAGTGTTATAAAAGTAGTTAAATTATAATTCCAAAGCAGATAGTATTGAAACTTGATATTAATACATTGACATTCGACAATTAATTCAACTCAGCTCTCTAGTCTACACTGTGACTAAGAGTCATGGTCATAAACACTCAGAAATATGTGTTATATTGGGAAGAAATGCCAGCATTCTCTCAGTTTGTATCTCGCATCATTGTACAAGACTAATTATCGAATCATGACATCACCGGTTGCACATGATCAGGTAGGTATTTTTACGTACATCTAATTCTGTATACCTACTTAATGGAGTTATCACTATGGGGGAAAGGCTTTGTAAAATCAAAACTCAATGTGAACAGGTGGCTGCAGAAGAAATCTAAATCTAAAGGCTAGATGAAATCCATAGGAAAGCAGTTCACAGAACAAAAACCAGATGGAAGCAGTGCACATTGCATTTTGTTGCTGCTCCTACCAGTACCCACAGATGTAATAGGAATGGTGACTCTAATGTGCCGTGTATCAGATCACTGTATCAATTTAGTAACGTGAACAGAATCAAATGAATTGAATATCCCATCACTACTTTCCAGTACAGCAATACACTTCCCAACCAGCAAACAGCTGTGGTCAGCCTTAACTTGTAGGGGGAAGCTAAGTGTAGTAAATCATAGCATTTAATTTGATGATTACTGTGAATTTTGATGAATCTTTTCATATAGTAATGGGTGAAATTCCTAAATGGCATCACAGTTTACTGTTGCTAAAGTAATATGCAATGCAACCATATCCTATGCTTTTTTAAATAGGGAGATATCACAAAATTTAGCATTTCAACACAGCTAGACCACTGGTTCTAGACCTACTGAAACAATTAAAAGCTATTTATAACAGTTATGGACTCCTAATATAACAACAGAAGGCTCTTGAGTATTTCTACATTACTATGTAGAGTTGTACAGGAAAGGTCTCTTGGCTTATTAGAAGACAAAGAAAGGAAATATAAGAATAGAGAAATATTTTTAAGCTCTTACAATTAATGTAATATTTCTCAATGTCAATAACGGAGAAAATCAAGAAAGTCTCACTTACGTCGGAGCAGGTATAGTCTTTATCCTTGTTCTGGGGCTCTGAGGATATGTGATGCTTCCAGGGGATCCTATCACAACATTCTCGTATGGGCTTCGTATAACTCCAGCAGGACTGTTGTTACTGTTTGCAGCAGAGATCTGTGGACCAACTCGTGGAGGATCAGTGATGACTGTAGGAGTTGGGCTGTTGACTGAGGGAGATAGACTGTAACACACATGCATATATTTTCATTATAGACTGTCATTCAGTATTCCGTCTGCAAACTTTCTGATAAAGAACTGTAAATGTCTTCATAATTCTCCATCAGCAACTAGTAATGATGTCTCTTTTGCTTCAATATCTATTACAGTTAAATTATGAAAAAAGATGAGACCCCATCATCTCCTAGGCCTCTCTCAGCTTTTCGTACCCTTCCCTTCTGTCACATGATTATTTTACTTGAAAAGGTGCCAAGGAATGTGATTATTTATTTACATGTTGAGTTATTAATTTAGCAACAAATAACATTTCAGTTACATTTTACCTTTAAATTGAAGTGCTAGCACCCTCTGCAGATCCCAAGATCACGGGTTCAAACCCAGTAGAGGTAGTTAGATTTCTGAAGGTTGGAATAAAGTCTATTTCTTTATAACACGTCAATCCACGCCATTTCTCCACTGACAGCTTGGGACATCCCGTTTAGTTGAGCAGCTTGTCTCCTTACTCTCAAGTCTTCCCAGCACAAGGTTTGCACAATTCTCGTAACTTTCGTCAGAAATCACCCAGGATAAATCATACTGTTTTCCTTTAGACCTTTCCCACTTCTCAAATAAAATAATCCTGTGTGGATCCCATTCATTGGAACCATACTCTTATAAAATGAGCTACTAAACATCTTAACAAAAAAATACCATTCCTCAAAAGTGGTTGGGAGTGAATTTTTATCATGAAGTCCAGTCATTCATTCTTTGAGAAGAAATAGATAACAAAAAAGCGTCCTTATTCACACTGTGAATACTCTATGCAGGAACTAGTACTTACCAAGCTGCACTACTCAGATCAAACGTAAAGATTTCAGCAAGTTCATCTTCTGAGGCAGACATACAGCCTGAGGTTGAGCTGGGAGACGGGAGACGTTTGTCTCTGGGGAGAGATCCATTGGTCTTGATTCTGTAATAAATAATACAACCTCCTTACTTCCATGATATGAGAAAAAATTAAACAGCAACTTCTCTAGAAACATGCTGTTGAAAACAATAAATATACTCAAGCATTCTTCAAAGATGAGTTAAAATGAAAAATGGTTGCTCAATAATAATAATAATAATTATTATAATAAAATCATTCTAACAGGTTTGTGTTGCAGTCACAGCAGCAAGTTCTGACATAGAATTTTTTTTTTTTTTTTTTTTTGCTAGGGGCTTTACGTCGCACCGACACAGATAGGTCTTATGGTGACGATGGAATGGGAAAGGCCTAGGAGTTGGAAGGAAGCGGCCGTGGCCTTAATGAAGGTACAGCCCCCGCATTTGACTGGTGTGAAAATGGAAAACCACGGAAAACCATCTTCAGGGCTGCCGATAGTGGGATTCGAACCTACTATCTCCCGGATGCAAGCTCACAGCCGCGCACCTCTACGCGCACGGCCAACTCGCCCGGTGACATAGAATACATACCATGTGATAGGTAGGTACTGACAAAATAAGGTACCTAGTTAGTATGGGTTTTAAATTTTTTCACCACTGGGGTAGTATATGTGTTTAGGCTCCAGTTGCGGGAACTCACTTTACAATGCTCAGACGACTTTTATTTGAGATGCTCCCAATAGCTACTTTTTTTTTCACTCCAACACACACAGGTCTCACGATGACAATACAATACGAAAGGGCTAGGAGGGGGAAGGAAGTGACTATGGCCTTGATTAAGGCACTGCCCCAGCATTTTCCTGGTGTCAAAATGGGAAACCACGGAAAACCATCTTCAGGGCTGCCGACGGTGGAGCTGGAACCTACTATCTCCTGAATGCAAGCCGACAGCTACATGACTCAAACTGCGTAGCCATTCGTTCAGTCTCTCAATAAGCCTTTTGGCACTTGGTATTGGTTATTTTTGGACTTTTAAGAATTTGGACAAACTGCTCTATCCTCTTTCAATCATTCTGAAGCCATTTATTGTACAGTAGCTGCACATATCTGTCACTGATAGGTTCAAGTGGATCAAGATAGAACTATTTAAAGTTGCACTACTGGATAACACTGCGACATAAGTAACTCAAAGGACCCCAACACTTTCTGGTAGACTTTTTTTTGTAGTACCCTGTGGTGTGCAAATAAAAAAGTGCATATTTGCTGCTAACCCAGCAGCAGGTGACATAGAGCTGTCAATGGGAGAAGCAAGTTGAGCGCACTACAATTTTCTCAGATGTTCACTTTTTGATTTTGCCATATACTTGTAGAACTTGCCGAGACAAATCGAACTGCACCTCGCATGACATGCTACTATGCCAGAGACCAGGGTTTTCAGATACCTGAAATCAAAATACAGGACAGATGTGCGATCAAGGAAATAAATGGGCTCATATTCTACAAGTTATAAACTTTCTTTCAAAATGATACGCTAATAATAATTTCATGTGGCTATTTCTAGCTGAATACAGCCCTTGTAAGGCAGACCCTCCGATGAGGGTGGGCGGCATCTGCCATGTGTAGGTAACTGCATGTTATTGTGGTGGAGGGTAGTTTTATGTGTGGTGTGTGAGTTGCAGGGATGTTGGAGACAGCACAAACCCCCAGCCCCTGAGCCACTGGAATTAACCAATGAAGGTTAAAATCCCTGACCTGGCCAGGAATCGAACCCGGGACCCTCTGGACCAAAGGCCAGCACGCCAACCATTTAGCCATGGTGCCGGACAATGATACGCTTATTATTATTATATCATAGTGCACAGTGCCCTAACTTTTACATACAGTCTGAAACTTACAGCACCGAGCAAGTCAAGTTTGGTCATGTAGCTATGAGCTTGTATTCAGGAGACAATGGGTTTGAACCCCCACTGCTGACAGCTCTAAATATAGTTTTCCATGATTTCCCATTTTACACCAGGCAAATGCTGGGGCTGTCTTAAGGCCATGGTCGATTCTAATCCTAGCCCTTTTCTATCCCGTCGTCACCGTAAGACCTGCCTCTGTCGGTGCAATGTTAAACAGGAAAACACTTAGTTTATTTAATTATTCATACCAGTTCTTTCAATTTCAATATATTTTCGTTGCTCTGAAGTGCTGTTAAGTTTCTTGTCATTCTTAGCAATTTCATAAAAATTTCTGCATGACATTGAAGAAAAATGTACAAAAATGAACTGCTCAGACCTAATCAAGTCAACACAACAGAACATAATATTTCTCACAGCTGACAATTTCACATGGACATGCGGTGGACTCAAGACTACCTCAGGTAGCTGTCCACTATTACACGTCTTATTTGCCAGGATGGACAACCCAAGAACTGCAAAAAAAATCATCTTCACAATTTTCCTTGTCGATATGGACCGATGACCATGCAGTTTTTACACCTTAATCACGGCGAAAACCATTGCCAGTGAACACAAATGGACCATATTTCCATGTTAGCAATGCTCGACGTTGATATGGACTAAGCAACAGAAGTCTAAATTCATTCATTCTATTATCACAGTCGGTACAGTAAAACTGTATAAGACAAAAATGATCAGAAATTGTTTTCTCTATAACTTTTGTTATGTAGTACAGCACTTTTTGACAGGACAAATCCTATTTTTTTGCATGTCATCCCCTCTCCAGAGAGTAAGTTGCATCTGTACCAAGTTTGCTTGAGAGCTATGCTCGAGCATACACGCATACATCTATAATCTTGGTCATATTGGACATTCCGACTGGGGCTGAACTATGACTTAAACAGCATCCAGATTGTCACAGTTCCTCTCGGAGACCTTGAAAAGTATGGATTTGACATTAAATCTGGGTGTCTTGCCGCCACAATCATTTTTGTTTAGGATAGTAAGTTGTATGTGTATCAAGTTTGGTTGAGAGCTATACTGGAATATACATATTTTCATCCCTAATCTTGATCATTTTGGATATGATCCTTTCCACCCCTTTTCATCACCGTGCCAATGGGGCTGATCTTGGACTTAAATGAAATCTGTAGTTTGACTATTCACTTCAGCGACACTAAAAACTATAATAATATAGGTCGTTTTCTATTATGTTTATGCTTCACCCTCTATCCATCCCCGCCCAAAGGAGTTATATGAGAGTCCTACACAACAGTAAATTTTTTTCAGATAGTAAGTCATATGTGTACCAATTTTGGTTGGCAGCTATGCCCAGACGAACATGCATAATCTCCCTGCTGTAGAATCTTGGAGCCGACATTGCCATGGTTACGGCAGTTCATTTCTTTATCCGATTCCTAGAGCAGGGGTAGTGTGGTGCCAATATCTCCATAACAGTTGGTTTTAGGGCCATGAAACATGGTTTTTGGGCCTGTAGGGCTTAAAATGAGTTTGTCTCGTCCTTGTATGACAAATTCAATACTTTGCCTATATTAGCCTATTATTTTTATATTCCCCCCGCCCCGTGGCACCAGGTCACAAATTGTTTTGAAAATAAAATACAGCCCATGTCCCTCAAGGATAATGTATATTTTCATTAGTAAAATGATTTTTAGAATTGGTCCACTAGTTCCTGAGATTAGCCATTACATACAAAGTTTACCTCTTTATATATTAGCATCGATAAAACTTTAAGATAGTATTCTGGGTTATTAAATAAACAAAACTTTAAGATAGTATTCTGGGTTATTAAATAAACATCTTTTACTCCACTGAAGTTGTTGTAAAATTGTCCATTTCTCTACTTTGGGGACTGGTTATTTGTGTTTGTCTCAATGCACACATAACACATCACTCTACCAACTATTTTTATTTATTTATTTATTTATTTATTTATTTATTTATTTATTTATTTATTTATTTATTTAATGTATGGCTAGAGATTACAGCGTCTACCAACTACCACTGCAAAATACAATACTCCCACCACCTAGGATTGGCATCAGAAATGATAACTGGTTGTAAAACAGGGTCAAGTCCACATATGTGACAGTGTGTACCTGTAATCCCACCAGTGTGGGAAAAAGAAGAATAAAGTTGTTATGGTGAAAGTAGTGTGATATACGCACCTGAGTTCAAAATTTGAACATAAAAACATATTCAATCATCAATATTTAAATATGCATTTGTATCAAGAACTTCTCTACAAGACTGAAAAGCTCAAACTTTAAATTTATTGAATCATTTCCAAAGAGTAACTGATACATTTGCATATTTGTGCAAACTTTTAAGTTACCGTAGGCTTCCATACAGCTCGAATTAAATTTAGCCGTCCCTGAATGCAACATACTGTTAGGGATGTCAACTGGTAAGAAAAGCATCTCTCTAACAGAACTCTGAATAATCTTATCTATGTCCTCTAAAAAAATCAGTGGGAACTATTGCAACGGTGCCATCTGTAAGGTGTATGTTAGTTTTGGCCATACATACTGGTTAACGATATTTAGTTTCTAATCCGGATATGGCGTTGGTGTTGATGGCAGGTTTTCAAGGGCTTTTCTAAGTGATATTACAATTTTTTCTGGGTCAAAATAGATTATAGTTAATGGTATCTTCAGTTCCCTTTGCCTTTATATAATATTGGTGATTTAAAGGAGGTCCTTCTGTAATAGCTGACCGTGAGTTATATTAATTAAAGATGACTTTCCCACATTCAGGTCAAGAACAATTTGCTCTGAAGTTGAGAATCAGCCATCATGACTAACTCCTACACAGCATCCATCGAATTTCCAATAACGATTATGTCATTTGCAAATGCAACTACTGATATCTGGATCAGGTGAAATTTCAAAACCAAATGAGTCAGTTTGTTTCTCTGATAAATTTTTTAGAATGAAATTGACTGATAGATTGAAAAGAATCAGAGAAAGAGGAGATCCCTAAACAACACCTCTTCTAAGCTCAATTCAGATACCTGTCTCAAGGCATGAATCCTGGTATAGTTTCCCCTGGTACAAAATCTTGACTATCCCACAAAGGCTTGTTGGGACAGGATGAGTATCAAGATGTTTATCTAAGAGATCAAGACCAACATTATCAAAAGCCTGTGAAACCTCCAACATTACTATTGTAAGATCATTTTTATTCTTATTCTCCCTTGCTCTTCCTAAACATGCATCAATCAGTGAAACATTGATGTATGTGTCTGGTTGATTCACAAATCCCTTCTGATTCTCATTAAAGACTATAAACCATCCCAGTTTGGAATCTAGAACTCTCTCAATGAGATGTTGAATCACTATATAGAAATTTGACAGCAGTTTGATGGATGACTTATCACCTTTGCCTTTGTAGATTAGTATGCTTTTTGCTTTTTGCTAATATCATATCATCACAAGCAAATCTAGATAGCAAAACACAAAATATGAACCATAAAGTTTGAAACTTTCTAGCAATTTCCACACCTGGTACTCTTCTGAATATTTTTCTTTCTGAACCATGTGTTCTGGTTCCTCTAGTAAAAATCAATTAGCACATCACCTTCTTGATCACCATGCATTCCCGCCCATCTCAAAACTCGGCACACCACTTAAGCACAGTGCTTTGTTTGAAACCCGCACCCCCCACCACACGGATTTCATTCAACCAAAGATTTAATTTGTCCAAGCATCTGCTTTGCATAGGAATTGATTCCGTGCCCTGTTGCATTTGACGGTGCTTCTTCTGACTATTTTTCTTTTCAGACCATGTGCAGCTGAATAATGCAACAAGATCATTCATTTACCATTATAAAAGTAAAGAAAGTCAGTTTACTTTTATAAATGATCATCACCATGAAGAAATCACTGGTTTCTTACAGCTTACTTGTCCAAGAAAATTTCTATTATAAAAATGTGGACTTACAGAGGAGAAAAGAAAAGTATCCATCATATAAGTACAGCCTTGCAAAGTGGAAAAAAGTAGGGATAAAAAGATAGACAGCAAAGAGCTTACTGCATTAAAAAATGGATATGGGTAAGGAATTAACATCTAAAGTGCAGGATTAAACTGTCACTGATGAAGCTAAGAAGCAACTCACCTTGACATAGGCCACAGAAGAAGAGAACAACATGACATCACATGATTTAAAGATTTTGATTTCAAAAAGTCTTTCTGCTTTAATAGTTTGTTATACATGGGAGAAAATAGGGTGACACTTCTCCAAGTTTCTGAACTCCAGACAGGCAAGCAGGAAGTGGGTCACTTTCAAAGCTATAGACACTTTGTGGCTTCCCCTCTCCTCAACACTGTGTTACTGTTTACACGACACCAGTAAATAGGATAAACAAGTGCTACAATAATAAGGAATGCAAACACAATCTCAAGTAATAAATAGCCAAAACTGTTTGCACTTTCCCTTCACCAAATAATTGCTGATAAGTACAGATTTATGTAGTACTTGATAGTACAACAGATTGTACAAAGAGTTTACATTTGGAGGAGATCATTATGGATCAATACAACATTCAATGTCTTAATCAGCACCTCACCAAAGGTAAGCAAACAACTAGTCTGATGACAATTACAATATTTACAAGAGAATCCTAATAACTGATAATTTTAGAATTGATGCTATATTCAAGTTAATGTCACAAACTAATTACCGTACAAAATTATTTAATTATAAAATAAACTAAAATCAAACCCCATGGTACTACAGCCCTTGAAGGGCCTTGGCCTACCAAGCGACCGCTGCTCAGCCCGAAGGCCTGCATATTATGAGGTGTCGTGTGGTCAACACCACAAATCCTCTTGGCCATTATTCTTGGCTTTCTAGACCGAAAATAAACTAAACTAATTATAAAATAAACTAAAATAAATAAATTAACAGACAGAAAAAAGCTGAATTCTGATTATTTACAATTTTAATGGAAAATTTAACAATCATGATTGCGTTGTATAAACATTTTTATTACCAGAAAAGAAAATGTATGTGGCAGAGAAGAAGACTCAAAAATAAAAATCACAGTGAATGAGAAAACTTTAGGTGATATGAGAGAATTTAATTACCTTGGAAGCGAGGTTACAAAAGATGACAGACACAAGAAGGGAATACGAAGTGGGATCAGTCAAGCAAAAGTTGTATTTACCAAAAATAAAAGTCTCTGCCACAAACAACATCAGTAGGTTCACAAGGAAAAGGTTATTTAAAAAGTTATGAGTGAAGTGTTGCCCTGCATGGGTGTGTAACCTGAACAATGGAACAGAGGAAAAGAAGAGATTAACTGCCTTCGAACAAGGGTGCTTTAGAAGAACTAAAGATAGGTTGAAAAGACAAGGTAACAAATGGAGAAGTGTATAAGGGGCCAGGGAAGAATAATGTTATTTGGAGGAGCAAAATCCTAGAAGGCCAAGATTAATAATCATGGCAGCTTCCTTAAACTGTTATTGGAAGGAATGGTTAAAGAGGAGAGGTTCCTGCTTCCAGTATATCCAGCAGCTATTGGAAGATGTTAACCATAAAACTCTGCTGAACTCAAGAGGAGGGCAGAAAACAGAGTCGAATGGAGAGCTGACGCAAAACAATGTACAGACTGAATACTTGAAATAGACTGTCAGCTTATTAGGTTGGGTCAAAATAATATATAATTATTATAGTAAATTCCAAGAGATGTACAAAACAAACATGGCTAAACACAGGGAACCAAACCCACAACAATTCAAAGGTTCTCACCGGAGTACTATATGTACTCATTACAACCTGATAAACTGAAAGTCTCCTTGTTGTTGTTGTTGTTGTTGTTGTTGTTGTTGTTGTTGTTGTTGTTGTTGTTGTTGCTGTTGTTGCTGTTGTTGTTGTTGTTGTTGTTGTTGTTGTTGTTGTTGTTGTTGGTTGTTGTTGTTGTTGTTGTTGTTGTTGTTGTTGTTGTTGTTGTTGTTGTTGTTTGAGTCATCAGTCCAAGGAATGGTTTGATGTAGCTCTCCATGCCACCCTATTCTGTGCTAACCTTTTCATTTCTACGTAACTATTGCATCCTACATCTGCTCTAATCTGCTTGTCATATTCATATCTTGGTCTTCCCCTACCGTTCTTACCACCTACACTTCCCTCAAAAACCAACTGAACAAGTCCTGGGTGTCTTAAGATGTATCCTATCATTCTATCTCTTCTTCTCGCCAAATTTAGCCAAATCGATCTCCTCTCACCAATTCGATTCAGTATCTTTTCATTCGTGATTCGATCTATCCATCTCACCTTCAGCATTCTTCTATAACACCACATTTCAAAAACTTCTATTCTCTTTCTTTCTGAGCTAGTTATCATCTTTGTTTCACATCCATACAATGCCACGCTCCACACAAAAGTCTTCAAAAACATCTTTCTAATTACTACATCAATGTTTGAAGTGAGCAAATTTCTTTTCTTAAGAAAGCTCTTCCTTGCTTGTGCTAGTCTGCATCTTATGTCCTCCTTACTTCTGCCATTGTTAGTTATTTTACTACCCAAGTAACAGTATTCATCTACTTCCTTTAAGAATTCATTTCCTAATTTAATATTTCCTGCATCACCTGCCTTTGTTCGACTGCACTCCATTACTTTTGTTTTGGACTTATTTATTTTCATCTTGTACTCCTTACCCAAGACTTCGTCTATACCATTCAGCAGCTTCTCGAGATCCTCTGCAGTCTCAGATAAAATAACAATATCATCGGCAAATCTCAAGGTTTTGATTTCCTCTCCTTGGATTGTGATTCCCTTTCCAAATTCCTCTTTGATTTCCTTTACTACCTGTTCTATGTAAACACTGAAAAGGAGGGGGGACAAACTGCAGCCTTGCCCCACTCCTTTCTGGATTGCTGCTTCTTTTTCAAAGCCCTCGATTCCTATCAATGCAGACTGATTTTTATACAGATTGTAGATAATTCTTCGTTCTCGGTATCTGATCCCAATCACCTTCAGAATCTGAAATAGTTTGGTCCAGTCAACAATATCGAACGTCTTTTCTAGATCCACGAATGCCATGTATGTGGGCTTGTCTTTCTTGATTCGATCCTCTAAGATCAGACGTAAAGTCAGGATTGCTTCACGTGTTCCTACATTTCTTCTAAAGCCAAATTGATCTTCTCCCAACTCGGCTTCAACTTGTTTTTCCATTCTTCTGTAAATAATACGTGTTAAAATTTTGCAGGCATGAGATACTAAACTAATGGTGCAGTAGTTTTCACACCTGTCAGCACCGGCTTTCTTGGGAATAGGTATAACAACATTCTGCTGAAAATCTCGTACATCTTACATACTAAATGGAATAACCTTGCCATGTTGGTTTCTCCTAAGGCAGCCAGTAATTCAGAGGGAATGTCATCAATTCCAGGTGCCTTGTTCCTATTTAGGTCACTCACAGTTCTGTCAAACTCTGACCTCAAAATTGGGTCTCCCATTTCAACAGCATCAACAGCCTTTTCTTGTTCCAGAACCAAATTATCTATATCTTTACCTTGATACAACTGTTGGATATGTTCCTGCCATCTTCCTGCTTTGTCTTCTTTCCCTAGAAGTAGCTTTCCATCTGAGCTTGTAACGTTCCAGACGTCACAGTGTAATTATGTTAATTTTATTATATGTAATTAATTCAGGAATTTAACGTCATGATATTTATCTTGGTATGTAATTGTATTATAATTCATGGTTGATCATTTGCTCACTATCATTTCATTACTTTGTAACTACGACTTGTAAACGAGGGCTGAATATCCTAATATTCACTTAGATTCTTGCGACATTCGTTTAAATTTAACTTGCAGTAGATTTGCTCTATCTTGCCACATCACCGAGGAAGAAGGAAGGACAAATTTAGACATCAAATTCTGGGAAAAGCGAGCACGTGTTCAAGCGTTATAACGACAGCTACCGTATTTCGACCAGAATAATTCAAACTGATCACCGCCTATATTTTCAAAGGAGCGTCATGTTGCCATGGATACTGAGTGAAAGGGCTAATAGAAGAACAGTTGATATCATGGTTAAGACCCATCAACTCTAATATCTGGAGTGGGGAGAGACGTGTCAACTGATTGGACCACGTGTAGCGACCTGTAATTAGAGCCAGAGAAGGTTATAAAAGGGCGTGTTGGAGCTCTTGGCTTCATTCTTCTTGATTCTGCATTCATTATTATTATTCTTCTGGATTCTTGATTCTTCGATCTTGTATATCGCTGTAGGTCTGTGAACTTGTCTTATGGTTGTTGTACCATAGTGGACTAGTGTGATAGTTTATCACTTCTACATTAATTACTTCGTTACCACGACGTGGTACTTAGGAATTTCTGAATGAGGGGTGTATAGCCACTCTCATCAGGAAGTACGTACAGCTCGGCTACTAGACCGGTTTGTACCAGTCTAAGACAATAGGTAGTATTAAACTAGATAGAAATGAAACTTCAGGGCACATTTTCAGTAAAGTTGGAAGGATTATTAATTGTGTATCCTCTCCACATAACCCAAGGAGGTTTTTCTAACTATGACTTAGGGCTCATCTCCAATATATGGGATAGAGCATAATAGGGAGTGTTAGTGTCGAAGCCATCTTCCAATTAGTGGTGGGTGCACTTAGCAAGGCAGGAATGGTACTTAGCTGCAGATGAAGAGATCTCAAAGACGACCGGTGATGTTCCAGCTACAAGGATGGAAGCTTTCCAAGGACCAGCAGAATAAGACTACATGGTGAGCAAGCGAGTTAAAAATATTGCAAGTTTTCGCGAAGTAGAGTCATTCAACTTTTTGTTAAATTCATTTCCTATTTTAAATTCAGTTCTCGTTAAACCGTCGTCATTTATATTCAATATAATAAATAGTATTTTTCTAGTTCACTTTAATCAATCTGCCTTAATTAGCCTTTTGATTTCTAATTCTCCGGCTTAATGATTAGTGCACTATCACCCCACCCCTGTGATAAGAGTCCGTCCAAGCTTGATTATAAATTTTTATCTTTAAGTCATCAACTTAAAGATTGGCGCCCTTAGCTTGCATGGTTGCATTTCTCGTTCAATGATTGTTCTCCAAGAGGGGAAGCCACATAAATGCCGCTCCAACGTAGGGCGAGAAAATCATTAAGTACGGAGCAGTTAATGACAGTAACGATATCAGAATTCGTATTATGGGTAAAATTTGGATATCCACGTTGCATTAGGAGTGTTTGATTGTGGGGAGGGTCATGGCTGATCAGACGAAAGAGGAGAGGATGTTGCGCAGTGGACGGGTGATAAAAGGCAATAACGTATTGAGTTGTGTAGTCTAGTAGAGGAAATTGAAGATAGAAGTGTAAGTAGTATGGAGAGTGAAGGCAAGCAGAAAGAAGTCAGTATGGAGTCAGATGATAGTAGGATGGGGGGCGAAGCGGAAGTAAACACTAACAATGAAAGTAATAATAATTATCAGTTAATGGGAATGATGCAGTTAATGTTGAGTAAGATAGAGGACAGTAAATCTGAAATAAAAAATGAATTGGAACAAATTAAAACAGATGTAGAACAAACTAAATCAGAAATTAAAAATGAAGTAGAACAAACTAAACGAGAATTAAGTAAGGCATTGAATGAACACAAGGTAGAAGCTAATAAAAGGATGGACGAACATAGCAAACAGTTACAAGAATTATTTAAACAAAATGAAAGATTTAACAAGCAGATAGAGGAACAGAAAGAGATAACTAAGCAAAACAAACAAGAGGTAGAAAAGAAATTTGTAGAGCAGAGGAGTGAGTTGTTGGAATTAATGGGGAAGGAAAACAACTCTACTAGGGAGGAAGTAATGAGGCAGATCACTAGTATTGATAAGAGAGTTGAGACTCAAAGAGGGGAAATACGGGTATTCAAAGACCACGTCCAACAAGAGATAGACACAGTAAAGCTTAGAATAGAAGATGAGACGCGGGCAAGTGAAGAAAGGTTTGCGATAGCTGAAGAGAATAAGATTGAAATTAGGACATTGAAAGAGAAGCAGGTTAATTTGGAGAGCGAAATTGATAGGAGAGACAAAGATGTAGAATGCCGGATGGAGAAAGCAGAATATCAGTTAAAACAGGTGGCAAAGGATAAACAGGTTTTCACGGGAAAGCAATGTCTAGGAAATAGCTACATTAGGGAAATTGAACTACCTAAATTTAATGGGAAACAAACGAACCCGCTAGATTTCCTTAAGATGATAGAAAAACGATTTGAAAAGCGTCTAGAGGAAGGGTCTATGGACTGGGAGGACGTTATGGAAAATATTGACCATGCTTTTATAGGAGAAACTCGGTCTTGGTTCATGGTATATAGGCAAACGATGACGAACCTGAAAGAATTCAGAAATAAGTTTAGAGATAAATTCTGGAATGAAGCGATACAAGCTCGGGAGAGAGAAAGGGTGGTATTTGGGAGGTACAAACAGCATGAGGGAGTCACTATGACCGAGTACTTCCTGGCCCATGTCATGATTTGTCAGAACTTAGATGGTATAACCGAGGGGTCTGATGTAGTAAGACTACTTTTGAGACATTTTCCGGACAGGGTGAGAGAAGCAGCCTGCATGCAAAGAGTTGGTACTATTCAGGAGATGGAGAACCTACTAGGCAGTTTTGATGCTTTAGGTAACCTTAGGAGTAGAACGGAGAATATACAGAGCTTTAGTCATCACAACGGAATGAGACATAACGGAAGAACACAGAATCACGAAGCTCACAATCAGTTCAGACCTCAGCATAACAGTAGGAGCGGAGCACCTGAATATAGGACAGGAAATTCCCAACGGGGGCCAGAGCAATGTACTAATGAGTCCAACGTCAATACACAAAGGGAACCTTTAAACTAACTAGAGGCTGTAATCTTAGGTCAGAATTCCAGCCTAGTACGAAGGTAGCGAAGTGTCTTGTCATGAAAGTGTTACCATATGACCTAGATGTTAGAGACGATTTGTTGTATGAACCCGAGCAGAATAATGGAGATTCAAGTAATAAAGTAGTCAATCCCGTTGTTAAATTGAAAGTTTGGGGGGCGTGGGTTAAAGTTTTGATTGATTCTGGTAGCCAAATATCATGTATTAGTTCTCAGTGGTATGAGTCATTAGTGAAACAGGGTATTCAGTTGGAGGAAATGCCTGTTAAGTCTACTTTCATCATTACGGCTGTTGGAAAGAGGTCTAAGCAAATTTGTAAACAAGTAGCTGTTCCGATCTGTATTAATAATTTTATTAGCGTTCAGATATGTTTGGTAATTCCGCATTTGATATTTGATCTTATCTTGGGATCTGACTGGTTAACGTTAAAATTGGCTCAGTTAAATTACTATGATGCAGTGCTAAATTTGAGGTGGAATAATGAGGATATCAAGGTCAAGTTTGAGGAGGAAATTCAAAGGAAAACGGAAGTTAGTACAGTGTGGAGAATGAGAGAGGTTTCTAAAGTTAATGAAGAGGCTAGTGAGGGCCTGAAGTTGTGCCAGTTGTGGATTAATGAGGATAAAATATGTGGCTTGAAAGAAGCCGTAGGTAGAAATCAGTTAAATGAAGTCCAGAAGGACAAGTTATTTGAAGTGTTATATGAACACATGGAGATTTTCTCTGAGAAACCTGGTGTTACCCATCTGTACGAGCATTCTTTTTCTGTGCTGGATAAGAGTCCATTCAGCGGACCGCGGTATCCGATACCACACAAATATGCCATAGCCGTAGAGGATCAAATTCAAGCTATGTTAGCAGACGATGTGATTGAATTATCAAACAGTCAATACGTTAATCCCTTAATTGTCGTGCCTAAGTCTGATGGATCAATACGTTTGTGTATTGATGGCAGGGAAATGAACAGACGTATTGGTGCTGATCAGTTGAGATCACAAACCATTGAAGAGTTGATACAGAGTTTTCAGGGTAAGAGTTGGTTTTCTACGTTAGATCTTAGGAGTAGTTTTTGGCAGATACCTTTGAGATCAGAAGACAGGCCTCTTACTGCTTTCAGCTATAAGCATAGTTTGTACCAATTTAGGCGTGTTCCTTTTGGGACCCGTACGAGTTCGGCAGCTCTAATTCGCGCACTAAGTATTGCCTTGGGAGATGATACTGGAGATTATGCTACGATTTATATCGATGACTTGGTTATAGCATCTAGTACCTTTGAAGAGCACTTGGACCACTTGGAGAGGGTTTTTTCTAAATTAGAGTATGCGGGTTTTACTGTGAAACTTGACAAGTGTGTTTTCAGTAGACGAGAGGTGACTTTTTTGGGGCACCGTGTATCGGCAATGGGAGTGACGCCTGAGAGCACAAGAATTGAAAAAATATTGAATACTACGACACCTAGAAATATTAAGGAGCTCAGATCGTATATTGGTGTATGTAATTTTTTCAGACGATTTGTAGTGAGATTTGGTAACTTACTAGAGCCATTTAGAGAACTATTGAAAGCTGGCAGTAAGTGGGAATGGACACAAGGTCATGATAGAGCTTTCCTAAAATTAAAAGAAGGATTCAGGCAGGCGGTTGTTTTGAGATACCCCATGCCCGATAGGAAGTATGTGTTGCTGACGGACGCATCTCACTGTGGTATCGCTGGTGCACTATGTCAAGTAGATGATGATGGTAATTTAGGGATTGTGTCTTTAGCTTCCAGAGGTTTAAGTGCTGCTGAAAAGCGTTATACTATAACGGAACTTGAATTCCTAGCTATCGTATACTCCCTGAGTAAATTTAGGATGTATGTTTTAGGTACCGAATTTGAAATTAGGACGGATCATCATGCTCTTTCTTTTGTATCCAAGTGTAAATTATCATCTAACAGAGTTAGTAGATGGATACTCGCCCTACAAGAGTATGATTTTAAGGTAACTCACATTAAGGGAAAGAATAATGTCCTTGCTGATTTATTGTCACATGATCCGAAGTTGTGCAAAGAAGGTAGCCTTCTAGAGCCACGTGAGGGCATTATTATATGTACATGTCTGTCTAAGGAAAATGAAACTGCTCTAAATAGACTACGTAACCTATTGGTTGAACAGTCGGTAGACGAAGAATGTCTGGAACCTTTGTCTGTACTTCAGGGAGGAGAGCAGCTCACTGTGTCGCATGGTAGGCACACGTACAAACTGGTTAACGGATTTCTAGCCAGGAAATGTGGCGAGGATCTCTGGGGGATTTGTGTACCCAAAGCGCTACGTGTGGAATTGATTTGGTTTATCCACAAGGAATTAGGACATTATGGAGCTAATAAAGTTCTGTATGAGATCCGACAGAATTTTATATGGGACAAGATGGGAAGAGATATAAGAAAAATTCTTTCCACTTGCGATCTGTGTCAGCGTAGCAAAGTTCCTAACCGCTATTTAGCAGGACCTCGTCAGGCAGTAATCTCAGAAAGACCCGGTGACTTGGTGTGTACTGATCTGTTTGGACCTGTGGTAAAGGGACAGTTCGGCTTCCAATATATTTTAGTCATTATTGATGCCTTCTCGAAGTTGGTCAGATTATACGGTATGAGAAAAGCCACTGGAAAATCTTGTAGTCATATAATCCAAGAGAAGTATATCCCTGAATTAGGTACTCCTCTTAGAATATTATCAGACAGTGGACCGCAGTTTATTTCGAGAAAATGGAAGTCCATAATTAGAGAGCTAGGTATTACACAGGTTCATTCATCCATTAGATACCCTCAGGGCAATATGTGTGAGCGCATTATGAAAGAGTTATCTCACATGTTTAGATGCTTAGTGTTCGATAAGAATACAGCCTGGGTGGCTCATTTATCCCGCATAGAGACATGGATCAATGCAGTTCAACATGAAAGCACTAGATTAACGCCGTCACAAGTTCATTTTGGTCGTAAGCCCCAGAATGAACTAGTGAGAGTGTTAGGTTTGCCTGAGGAACCACCTCGTAATGCTGAATTTTACGTCCGACTGGCACGGGAGAACCTGGTTAAATCTGGAGATAACCGTAAAAGGCAGCAGAAACGTAAGGTACTTGATAACTTTGAGGTAGGTGATATGGTTTTGGTGAGAGTTCCCATGTTGTCAAACAGTGAGGATAAGGAAACAAAGAAATTTTTTCTTTTATATCAAGGTCCTTATAAAGTACATAGAAAACTAGGACCCTGTGCTTACAAGTTAGCGGATGGCGAGTGCGTAATGAATGGTTCATATAACATTAGTAGTTTACGGAGATACCTGTCGTGTGAGGTGGCTGAACCGGATTGTGAGATATAGGTCAGTAACTCGGGGAAGTTGCTACCTGTTATGTCAGACTACGAGCGGAATGAGTTTACCTCTCAATTGTGGTGGTATTTCCTAGTTGTGTTTGTAAACAAGGGAGGTGTTTGTGTGTAGCGGTAGATTTACGCTCGTTCATGCCGATAGATCATCTGTTTTCTGTATGTGATGCCATGAAATTTTATATCTTATCTGTTTTCTGAGATGTTACCGAAGGCTAATTAAAGCTGACAACGGCAAATAATTAATTTTCTCCTATGTGCATTTCTAACTTGCAATAATTTTACCGTGAGCTTACATCACGTGTGTATTCGTGTGAAGTGTATTGCATCCTGCTTCAAGATAAGGTTGAAACATTCGAGAGAGTGATTAAGGTGTAAATTGTTTGTATCATTTGTTTTCCATGGTTTTAATGTAAAAGATTGGAAGAGAACGTGTTACTGCTATCTAGCAAAGAATGTCGGAAAGATGGAGAGTAAAAGGACTAATAGACACTCGGGAGAGTTTGTAATCTGAATTGTATATATATTATGTTATATTCTCAAAGATCATCTTGTTTTTAAAAAAATGGAAAGTTGCTCATGTTGAGCATAATTTAGTATCTAAACCTCAAGATGAACTGAAATAACAGACATTCGCAATGGTAAGCAGTCTAAGAGAGATATGGAAACAGTGAGATATAATTAATTGTATGAAAATAATGTCGCTCGTAATGGACAGGTAATAGAGGTATTTCAAGTCAATGTGGGAGTAAGAGTGTGAGTTCTCAACTCATGTGATATTTGTTAAGAACTCATGGGGGCGTATGTAACGTTCCAGACGTCACAGTGTAATTATGTTAATTTTATTATATGTAATTAATTCAGGAATTTAACGTCATGATATTTATCTTGGTATGTAATTGTATTATAATTCATGGTTGATCATTTGCTCACTATCATTTCATTACTTTGTAACTACGACTTGTAAACGAGGGCTGAATATCCTAATATTCACTTAGATTCTTGCGACATTCGTTTAAATTTAACTTGCAGTAGATTGCCTCTATCTTGCCACATCACCGAGGAAGAAGGAAGGACAAATTTAGACATCAAATTCTGGGAAAAGCGAGCACGTGTTCAAGCGTTATAACGACAGCTACCGTATTTCGACCAGAATAATTCAAACTGATCACCGCCTATATTTTCAAAGGAGCGTCATGTTGCCATGGATACTGAGTGAAAGGGCTAATAGAAGAACAGTTGATATCATGGTTAAGACCCATCAACTCTAATATCTGGAGTGGGGAGAGACGTGTCAACTGATTGGACCACGTGTAGCGACCTGTAATTAGAGCCAGAGAAGGTTATAAAAGGGCGTGTTGGAGCTCTTGGCTTCATTCTTCTTGATTCTGCATTCATTATTATTATTCTTCTGGATTCTTGATTCTTCGATCTTGTATATCGCTGTAGGTCTGTGAACTTGTCTTATGGTTGTTGTACCATAGTGGACTAGTGTGATAGTTTATCACTTCTACATTAATTACTTCGTTACCACGATGTGGTACTTAGGAATTTCTGAATGAGGGGTGTATAGCCACTCTCATCAGGAAGTACGTACAGCTCGGCTACTAGACCGGTTTGTACCAGTCTAAGACAATAGGTAGTATTAAACTAGATAGAAATGAAACTTCAGGGCACATTTTCAGTAAAGTTGGAAGGATTATTAATTGTGTATCCTCTCCACATAACCCAAGGAGGTTTTTCTAACTATGACTTAGGGCTCATCTCCAATATATGGGATAGAGCATAATAGGGAGTGTTAGTGTCGAAGCCATCTTCCAATTAGTGGTGGGTGCACTTAGCAAGGCAGGAATGGTACTTAGCTGCAGATGAAGAGATCTCAAAGACGACCGGTGATGTTCCAGCTACAAGGATGGAAGCTTTCCAAGGACCAGCAGAACAAGACTACATGGTGAGCAAGCGAGTTAAAAATATTGCAAGTTTTCGCGAAGTAGAGTCATTCAACTTTTTGTTAAATTCATTTCCTATTTTAAATTCAGTTCTCGTTAAACCGTCGTCATTTATATTCAATATAATAAATAGTATTTTTCTAGTTCACTTTAATCAATCTGCCTTAATTAGCCTTTTGATTTCTAATTCTCCGGCTTAATGATTAGTGCACTATCACCCCACCCCTGTGATAAGAGTCCGTCCAAGCTTGATTATAAATTTTTATCTTTAAGTCATCAACTTAAAGATTGGCGCCCTTAGCTTGCATGGTTGCATTTCTCGTTCAATGATTGTTCTCCAAGAGGGGAAGCCACAAGCTCTTAATATTCATACACCTAGATTTCCTTTCTCCAAAGGTTTCCTTGATTCTCCTGTATCCAGCATCTACCTTTCCTAGAACCATACAACCTTCAACCTTGCACTTCTCCTTCAGCCATTCTTCCTTAGCTACCTTGCGCTTTCTATCCACTTGATTCTTTAATCGTCTGTATTCTTTTCTGCCCTCTTCATTTCTAGCATTCTTGTATTTTCATCGTTCATCGATCAGGTCTAGTATCTCCTGAGTTATCCACTGATTCTTAGTTGATCTTTTCTTCCTTCCTAACATTTCTTCAGCAGCCCTACTGACTTCATTTTTCATGACTATCCACTCTTCCTCTATTGTGTTTCCTTCAACCTTTTCATTTATCCCTTGTGCCACATGTTCCGTGAAACAATCCCTCACACTCTTAACTTGTCTAGATCCCATCTTTTTGCATTCTTTCCTTTCTTCAATTTCTTCAACTTCAGATGGCATTTCATGACCAACAAGTTGTGGTCAGAGTCCACGCCAGCTCCTAGGAAAGTTTTGCAATCCAACACCTGGTTTCTGAATCTCTGCCTAATCATAATGAAGTCTATTTGATACCTTCCAGTGTCTCCAAGTCTCGTCCACTATACAGCTGTCGTTTGTGGTGTTTGAACCGAGTATTAGCAAGGACTAAATTATGATCGGTGCAGAATTCAACCAGCCGACTTCCTCTTAGGTTCCTTTGTCCCAATCTGAATTCTCCTACTGTAATACCTTCTCTTCCTTGGCCTACCACTGCATTCCAGTCTCCCATCACAATTAGATTCTCGTCACCTTTTACATATTGTATTAAATCTTCTATCTCTTCATATATTCTTTCCATTTCCTCATCATCCGCTGAACTAGTAGGCATATAGACCTGCACTATTGTGGAGGGCATTGGTTTGGTGTCTACCTTGACGACAATAATTCTTTCACTATGCTGGTCGTTGTAGCTTACCCACTGCCCTATTTTCTTATTCATTATAAAACCAACTCCTTCATTACCCCTGTTTGATTTTGTGTTGATAATTCAATAGTTGCCTGACCAAAAATCCTGTTCTTCCTGCTAACGTACTTCACTTATACCAACTACATCTAACTTTAGTCTATCCATCTCTCTTTTCAGATTCTCTAATCTACCACAACGATTCAACCTTCTAACATTCCACGCTCCGACTTGCAGAATGTCAGTATCCATCTTCCTGATGATCGCCCCCTCTCGTGTAGTCCCCACCCGGAGATCCGAATGGGGGACTAGTTTACCTCCGGAATATTTTACCCGGGAGGAAGCCATCATCAGTACATCATTCATACAGAGAGAGCTGCATGTCCTCGGGAGTTAATTGCGGCTGTAGTTTCCCGTTGCTTTCAGCCGTGTAGCAGTATCAACACAGCTAAGCCATGTTGAGTGTTATTACAAGGCCATAATCAGTCAATCATCTAGACTGGCGCCCTTGCAACTTCCGAAAGGCTGCTACCCCCCCCCTTTTCGATGAACCATTCCTTAGTCTGGTCTCTCAACAGATACCCATCCGATATGGTTGCACCTGCGGCTCTGCTATCTGCTTCATTGGGACACACAAGCCTCCCCACCGCGGCAAGGTCACATGGTTCGCAGGGGAGGACTGAAAGTCTATTTCAAGAATAATCATTTTATACATGTTTTTTCAGTATCATTTTTATTTCTGCTGCTTTTTGTTACTGCTGTCATTGATATCCTTCCTTATTTATTCTCTGAGATCTTTCTAAGCAAACAAACCTGTAATTTTGCCATTAATGTTGCCATTAAATCCTGTAATTTACCACAATGAGAAAATTAACTTTAGGATATACCTGTAACTTATGTGTGTTCATTGGTTTATGGAATTAAACTGACTTTCAGTGAATAACCTCACACAACCAGTAGAATGATCCAATGAGGTAAACAATAAAGAATTGACTGGTTTCATAAACATCTCATAGCTTCTATAAAATCTTCATTGTATTTATATAAACCGGGCGAGTTGGCCGTGCGCGTAGAGGCGTGCGGCTGTGAGCTTGCATCCGGGAGATAGTAGGTTCGAATCCCACTATCGGCAGCCCTGAAGATGGTTTTCCGTGGTTTCCCATTTTCACACCAGGCAAATGCTGGGGCTGTACCTTAATTAAGGCCACGGCCGCTTCCTTCCAACTCCTAGGCCTTTCCTATTCCATCATCGCCATAAGACCTATCTGTGTCGGTGCGACGTAAAGCCCCTAGCAAAAAAAAAAGCATTGTATTTATTGGTCTAATCTTGTCTGACAGTTATAGCCAATACTGTAAAGAGGAATAACTTTATTTCATTTTTCATTGAGGCTGGTGTTCCTGTTCATCAAATAGACTGATTCAGAATGATAATTTAAAATACCTAGAAGATGTTGTGGTACTGGTGTGGGTGTGGGTGTGGATGTGGGTGGTGGTGGTGGTGAGGATCATTATGACAATAAAAATTGTGATTCAGTACAGTAAGAGACTGGGATAAATAATTTCCCATCCTTCATATAAAAGCACCTTTGTAACCTGGAAATAGTAAGACTAAAAAGATGGACTGAGAAGTGCTGACTGTATTAAAAACTATATAATGATACGGCTAAAGAATTCCTAGGGATCGTCAATTCCAGAATGCACTATTATGAGGCACTTTACATGCATCTTAATGTTTTATTTCCTTTCTATGATTGGTAAAAGATGATGTGATCTGTTATTGGTCTTACTACAAGATGAACAAGAAGAAAATAAATCAAATGTAATACCCCTTACCTAACAAGGGAAGTGACACACCCTTCATGTCTAATCCTACCTCGAAAATTTGGTGACATAACTGATGTACTACGAGAAGACCACATACAGATAGTTAGCTGCCTGTTTCCACTGCAAGGCTCCAAAATAAACCCCTGAATTATGCATAAGCAATAAGAAAATCGCTACAGGTCTGAATGTACCGCCCTCACTGTGGCCAAGTAAGCGGTAGAACCGCAAGCATAAATCCATGAGTCGAGGTCTACACAGCTTGCCAGTGAGGTCCGGTTGTGCCGTGTTGCCGTCTGGCCACATAGCATTCCAGTTTTGATTTTGGGCCCTTGTGGTGGAAGAGGCAGCTAATTTTCTCATGTGGTCTTCTCTTAGCACATTGGTTATGTCACTAGTCAAGGTAGATTATGGCACTTTCCTTATAAGAATACTGAGAGTCTAGAGACTAAAAGGTGATAAGAAAGGAAACAAATTGGTTCAGCAAATGCAGACCAGCAACAGAAAGATTACAGGATCTGTTGTTGGTAGGAAATAAAATAGACCCAGTTAAGAGAACTTTCAGGGTCATTCTAAATTCACCAGTCATAGGTCATAGTGAGATCCAAGATTAAATACAAACACCTTGTCATTCAAGACCAACAGGAGCAACATGTGTGTTTATTTTGGTTGATAGTGAAGATTCGGAGATTCATCAATAAGCACATAGCAATAGTACCTGTTCTGGTGGATGGTTGGAGTGGTCGGAGGCTTGCTCTGCCTCTCACTCTGGACTTGTCTCTCGTATTCCGCACACATGTTGAGGATCTCCTCCAGCCTTGCCCTCTCCTGGATCTCTGTTTCCTGTTCCTTCATTCTCTCCTCTTGTGCCTGGAACACAGTATTAATCTGACTATCATACACTTATCAAACATTTATTGAATCATGCTAATAATGTAGGAACTATAAAAACTGGGAATTATGTACAAGTAGAATCATTTTCAATTGTCTTCTGGAAAGGTCTATAATCTAATACACCCACAAGGTTTAACTTGTAAGTTGGAAACTGAACCAAGTCTCTCACAATTAATAATTATGTTTTCAACATTTCTATGCACTGTAACTGCTTACTCCTTTGAGACATTTCTCTCAAAGAGCCTGCAAGTTAAATAAATAATCATAAAATCTGCTAATATGTGCTCTGTCTGCCCAGAAATTTCATCAGTCCCTGATATTTTCCCCAGAAGAGATAAGAGGACTGAAGTTTTCTTTTAGAGTCAGTGACCTCCCCAACACATCTTCAACCTCCAGTGCTGGAAATGGTAGGACAAGGCATCAATCTCACTGAGGACCGAGCTCGATAGCTGCAGTCGCTTAAGTGCGGCCAGTATCCAGTAATCAGGAGATAGTGGGTTCGAGCCCCATGTCGGCAGCCCTGAAGACGGTTTTCCATGGTTTCCCATTTTCACACCAGGCAAATGCCAGGGCTATACCTTAATTCAGGCACGGCCGCTTTCTTCCAATTCCTAGGCCCTTCCTGTCCCATCGTCGCCATAAGACATATCTGTGTCGGTGCGACGTAAAGCAAATAGCCAAAAAAATCTCACTGAGGAGCCATCTTGACAAATCTGTCATCGGGAGCTGAGAACAAATGAATGTAGAACTGGGATTGAGGAGGAGAGACTCATCTATTTGAAGGTGACTGAATGAAGGTATGGAGAATGTCCTTGTCCGTTCATGTTTGTCTTTGTCTCTTCTGTTTATGCACCCTCTTTCCGCACTACAGGAGGCCATACACGTACAGGAAATCCTCGAGGAAAAAGCCTCCAGGATTTCCTTGGGGATTTTCTCTATTGAACCACTGCCTATACACAGAGAGGATTTTTCTCAAGGAAATCCTCAAAGAAAAGGTCTTGGGGATTTTCTCCAGGTTCAACTCTAGATCAACACACCAGTGGTGGTTGTTGGTTGTTCTCATAGTTTTGCCATTTGTTTTCACGATGGCCCCAATGGATGATATTCTAGCAGCTCTCGGTTGTGCGATTGCATGGGACTGCATTCGCAAGAAAAGGTGCATAAGAGCTATATGGTGCAACAAGTGGCTTTTGAAAAGAAGTGTCTATTGATTTTGGTTTAGGAATTTTAGGTCTCTACCAACCCACTGCGGCCTTAAGGATGCTGCCACACACGTTGGGATCTTCAAAGCTTGGACTATTCAGGCCGAACCTTGAGGAAATCCCGGTAATGTATGACCACCTTAACATGTCAGTTTACCCTTTTGTAATTTAATAAAATTAGCTATTAAAACATAAGAAAAGAATGTACTGTATATTTTGACATATGTTGCATTCAGGGAAAAATCCTTGAAATCAATTCTTTGTCATAATTCAGTTGTGTGCAAGGCTGAAATCAAAACTTTCTGACCAGGGAAGTATCATATGCGTTAAAATAACATGCATGGGAAACAGATGGAGAACAGTGACGTACCTTGTTAACACACATTAATAGAGTACACCTAAAGAAACACAAGTTCTTGGCTGCAATCTTTACAATACCTAGATATTCTATCTAATGCCTGATTTTTTTTTGTTTGTTTACATTACCAGTAACATATATCGTTGTTACACCTGACGATGTTTGTCAGACAAATACTGACCAGCAGCACATATATCATTAAGTAGGAGAGTTCTCCAATACAATTTGTATGACAATGAACTTCAAATGACAGAACCTTACAACCCAGATTTATAAGGTGAAATATTTCACACAATGATTTTTTGGCACATAAATCAAATATATTTAATGAAAAAAAGGTTAAACTCCAGCTCAGGATTATTATTATTATTATTATTATTATTATTATTATTATTATTATTATTATTATTATTATTATTATTAAAAATTGAAGCTTAAAAGGAAACTGGAATATCAATTGGCAAATCAGAGATCTAGTTTTTATTAATGATGGGCAATGCTCTCGCTCGAGACTCTCAAGACTGAAGTCACAGATTTCGAGACTCTTGCAAGAATCTTGAAGCTGATTATCCTGTGCTGCGATCTCTGTTACGTTCCAGTAACTACAAGAGTAAGCTTGATAGCCAGCTTGAAAAGAAGTGTCTATTGATTTCGGTTTAGGATTTTTAGGTCTCTACCAACCCACTGCGGCTTTAAGGATGCTGCCACACATGTTGGGATCTTCAAGGCTATTGCGTTATTGCTTTATTGCATGAAATAATGTTCTCATATAGAAACGTGTGCCAATAAATTTTGTCGAAAGCCTGGAAAAGTACTGTATGTTCAACTATGAACCATTTAATACCATTAACCCTCTACTGCATACTGTTGCCTTTAGGCAACAAATAACTTTTCACCTGTATAAATGGATAAATATTGTAGACAGAGGTAGTTTTACGTCACACCTTCAACTGTACAATCAATTAAACACTTATCCCAGTGATGCCTTGCTTTTTTTTACATACCATAAGACAAAATAGCCCTACAACCAAAGGTACTCCTTCCACCCCGTCAACATCCACGCGAACCAACCACCGTTTATTTTACGTGGACCCTCCCCATCACATTACCACAGGCTTCAGGAGTACCTCTGGTTCAACCTCAAAGACATTACCGACCTACGGTTCTGCAAGCTGTACTTGCGCCTTGCAGTACGTACCCATGGCCAGTAGGTAGTAATGTTCGGTCTTTGAATGTTAAAAGCTTAGCGTAAAATCGTGAAAAATCGTATATATATTCCAATATGGCAATCCACATCACATACGAGTGTTAAGCTATTAGCCCCAGTTAAGAATTGCTGGTACATCTAATACACTGAACGTATGTTGAACATTAAAGCTTGAAATTTTGGTTTAGGATTTTTAGGTCTCTACCAACCCACTGCGGCCTTAAGGATGCTGCCACACATGTTGGGATCTTCAAGGCTATTGCGTTATTGCTTTATTGCATGAAATAACGTTCTCATATAGAAACATGTGTGCCAATAAATTTTGTCGAAAGCCTGGAAAAGTACTGTATGTTCAACTATGAACCATTTAATACCATTAACAAAAGTGAAAACAGAATGCCAATATCTTGAACTGTTTATGACTCATTTGAGGTGGATATCTTAGCTGAATAACCCTGTATAATTTGTGAATAACTGTAGACAGGATGTTCACCTACCTGGATACCTCGCAATCGTTGTCGACAAGATAGCTTCTTATAGTGCAGGCTGGCCCGGAGGTGTTCTCTATGATGATTCCCCTTCAGTGATATTGTGAGTTTTTAAGTGTTGGATCATCCCAGAAGTATTTCTACTGACATATTTTACTTCTTTTGAATAAACAACACACCGGGATGTGCTATGTGGCATCTCTTGAAAATAACTTACATCCACGACTTACGTTGCATTTCAGAGATCGTCTTAAAGTTGTTGCGTACAATTAGATATAATTACACATTGCACCGTTATATGCAAAAGTACCTAATTATGACATGAATACTCTTTCACATTTTAAGAAATTATTTCCTTCATCACCAAAATATCGGTAAACATAAGCAGTGGCCATATGATCTTGAATGAGGGGTCTGATAACGATGCACACATACCTGCCGAAAGAATTGGAGCAAACTCAAGCAGTTTGGATTACACATTCTACTCATGCATAATGGTGGTTGCATATGCAGCAAGGCGCATCTTGTCCCATTTCGAGTTTGAATAATGCATACCTCTAGTATCTGGGTAGGTGTACCTACATTAGCAGTCATTTTCTGTACTTAGCCTACTCATTCGTGTACTTACCGATCCATACAATGTCAGAATGTGTATTCTTTATAATTATGTTATACTGCATCAAAATAGACCTTGATAGAAATAACGCCCTTTGAGATGTATTTACAGAATGGACAAGGCCCGTGGTTGGCTATTTGCATACTTAGCACAAACAACATTCACATTCAGCTCCATCTACCTGTAGGCCTGCGACACACTGCTCGCCACACAATGTGGAGACAGCATTCTCGAGATCGCTCAACATTTCTCACGAGAAACAGTGCCTGTGCTAGTCTCGAGAAATCTCGAGACCCCGTCTCAGACTGCCCATCACTAGTTTTTATAACCTAGTTCTAGATGTAGCAATAAAGGTAACTCACTTGTTTGCGCTTCTGTTCCAGTTCTTCCTTTCTTGCATTAAGTTCTTCCATGCTGCAGTTGGAGCCATAACTTGGTGTTGGACTTGTAACCCGTCGAGAAGGCTCTATCCCATGATTACCAGCTGACATAGACCTTCTGTGTCCTGGAGACAGCACTCCAACAGTACTGCTAGTTGCTGAAGCTCTAGGAGGGGATGGTGTGACACTTCGAGGACCATTAGTAAACAACACATTTGTGTTTCGTTCCCCTGGACTTGGAGTTATGCTACGGTGTCCTGTTGTGCGATATGGCTGAGGATTTCTGTTAAATGCTGGACTAGGAGTGGACACCCCTCGGTAGTCACTTCCGCCCGATCGGCTGGCGGTCGATCCAAGCACTATGTTCTCGTAAGTCACACTACCCGACAGTAAGGAGACTGAATCACCACTTCGACTTCTGTCAAAAGCTGGACTACATGTTACACTTCGAGAAGAACTCAGAGGCGTTCCAGGAGACCTACTCTGTATTCCAACAGTCGGAGTACTACTTTGCGATCTGCTGATTTCACCATTTATTATATGAGAGGGGCTGCTATGAACACTGTTAAACGATAGATTAGTTGGAGTAGCACTTCTCGACCTCAGCTGCACTCCATTTGTATTGGCAGGAGACGGAGAGTTCTGATAATTCCTTCCAGGATGATTTGTGCCAAGAACAACACTTGCGGGAGAACTGACTGTCGAACTGCCAGGAGGAAATACTTTGGGTGAAAGGTGTCTGGCAGAGCCTAGCGATGCTCGAGATGAATACTCCAATTTTGAACTCTTTCCTAATCCACAACCTTCCTCACTGCCACTATTGCAACTGCTGCTATTACTAACATCACCCCAACTGTCCCGTGGAGAACGGCGAGGTGCCATTGGTGGCTTCCCAGACAGGTAGCTATCCATCATCTCCCCTCCTGAAACAATACATTTAATAATCAGTAAGACTAATAGTGCATATACCTTTAAATAGCTTTAGATTAAAACTTGAGGGTGATTGTATAAGTAAGGTAACAGGACCTCTCATTGCAGTTGTCTGAATGAGGCCTAGAGATGTCGTGCTGCTCACAGCATATCAGGTTGTTTTCTACATGTTTTGAGGACTTGAGGAAATAGGATTACACTACTCATCTCAACATATGACCACATTTCTGCCAACTCCACCATCTAACAATTAATTTCTGGATGGTATAACTGATGTTATGAGTGGCCTTGTGATTGTGAAGGTAAACAGTGCTATGACTACTCTATCTTGGTGAGAAACTGGAAGTAAATAGAGTAAATCACATCTTGTGCTTCCCACCACTCACTCTTGTCTACGCAGTGCTTCAACGAGCAAACTTTGACACCCCAAAACAGGAGCTAAATATACTACTGGGCATCAAATTTTGATATGGCTGAATAAAACATTCCTACAGAAGTCGTGGTACCAAATCTCAAGCAGATCAGAGACTTACAGTTGGAAGGGTTTCCTTGTCAGTTACTTTTGGCAGACTAAAGAACCTAAGAGATCAAAATGTCACTTAGCTTCAAATTAGATACATAAATCAAATCACCCATCGGAAAGTGCAGAAGATTTCTTCAGGAAATCTGTAAGGAGCCAATATATCGCCTCTGACAGATTGTCTTTCTGGTATTCACAAAAATAATTTTACTAACACAGTTTTACTATGGTGTTATAAAAACCTTAGCTAAGAGCATTTCCTTGGTATACCAACAGTGTCCATAGAAAGATATGCCAAGATATTTCTATCTTGTTTGAGATATTGGAGAATGAAACAATGTCAACAACATTCCTCATGTATTTATTGATTTCCAATTACCAATAAAGATTTCACAACAGGTTTCTTTTATGTCATCAATTTACTCTGGTGGATTACTTTCAACAGATTATATTCAACAACTGGCTACTGGTACATGAATGCTTGACAACATAAGTCTTTTACTCCGAGGTGGACCATTGAGGAGAATATGACAAGCAGATTAGAGCAGATGAAGGTTGCAATAGTTACGTAGAAATGAAAAGGTTAGCACAGGATAGGATGGCATGGAGAGCTGCATCAAAACAGTCTATGCACTGATGACTCAAACAACATGTAATTTGATAGAATCTGATGATGTTCTTTCAGGAATGAAACATATTATTCTATTTTTAATGAAATTGTTTCTTTTTCAGGTGGTTTCTAAATGTTACTTAATCATAAATTAGTTTTGACAAACTGAAGAAACTCACAGTTATAGATTTACTGAGTCAAAACTGACAACTCACAGTCAGCTGCCGTGGGATTCTCTGCCATCTGGTGTGTGTAACAGTTTCGCCTGATTAGAAACCACTGACAGGAAGATTATAGTTGTGGCAAGCTCTGGTATTCCCAGTGTTTAGTGAGGAGACATTCAGTTTGCTGGTAGCTATTGGACAAGTGCATGATATGATTTATAGTCCGCCTCCATGGTGTAGTTGTTAGTGTGATTATGTGCCATCCCCGGAGGTCTGGATTCGATCCCCGACTCTGCCACAAAATTTGAAAAATTGTATGAGGACTGGAACGGGATCCACTCAGCCTCGGGAGGTTAACTGAGTAGATGGGGGTTTGATTCCCATCTCAGCCATCCTTGAAATGGTTTTCTGTGGTTTTCCACTTCTTCTCCAGGCAAATGCCAGGATGATTCCTGGCCGTGGCTGCTTCCTTCCCTCTTCCTTATCTATCCCTTCCAATCTTCCCATCCCCTAAGAGGCCTCTGTTCAGAATAGCAGGTGAGGCCGCCTGGGCAATGTACTGGCCCTCCTCCCCAGTTGTATCCCTGACCAAATGTCTCACGCTCCAGGACACTGGCCTTGAGGCAGTAGAGGTGGTATCCCTCACTGAGTCCAGGGGGAAAACCAAACCTGGAGAGTAAATGGATTAAATAAAATATATATAGTTTATAATCACAATGATTAAGTACATTCTTGTGCAGAAAGCATTTCTGGTCAAGTGTTAATTCTGAAAGAAAAGTAAAGTTAAAAAGTGCCTTTCCAAGTTTCACTGTCAGTTTCCTGGTTTATCCGTACCATAAAAATGTTATAGTTACATGATTCAACACTTTCACAAGTGGTGTAGAAGGCTAATAGTTCTTTGCTCAATAGGAAAAGGCAGTAAAGGAGGACAATTCTCACATACAAGAAGTTAGATAGGTAAACTCATGTCCTCATCCCGAGTTGGTGCAGCTCTTTTCAGGCACACCCCCAATAGAGGCGAGCTGAATGTATCATTTCAACCCCATACCAGCCCTCCGGCCATTCTTAAATTTCTGGGAGTCGAACCTGGGCCCCAAGAATGGCAGCTAATAACACTAACCGTTATGCTACAAAGGTGGACAGAAGTTAGATGATATACAGATAAAACTGCAACTCAGTTCCCAAAAATTGTTTTGGAGATAAGCTCAGGAAAGTGGTGTTCCATGTTCCTCAGCTCGCAATACAGCAAAGATGTTGCATTTACTCTGAGCACATACATAGCCTTAATCATGTTGTTTATTAGCACTAGTCACTTAGTTATGAGCCAGGTAATGCTCACTCTTTTCTTTAAATGCTCCTCTCATCCTGCAAAGTCTGCGAGGTAGACTTTAAATACACACCCTCTATTAAGTGATCAAGATGATGATGATGATAATAATAACTGTTAACTTTCTAGTAGCATCAATGAGCTATGCTCCTGAACTCTGTCAATCCTCCTTATATACAGTAAGCTCCCTCAATGGATCAGTGGTAGAGTGTCAGGCTCCAAATTTCAAGATTGTGGATTCAAATCCAGCAGAGGGTAGTCAGATTTTTGAAGGGCAGAAAAATGTCTCTTCACCACTCCATATTATACAATGTCGGCATGTAAAAAATTCCAAGCAACACATCTTGCGTTTACCAGAAAAAAATTACTTAAAATTCAGCCATAGATCACTCAACAGAGATCTGTTCATCTACATCTGGTACAGTAACATAGAACGTCAAAATTGACATGAGGTGTCCTAAATGGCATCTAATGAAAATGTCTATACGTGATGGCTGAAATCAAACAATTATTATTAAAGTGAAACCTTGTTAAAATGAACTCAAAGAGACTGTAAGATCATGAGTTAGTGTTGAAAGATAATATTAAAATTACTAGAGTGTTACATACTCACAATGAGCAACCAAAATTTGAGGAAAACATTATTGTTTTACTCTTCTATGCATTATCCACAATAACAAATTGTTAGTATGCAATGAAGTACTGTAGTTTCCTGAAAATGGATGCTTGCTACTGAAAGACATGTGGATTAAAAACTGTATTTATGTAGTGTCATTTGCGATTGTTGATCTAACTGCACTGGCGCATTGTTAGAACTGCACAGATGAGACATGATTATTAATTTTGAGGCCCATTATGCTTCATCATGCTCTAGAGTACAGTTTCTGTTAGTCAGCAGGAATAACATTACCGAACATGTGCAGCAGGCACTTCGGGTAATTACTGGAAGGGGGGGAGCATGATTAACATGAACAAGGGCATGTGGAATGATAAACAACTACTAATACAAACATTCCTATATATTAACAATATTCACAATCAGACAGTAAAACAGAACAATAATAGAACTTGTTTCCCAAGTATATTTTCTGAATGAATCTTATGTATGGAATTTTCAATAATATTCACAAATAAACAAAAAAGATTTTGATCAAAAATTCATATTTTGATGGAATGTCTTATGTATGGAGTTATCAAAAATACCACAAGTAAACAGAAAAGGTAGAATGTGCTTCACAAATAGGTTTTCTGAATAAATGTCCCACTATTGTGCCTCAACAGTCTTCATTACGAAATCTAGTTCTCTGAAGGAATGCCTGCTTTCTAATCTCATTTCTTGATATAAAATCATCTGCCACCTTCTCCATATGTAATGCATTAGCAGCCTCCTTGTATCCATGCTGAACTCCACATTTCAGTGTAAAGGGACTTAACATCTAGGAGGATATTTTTTTTGGGGGGGAGGGAGCAAAGGACACTCTGCCCCACTAAGATCATATTTAAGGTGAGGGGGCCAAAGTCGGCACCAGTGATGTGCAGAGATTTCTTTGCGGGCAGTGGAGACATGACTACCGAGGTAGGTGTTTCGTTGTTGCCTGCTTTTCCTTGGCATGTTTGCTCTCTGAGGGATGTTGTGAATTTTTACTTAAAATACATAAGGTGATCAAGAACAGGATTCATATTAAACAATATCAAATAGCTTAAAGGACAAAAAAAAAAGTTGTAATTCGGGCTAACTGGAATTCACATTAACCAATAAGTTTTCCCATAGGAAGTAATATATCCGTGCCAGGACCAAATATTTTTTCATGTTAACCAAGTGTTCATCTTAAGCGAGTCTGTGCTAATGAGTTTTCACTGTATTACATATAATAAAAATTCAGAAACCAACTTCTTACTTTCTGTTGATTCATTAACATTTATACTTATCTTGCACATTTACTTACTGTACTAATACTTTTATGTACCTTGAGCTTTATTAGGTTTTGATTTTGTTTAATGTTATATTTGAGATGAGTCAAATAATCTGAAAAGTAAATGCACTTTTCGATTCTACACACTGTACTAATACTTATTTTTCTGCTTTCCTTCTATTGTGTTTTATTGCATACATTATTTAAACCAACTTAGTACATGAAGATCTCAGTCCAAATAAGCCTATTTTGACCATCAGATTCATTAGTTATTTACATAATAGAAGTAACAGGAATATTTACCAGGATAAAAGTTAAGAGGCACCATGGAGATTCGGGTATTAGGCAGGATACTCTTCATGAGCCGAGCTTCAGCAGGATGGTTGAAGCGCAGGTAGTTGGATCGGCCAATACATATCATGCAGCCTGCAACAAGACATTGAGTTTAATTATATACTGTAATGACAATAGTTGAAGAATGATATCAAAGAAGATGAAAAAAAAAAAAAACAAATAGGGATACTATATCACGAAGAGGGCAGAGGAGATATCTGAGCTACAATTTGAAATGTTTTGATTTTGTATTGAAAATTATTAGGAAAAACATTTTTAGGCACAAATAGGTTCGAATGCAAACATATTTAACTAAGGTGCAAGTGTCATACACCCGCACAACGGTTCTGCAGTGAGATTTGCATAAATATTAGCGATCCGAATTTATCAGAACCCCTAAAATTTATGCAACTTGCTGGCATAACTGTAGAGCTGCTTGTGCCTTGTTCAAATATGTTTGCATTCTAACTTACTTGTGTCTAAAAATCCTACCCCTAGAAATAATTTACTAGGATGAGAGTAACAGAAGGGAATAAACAAGTAGCAAATCAAGTCAAATACGGCATAGAAAGACAGCAATATGAATAGAAACACATAACAGGTTAAAGAAAAGGAAGAGAGAACTATAAAAAGAGGAGGAGACAAGGGCAAACATGAACACAAATGGACAAGCACAATATTTCCACATCTTCATAGACTGCTGTTTTCAAATGGATGAGCTATCTTCATCAATCCCAATTCTTCTACATTCATTTCTTCTCGGTCTCTGGAGGTAGATATCAACATTCACTGAGAGGCTTTCTTGACAGATTTTCAATCTCGATGAGGGAAGTATGGGGTAAGAAGAAAAGCCAGATATATACAGAAAGAGAGATGAGACATACGATGAGATGAATAAAGGTAGTAAAGGACTAGGAACACGGGACAAACACAGAAGGAGAAAAGGGGCCACTATAAATAATGGAAATGAAAAACACATATGAAATCAAGTCATACTGAGAGAGACAGGAGGAACATGAAAAAGGAGCTACGATAAGAACTGAGGCACAATGGAGATACATATATTAGAAAGCTTTTCAATTAATTTAACTTAACTGAATCACACTCTGAGAGCGTTTTTTTTTTTTTTTTTTTTTGCTATTGGCTTTACATCGCACCGACACAGATACGTCTTATGGCGACGATGGGACAGGAAAGGGCTAGGACTGGGAAGGAAGTGGCCGTGGCCTTAATTAAGGTATAGCCCCAGCATTTGTCTGGTGTGAAAATGGGAAACCACGGAAAACCATCTTCAGGGCTGCCGACAGTGGGATTCGAACCTACTATCTCCCGAATACTGGATACTGGCCACACTTATGCGACTGCAGCTATCGAGCTTGGTACTCTGAGAGCTAATGTCTTTCTACATAAGCTAAATTGTTATTGCCTTACTTTCTGAACTAACAATTGTTTGTACCACTAATTTATTTGTAGTCTAATTTACAACTCAAAAAATTTTGACTTTCTTATCCATTACTTTCCCTTGATAGCATAAGTTAATCTATATAAGTCAACACACCTCCTGAAGAAATTCCAACATACAACAGCTAGTTATATATAACTAAAATGCCTTATATTATGTATGGTATTATGTTCCTTGTTGAATTCCAATACATTTCAGAGAAAACTTAACAAACTAGTGGTAATAATTGCCGTCTAATAATTTACATTCACAAGGCAAAATTCATGGGATAGGAATCTAGTATCATGTAGGCGTTCTTCTAGCTCAATGAACTGCAAAATCTCGTCGTGGCATCGATTCTGTAAGTGGAAGAAACATCCGCGGAGAGATTCTGACCCATGCCATTTGGTAAACTACCCACAGCCTCCTACTATTTCTAGGTGCAGTGTCTTCGGTGTGAATGGACCTCAACTCCACATCACATAGGTTTAAATACTAGACAGGGTTCATATCAGGCAAACCTTTTTCATTTTTATTTTTTACAATTGGCTTTACGTCGCACGAACACAGATAGGTCTTATGGCGATGATGGGAAAGGAAAGGGCTAAGAGTGGGAAGGAAGTGACAGTGGCCTTAACTAAGGTACAGCCTCAGCATTTGCCTGGTGGAAAGTGGAAAACCATGGAAAAGCATCTTCAGTGCTGCCAGCAGTAACGTTCGAACCCACTATTTCCCAAATGCAAGCTAACTGTGCAGCCACTTACTAAGTGCACTGTAATATCGTGAATAAGAAAATACTAGGGAGCAGATAGCCAAATATTACATGACTAATGAAACATCTTAAGGACAAAATTCCTACTGTTATTCAAATACTGTACGGTACAGTACAATATTGTTTCTTTTCAGCAGCTGTTCATTGTCCACCATGATCATGACAAACTTTATAGAGACTGTGACATTTATTCTAGCACGGCAAGAGATTCGTGCATCTCTTCCATGACTGCGATTATCCTAGCAACAACCCTATAGTAGTGATAATGGGAGTTTTAAAAGAAATTTCCTCCAGAAGAAGTCCATCAGTAACATATTTAGTAATCGAGCTGGCCATGGGACAGGGTGACCATAACTAAAACATTTTTCACTAAACTGTGAATCAAAGCATTCCATAACATTGATTGAAAAGTGTGCCGGAGCCCCATTACACTAAACCACAAAAATCAAACCAAACAGCCTCGAAGGGCCTTGGCCTACCAAGCGATCGCTGCTCACCCCAAAGGCCTGAGGATTACAAGGTGTCATGTGGTCGGCACGACGAACTCTCTCGGCCATTATTCTTGGCTTTCTTGGCGGGGGTCGCTATCTCACTGCCAGATAGCTCCTCAATTATAATATTTGCAATCATGTAGACTGAGTGGACGTCGACCCAGCCTTACATCGAAGTAAAAATCCCTGACCTGGCCAGAAATCCGGGTAAGAAGCAGGCACCCTTCCTACACCATGGGGCCGACGCTGAAACCACAATATCTCCAAATTATCAGCGACACATATTCCAGCAAACGTGAAAGAACATGTTATAGAATTATAGTTCTGGAGAGAAAAAATCCGTTTAGTTTGTCGATTCAAAAAATTGTCGTTAACTTACTAGCAAATGTCTGATGGAAAGCTTCAGGCACCGATACAAGTAGGCTTTCCACATCCTTTGACTGTTCCGGTAATAATAATAATGATGCAATTTGTTTTACTTCCCATTAACTACTTTTACAGTTTTTCGGAGAAGCCGAGGTGCCGGAATTGTGTTCCGCAGGAGTTCCTTTTTGGGGATGTATCTGCCGACACGAGGCTGGTGTGACTAGTTCCGACCAGTGAACATGCCAACTCTCAAAAACACTGCATCTTATGCAAACAACATTTGAATAGGAATATGATGGTACTGTACTTAAACATCTCTGTCAGAGTCAATAAGCGCTGGGGCTGTACCTTAATTAAGGCCACCGCCGCTTCCTTCCCACTCCTAGCCCTTTCCTGTCCCATCGTTGCCGTAAGACCTATCTGTGTCGGTGCGACATAAAACAACTAGAAAAAAAAAATAGTCAATAAGCAAACTCTGTACAATGTGAAAGTCAATTGCCAGCAATGTTTGAACCTTTGGTGGAAATCTCTCTTCACGTAAAATGTTCAAGATAGTTGAATGGCTTTCGTTCAGATTTCGAGCAATACGACGATACCGTAAGTCCTACGGCCAGTATCATCATACCGACATGAAGGGCCCGGTTTTGTACAGACTTTGTGTTAATAGTTTGTCACCGAGCTCGATAGCTGCAGTCGCTTAAGTGCGGCCAGTATCCAGTATTCGGGAGATAGTAGGTTCGAACCCCACTGTCGGCAGCCCTGAAAATGGTTTTCCGTGGTTTCCTATTTTCACACCAGGCTTCAGGCTGTATCTTAATTAAGACCACGGCTGCTTCCTTCCCACTCCTAGCCCTTTCCTGTCCCATCGTCGCCACAAGACCTATCTGTGTCGGTGCGACGTAAAGCAACTAGCAAAAAAAAAAAAAAAGGTTTGTCGTCGGTACAGAAACAGCTCTGCTTGGTGTCGCTGAGCACCAATTGCAATACACACCGCTGGGCCGTACAAGAGTACGAGATGCATGTCAGTCATTTCTGCGTAAGTAAAACGATCCATCTGCAGAGCATTGCAGAAATCCAAGGTTCAGACAGGACTATGGACTGAATTAGTACTGTATTCAGAGCCCGCTAGATAGCGAATGCTCACTTCCTTGTACATAGACTGACCAGGCTCTGTATGGAACGTCGGCGGTTGCAGAGTAGGCTGCAAGTGACCACGGCTGGTCCGTGGTCCGACAGCTCTGCACTCCGACCGACCAACCGAGCAGAAGAGGGGTGGCCACGGCTCTACCGTGGCTCTACGCCTCTGTACTCGGGAGACGGACAGGGGCTGCTCCTCACCATCGACTGTCCTGAGAATAGTTTTCCGTGGTTTTCCATTCTGCTTCACTAAGGCGAATGCCTGGACAGTTTCTAGTATAAACCACGGCCGCCAACCCCCTCATCTTCTCCGAGCATCTCCTTCATCGAAACAAATATTCTGGCCCGCGAGATGACGTCACCGTCTAATAGGTCCGCCTACCCCTTCAGGGAAGGAGTGAAAACAATGAGTAGTAGTAGTAGTAGATGTACGGAAGGATCAGTGTCAAACTTAGTACACCTCGCCCCGTGCAATGGTTTTTCGTAATAAAATATTTGTTGACTTGCTCTTTACTACACATTTGTCCAATGCATAGCTTTGCCAATAAACTAGTATAGCTCTATCATGTTAGGAGAGTGACAAGCACCATTTAGAACAATTTATAGCGAATGTTACCATTTACACTAGTTCTTAAAGTACATAAGAACACTCCATTATTGACAAAGTTTAGATAAACCTTTCTGTATCAACTAACCAAGGAATATGGGAATATGTATGATGTGCTTCTTCCCTTTGGTCTTGCAGGTAACTTTTGTGTAACAAAGTGTTTGTACAAGGAAGGCTAAATACTGATATACAATCAATCAAATGATGCTGCACCGAATAAAGAAAGGTAGTTGGATTTGATAGCCGGCCCCACAGTCTAGCAGTAACGAGCCTGCCTCTTATCGAGAGGTCCCAGCCAGGTTAGGGAGTTTTACATGAATCTGAGGGTTCGAAATCCCTTCTGCCAACGTGAGAACAATTGAGGAGCTATCTGACCTCGGTCTAGAAAACCAAGAATAACGGCCGAGAGGATTCGTCGCTCTGACCACGCGTCACCTCGTAATCTATAGGCAATCGGGCTGAGCAGCGGTCGCGTAGTTGGCCAAGGCCCATCAGAGCTTTAGCGCCATGATTTTTTTTTTTTTAATATTAGTTTTATGTCGCACTGATACAGAGAGGTTTTATTGTGACAATAATGTCGGACATGGCTTGGACTGTGAAGAAAGTGACCGTGATCTTAATTAAGGTACAGCCTGTGTGAAAATGGAAAACCATGTAAAACAATCTTTAGGAGTGTCAATTGTTGAGCTCGAACCCACCCTCTCTCTCCCGAATGAAGGCTAACAGCTACACGGCCCAAACGGATTTAGATTTTAGTTGGGTTTGAACAAGACAACGGCCACGTAAACATTCGCAAACGTCGTTGAGTTGAAAGAAACGAACCAAATGTAATTCTCCTTCTTGTTAATCTGTTTACCATCCAGGGTTGGTTTTTCCCTCGGACTCAGCGAGTGATCCCACCTCTATCGCCTCAAAGACAGTGTCCTGGAGCGTGAGACATTGGGTCGGGGATACAACTGGGGAGGAGTACCAGTACCTCGCACATGTAGCCTCACTTACTATGCTGAACAGGGGCCTTGCGGGGGGATGGGAAGATTGGAAGGGATAGACAAGGAAGAGGGAAGGAAGCGGCCGTGGCCTTATGTTAGGTACCATCCCGACATTTGCCTGGAGGAGAAATGAGAAACCACGGAAAACCACTTCCAGGATGGCTGAGGTGGGAATCGAACCGCACCTCTACTCAGTTGACCTCCCGACGCTGAGTGGACCCGTTCCAGCCCTCGCACCACTTTTCAAATTTCGTGGCAGAGCCGGGAATCGAACCCGGGCCTCCGAGGGTGGCAGCTAATCACACTAACCACTACACCATAGAGGCGGCATCAAATGTAATTACTCAGTAATAAGTCACAGGCGACCGCGAGTTCTCTACATCAAAGCACACAGCCACCATCCCCGAACAACCTCTGAACATTTGTTCATCCTATACGTCCTGCGCCTTCCCTGACCATTAGGATTTTCAGTAAGAGAATTCGATTGAATTCCGAGTTCCTCAGTGCCTTCCTAGATCCCAATCATTAAAACTGCCGGTATCACCCCGTAACATACAACAAGAAAGACAAAGGCCTGAATAAACATGCAATGAGTATTGATAACATATTAATCTTATAATCACAGAGAACCTTGTGTGAGTCTTGTGGGTGTGGTAACGATGAGCCCATCAATGGCAGTCATTTCGGCCATAGGATACAGCATCACTACTCCACTTGTATTCTCTATCTGACAGTGCACAGGTTCAACACCAGTTCCTTGTATTGATATGTCAGCTGCAGGACCTGATCCCAACACCACATGACCTGCAACACACAGATATGAATTATTATAAAACACAAACTAATACTGAAAGTGGGAACATATATCTAAAAATACACACATCGACAAGGAAACAACTATAAACAAATTACGACTTTTAGGCGTCATCAAACAACAACACTTTTTTTCTAAGTTACTTCAAAAGTTCGTAATTTTAAGAGTGCTATGGTGGTAAAGGATTATTTAACGAGCACTAGGCTAAGGATCGGTGGGGGGGGGGGGGCGTAATTATCTCAGTGGCTTAGCTGTTGGCTTCCCGCTAGGAAAGCTGTGGTATGAATCCCGATCGATTCTGGACTGAGATTTTCATCTAAAAATTCAAATGGCGTCAGGAAGGGCATCAGTATTCTGCTGGTATTCTCTGTCTGGCAGTGCACAGGTTCAACACCAGTTCCTTGTATTGATACGACAGTTTGCAAGACTTGATCCATCAGATACTGGTACTTTTTTTTTTTTTAACTGGCTAAAACCAAAATGAACCTGGGTGGCTTCAGCGACACCAGAAATAAGTGAGACAAGCTGAAGCAATACAGAGTAAACCGAAATTCGCGCACTCGCGGCGTCGCAGCGCGACTCCTCACACGCCAGCTATAAAAAATTGTCTCTCACAAAAGTTCGTCCTGCGAGTATATCCGGCAGAAAAAGGACGTTAAAGAGTGGCAATCTGGCAACACTGTAACCATATGTAGGGTAACTACCTCTATCAGCACTTATTCGACATGCTGTACAATTGGTGCAGTGGATGTAGTTTTGGGTTAGCATGCAGGAGGCCGAAGGGTCGATCCTGGGTTGAGGCGTATGTTTTTTATTTCGTAAATGTAGTCCAGATGGTATGGCATCTGGCATCTTAATCGTCAACAGCGAATAAACTCATGCACACGACGTGGAAAGGGCGTCTTTCAAGCTGACCAATGAAAACGATTTTCGTCCATTTCTAGGATGTATGTAAGTGCAAATGGTTTCTAGAGGACCCGCTGCAGATCTCTTCACGTAGTTATGCGAGTATTTAGGGATTGTATTAAGGATGTAAAGGAGAGGTATAAATCTCTGGTAAGACCCTAATTGGGCCGATGACCTAACTGTTAGGCCCTTTAAACAACAAATATCATCATCATCATCATCATCATCATCATCATCATCATCATCAAGACCCCAGTTACAGTATGGTTACAGTGCCTGGGGCCCACAACAGGATTATTTGAAACGAGAACTGGAAAGGATCCAAAAGAAAGCAACTCGATTTGTTCTGGGTGATTTCCGACAAAGAAGCAGTGTTACGAAAATGTTGCAAACTTTGGGCTAGGAAGACTTGGAAGTAAGGAGACGAGATGCTCGACTATGCGGTATGTTTCGAGCTGTCAGTGGTGAGATGGCGTGGAATGGCAACAGTAGATGAATAAACTTGAGCGGAGCTTTTAAAAGTAGGAAAGATCACAATATGAAGGTGAAGTTGGAATTCAAGAGGACAAATTGGGGCAAATATTCATTTATAGGACGAGGAATGAGGGATTGGAATACATTATCAAGGAAAATGATCGATAAATTTCTAAGTTCTTTGAAAACGTTCAAGAAAAAGCTAGGTAAACAACTGATAGGGAATCTGCCACCTGGGCGATAGCGCTAAGTGCAGATCATCGATTGATTATGTAGTATACTGCAGTATACACACACTACAGTATATAAAAACATATTTATGGTAGTTTAACCTGTTTGCATGTTACTTTGATTAAACCTGTTGACCAAACAATATTCTGCATGCAAATTTCCTATTCCCTCTGTACGGTATAACAATCACTGATATAACATTACGATCTTTTTGGGCTTATAAATATTGTTATAGTCCGGCTCCATGGCTAAATGGTTAGCGTGCTGGCCTTTGGTCACAGAGGTCCCGGGTTCGATTCCCGGCAGGGTCGGGAATTTTAACCATCATTGGTTAATTTCTCTGGCTCGGGAGCTGGGTGTATGTGTTTTCTTCATCATCATTTCATCCTCATCACGACGCGCAGGTCGCCTACGGGAGTCAAATCAAAGACCTGCACCTGGCGAGCCGAACCCATCCTGGGATCTCCCGGCACTAAAAAAAAGCCATACGCCATTTCAATATTGTTATATACCGGGCGAGTTGGCTGTGCGCGTAGAGGCGCGCGGCTGTGAGCTTGCATCCGGGAGATAGTAGGTTCGAATCCCACTATCGGCAGCCCTGAAGATGGTTTTCCGTGGTTTCCCATTTTCACACCAGGCAAATGCTGCGGCTGTACCTTAATTAAGGCCACGGCCGCTTTCTTCCAACTCCTAGGCCTTTCCTATCCCATCGTCGCCATAAGACCTATCTGTGTCGGTGCGACGTAAAGACCCTAGCAATATATATATATATATATATATATATATATATATATATATATAACTGTAATAACATTTTCTTCAGTTATCTGCCTCCAAATGAACGCCTTCGGGATATCACTCTTAGGTATAATTAGGCTCTTCTTGTTGTATAATCAGAAACAAGTTACTGAAATAAACGACGATGTTACTAGTTTCCATCCGTCCATCCCGACTTTATTTGCAACTAGCAAGATACCCGTGCTTCGCTACGGTATTATACTGAAATTTATAATAGAATGGATATCGATTTATATATAATCCGTCAAAATTCGAGATCTGACTCGTTTTCTGAGAGATTACGGCAAGTTCCCTCCCATTTTTCAATCTTTCTTTCCAGCAATCGATTTCGTACTTCCCGGGCTAGGACCATGTATTCCACCCGGGCAGTTCGGTCCCTAAATGTTTGCCATCTTTTCCTATAAGCATTTTTAATATGGATCAAATTCTTGAGGAGATTCGGCGTGGTGTCTTCTTGGGTGCCTTGGCAGTACTGAACCCGCGGCCGGACTGCATTTGTAGTCATTACCCGTCCAGACCCGTTTCCAGCGCGGTCCGCACATTTCACGACGGTCCAGAATATTATTATTATTATTATTATTATTATTATTATTATTATTATTATTATTATTATTATAGATGTTCTGGACTCCACAGCAAGATGCAAGACCGCTAATTGGCGGTAAATTCCATCTGCTGCCATTGTCATTTTTAACATTGTGACCAGCACCATTGTCGCGCGTAGGCAAGTACGTGGAATTTCTGGCGATACGAATGACATACTTCCGTGCATTATTGACCTTATTATAGAGGTGAACAATTGGACAGTCAATCTCATTCCTATCGTTTATTTCAAATGTTTTTAATTTTTATTTATATGCCAGGAGAATCTACTGTAATCAAAGAACGTTCTCCGAAGGAAAAGATGGCTCTTGAAAACGAACCCAGGAAAGATTACACATGATCGGTTTATGCTCAGAATAAGTACATCGAAAATCCACAGCCTGTTTCCAGTCATTCGACAGGGTCAGGAATGGAATGAATAAACAGTAAAATCAATTGGTCTAACCTCCTTTTACACCCCACCGTCGTTAGTTTCATTCACCCCCCCCCCCCCCCCGCAAAAAAGAAAAGAAGGCGTGTTTCTTTATGTTTAAAAGAGATTCCAACTCCAATGTTCACGTCTATAACCTTCAGTTTTGAGATATAAGTATCCCCATAAAAATAATTCACTTTTTTCACATCTTTCACACCCCCCCCCCCTTAGCGAATTTTCCTGCAACAAACTCGTTTCTTTAATAGTAAAGTATCTTCTAAATACCAATTATCACGACTCTAACTTCTTCAGTTTTTGATTTATGTGTCCTCATGAAAGGAATTCAACTCCTTTTCACTCCCGCCCCCAAGATTCTTCCCCCCCCCCCCCACCAAAACGCGTTTTTCTTTGATTTTAAAGGAGATCCAAATACAAATTTTCACGCCTGTAACAAATATAGTTTTTATTAGATGTAAGTTTTCTCATACAATTAAGTCTATTTTTCAATAATTTCACCCCCCCCCCCTCATTGGATTTTCGGAGATTACGCGTTTCTCTACTTTTTAAAGCAGATTCAAAATATCAAATTTCACGTCTATAACACCTTCATTTTTGAGATATCAGTAGCCCAATTAAAAGAAATCAACACTATCTACAGTCAATTTTACCCCCCCCCCTCCACCCAAGTGGTATTTCCGAAAAATAAAAATGCACGTTTCTTTATTTTTAATAAGATAAAAAATACAATTTTTCACTTCTGTAACATGTTAACTTTTTTGAGATAAACTGTAGAAATTCTCATTTTAAAATTTCACCACTTTTAGTTCCCCTTAAGTGGAGTTTCCAAATACAAAACACCTATGTTTCTTTACATTTACAGGAGATTCCAAATACACACCTTTTACGTCTGCAACATTTTACGTTTCTCAGATATTCTGTAGATATAGTCTTTCAAAAAATTCACCCCAATTTGTCACTCCTGTTCAACTGCCATTAATTGGATTTTCCAAAAGCAAAATAATACGTGTTTCTTTGTTTTTAAAGGAGATCCCAAATACAAATTTTCAGTTCTGTAATATATTCAGTTTCTGAGATATATGTATCCTCATTAAAGGCATTCAACCTATTATTCACCCTTTTAAACCCATCCTATTGGGATTTACAGAAAACAAAAAAATACATTTTCCTTCATTTGTAAGGGGGATTCTAAATACCGATGTTTACATCTGTAAACTTTTAAAGTTTTAAGATGTAGACACACTTATTTTAAAAATTCACCCCCCCTTTTAACCCCCCATTATTTGGATTTTCCAAAAACGAAAAAATACCTGCTTCTTTAGTTTTAAAGTAGATCCCAAATACCACTTTTCAGGTCTATAATATCTCCAGGTTCTGAAATATAAGTAGCCTCATTAAAGGCATTCAACCTTTTCTTCACCCTTTTCCACCCTTCCTATTGGGATTTTCCGAAAACAAAAAAATATGTGTTTCTTTATTTTTAAAGGAGATTCTAAATAAAAATTTTTACATCTATATGCTTTAAAAGTTTTGAGATATAGATACACTCATTTTAAAATTTCACCCCCTTTTCTGCCCCACCATGAATTGTATTTTCCAAAAACAAAAAATACGTGCTTCTTTATTTTTAAAGGAGATCCCAAGCACCAATTTTCAGGTCTGTAATTTCTTCAGTTTCTGAGATATAAGTATTCTCTTTAAAGGCATTCAACCCCTTTTTCACCTCTTTTCACCCCTCCTATTGTAATTTTCCGAAAACAAAGAAATACGTGCTTCTTTATTTTTAATGAACATTCTAAATACCAATTTTTACATCTGTAAACTTTAAAAGTTTTGAGATATAGATGCACTCATTTCAAAAATTCACCCCCCTTTTCACCCTCCCATTAATTGGATTTTCCAAGAACAAAAAAATACGTGCTTCTTAATTTTTAAAAGCGAACAAAAGTTCCAATTTTCAGGTCTGTAATGTCTGCGGTTTCTGAGATATAAGTACCGGTATCCTGATTAAAGACATTCAACCCCTTTTTCACCCGCTTTCACCCATCCTATTGGGATTTTCTGAAAATAAAAAAATACGGGTTTCCTTATTTTTAAAGAAGATTCTAAATACCAATTTTCACATCTGTAAACTTTTAAAGTTTTGAGATATAGATACACTCATTTTAAAATTTCACCCCCCCTCTTCACCCCCTTAGCGACGGAATATCAAAAAATCCTCTCTTAGCGAGCACCTACATCTTAATATGAATATATCCTCAAAATTTCATTCATTTATGTCCAGTAGTTTTGGCTCGGCGATGATGAATCAGTCAGTCAGTCAGGACAAGTTACTTTATATATATATAGACTAGCAATTGTACCCGTGCTTCGCTACGGTATTCCATATTGTATACGGATATCGAAGTAAATTACTGTACATGAAGTTAATAATAATTTTTAAATTGCATGTAAATTGGCGTTATCCGAGGAAATGCATAGGGAGTTCCGCAGACGATGTTTCCAATGTAAAGTGCGAGTTGTGGTGTTGTGATGATAACGACAGGTGCACTTGTCTACCACAATTCATTATGTTTTAGACGCGTTGAATAGGGTGAAATTTGTGTAAGATTTTCACACAGAGCATTACTCTTCAGTTACTTATGCGACAGCTTCAAACATAGAATTTGGCTCACGTATGGCTACTGGGTGGGCCAATATTCGTGTAGAATTTGATGATCCCATCTTTCCTATAAGTGAATCAAAGCAAATCAATTGTACGTGTACAAGGTGCAAATTTTAGGTAAATCCAGAAATAGAGCCAAATTTAATATAAGGGATAGAGATACGACAAAAGGTCATAGGACCGAAGTTGTAGATCATTCCAAATTGAACTGAGATTGTGCCATCCGTCTTGTGATACGACTTACCGTTTAGCCACGAAATACATCGAAAGGAAGGACTGCACCGTCATTAAAATTGCCTCCATATTTCGATATTTTTCGGGGGTAAAAAAGAAAATTTTTTAAACATCTCGTAAATTTTCCGTCGGTTACTTGCTAAAAGCTATAATTTTGCAAAATTTCAATTTTCTAACTTGTCTGGAAGATTGTGCTGCGATCTTGATATGGGGGAGTGGGTTAAAAATCAGGACTTTAAGCAAACTTTTAAGCTCATAAAACCTGTAGGTTCTGGATATATATCACCGACTGTGTTCTTATGCAGGTTTGAAACTCCCAGCATGTACCCCTCAGAGAATTATGAGAATTTGAGATTGTTCTAGGGATCCTGAAGTCATCAGGTTGTCTGGTACCAAGTTTTAAATTTCTAAGATGCCTAGAATGGTCTCACTAATTTACGTCAGGAACATACACACGTCCATTATCTCGGTCATTTCTGACAATTTATTTTTTAACCCTTTCTCACCCCCTATGCCAAAGGGGGCTGAAGTTAAACTTTAAACATCCGGAATGTTACTATTCATTGCAGCGACCCGGAAAACTATGCATTCGGCAGTATATTCGACTACTAATATATCTCACTCCCCCTTCCACCACCCTAAAGAGGGTTAAATTTTGAGTTTTAAAAAATCGGAATGTTACTATTCATCTCAGCGACCCCGAAAAGTATGGATTCGACACTACTTTCGATGATTTGTATATCTCAGTCCCCTTGCCCCCCCGCCCCTAGGGGTTCCTGGGGTGTTTTACCCCCATGTGGTTTGTTTCCTGATACTAAAAATTTGGAGTGTCACTATTCACCTCAGCGACTATATATTCGACACTATTATTTCTATATATCATTATTATTTCTATATATCACTCTTCCATCGCCCCCCACCACGAAGGGGGCAGAATTTGGACTTTAACAAATTCCGGAGTGTCACTGTTCATCTCAGTGACCACGAAAAATATGGATTCGACACTATTTTCGATTATTTTTATATCTCAGCCCCCTCGCCCCCCTCCCCTGCCCCTAAGGGTTCGTGGGCTGTCTTACCGCCACGGGGTTTGTCTCCTGATACTAAAAATCAGGAGTGTACAATTCACCTTGGCGACCCCGAAAACTATGTATTCGACACTATTTTCGTTTAATTTTATATGTCACTCCCCCTCGCCCCCACCCCAAAGAGGGTTGAACTTGAACTTTTAAAAAATCCGGAGTGTCACTATTCATCTCAGCGACCCCAAAAAATATGGATTCGACAGTATTTTCGTTAATTTGTTTATCTGAACCCCCTCGCCCCCCTCCGCCCCTAAGGGTTCCTGGGCTTTCTTACCCCCACGTTGTTTGTCTCCTGATACTAAAAATCCAGAGTATATAATTCACTTCGGCGACCACCGAAAACTACGTATTCGACATTATTTTCGTTTAATTTTATATATCACTCCCCCCTCGCCCCCCATGCGAAAGGGAGCTGAACTTTGACATTTGAAAAATGAGGAATGTCACCGTTTATCTCAGCGACCTCGAAAACTGTGGATTCGGCACTTTTTCGATTATTTTTATACGTTGCCCCCCTGATCCCCCACCCCTAATAGAGCTACGGATGGCTTACCCCAACAGTGCTCGTCTCCAGATAGTAAGTCATAAGTGTACCAAGTTTGGATGAAATTGCTCCAGTGGTTTAGGAGGAGATGTGTCATTTACACACACACATACATGCATGCATCCATTTTTATATATAGTACTAGCAAGATACCCGTGCTTCGCTACGGTATTATACTGAAATTTATAATTGAATGCTTATTGTTTTAGATATATAATCCGCTGAAATTCGCGATCTAACTCGTTTTCTGCGAGAATCCACCAAAATTCCCGATCTGACTCGTTTTTTACTTTTTTTTTGCAATTTGCTTTACGCACCGACACAGATATGTCTTACGGCGACGATGGGATAGGAAAGGCCAAGGAATTTGAAGGAAACGGCCGTGGCCTTAATTAAGGTACAGCCCCAGCATTTGCCTGGTGTGAAGATGGGAAACCACGGAAAGCCATTTTCAGGGCTGCCGACAGTGGGGTTCGAACCCACTATCTCCCGATTACTGGATACTGGCCGCACTTAAGCGACTGCAGCTATCGAGCTCGGTCGTTTTTTATTAGATTACGGCACGTTTCCTACCATTTTTTCAATCTTCCTTTCCAGCAATCGATTTCGTACTTGCCGGGCTAGGCTCAGGTATTCCTCCCGGTCAGTTGGGTCCGTAAATCTTTGCCATCTTTTCCTATAATCATTTTTAATATGGATAAAATCCTTCAGGAGATCCGGCGTGGTGTCTTATTGGGTGCCTTGGCGGCACTGAACCCGCGGTCGGACTGCATTCTTAGTCATTGCCCGTCCAGGAGCCGTTTCCAGCGCGGTCCGCACATTTGACGACGGTCCGGAACATTATTATTATTATTATTATTATTATTATTACTATTATATGTTGCTGGAATGGCTGATGACAGGGAAAACATGAGTATCCGGAGAAAAACATGTCCCGCCCCCGTTTTGTCCAGCACGAATGTCACATGGAGTGACCGGGATTTGAACCACGGAACCCAGCTGTGAGAGGCCGGCGCGCTGCCGCCTGAGCAACGAAGGATCCCTATAAGTACATTAAGGACAGTAAAATCAATTGGTCTCACCTCCTTCTACACCCCATCGCCGTTAAGTTTATTTACCGCCACACCCCACCCCCCCCCCCAAATTAAAAGGACTTGTTTCTTTATGCTTAAAGGAGATTCCAAACACCAATGTTCACGTCTATTACCTTCAGTTTTGAGATATAAGTATCCCCATAAAAATAATTTACTTTTTTCACTTCATTTCACACTACACCCCCCCTCCCCAAGTGAATTTTCCCGCAAAAAATACTTGTTTCTTTAATAGTAAAGGATCTTCTAAATACCAGTTATCACGACTCTAACTCCTTCAGTTTTTGATTTATGTGTCCTCATGAAAGGAAATCAACACCTTTACACTCTCGCTCTCCAAGATGGTTTCCCCCCCAAAACGCGTTTTCCTTTGTTTTAAAGGAGATCCAAATACGAATTTTTACGTCTGTAACAACTTTAGTTTTTATTAGATGTATATATTCTCATACAATTAAGTCAATTAATTTTTCAATTCTTTCACCCCCCACCCCCTCATTGGATTTTCCGAGTATACGTGTTTCGTGTTTCTTTACTTTTAAAGCAGATTGCAAATATCAAATTTCACGTCTGTAAGTCTGTAACATCTTTATTTTTGAGATATCAGTAGCCTAATTAAAAGAATTCAACACCATTTTCAGTCTCTTTTACCCCCCCCCCCTCCTCCCAAGTGGTATTTCCGAAAACTAAAAATACACGTTTCTTTATGTTTAATAGAGATTTAAAAAATTCCATTTTTCACTTCTGTAACATGTTAAGTTTTTTTAGATATACTGTAAAAATTCTCATTTTAAAATTTCACCCCTTTTTAGTTCCCCTTAAGTGGAGTTTCCAAAAACAAATCACCTTTGTTTCTTTACATTTACAGGAGATTCCAAACACCCACGTTTTACGCCCGTAACATTTTACGTTTCCAAGATATTCTGTAGATATCGTCTTTCAAAAAATTCACCACAATTTGTCACTCCTGTTTAACCGCCATTAATTGGATTTTCCAAAAACTAAAAAATACGTGTTTCTTTATATTTAAAGGAGATCCCCTATACAAATTTTCAGTTCTGTAATATCTTTCGTTTCTGAGATATATGTATCCTCATTAAAGGCATTCAACCCATTTTTCCCCCTTTTACACCCCTCCTATTTGGATTTACAGGAAACAAAAAAATACGTGTTCCTTTATTTTTAAAGGAGATTCTAACTACTAATTTTTACATCTGTAAATTTTAAAGTTTTAAGATGTAGACACACTCATTTTCAAAAATTCACCCCCCCTTTCATCCCCAATATTTGGATTTTCCAAAAACGAAAAAATACGTGTTTCTTTACTTTTAAATAGATCTCAAATACCAATTTTCAGGTCTGTAATATCTTCAGGTTCTGAAACATAAGTAGCCTCATTAAAGGCATTCAACCCATTATTCACCCTTTTACACCCTTCCTATTGGGATTTTCCGAAAACAAAAGAATACATCTTTCTTTATTTTTAAAGGAGATTCTAAATACCAATTTTTACATATGAAAACTTTCAAAGTTTTGAGATGTAGATACACTCATTTTAAAAATTCACCCCCCCTTTTCACCCTCCAATTAATTGGATTTTCCAAAAACAAAAAATATGTGTTTCTTTATTTTTAAAGGAGATCCCAAATTCCAATTTTCAGGTCTGTAATATCTTCAGCTTCTGAGATATAAGTATCCTCATTAAAGGCAATTAATCCCTTTTCCACCCTTTTTCATCCCTCCTATTGGGATATTCCGAAAACAAAAAAAATGTGTTTCCTCATTTTTAAAGAAGATTCTAAATACCAATTTTTACATCTGCAAACTGTAAAAGTTTGGAGATATAGATTCACTCATTTTAAAAATTCACCCCCTTTTCACCCTCCCATTAATTGGATTTTCCTAAAACAAAAAAATACGTATTTCTTTATTTTTAAAAGAGATCAAAAGTACCAATTTTCAGGTCTGTAATATCTTCAGTTTCTGAGATATAAGTACCGGTATCCTGATTAAAGGCATTCAACCCATTTTTCCCCATTTTCACCCTTTTTCACCCCTCCTATTGGGATTTTCTGAAAAGAAAAAAATGCGTATTTCCTTATTTTTAAAGAAGATTCTAAATACCAATTTTTACATCTGTAAACCTTTAAAGTTTTGAGATATAGAAACACACATTTTAAAATTTCATCCCCCCTTTTCACCCCCTTAGCGAAGGAATATCCGAAAATCCTCTCTTAGCGAGCACCTACATCTTAATATCAATATAGCCCCAAAATTTCATTTCTTTATGTCCAGTAGTTTTGGCTCGGCGATGATGAATCAGTCAGTCAGTCAGTCAGTCAGTCAGGACAAGTTATTTTATATATATAGACTAGCAAGATACCCGTGCTTCGCTACGGTATATACTGAAATTTATAATTGAATGCTTATTGTTTTAGATATATAATCCGCCGAAATTCGGGATCTGACTCGTTCTCTGCGAGAATCCACCAAAATTCCCGATCTATTATTTTACGGCACGTTTCCTCCCATTTTTAAATCTTCCTTTCCAGCAATCGATTTCGTACTTCCCGGGTTAGGCTCAGGTATTCCTCCAGGTCAGTTGGGTCCGTAAATCTTTGCCATCTTTTCCTATAATATTTTTAATACGGATATAATCCTTCAGGAGATCCGGCGTGCTGTCATACTGGGTGCCTTGGCGGCACTGAACCCGCGACCGGACTGCATTCTTAGTCATTACCCGTCCAGGAGCCGTTTCCATCGCGGTCCGCAATTTGACGACGGTCCGGAATATTATTATTATTATTATTATTATTATTATTATGTGTTGCTGGAATGGCTGGTGACAGGGAAAACCGGAGTATCCGGAGAAAAACCTGTTCCGCCTCCGTTTTATCCAGCACGAATGCCACATGGAGTGACCGGGATTTGAACCACGGAACCCAGCTGTGAGAGGCCGGCGCGCTGCCGCCTGAGCAACGGAGGATCAAGTACATTAATAACAGTAAAATCAATTGGTCTCACCTCCTTCTACACCCCACCGCCGTTAAGTTTATTTACAGCCACCCCCACCCCCACGAAAAAGAATTAAAAGGATGCTTGTTTCTTTATGTTTAAGGGAGATTCCAAACACCAATGTTCACGTCTATTACCTTCAGTTTTGAGATATAAGTATCCACATAAAAATAATTTACTTTTTTTTCACTTCATTTCACAATAATCTCTCCTCCCCCTAAATGAATTTTCCCGCAAAAAAATACTTGTTTCTTTAATAGTAAAGGATCTTCTAAATACCAATTATCACGACTCTAACTTCTTCAGTTTTTGATTTATGTGTCCTCATGAAAGGAATTCAACTCCTTTACACTCCCGCCCTCCAAGATGGTTTCCCCACCAAAACGCCTTTTTCTTTGTTTTTAAAGGAGATCCAAATACGAATTTTCACGTCTGTAACAACTTTAGTGTTAGATGTATGTATTCTCATACAATTAAGTCAACTAATGTTTCAATTCTTTCACCCCCCCCCCCCCCCCTTCATTGCATTTTCCGAGAATACGTGTTTCTTTACTTTTAAAGCAGATTGCAAATATCAAATTTCACTTCTGTAACATCTTCATTTTTGAGATATCAGTAGCCTAATTAAAAGAATTCATCACCATTTTCAGTCACTTTTACCCCCCCCCCCCGCCCACCACCCAAGTGGTATTTCCGAAAACTAAGAATACACTTTTCTTTATGTTTAATAGAGATAAAAAATACCATTTTTCACTTCTGTAACATGTTAAGTTTTTTAGATATCCGTAAAAATTCTCATTTTAAAATTTCACCCCTTTTGGGTTCCCCTTAAGTAGAGTTTCCAAAAACAAATAACCTATATTTCTTTACATTTACAGGAGATTTACACCCACTTTTTACGTCTGTAACATTTTACGATTCCAAGATATTCTGTAGATATAGTCTTTCAAAAAATTCACCCCAATTTGTCACTCCTGTTTAACCGCCATTAATTGGCTTTTCCAAAAACTAAAAAATACGTGTTTCTTTATTTTTAAAGGAGATCCCATATGCGAATTATCAGTTCTGTAATATCTTTCGTTTCTGAGATATGTGTATCCTCATTAAAGGCATTCAACCCATTTTTCACCCTTTTACACCCCTCCTATTAGGACTTACTGGAAACAAAAAAATACGTGTTCCTTTATTTTTAGAGGAGATTCTAACCACCAATTTTTACATCTGTACATTTTAAAGTTTTTAGATGTAGACACACCCATTTTAAAACGTTCACCCCCGTTTTCACCCCCCAATATTTGGATTTTCCAAAAACGAAAAAATACCTGTCTCTTTACTTTTAAAGTAGATCCAAAATACCAATTTTCAGGTCTGTAATATCTTCAGGTTCAGAAATATAAGTATCCTCATGAAAGGCATTCAACCCATTATTCACCCTTTTACACCCTTCCTATTGGGATTTTCCGAAAACAAAAGAATACGTGTTTCTTTATTTTTAAAGGAGATTCTAAATACCAATTTTTACATCTATAAACTTAAAAAGTTTTGAGATATAGATACACTCATTTTAAAAAATCACCCCCTTTTCACCCCCCCCCCATTAATTGTATTTTCCACAAACAAAAAATACATCTTTATTTATTTTTAAAGGAGATCCCAAACACCAATTTTCAGGTCTGTAATATCTTCAGGTTCTGAAATATAAGTAGACTCATGAAATGCATTCGACCGTTTTTTCAACCTTTTCCACCCTTCCTATTAGGATTTTCCGAAAACAAAATATACGTGTTTCTTTATCTTTAATGGAGATTCTAAATACCTATTTTTACACCTATAAACTTTAAAAGTTTTGAGATATAGATACACTCATTTTAAAATATTACCCCTTTTTTACCCCCTTAATTGGGTTTTCCAGAAACCAAAAAATACGTGTTTCTTTATTTTTAAAGGAGATCCCAAACACCAATTTTCAGGTCTATAATATCTTCAGTTTCTGAGATATAAGTAGCCTCATTAAAGGCATTCAACCCCTTTTTCACCCCTTTTCACACCTCCTATTGCGATTTTCCGAAAACAAAAAAATACGTGTTTCTTTATTTTTAATGAAGATTCTAAATACCAATTTTTACATCTGCAAACTTTAAAAGTTTGGAGATATAGATTCACTAATTTTAAAAATTCACCCCCTTTTCACCCTCCCATTAATTAGATTTTCCAAAAACAAAAAAATACGTGTTTCTTTATTTTTAAAAGAGATCAAAAGTACCAATTTTCAGGTCTGTAATATCTTCAGTTTCTGAGATATAAGTACCGGTATCCTGATTAAAGGCATTCAACACATTTTCCCCCATTTTCACCCTTTTTCACCCCTCCTATTGGGATTTTCTGAAAACAAAAAAATACGTGTTTCCTTATTTTCAAAGAAGATTCTAAATACCAATTTTTACATTTGTAAACTTTTAAAGTTTTGAGATATAGGTGCACTCATTTTAAAACTTCACCCCCCCTTTTCACCCCCTTAGCAACGGAATATCCAAAAGTCCTCTCTTAGCGAGCACCTACATCTTAATATGAATGTATCCCCAAAATTTCATTTCATTATGTCCAGTAGTTTTGGCTCGGCGATGATGAATCAGTCAGTCAGTCAGTCAGTCAGTCAGGACAAGCTGTTTTATATATATAGATTAGCTGTGAAAATAGAAAGTGTCCCATCGGTTGGTGGCTGGAGACTGTACAAATCACAATAATGAATAATGAGGAGAAACAAGAATGAAAAGCTCCACTAATCTCATTGAAATTTATGTCAAGGGCAATGAGTAATGATATTACTTGCACGGATACTCGAGGGAGCAAGACAGCAAGATCGAGTGTCGTTTCATGGTTGTTCGGGGAGTCCCACCAATACACAGCAATCGATTATCAGGCGATTAAGTTTCCGTGATGCTTCTCGGCGGCTAGTAATGGAGGGTCGCTTCTGGTATGCCATTATTTCCGTTAAGAACAATGAAATAATGAACCATGAATAAGTTATATCTTCAAACGCCATACCGGTACCTTCCAGAAGACAATCAACAAACAATAAAAAAATGCTGTTTAGCGGTACATGGCAATTTCCGAAAATTTTCTCTATGAAAGACACGCATTCTAAGAAACTGGATGGACTTCCAGCATATCACAGAAGTTAACACAATGGAATAGATTCCAGAAGTGAAGCTTCGCATACATAAATGGCGGTGGTGGTGGTGGTGACTTGTTTCAGGGAGTAATATGATGCGATGACATAGTAATCGTACGGCCTCAATTACTGAGTTGTAGATCTTTTGAAGGGGTGCCATCGAGGCGGCCTGCCTATCAATTTCGACTTTGCGATTGTGCCGCTGTCTAGTAACGAAAGCGATATTTTGTTGGGCGGTTCCTACGGCTGAGTCAGATAACAATGAGAGCACCAACAGAGATATTTAATGTGCCAACAACAATGACATGGGATGGAAAATGCATTTATTAGTTTACAGTTCAAAACTCGACTAGCTGAGCTAAGATCGAACGCGCGAACTCGGTACCGGTAACGTGGAGTCGGTCACTCTACCACTGATCCATCGAGGCAGTAAATAACTGGGAGAGATCTCAAAGGTAATATTAAGGACTAATTTCTTAATGTTTCTATTTCGCTTCTGTCACTTCGAAACTTCCCTAAAATGACTCTTTCTGAGTACGCCGAGTGTGTGCTGTTGTCACTCCACAAAAATAACCCTTCCTCCAGGTGTGTGGCACTATCATTGTACAGACCAGAATGCAACTCTCTTGAATATAAGAAAATAAACTGTGTTAAAAGTAATATCTTCGGGAATTCAACCGCCTGTTGCTATTCTTTAACGTTTGCAGTAAGTATTTCTACACACAGTCGAATTTCGACATCTCGATATATCGTGCTTGCTGAAAACACTTGGAGTAATCGAATATTCGATGTATTGAAATACGTGCATACTACTTCAGCTCCACCAATACCATTACATTTGCTCTACCAGTTTTATGTCTTGAAGGGAACAGTCTAATTTTGAATACTTACAAATTCACATTGAAGATAAGTCTGTCATTTTCCTTTCCCGTTTTCTTCGTAACACTGCACCTTCTACCAATTTTTCTAGCTTATTTACATCACCAAACACGTCCTCGCCAACTGATGACTACCCTTGAATAAAGCTGCAAAATCTGGCTATGGCTTGACCAACCCAGCAGGCCAGGACTTCCAACTTTCAAACAACCCCGTCCTGTCAACAATTCACTGAATGTTGTGACGTAGCCTAAAGTAAGATTTTAAACTGTTATGGTACACGGCTAGTCAAACAATACACTCTGACTAAAATGTAGATTGCTTATACTTATACACCGCGTGACAAGAAAAAAGATAAGCACCCAAAAGGAGAGGTCCAATATTATCCCATTTCGGTATACATGCATACCATTAATGTGTGAGTAAATGATTAGATTTACAAGGATCTGTAATGTGTAGAACGCCCACCAGAGTGCATTCGTGATGACACCGTCCTGTTGTTGATAAGTTGTTACCAGTCAACTGCTCTGAGTCAGACAGTTAAGCAAGACGTGCAGAAAGGACTACGTATAGTGCGAAGCACCCGCGATGCCTCGCAGATGCGTTAAACATCCTATCCACCAAGTGACAGCATTTGACAGAGGCCGCATTGTGGGACTGCATGAGGCTGGTTGGTCGTATCGTGCAACTGCCAGGCATGTGGGCCATTGAAATGTCGCAGTGGCCCGATGTTGGACTCAATGGGTACATGAGGGCACCCAATCATGCCGTGCAGATTCGGGTTGACCAAGAAACCCCACCCCGAGGAAGGACCGTCGTATGGTGCGCCAAATATTGCGGGATCCCATAACTTCGGCACCCGCCTTCCGCGAACATGTACTGGAGACTCAACAACTTCCTGTGAGTTCTCGCACAGTGTCTCGACGATTCGCATGCGCCGGATTGGGGTCCTACCGCCCCAAGCGTCGGTTGCCATTGACACCAGAACACAAATGCCTGCGTTTGGAGCAAAGACTTTAATATTACTTACCTAGACTCACAGAGCGCGCTGATGCTATGCGGAATATTGAACACTTTCGCGCATCGCCATGTTGCGGGCGCTTCAGCTACGAATGCATGGCTAGCACGTGGTAATGTTTACAGACCCTTGCATGTTTTCGATTTGAATCATGCCTGTTAGTGGATTTGTTTTAGTATTATATGTGACGGAGTGATAATATATTGTCAAATATTTTCAAGGAATGTGGGAGCTGATGCATTACGGTAGTTAAATTGATCGGCAATATTAGGCCTAAAGTTAAGCCTTACCTGTGGAATGGAAAGATATTCACGAGAGTGAATTCGTGTGCAGCCTTCATTTGTACAGATTGCTATCAGAAGGGATCTGGTATTTCTTTTCACATGTGAGAAGGAATTGAACTGTTAAAAAATAACTTCCATTTACCATAATCGAGAATTAAACAGGTAATGACTGATTCAGAGAACGCATGGACATGAAATTTAGAATATTTAGGCTTCGTTTTCTTGTTTGCCTTTTTCCAATTCATCGGGGATAATTGTTTAGAACTAAACAGCTGTTTTAAAAATGACTACATATTTTTCATGCAAACTGTGTAGCGGTATTACAAATTTGATAAACCTGGGCCTAGAATCCGTAACATATGATTGATACAACTTGATGAAACCTTTTAATATTAGGGTAAGGTATTGCTTCAAATTATCAATTATCTGAAAAATGATTTATTAGTATCGTATGTCTTCATTTCACCAATTTTCCCCATTTGCTTTATAATAAAAAAATACAATTGTTAATACGCTATTCCAGAAAAATCCGACATATAAAGTCTAAATAAAGCTCATTACAGTCTTGTCAATCCTAGTCTGTAGTAGAAAACGCTAATCAAATTAACTGTTCATTATGATATTAATCTTTTTGTTTACAAGTGCTTTACTTTCAGTTTCATTTTATTTTCTTTCTGGTGTAAATCATGGTGCACATATTAGGGAAAAATTAGAACGCACTTTCAACTTCTATGTGCTCAGATAATGTTAATTCAGAATGAGTTTGTAAAAGCAGTAATATTTAAGAAGATAATATTATGAGGAGGGTTTTACATCTTAAATGATAACATTCTTACTTACGCTTAACCGGGCGAGTTCGCCATGCGGTTAGGGGCGCGCGGCTGTGAGCTTACATCCCGGATATGGTGGGTTCGAACCCCACTGTCGGCAGCCCAGAAGATGGTTTTCCGTGGTTTCCCATGTTCACACCAGGCTGTACTTTAATTAAGGCCACGGGCTCTTCTTTCATATTCCTAAACCTTTCCTATCTCATCATCGCTATAAGACCTATCTGTGTCGGTGCGACGTAAAGAAAATTATAAAAAAAGTAAAACTTAGCCTAAACCACGCAGAGAAACTCAAACTAACCCTAGACATTCATTTCATTTTAAGACATATACACTGACTGACAGAGCAAATGCAACACCAAGAAGGAGTGGTCAGAACTTTATGCCAATTGCAGGGTAGACTGACGTCACTGAGGTATGCTCATGATGTGAAATGCGCCGCTGTGCTGCGCACGTAGCGAACGATAAATAGGACACGGCGTTGGCGAATGGCCCACTTCGTACCGTGATTTCTCAGCCGACAGTCATTGTAGAACGTGTTGTCGTGTGCCACAGGACACGTGTATAGCTAAGAATGCCAGGCCGCCGTCAACGGAGGCATTTCCAGCAGACAGACGACTTTACGAGGGGTATGGTGATCGGGCTGAGAAGGGCAGGTTGGTCGCTTCGTCAAATCGCAGCCGATACCCATAGGGATGTGTCCACGGTGCAGCGCCTGTGGCGAAGATGGTTGGCGCAGGGACATGTGGCACGTGCGAGGGGTCCAGGCGCAGCCCGAGTGACGTCAGCACGCGAGGATCGGCGCATCCGCCGCCAAGAGGTGGCAGCCCCGCACGCCACGTCAACCGCCATTCTTCAGCATATGCAAGACACCCTGGCTGTTCCAATATCGACCAGAACAATTTCCCGTCGATTGGTTGAAGGAGGCCTGCACTCCCGGCGTCCGCTCAGAAGACTACCATTGACTCCACAGCATAGACGTGCTCGCCTGGCATGGTGCCGGGCTAGAGCGACTTGGATGAGGGAATGGCGGAACGTCGTGTTCTCCGATGAGTCACGCTTCTGTTCTGCCAGTGATAGCCACCGCAGACGAGTGTGGCGTCGGCGTGGAGAAAGGTCAAATCCGGCAGTAACTGTGGAGCGCCCTACCGCTAGACAACGCGGCATCATGATTTGGGGCGCTATTGCGTATGATTCCACGTCACCTCTAGTGCGTATTCAAGGCACGTTAAATGCCCACCGCTACGTGCAGCATGTGCTGCGGCCGGTGGCACTCCCGTACCTTCAGGGGCTGCCCATTGCTCTGTTTCAGCAGGATAATGCCCGCCCACACACTGCTCGCATCTCCCAACAGGCTCTACGAGGTGTACAGATGCTTCCGTGGCCAGCGTACTCTCCGGATCTCTCACCAATCGAACACGTGTGGGATCTCATTGGACGCCGTTTGCAAACTCTGCCCCAGCCTCGTACGGACGACCAACTGTGGCAAATGGTTGACAGAGAATGGAGAACCATCCCTCAGGACACCATCCGCACTCTTATTGACTCTGTACCTCGACGTGTTTCTGCGTGCATCGCCGCTCGCGGTGGTCCTACATCCTACTGAGTCGATGCCGTGCGCATTGTGTAACCTGCATATCGGTTTGAAATAAACATCAATTATTCGTCCGTGCCGTCTCTGTTTTTTCCCCAACTTTCATCCCTTTCGAACCACTCCTTCTTGGTGTTGCATTTGCTCTGTCAGTCAGTGTACAATAGAAGATAGCACCAGTGTAACGAATGTCAGAGATCATTTACCGAAATCCAAATCACACAAAAATAATAATTTTACTTCTTCTCATCCAATTACGTTATTTCATATCCAAACCAAATCAAACCCCATGGCACTACAGGCCCGAAAGGCCATGGCATACCAAGCGACCGCTGCTCAGCCTGAAGGCCTGCAGATTACGAGGGGTCATGTGATCAGCACGGCGAATCCTCTCGGCCGTTATGTCACCGTCAGATAGCTCCGCAATTGTAATCACGTAGGCTGAGTGGACCTCCAACTAGCACTCAGATCCAGGTACAAACCTCTGACCTGGCCGGGGATTGAACCCGGTGCCTGCGGGTAGGAAGTAGACATGCTACCCCTACACCGCAGAGCCGGCATTTCACACTCAGAAAATGATAAAACACGTATCCGATTGTTTTAGAAAGATTTCTGTAGTCATGTACTTTTTAAACAATCTGTTCAGACAATTTAGTAAAATTTACTCTGTAATGACTTACGAGTATCAGAGAGGAATCATAAGCTATGTACCTTTCAGAGAAAGTTATTTCACAGGTTTCGTTTTGTTTCATATTTTCAATAAAGCTAAATTGTAGGGCCTAGGTTTCTCAAGAGACAGAATGTCACTTGATTCTCGTCCTTTGAGTCTGGCCTTCTTGCCATACGTACAATGTTCAAACACATCACTTACACGCATGACCCTTATATTAAAGTGAGCGACATGATCAATTTCGAGGCACCGCTAATGTATTTTTGTAGTAGTGTATTTTTCAGTATTATTCAGTCTGCTAAAGTTTTTTGTTTAGGTGCGCCACCTACGGGCTACCCAAAGGATTTCTGTAGATTATTCAGTTTTTATACATAAGTATATTTTAATATTACCACAGTCTTGATATTATGTAAGCCTATATTTATTGTGTGTAGTCGGTTTAGGCTGTCATTAATTTTATAGGGTTGATGTTTTCGTGTGTGCGAAATGTAAGTTAAAACATGAATTCCGTACGATCCCCGCGTCAAGCTGAGGAGCGCCCGCAACATGGTGATACGCGCATGGACATGTCTTCCCCAGTCACACGCTTCTGCGCAGCCAGCGGTGTGGGGCCTAGGTTTGGAGTGGTGCCTTCCCCGGGAGGTATGGATAGAGGGCGACTGGCGTCGCATCATGTTCAGTGATGAGTCCCGCTTCTCCATCACTTCCGATGACCATCGTGTGCGGGTTTGACGGCGTCGAGGGCAGAGGGAATATCCTGCCCATATTGTGGAAAGACACACAGGCGTGTCATCATGGTGCGGGAAGCCATAGGATATGCGTTCAGGTCACTTCTAATAGTGCTTCGGCAGACTCTAACGGCACAGCGATACGTCACAGACATTCTGCGTCCGCACGTCCTACCCCTTATGACACAGCACCCTGGGACAGTGTTCCAACAAGATAATGCACGTCCACACACAGCACGTGTGTCTACGGACTGCCTAGAGCAAGTTGAGGTCCTCCCGTGGCCAGCAGGATCCACGGATGGGATGACATTGGAAGGGGCTCCGTCCCAGTACCAACCTGCGGGATCTGGAGGGACAGTTGTAATAACTGTGGACGAAGTTGCCTCGGAAGAGGATCAAAAGGCTATTTGACACCATTCCGAACCGCATAAGGGAATACATTGCGGCCGAAGGGTGGGGTGGGGTAGGGCGTTGCGAGACCCTACTGACCTGGCGCCAACATTCCACCTGTAACTGCCAACGGTCTTGCCTCTTTCATCCCATATTGTAATCAGTTCAATAAAGGCACATGGTCTTTCAGCATATGTAGTTTCAATAACTTTCAACCACTTCGTCTGGGTACTTAATTTTTTTGTTAGGTAGTTGCATAAGGAGACGACTTATGTCCAGGTCCTTCTAGAGGAACTCGATTTTCGTGGGGATGATTTGTAGGCATAAGCGTAAGGTTACGCATGATTTCGAGTTTAAAAAACACATTTTACATCTGGGCTTGAAAAGTCCTTTTAGGTATCGAAAAATTCGAGTAATGAAACCTCGAGTTTTAGAAAATATTTAACACGTAAAACATACAAGATTCCGTCAGGAAACGAAAATCCTTTCGAAATATCGAAAATTTGAGTTATACACGTTCGAGTTACAGAAGTTTGACTGTATGTCTCTTGGCATAGACCAGAGCAAAATATAGCTTCCACCGGTGTCGCCCTACCTCCGATGATATGTAATGTTGAAGACGGCACAAATATCTAGTCCCCGAGCCACAGGAATTAACCAATAAAGATTAAAATCGCCGACTAAGTCAGGAATCGAACCCAGGACCCTTTGATACAATGGCCAACCTACTAAGACGTTAGCTACGAAGCCGGACAGGCATGGGTGATACTGATTATTAATGGTATTTGGAGCACTAGTGAATCTGGATGTTATGAAACTTACTATTCATAGAACCAGTAGTGCTGCAATACCACTTTCTGGCCCAGTGAGGAAAGGTATGGCAACCTACATCGCTCCTCAACATAACTTGTAAGACTTACTATTGAGTGCCATCGATTTTTGCGGTTTCCATACAGCCACATAAGTGGTGCTGTTTGAGGATCCAATCAGGCTCCGTACTGAAACTTAATATACACTGACCCAAGTTACGTTCATGTGTACAATACACGAACATGGTCAAAGATGTTTGGATTTCTCGTTTTGGGCAAGGCATCAGCACAATTCAGTCATTAAGCGCGGAGGTGGGGGGCAAATCTTAATCGATTTATTGCAAACTCCCCTCCACGCCCGTTCAGAAAAACTCTCCTGAATACGAGATAAAAAAATATTTTCATCAATTCGGTTTCCATATTGACCTAGCTACCGTCGTGTGTACAGTACGGGAAGATGGTCAAGGATGTTTAGACACCTCGCTCCTTTGACGATATTCTTAGCAGTTCGACTCGTATTACATCATGCACTAACAATGGGGCTGTTTATAGAATACTGTGGTATAATCATTCGGCCGGCCTTAGTCAGACCTTGATGCTATTTCCTTTCAGCAAAAACATTTACAGTACGACTAACAGAATTCTCAGCAGAGTCTTCATGCTTTTTGCCAAATATTCCACTAATTTGTAATTTTGGCAAGAAGAAATGCATTAATTGAATCAAGGGCATGAATGTTAAATATAATTGAGAGTATGTGGTTTGTATTTTAGAATGTGGAAGAGTGCCAACAGTAAAGAAAGAGGAAAGAACTGCAAATGTTAACTAACCCTCTAATCTACGATCTCACTTAAATCTTCATCTCGAGTGCATTAAGACATATTCTGTCAGTGGCGTAACCACATACTCGTCAGGAGGGGGAGTAAGGGTTTCACTTTAAAAACTGATTATTCAAATGCAATTTACGGGTATTATTATTATTATTATTATTATTATTATTATTATTATTATTATTATTATTATTATTATTATTATTATTATTATTATTATGCTATTATCATTTCTGGTCGCAAGTGATACTTTGAATGTAGCCTAAGTAACTAACAAATTAACAAAGAGTTGACAGGTTCTATCCTGGTTCAGTTCGGTTTACAGCACCTCGACGTCTCCTAAAACCGTAAACGTGAGACGCAAAACTATTATTATTATTATTATTATTATTATTATTATTATTATTATTATTATTATTATTATTATTATTATTTCCATGGAAGATACAAGTTAAGCATGATTTTATCTACGGCGACTAAAACTGTACGATTTTCACGGGTTATATAAAGTAACATTTTGGGTCTTTTACCGTTTTTTGTCATTTTCCGGTATTGTTTTTATATTATGGTCATAGTTTCCCGTGAATTTTCGTATTTTTGTCATATTTTTATGTTTCTGTTCCATTTTCGCATACCTGCTTGCAGTCGTCTCAAAGACGGATTCTCACATCTAATTGTTGTCTGTAATTTATTTCAATTATCTTTCTTAGAAATTCTTAGAATTTATGTGATTAGGAGGGTAAGCTGTATAGAAAGAGACAAATGCGTGCAACATTAACCTCAATTGAAATCTAATAATTTGACGTATTTCAAATATGTCCCAAAAACGTCCTGTGATGTTGAGCGGTCTTTTTCCCGTTACAAGTCAATGTTGCGTGAAAACCGAAGATCGTTCCTATTTGAAAACTTTAAAACGTATGTAATTTGCTATTGTAATTCTTTTTGATCGCCCATCAAAATGTGACATTTATTTCATTCTGTGCAGAGCCGAGCGTTACCTCTGTATTGAGTAATTAAATAAATTCAGAATATAATAATAAAATTTATATTACTTACTTATTAGATTGTATAAATATATTTTCAATCTATATACTAAAACATTTACGAAAACTAAAGTCAGTCAGTCCGGCCATTCTAACCGGTCGATTTCATTCATTTTTGTTTTAACTGAAAGGTATTCATGCACAGATTTGTCATCAGGTACTATAAATCACTTAACTTCCGCCTTCCTCAAATTATTTGATTTTTTAATTTTTTGTCTCTTTGAAGCAATCATATCTTTGGTTCTAATTGAGGTACGGAGTTCGTTTTGGCCTAAGAACACTCAATGGATCAAGCTCTTTCATTTTAGCTCTTAACTATTCAAACTGGTTGATTCTGAGGAAAGTTATCAGTGCACATTCACTTTGACGTCTCATTTCTTCAACATTTTTTCTCATAGAAGCAATCATATATTTCGTTCTAATTAAGGTACGCAGTTCGTTTTGGTCTAAATACACTCAGTGTATCAAGCGCTTTCTTTTGAAGTAATAACTACTTAAATTGGTAGATTCTGAGAAAAGTTATGAGTACATTTGTCTCAATGACGAAGATCTTTGAAGGACTTTTTAACAGTTCGGCGCGTAGTGTTGTTCCAAGCAACGTTTAATTCAATTTCTTTGTGTGATGTATTTTCAAGTGTTTTGTTGAAATAATATTACATTCTATTACCACAGCAGATCATGTGCTTTATTTCATTAACTCGAAACTTTGCAAATACATCCGTGAGGATAGTAACGAACAACGCCGTACTTTGTACATTGAGGGTGGAGCCAGCGGGATACTGCTAGTATAATGTTAATTTAAACAGCATCAAGATTTTGAAGATTTCGAAAATGTGACCAAAAACTTGTAAGTCACATTTATTGTCATATTTTAATACATTTTAGGTCATAAACATCCAGGCCCTAATTATTATTATATTATTATACCAAACCAAAACCCATGGCACAACAGCTCTGAAGAGCCATGGCTTACCAAGAGACCGCTTCTCAGCTTGAAGACTTTCAGATTATGAGGTGTCGTGTGGTCAGCACAATGATTCCTCTCGGTCGTTATTCTTGGCGTTTTAGGCCGGTGCTGCCATCTCATCGTCGGATAACTCCTCAACTGTAATCACGTAGGCTGAGTGCACCTCGAAACAGCCCTCGGATCGAAGTAAAAATCACTGGCCAGGAATCGAACCCAGGGCCTCTGGGCAAGAGGCAGGCACGTTACCCTTACACCGGTAGTAGTAGTAGTAGTAGTAGTAGTAGTAGTAGTAGTAGTAGTAGTAGTAGTAGTAGTAGTAGTAGTAGTAGTAGTAGTAGTAGTAGTAGTAGTAGTAGTAGTAGTAGTAGTAGTAGTAGTAGTAGTAGTAGTAGTAGTAGTAGTAGTAGTAGTAGTAGTAGTAGTAGTAGTAGTAGTAGTAGTAGTAGTAGTAGTAGTAGTAGTAGTAGTAGTAGTAGTAGTAGTAGTAGTAGTAGTAGTAGTAGTAGTAGTAGTAGTAGTAGTAGTAGTAGTAGTAGTAGTAGTAGTAGTAGTAGTAGTAGTAGTAGTAGTAGTAGTAGTAGTAGTAGTAGTAGTAGTAGTAGTAGTAGTAGTAGTAGTAGTAGTAGTAGTAGTAGTAGTAGTAGTAGTAGTAGTAGTAGTAGTAGTAGTAGTAGTAGTAGTAGTAGTAGTAGTAGTAGTAGTAGTAGTAGTAGTAGTAGTAGTAGTAGTAGTATGATGATGATGATGATGATGATGATGTTGTTTTATATTTGAATTAAAAAGAGAAGGGTGAGGTGACTTAAACCCGGTAACCATCCTCCACACTGCGGTACGCCACTGTGTTCTCTGGCCTGTACCAAGCGACGGATGCAAAAGTAGTGCATCCATCAAGAAACGGCAACAGATGGTACCCTTTATATGCACAATCATAAAAGTGCGGCAACGAATGGTGTCAAAACGTCGCTCATAGAGTCGGTTATATGTGCATTCAATTGGGCTTTGCTGGCTGATATGTAATAGCCTAGCCATTCTGGACCTCCGTCATAGAGTCGGATGATAGAATCAACCTTCTGGCACAACGAATAAAGCAACGTGAATTATCTCATCCTCATTTTCCTAGGATGCCTCAGAGTTAACAGAACTTATAAGCTGTCCAGTCTGTCGAACACGTAATACTTAAAACACTATATTTATACATACTTCCCAATGCATGGGTTGTCACCGGACCAAGTATAGGCCGACTATACAAAGTGAATTATTACTTATTATAGTATATAAGTCTGTAAACATATTACATAATAAATTTAGAAAGATTATGCAATTTTGACCAAGACATTATTCTTCTTCTTTAACTGTTTACCCTCCAGGGTCGGTTTTTCCTTCGGACTCAACGAGGGATCCCACCTCTACCGCCTCAAGGGCAGTGTCCTGGAGCTTCAGACTCTGGGTCGTGGGTTACAACTGGGGAGGATGACCAGTACCTCGCCCAGGCGGCCTCACCTGCTATGCTGAACAGGGGCCTTGCGGGGGAATGGGAAGATTGGAAGGGATAGGCAAGGAGAGGGAAGGAAGCAGCCGTGGCCTTTAGGTACCATCCCGGCATTTGCCTGGAGAAGTGGGAAACCACGGAAAACCACTTCCAGGATGGCTGAGGTGGGAATCGAACCCACCTCTACTCAGTTGACCTCCCGAGGCTGAGTGGACCCCGTTCCAGACCTCGTACCACTTTTCAAATTTCGTGGCAGAACCGGGAATCCAACCCGGGCCTCCAGGGGTGTCAGCTAATCACACTAACCACCACACCATAGAGGCGAACCCAAGACGTTATTGCTGGTTATAAAGATGATTCCTTAGAAGTTGATTTTTTAAATTTATTTTTACTACGTGCGTTACGTCGCATCGACACATGTAGGTCTTATGGCGACGATGAGATAGAAAAATGCTAGGAATGGGAATGAAGCGACCGTGGCCTTAAGGTACAGTACATTCCCGGCACTTGCTTGGTACGAAAATGGGAAACCATGGAAGACCATCTTCAGGGCTGCCGACAGTGAGATTCGAACCCACTATCCCCCCGAATGCAAGCTGATAGCTACGTCACTCAAACCGTGCAGCCACTTGTCCAGCCTTAGAAGTTGAAGAGAGCCTCTTGAGACTAATAATGCCACATCTTTATATAGATTATTCCCAAGATGGAAATGAGAACAAACTGTTAAAATAATTTTTGAATGGTACCCCCCGCAACCCACTAGCAGTCATGTGCGGTTTGAAGAAGTCTGCAGGTGGTTCATACACTGTAGGAAAAAGAAGAAAAAACAGAACACCAGGAAAGACTATATCGATTTGATCCGATGACGGCATATGCCACCTGGGGGACAGTAGATGTACTGATAAATTTTTCAACGTCTTCCGCCAGCAGATAGCGTAGTAGCATAGCTATCAGGGCGCCATCTGTGTCTACCGTTTAAAAAAGATGGTCCTTTCGGAGAATTGCCACAAGTTGGACGTGCCACGTCAGTTGTGCAACAATGCTAGCAACAGTGGACACGTGAACATTCTCACTCGCAGACGAGGTTCTGGACGTCCACGCAGCACAGACGCCCGCCAAGATCGTCGTATTGTAAGGACAGCAGTGGCAGATGGTACAGTTACCATAGCACAGATAAGAGCGAACGTGAGCCCAGAAATATCAACACAAACTGTTGTGAACCGGTTACTAGCAGTGGGTGAAAGGGCACGCACACCTTTAGCCCGTCTTCCACTCACGCCACAGCATCGACCTGCACGGCTCGACTGGTGCCGTCAGAGGAGATCACCTGGAGGATGGAATGGCGCGCCGTGGTCTTCAGCGATGAAAGCAGATTCTACCTGCATAAAGGTGATCGTCGTTCGCGCATACGGCGTAGACTTGGTGAGCGTTGTCTCGTAGAGTGCATTCGTCCAAAACACACTGGCCCCACCCCAGGCCTTATACGAAGGAAACGCTGACAAACGCTCGGTACATGCAGAATGTTGTTAGATCCGTTGTTTTGCAGTTCTTGCAACAGGAAGGTGATGTGCTGTTCCAACAGGATAATGCTCGCCCACACACTGCCCGTGAAACTCAGCGTGCTCTGCGAGACGTGCACCAACTTTCCTGGCCAGCACGATCTCCGGACTTGTCTCCAATCGAGCACGTGTGGGACATGATGGGACGACAAGTGACTCGTGCGACTCGTCAAACCACAACACTGACAGAACTACGTGAACAGGTAGAGCAGGCATGGATAACATATCTCAAGACAGTATTCGCTACGTGTATGATCGACTGCATGCCAGAGTCAACGCCTGCGTTGCCAGCCGTAGAGGCTACACGGCGTAGTAATATGGGTGTTTCAGCAGGGGTCCATACCTGGTACCTCAGAACCGTTTAAGCTATTGATCTATAAATGTAATCATTTCATGTACTCCATATGTATTGTTTCTACAATAAATCTTGAGTGAATTGGAAACCTCCTAAAGGGTGTTTTATTTATTTATTTATTTATTTATTTATTTTTCCGACAGTGTATATCTCTTTCTTCTCTTGATTGACTAATGTTGCCTGGTCTGCACCTATTTCGAAGCGGACTGCGGGATCAATGATGAAACCGACTCCTTTGGACTTTATCGATGGCAATTAAGTCTGCTCTTCGCGTATTACCATTTTGCGCTTCACAGCGGACTTCTTCGCGAACTTCCCAACTGCTTTCTGCCAAAAAAAAAAAAAAATGTCGCCATCCTTGTTCTTATGCGATGGTAACGTGTATTTCTTAACTGTTCTCCATGTTGACAGGTGCCAAGAACGTGTGCTAAAGTTTCGATCTCGTTACAGTGTCTGCAGCGTTACCATCTTGACTTCTGCCATGGAGAACCCTCACTGGAACAGATAAAGAAAATGGACCATTTACCACCCATGTATTCATTTACGTCGGCGGCCTGTTGAATGTTCTTCTCAGTCCTTATTGTGGAGTCTAAAACTAAACCGTTTCTATTCCTTCCGTCAATCTATATACTCTCTGCACTTATATTGCTTCCATTATCTGAAGTACTATGTACTTCCCATACACTTCCCACTTGTCTTTGCGTAGAGCCGTTGCAATAGAAGACCGCACTTTGTTGTGTCGAGAACTCTGCAGTAACAACATTTTAAAATTTCGGAACTATATGGTTGGATAAACAATTAGCAGAAGTGTTGTCTCTGTCCAGCTTTACAATAAATGCGTTTGTTCCTCGTCTACGGTAATATATATATATAAAATAACATGTCCCGACCGACCGACCGACCGACCGACCGACCGACCGACCGACCGACCGACCGACCGACCGACCGACCGACCGACCGACCGACCGACCGACCGACCGACCGACCGACCGACCGACCGACCGACCGACCGACCGACCGACCGACCGACCGACCGACCGACCGACCGACCGACCGACCGACCGACCGACCGACCGACCGACCGACCGACCGACCGACCGACCGACCGACCGACCGACCGACCGACCGACCGACCGACCGACCGACCGACCGACCGACCGACCGACCGACCGACCGACCGACCGACCGACCGACCGACCGACCGACCGACCGACCGACCGACCGACCGACCGACCGACCGACCGACCGACCGACCGACCGACCGACCGACCGACCGACCGACCGACCGACCGACCGACCGACCGACCGACCGACCGACCGACCGACCGACCGACCGACCGACCGACCGACCGACCGACTGACTGACTGACTGACTGACTGACTGACTGACTGACTGACTGACTGACTGACTGACTGACTGACTGACTGATTCATCATCGCCGAGCCAAAACTATTGAACATCAAGAAATGAAAGTTTGGGGATACATTTATATTACAGTGTAGGTGCTCACTAAGGAAGGTTTTTTGGATATTCCTTCGCTAAGGGGGTGAAAAGGGAGGGGTTAATTTTAAAAATGAGTATACCTATATCACGAAAATTAACCGTTTACAGACGTAAAAGCTGGTATTTGGAATCTCCTTTGAAAATAAAGAAACACATACTTTTTTGTCTTCGGAAAATCCACTTAAGGGAGAGGATGAACGGAAGTGGAAAAAAATTATTTTTATGTAGATACTTATATTTCAAAAACGGAAGGTTACAGACGTGAATATTGGTATTTTGGATCTCCTTTAAAAATAAAAAACACGTATTATTTTGTTTTCGTAATATCCCCTTCAGGGGGTGGGTGAAAAGAAGTGGAAAATGAATTGAATTCTTTTTATGAGGATACTTATATCTCAAAAACTGAAAATGTTACAGACGTAAAAATTGGCATTTGTAATCTCCTTTAGAAATAAACACAGAACAATACAATCCTAAGGGGGGGGATTTGACTGGAGGGGAATAGCTGACGACATCAGTATTCATTTCTCTCAAACCGTTTGACATACGAGCTTGAAATTTAGATGTTAAATAAAAAGTGGTCTTAATCAATACACCATAAGGGGCTTTGACTAGGGATGGGTGTGAGTCCCGATGACAAAAATATCCATTCCTCTGAAATCGCTTGACATATGAGGTTGAATTTTCACATGGTGGTTACTCCTCAATGTCTTAGATTTTAAATAAGAAGTGGTCTTCAAACAATTCACCCCTAAGGGGTTTTGACTGGAAGTGGGGGGGGGGGGGACATCCGATGACAAACATTTTTATTTCCCTGAAACCGTTCGACATACGAGGTTAAATTCCACATGATTGTTGCTCCTATATATCTTAGATTTTAAACAGGAAGTGGTCTTAATACAATGCATTCCTAAGAGGTTTTGGCCGGAGTTTGGGACCTGATGATAAAATACTAATTTCTCTGAAGCCGCTTGATGTACGAGGTTGAAACTTCACATGATTATTGCTCCTGTACGCTTTACATTTTAACTAAGAAATGGTCTTAAAACAACACGCCCTTAATGGGTTTTAACCGGTGGGGGTGGAGGGGTTTCTGATGCCATAAATATTCATTTCTCTGAAATCGTCTGACATACGAGGGTAAATTTTCACGTGATGGTTGCTCCTATAACTTACATTTTAGATTTTAAATAATAACAGGTCTTAAAACAATATACCTCTAAGGGATTTTGGATGAGGGGTGAAGACTTATGACAAAGTTATTCATCGCTCCAAACCGTTGAACGTACAAATTTGTATTTTACAAGAACTTCGGATGTCATAGGTGTCAAACAATATATAATTCAAAATATTGCATGTATATAAGCATTGGGACCCTCGAATAATCTTAAACTTAGTACACAACTGGTGAAACATGTTTTGAGACTGTAAAGCATTAATGGTACCTACATATTCTTGCGCGCGTTGATTGTCTATTTTTTTAAATATTTAAACCTCTCAAATTACTGATCAAATTCCACAAGCTTAATACATATACTAGGCCTAAGTAATAACGGAGGTAATGCAGGTTTCACCTCGATTTTTATCAGAGATCGATGCTGCCCTCTATAACATAAAATTCTTTCTTCGATTTAAATAAGCAATAACAATACAATACACCCCTAAGGGTTTTTACTGGGGGTGAGGAATGATGACAATGATGCATTTATATGAAACCATTTGAATTGCGAAGTTCAAATTTCGTATGATAATAGAAGGTTTCAAACAAATGTAACCCCTCAGAGATTTAAGTGGAGGTTAAGATCCGGAAACAAATACATTCCTTCCTTCCTTCCTCCGAAATGGTTTAACGTACGATGACAAAATTCCAAATAACGGTATATATTTTAAATCCTATGTGTGAAATAGGATATATTTTTAAACGTTCCATCCCTAATGTGTTAAAATGGGGTTAGCTCCGGAAACGAAATTATTCATCCCTACAGAACCGTTTGACATACAAAGTTGTAATTTTACGAGAGGGTTCTTCTTTTATGTCCTAGGTGTAAAATATCGTATACTTCAAACTATTTCTCCCCTAAGGGGTTTGGATAACGGTTGACTCTCAAAAACACAATATCCATTCTTTCGAAACCGTTTCAGACACGAACTTAAACTTTTACAGGAAGGGTGGTCTTCTATATCCTAGATGTTAAAAACTATTATAAAACATTCATCCCCTGAAACAGCACTCATACCTTTATTATTGTTCGACGTACAAAATAAACATTTCACAGGTTGGTCGCTTTTACGTTCTAGATATTAAATAAGATAGGGTTTAAAACATTCCAATTCTTCTATACGGGTTTACAATGAGTGTTAGGTCAGAAAATAAATAATCATTCCCACAAAACCGTTTGACGTACGAACTGAGGGTGTTTTTTACAGGCTCAGCCAAAAGTGGACTCTCTAAAATGTAAAACTTTGACTAATAACTTTCAATTTAAAACCGTAGCGAAGCACGGGTATTTTGCTAGTTGGAGCATATAGTCCTTATTACTAACTTTTACTGATATTGTGAGCTAATATTGAACAGAAAGAATAAATGCCGTAACTACCTCGTATTTTCAAACATCGTTTTGAGAACGGAATGTGCTTCGAGTGAGCAGGATTTAGAAAAGAAAAAAATATAGTGCCTCCATGTTGATCTCATCAAAGGATTACATAGACAGGCAGTGACATAAGTTTGTGTAGCCTGAAGCAACAAAGCTGTGTTTACGCACCAGTGATCGCGTTGTTCATGAGGAGGCTTATCTCTTCCCCGAGCTCCAATAGCTTTAACCAGCCTATCACAGAGAGAGCGTTTTCTCCCGTAACATGTTACTCTCTTTGATGGGAAAAAATATTCGGCGTCTGCGAACGATGTTACGTTTTGAGCAACAAAAAAGAGATGCCAGCATTTCAGAGATCATAAGCATGATTCTATTAATCCATCCCAGGGAAGGTTTCGATATGCATATAATTTTAAAATATTTGAATAGACGGGGGGTTTATAGGAAAACCAGAATGGTTTTCCTCCATTTTCTCTTATACTATTGATTTTCTGTAAACTTTGTTTACCGTACGTGAAACGTCTCTTCATTATAAACAACTTTCGTTATGTTCATAATTTACCTTACTCTTCACATGACGGAGAAATTTACAATTTTCCGCTGGTATCATGCTCTGCATTGAGTGACCGACAGACCGACAACGAACCTACAAGTTACCATGGCAACGTCTCTGACTGCATGCCAGCAGGGAAGTAACGTACTGCCATTTTCCTCATCATGCTTTTAAATTCGTGGTTGTTCCTTGGGTAGAAGGCAAGAGAGGCGTCAATAGGCCTATCTGCGGGATATTGGCGGAATATCGTTGGATGTTATAACCGCCCTCGAATAAATTAAGTAATAACATCATTAGTCATCTTCTTTTTATTTGTTTACCTAAGAACCACTGCCCTAAATTTCTCCTCTGTTACCGCTTTATTATATCCATAACTCACACCAGCATAATTTATTGAGGGACATTTGATTTTTTAATACATTCACATGGCATTTACATATTTGTCGTTATCCGGCTGTCCTCGGTTATAATCCATTTTCTATTACTTTCAACTTTCTTAGCTGTATTATTTTCTTCCTTAATTACGCCGTATGTACGCGAGTGCTACAAACTACTGGATGTATTTCCACCAAGACTCATATTTAGAATACACCTGTCCTTTTTTTTTTTTTTTTTTTTTTTTTGCTAGTTGCTTTACGTCGCACCGACACAGATAGGTCTTATGGCGACGATGGGACAGGAAAGGGCTGGGAGTGGGAAGGAAGTGGCCGTGCCCTTAATCAAGGTACAGCCCCAGCATTTGCCTGGTGTGAAAATGGGAAACCACGGAAAACCATTTTTAGGGCTGCCGACAGTGGGGTTCGAACCTACTATCTCCCGAATACTGGATACTGGCCGCACTTAAGCGACTGCAGCTATCGAGCTCGGTTCACACACACACACCTGTCCTTGATAGGTTTTAGGGCAAATATTGTTTCTAAACCCCTGAACTGACTGGGGGTTTATACGAAACCGAAACAGTGATTTTGCACTTCCACAAAATATACACAACCAAACTTGATGGAAAACTACCTACCTTGGTAGAAATTAATTTCTAAACCTTTTTTCTCAGGTGCATCATTTCGATACAAGGATTAATAAGGGAGATATCATTAACGGACCGTTTTTCTGTACAAGTCCCATCGGACTTGACTCACGAGCGGGTGCGTGTAAAGCGTATTCTTTACAACTTGAAAACTACTGAAGACATTCGAAACAAAATTTATATTTAGCATCCACCTGTCCAAAGGTAGGTTTTAAACGTAAATAACATTTCATGTTCCGGAATGGACTGGCGGTTTATAGGGAACACAAATGGTGATTTTACTCTTCCACAATATATACAGAACAAGACCAACCTGACTGGAAATCGACCAAACGTGATGGAATTCCACCTCTAAACTTTTTTTTTTCATGTGCATTTTTTCGTCAGGAGGATTAATAAGGGAGATATCATGAATGGTCACTTTTGCAGGTTAAGTCCAGCGGACATAGCCCAAAAGGTGTTTTACATGGAGCAGATTCCTTATCTATATAAATCAAATAGTAACGACTGTGTGCCTCTACATTGACTACTTTGGTGAAATTTTCGTACAGCTTTCTGTTTAAGGGTAATAATGACCATCTCCATAATTTTCGGTTTAGTTTCCTGAAAGTCCTAATTTTTACCCGCCTCGCCCAAAATCCAGACTGCGGCATAATCTGCCAGAAGAAAAAGAAGATAATTGAAATTTGACAAAATTATACGTTTTAGCCTGCAACGAACGGAAAACATCCTAGATCATTAAATTTTTCACTTTTTATCCCCGAAGAATATCGAAATATGCAGGCAATTTTAATGATGGTGCAGACCTTCGGAAATTCCTATCACATAACGGATTGCACAATCTCCGTTCAATTTGGAATGATCTACAACCTTGGTCTTATGACTTTTTGCCGTATCTGTATCCCTTTTACGTTTGATTTTTCTCTATCAATCGATGTTAAGTCAATTTGGAATTTTCACATGCATAATTCATACTTTCAATTACTTATATGAAATACAGAATCATCATACTCTTTACGAAAATTGGCCCACCCAGTAGGCATATGTGAGCCAAATGCTATGTATGTAGCTGTCACATAATTATCCGAAAAGTAATGTAATGTGAGATAATCTTACAAAACCTTTACCCTGTTCCACGTTTTTAACTCAATCTGACCCAAGAATAGATGACATATCATAGGACCAGCCATTTAGGCCACTAAATCCGGCGTGTCTTATGGTATAATCCTTTGTCGATATGACGTACGTTTAGTAGCAGTTAATCTGTAAATGAAGGACGCATATACTTTCGTATATCGATCTATATATATATTCACTGATGTCGATTTTTAGCGATCGAGAAAGGGTGGGTCTGATATTGTAATCAGTACTCCCCACACCGACTTTCACTGGCAGTAGGAAAGGGTTCCTTCTCCAACTCCTGTGTAACTGTAGTAAGGAAGGCCTACAATTGTAATGAATAGTTCCCTTCTGGATTTGACTTGCAGAAGGCAAGTGAGCATGCAGTTTTGTTTAAAACTCTCCTATCCGATTGTGTTTGGCAGTAGGCAAGGGTGCCCGCCATTATAAAGAAATGTCCTCATCTAAAATGTGACTGGCATTAGGCATAGTGGCCTGCTATTTTGATGGAAACTCACCAACTTGGTGTGACTGGCAGTAAGCTGGCTGGAAGTAGGAAAATGGGCCTGGCATTATAATGATAACTGCACAACTCAATTTCGAGTGATAGTAGGGTAATTGCCTACCATTATAATAGTAACTCCTCAACTGTAATCTGTCTGGAAATAGGAAAGGGGGGCTGCCATTTTAACGAAAACTCCCCAAATCGATTCTGTCCGCGTAGAAGGCAATGGGGCCTGCAATTATAATGTAAACTTCCCAACTCGATTGTGAATGCCAGTAGGCAAGTGAGCCTGCCGTTATATCACAAATCCGTAACAAACACTTTACACTGGAAACAACGTACGGGGACCTCCTCATGCTCTTTCTCGGGTAACGCTAAGAGACATGCAATTTTAAAACAATCTTATTTACTGCATGTACACTATTTACTTCGATATTCGAATACAATGTAGAATACCGTAGCGAAGCACGGGTACATTCGCTAGTTTTATATATATTTCCAACCAAGTTCAACCTAACGTTTAAAACACTAAAGAAAGGCACATGCAATACATGTGAATTCATCGGGATTGGAGTCTTCAGTAGCAAAAGAAGAACATGAAAGTAATTTAGAGGAAGTAAACCTCGCAAGGAATCTCATGAAGCAGAATTTCATGCAGGATAAAAACGAAACGTCTAGAGAAACTGAATGCATTTCGTTCGATTTGGAAAAGACATTTGCTCTCCCAAGAATACCAACAAATACAGTGTTTTATAAACGCCAACTTTGTTAGTATAACTGCGGTATTCATGATTCTAAGGATAAAGGATTTTGTTACGTGTGGGTGGGAGGAGATGCTGGAAGAGTAGCCCAAGAAATTGGATTGTGTTTAAGAAAACACATACTGATTCATGTATCACAAGACATAACACATTTGATACTCTGGTCAGATTCATGTGGGGGCCAGAATCGAAATATAAAAATAGCTTTGTTGCTGAAAACTATTCTAGAAGAACATCCTAGCCTACTGACTATCACAAAACGCTTTCTAGTTCCTGGGCACAGTTTCCTGAAAAATGACTCGGAATTTTGGTGATATTGATTCTGCATTGAAGTTCCAGCAATGTCTCTATGTGCCAGATGATTACATTAAAATAATCGAGTCTTGCAGAAAGAGAAATCCTTTACAAGTCTTCCAAATGGTAAAGGAATATTTTGTAGGTACATCGGCAATAGAATGTACGATCATCAACAGGAAGAAAAGCGTTCAAGGAAATCCAGCATAGGAAATCAGAACCTCTGTCGGTTTCTGTGAAAAGTGATCTAAGGCAGGCAACCTTCACAGAAATAAACATCGGAAAAAGGACTGGTCGAAAATCTGTCGGTGACAGCCTACATTCCTCAAGAAAACTGCTTAAACTGTGGCCTGAAGGAAAACCAATAAGCTCAGAAAAATTACGTTATCTGAAGTCCATGTTACACTTGATCCCTAAAGACTGTTTGGAGTTTTATCAAAAGTTAGTTAGTTCTCCTATCATAGCTGATGATATCGAAGGTTTTTCGGGAAAGCCTGATTTGGAAATAACTTGTGAAGTCGTTTGAGAAGGCGAACGTTACGCTTTTCCTTACGTTGACTTTACTGTTATAATCAATCAATCAATCAATCAATCAATCAATCAATCAATCAATCAATCAATCAATCAATCAATCAATCAATCTGCATTTAGGGCAGTCGCCCAGGTGGCAGATTCCCTATCTGTTGCTTTCCTAGCCTTTTCCTAAATGATTTCAAAGAAATTGGAAATTTATTGAACATCTCCCTTGGTAAGTTATTCCAATCCCTAACTCCCCTTCCTATAAATGAATATTTGCCCCAGTTTGTCCTCTTGAATTCCAACTTTATCTTCATATTGTGATCTTTCCTACTTTTATAAACGCCATTCAAACTTATTCGTCTACTAATGTCATTCCACGCCATCTCTCCGCTGACAGCTCGGAACATACCACAACCCAAACATTGCAACATTTTTGTAACGCTACTCTTTTGTCGGAAATCACCCAGAACAAATCGAGCTGCTTTTCTTTGGATTTTTTCCAGTTCTTGAATCAGGTAATCCTGGTGAGGGTGAGGGTCCCATACACTGGAACCATACTCTAGTTGCATCATTTAGTTGTGAAGTTCATACACTATAACGACCATGAGAATGGGTGTTAATAAAAGAGTTATTATTGACTATAGAATATAAAATATTTAAAATGTTGTACTGTGATATTGTGTTTGGCAGTTCTTTCCTGTAGAAATGTGCTAGTTTTGTATTAATCTGTTTCGCATTTGTAGACTAAACGCCACCTGGCGCTTTGGACTCGGCACGGCCGACTGGATACCTCGCTGCGCTCCTTATACCGGCCTTGACAATCGCTTGTGAAGCCCAGCATAAAGCTGTAATTGGAAAGTTTCACCATAATGCCGCTGGAGCGCTGGCCTACTACCCACTGACAGGAAGCTGTATACCGCAAATTGCCGCATTTCCAGTTTTATTTTTTGGTTTTGTTGTCGTAAATGTTGGCAATGTGTTCGCAATGAGGTGCTTGTTAGCTTGATAATGACATCTGATCGTTATGCGCTAGTGAGTTTATTTTTTATTGTGTAGTGTAGTGATTATATTTTTTAAGTTGTGTTTACAAATCTTGGAATTTGAGACATTCTTGAGCACCTTTCCGTACTTCGAGCAGAAATTTTATGGAAAGAAGAACAAAGTGCTTTCTCGCTGTAACTTCTTCCTGGACAAGGATTTTAATTTATGTGCTAATTCGTTTTTTAATGGTGTGTTGATTTGCTTTTCTTTAACTGTGTTAGGAAGTATTCGAATATATATTGCTGTGTGCCTTTTTGTATTCCGAACAGGAAAAAAGGCAAAGGGACACTATCATTTCACGAATTCTCTGTAGACCAGGACAAAACTACGGAGTGGCTAAAAGCAGGTAACACTCTCGTTTTAGTTTTCCGTTTCTATGTCGGGTATTTACCTTCGTTCTTTCTTTCTTTTTTCTTACTCTGTTTACCCCTCCAGCGTTGGATTTTCTCTCGGATTCAGTGAGGGATCCCACCTCTACCGCCTCAAGGGTAGTATCCTGGAGCGTGAGACTGCGGGTCGGGGATACAACTGGGAAGGATGACCAGTACCTCGCCCAGGCGGCCGCAACTTCTATGCTGAACAGGGGCCTTGTGTCGGGGATGGGAAGATTGGAAGGCATATCCAAGAAAGAGGGAAGGAAGCAGCCGTGGCCTTAAGTTAGTTACCATCCCGGCATTTGCTTGGAGGAGAATTGGGAAACTATGGAAAACCACTTCGAGGATGTCTGAGGTGGGAATCGATATCATCCTCTACACAGTTGACCTCCCAAGGCTGAGTGGACCCCGTTCCAGCCTTCGTACCACTTTTGAAATTTCACGGCAGTGCCAGGAATCGAAACCGGGCCTCCGTGAGTGGCCGCTAATCACGCTAATCAGGTATTTTTACTCATGAATTTTCTTTCATAGAATAATCTTTTAGGCGGTGTCGTGTTTGCCATATGACAGCAATACAACACATTTTCGTTCAAGATAATCTGAACTTTAACATTTAAACATTGACAAGTAAGAATCACTACTGCTTTGACGGTAAGGCCAGCGTATGAAGTGTTGTTACCTGAGCAATGGGGCCGATGACCTAGATGTTAGGCCCCTTTAGACAACAAGCATCATCATCATCATCATCGAGCAGAGAACAGTTTACATTTTATTTGCTCAAAATACTTTTCTCTCACTGAATTTTTATTTAAAATTCTTCTTCTTCTTTCGCTATTTGTTTTACGTCGCACCGACACAGATAGGTCTTATGACGCCGATGCAATAGGAAAGGGCTAGCAGTGGGAATGAATCGGCCGTGGCCTTAATTGAGGTACAGCCTGATGTGAAAATGGGAAACCACGGAAAACCATCTCCAGAGCTGCCGACAGTGGGGTTCGAACCCACTATCTCCCGGATGTAAGCTCACAGCTCCACGCCGCGCGGCCAACTTGTTCCACTCTACTGCATTTCAAGTAAAATTTATTTTCTGAATTTAGCATGGCCAGCTTGCCCGGTATTTAATATTCTAGTGAAAGGTACGAATGAAATGTAATCTGAAATTATATATATTGAAATTAACATTTAAACATGTTTGAGTCAAAATATTTATGTTCTGCATACAACGAATATGGAAAAAGTAAGACTCTTATGTTTTGTCCAGCCCCCTTCCTGAGAGCAGCGCTTGAAGAATTTAAAAACTCTAATTGAACAATGACTCTTAATCTCAATATTAACACCAGAAGACAAAAGCATTGTGGTAAGTTCTGCTATGCATCTAAATGCCATGATAATAAAAACGATTACTATTATTCCTCACAATTAAGGAACGTCAGTTGGACTACTCCATCCTCCGCAGTTTCATTTCACGACGTTGTTTTGGCACATATCAATGAAAGTAGCCTTTAGGATTAATCATTTTAACAATATTAGTCAATGTAACATACTATTTTATTCCCTAAATTAAGATACATCGGCAATCAGAGTCAATATCAGAACGTCAGCTGGACTAAGTCATCTACCCGCAGTTTCATTTCACGACATCATTTTGGCAAATATCAACGAAAGTAACCTTTAAGATTAATCATTTTAACAGTATTAACCCATGTAATATTCTCCATAGCTCTAAATTACGATAAATCGGCAACCAAAGTCAGTATATTTTCCATACAGAAGTATGCATTTGTACCGCAAATAGGTCGGCCGCCAGCGCCACGTGTCGAGTTGTGTAACTAGTGCGATTACAGTGTGTGGACCCGATTGTCAAGGCCGGTAAGGAGCTAGCTAGAGCGACGCATCAAGTCGGCCGTGGACTCGGATGCGAGAATTGCGTTTGCAGCGACATTGCAGATGGCAGCACTTAACTAACTGAAAAGATAATGCACATACAGAAACTTACATTTCATATTTGAGCTTGGCTTAAGATATAGAAACGTAAAATATATAAAATCTTACCAGTTACAGTAAATATATTAGGATCATCCCACTGCTGCCCACTGCTGCATGGTACATAAACATTTCAGAATTTTCTCGACACGAGTAACGGAGCACCTTTTCAGTCCTTTTCTTACTGTTATTTACCAGCAGTGGACGCAAAACATTCCTATCACTATTTCGCTGATCCTTTGTTCATAACCAGATTTCAGGATGCGTTTTACGGCACATAATGCGTGCGTTCGTCATGTCATTAAATCCACCACCCAATCTCACTGAACTAAATAGAGCTTCTATTGCGTCTCCAGAAAATCATCTAGTCAGAACATAAAACAACCGTTTTTGTAACAAATAAGACACACATTCCACTATAGATTTCACAGTTAGCGAGACAGCATCTGCCGTCTTATTAGTCAGGCACTTCAGTTTTTCACGTTTTGATACCAACCGAATTATTTTAACGTACTCGATGATATCATCATTCAACCATTGTAAGTATTTTATCTTCTGGTGAATAGAAATGCACATAGTCTGGATTGTTTTGCCGAAAAGCATTTCAGTAAAAGTGATAGATCGGAGACTTCTAAGCCTTTAACGAGGAAGTAGAGAGCAGGACTAGAGAACTCGGATTACAAGTCGGACTACACAAGAAAACACAACAGTTTATTCGCGAGAGCAGGAGATTTTACAATATATGTACCGCATACACCTTCAACATTGACCACGCAAAAGAAATTGTCACTGGTTCGGTCGTAGAGAAGCCGTACCTAATCAGCCATTTAATCGGCGATCACTGTTACACTCCTCTCTGTTGGTCCGACATTTTTACATTCACCTCTAAGTCTTTCCTTCACTAATTGGGGAAATCCTGACAAATACTATCAACATTTTCTATTTAGGCTACCTGTCCAGAGTACTTTGTGACGGAGCTGACACTAGACCAGGAGTCCTGCCATATTCGTAACCTTTTGGGATACTATTCCCCACACCACATAGTACCGCCTGATTTGTTCTGACTGCCCGGGTTTTGTCATGCGAAAATAATGAATTTAATTTTAAAATACGGTCGTTTTTCCTTTATATTTGGCTGCTTCCTTTACTTTATTCGGACGATCACTTTCTGGGTTGTCTTCGAATTGTCTCCGTAGTCTGTTAACTTCATTATGGTTACTCATCAGCTGTTATCGCAGTCTCAGAATTCTTGATCGGAGCCTCTAATGTCTAATTTTCTGATCACTGCTGTCATTCTTACTCGTTGGAATACTGAGTTGGTTTGATACATCGTTGTTCAAATGAATTTCGTACTCGTCATCCGATGTATTTCCTGCAGTTGAAGAGCTTGTTTTATCACAGATTTATTCCGAAGTAATATCTTGTCGCTGTCTGGTCTTTCGTAGATATTTTTTTCTGGTTTGAAGGTAATGGGGGTAATTCGAAGACCGACTAGGCACGCTGTCTTCAATACATATTTCTTTTAGTTTTATCTTTTAGCTCCATCACTAAAATTCAGGCTACAAACACGAGAATAATCGGATGGAATCCATTGCTTACCCTTGGTTGATCCTTGCCTTGATATAGCGTTAAGCCAATTTTCCCAAAGTTCTTTACTTGGGGGGGGGGGGGGGATAACAGGAATCCTCACACCTCAAGAATTTGGATTTCCTGCCTTGATATACAGAGAGGAACACACCAATTAATCATTTTACAACCAGAGAAACACACATAAATGCTCGATGCAAACGCACTAGAACACAACAACGCGGGTACGGAGATAAGTTGGGTGCGTTAGCTGGCGCCCCTAGCGGAGGTTCGTGACACTAAGAGCTCACGCTGAGAAGCATGTTAACCGCATAGCATAGAGCAGGCAGTATATAGACATTGAGACGGCGGTGAGAAAACCTCAAATCACTTGTAGAGTAGACTAAGACGCTTTTTTTATCAAAATAAAATACTCACATAAGGTTATTGATTATATTATTTTGGAAGAACAAAATATGGTACTACATGAACATATTAAGATTTGATTTATATAAAAATGCACGAGGTAAATAGTTTTTCTTTAAGAATATGCAAAGACGCCGTTTTCTCTAAATATGAATTGTGTCGCTTGGTCTATCATTGCATAACACCATTCAAGTATGGAACACAAAAAAAAAAATCGATACAAAATATCCACACACATTGATTTTAACTACGTCGTGTTATACTGGGAGAGAAACATCCATTTGTCCAAGCCCACGTAGTCATATTCTCCGCTTTTTCCAACTGCCAAAATCAATAATTTAGGGCTGTTGCTGCTTACAACATTTCAAGCGTATTTCCGTTCATATGATTTTAAATTTTATGATTCTGACCATACCGAATAACAATTAATAATGAATATGCATAATTAATGTTAAAAATTAATATGATAATAATCAGAGTAATTAAGATACTTATAAAGAGTTACTAAACGCAAAGTTTTTCAAGGGCCGTGTGGCCTAATGGATAAGGCGTCGGATTCCGGATCCGAAGATTGCAGGTTCGAGTCCTGCCACGGTCGAGCTTTCACTTTTTTGCCGGAAAATTTTACATCGAATTAAACAGAAGGTTTAAAAACAGAGTAATGGTTTCAACGAAATGTGACTGATCGTTTTCATTACTTTGTAGTTTAATTAAAATCTAGGTATACATTCAGTAATGTTCGCGGAGGGGAAACTACACTTTTTAATATATCGAATCTTATAAATCTTACCTCGAATTACACGGAGGAGGAATAGAAGTGTTCACTGCCACAACTCGGCCATAAATACTGTCGTTACTTTTATAATAAATCATCACGAAACGGCGGACATTTTCGAAAGTAGGCGAGTGGCGTCACTCTCATAATTGTGCAGAGTGCGTGTAGACCTATGTCCAACCCTTGTTCCGTTTCTCTACCGGGTGGGGTATGAACTGAGATGAATCTTCGTAGCGAGATTTTACGACTGGGTACCTTTTATGACACCAACCGCATCAGAGGAGTCAATGAGATGAAATGAATGACGTGACATATGATAGTAGGAAGGGAGAGGGTGAAACCCGGTTCCGGCACATAGTTTACTCCTGTCGAGTAGCACGAAGGGATCTGCTCATGGCTTTACGTCCCCATTCAACGGAGGAATCATCATTGACAGCGTCATAAGCCCTCACTCCATATGAACACTGCGGAGAGGTTTATAACTGAATCCAGGCTGAATCCAGAAATTGTATACCACCACCTCTCTGCCCTGCAGACCAACATTCTGATGGTGAACATTTTTTCGACCAACGGGACTCGAACTGGCTAACCACGGTGTCAGACTATAATATGTAGCTTTAACGATCATGGCCCTCAGGCGGGCTAAGACAGCCAACCAACTGCTGTAACCAACTGCACCCTGTGTTACAAATGTTGTTCCCTGAATGTAACGCCGTCTTCCTAATATGACAATGCCCCAACTTATAGTCCTCTGTATGTAAGCGTAGTCATTAAGGGATCAACCAAACTCATTCTACCCTATTAATACCGAAGGTAGTGATGTATAGTTATTTTCTAACTGTTGGATTCGATTCACTGTCGCCAACCATACAGTTCAGGGACCCTACTTGTCGATACGACATCTTACAGTACCGTTCATCTCGCATGTTGACACAACGTAGTCATGTTTTTTTTTTTTTTTTTCCTTTTGTTTTTTTTTTTTCGTGACTTGCGATATTATACGTACTGCCACTGCCGTGTTGTGAAAATGACTAATTAGATTTGCAAGTATAAGTAAAACACATTTTCTTTTTCTGTCGGATCGTAAATCTTCTTTCTTTCTTAATCTGTTTACCCTCTACGGTTGGTTTTCCCTCGGACTCAGAGAGGGATCCCACCATTACCGCCTCAAGGGTAGTGTCCTGGGGGCCTGACCTGCTACGCCTTGTAGGGGGGGGGGGGATGGGATGATCGGAAGAGATAGACAAGGAAGAAGGAAGGAAGCGGCTATGGACTTAACGTAAGTACCATCCCGGTATTTGCCTAGAGGAGAAGTGGGAAACCACGGAAAACCACTTCGAGGATGGCTAAGGTGGGAATCAAAGTCCCATCTACTCAGCTGACCTCCCGAGGCTGAGTGGACCCCGTTCCGGCCCTCGAACCACATTTCATATTTCGTGGCAGAGTCGGGAATCGAACCCGAATCTCCGGGGGTGGCAGCTAATCACAGTAACCACTACACCACAGAGGCGGACAGTAAATATATAATTATAATGGTATAGATTTCCACCCCCATCATCGCGGACGGAACTGAGTGCTACACTGCATGACGAATGACATGGACATCCTCTGAATTCACGAGTAGTATGCATCTTTCTCGTTATAACGACTAAAGATGGTCTAACACGTATTAATCATGTTCGTTCAGCTGCTTCCATTATGTTAATAACCAACTGCGCAAATGTCCCTTACTCTTAGTCCCTACTCGTAAGTTTAGAAGAATTTATAAGCTACGAAAAAGTTAAAGATGACAATCACGAAATTCGAGGGGTAAGGCTCATCTCTAAAGATAATAGGCAACTTGATGTCTTTCGAGTGTACAGACCAGGAAGGGGTAGCGCAGATGCTGAATCAAAATTCTTATGTAAGCTTTGTCTTCTTGGTTGCCTCCAAATGGGGGAAGCAGAAATAAATGCATTTCTCAATAAAAAATTAATAAGATAATCAGTAATGTGGGAAACGATAAGGAAAGGAACGTGACTGTAGCGGGTGATCTCAATTTACCATATGTCAATTGGGAAGGTTGTGTGAACCACAGGAAGTATGACCAACAAATGGCAAATAAGTTAATATGGGAAGGGCACCTGATTCAGAAAGTGATGGAACCAACTAGAGGGAAGAATATTCTGGATGTGGTGGTGGTAAAACCAGATAAGCTCTATAGAGAAACCGAAGTAATAGATGGTATTAGTGACCACGAAGCTGTTTTTGTGGTAATTAAAAATAAATGTGAAAAAAAATTGAGATATTAAAATTAGGACTATTAGGCAGTACCATATGGCTGATAAAACAGGCATGAGGGAGTTTTTAATAAGTAACTATGATCGGCGGAAAATGGTAAATAGACAAGTAAACAGACTCTGGGATGGGTTTAAAGTAATTGTTGAGGAATGTGAAAATAAGTTTGTACCTTTAAAGATGGTAAGGAATGGTAAAGATCCACTATATTGCAAAAGAGAAGTAAAGAGACTAAGGAGGAGGTGCAGGTTGGAGTTAGAAATGGCTGTGGAAGTAAGGAGAAATTGAAGGAACTTACTAGGAAATTGAATCTAGCAAAGAAGTCAGCTAAGGATAACATGATGGCAAGCATAACTGGTGATCATACAAATTTTAGTGAAAAATGAAAGAGTATGTATAGGTACTTTAAGGCAGAAACAGGTTCCAAGAAGGACATTCCAGGAATCATTAATGAACAAGGGGAGTGTGTATGCGAGGATCTCCAAAAGGCAGAAGTATTCAGTCAGCAGTATGTAAAGATTGTCAGTTACAAGGATAATGTCCAGATAGAGGAGGTGACTAATACTAAAGAAGTATTAACATTTACTTATGATAACAATGACATTTACAGTAAGATACAAAAGTTGAAAACTAGAAAAGCAGTTGGATGGAATTGATAAGATTTCTGGGGATATACTAAAGGCAATGGGTTAGGATATAGTACCATATCTGAAGTACTTATTTGAATATTGTTTGCATGAAGGAGCTATACCAAATGAAGGGAGAGTTGTTATAGTAGCCCCTGTGTATAAAGGAAAGGGTGACAGACAAAGCTGAAAATTACAGGTCAGTTTGACATGCATTGCATGTAAGTTTTGGGAAAGCATTCTTTCTGATTATATTACACATGTTTGCAAAATTAATAACTGGTTTCACAGAAGGCAGTTTGGTTTTAGGAACGGTTATTACACAGAAGCTCAACTTGTAGGATTCCAGCAAGACATACCAGATATCCTGGATTCAGGAGGTCAAATGGACTGTATTGCGATTGACCTATCTAAACCATTTCTTAGGGTAGATCATGGGAGACTACTGGCAAAAATGAGTGCAATTGGGCTTGACAAAAGAGTGATTGAATGGGTGGCTATGTTTCTAGAAAATAGAACTCAGAGAATTAGAGTAGGTGAAGCTTTATTTGTCCCTGTAATAATTAAGAGGGGAATTCCTCAAGGCAGTATTATTGGATCTTTATGTTTTCTTATATACATCAATGATATGTGTAAAGAAGTGGAAACAGAGATAAGACTTAAGATTGTGAGCAACTGCAAAATGACCTCGATAATGTGAGATGGACAGTAGGCAATGGTATGATGATAAACGGGGATAAAAGTCAGGTTGTGAGTTTCACAAATAGGAAAAGTCCTCTGTTTTAATTACTGCGTTGATGGGGTGAAAGTTGGAAAGATCTTCATTTGGGCAATCACATAAATATGAATGTAAATAAAGGGTAGGGGCCTACAGGTCTCTGCACATGGTTATGAGGTTATTTAGGGGATGTAGTAAGGATGTAAAGGAGAGGGCATATAAGTCTCTGGTAAGGGGCTGCCTGGCCGATGCGGTAAAGGCGTGCTCGGTTCGCACGAAAGGACGTGGGTTCGAATCCCCGTCAGGATGTCGTAAAATTTCCGGAGGTGCATATGGCCCTGAGGTTCACTCAGCCTATACAAAACTGAGTACCAGGTTAATTCCTGGGGGCAAAGGCGGCCGGGCGTAGAGCTAACCACTCTACCCCATCACGTGGCGAGGTTAACAATGGTGGAAGCCTTTACCTTCCACCCCTCCAAGGGCCTTCATGTCCTGTACGGAGGTGACTTTGCTTTGCTTAAGACCCCAACTAGAGTATGGTTCCAGTGTATGGGACCCTCACCAGGATTACTTGATTCAGGAACTGTAAAAAATCCAAAGAAAAGCAGCTCGATTTGTTCTGGGCGATTTCCAACAAAAGAGTAGCGTTACAAAAATGTTGCAAAGTTTGGGCTGGGAAGACTTGGGAGAAAGGAGACGAGCTGCTCGACTAAGTGCTATGATCCGAGCTGTCAGTGGAGAGATGGCGTGGGAGGACATCAGTAGACGAATAAGTTTGAGTGGTGTCTTTAAAAGTAGGAAAGATCACAATATGAAGATAAAGTTGGAATTCAAGAGGACAAATTGGGGCATTCGTTTATAGGAAGGGGAGTTAGGGATTGGAATAACTTACCAAGGGAGATGTTCAATACATTTCCAATTTCTTTGCAATCATTTAAGAAATGGCTAGGAAAACAACAGATAGGGAATCTGCCACCTGGGCAACTGCCCTAAATGCAGATCAGTAGTGACTGACATACTAGCGACGATGTCTCTACTCTACCTCTATATCAGCGTACTCCTAAATTACCACTTGTAGGCTAATAACTGACCCTACAATCCGGCTTCAACAGGTCATTGAACAAGCGGCGGCAAAGGGGCTATACAGGAAGATTTGGTACATACAAAAATGAAATTAGGAAGTAGACGCCTATAGGATGATCATGAATATTGTTTTGTGGGGCCTAACATGGAGGATACCTTTACAACTGGAAACTAAAACCTCTGTATTGACAAGCTGTCACAGGAATGGCCTATGCTCGAAAGACATCTCCTAGCGTATGTTTGACCGGCTGTATTTGGAGCACTCTACCAGGAAAAGACGAAATCACAACAATTTGATTTAATTAGCTACACTGGTGCGCTCTGTCAGCTTTGTGTCGGAATTCGAAAATGAATATAATCCAAGAATGTCAGAAATGGCTTTGAGGAAGCTTTCATTTCAGATAACAATTAATGTTATATTAATTATTTTTTCAAAGTAAAACTAAAGTTGACAGTATCATTGCAAATTGGTGAACTTGGGTTACCTTTCACATGATAAATAGATAAAAGATTATTTCACTTTCCGAGACGTTCAACATCAATATGAGGTAAGAAGTTATTTAGTCTAATCAATTCAATTCAGTAAATTTAGTGACGTAGGTCCTTGTTCTTCACCCAGATGGCTGAAGTTCGAATCGATTAGACCCAAGCGTCGAAATTTCAGTTAAGAAATTACGTAGCGTTAGGAAGGGCATCCAGCAAAAATGAAAAATGAGCGAAATGGCTGCAGCGAGACCAGATATAACTGGAATAAGCTGAAGAAAAGTTTTAAACATTTTTCACGAAAACACCATGTTTTTTGTAACACTGAAACGCCATGAACATAAAAAAAATTTTTATATAATATTTCACTTAGTCCTCTTTACAGTAATTCATCTCAAGTATCAACCACCAAGAGATTAAGCTCGAACGTTGTTGTTTTACTATTATTGCATAACTATTCAAAATGTATTTTATTATTATTAATATTAATATTAATACCATTATTATTATTAACGTTACTTTTTATTCTAACAGAAACTTATTACAAGTGATTATTTTCATATTGACCGTACTGAAGTTCAATTAACCAGCATTGAATAGGTGGCTTCAATAAATTAATGTTTAACATTTAATAACAGAAACTTATTATTTGCCCTAACAATGTTTCAAATATATTACATACACAGGCTTATTTTTCACACTCTGGCAATACAGCCTTTTTAATAATGGTTTATGATAACTATGACTACATACACGGCTATTAATAACGCTGTCTGTTTGTCGCTTTTGACTACTTTTAACAATAAAAAAACCCACATTCCACGTTAACCGTAATGCTATACGTTATAGAAAAATGAATGTAGGAGATCTTTCAAACTGAAGACAACAGCATAATTATTTACTGGAGTGTTCGGCTTTCCTACACACATAGATTATAGGGTTATTTCTTTCATTTTTTTCAAAATTAAGGTAGCAGCGTACATTTCACCACAAATAGTTGATGTAAAGTAGTAGTGGAATATTATCAGCTTCAAAAGATAATAATAATAATAATAATAATAATGAAGACAGGATCATACATACTGCAATTCTTCTTCTTATTTTTCGTCTAAAAGGAAGGTAGCAGAGTACATTTTCACACAAATGTTACAGTATGACGTTGATGTAGTAGTGGAATGTTATTTTCTTACGTAAAAAGAGTAATCAATAACATAAAGAATTCATAGTAGCGTACGTCACCTCACGTTCCAAGAGAAAACTCGGGAGTCGAAGTTTATGATTCGATTCAAACGTAGTTTTCTTCCCCTAGCCTTAAAATTCTTCACACAGCGTGAGAATGTTGTATACTGAGGAGTGCTTTGGTGAATGGTCGGCGTTCTGACCTTCAGTTCAGAAGACCCTCTCTTCAATTCCCGGCCGAGCCAAGGATTTTAACTGCGTATGGTTAATTCCTCTGGCTCGGGGACTGGGTGTTTGTGTTCGTCCAAATATACGTCTCGTCATCTACATACAACATACCATGCTACTACTAACCACAGAAAACACGCAACAGCAAATACATCCATCAGCATAGGGTTGGCGTCAGGGAAGTACCCGATAAAAAAAAGAAGAAGATAACCTATACTATTGTAGAGACAGTTGTGGAATGGGTAACTGTTAGGTTGGGAAAAGTGCCCTGAAACTTAAAATTGCTATTACACCATTTAAATGGTATATTGTGTGTCGGAGAGGGAGAAGACAGGGATAGAGGAACATCGACACTCATGATACCTACTTTAAGCACAGCACTATGCGACTGTACAGCCCTACAGTGTACGTTGAGAGCACAGAGTAATGAAACCATATTTGAAGAGAGTTACAAGAAGAGAAAAAATGTCTTACCTTCTGGTAGTGGATGTAGAGTGACGGCGGTACTAAGCCGGCCACCCCCGAGACTGACGAGGTGAGGGGTGTCAGTGTGTACCTTGAGGGCGCGTCCAGCCTCCCGCACCTCCACCCCCTCCGACATGATCTGAAAAAATCAAGTACGCCAAAATTACTTTCTTGGACCATCAAAAACACTCACGATTAAACAAAATATATCTTCCAAGCCTTACAAATTATTACATGGGCGAATACTGATGATCTAGCGGTAACGACCCGAGTTTGATTCCCGACCATATCAGGGATTGTTACCTGGATTTGAGGGCTGGTTCGAGGTCTACTCAGCAAGCGAGAGAACAATGAAGACACTATCTGACGGTGAGGCAGTGGCTCCGATCTAAAAAGCCAAGAATTATGGCAGAGAGAATCCGTCGCGCTAACCACGCGTCAGCTCGTAATTTGCAGGTCTTCGGACTCAGCAGAAGTCACTTCGTAGGCCAAGGCCCATCAGGGCTGTAGCGCCATGGGGTTAGTTAGTTAGTTAGTTAGTTAGTTAGTTAGTTAGTTAGTTTGTTTGTTTGTAAACTAACTTCTTCCAGATCATTATCCGCTACGTATAATTATGTTAGTTTATGTCAGAAGCAGGCAATTTAAAAAATGAATTTGAGCAATTCGGAAATTGTGTGTCAGGAAGGTCATATTTCTGTTGGAAAGGATCTAAGGTTGTGGGTTCGGATCCCATTAATGTCCGGTTGGCCATTTTTGACCTGTGCTTAAAGTCTCTTCCGGTATGTACCATATGTACCGAACACGACCAAATTCATTTAATGTCTCCTTTGGAATGAATAATAACTTCGCAATGATGCAGAATTTCACAGTTGGGATCTAACAGAGAATATTTTCTTCTGATCTATTAGCCCGTGATCACATTTTGACGAATGTCGACGATCTACTGCACTGCCGTACTTGTCAAAATAGTATCACAGTTAGATAGACGAGAGACGCAAGGATTTAATTTCACCATCTGAAGGATTGGTGGAGGGGGGTTCATAGGGTGGGTTACGCCACTAGCACAACTTGTCTTGTCAAGGCCTGTTGTACAGGAGGTAAAATGTCGCCACTCGTCTGTAATCAAATCCTACAAGATCAGAATACTATACCTCTGTTAGATGACAGTCGTGTAATCGTACATCATTAAAAAACACCTACACATAAAATATCAACACAATGCAGAGTTCGTCACACTGTTAGAAAATCTATGTTATTATGATAGAAAATACCGGCCTTCTGAAAGAGTATTTAGACAGAGAGATCAAATGTTCGTAAGTTGGCAACACCGCTCTTCCCACACGTGTACTCCTGGCTGTCACTCATAAGAGTGGAATTTATAACCTATCACCAACTATCCTGTTTTCCTTTTTTATCCGCTAAACATCGCCTCATGTTTCATGACTCGGCGCTCGCTGACAGCTGATCGCGCCAACTGACTTCAAGTGAAGACCTAAGCATGTGATGACAGCTAAACTGTCACAACAATCTTCCAGTGCAAAGTCTAGACCTGGGGCCTGTTCCACGAACGAACTTTGCAACTTTGCACTTTTCACTTTTCAATTCTTGCAAAGTGCAAAATCTTTCTGTTCCACCATGAACTAGGTTGTACTTTTCAATTTCTTCGCAAAGTGAAAAGTCTTTGCGAATGACTGATACGATCGAGTTTATTCCATGAGCAAACTGTATAGGCCTAATACTCTATGATTTTAATGCTTTACTTTTCGCGGCGAACTTGGCGGTATAATTATCGTACCGTTAGTTTTTATCATGGGAAAGAAAGGTTATTACAAGAAGCTGGCTGTGCTGGAAGTTGTCAAGGAGAAACATGACTTCCTTTTTTGACAACTTTAAAGATAACCTCTCAAATGATGGCACACATCAATGTTAACGAGAGTACCGTCAACACATCCACACACAGAAGGACATTCACCCTTCATTCGAAATCCCGTCGCTATATTAAGTGGATTACCAAGCCAACGTACTGTTAGGAAATATTACATTTACTATAACATCTACGACTTTGGTAACAGTTCAGCAAATAATTGATTTCGATGCCCCATGCATTGCTGCTACACCGTGCAGCACTATTTACTAACCAATGTAAGCGTATAAGAATGTGTTCTTTTTCGGAAAGGAATTGACTTCTTTTTGTTACATGTTTCAATAAATGATCGATCATTTCAAGAATATAGTCAGTCTGTGTTGGGGTAATACGAAACCACTCGCGAAATTACGTCGAAGTGAGGTTATGAAAATTAATCCTGTCTTTGTACGTTCTCTTATTGGTTTCTTCATCACTGTCCTCACTTGATGCTAACAAAAGCTCACGTCGTAACGTGTTTATATCACTAAATCAAATTCTACGCCGAGAAACTAGTGTGCATACTTGTTAATTAACATAGGAAAAGGGAATCATCTCTTTGCAAGATTTATGAAAACTTTCCACTTCATTTCTTTGCACTTTGCATATCTGTACCAATGGAGGAACATAACAGGCTTGAAAAGTGAAAAGATTCCTAACTTTTCACTTTTCACTTTGCAAGCTAAATCTGAAAAGTGATGGTGGAACAAAATCTGAACTGAAAAGTGCAAAGTGCAAAGTGAAAAGTTGCAAAGTTCGTTCGTGGAATAGGCCCCTGGTACCTACCTAGATATTTGCTATACCAGAATCATCGACAAATTTGAAAGATCCACCATAGAGTCGCGAACTGACTTTGGTATCTTTAACTTCGTTAGACACACACAGGCTCCTGGCCGAAGTCAGTAATAATAATGTACGACTCGTTGGCTGAATGGTCAGCGTACTGGCCTTCTGTTCAGAGGGTCCCGGGTTCGATTCCCGGCTGGGTCGGGGATTTTAACCTTCATTGGTTAATTCCAGTGGTCCGGGGGCTGGGTGTTTGTGCTGTCCCAAACATCCCTGCATCTCACACACCACACATAACACGCAGTTACCTACTCATGGCTCACCCTCATCGGAGGGTCTGCCTTACAAGGGCTGCACTCGGCTAGAAATAGCCACACGAAATGTATGTAATAATAATAATAATAATAATAATAATAATAATAATAATAATAATAATAATGTATGTTCGGTCATCAGCCTGGAGGCTGGTTGGATCCTCGAATGGCACCACCAAAGGTTTTATGGTTACAGGGAAGCCGCGAAAACGTACAGCGGCGTCAAAATGAGGCATAGGCAAGATGTGGAACAAGATAGCTCGTCACTGCTTTTCTCATCGGGACTGAAAGTGCTATTGCGACACGACTGGCTCTATGAATTGTATCTTTCGTAACATCCGAACGGCTCTATGAATTGAATCTTTCGTAACATCCGAACGCACTAGTTATGATCCAAATGTCATTTCTCAGCTCCACCCTTACCTCGGTATCTTCCATACCGGTACCGTTAAACTATAAATGAGACTGGATCTTCGGTGGAAGCTACATTTTACTCTGGCCTGTGACAAAAGATAGATGCAAAAATACTGATCCATCAGTTTGAGAGGCGATATTCTTCAGTTTAGAAATATCATTTCTCAGCTCCTACATAGCGAATTGAGATAAAAACTAAGTGCAGCAACATTCTGGATATCTATATTTTTCTTTCTATTTGCTTTACGTCGCACCGACACAGATAGGTCTTATGGCGACGATGGGATAGGAAATGCCTAGGAATGGGAAGGAGGCGGCCGTGGCCTTCATTATGATACAGCCTTGTGTGAAAAATGGGAAACCACGGAAAACCATCTTCAGGGCTGCCGACAGTGGGGTTCGAACCCACTATCTCCGGGATGCAAGCTCACAGCTGCGCGCCCCTTATCCGCACGGATAACTCGCCCGGTCATCTATAATTTAATAGGCCTATTAGTAAGTTTCATGAAAAACATTAGTTGTTTTTGTGTTTATTCAACCCAAACTGAATGACAAAACATTTCCATGATGGATATCGTCTCCATATCGATTATTCTATCAACCCTTACAAAACAGCTACAAAACGAATGTACCGACAGGCACTAAATTCTTATTATACCTATTAGTAAGATAGCATAAACTGTGTGAAAACATATAGTTTATCTCCAGCACAAAGCGGCATCGATAGGTAATAGGAACTCCATGACTAATACGAAACTAACTGATATAGAACTGCGTTTGATGAGGAGAGAGCCCATCTATTTGAAGACGGCAGGGTATGAAGACGTGGAGATTTCTTGTGTCCTCTTTTTGTTGCTCTCTCTTTCCACAAATCAATCAATCAATCAATCAATCAATCAATCAATCAATCAATCAATCAATCAATCAATCAATCAATCAATCAATCAATCAATCAATCAATCAATCAATCAATCAATCAATCAATCAATCAATCAATCGCTACTGATTTGCATTTAGGGCCGTTGCCCAACTAGCAGATTCCCTATCTGTTGTTTTCCTAGCCTTTTCTTAAATGATTACAAAGAAATTGGAAATTTACTGAACATCTCCCTTGGTAAATTAATCCAATCCCTAACTCCCCTTCCTATAAACGAATATTTGCCCCAATTTGTCCTCTTGAATTCCAACTTTATCTTCATATTATGATCTTTCCTACTTTTAAGGACACCACTCAAACTCATTCGTCTAGATTTCTACTGTCATTCCACGCCATCTCCCCGCTGACAGCTCGGAACATATCACTTAGTCGAGCAGCTCGTCTTCTCAAGTCTTCCCAGCCCAAATTTTGCAACATTTTTGAGCACCCAGAACAAATCGTGCTGCTTTCCTTTGGATTTTTTCCAGTTCTTGAATCAAGTAATCCTGGTGAAGGTCCCATACACTGGAACCATACTCTAGTTGGGGTCTTACCAGAGACTTATATGCCCTCTCTTTTACATCCTTACTACAACCCCTAAATACTCTCATAACCTAGCGCAGAGATCTGTACCCTTTATTTACAATCCCATTTATGTGATTACCCCAACGAGGATCTTTCCTAGTTACTTACAATGATCCCCGAAAGGAACTTTCAACCCATCTCCGCAGTAGCCTAATTAAAACTGAGAGGACTTTTCCTATTTGTGAAACTCACAACCTGACTTTTATCCTCGTTTATCACCATACCAATGCCTACTGTACATTCACTACATTATCGAGGTCATTTTGCAGTTGCTCACAATCTTGTAACTTATTTATTACTCTATAGTCTATACAGAATAACATCATCCGCAAAAAGCCTTACCTCTGATCCACTTCTTTACTCATATAATTTATATATAATATATCAGGAAACATAAAGGTCCACGAATACTGCCTTGAGGAATTCCCCTCTTAATTATCACTGGATCAGGCAAAGCTTCGCCTACTCTGATTCTCTTCAGATCTATTTTCTAGAAATATAGCCAGCCATTCAGTCACTCTGTTGTCTAGTCCAACTGCACTCATGTTTGCCAGTAGTCTCCCATGATCTACCCTATCAAATGCCTTAGATAGGTCAATCGCAATATCCGACATTGTGTGTTTATCCTATTATGTGTCACCCCTCCTCTGTAAATATATGATTTCATAACTAATTGGACTCCTTAAAACTGAAAGGTGCAAAATGACAAAATGAAACATTTAAGATGGCATAAAAAAAGTTACTGTATGAATATTTTTAGACAGATCGGGTTTTCACAATATTTAATCGATAGACACGAGTTATGCATTGATTTAACACAGGTATACAGAGTTGCTCTTTGTTTAGACCCGTTTGTACGACACAATTTGTGGAAAGAGATAAGTCACGGGACTGTTACTGTTCAATGGCGGTCGAGCGAGTTGGTCGTGCGGTTAGGGTCGCGCACCTGTGTGCTTGCATTCGGTAGATAGTAGGTTCGAACACCATTGTCAGCAGCCCTGAATATGGTTTTCCGTGGTTTCCAATTTTCAGACCTGGCAAAATATTGGGGCTGTACCTTAATTAAGGCCACGACCGCTTCCTTCCCACTCCTTGCTCGTCGTCATAAGACCTATTTGTGTCGATGCGATGTAAGCAACTAGTAAATAAATAAAAGTGTTCAATGGTGCTTAGTCCATCAGCTATGCTGCTTCTTCTAAAGTACTGTTTACTCACAGATACCGGTATGCCCCTAGAACTGTATTTACGCTTCATTTGTTAGGTAAGAAATCATTCGCATAAGATTCATCATCTTTTCTACAGTGATTGCCCGATGAAGGTTTTGAACTTCCAACAATACAGGGTCTCTCATTTAAACCCACGGTGTTTGTACTCTGCGCTACGGCAGCTCCAGTATGGGAGGCGCGCGCATAGTTCTTGACCTTACAAGCAGCCTGTACGTGTTCGACCTGGCAAGCATGAGTCGCCAGTCTGAATCCCAGCTGTTAACATGGTGAGACAGTTATCATTGCAACACAGTATTTTCGTATGTAAAAGTTCTGGTTTCATCTTAATGGTCGTGTGAACAGTCATAACTCTCACTATTGGGGTGCAGAAAATCCTAATGGTGTTTTTGAAGTCCCTAATTATGATAGGAAGATCGGTGTTTGGTGTGCTGTTAGTGCAAGAACAATAATTTGGCCCCTTTTTTTCGAGACGACAGTAAATGCAGAGAGGTACCAAGATGACATTTTGACGCCATTCTTCCATCAGTTAAGGGAAAAAGAAGAATTGTGTGGATAGTTTCAACAATTTCAGCCCGTGCTCATACAGCAGAAGATTCCCTTCTTACAATCTCGGAAGTGTTTGCAGACAGAGTGATCCTGATCAGTGCTGCCCCCTCGTTCTCCATATCTAACAGTGTGTGAATTTTTACTTGTGGGGTAAACTGAAAGAATAAGTGTATCGAACAAATCTTCACACATTGGAGGAACTGAAAGAAAACATTACGAATTAAATCAAAAGTATTACAGTGGCAGATCTCACTCACGTCAGCCAGAATGTGGTTACCAGATACAATGCCTGTATAACCCAGGAAGGACGACACTTCCAGCATCTGTTATAAGGTAAGACTTCAAATAAGAGTATATACACGCTTAAAGCAGGGCGGCCGCGCGCGACTTAAGTTCCGCTGAGGCAGCTGACGTAGCTCAGAGTACAATCACGGTGCGTTCGATCTGAGTTTATCTGAGAGACCCTTTACAGACCGCACATCGTGAGCTTGTGTTGTGCGCAGGCTGTGAACTAAGTGGCTGTGATCGCGTACTACGAGAATAACTGTGGAACTGACTTAGACTATAAGTGACATGTAGACGTCCCTTTTCTCATCATCATCATCATCATGGTACTCCCTACTTCAGTGTCATCATATACATGTTTTACAGTAACACTGCCTACATTATTATTAATATTATACCGAATGCGCCTTAATGGTAATCAGCTGGTCCAGCAACTTCTTGGTTGTTACAGAAGTCTGACACAGTAATTGGACATTGAATGGTTTCACCGAGCTCGATAGCTGCAGTCGCTTAAATGCGGCCAGTATCCAGTATTCGGGAGATCGTGGGTTCGGCGGACCCCACTGTCGGAAGCCCTTAAGATGGTTTTCTGCTGTTTTCCATTTTCACACCAGGCCGCTTCCTTCCCATTCCTAGCCCTTTCCTGCTCCATCGTCGCCATAAGACCTATCTGTGTTGGTGCGACGTAAAGCGTTCTGAGTGACTTCCGAACTTTAGCTTCTTATACGATTTTAAATAGCTTTTAACGCTCTTTTCCGTAAGAGCATGAAGGGTTACTACTCCCGCCAACTGGAATACCTCGTGTTTCCAACATTAAAAAGACGCCGTTCGTACATCGTTCTCCTAGATTCCTTTCTACGTGAAACCCGCGGTTTTTTAAAATACTTTGGCAACTTGCACCTTTCTACTTCAAGGTATCCAGCTATTTTCTGTGGCACGTTATACCTTGAAGACGGCTTCTGTTTAGAATGAGCCGACTATTAAACTGCAACTCATGTAGGCGTACTTTATTTACATTATTACTTTATAACGCACGTCTGCCTTGGGTTTTACTGCTTCCTAAAACAGAAACGAAAATATCCTGGGGGAAATTCCAATGTCAAATATTTTACAAAACAGTGGTATAAAACAGGAAAAGAAGGTTGTGATCTCTCCACAAGGAGATTGAGCGGACGCGCCATAAGGAGGGCCATAAAGCTAGTAAACAACTCCCTGCTGGGTGCTTGGCTGTGCTATCAAAACAAGATTTCGGTGAATTATAGAATCAGCCAAGATCCAGCCTTTCACGAAAATGGAGGAAGAAAAATACGCACTTTACTTCCAAATAAACACTTTAGGAAGCATCTGGTGAAGACAGCGCTTTGGCGATAAAAATACGCACGTAGCCCCGAATAAGTACCAGAGAAAATTATTCCACAGGGCACACGAAATGCAAACAAACTTGTAGTTTTATTTGACTGTTTGATATTGTGATCTTTACTACAGTACCTTCAGTTTTATGTGCGATTCGAACCATACGAACGTGACTTTTCGTTTCTAAAATCCCACATGCGTAAGCAGCTCCGTGTCATTGACATCTGGCACTTTAAAGAACTCGTATGGAACAAAATTTCGAAATTCCAGTATCTCTCAAAATGTGTAGCAATTGAAATGGATCTTTTTTCTTTCCTTTTTTAAAAAAAATTGCTTCACGTTGCACCGACACAGATAGGTCATGGCGACGATGGATTAGGAAAGGTCTAGGGGTAGGAAGGAAGAGGCCATAGCATCAATTAAGGTACAGCCCCAACATTTGCCTGGTGTGAAAATGGGAGACTACGGAAAGCCATCTTCAGGGCTGCCGACACTGGGTTTCAAACCCACTATCTCTCCAAACAGAGGCTGTATATAAATTAAGGCCACGGCCGCTACCTTCCCAATCTTAGCCCTTTCACATCCCTACGTCGCCGAAAGCCTTTGATGTGTTACTGCGACGTTAAGTCATTCGATCAGAGAAATGGATTACTGTTCGGATGAGTTTTAGTTAATTTTGTCGGGTAAACATCAAATAATTTGGAACATGCCGACATCGAACGGGTTGGAGTGCCAAATTGACGCCTTTCCACCCTTAGAAAATGTTAGTGCGACGTTAAGCCACTAAGAAAAAATCTTGTTTTCACCGTAAGTATCCGATTGCGCGGGTAAAAACTCGATCGGAATAGAATACATAATTATGTTTACCGTATTCGGTTACGAGACATTACCGCACACCGTATCAAAAATCATGTTAAGGCAAAATCTCTCTAATTCCGAATTCACCGGTAGTTCCCGAACAGTAACCGGTTTTGAACACCGGTAGTTCCCGAACAGTGACCGGTTTTTAAAAAGAAAAAGAAAAACATTTTATGTCTTATAAAAAGTTTTCATGAGGCAGGGATAAGAAATATAAAACAGAACATGTGTTAACTTGGGACTCTCGACCACGATGTAGGCGCTATCCTTGGAGCAATATCAGTTGAAGTCAGTCAACTATGTACTGCACGAGCCGCGGATGTGACAAGACAAACGAAATGTGGGCACAAGATCTCTGCTATTTCCTGCCTCTGATTGGATCGTCCTTGGGCTCCTTCGCTCCTCCTTGGGGTTTCAATTGGAGTCACAACAGTTTGATTAGTCCGACTGACAAGCACAGGGATACCAGCAAGTATGTCAACCAGCACGTAACACCCTATTGATCGCCCAACCTTTGAGTATCAGAGAATATCTTGATGCCCGAACAGCCAGAAGAATTTAGCTGAGAAATACTTCGTGTACTCTACGATGAGAGTGTCTACCACATAATTCTTCTTCTTTGCTGCTGCTGCTGATGATGATGATAATAATGACAATAATAATAATTTCTTAAGCTTATCCCAGTTATTTCTGGGGTCGCTGGAGCCACCAGGTTCGTTTTTGTTCTGGTCGGGGATTTAGGTGGGATCTCCTTCATGACGCCACGTTATTTCCCAGATGGAAATATCAATACAGGATCGACTGGGATTCGAACCTCAAACTTCCGGTTGGAAGCCAGCAGCTAAGCCACTGATCAAATCACGACTGATAATAATAATAATAATAATAATAATAATAATAATAATAATAATAATAATAATAATAATAATAATAATAATAATAACAATGGTTTTATGACACACTAACTACTTTTACGATTTTCTAGACTCTGAGGTGCTGGAATTTTGCTCTGTAGGAGTTTCTTTTCCTGCCGGTAAATCTACCAACACGAGGCTAGCGTATTTTAGCATCTTCAAATAAGACCGATCTGGGTCGGGATCGAACCCGAACTTAAGGTTCGGAAGGGGAGCGTTTCTACCGTTTGAGCCACTCAACCCGGCTACTACTACTACTACTACTACTACAAGTTCCCCTTGTTCCAGTTCTTGGATTGATGGACTTTTAGTCCTGTTTGATGAAAGTGATTGTGAATTCTTCTCATATCTGGAATGGAGAGTTACTTCCAAGATCAACGTCTCCCACAGAGCTAGCGTACGAGCATGTTTTAATTATACAAGATCTATACCCACGTTCACCTCCACGATAATGGAATATCGGAACACTTTATTTTCTCTCCCTGTAGAGCCTTCACTCATTAACATTCCATTGATGTCCTTCTATATTACTCCCTTTATAAGGCAGTTTGAAATTCATAGACCAACTGTGGAACATGGCTGGTTAAACGCATTCGCCTTCTATGCTGAAATTTGTAAGATCGAATCTCGGCGGTCAGTTGGCATTTTAGAATGCGTAAATGAGAGAGACTCTTGTGAATTGACTTAATACTATTTTAAAATACCCCTTTCAGGATAACGTTTTTGTATAATAATAATAATAATAATAATAATAATATATTTTTTATTATTATAAAGAGAAAAATATTTGTATGTTTGTATATTTGTCTGTAACGCATAAACTCAAAACTACTGAACCGATTTTAAAAATTATTTCACCTACAGAAAGCTGCATTACCAGTGAGTAACATAGGCTGTATTTTATTTTCAAGGCAATAAGAGATCCCTACGAAAATTGAAATAATGTAACACAAAGTATCAAAAACAGGCGAATATAGGCGAAATATCGAATTTGTCGTACAAGGACAAGCCAAAGCTCAGTTTAAGCCTCACGACGCGAAGAACAAAACTTGGTAAGGTCCTACGGACTCCAGAAACCATGTTTTAAGGGCCGTTATGGAGATATTGCCATCACACTATCCCGCTATAGGAATCACATGAAGAAATGACCAGCCGTAACCATACCGACGTCAGTTCAAGGATTCTACAGTGGAATACAGACCTGGAGTTCGAAGCAAGCACTGCCTAAATGTAGGTTAGGAGAGATTCTGCTACACATGACTCTATGAAAGAAAAGCACGGTGGTGGTAAGCCACTCATAGAGGTGGAGGTGAGGTGGGGTTGGCATATGAAAATAATCGAATACGGGGTCGCTGAGCTGAACAGTGACACGCTGCATGTCCTTTAAGTCCATGCCGATGGGGCATGAGAAGGGGTGAAAATGTCCAAAATGGCCGAGATTATGGATGTATGTGTGTGCATTCATCTTGAGCGGGGGTGGAAAGTGGATGAAGTATAAAAGTAATAGAAAGCGACCAGTGTATGGGACCCTCACCAGGATTACTTGATTCAAGAACTGGAAAAAAGTCTAAGCAGCTCAATTTGTTCTGGGTGATTTCCGACAAAAGAGTAGCGTTACAAAAATGCTGCAAAGTCTGGGCTGGGAAGAACTGAGAGAAAGGAGAGCTGCTCGACTAAGTGGAATGTTCCGAGCTGTCAGCGGAGAGATGGCGTGGAATGACATTAGTAGACGAATAAGTTTGAGTGGCGTTTATAAAAGTAGGAAAGATCACAATATGAAGATAAAGTTGGAATTCAAGAGGACAAACTGGGGCAAATATTTGTTTATAGGAAGGGGAGTTAGGGATTGGAATAACTTACTAAGGGAGATGTTCAATAAATTTCCAATTTCTTTGAAATCATTTAGGAAAAGGCTAGGAAAACAACAGATAGGGAATCTGCCACCTGGACGACTGCCCTAAATGCAGATCAGTATTGATTGATTGATTGGTTGATTGATTGATTGATCGATCGATCGATTGATTGATTGATTGATTGATTGATTGATTGATTGATTGATTGATTGATTGATTGATTGATTGATTGATTGATTGATTGATTGATATTAATGTAGAATCCATAGTTTTCGGGTTCGCTGATATGCATAGTGATACCCCAGATGTCGTTTAAGTCCAAGTTAGCCGTATCGGCAGGGGGGTGAGAATGGATGAAAAATAAAATATCCAAAGTAACCGAGATTACAGATGAATGAGAGTATGTTTCAGCATATCTCTCAATGAAACATAGTACACAGATGGCTTACTATCTGAAAAAGTACTCTGAGGACAAGAGTCCTCTAAGACATTCCGGATGCTGTTTAAGTCACAGTTGATGCCCAGTCGGAATGGAGGTTGAGAAGAGGTGTAAAAGAACGTCGAAAATGGTCGAGATTGTGGATGTACACTGACTGACAAAGCAAATGCAACACCAAGAAGGAGTGGTCAGAACTTTATGCCAATTGCAGGGTAGACTGACGTCACTGAGGTATGCTCATGATGTGAAATGCGCCGCTGTGCTGCGCACGTAGCGAACGATAAATGGGACACGGCGTTGGCGAATGGCCCACTTCGTACCGTGATTTCTCAGCCGACAGTCATTGCAGAACGTGTTGTCGTGTGCCACAGGACACGTGTATAGCTAAGAATGCCAGGCCGCCGTCAACGGAGGCATTTCCAGCAGACAGACGACTTTACGAGGGGTATGGTGATCGGGCTGAGAAGGGCAGGTTGGTCGCTTCGTCAAATCGCAGCCGATACCCATAGGGATGTGTCCACGGTGCAGCGCCTGTGGCGAAGATGGTTGGCGCAGGGACATGTGGCACGTGCGAGGGGTCCAGGCGCAGCCCGAGTGACGTCAGCACGCGAGGATCGGCGCATCCGCCGCCAAGCGGTGGCAGCCCCGCACGCCACGTCAACCGCCATTCTTCAGCATGTTCAAGACACCCTGGCTGTTCCAATATCGACCAGAACAATTTCCCGTCGATTGGTTGAAGGAGGCCTGCACTCCCGGCGTCCGCTCAGAAGACTACCATTGACTCCACAGCATAGACGTACACGCCTGGCATGGTGCCGGGCTAGAGCGACTTGGATGAGGGAATGGCGGAACGTCGTGTTCTCCGATGAGTCACGCTTCTGTTCTGTCAGTGATAGTCACCGCAGACGAGTGTGGCGTCGGCGTGGAGAAAGGTCAAATCCGGCAGTAACTGTGGAGCGCCCTACCGCTAGACAACGCGGCATCATGGTTTGGGGCGCTATTGCGTATGATTCCACGTCACCTCTAGTGCGTATTCAAGGCATGTTAAATGCCCACCGCTACGTGCAGCATGTGCTGCGGCCGGTGGCACTCCCGTACCTTCAGGAGCTGCCCATTGCTCTGTTTCAGCAGGATAATGCCCGCCCACACACTGCTCGCATCTCCCAACAGGCTCTACGAGGTGTACAGATGTTTCCGTGGCCAGCGTACTCTCCGGATCTCTCACCAATCGAACACGTGTGGGATCTCATTGGACGCCGTTTGCAAACTCTGCCCCAGCCTCGTACGGACGACCAACTGTGGCAAATGGTTGACAGAGAATGGAGAACCATCCCTCAGGACACCATCCGCACTCTTATTGACTCTGTACCTCGACGTGTTTCTGCGTGCATCGCCGCTCGCGGTGGTCCTACATCCTACTGAGTCGATGCCGTGCGCATTGTGTAACCTGCATATCGGTTTGAAATAAACATCAATTATTCATCCGTGCCGACTCTGTTTTTTCCCCAACTTTCATCCCTTTCGAACCACTCCTCCTTGGTGTTGCATTGTCACTGTCAGTCAGTGTATGTGTGATATTCCAGCTTAGCTGTCAACTAAACTTGGTGAACTCACGGCTTACAATACACATAATAAAAACGACGAATATTACTGTCGAATCCATAGTGTTCGGGGTATCTTAGATGATTACTGACACCCCCGATGCCTTTAAGTTGAAGGTCATCCCATCGGCGTGGGGGGGGGGGGGCGTGAAAAGGTGTGATAAAGAAAATGTCCAAATGTGCCAGATTATGGACGTACGCGAGTGTGTTCCTCTCAACCAAACTCGGTACGGATACGCATTACTATCTCGAAAAAATACTGTAGGGGTAAGACACCCTTATGGGAGGGGGTTATATGTAAAGTAATCGAAAACGGCCGATATTAGTGCCAAATCTATACTTTTCGTGGTTAGTGAGATGAAAATTGACACTCTGGGTGCTTTTTAAGTCCAACACCCATCGACACGGTGATTCAGAAGAGCTGGAATAGAAAATGTCAAATTGACTGACATTAGTGTTGATTACACAGTTTTCGGGGTCCCTTGGCTAATTGGTGACAGTCCCAGTGACAGTTGGAATCGTGAACATCATATCTAAAATGCGACGCGTAAATACATTACGTTATAACTTATTTTTATTATTTGTTTGAAAGGATCAACTACTTCCGAGAAAATCTGCCACAAGGAAATACTTCAATGCAAACTAAATAATCTCAAACTAAAACGTAAAATTATACACAAAAATATTTCTAAATCTACAAAATGGTTCATTAACTATTAATCAACATCACAATTAATTTTTTTTTAACTCTTCAAAAAGATTATACATATACTAAAAGTAAAAGGTGTTAAAGTGTAAATGACCAAGACGACCGAGGTTGTAGATTTATGTGTGTACAGTATCCTCCAGAATAGCTCTCAATCAAACTTCGTATAAATAAGAATTACTATCTCGAAAAGATTCTGGAGGGATAAGACTCCCCTAGCAATCCTAGGGGAGATAATGGTATACAAGAATAACGAAAACGGCCAATATTAGCGTCGAATTCATACTTTCTGCGGCCAATGGAGGTGAGCTGCATGTACCCCTTAACCAGATACCAGCCATCCTGCCATTCTTAAATTTCTGACAGTACCAGGAGTCGAACCCAGGCCCCCGAAGACGGCTGTAGGCATGGCGAGAAGTGGTAATGAAGAAAATGTTAAAAACTGATCGAGATTAGTTTAATTAACGAGAAACAAAATATATATAAATAAAATTTGAAATTAAACACAAACTACAAAATAGTTCTTAAAATATCAGTGATCGTCACAATAAAAACCTACAAAAATTCGCTTCACACATAATTAACAGGTAATTACGTATCTAAAAGTAAACAATCAATAAACTGCTCGGGCAGCGCCGGGTAATATAGCTGCTAATAATAATAATAATAATAATAATAATAATAATAATAATAATAATAATAATAATAATAACAATAATACATTAATAATAACAGTTTCATCATCAGCTGTCATACGTGACTTTGGAGTCTCTGACGATGGATTAGGGTGAAATGAAGAGTGTGTTAATTTTCCATCGCTTTCCTTTAACGTGGTATTACATATCAGCTTACCAAACTCACTGATATGCACACACGCCATCAAAAGCAGTGAGCAGGCAACAGAAACAGTTGATATTGAAGACGAATTTATTACAGTGGTTAAATTAAAAATTGTGCAATATATTGAGAGAGGATGACAATAAGCATACAGTTTTGATATTATTCTCGGTAATGGTCAAGGATTTTCACTGAGCTGACCGCAATATTTAGTAGAAATATCGATCGATCGTCAACCGCAACAAGATGCACGCATAGCGGGGTAGATGGTATTTAAATGAAATAGAACAATTTGAGCATCAATTGACAGTACCTACCGAGCTCGATAGCTGCACTCGCTTAAGTGCGGCCAGTATCCAGTATTCGGGAGATAGTAGGTTCGAACCCCACTGTCGGCAGCCCTGAAAATGGTTTTCCGTGGTTTCCCATTTTCACACCAGGCAAATGCTGGGGCTGTGCCTTCATTAAGGCCACGACCGCTTCCTTCCCACTCCTAGGCCATTCCTGTCTCATTGTCGCCATAAGACTTATGTGTGTCGGTGCGACGTAAAGCAAGTAGCATCCTTGACAGTACCTGTAAGTCATCATCATCATCTGTTCGATGGGTCGGGGTACAAAGTCTATTTCTAACCTTGTATCTCTCGACGGTGTACCAGCCCCCACCTCTAACCATATATCTACAAAATGTTTCAAAATATATGTTTAACAAACTGAAAGGATGAGTGCAGAAGAATGAAACTATGAAAACTGTTCTAATAAACATAGGTCCAAAAACCAGCTGTTTCCGAAATATGACAATCAATTTGCAACCGGTATAACGTTGTTCATGCTTTATGTTCCAGATACCAGGTTCCACATTGGGTTTCAACAGCGTCTTGCAGTTGAGATAATTATCATGGCCGTTGGCACGTCCATGCATGAAATAGGTATTGACCATCCTTTGATTAGAAAACGTATGAGGTTTCATGACAACTGCTTCAAATACCGGTGCAAATCCAAGACACCGCTGCTGACATCCAAAGTGGAGCCAGATGGACAAAGTTGTGATGGTTGAAAATTTGATTACGTCAAATTTCGGAACCGGTTGGTTTCTGAATCTTTGTTTATTAGGAATTTCCTTATATCAGTGCCCTGTATTTACCCCTGCAGTCCGAATGTATAATTTTGAAACACTCTGTACCTCGTTTTGGATCTTCCTATCGGTCTCTTGTCCTCAAATTAAAGCGCAAATGTTCCTTGGTAATCTGTTTGCGTCCATCCTCTGAATGTGCCCATACGACCTGAGCCTGGGTGATAGTATGGTGTCCTGTAACCTATTAACTTGAGCCATGTTTCTTATACCTGCACTTTTTTGTCGCGTCTGGTTTTTCCGACCGAACTCCGAATAAATCTAATTTCAGGTGCGTAGATCCTGCTCCCCTCTTTCCTCCTTATTGTGCAATAGTGACTTCTATACGGCAGAATCGGTACGTAATAGGTTTGGTAACTACATTAATTACGGAGTGGATATAGCAAGACACGAATGGAATAATAAAAACAAATCTTTTAATTATTCCGCAACCTCAAGACAAAACCCAACTGGTTTAAAGAAACTGAAAAAGATGTAGTAGAATTAAAATTTACAGAAAATTCGCCATTCGATCGAACAGCTAAAGTAATAACTAAAGAAAATCTAAGGTTCCAAGACAAATCTACTTTTTGCACCGACACAGATAGGTCTTATTGCGACGATGGAATAGGAAAGGCCTAGGAAGTGGAAGGAATCAGCCGTGGCCTTAATTAAGGTACAGCTCCGGCATCTGCCTGGTGTGAAAATGGGAAACCACGGAAAACCATCTTCAGGGCTGCCGACAGTGGGACTCGAACCCACTATCTCCCGATTACTGGATACTGGCCGCACTTAAGCGACTGCAGCTATCGAGCTCGGTCAAATCTACATTAAACCTATTATCTCGGAAGATGAGAGGAAACGAAGGTCAGGAAGATTGAAGAAATACCGGACACTAAGAAAAGAACACACACAGAGAAATGACCACTGTACGTCAAAGAGGGTGAAACGAAGAAAGACTGTCACAGAGAACTTCTCCTGTTCAGAGATAAGAAAATATGTTATAAAAGTCATCCTAACGAGTTCGAGGAACATAGGCCTATCCCATTCCGAAGTCGGGAAAGTATAATGTTATTGATGTCGTTGACAGTGCCACTTAACGTCTAGTTCGCACAATATTAACTGGTTAATAGAATAACATACCACAGGAGAATGATGGAACATTTGAGTAGTGCGAAAAATGTCTGCCTCTAAACTGGAAGATATCTATAGGCGACAGAAGTTACAGTTCGTACAGTGGTCATCGTCAGAGTTCACAAAATGACCAGTCCAGAATTTTAACTTAAACCATGAGCAGCGAATGAAGAACGAGTCACTGCCCCGAAAAGTTGTTGTTCTTTTTTTCTTCTTCTTCCTCCTGACCTTTTCCAACTACGTGGGGTAGGATTAAGTCTAGTTGTAATAACACCAACGCAGTGTGGAGGAATGTATTCACTATTCCGTGTGTCTGTTCTGGTTTGTAGTATGATCTGTTGTATGTAAATCAAGACGTGTCTTAAAACTAACAAAATGCACAGCCGCCGAGCTAGAGGACTTAATCATCAGACGTGGTTAAAATCCCCGGCTCGGCGGGGATTCGAACCCTTGACCCTCTGAGCCGAAGGCCACTACACTGACCATCCAGCCAAAAAGCCGAACAGTGATTACGAAAGTTCATTCCATCTAAATCCAAAGTGAACTCCTCTGTTATAGTAAACTTTTTTTTTTTTTGCTAGGGGCTTTACGTCGCACCGACACAGATAGGTCTTATGGCGACGATGGGATAGGAAAGGCCTAGGAGTTGGAAGGAAGCGGCCGTGGCCTTAATTAAGGTACAGCCCCAGCATTTGCCTGGTGTGAAAATGGGAAACCACGGAAAACCATTTTCAGGGCTGCCGATAGTGGGATTCGAACCTATTATCTCCCGGATGCAAACTCACAGCCACGCGCCTCTACGCGCACGGCCAACTCGCCCGGTATAATAAACCATTCTGAACGATCTTTCGTAAAGTGTGGTGACCCAATACGTAGCGACTCCATTCGCTGTGTTGTGTCGCGTTTTCAAAGATATTACAATATCATTGAGCTTTCCTGACTTCGAAGTAGGAAAGATTCCCCATAAGCTAGAATATTATTTACTCTTGGGTCTGATATTACTGTAGGTCACGAAGGATTTTCATCTTCGTCACTTCTGTCATTTCTTACCATGTTTCTCTTCAATCTTCGAAAGGTCGGATATCCTATCTTCATCTATACTTAACGGAACGCAAAACTTTAAATGTCAGGCTCTGTAGGTTTTGTAAAATAAAATCAATTGACTGTTTAATAATAATAATAATAATAATAATAATAATAATAATAATAATAATAATAATAATAATAATAATAATAATAATAATAATAATAATAATAATAATAATGTAGTCGTACGATCTTCTTAAATACCAAATCTGTGCACATTTACCGACTCGGTCGACACAACGTAAAAATGAAAACCAATACAAAGTCTAAACCTAAATTTTGTGGACTAAGAGAGAATAGGGATTAACCTACCTTGAGGCGTTATCCAAGAATCCGTACTAAAGTGGGAGAAAAAGAGAGCTTGGTGCAAACCCTTTGGAGAGAGGACGAGGAATTCAGTCACTAACGGAATCTTTTACGTGTCAAACATTTTTGAAGACTCATGACACGTCATGAAATGAAGAGTCACTAAGACCTTGATATCATGAACTGTTCACTGATGCATCTCAATGACTGGCCCTGTTTACAGCAACGATGGGATCAACGATCTGCAAAACGGTCCTTTATTATTCTGAAGGCGTGAAGAGGCACAAGAATTCCAACATGCTGCGGCAACTCGGGGACATGGTCAAACATCAGCTGACATCCGGTGGCAGAAACGAACTCGTCTCTTTGTGTAAAGCATAATATTGTTCTGTACGAGTTAACAAACAGTTCGTGCCTATATCACTCATCTCTACGTCAGTCAAAATTTATTTTAGAAAAATGAATAGGATCACCTTTATTGATCAAAGTGTACATTGATCACTTACTGAAAGGTATAAAATGGCAGAGAGGGATTCAGTTGGGTTGAAAATGTAATACCGGTAACCAGTTTGACCAATGCTGACGTCTTGGTCTTAACTGCAGATTGCGCTGAAAGCCTGTAAGCGAATATCCTTGAATTTGAAAATATGTGCAGTGAGTTGAAAATCCACAGCCTGTTTCTAATAATAATAATAATAATAATAATAATAATAATAATAATAATAATAATAATAATAATAATAATAATAATGTTATTGGCTTTACTTCCCACTAACTACTTTTACGGTTTTCCGAAGACGCAGAGGTGCCGGGATTTTGTCCCGCAGGATTTCTTTTACGTGCCAGTAAATCTACCGACACGAGGTTGACGTATTCGAGCACCTTCAAATACCACCGGACCGAGCCAGCATCGAACCTGCCAAGTTGGGGTCAGAAGGCAGCGCATCTACCGTCTGAGCCACTCAGCCCGGCCAGCCTGTTTCTATAGCACCCCGATGAAAGTCTAATGGTGCTTATGGTTCCAACCTGTAGCTAGCTTCAGGTAGTTCCAGTGCCTATTTTTAGATGGCGCTGGAGGTCATTCACAACGTGTAGATAGTTGTAGGCAGGTTCTGTAGATGGCAGGCAAGTAGGCATGAAATAAGCGATATTAATAATAATTAAAGGCAGTTTGCCTCGAAGTTAAGTATTTCAAGTCTAACCTCAATCAGTGGGCCCTTCTAACAATGAATTAGTCATGTAACGTCAAGCATTATGGAGATAATATTGCTGGATTGCATCGAATCCGACTTTACCCAATCGATTAACCTTGTTCGAACTCATCGATTTTAAGCGATAGTTCCCATGCTGCTATTGCGATGTTGTTGGAAATGGTTTGAATTATATGTGCCCATGTGCCTGTGTTGTTAGAAATCCAACAAACAAAACAAGAAGAACTTGGTATGGATAGACCGAAGAAGTGCTTAGTGTCCGGGTGTTGGAATACCTCACGGAATTCTCACGTGAGGTTTCATAGCCTCCCGAGAACCGAAGGAATGTAAGAGGTTATATTTTAACAAACTTTGAAATCATTATATTTTACGGCATAATATCACGTACAAGTTGCCGATTTTGTATTAATTTTCAAGAGTGTAAGTTTCAAATTATCTTGCATATTAACTATTTTGTACAGTTACTATTTTACTCCTTCTGTTAAATGATATTGATTCAGAAATTCTAACTGTACTTGTATCATTTGTTGCAGATTTAAGGAGTGGGTGGCATTTTGCCAAAACGAACGGCTGTCGGGGCTGGAGCCGAAGGATTGTTCCCATTTATATGTATGCAGTGCCCACTTCACAAACACATCCTACCAGAAGGAGTTACTGGTGAGGCTTAATAGGAATGCTGTACCTTCACTTCGTGCATATTCTCATCCATCCCCCCCCGCCCCATCATGTTCCCCACGTATCTTCACCTGTCCAGCCTTCTCCTTCTGTCTCTCCTATTCCTGTAGAACGTCGTAACCCAACTCCATTTCTGTTCTCAAGCAATCTTGAGATCCATCCTTCTCTGCCCAGCACCTCAACTTCCACTACCCGCTGCGTATCTCGCCTTTCCTTTGGTCCTCCAATCCCAGATGTCTCCGATGTAAGTCTAGGATGCCTAACACTTGAGGAATCTTCTGAGCCTTCATTTGTAGCCTCTTCTGTTATTGATTCAGTTATTAACTATACTGATGTAGAAAGTACCTCATTATCAACTGGCTTAGGGAAGAGATATTTTTTTGCTAGGGGCTTTACGTCGCATCGACACAGATAGGTCTTATGACGACGATGGGATAGGAAAGGGCTAAGAGTGGGAAGGAAGCGACAGTGGCCTTAACTAAGGTACAGCCTCAATGACTCTCGAAAGAAGGATCCCAATCAAAGACGTTTGACATATCCCTCGGAAAGTCTCATTTCTGCTGTTGCCTGGGGTGTGACTCTCGTTGAGAAAATACTTGATGCAGATCGAAAGAGGTTGCAGATTTGATTAAAACTCTGGCAGGGAATTGGAAAGAGAGATTGAACTTTGGCTGGCTACACAATGTTGGCAGTGGCCATGGCAACATTTTACTGCAGACGTTTCTCAGAGTTCTTTGCCTCATCATGTAACTTAGTGGTGTATCAAGTACAATAGGGAAGTGAAAGAATCGACTAAACTTCAGGATAAACTAAAAAAAAAAATCAATGTATTATGAGCTTTAATGGTTCCCTATCTTCTCAGTAGGCTATCTGTCTCAGTTTGATACACTTTCCTTGCAATTCCAAACCCTGTTCTTGTGATTAGATGAGGTGTGGTGGTGGTGGTGATTATTATTTTCAAGAAAGTACAACTATGCAACCATCCAAATTTTGAAGAGTATATTACCAGCTTTATCAATTTAACACTCACTTGGCAGTATTATCATGTTTATGCTTCCCTTGTGGCAGTTTAATTAAAAGAAACCATTAAAGTGAAGTAATGCACTGAAGTGATATTTTTTTTCTCTTTGATACTCTTCTTACAGTTCCGTCCTGGCTACAGGTACATTCATGAAACGCAAAAGAAGCCAGCAACTTTGTACTTTTATGTGACGGGTGATATGATCACACCCATGAGACATCGAGTTCTTCTTGGAATCCAAACCCGAGGAACATGACTTTCCCTGTAAATAAATCACACGTTCATTGAACACAGCTACAGTTGTCACCTTCGTCACAAAGTCATGTCATTTGGCTATAACAACCTTGTGTGAAGTGCTGTGAAGTATTTTTGAAACATAAATGACCTACAGAAGTGGTATGGATAAGGTTATTTCCAACTTATGTCAATTTTGTGCAGTAATATTGTGGTTTGATATGTATTAATCAAACTTATCATCGTAAGTGTCGAAATTGCCATGCGAAATGTCGGTGATGTGTAAAACTGTGTTTCTGATACTTAATTGAAAAACGTTCACATTAACATCAACGGTTAAAATTTTACTTGCCCAGCAAATGGATATGTATTGTGCGCTAACTCTTGTGCTGAAGATGCATACTGATGTACTACATTCAAGATATTATTTACAACTTATGACAAAATTCACCTAAATATGCTTATAAATATACCTATTGAATGAAACTGCTGTTACAGGTAGGCTTCTATTCCACTATCTTCTACATTTATTGTGGAATTTTTTCAGTGCTTAATGTTAGAGTTATGAATGTGATTTTTCAGCTTAACATTTTTTTAATATACTGCTGGTCACTTTTTACTTCTGTTTGATAGTAGTAATAATACAATTCTGTCTCCATATTTTGTTTGTATAATTCTTTGCCAGTCCTGAAATCCTCTATTTCCTGTTTGAGCACTCCTCAGGGGCTGGAAGCTGAATGATTCTATAATAAAGTATTTCTACATATTTCCTATGCCAGTGCATTTAATTCTGTTATTTTTATTTTCATGTGGTTCTTGGATATTGATGTGATACCCCACTATCTTGCATATGGTGTGCTCTGCTGTCTTGCTTTCGAAGGGATTTCTTATTTGTCATATCAGCTTTGTGTTAATGTGTCAATCATTAATTTCAAGTTAAAGCCGCTTTGAGGTGTGAGGTTATGTTCTTAATAACATAGTATGCCATACGAACTAGGGGTATCAGATCATTTAACAACATAGTGAGTACTCGAAAATTAAAATATATGAAATGTTTCTTTTGTAACTGGTAGGGTAACATAAAAGAGCATATCACTTCGCTATCAATTATATTTCAAGCTCTGAATAAACGTAGAAACACTACCTCAGAAAGCCCTCAAAGGGAGGCTTGCTGGAAAGAATTATTGTTACATAGAGAATCGCAGTTTCTCCTCACGATAAGAGATGTCTGTGTGTTGTCTGTTGTGAGGTTCAGTCCCCGGATGTTGACTACCGGTACTTAACCCATGCAGGCGACTTTCCGTTCCCACGTTGTGTTTTAAGGAGGTGATGAAGTAAAGCTGAAAGTGGCAAATGAGACACGGAGAGATAATGAAAGAGATGAGTGCTGCTGTCAGCAAGAGATAAAGGCTACAAGGAGCGGCGAAGAGACTAAACACCGCTTCGTTATCTCCGACCGCCAAGGAAAAGGAGAAGGAAAACTCTTACTCAATAACGTGCAGAAATGTTCAATTAGCCACTAGCTGTCTAGTTTAACGTTAACCCATAGGCGAAGATACGGGAAGGGCATGAGGAGTTAAATGTTAAAAGAACGATCAATTAATGAAACCTTCTACCAGTTGGGTAAACTATTGAAGAACAAGGGGTCGAAACTTGGGGAGGCCAAAGTATGATGATTGATTTTAATTTGCCTGACCGAGCTCGACAGCTGCAGTCTCTTAAGTGCGGCCAGTATCCAGTATTCGGGAGATAGTGGGTTCGAATCCCACTGTCGGTAGCCCTGAAGATGTTTTTCCATGGTTCCCCATTTTCACACCAGGCAAATGCTGGGGCTGTACCTTAATTAAGGCCACGGACGCTTCCTTCCCACTCCTAGCCATTTCCTGTCCCATCGTCGCCATAAGACCTACCTGTGTCGGTACGACGTCAAGCCAATTGTGAAAAAGAGCCTGACTGACTGAAAGGCACATCTCATAATCCGGGGTGGCCATATCGTTGGATATTATTAATAATAACAATCAATGCTAATAGTGGAAAATAATAATAGGGTTCTCCAGAAATGACCTCCCCCAATCGCTTCTATCCTTCAAACAATCTCACGAATTTGCTGATTGGTTGAATATCTATAGGCCTATTTGCTACGATTTTCTTCTAGTAACAAAGTCACTAACAACGGGGAGTGAGGAGTTAGCGACGAGAACCTTGAAGAAACCCACAGTATAGAATGGTGACTGGGCCAAAGCAACATATAATGTAAAATACGTACTACGTTTTGCAACGGCCCGCAGCCCTCGAACAGGGACGAAATACCTACCTACTTCGTGGCAGACCCATACTCTAGGAATGCTGATGTCTTTGACAGTCGCTGTGTGACCTGGTGGTTGTGCCATACCGTCTGGAGTAGTGAAACGTACTACATAAGTCTGAGCTCATAGGAATAAAGATTGTGTGCGACCCCGAGAGGAGTACTGTTAAGCGTTTACAAGAGTATGTGTTACACATACAGTACGTATTCCTTGTGATGTTTTTACGTCCTTTACAATTAACTGGCTCATATAATGTTATGTCTGTCACCACCCGGTGCGTTCTGCGCCACATGAGACAAACAATTTCTGAGTGATACAAACCAGTAGCCATTTACTGCAGGCACTTCTTGTGTGCACATGCCACTTTTGAGTTCCCAATATATTATAGTCTATTCGACAGCTGACAGGGCTCGAAAAATTCCGGAGCCAGGGCGCTATGCTGATAGAAAATGCGAGTCTGACGCTGAGGTTTTTCTGACGTTGGCATTCTCAATTATTTTTACCTGTCAGGAGATCTGATTTTATGTGGATGAATGGATTAAAAACAAATTATAATAAATACGTTTTCTTTCTTTCTTTCTTTCTTTCTTTCTTTCTTTCTTTCTTTCTTTCTTTCTTAGTCCCTTTACCCTCCAGGGTTGGTTTTTCCCTCGGACTTAGCGAGGGATCCCATCTCTACCGCCTCAAGGGCAGTGCCCTGGTGTGTGAAACTTTGGGTCGGGGGATACAACAGGAAAGAAGGACCAGTACCTCACCCAGGCGGGTTCACCTGCTATGCTGAACAGGGGCCTTGTGGAGGGATGGAAAGATCAGAAGGGATAGACAAGGAAGAGGGAAGGAAGCGGCCGTGGCCTTAAGTTAGGTACCATCCCGGCATTTGGCTGGAGGAGAAGTGGGAAACCACGGAAAACCACTTCAAGGATGGCTGAGGTGGGAATCGAACCCCCGTCTACTCAGTTGACCTCCCGAGGCTGAGTGGACCTCATTCCAGCCCTCGTACCAGTTTTCAAATTTCGTGGCAGAGCCGGGAATCGAACCCTGGCCTACGGGGGAGTGGCAGCTAACCTCTACACCACAAAGGCGGACTAATAAATACGTTACCGGACAAGATTCAAAGTTTCAGATTTGCTTTGAATGTCAACTATATTTAACTCCCTTCAGTTACGAATGTGCAATTGCAAGTGTAGAATAGTAGCAGGCCTACCAGTTCTTCTCTAAGAGCTAACAAAGAAGCTTTTGTGCAAAATGGAGCAATACACGTACAGAGAACACAGCGATGAAATGTGCACCAGGGTATTGGTACTTTCACCTGGCCAGAAGAAACTAGAGAATTTTGAAGAAAAGGAGGTTGAAGCATTGGCGCAGCATTTTAAGAACCAATTTCTGAGTTCCACCATGGACTCTGAAAAAGTAAAGCACAGCACTTTACAGGAATGGTATGAATTCAGAGTGCTTGACAAGGGGATAAAATTAAGCGAGCTTTCGAGCAAAGTTGTATCCAAAATAGGGACAGATTTCCGATTTTAGGCAAGTTGCTTCGTATTGTGTCCGTGTTACCTGCGTCAAGTGTTTCTTGTGAGAGAGGATTTAGTTTAATGGATCTCATAAATAACAATTTGAAGCCATCATCAGAGTCGGACAGTCTTAACAATTTAACGTTTATTAATTCGATTCACCTCGGCTTTTCTTCATTCATTTTGTGAACATTTTATTCTATAGGCTACACAGTCGAGTTGAGATTGGACGGAGGAGGATGTGTTTGGAGTTTCCATGGTAATTTGATGAACCTCGGCTTTTCTTAATTCCTTCTGTGAACACTCTCTTGCACAGGCTACACAGTCCGCGGAAGAGCATATCAGAAGACATACTGAATCGAAAAACTGAGAGAACTAAACTATGACCAAAGTATGTTCGATGTAGCGTTGAGTGAAGTCAGCAGGTACAAGCACTTGCAAGCAAATCTATCAGAGAGTTTGGACTTCCTTTCCCGGATAATAATACTGTAAATTACAGCCGAACAATAATGAATACTTCAGGGAGATGTCATATGATCGTTCTCGGCTCCCGCAAACTGTTGCTCAGGATGAAGGTCTGAATCCTGATCAGGAAAAGCTTTGTGTCACCATCATATTTAGCATCACAAAGAAGAGATTAAAATGTTTTTCCTCGATGCCCCTAGAGGCACAGGCAAAACATTTGTGGTTCATTTGTTGCTCGCCAAAGTGAGGTCCGATGGTAATAGTGCTCTTACCGCCACATCATCTCGAATTGCAGCCACTCTTTCGAAGGGGGAAGAACAGCTCATGCAACATTTAAACTTCCTTTGAAAGTTAGAGATAATGATGCAAGCGTAATATTTCAAGACACTGCCAATATAATCCATAATTGTTCATTAACATGAATGACCCATCATTAGATAATATGATCCATAAAGAACAGTGAAAACTTGGTTTTTCAGTGCTCACACTACAAGACATGTGCATGGGCATAAAGCACACAAAACACACACTGCTGCCTTGAAAAACTTCACTTACATCTTATGCATCACACTGTATTTGTATCGTTGTGGCGCCTGGTTTTCAGAACTGGTGTCTAGGTCCGAAGAATTTTTTTCGAGCCTTGATTATTAGCGCCCACACCTCAGCTTATGATCGGTGAACCAGGAGCTACAGGCAGTTGCAAAACTTACATAGGCCTACACTATACTGGAACTACTATCGTTCTAAGCTGTAAATTCCATCGAGATTCTTCAGGGGGTTTTCCTGAAAACAATGAACTTTCTTCAGGATTTGTCTTGTCTATTTTCTCTGTCAGCCCTAGTTCTTTTATGTCCTTTTCAGACTCCATCGCGCCCATTCTTGTTTCACCAGACGGTTAACAGGCGGTTGGTCAGTCTGTTGGGAGACAATCTTGCCACATGACCTCAGAAAGCTATACTCCTTTTTCTGGCACACGATCTCTGGTATTTTTAAAAAAAGGCCATGAAGTGCGAAAAGGTACGTTGCCTAGGCTTGCGACTCTAATACGAATGCTATCGAGGCAAGCTACGGTCAAGAGTTGAAAAGAAAAGTTTAAATGAAAAGCTGGGCAGTGAAAAATCCTCAGCCTGTTTTTCCAGTCATTCGACCGGGTCAGGAATGGCATGAAGCCCCATCTAGCGGTGAGGATAGGAATTGTGCCGGCTGCCGAAGCCTGTCGTACTCCTCGGGGCCAATGGTTAATGACTGACGGATGAAATGAAATATAATTAAATTGGGGAGTGTCGCTGGAATGAAAGATGACAGAGAAAACCGGTGTATCTGGAGAAAAACCTGCCCCGTCTCCGCTTCATCCAGCACAAATCTCACATGGAGTGACCAGGATTTGAACCACCGAACCCAGCGGTGAGAGGCCGCCTAAGTCACGGAGGATTTTCTCTGTATTGGAGTACAGCTCTGAACTATGACGTCTCCAGTATTCACCATCTTCCTATACCTGGCCTAGGGTCTTTATTAAATTATTGATAACCCTCCTTATGAGAACTGTGGTATCGGGTGACGAAGAGGAAGGTGGGTGCTGGATGTAGCTTAATTACCGTTTATCGTCGCCATAAGACCTATCTGTGTCGGTGCGACGTAAAGCCCCTAGCAAAAAAAAATAAAAAATAAAAGAATTACCGTTAGTCTAAACATTTCATTAATCGTTGCACTAAAGTACACTCGTGTCCTAATCCTGAGGTGTGGAGCTCTTTTCAGGCACACCCCCAATGGAGGTGAGCTGCATGTTCCATTTCAACCACATACCAGCCCTCCTGCCATTCCTATAACAACATCAATTTATTATTGAATCAACAATCACACATTTATTTTGTAATGAATACACGCCTCGTTTCAATAGAACTGGCACTGTGATGTACGTTCCGGCTTGTGATTCAAAATGGCTGTGCACGATCGACGAAAATAAAACTTAAATGAAAAAAAGAGAACTAGAAATTTTCGAAAACTATGCAAAGTGCATGTATTGTATTTTCCAACTTATTTAATACTAGGAAGTTACAATCCTAACACTGATATCAAAACACCAGCCTCTCAACACTCAAAGATGTCTCAAATATTTAAAAAGCCAGAAGTTGGCGTCGTTCCTTGTTGCAGCTGCACGCTAAACAGTCAGTAATATAATTCCGAGTTTGTTATTGCTGGAGGCTCTCTGTTTATTAGTTTCTCTGACATTCGGCCGAGTGCAGCGCTATGTTCGTAAATTAACTGCTAGTCTCCCAAAATGGAAGAAACAAGAACAGTGAGCGCCATGTAAATATTGATACGTCTATACCATACACAACATGTTATTTACTTCTTGCCTTACATGTTCTCGGGAAGCATTGAATGTCTCGCTTCTGGCAATATATTCCAACACTAGACTGTACTTATGGAACGAGAGAGTATTTTATAGATACAACATTCAACACCTTGTTAGACTGTTGATTAAGTTAACAGGGGGACGTTAATCTTGCTTTTGAAGAAGAAAGAATTCGGATTTCTGGGAATGAAAAAAATGGACCGCGAAGTGCGATTCTAATAATAATATCGAGGTAAGAAACGATCAAGAGTTGAAAGGTGTGAAAAGAAAGATGGAGATGATGATGATGATGATGATGATGATTATAATATCAATAATCAAGACCCGAATAACACCAATAAATGTAAAATAATAATAATAATAATAATACAACAAGCTTGCCAAATGGCTAAAAGTCCGCAAAGAGTTTAAGCTTAAAATTATGAAGGAAAATATTTTGCTCAAAATAGTAAAAATGTACATTGTCCTAAATGCCTTTTACTCATAATGGAGTGAATAATAATAATAATAATAATAATAATAATAATAATAATAATAATAATAATAATAATAATAATAATAATCATCATCATCATCTCCAGGTTCTTAGGTGTAAAGGATCGTTGGTTTTCAGACAAAACGTTGCGAAACCTCGAGAAACTTCTCTCCACGTTAAGGGTTCATGCTTGAAGCAGGTGAGATCTTCCTCTTCAAAAATATTCACATCAGAATTTACTCCTTTCGATGTTTTACTTATCTTCCACATAATTTGATACCACTGTTTTTTTCATGCATTAGTTTCATTTCACTTCCATTTCATTTTCTCCATTACTACAAAACAGATGTTTAAGAGGTGACGGATGAACTAATGATGATTCGAATTGAGAATGGGTGAAGCTACAAAAAAGCCGTTAAGATCTAAACAAGACTTAAAAAGTACCTATAAGCAAAAAACGCCGAAAAGGCAAAAAATGGACAAATAAAACCCATCATTTTCTGGCCTACAATGACCCAGAATGAACGTATATTACGTCGGACCTCGTCTTCAGACACTCGACAAGAAAAAAAAAAAAAAAGATTTTTAACTTCCGAGCCCTAGTAATAACGAATACTGTAACTAGTGGCCTGATTCATATCCATAGTAAAATAGTAAAACATGCATGTAAATGTGCATGAAATATGTAAAAAAAGAACATAATTTGCAAAACAACTTAATTAAACCAAACTATATTTTTCGTGGGAAAATGTGCCTTTTGCGAGGATGTTGACAGTATACAAGAAAGGTTGTTCGTTCGTTCTTAATCTGTTTACCCTCCAGGGTCGGTTTTTCCCTCGGACTCAGCGAGGGATCCCACCTCTACCGCCTCAAGGGCAGTGTCCTGGAGCTTCACACATCGGCTCGGTGGATAAAAATGGGGAAGCGGACCAGTACCTCGCCCAGGCGGCCTCACCTAATGCTGAATACGGGCCTTGTAGGGGGTGGGGGGATGGGAAGTGTGGAAGGGATAGACAAGGAAGAGGGAAGGAAGCGGCCGTGGCATTAAGTTAGGTACCATCCCGGCATATCCTATTAGAATTTAGTGTGCTTATTTTATTATTGTAAAATATTTGTGTAGTACTGGTGTGGTAGAGGTATCCGTAGAAACTCTTACTAAAATATTGTTGAAATTAGGATAGGCTTAATTGCAGTTTGGAATTGTGTAGTTCTTGTGTATTACTTTCGATATTCAGTAATTAACAGCAGCTTTTATCCTGTTAGGGGTTGTAGGATAAAAATTAAAAAAAATATAAAAAAATAGAGCACGACTAAGTAGTATTGTAGTGTAGTCGTATATTAATTACCTTATTGTTGTGTACTATCCCAGACAATATATCCCTCCGTTCATTTATTTTTTTGCAAATAAGTTATTTTATTTTTTAATTTAAAATTTTCACCCCGTAAAGAATGGCTAAGGAGCGCGAGTGTACTTATTGTGGGTGTGGTGAGGCATTGAGGGGTATGAGAGAGGAGTTGGAAAGTTTGAGGGAGATAATTAGGATTCTCACAGAAGACGGGAAGGAAGATAGGACTCCCTCAAACAATGTACAGGTTACAGTAGGTGTACAAGAGGGAGGGGAAGGAAAGGGAGGAGTTGTAGAAGACAGGTGGTCTAATGTTCTAAGGGGAAGGAGATTGCAGGCCAAGGGCTCTATTCAGGATCAGAATTCAGGACAGGTGTCTGTGCGAAATCGGTACGAGTCACTCCAGGTAGAACAACAGAGGGAAGATGAGGGACAGGGAACTGTTGCTGAGATGCGTGGAAGTAGGCGGAAGGGAAAAGGTAGGAAAGGGAAATGTAGAGTAGAGGATAGGAAAAGACAGGTGGAACAGGGTCATGGGAAGGAGAAAAGGGAGGAGGAAGTAGCTTCTGCAGCTATCAGGAAAGATAGGGCTGACCAGGAGGGGAGGGGATCAAATGAGGTGGGTAGGGTTGAGGCTCTGGTCATGGGGGATTCCATCGTTAGACACGTGGGGAAAGTGTGTGGAGGAAAGGGAACCAGGGTAGAATGTTATCCAGGAATTAGGTTGAGGCAGATGTTGAGGAAAGTAGAAGAGAGGGAGGAGGGGAAGGAGAAGGTGGTAGTGTTTCACGTTGGAACCAACAACGTAAGGCAAGCTGATATAAGTACCAACATAGTTGGAGATGTGTGGGATCTGGTAAATGCAGCACGGGTGAAGTTTAAGAAAGCGGAGATTGTTATTAGTGGAATACTGTGTAGGAGGGATACTGACTGGAGGGTGATTGGGGATTTAAATGAGACTATGGAGTGGGTATGTGGGAAACTGGGAGTGAAATTTCTAGATCCTAATGGGTGGGTAGGAGAAAGGGATCTGCGCTCGCATGGCCTTCATTTAAACCGCAGTGGTACGTATAAGTTAGGAAATTTGTTTGGAAGGGTAATAGGGAGGTACATTCAGGGAAACGGGATGGCCTAGGGAGCGGTGATAAGGGAACAGGGAACTGGAAATCAAGTAAGGATGACATAAAATTGTTAGTGTTGAACTGTAGAAGTATTGTAAAGAAAGGAATAGAATTAAGTAATTTAATAGATATATATTTACCAGATATTGTAATAGGAGTTGAATCATGGCTGAGAAATGATATAATGGATGCAGAAATTTTCTCAAGGCACTGGAGTGTGTATCGTAGAGATAGGATAGGAAAGGTGGGAGGGGGAGTTTTCATTCTGGTGAAAGAAGAATTTGTAAGCTACGAAAAAGTTAAAGATGAGACACATGAAATTCTAGGTGTAAGGCTCATTTCTAAAGATAATAGGCAACTTGATATATTTGGAGTGTACAGATCGGGAAAGGGTAGCACTGATGCGGATTCGGAATTATTTGATAGGATAGTCAGCTATGTGGGAAATGACATGGAAAGAAATGTGATTGTAGCGGGAGATCTGAATTTGCCAGATGTCAATTGGGAAGAAAATGCGAACGACAGGAAGCATGACCAACAAATGGCAAATAAGTTAATATGGGAAGGACAGCTGATTCAGAAAGTGATGGAACCAACCAGAGGGAAAAATATTTTGGATGTGGTGCTGATAAAACCAGATGAGCTCTATAGGGAAACTGAAGTAATAGATGGTATTAGTGATCATGAAGCTGTTTTTGTGGTAGTTAAAAATAAATGTGATAGAAAGGAAGGTCTTAAAAGTAGGACTGTTAGGCAGTACCATATGGCTGATAAAGCAGGTATGAGGCAGTTTCTAAAAAGTAACTATGATCGGTGGAAAACGGTAAATAAAAATGTAAACAGACTCTGGGATGGGTTTAAAGAAATTGTTGAGGAATGCGAAAACAGGTTTGTACCTTTAAGGGTGGTAAGGAATGGTAAAGACCCACCTTATTATAATAGAGAAATAAAGAGACTAAGAAGCAGGTGCAGACTGGAAAGAAATAGAGTTAGAAATGGCTGTGGAAGTAAGGAGAAATTGAAGGAACTTACTAGAAAATTGAATCTAGCAAAGAAGGCAGCTAAGGATAACATGATGGCAAGCATAATTGGCAGTCATACACATTTTAGTGAAAAATGGAAGGGTATGTACAGGTATTTTAAGGCAGAAACAGGTTCCAAGAAGGACATTCCAGGAATAATTAATGAACAAGGGGAGTGTGTATGTGAGGATCTTCAAAAGGCAGAAGTATTCAGTCAGCAGTATGTAAAGATTGTTGGTTACAAGGATAATGTCGAGATAGAGGAAGAGACTAAGGCCAAAGAAGTAATAAAATTTACGTATGATAACAATGACATTTACAATAAGATACAAAAGTTGAAAACTAGAAAAGCGGCTGGAATTGATCAGATTTCTGGGGATATACTAAAGACAATGGATTGGGATATAGTACCATATCTGAAGTACTTATTTGATTATTGTTTGGCCGAAGGAGCTATACCAGATGAATGGAGAGTTGCTATAGTAGCCCCTGTGTATAAAGGAAAGGGTGATAGACATAAAGCTGAAAATTACAGGCCACTAAGTTTGACATGCATTGTATGTAAGCTTTGGGAAGGCATTCTTTCTGATTATATTAGACATGTTTGTGAAATTAATAACTAGTTCGATAGAAGGCAATTCGGTTTTAGGAAAGGTTATTCCACTGAAGCTCAACTTGTAGGATTCCAGCAAGATATAGCAGATATCTTGGATTCTGGAGGTCAAATGGACTGTATCGCGATTGACATGTCTAAAGCATTTGATAGGGTGGATCATGGGAGACTACTGGCAAAAATGAGTGCAATTGGACTAGACAAAAGAGTGACTGAATGGGTTGCTATATTTCTAGAAAATAGATCTCAGAGAGTTAGAGTAGGTGAAGCTTTGTCTGACCCTGTAATAGTTGAGAGGGGAGTTCCTCAGGGCAGTGTTATCGGACCTTTATGTTTTCTTATATATATAAATGATATGAGTAAAGGAGTGGAATCGGAGGTAAGGCTTTTTGCGGATGATGTTATTCTCTATAGAGTGATAAATAAGTTACAAGATTGTGAGCAACTGCAAAATGACCTCGATAATGTAGTGAATGTACAGTAGGCATTGGTATGTTGATAAACGGGGTTAAAAGTCAGGTTGTGAGTTTCACAAATAGGAAAAGTCCTCTCAGTTTTAATTACTGCATTGATGGGGTGAAAGTTCCTTTTGGGGATCATTGTAAGTATCTAGGTGTTAATATAAGGAAAGATCTCCACTGGGGTAATCACATAAATGGGATTGTAAATAAAGGGTACCGATCTCTGCACATGGTTATGAGGGTGTTTAGGGGTTGTAGTAAGGATGTAAAGGAGAGTGCATATAAGTCTCTGGTAAGACCCCAACTAGAGTATGGTTCCAGTGTATGGGATCCTCACCAGGATTACCTGATTCAAGAACTGGAAAAAATCCAAAGAAAAGCAGCTCGATTTGTTCTGGGTGATTTCCGACAAAAGAGTAGCGTTACAAAAATGTTGCAATGTTTGGGTTGGGAAGAATTGAGAGAAAGAAGAAGAGCTGCTCGACTAAGTGGTATGTTCCGAGCTGTCAGCGGAGAGATGGCGTGGAATGACATTAGTAGACGAATAGGTTTGAATGGCGTCTATAAAAGTAGGAAAGATCACAATATGAAGATAAAGTTGGAATTCAAGAGGACAAACTGGGGCAAATATTTATTTATAGGAAGGGGAGTTAGGGATTGGAATAACTTACCAAGGGAGATGTTCAATAAATTTCCAATTTCTTTGAAATCATTTCGGAAAAGGCTAGGAAAGCAACAGATAGCGAATCTGCCACCTGGGCGACTGCCCTAAATGCAGATCAGTATTGACTGATTGATTGATTGATTGATTGATTGATTGATTGATTTGCCTGGAGGAGAAGTGGGAAACCACGGAAAACCACTTCCAGGATGGCTGAGGAGGGAATCGAACCCCCCTCTACTCAGTTGACCTCCCGAGGCTGAGTGGATCCCGTTCCAGCCCTCGTACCACTTTTCAAATTTCGTGGCAGAGCCGGGAATCGTACCCGGACCTCTGGTGGTGGCAGCTAATCGCACTAAGCACTACACCACAGAGGCGGACAAGAAAGGTTGTATTGATTTAATTTTCTTTGACTGTATGACAATTCATGCATAACAGATTTTTGTTTGTGTACCCAAATGACTGCAGAGATTTTATTAATTAATCGCTCGTGCAATTACGAGTAAAATGTGCATTTTTGCATTTCCCGCGGAATATACATTTGTATGCACGATTAAACCTCGGTCATATCGTCTGTGAAGGCAATACTTAAAGAAGTGTTAGTACCGCATGCATTTCGCATACAAATACGGGCTACAGAACACACCTGCTTTCTTCTTTATTGCATGCCACTTCGTCACAAACTTTCCCTGACCGCGGCGTATTTCCCGAATATTCATCGATTCATCATCAGTTCCTAGGACTGAAGAACAACGAACGACATTTTTACACGCACAGATACATGGCGTGTGTCATCGATTTCTTTAAGGGGCTATGGACATACAACAAAAAAACAGCTAGGAGGTAAATAAAATGGACACAGTAATCCGATTCCATACCACGATTTATTGACGTGGAATCCATTATATTCCACCTCGAGGTTCGTAAAACAATGTCGTTGATTTCGTTGGAAGAGTCAAAGAGTCATGCAATGCCTAGTTCACCTGTGCATACACAATGTTGGCTGTTAATCAGTCTCAAAGGAGAATGAAGAAAAATTTGGGTGATACGAAAAACCTCCGCTTCCGACTAGGAGGATGATTAATAAGAAATAAGAGCTGTATTTCAGAAGTGGTCATCACTGAAGTTCACAAATGATCAACGCAGACTTTTAACTTGCACCGTGAGACGCAAATAACGAGACATTACACTGAACATTAAAGTTCACTCCATCTAAATCAAAAGCAGACTCCTTCACTGCACTAAACCAACCAGGACGATGAGATGTGAAGAAGACATACTGAATTGCCATGCAATGTAAATACAATCATCCTGAATGGTTTGCCACTCCGAAGGAGTTCTCTTTTGAGATGTGACGGATGAACTTCTGCGATCAGTTCGGTGATTCGCTCTATAATCTTAGCTCCTCGTGCATGTAATATTTTTTTGTGCACTGTAACGCTAACCACTTAGTTAAATGGAACTTTTATGTTAACAATGATGCTTTCATGGTCCGTACTTGTAGACATGATGTGGGCTTTTGGGCTTAAGCCCCTACGCCGTGTTCAGTTTCGTCATCACCAGATGGTTAATTCCAAGTTATGTGTTAACTGCCATACTTTCATAACGTGTGTAGGCTACAACAGTTATACCCCCCCCCCCCCCCCGCCGTTTCACATCATTATCATCCTCTGGACTTCTCCACATACTTTATTACCATTCTTCAGATATGTTATATTCTATCCTGGTTACTTTCGTTGCATTTTATTTTATCAGTTTCTATTTATTTCTTCTACCACATTCGTCCCAGATTCGTCTGATGTCCTCTCTGTTACTTCTTTGCCGGGCTGAGTGGCTCAGACGGTTAAGGCGCTGGCCTTCTAACCCCAACTTGGCAGGTTCGATCCTGGCTCAGTCCGGTGGTATTTGAAGGTGCTCAAATACGACAGCCTCGTGTCGGTAGATTTACTGGCACGTAAAAGAACTCCCGCGGGACTAAATTCCGGCACCTCGGCGTCTCCGAAGACCATAAAAGTAGTTAGTGGGACGTAAAGCAAATAACATTATTATTGTTACTTCTTAAGCACATACGGTGTGATGAACATCTTAACTGGATCTTAATGTTGTCGTCAGCTCCCGCTTGGAGCGCTGTGCCAGCATACAGCGAGCCACCTGGTGACGAATGAGCGTACCACTACAGCTCCAACGGTAAAGCATTCATAAATTCAAATCCTCATTATTGCAGAAGTCTTCCTCGTGAACAGCCGAGATTTTCTTTTGAAGACCCGGAGCAAATTTCTCTGCGAAACGTAGAGAGTTTCACCTTGTTTTCTGGACACGGCATAATCATAATCCCATATCATGGAACTTATATCTCTGATAAAGTAGGTAGTATTGTAAGTAAGTAGTATTGTAAAGAAAGGAATAGAATTGAGTAATTTAATAGATATATACTTACCAGATATTGTAATAGGAGTTGAATCATGGCTGAGAAATGATATAATGGATGCAGAAATATTCTCACGGAACTGGAGTGTGTCGTAGAGATAGGATAGGAATGGCAGGAGGGGGAGTATTCAATCTGGTGAAAGAAGAATTTGTAAGCTACGAAAAAGTTAAAAATGAAAACATGAAATTCTAGGTGTAAGGCTCATCTATAAAGATAAAAAGGCAACGTGATGTCTTTGGAGTGTACAGACAGGGAAAGGGTAGCGCTGACGCTGATTCAGAAAAGAAAATGGATAATTTCAACAGATACATTTGAGCCAAACACAAAGTTTTAACTTATCTGTAGTCTGTAACGAACATTTTTCGGAATACGATTGCAAACCAAAACTTTAAATATTAGTTTTAAAACCAAGTGCCAAGTATTTTCTCAAACCATCCGCCCTATAAAGTGACTACAACAGTAACACCAAGACGGGAATTAATTTAAAAAACAAAATATGCCGTTGAGAAATGGAAAACGGAAGGGCAGTCCTGCCCAGGAACAACACAATTATAGGTCTGCTTCTTGTTCATTAACTGATGATGCAATCCTACAAGGGAAATGACCTGCCTAACTTCAGTTCAGTTGCTGTGCATACAGAAGGAACTTTTATTTCGAGTTTATACAAATTAGAAAGGGAAAACAGTGCCTCAATTTGTAAGCTATAGTGGTGCAATAAGAACGTTTTAAGAAAGCATGCGGAATCAACTAAGAAGTTGAAGTATTTCGAAGAGAATGAGTATCACAGTCCGCCTCTGTGGTGTAGTGGTTAGCGTGATTAGCTGCCACCCCCGGAGGCCCGGGTTCGATTCCCGGCTCTGCCACGAAATTTGAAAAGTGGTACGAGGGCTGGAACGGGGTCCACTCAGCCTCGGGAGGTCAACTGAGTAGAGGTGGGTTCGATTCCCACCTCAGCCATCCTGGAAGTGGTTTTCCGTGGTTTCCCACTTCTCCTCCAGCCGAATGCCGGGATGGTACCTAACTTAAGGCCACGGCCGCTTCCTTCCCTCTTCCCATCCCTCCACAAGGCCCCTGTTCAGCATAGCAGGTGAGGTCGCCTGGGCGAGGTACTGGTCATACTCCCCAGTTGTATCTCCCGACCAAGAGTCTGAAGCTCCAGGACACTGCCCTTGAGGCGGTAGAGGTGGGATCCCTCGCCAAGTCCGAGCTGAGCTCCATAAGCATCTTCACCGAATTCCACTCTACACATCTTGGATGACCTCCATGATATCAAATAAATATATATTATTTATAAATATTATTTATAATTTCGTTAAATTCCTTTCCGCTTCGCTCGAAAATCTAGTGGAAGTATTTAACTTTTTTCAGTTCCTACGCAGACTACCACCCAGTTATCTTCCCTGTTGTTCGTAGATGGTTTCGTGGTGAAGAAGGTCGTTGTTGAGATATCCTCTGCTACTTGCAAAGCAAACTGATAACTACAAACTGCTTTCCTGCCCTCGTGAGTATCATTTTAAAATGCGACAAGAACTCCACATTCCATTACCCATCCTCTAGGTTTAAAGTACTTTTGTATGTAATACAGAAGTGCTGTCTCTAAGTTTTGAGACATACGAGAAAGAACTTGGAGAAATAATTACTAAGTGCTCTGAACGATAGTAATTTCCTGGTGTGCACTGACAATGAAATGCATTCAGCTTCATTTAGTGAAGAACTTAATTCCAGGTAATTTTAGAAATTCAGCAACAACGGAAGTATTCGAAAAACCTAAGTACTTAAATAGTGAATCCTTAAGTAGCAAAGTTCTGCGAGTGGGAAGTTGCTTCTTCAAGCCGAGACATCCTGCAGGGGTCAGCTATCAGCACCAAACGGAGGAATCTGTAACGACAACCTATAACAAGTCCGGCCCCGCGGTGTAGGGAGCAACGCGTTTGCCTATCAACCGGCGGCCCCGGGTTCGATTCTCGGCCGGGTCAGGGGTTTTAATTGTAAATGATTAATATCCCTGGCCTAGGGACTGGGTGTTTGTGTCGGCCTTAACGTAACTTTCCTCACATTCAACACTTTACACTTCCGCAATATCCAAATACACTCAGGTTCATAGCATATGGTGCAAAGTAGGGGCAAAAGATCTTTCTAGGTCGAAGCCCCGAATAAATAGCATTTTTTAAAAACCTATAACAAGCGAGCAGGCATATTGCCGAGGCCATCGTAGCGGGCTATGGTCGGAACAAAGTTGGGGGGGGGGGAAGGTGGTCTCAGATAACAAAAATTTCGGATAATAAATAAAATGCCATTTTTAGAGATTAAGAAATATTTTTAGACATTTTAGGTGAAAGTAAGCCGCCTCTGTGGTGTAGTGGTTAGCGTAATTAGCTGCCACCCCCGGAGGTCCGGGTTCGATTCCCGGCTCTGCCACGAAATTTGAAAAGTGGTACGAGGGCTGGAACGGGGTCCACTCAGCCTCGGGAGGTCAACTGAGTAGAGGTGGGTTCGATTCCCACCTCAGCCATCCTCGAAGTGGTTTTCCGTGGTTTCCCACTTCACCTCCAGGCGAATGCCGGGATGGTACCTAACTTAAGGCCACGGCCGCTTCCTTCCCTCATCCTTGCCTATCCCTTCCAATCTTCCCATCCCCCTACAAGGCCCCTGTTCACCATAGCAGGTGAGGCCGCCTGGGCGAGGTACTGGTCATACTCCCCAGTTGTATCCCACGACCAAGAGTCTGAAGCTCCAGGACACTGCCCTTGAGGCGGTAGAGGTGGGATCCCTCGCTGAGTCCGAGGGAAAAACCGAACCTGGAGGGTAAACAGATGATGATGATGATGATGAGGTGAAAGTAAATGAAGACAATACCTACAATGTTAATGGAGTATTTTAATAAACCCAAACTACTGTTCATATTCAGAAGAAAAAAAAAACAATGTTCCACAGTGCATATAATGTAACTATACAGTATATACTTTTTCTTGAAAACCCTTTTTTTCCACATCGTTTTCTAGTCGCTATGCCATTCCACCGTATCCTTAGCAGAACGTCAGAAGGCTTTGATTCTTCATATCACAAACTGAGTTGGCAATAGAGAAAGGAAGGAGGCTGTCAAGTTCAGAGTCCAAGCAATCAGTTGCTCATCCCGTTTGACGTCCGACTCGTTGGCTGAACGGTCAGTGTACTGGCCTTCGGTTCAGAGGGTCCCGTGTTCGATTCCCGGCCGGGTCGGGGATTTTAACCTTAATTGGTTAATTCCAGTGCCACGGGGGCTGGGTGTATGTGTTGTCTTCATCATCATTTCATCCTCATCACGACGCGAAGGTCGCCTACGGGAGTCAAATAGAAAGACCTGCACCTGGCGAGCCGAACCCGTCCTGGGATATCCCGGCACTAAAAGCCATACGACATTTCATTTCATCCCGTTTGACATAACAAACGATTTTTCTTTAATTCGTTTTTTAACCGGGCGAGTTGGCCGTGCGGTTAGGAGCGCGCGGCTGTAAGCTCGCATCCGGGAGGTAGTGGGTTCGAACCCCAATGTCGGCAGCCCTGAAGATGGTTTCCGTGGTTTCCCATTTTCACACCAGGCAAATGCTGGGGTTGTACATTAATTAACACCGTGGTCGCTTCCTTCCCATTCCTAGGCTTTTCCTGTCCCATCGTCGCCATAAGAAGGTAGTGCTTGCGAGATTCCATAAGCATCTTTACCGAATTCCACTCGTGCATAAGTATACTTTCGTGTAAACTGTGAGAGAATAATAAGCAAGCACTTTGCCAGAAACTTTCAAAACTAGAAAGGAACTTCAAAAGAAAAATGAAAAACTAGAAATCGGTACAGTCTACTGTCTGTCGAAACTATGAGTAACTTGAGAATACTATCGCTTCAGAATTCTCTAGCCTCCCTCGGTGAAGATGTGTCCCCCTTTTATTTTAAGCGTGGCCACTTGCCACCCAAGCTAGCGGATGAAGGTAAATATCGAAAATACTGAAATACGAAAGGATGTTAAATTGGAGCCAAACGAATGATTTTTCGCTTTTGTCGATGGCTGTACCACTCAAACGAGTGCTGCCTATCCGAGGCGGTACAGGCGTACTTGGTCCACGCGAAAGAACATGGGTTCGGATCCCGTCAGGAAAAGCGAGAAATTTAAGAACTCGTATACCACGTCCGGAGAGGCAAATGGTCCTGGGGTTCACGCAGTCTGTAACAGCAGTGATTTCCAGTTGTTTTTTTTTTTTTTTTTTTGCTTTACGTCGCACCGACACAGATAGGTCTTATGGCGACGATGGGACAGGGGAGGGCTAGGAGTGGAAAGGAAGCGGCCGTGGCCTTAATTAAGGTACCGCCCCAGCATTTGCCTGGTGTGAAAATGGGAAACCACAGAAAACCATTTTCGGGCTGCCGACAGTGGGGTTCGAACTTACTATCTCCCGAATACTGGATATTGGCCGCACTTAAGCGACTGCAGCTATCGAGCTCGGTCTTTCCAGGTTAATTTCTGCCCCTAGAGTACAGGCTATAAAGGCGAGGTTGCGAGTAACAACCAAGCATTTACTCCGAGGGCCTCTTTGTCCAGGACTCTGCTTCGCCATACTTCGAAGATAGTAACCTACACTTACAGGCGATCATATTTTGTGTCTAAAGGTGCATATTATTTTAAATTCTAATACTGAAACTCGAGACGGAATAATCTTTACCGAATTGAAGTAATTATAAAATTCTATTTTAAACGCAGCAGTAGCTCGAGATGTTTTATTCATAACGCTCTAATTGTGGAGAACGTCCCAGAATCCAGACACCGTTAATGGCGGCGAAGGGAGCCCGGAACTTACGACAAGATGTAACCATCACGACCCATTTGATTATACACCGAGTAACACCGTGTGGGGCCTGCGTTTCCCCGGGCAAGCTATGTGTTTATTTAACTAGTGGGAGGTGCGTCTGCATGCTATCTGGTGTTATTATTATATATATAAAAACATGTCATGATGTTCTTGCATACCAACACCGTGGAACTGCCCCATTACAGAAAATGTGTGTACTATATGCAGTAGGATTCTATCGCTTAAGAGTTGGTAGATCGAAATGGAAATCAATTTGTTTATCTTTCTTATGTGAATGTGAACATGAAGACCCGTAGCTTTATACATTTTCACTGTTATAAACATTGATACATCACCGCAGAGTCCTGAAATCAGCTACTAAGTAACAAAAAAGGAGACTAGAATGGCCCTGAAGATAATTTTCACTAGGGTATGATAAAAGTGCCGCGAGTAAAGTTTTACTTATGAGTTGAGAATTTCGAAACGAATATGTGAAATACTTTCACCCGTGTAACGTACAATATTTTATTTTGTTGAATTTGTTTTTGATTTAAATAATAATTGAGATGAACACATTATGTTCTGTTCAGGGCCCATCATTTAAACAGTCATTATCATCCATGAACGGATCGATACCGTTCAAGCCATATGTTAAACATCTAAGTGAAATGAAATGTCGTATGGCTTTTAGTGCCGGGATATCCCACGACGGGTTCGGCTCGCCAGGTGCAGGTCTTTCTATTTGACTCCCGTAGGCGACCTGCGCGTCGTGATGAGGATGAAATTATGATGAAGACAACACATACACCCAGCCCCCGTGCCGTTGGAATTAACCAATTAAGGTTAGAATCCCCGATCCGGCCGGGAATCGAACCCCGGACCCTCTGAACCGAAGGCCAGTACGCTGACCGTTCAGCCAACGAGTCGGACAACATCTAAGTAACTGTTTTGTATTCATTGCAGAGCTGTCTACATTTTACAAGCCAGAGTCATGTAAGTTTGGCAATGTCCAGTGGAGGCCAAGGCAAAAGCACAGGTATGTTGATGTGTAGTGAACTTCGTGTTGTGTTTAGTGTGTGTTTCATGGATATGTTCGAGTATATATAATAAGGTAGATGACTGAATGACATACGTAGAACCTATTATCGAAATACGTGAAAGCGTGACTGAGTTTGGATTATTAATAACACTTATCATGTATTTGCAGATGCCCAGAAAATGTTGTGTTCCTATGTGTCGTAGCAAGTATGACATCAAGAAGGATAGTTACGTTATTTCGTTTAGGTTTCCTTCAGATGAGGAATTAAAACAAAAGTGGATTCGTCACATTAAACAGGATAATTGGGAACCTGGAAAGGATTCAGCCGTGTGTATAAAACATTTCACAGATGAAAATTTTTCAAAAGGGGAAAAATTTGTGATAGTAAAGGCAATGTAACTATACTACCACTTAAACCTCATGAGTTTCTTCCGAATGCATGTCCAACTATTTTACCAAATTTTCCCAAATATTTGTCATTAAGAAGTGTTAAAAGAAAAGATCCTGAAGATAAGAGGCTGGAAATTAAGTGTAGGGAAAACAAGAAGGAAACAGAGTTGGAGGATTTGCCAAATGTAAGAAATTTACTCAAAATCCACCAAGATATGAATGTGACTGTATATGTTAATAGTTATCATCAGGTATCAGTCAAAGAAATTAAATGTTTAGCTGATGGTAAAATCTCTAAGTGGTCTCAACTAAATGAATATTTATTCAATTATACAGGAGCCACTGCTAGTAATGTAGTATTGAATGCGTACATAGTAATGTTCTTAAAATACTTGAGAAGCTCATAGAGTTTCGTGAGGTAAGCAGTGAAAGCACAGACCTTGTTTAACCATGTATTGTTTAAAGGAACAATTCGAACTTTGTACTAAAAAGAAGAGTTACTCAAAAGGTATATTGATTCTTGCCTTCATGTTGAACTGTCAGTCTCATGCTGCTTATTGTTCTTTGCGTAAGAGTGGTACACTGATACTATCACACCCTAAATACCTTGAAAAATTAGCAGCAAAATTACAAGTGCCATTTAACTCGGAAAAGAAAAACAGAAACTTTCTTTACCGAGTGACAAGGAATTTATCAGACATTAAAAGATATGTAGTTTTAAGTCTTGATGAAATTTATGTGAATCCCTCTCTAGAATACAAGAACGGAGTACTCAATGGTCAAGCCAAGAATAGCCCTTTACAAGAAGCAAGAACAATACAAGCTTTCATGGTGCATTCTGCATTAGATCCTTTAAGGAAGTCGTCTCTCTCACCCCAGTGAAAGCACAGTCCGGATATTTTATTTAAGCTGACAATGAATACTCTAACACTTGTTCAGAATACAGGAGTAACTGTTATGTGCGTAATAACATGTGACAACAATAGGATAAATAAAAATATATTTAGCAGTATGTGTTCAACGTTAAGAAGTGGAAGATCATATTGTGTACCAAATCCCCAACACAAGAATTTACAGATATTTCTCATGTTTGATACTGTACATATATTTAAGAACATCGGGAATAAACTAACTGAATCAAAAAGAAAAAGACAAAACTTTTATTTTCCCTAATTTTGAAGTAGATCAAATTGTCCGTACGGCGTGCTTTAATGATTTAAGAAATCTTTGAATGCACTACAGTAATGCATCCAACCTGATTGCTACATCTTTTAAACTTAATTATACAACTGTGTATCCCAACAATCTTGATAGAAAGTGTTACTTGTCGATAATTTGTTCCACGGCATCACCATAGCTGCTTTAAAAACCAGTCAACTAGATTCTAGGCAATTTTTTCAGGAATTATTAGTACGTGGTGGCGTATTGTAATCGTCAGAAGTATAATTAAAGGAATTTGCAAGAGGGACCACAATCAAATGCTTTTTACTGGACTAGATGATGAACCCAAACCCCACGACACTTAACGCCCTTGAAAGGGCCTTGGCCTGCCCAGCGACTGCTGCTCAGCCCGAAGGCCTGCAGATTACGAGGGGTCGTGTGGTCAGCACGAAGCATTCTCTCGACCGTTATCCTGGGCTTTCGAGACCGGGACTAGATGATGACCGCATTCAATTTCTTCAATATTTCTGTGATTGGGAAGCAATTGGGGTATTTAAAATTTGGCTCATGATCACTTAATAACTGACACTTCAAGAGTTTTGCTACAAACCACAAGTGTCGTATTAAATTTATCCAATTTTCATTTGAAACTGTGAAACCAAAGTATTTACTGTTAGGGAAGTTTCAGAGTGATAATCTGGAAAGAAGTTTTGGTCAGTACCGACGACAGTTTAGTGATTGTAACTACAATGTTACTGCACTTCAAGTTCTAGAAAGTGAGAAGAAAATTAGGATTAAGAGTGTTCTGGGTTGCACTCATCTAGGCATGGAAAACTGCAGTTTGACTATAGCCAGTTAGAAATGTCTGATTCCACCAAGACAGGCGATATTAGGCTCAATATGGCAGTGAAATGAAATGGCGTATGGCTTTTAGTGCCGGGAGTGTCCGTGGACAAGTTCGGCTCGCCAGATGCAGGTCTTTTGATTTGACACCCGTAGGTGACCTGCGCGTCGTGATGAGGATGAAATGATGATGAAGACGACACATACACCCAGCCCCCGTGCCAGCGAAATTACCCAATTAAGGTTAAAATTCCCGACCCTGCCGGGAATCGAACCCGGGACCCCTGTGGCCAAAGGCCAGCACGCTAACCATTTAGCCAGGCAGTGATAAACAAGTTCGACTCACCGACTCGTTGGCTGAATGGTCAGCGTACTGGCCTACGGTTCAGAGGGCCCCGGGCTCGATTTCCGGCTTCTAATTATTCTGGCTCGGAGACTGGGTGTTTGTGTCCGTCCCAACACTCTCTTCTTCATATTCAGACAACATACCACACTACTAACCACCACAGGAGCACGCAATAGTGATTACGTCCCTCCGTATAGGGTTGGCTTCAGGAAGGGCATCCAGCCGTACAACAGGGCCAAACCCACATGTGCGACGCAGTTCGCACCCGTGACCCCACAGGTGTGGGAAAAAGCGGTAGGAAAAGAAGAAGAAGAAACAATTTCGACTCACTTTTATCATGTGACATTTTTGTTGGGCATCGAGATGTCAGGGGTAATATACATTTCTGGGTATGCAGTAAAAGCGGCTACACACGTTCAATTCGGCTTGTCATTTCGATGTGAACAAGCCGAACGGACAAGCCGAATTGACCTGGCATGATGGAAATTCATCATTTTTGCTGTTCTGCTCATGCGCACCAGTGATTGGCATCTGTCTAGCAACAAGTGCCCCGCGTATTTTTTGCCATGTGCGTAGTCAGTACATTGAAAGCCCTTTTTCAAGTGACACCAGGCTTTGCTAAAGTAGTTTTTATTTACATTACATAGTGTTGTCAGTGCAATGAGTTCTTGGAGTAAGGATTTCCTTCTTCAGTTCATAGAGTTGTTTAGCGGTGAAGAATGCCTGTGGAAAATAACGTCTAAAGATTATCATAACAAAGTGAAACGTGAGGCACCTTGTAACACGCTCGTACAAAAAGTTCGCATAACAGTGTCCTCCTTCTTTATCAACGGAGAAACACGGGACAGCAGATCTAGATATGTTTCTTCGTTCATCCGAAAATAATTATGCCAATCTTTGGAGTGAAACCGAAGCTTTTTAAAAGGTTAACATGGGAGTACTGGACTCGTTTTAAGAGCCAGTTTTTAACCCACTCATTCCGTTTGAATTGACGCCTTCTTCTTTTCACAATTACACAAGCCACTGCGCCGTTCATCATTAATAACTCATCATCCGAAAACATTATTAAGTTGCGATTTCCGAAACACAAGCACGACCAAATTTTGGAGTTAACCACATCGAATTGACACACCAAACTGAACGTGTGTATGTGATTGCTGCGTCAGATAGATTTGTCAATTCTAACTGACAAGCCGAACTGGCAAGCCGAATTGAACGTGTGTAGCAGACTTAAGGACAATATCCACAAGGATAAACAGTGATACATGTTTAGGTCTCCTGCAGAGTAATGAAACAGATGACCCCTATTTTGAAGAACTTCAGAGAGGTATCTGAAAACCACAAGGAAGACTATCTGGATTGTGGAAATCACAAAGAAGTTCTCTTCTCTATATATAGAGCTGCTTTAGGAAGAGATGAAAATCAACAGTTCTGGTTTAAACATGGTAATTGTGGCATGACAATAATGGTCTGATAGATTGTTATTGTCTACATTTACCAATGTCTTCTTGAATAATTATAAAACGTAGATTAAGAACAAGATAATACTTCCCTTAATATCTGCCCTATCGAAAACAGTAAAATGACTGCTTAGTTTACCCCGTTACGCACCTTGAAGTGACATGCACGAAGTGTCCCACGGGACTTGGACTAAAAAAATACAATTTTTAGTAAGCATCTCCGTTATTATCCGGCATACGATAAATAAGTATATGGCATAAAGGATCGGAAATAACATATTCTTAAACGTTTGTTACATGCAGTACAGACTTTAGATAGACCTAAAGTTAAGGAAAATATTTGAGAATAGTCTTGCTATAAATCTCAACTCCATGCGATGACCACGAAATCATATGCATCTGATAACACAATCCTCAGTGAGCAGATTCAAAATATGTAGTTCGGTTGAAATAAGTACAGCAGTTTTCCACTTTTAGGAATATACAAACAGATAGATAACCAGACAGACTGACTGACGCCAAAGGGGAAAAGTTCTACAGCATGTTTTCTCGGTGATCAGATACATTAACTGAGGTCAATTTTCAAGCCGAGCGAAAGATTATGCATCCTCTAATTTTCTCCTGTCATGGATCTTTCAAATAACTATTCATCACATTCCTAAAAATACTGCAGGTTTCATAAACCACTATCTTCTGCAGTTCAATGCAGATGCTCTACGTGAGATTTAGGTGATGAAGTGCATAAAGCGGCTGGTGGGAAGTTGCTCTAGTAGTTCTCTTACGACTATTTTAACAACGATCTCCATATCTCTGATTAGCAGACGACTTAACCTTCACCGGTATTCCCAAAATATACCTCAGAATGGCAGCTTGATGCATCTCTCGCCTTTTACCCAACGAAAAACCACGAATTGACAGTGACAAAAATGACATTATGTTCCTTCCCCGCTGGCAAACAGAGACGTTGCCATGGCAACAGGTAGATTCGCTGTCGGTCTGTGAGGGTGTCCGTCACTGGCTGCAGAGCACGAAACCCGTTGAAAACAGTAATTTTCTCCATCATTTGAAGAGTATGCGAAATTATGTACGTAACAGAAACGATTTAGAATAAAGCGACGTTTCACATACAGTGTACAGATTTTACATATAATCAATCGTGTAAAGGAATTTTTTTAAAACCTCTCCTGGTTTTCCTATAAACCCCCAGTCTATTATGTGATTTTTATTTCATATGCAAATCCAAAACTGCTCCTGGATGAGTAGAACACACAAACAGACACGAAAGCTAAAAACTACTGATACGAATGTGAGTTGATCGAACACGGATAAATATATCAATATATGGCGAAATAAATGACATTACAGACAGCGGAGCCCCTACAACTTTATTTATAAGATAAATCGAATTCTCAAAACGGCAGAGAAATTTTCGGGGGCGGGGGTCTGAACCCCATGAACCCCTCGTCTAAATACATTGTCCTTGCATGGCATTAACATTCTATTTGTGGGATATCTGTAATTGGTTTTGAGTTCGGAAACGTGCCAAGAGGCTTGAAGAAAATTTGAAGTAAAATGGAGATAAAGACATGAAGGGTTTCCATTCAAAACACTTCGTTGTCCTAAATCAAAACTATCCACGACGGCTTCTTGTTCCTCTCGGAACAGATATTTTGCTTAGAGTGTTATAATAATGAAACAGGTTCGGCGCTAGAAGTTCATGCGCGGCCCAACCCATTGCTGCTGCTGGTCGGAAACACGTAACTCACAGCGTGCATGCTTGCTGTTTTCATTACCCGTGGTGACTTAACATCTGACGTCAGTAGAAGGAAGGGCAGGACAGGACGGGTGGCAGGCCTGTCTACACAAGCCTCTCTATCTCTTCCACCTCTTCTTCGTGGGAAACAGGAACGACCATTAAATATTTACCGTCAGGCCTTCTCTCCTGACCGTAGGGTCATCGTGTCAACATATCTTCAAAGAGAATGAATGTAACATTATACACATATAACAACTCGTTATGTAAAGAACTAGTTTCTATACTATCGGTGACTGCGCCTCATTTACTCCAATCATAGCAAATGGGAGGCTATTTCTGACCCATTCTTCATTTTATACCGAATGGGAGGGTGAAGTTAGGTGTTTAGCTAACTGCGGAGACCATACGGAAATAAAATATATGGTGATCTACGGTTATGGGACAGGTTTTCTGCATGCAGGCGTACATGATATTTTATACACTGACGAAAATGTTGGCAGCCCTAAAGATGGTTTTCAGTAGTTTCCCATGTTTACACATCTTAATCAGAACCACGGCCGCTACCTTCCCAACCCTAATCATTTACCCTCCCACAACAACTGAAAACGAGTATATTTTAATGTGAAGTTAAACCACTTGCTACATAGAACTCGTGTATTAAATAGGATTCGAACAGCGACCACTTTAGAGAAATGCCATTGACGATGTCCCTCGAAGAAAGAAGAGCCATGTTCTAGGCAACTTTATTTGTGTCATTTTACACAAGTTAACTAAAGCATGCACGTTAGAACAGGAGCATGAGAGTTAGAGTTAGATATTTTTGAGCGGCGAAAGCAATAACTATGAGGTGCAATAGCGGCGTTTAGGGAGAGCGAGGGGGAGCAGCACCCCCCCCCCCCACACACACACACACTTTGAGGAGAAAACATTACATTTTTATTCCATTTTAGCCGGCTGAAACTAGGAATTACTTTTAAAGCCATTTTTACAAGCCCTGTCTTATCAGGTAATGTTTTCCTTTATTTTCTTTAATTATTAACAAAATTATTCACGGAAATACGCACACGACCTAATAGGTTGAAGGTTCTTCTTCTTCATCTGTTTACCCTCCAGGGTCGGTTTTTCTTTCGGACTCAGAGAGGGATCCCACCTCTACCGCCTCAAGGGCAGTGTCCAGACCAGTACCTCGCCCAGCCGGCCTCACCTGCTATGCTGAACAAAGGCCTTGCGAGAGGATGGGAAGATTGGAAGGGATAGACAAGGAAGAGGGAAGGAAGCGGCCGTCGCCTAAAGTTAGGTACCATCCCGGCATTTGCCTGGAGGAGAAGTGGGAAACCAAGGAAAACCACTTCCAGGATGGCGAGGTGGGAATCGAACCCGGGCCTCCGGGGATGGCAGCTAATCACACTAACCACTACATCAGGGGTACAGGTTGCAAGTTAATTTCTATTATTTCATCATTTATTTCAAAATCTGTCCAGGGTAATCTGAGCCTTCTCCTATGTAACCACATTTCTTCTTCTTCTTCTTCTTCTTCTTCTTCTTCTTCTTTATCTGGTTACCCTCCAGGGTTGGTTTTTCCCTCGGACTCAGCGGGGGGATCACACCTCTACCGCCTCACGGGCAGTGTCCTGGAGCTTCAGACTCTGAGTCGGGAGGTACAATTGGGGAGAATGACCAGTACCTCTATGGCGTTCTCGTTCTCGGTACTGTACACAAAACGAGAATTGCAATAGTTTAAGATTTCAAGGTGTATACTCTCTCTTTAATAATACTGAAGCACATTTCGCTAGCGTTCGTTAGACGAATACTTGTTCGCTTCCCAAAACACATTCCTGTTATCCACGTATCTCAGAATCTCCTTCATGGATTTATTCCAGAGTTTTTTCGATGTGTAATTTCCGGTCAACCTATGGACAGAATACCTCTTATTTTAACTAATGTACATTGCCGCGATGCGTGTATAAGTTGATGTCTAGCGAAGGAAATATTGGCAAAACAAACATTACGTAGGTAATGATAATGCAGTGTATCTACTTAAACTACTTATTATCGCTTCAGCGCTAGAGGCGTGAAATACGAACACTAACGAGACCTGTCGGGACGATGACAAGCGAATCCAGTGTGTCCTCTCACGGAGTATCCCGTGGTCCACTTTATAATATCTACATCTGGAAAACAACAACAACAACAACAACAACAAAAACAACAACAATTACTACTACTACTAACGTTTCGTTTTCAAATTTGACGATTTAAAACGAAAAATATAATAATATTAATAATAAACATTTACGTATACATATATCTTCGTAACAGACGCTATTTCTTCTGTTTATCTTTTTCCTATAATAATAATAATAATAATAATAATAATAATAATAATAATAATAATAATAATAATAATAATAATAATAATAATAATAATAATAATCAGCTTACTCCACTTATGTCTGGGGTCGCTGAAAGCACTCAAGCATATTTTCCTATTTTGGTCGGAGGCTTAAGGCCAGACACCACGTGATTTTTACACGTAATTATACTCTACTATAGATTAGGATTCGAACCTTGGCTGTGTGAGTTGAAAACTTGCGTCTATATCCTACCTTGTGTATTTCTTTTCTTCCTGCACTTCCGTTGCAAACTAACTTGCCTTGAAGAATTATTTGAGACATTTCATATTTGGGATTCCTCACTACCTGGCCTAAATAATGCCCTTCCTGACGCCAAGCCTATGTGGAGGGATGTAATTTATATTGCGTGTTTCTGTGGCGGCAGGTAGTGTGGTGTGTTGTCTGAATTTGAAGAGGAGAGTGTTGAGACAACCACAAACACCCAGTCCCCAAGCCAGAATAATTCATCAGATGCGACTGAAATCCCCGGCCCGGCCGGGAATTGAACCCGGGACCCTCTGCGCCGAAGGCCTCGAAGTCAACCAAGGATTATTATTATTATTATTATTATTATTATTATTATTATTATTATTATTATTATTATTATTATTATTACGGGGTTACTCGTGGAGCAGAAAGAGGTTAAAGAAGGTGCCGGGGTGAATGGGTCTATTTACAATATCAAAGTTGAGTTAAAACTTTAAAAGGTTATATTTCTTTTTCAAAAACAAACTTGACAAAATTTTTCACTGAGTGGACATAATATATCAGGTACAAAGGAATCTTGCAACGAGACTAGGAAAATCCAAGATTCAGAACTTTAACCATTTTTGGGCTTCAAGCCCCTATTTTAAATGTCAGAGATAGCTGATTCAGTTTACCAAAACTTTAATTCAAACTAAGGAATCATTTATCCAGGGGTAGAAATCCCCTTAATTCAAGAGCACTTGCTCCCTCAGTTACAATGTCAAGCCTTCCAGAGGCACCCTTCACAATTACAAAACTTGGAAAGAGCTAACAGGCTCTCCGTTTCTTCCAGCCTACTCAAGGCAACATCAAAATTTTACACTCTCTGGCCTTCCACGGCCCAATTACATTTTGAAACAGGGGTATCTAGTGCCCAACCTACAGGGCCTTTGAGAAAAAGAACAGGTAAAGTAAACGGCCCGAAACACAAACTGACTGGAGGCGAACACTGCGCTCCTGATAATGAAATATTAAAACCTATAGGGCTCTCGGCCGATGAAGCAGGGGCTATTCCCAAACTACTGAGGTGGCTCGCATGGAAATCACTTTAACACATTACAGGAAGAAAACCGTTACAAAACGATGTCATCTCAAATCAAGATGAAGGGGAGCTCGATAGGGTACTTCACTCTCTATCCCCGGTTTACAGTTAAAGATTTTATGAACTTTTTACATTAACCGGAAGTTACATTTTAGAGAAGTAGGTTACATAACTAAAGATTCGGACCTTTCCCCCCGATTAAGCTGCGGACGTAGCTACAACAAGAAAGATATAATTTATGTGGCCATTATCTTATAGATGTTCTGCTGCCGACGAAAGAGGCCGCCCGCCTCCTGCTTAAGCATACACAATTAGATAGACGACGATCAATTGGCCAAGAAACGTGAAAAGCCGCAGTTTATAAACCCTCGGGGAAGGTTCGAGATCATTCAAGACTAAACCAGCCACACCCTCTCAATTTAATTGGTTAATCTCAAAATAAAAGTTTCAAACAAATTTATTTAAAAACCACCATTCCAATACTAAAATCTCTAAGATACAAATACTACATACATGTTAGATTTAGACTTAGAGATTTTAAAGTATTGGAATGGTGGTTTTTAAATAAATTTGTTTGAAACTTTTACATCTGTAGGGCCTACTCCAATACGGCTATCATAATGAGACTCATAACGTGTAATAATCTCAAAGTTACACTCAAAATCGAACAAGAAGCCTGTGATAGGTTGAAAATTAATTACAGAAATTTTTGATTGGCCAGATTCAAAACTAGCGGAAAGAAAAAAAAAGGAGGGTTGCCAACCGAAAAATAAATGAACATAGATCAGTTATGGAAAACCTAGGAATATGAAACTTCATGCATGATCATAGTTTTTTGGTAGTGTCATCTGTGGAAAAATGTCCAAACTTCTTGATGTATATCAAAACAAAACAAGGAGAAATTCAGTCAGTTTAGGAAACTGCACAATGACAAAATTACTTAATATTTCAGTGGAGACATCTGATTAAAGTTCCAACTTGTTGTGTTATTAGTTTCACTTTTAATTGATAGAGGAGTTCCTTTAGGCGCTAATTTTGAATGCGCGGCGTTGAGGTGTACCTCTTGGTACGAGGTTTATTATACTATTATTATTATTATTATTATTATTATTATTATTATTATTATTATTATTATTATTATTATTATCTGGTCGATTTCGGTAGTACTGTAGTTTCCATCCTCTATGGACTCACTAAAACATCTAATCTTCCAGTACAATGTCCAAGTATTGTCGTTGAGATAATAACATTTACCTGTAGTCTATTTCGTTCCCTCTCCCCTAACAGACACATCAAAACTGTAGGAAACTGAACTTCCCCCGTTGGACTCTGGGGAAATCTCAAGAAAATGGAGCGTAACAGGACTGGGAGGAAGAAAGGATAAGAGCCAATAAGGGAGAGTCAGACGGCTGAACGGAACGGTGAACCACGTTAGCCATATCCTTTCTTGAAGAGAAATTAACATCGTAACATAACATGTAAAACCCTCCCTATGTGCCGTAGAACGCACTTAGGTGATTAAAATGTTATCAGTTACATAATATGAACACAAAGTTTCGTAGGAACTACGTATAGACTCTGGGTGAGAGGATTTGTTGACGAGAATATTCAACAACGATGTGGTACTAAACAACTGCACTTAGGTTCAGAATAGATAGAATGTGCTTAGCATGCAAGAAGGTTCCATTAATAATGTATGCTTGTTGAGACCTCAGCCCAAAGGCTGAGTTGGATCTCCAACAGCTTCACATCAGCTGTCATAAGATAGCCTAGGCCAGAGGTGGCCAAATGTTTTCACTGTGTGATTTTCTTGTGAAAATCTTTCGCGACATACCATAGTTTGTTTAGTAATACTGTAGTGAAAAGTGAAAATACACAGCCTGTTTCCAGTCATTTGACCGGCTGCCGAAGCCTGTCGCACTCCTCTGGAACAATGATTAATGAATGACAGATGAAATGAAATGATACTGGAGAGTGTTGCTGGAATGACATATGACAGGGAAAACCGGAGTACCCGGAGAAAAACCTGTCCCACCTCCGCTTTGCCCAGCACAAATTCACATGGGGTGACCGGGATTCGAACGGTGAGAAGCCGGCGCGCTGCCACCTGAGCCACGGAGGCTCATACTGTAATATTTTATCAATCAAATTTCATCCCAAAGACTTATGCTAAAAATGTACGTTTGCGTATTGTGCACTTACAATTTATTTATTTATTTATTTATTTATTTATTTATTTATTTATTTATTTATTTATTTATTTATTTATTTATTTTTATTTATTTACTTATGTATTTATACAAACAGAAAGATTATGCACTCCGTTTATTTATTTACCGTTCATCATCATCATCTGTTTGCCCTCCAGGTTCGGTTTTTCCCTCGGACTTAGCGAAGGATCCCACCTCTACCGCCTCAAGGGCAGTGTCCTGGAGCTTCAGACTCTTGGTCGGGGGATACAACTGGGGAGTATGACCAGTACCTCGCCCAGGCGGCCTCACCTGCTATGCTGAACAGGGGCCTTGTGGAGGGACGGGAAGATTGGAAGGGATAGGCAAGGAAGAGGGAAGGAAGCGGCCGTGGCCTTAAGTTAGGTACCATCCCGGCATTCGCCTGGAGGAGAAGTGGGAAACCATGGAAAACCACTTCCAGGAAGGCTGAGGTGGGAATCGAACCCACCTCTACTCAGTTGACCTCCCGAGGCTGAGTGGACCCCGTACCAGCCCTCGTACCACTTTTCAAATTTCGTAGCAGAGCCGGGAATCGAACCCGGGCCTCCGGGGGTGGCAGCTAATCACACTAACCACTACACCACAGAGGCGGACTTATTTACCGTTGCGAGTATTTAATCTTGTGACATGACTGTCAATGTATCATTAGATAAGCAAAATGTTTGGTTCAATTAAATATGCTTTAAATATGAACACAATTTTATCACGAACACTTTGCTTTGAAGTCGAAGTATGCAATTGTGTTTCTTCCGAAAGTTTAAAAGAATGGTTTGAAGTTTCTTAGGCACAGATGAAGGCAGAAATTCACATGTTAATCGGTAAAACACGCTCTATATTTATTGGACCTTCATGATTTAATTTACGCATATACATTGTATGTGTAAATAACTGGAATCACACATGAGGCTTTATGCAGATGTTACACTCTATAAAGTAGTGAAAAAGGTTATAGGATTGTGAGCACTGCAAAACAGATCTCGACAATGTGTTGAGGTGGACAGCAGACAATGGTATGATGGTAAACAGGATGCAAAGTCAAGCTGTAAGTTTTTAATTACTGTGTTGATGGGGTGAAAGGATCACTGTAAGTACTGTACTTAGGTGTTAATATAAGAACAGATCCTCACTGGAATAATCACATCAACGAGGTGTAATAAAAAGGTTACAGATCTCTTCATATAAGTTACTTACGATGTATTTAGTGATTCTATTAAGGATGCAAAGGAGAGAATGTGTACATTTCTGGTACGACCCCATTTAGAGCATGGTTCCCGTTTATAGGACCCACATCAAGATTACTTGATACGAAAAATAGAAAAGATCCTAAACAAAGCGCCAATATATTTCTGGGTAATTTCCGATAAAATAGTAGTTACGAAATGATGGGAAGACATGGAAGAAAGGAGACGAGCAGTACTGTTATGCGTAATGTTTCCAGCTGTCGGTGGAGAGATGGCTTGGAATGACATCAGCAGACGAGGAAACTTGAATGGAGATTTTAAGAAAAGGAAAGATCATAATTACGAAGATAAAGTGGCAATACAAATATTAATATTAATTTATAGGAAGAAGAATTAGGGATTCAAATAATTTATTATCGGGCTGAGTGGCTCAGACGGTAGATGCGCTGGCCTTCACACCCTAACTTGGCAGGTTCGATCCTAGCTCAGTCCGGTGGTATTTGAAGGTGCTCAAATATGTCAGCCTCGTGTCGGTAGATTTACTGACACGTAAAAGAATTCCTACGGAACTAAAATCCGGCACCTCGGCGTCTCCTAAAACCGTAAATGTAGTACTTAGTGTAGTTAGTGAGACCTAAAACGCCAATACTATTATAATAATTTATCAAGAAAAATGTTAGATATATTTCCAAGTTCTTTGAAATAATTTAAGACCGGGCGAGTTGGCCGTGCGTGTAGGGGCGCGCGGCTGTGAGCTTGCATCCGGGAGATAGTATGTTCGAATCCCACTATCGGCAACCCTGAAAATGGTTTTCCGTGGTCTCCCATTTTCACACCAGGCAAATGCTGGGGCTGTACCTTAATTAAGGCCACGGCCGCTTCCTTCCAACTCCTAGGCCTTTCCTATCCCATCGTCGCCATAAGGCCTATCTGTGTCGGTGCGACGTAAAGCCCCTAGCAAAAAAATAATTTAAGAAAAGACTAGTTAAACAATTGATAGGGTATCTGACACCTGGGTGACAGCCCTAAATGCAGATCAATGATGATTGATTAATTGATTGATTGACTGATTGATTGATTGATTGATTGATTGATTGATTGATTGATTGATTTTCATTTGAGAGAAGGCTGCTTTGCAACGCTAACGAAAACTCTGACAAAACAATGAGTCGCGGAATTCAATGAAGGTTTCTGTATTTGTCTTCGTGTAGAAGGGACCAACAATTATTTTCAGACACACTTATAATTAATATATTTTTCTCATAAATAACCACTTCGATCTACCAAACAGCACCCATGGCCTAGGCATACTTGGAAAGGCTTACTAGAGAAGTGAGTGAGGTGGTTTTCCGTCGCTTTCATAGAGCCAGAAGGTACCATTGCCCATCAATCAGTCAAGCTCACTTAAGTGCATACAGAAACCGAGCGACACTTTCACACTATTCCTCATACGGACGGACTGCACAAGGAATGATGTTAGTCTCTTTCATATTGCCAAAACCTAAAATGAGATTGAAGCAACCGGACTGAATAGCTCAGATGGTAGAAGCGTTGGCCTGTTGAACGCAAGCTGGACAGTTCGATCGCAGCTCTGTCCGATGATACTTGGAAGTGCTCAGATACACCAGCCTCGAGTTGATGGATTGACTGACACGTGAAAGAACAACTGACGGACAAAATTCCGCACCTCGGCGTCACCGATAACCGTAACGCTGGAGGTTAGTGGGACGTGAAACCTATAATATTATTAAGACTGGGGCAGAAAGTAACAAACTTGTTCTAGCCCATGCCAGAATATACAGTGTACTGCTATCATTATATCTCGCCAAAGATGGATCTGGGCTGTCAAGGTCAAGGGAGTCTTACATTTCCACCTCCCATCATTACTGCATTTCCTTATATTTTCTTTACATTTTCCTTTTCGTTTCGATGATTAATTTGGGCAGATCAATTTGGGAAGATGATAACGCGGTTTTGAACCTTATAAAAATAATCACGACATTGACGATCATCGCCACTTAACTCGTTACCTTAACGATTAAATCATTTCCATGTCAGTAATGTGTAGCGCTAACAATCGAAGTTCGTGAATATCTCTGTCATTATAGCCCATGCGGTAAAAATGAACGCACCGAGCTCGATAGCTGCAGTCGCTTAAGTGCGGCCAGTATCCAGTATTCGGGAGATAGTAGGTTCGAATCCCACTGTCGGCAGCCCTGAAAATGGTTTTCCGTGGTTTCCCATTTTCACACCAGGCAAATGCTGGGGCTGTACCTTAATTAAGGCCACGGACACTTCCTTCCCACTCCTAGCCCTTTCCTGTCCCATCGTCGCCCTAAGACCTATCTGTGTCGGTGCGACGAAAAAAAAAACGTAAAGTGAGTTTTATAACTTTTGCTATGGACATGGTTTTGGTGGAACAAATATTTTCGGAGATATTTCGAAGGCCATGAAAAATGCAATAAGACATAAGTGCTTTAAAAACGGAAATTATATTTTACACAACTTTCATTATGCACAGTCGCTCAAGAAAAGAATGAGCGTATAGTATTGTATTTTACTCGCAGTTGGCATTTTATAAGAATTATTATTATCCTGTTTTTGTTTTACCATTTGCTTTACGTCTCACCGACACAGATAGGTCTTATGGCGGCGATGGATAGAAAAGGACTAGGAGTGGGAAGGAAGCGGTCGTGGTCTTAATTAAGGCCAGCATTTTCCTGGTGTGAAAATGGGAAACGACGAAAAACCATCTTCGGGGCTGCCGCCAGTGGGGTTCGAACCCACTATCTCTCGAATGCAAGCTCACAGCTGCGCGCCCCTAAGAGCACGGTTAACTCCCATCCCATGTAGATAAAAACCCTGTGGATACCCCACGACAAACATATCTACAGGTTCAATTGTTTCTGAGAAAAGTGTACCTGCGAGGAAAATATTTAATAATATGCGCTCGTTTTGGTTTTTTAGTTTTTTCAGTGAATGTACAGTTTTTCGATACAAGTCATATTAACAGAGAAATGTTCCTACGCCACTGTATACAATAAAATAATAGATAACCTAGTGCACCCTCCAGATATCCCTGAACTTGAAAGCAGAGTTTCAAGAAATATTGTCAAGCTGTTTTCCCGTGATGGACAGACAGACAGACAGACAGACAGACAGACAGACAGACAGACAGACAGACAGACAGACAGACAGACAGACAGACAGACAGACAGACAGACAGACAGACAGACAGACAGACAGACAGACAGACAGACAAGAATTGAACTGAACCCACTTTCGACCTAATCCAAGATAAAAAGGAAGTAGAAGGTAACACATTTAAAATGCACAGACAAAAGTGTAGTTTTATTTATATTGATGTGCAGGCTTTATAAATCGCCTTTGTTGACCTTCAAAGGCAGGGGCGTAACATTAGGGCCTGCAGGGCCTGCGATGCGAGCGAGCCCTGGCCTTTTAGGAGCCCCGCACACTTCCCGCAAAAAAAAAAAAAAAAAAAAAAAAAAAAAAAAATCAATGTAAGTGTAATGAACTAGTAGTGTAATGAACTAGTGTAGTGTTTACATTGCACTATGTCTTCTGGTTGGGCTATATCAAATTTGTTACTTTCATTGACCGGTCTCAATCTCATCCTTGGCTTTGACAATATGAAAGTGACTGAGGTATGAGTGATGCTAGTAATACCATTGCTTATAGAGCCAGTCCCTGTTATGAATGGTGTGAAAATATCGCTCATAGGGTCGGTTGGTGCATGCATTTCAGTGGGCTTGGCAGACTGATATGTAATAGCAACTGCTGGCTCAGTGAGGAAAGCAACAGGAAACTACCTCACTCCTCATTTCCCTAGTACACCTCTTCAGTGACGCCTAGGCTATTTATGACAGCTGTTGGCGGAGCTGCAGAGGATCAAACCAGCCTTCGGGCTGAATACCCAACATACAATGAACTAGTATAACTTGGAAACAATTCTCTAAACCCATGGGTAAATAGAGAAATATCGAGCTCGATTAGTAGGTGTTATTTACGTGGTTATGTACGAACTTTATTTGGTATACATCGTGGTCGTATCATTTATTATTTGTGTGTTGTATGATCTGTCTTGTGTAACAAAACATGTGAGGTTATGTCACGATACATCTGCTGTAGTATGTATATTAATAAGAGTTTATTTAATGTAAGAACACGTAATTAATAGTATAATGTATTACCTGTAAACATGATGTATAAATATAATGTAATGATATGCAACACAGAGTAATAGTCTAGAACAACAGACCTTTGTCACGAGAGTTTTACAGAACATCCTATTCATTTGTAAATAGTTTATTGGAGACTCGAGAAAATTCGTGAAAAGATGTTGTGTCATACTTTTCTAGAAGCCTGGTCAGGCAATGCATATAAAGAGGCAGTCTTGGGAATTGGAGCTGAGATGTTAGCTGTTAGTGAAAGTCGTTAGTCGAGTGTGTGAACTCATGTTGTGATTTTGTTGTGTTTGTAGGGTTGACATGCCAATGTGGCAGTCTTCGTAGTAGTAGTAGTAGTAGTAGTAGTAGTAGTAGTAGTAGTAGTAGTAGTAGTAGTAGTAGTAGTCTGGTAGCAGTGTTTTGTTCAAGATAGCAGTTCATTAGTGTGTGTGTGTAACGTGTATATTATTTTTAAATAAAATAGTGTACACAAGTGACAGCATTTCGTGTGTGCGTCTTTGTGAGTACGACAATATATTTCTAGCCTAATGCCACTCTATGCCTTTGCTGGCAGGACCTAGTGTTTACAGTGCACTATGTCTTCTGGTATAGGCTAGAGCAATTTTGTTACTTTCATTGATCTGTCTCTGTCTTGGCTTTGACAAAATAAAAGTGACTGAGGTATGAGCCATGCTAGTAATGCCAATCCTTATGCAGCCAGTCCCTGCTATGAATGGTGTGAAAATGTTGCTCATAGGGTCGGTTGGTGTATGCATTTCAGTGGGCTTGGCAGACTGATATGTAATAGCAACTCTGGCTCGGTGAGGAAAGCAACGGGAAATTACCTCACTCCTAACTTCCCCAGTTCGCCTCTTCAGTTATGCCTAGGCCATCTACGACAGCTGATGGCAGAGCTGCTGAGGATCCCACCAACGTTCGCGCTGACGGACTGAACATACAATACCACTCTGCACGGAAATGGTCCGGGCAGTTTTGTAGAATCAATGTAAAAAGTTTGTTTTACAATTTGTACGTAGAGGAATTGATATGCAGCAACAGCTATTACAGCACAGTTGAAAACAATTGCCGTCTCTCGTAACACTGTGGCACGCTTCTCACAAAATACCTGCACCAAATTATTCAAAAATAATTACAGCAATGAAAATTGATACCGAAATATCATATTTTAGTTAGAAAATGATACTGCCTTGATGTGCAATGCATCTGAGATCGTATTATGCACACATTTTGCTGAACATTTAACTTTTGTCACACATTTATTTGACAACAATGTGTAATGCCAATAAGAAGTTTGTGTAGTATCAATCAGTCAACTCAGTTTCGAACAAGCTCTCTTTGTGCGAAGGCTTATCAGTTGTGCGGTTTGATATTTTTCAAACTATATTTGAACAGTTTTTTTACTTAAATATTTTCGTACATTTTTCTGCATTGTAATTGAATGAATTATTATAACTGAGACATTGGTATCGGTTACAGAGTATAGTTGCGTAGTTACTCTAAAATGAAACCAATTTTAAGTACGAACAACTAAGTGGTGAACGGTTCAGCAGCTTAGCCATTAAATCACGGAGGCAGCCAAATAAAACATATTAAAATTATTTTTTAATAATCTTACTATAGTGAGCAATCCCTTTGTTTATATAATTTGATAATATATTGCATATTATCTATGTGATGTAATGAAGTTTAGTTATTCGTAGGTTTTTCATTTTATTATTTAGGGAGCCCGAATTTTTATTTTGGCAGGCCAGCCAGTATCATATTCGTAACGTCCTTCCTCAAAGGACTGGCTGTTGTTAATTGAGGTGTGATTTTTATCTTCTGCGGTTACTCATTTTACTGCAATAATAATACTAATAATAATAATAATAATAATAATAATAATAATAATAATAATAATAATAATAATAATAATATGAGGTTAAACTTAAGTTCCCTTTTCCTCTTACGGCCGTATTATTGCATGTTCGGCCACGAAGGCAGACGGTCACAGTGGAAGAAGAAATCTGTTTAACGGTGGGGATCTCTGAGCAAAATGATTTATGACTTTTGCACAGTGTCAAAATGGTAGGCCTGCGGTATTTTATAATTGTGTTGATTAGTCAAGTTTATTAGTAAGTGGACAGGAGGCAGCAGAGGATAATGAAGAGTACAATTTTCCTGTAACAACGTTTATCTGCTCATTAAAATCACTAGGAGGCATCTAATAACGCAGGCGCTCTGGGAACATCCCGGGCGCACTGCAGTCCCGCACGTATACGTACAATCCATACTCCCCGCCCGGGAATATCGCCAACATATCTCTGTTTAATTTTATTTTCCTCGAGACTCGATAGGGCGTGACGGCTAGGGTGCCAGATTTCCAGGTGAACGTTCTGTAGTAATATCTGCTGACTTCTGCCAAAATGACGATCGACCTGTTAGGATTTTGGATGACATAGAAGGCCATGTAGGGTCTGCCATGCCGAGGCGGTAAAGACGTGCTCGGTTCACCTGGAAGTACGTAGGCTCGATTCCCCGCCAGGAAGTCAAGTAGATTTTACATGAAAAACATAATTTAAAAAAAAACCACGGCCATGCAAACGTACAAACTTCGAGATTGTTTAATGCTACCGTTTATTCCTTAAATCACGTTTGTCACAGGAACCCTTTGATATTCCGGGATGATATATAGCCTATATTACCCGGAGTGATATTATCTTTCAAATGGCGAAATAAATTTCAAAATAGGCCCGTTAGTTTCTAGTTTCTGAGATTACCCATTACATATAAACAAACTCACAGTCTCTCTTAGTATAGAATTATATATAGATGACGTACACGGCTTCGCTCGTCCTAACGATTACAAAGCCTCCAAATTTTCAGAAGTCCCCCGCCTTAGGCTATAAAATAGGACATACCTTGTCAAATAATTCTGCAAGACTTCAAAATGATATGTCACAGGCCCATGTGGAAATAATTCAAGTATGAATGATCTAAAAGGGAGAAGATCAAAACAGGCTGAGGCAATGAACTGCGACGACACAGAATAAAGCTCCTATTCATACATTAATGTGTATGACAAATGAAGGTTAGTTAAATGAACAGTATGAAGCTGTGACGGAACACAGAAATATGTCTGATGGTATTGCTGTAAGTGAGACATCTGCACGCAGAAGTATATCTGATCGTATTGCTGCAAGTGAGATAACTGCCGCCTTCTTCTATAAAGGCAATGAACTGTGACAACACACAATAAAGCTCCTATATATACATTAATGTGCATTACCCCTACAGAAGGAATTTATAAAGTTTACTAGTTTCTTTCGGTGTGATGATGTCTGGTATAGCATGCTATCTGATATGCCGGGCTGAGTGGCTCAAACGGTTAAGGCGCTGGCCTTCTGACCCCAACGTGGCAGGTTCGATCCTGGCTCAGTCCGGTGGTGTTTGAAGGTGCTCAAATACGTCAGCCTCGTGTCGGTAGATTTACTGGCACGTAAAAGAACTCCCGCGGGACTAAATTCCGGCACCTCGGCGTCACCGAAAACGCAAATCGCATTATTAGTATTATTATTATTATTATTATTAGCTGCCTGATATTACATGAAGACAGCCATGGCCTTGGCTATGACCTGGCTTTGTTGAGGATATTTCTATTTCTCACCCTTGTTAATAGCGAAACCAACACTTTGATGCTATTCATAATCATTATTGTGATAAAAGTATGGGAATGTGGATCCAGTAACCATAAGAGTACCTCGGCAGATTAACTATATGAGTTTTAAAATACAGTATTTAAACAGAATTTCTTGTAAATAGCGAAACAACACTTTGGTGCTATTCAAAATCATTATGCTGATAAGAGTATGGAAATGCGGATCCAATAGCCGTAAGTATCTCGGCAGATTAACGCTAGTTAGAAATCGGACTTGTAAATAACGAAAGCATTTTCGGTGCTATGATTGCTAATAAGAATGTGGAAATGTGGGTTCAGAAGCAATAAATAACTCTCAGATTAACGCTAGCTATGACTTAAAACATAATCTCTCCTCGGCCTTGCCTACACTCACGCACGTGCCTTTTTCGAACACCAGGCCTGTATTCTAGCACCCTTCATTTGACGTTACCATGGTTATAGCCGATTCTTACAGCAGGGAAGTGTGGTGTCAATATCTCGAAAATGGTTAGTTTTAGGGCCTTAAAATGTAGTCTCATCCTTGTACTACAAATTCGACATTTCGCCTGTAATAGCCTATGCTAATGTGCCAGAGACTCCAAGTCACGGTTCTAACGCGAACTCTGCGATATTCCTGGATAATACACAGCCTATGGTTATGAGGGCATTTAGGGTTTGTAGTACGGATATAAGGGGGACCAGCTCGAAACATTCCGCTTGGCCGAGGGCGAATACATCATTGGTAAGTAAACTTGTGTCCTCGCCCCGCAGCGCTTTTCAGGCACACCCCCAATGGAGGGGAGCTGCATGTACCATTTTAACCTCCTGCCAATCTTAAAATTTCTGGCATTACCGGAAATCGAACCCGGGCCTCCAAGGACGGCAGCTAATAGCAATAACCGTTATGCTACGGAGATGGACACATTGCTAGTAAAACTCCATAGCACTGTTTTAGTGTATGGGACCCTCACTAGGACTACTTGATACAAGAACTGGAAAGTATTCAGAGGAAAGCAGCACGATTTGTTCTGAGTAATTTCCGATAAAAGAATAGTGTTACAAAAATGTTGCAAACTTCGGGTTGGGAAGGTTCGGAAGAGAGGAGACAAACAGCTCGGCTAAGCGTAATGTTTCAAGCTGTCATTGGAGATATGGCTTGGAATGACGTTAGTAGTCCGCCTCTGTGGTGTAGTGGTTAGCGTGATTAGCTGCCACCCCCGGAGGTCCGGGTTCGATTCCCGGCTCTGCCACGAAATTTGAAAAGTGGTACGAGGGCTGGAACGAGGTCCACTCAGCCTCGGGAGGTCAACTGAGTAGAGGTGGGTTCGATTCCCACCTCAGCCATCCTCGAAATGGTTTTTCTGTGGTTTCCCACTTCACCTCCAGGCGAATGCCGGGATGGTACCTAACTTAAGGCCACGGCCGCTTCCTTCCCTCTTCCTTGTCTATCCCTTCCAATCTTCCCATCCCCCTACAAGGCCCCTTCTCACCATAGCAGGTGAGGCCGCCTGGGCGAGGTACTGGTCATACTCCCCAGTTGTATCCCCCGACCAAGAGTCTGAAGCTCCAGGACACTGCCCTTGAGGCGGTAGAGGTGGGATCCCTCGCTGAGTCCGAGGGAAAAGCCGAACCTGGAGGGTAAACAGATGATGATGATGATGATGATGATGATGACGACGACGTTAGTAGATGAATAAGCTTGAATGGAATTTTCAAGAGAATGAAAGGTCATAAAATGTACATAAGATTGGAATTAAAAAGAACAAATTGGGGCAAATATTCGTTTAAAGGATGAGGAATTAGGGATTGAAATAATGTTTGATACATTTCCAACTAATTTGAAATCACCCAAGGACTAGATAAACAACTGGGTGACAGCCCTAAATGCAGACAAATTGTGATTAATTATTACGTAAATCATTTTTAAATACCTGTTAGTCTCGACAGTAACATTTTAATTCTATATCAAAATATAATAGAGATTCTTCCAAGTGAATGGGCCATTATTAGTTAACTATCAGCTGCAACCACCGTTGACAGGTTAGTTTTTGTAATATTGCACCTGTAATGCCATCCAACGGAAGAGAATGACAGCAGAAGAAACAGAGCACACGACAAATCCAGTGTAATGTTCTTGTCGATTAGTTCCGGGGACTCCTTCTGAGGATTAGTGATAGTGCGTTGGCCTCCAGATTTTCGTGGCTTTGTTTTAACTTTCAGTTTTTGTACGTTATTTGCGTTACAAACACGCTAAAGATATGCGCAGTAATATGTACTGTACAGATCCAGGCAGCTACCTCCCCATCCTACTCCTGCATACTACCTCAGCGTAAAACATTTGCCACACTAAGCGGCACTGGCGTAGTAATATCCGACTGAACACGCTAGTCAGAGCGCGAGGTAGTGTCTTCTATCTCGAGCTCCTGATATTACCTACAACATTGTTACGAAACAAATTATACTGCTAGCTTCAGGAAAAAGTGCTGATTTCAATGGTATAATTATTTCTTTTGTAAAACAACTTTAAATTATTTTAAAATATAAAAACAAGAACAAGTCCGCCTCTGTGGTGTAGTGGTTACTGTGATTAGCTGCCACCCCCGGAAGCTCAGATTCGATTCCCGGCTCTGCCACGAAATTTGAAAAGTGGTACGAGGGCTGGAACGGGGTCCACTCAGCCTCGGGAGGTCAACTGAGTAGAGGTGGGTTCGATTCCCACCTCAGTCATCCTGGAAGTGGTTTTCCGTCGTTTCCCACTTCTTCTCCAGGCAAATGCCGGGATGGTACCTAACTTAAGGCCGCGGCCGCTTCCTTCCCTTTCCTTGTCTATCACTTCCAATCTTTCCACCCCCCAACAAGGCCCCTGTTCAGCATAGCAGGTGAGGCTGCCTGGGCGAGGTACTGGCCATCCTCCCCAGTTTCATCCCCAGACCCAATGTCTCACGCTCCAGGGCACTGCCCTTGAGGCGGTAGAGGTGGGATCCCTCGCTGAGTCCGAGGGAAAAAAAAAACAATCCTGGAGGGTAAGCAGATTAAGAAAGAAAGAAAGAAAGAAAGAAAGAAAGAAAGAAAGAAAGAAAGAAAGAAAGAAAGAAAAAGTAAATTTAAATCAGAAAAATGTGTACTGAAAATTTCAGTAAGCGAGGTTTTCTTTTTGACCAGGAAAAGTTTGTGTCATGGTAAAATGTGTGAAATCGTCTAAAACATTTTTTCATCGGGGTTTTACTTAACCCAGAAATTGTCCACCTAAATGTATCTGACTGAGGTCATCCACGCCTGGACAGGTCACGGTATATTCGGTTTCTATCGTTAATCTGTATCCGTTTTATTAAAATATTGAATAACTTACTTTATTAAAATACTGGATAACATCATTTGCTCCCCTCTGAATAAACGTGCACACGCTACTCACTACTTCCTGCTGTGACCATGCAACACTCTACCTTTGAGTTTCGAGGAAACACCAGTCCTTTCATTAGCGTTACGTTAAACAACGAAACTAAACATGCACTCTCGTCCAAGGAGCTACTTCCGTGCGCGTTAATGTTCCCAGAAAGGCACCCCGACGGCACGGTACCCGCACCGCTCGTCACCACACTCACACCGCTGCACCAGGCGTTGAACGTTGATTATTTCAAGATACAGTTATAATTTATGGTGAAGAGTTTGATATCATAATGGAATACCCAGGATTTGAGTCGTTTTTATTTAATGTTTGGGTCAAGGATCGTGACTAAAGTATTCACACGTCTTCGTGGATATATAAGTTGTCTGTCATTTATAGCAAGATATACGTCGTTGTAGGGGTTCTGTTGTGATTACGGATTACTACATGAACCAGGGAGGTAGTAATAATAAAAGCAAAAAACGAAAAACATACTATGGAAGCGAGTTTTCATCCGTGGTTCACGAGTTTATAAAACGCAGAGCTTGCTCGTTACGCAGCGCGTTCGTTGTACGAATGTATCGCATGCTGATCTTCTCATAACTGAGTGGGAGTTACGCCTCGCAATTTGAATCGATCGGAGTTCTAATCATGGCTTGCACGTTCATTGAACATGTTCACACCAGCGAGGACACGTTGGTAAGGTCTCCTTGTCAGACAGGCCTGGAAAGTCGTAGTGTTCGAAAATCTAGAGATCGAATCTTCGTGCCAACTGGACTATGGTGCGTTCGGTAATAATTCTGTGAAGCAGGATGCTATCCTACTTACACATAGTACAAGTGAGAATCTCTCCTCTGACGGGTTACGGACCACGGTGGATTTATTGTCCTAGCCGTCTGAGCACAAGGAGGGCCATCATTCAGAACATGTCCGAGATCCCCACACCTATTCCACAGCAACTGGTATTCTGACTCTCAGGACCACTTACTAGGCCACTCAACCGTTGTCCATGGTTCACGAACTAGAACGTGACTACAGTAATACACACCATCCTAAACCCAATTAAACCGAGCTCGATAGCTGCAGTCGCTTAATTGCGGCCAGTATCCAGTATTCGGGAGATCGTGGGTTCGAACCCCACTGTCGGCAGCCCTGAAGATGGTTTTCCGTGGTTTCCCATTTTCATACCAGGCAAATGCTGGGGCTGTACCTTAATTAAGGCCACGGCCGCTTCCTTTCCACTCCTAGCCCTTCCCTGTCCCATCGTCGCCATAAGACCTATCTGTGTCGGTGCGACGTAAAGCAAATAACAAGAAGAAGAAACCCAATTAATTACAAACAAACGGGACCTTAGCCTTTTATATACATCAACAACTCTCGTGACGCTGACGTCATTACGATATCAAGATCGACCGGTAGGTTTCACTTCATGACTGTCATGGCCCTTCATGTTATCATTATTCATCATACTTTTCGAGAGGTAGGAATATTTTTCCCCGGTATCTTAAGCCGTGCGACATACGCATTACAAGTACATCAATCAAGCGGAAACCAAGATCGTCCTATTTCAGTTAGGCCTCACTCTGTTGAGCACAAGACACATCGTCTATCTGGGTGACTAACACGTACTGCATCGTGCAGATTGCAAGGTGCGCCCTAGTTCATTTACAACTTAATAACGTCCAGACGATAACGGGACAGGGTGATATCATCATTACGTCATATCCTCAACGAAATTTCTCCATAATCAGATATATTCCACAGTGTATTTATTGCTGTCAGAATTATTTTATAAGCGACATAAAATGCGTGTGAGATAAACCAAAAAGGCAATCAACGGTATTTCGTGTCAAAGATATGCTCTGAATGGTGCTTACGGGTGTAAATATTATTTTGTTAAGGGTTTTAAAGGTTGCACCCACCGAGCGAGTTGGTCATGTGGTTAGGAGCGCGTGGCTGTGAGCTTGCATCCGGGAGATAGTGGGTCTTCCGTGATTTCCCATTTTCACACCAGGCAAATGTTGTGGCTGTACCTTAATTAAGGCCACGGCCGCTTCCTTCCCATTCCCAGGCATTTCCTATCCCTTCGTCACCTTAAGACCTATCTGTGTCGGTGCGACGTAAATAAATGGAAATAAATAAATAAATAAATAAATAAATAAATAAATAAATAAATAAATAAATAAATAAATAAATAAATAAATAAATAAATAAATAAATAAATAAATAAGGTTGCATTCTCTTTCTTTCTTAATCCGTTCACCCTCCAGGGTTGGTTCTCCCTCGGACTCAGGGAAGTATCCTATCTCCACCGCCTCAAGGGCAGGGTCCTAGAGCGTGAGACATTAGGTTGAAGGATACAACTGGGCAGGATGACCAGTACCTCGTCCAGGCGGCCTCACCTGCTATGCTGAACAGGGGCTTTGTGAGGAGATGGGAAGATTGGAAATTGAAAACTGCAATTTGCTTTACGTCGCACCGACACAGATAGGTCTTATGGCGACGATGGGATAGGAAATGCCTGGGAGTGGGAAGGAAGCAGCCGTGGCCTTAATTAAGGTACAGCCCCAGCATTTGCCTGATGTGAAAATGGGAAACCACGGAAAACCATTTTCAGGGCTGCCGACAGTGGGATTCGAACCCACTATCTCCCGGATGCAAGCTCACTGCTGCGCGCCCCTAACCGCACGGCCAACTCGCCCGGTGGGAAGATTGGAAGGGACAGACAAGGAAGAGGGAAGACAGCGGCTGTGGCCTTAAATTAGATACCATCTCGGCATTTGCCTGGAGGAGAAGTGGGAAACCATGGAAAAACACTTCGAGGATGGCTGAGGTGGGAATCGAACCCCCCTCTACTCAGCTGACCTTCCGAGGTTGAGTGAACCCCGTTCCAGTCTTCGTACCACTTTTCAAATTTCGCCGGCCTCCGGGGATTGCAGCTAATTACACTAACCACTACACCACAGAGGCGGAGCAGGCTGCACTCTCTCAGGCAGAATTTTTGGCGACGATGGGTAGGAAAGACTGGGAAGGAAGCCTCCGTGGCCTTAATTGAAGTACATCGTGTGGAAACGGGAAACTACATAAAACTATATCCAGGAATGCCCACCATCACCAAAATACAAGATTACATTTACACGACTCAGATCACGCAGCCAACTCGCTCGGTGTAGATATTGAGGATAGAGTAATAATGACTTGAGTAAGTTAGGTCAAGGGGTGAAGGAATAGAACCTCGAATGTTTTTCTTTCCTGCTAGCGGTTTAAGATCGCACTAACAGAAAGTTTTTCGGCGACGTTGTTTAGGAAAGGGATAGGAACGGGAAGACCTTAATCAAAAATGTAAAAATAAACATTTTAAACCACTGTAAATCATCTTCAAGGCCACCAATAGTGAGGTTCGAACCCACCACCTCCCGAATGCAACCTTAAAGCTACATGTTCCGGACCGTGCAGCCAACTTGTTGGGTGCTTGGATCAACGAAGAGGGTAATAACAATTTTGAAAAACATTCATAAGGTTTAAAAAAGTGACAATGACCATCGGAAACTTGTACTTTGCCCACTGGTGAGGCTCTGACTTGAGTGTAGCAGCGTCTGAGATCTGAGGATCGAGTACTCGTGCTGACCGTGGCCATTCCCAGCATTATTTACCCCGGTCACCCCCATCCACTTCCATATTCAATCTAAGATAAGTCTACGATAGTGTATTTTATGAGATTCCTAAATGGCTTTCAACATTCAAGAACCATATAAAAAGATTCCAACGTTACTGCAGACACTACAATAGCACAGACCAGGGTCGATGGATGCCTTGTGGTCCATGAAATTGAAATATAAATTTAACGTTTGCGACAATCTACTTTTTAGCAATACATCGTCATCATTATAAGGCATTGTAATTAAATTACATGTATCAATACGTACCTTAATGAACTGGGGTTTCCAGCAAATGTTTCAATCAAAACAAAGAGAGGATTCCAAAGATAACATGCGTGTTGACTTAACAAGGATCATTACACAGTTTTATCTTCTTATTCATGGAACAACAACAACAACAACGTTCCCATTGAAAAATCGGAACTAAATATTTGTTTTTGTTTTGCTCAATTTGCGCTTGATGGTTGTATTTCATTTTTTTCATGGAGTGACCACTAATGTTTGCGTGATAAAGACTGAAAGACGGGCCCCGCGGTGTAGGAGTAGCGTGCCTGCCTCTTAACCGTAAGCCTCGGGTTCAATTCCCGTCCAGGTCAGAGTTCTTTACCTGCATCTGAGGGCGGGTTATTATTATATGGCACTTTAAATACCAAGTTCGTTTGGAATTACGAGTATAATGATACAGAATTTCTTCGTGTACATATACGCCCTTGTGTATAATTTTATTCCAGAACCCTCGCCAGCGCAAGGTGTGGAAGGAAAGCCGGAGAAGAGAACAGGGAAACTCCTCCTTGAAACGATGGGGGAAAGGGGTGGGGGGAGACTGCGAGTTATATGGAATGGCTCTTGCACCCCAACTCAAGGGATGCTTGATAGAACAAAGACACGCCAGGCTCTACTCAACCCCGCTGTAATAAGATCACCGTTCTAATTACAGTCGCCTTCAGACTTTACACGATAATGCTGTTTCCATCAAAATGTCAAAATTTAATACGGTACACACTATGTCAAGGAAGTGCTTTCAAAGAGAACTACACGTCTCTCTAATGTCTATCAAGTTACATTCCACAGAGAAAATGAATGGATTATGTTAAAACAACTTTTTTACAACTGCACCTCTGTGGAACATTTAAGGTTTTGTAGCTTTCCTTCATTATTCAGGCCGTACGAAAAATGCCGTCCAAAACCAAAAGGCCGTGACAAACGGAATAAAGACAATAAATTATAATATTAATTTCGTGTTGCTATTGCTAGCCTGATGCCCTTGTAAGGCAACCCTCCGACAAGGGTGGATAGCATCTGTCGTGTATAGAAAATTGCCTGTTAGTGTTGTGTGTGGTGTATGAATTTCAGGGATGTTCGGGACATCACGAACACTCAGTCCCCGAGCCAAGGTAATTCATAATTTAAGATTAAAAACACTCGACCTTGACGAGAATCGAACACGGGATATCAAGGACCGATAGCAAAGACGCTGACCAATCAGCCTTGGAACTAGACATCAGGACAATTAACATTAGGACAGGAAGTAAACCTCTACCTCGGAATTTCATCCAGATTCAAACGAGACAAATAACGTACAGTAATGTCTTACTTGATGACGTCTGCGGTCTTAAATCAGACTTGTGTTGCGAAATTCGCTTTCTCACTGTCTTTGGAGGTTGAATTTTTTGCAAGACTGTACAGTTGCTCAAAATATGAATGAGCGCATTGTATTGTTTCTGAACGTGTAGATATGTTCGTTGTTGGTATCCACAGGGCTTGTATCTACATGGGAGGTGAATTACATTTTTAAAATTAAAATGAGTCCGTCTTTGGGGTGTAGTGGTTAGTGTATTAGCTGCCATCCCCGGAGGCCCGGGTTTGATTCCTGGCTCTGCCACAAAATTTGAAACGTGGTACGAGGACTGGAACGGGGTTCACTCAGCCTCGGGAGGTCAAATCAGTAGAGGGGGTTCGATTCCTACTTCAGCCATCCTCGAAGTTGTTTTCCGTAGTTTCCCACTTGTCCAGGCAAACGCTGGGATGGTACCTAACTTAAGACGACCGCCGCTTCCTTCCCTCTTCCTTGTCTGTCCCTTCCAGTTTTCTTATCACCCACAAGGCCCCTGTTCAGCATAGCAGGTAAGGCCACCTGGGCGAGGTACTGATACAGTTGTATGCCCGACCAAATGTCTCACGCTTCAGGACACTACCCTTGAGGCGGTAGAGGTGGGATTCCTCGCGAGTCCGGGGAAAAAACCAAGCAAATGGATTAAATAAATAATAAATAATTAAAATGAAATATGATGAAATATTACTTGTGAGGAACATACAATACCATGTACTTCCTTGACTCTATCGTCATTCGAAAAAAAGTGAAACTAAGAACAAACAAAACAAACGGAGAAACTCCCACCTGATAAATGATGGTTGCAAACCTGCTTTACATTTCTTTCCCTCGGTCGACTCTGGACAAAAGAAGGTTAGTTTCTATCTCTGATCCCTTTTATCATCACCAGTGGTTAATGGACAACATTTTTAGTACATCCTGTATAACTTAAACACCACTATCTCTAAGAATGGAACCCAAGGTGAGGAACGTGAACCAACAAACAGAGCAATCAAATTGCTGCTTGACAAGCCAGGAGTGTGCTTTAGTGACTCCAGGTGCATCTGCCGTGTAAACGTTCTGTTATCTTCCAAGATATCCTGCGGCCTAACAACAACAAAAAAAAAAAAAATTATGAAGCTGGCCATGAAAGACTACGACGGCAAATCTCTAACGATAAAGCTAGGTTTTGACTTACATTTTCATGAAATAATACTAATTTTCTCGGTTTTACGTCCCACTAAATACTTTGCACGGTTTTCTGTCACGAGGTACGGAAATTTTGTCCCGCAATTTACGCGACAGTAAATCTACCGATCGAATGTGCCAGCTCGTGCTCACTTAGCCTGTCTTAAATACTGAAGAACTACAGAACGTCTGGAAGCGAAGGAAGACCTTTGTCGAACATAAAGTTTTCCAGCAATTTGTTTCGCTTCACACGACATGAACCCAAGAGCCTATCATGTATAAAAAAACGTCGTGTACAACGTCCCTTCATCAACAGTTGATCTGAAATGAGCCGAAAATGGGTTCTTTAAAATGTTAATAAATGCTAATTGATAACGCTGGGATTCGATCAAGCACCGTTGTACGCAGGAGATAATGAGTGTCTAAACAATTATGCTACCTAGTCGGTCTTTGATAATTCAAAATCTGTCTTTTTCTTATTACAATAGGAACTCGGGATAGGGGGATCTCTGATTTACAGTCCTACATACCCGAAAGGTAGAAAGAGAACGGCAACCTGTGTCCTTGTCGTGGCGGTGAAGATATATGTAGATGTAATTATTTAGGCTACGTGTTCCACGTATTGTCCGCTTCTGTGGAGTAGTGGTGATTAGCTGCCACCCCCGGAGGACGGGTTCGATTCCCGGCTCTGTCACGAAATTTGAAAGAAGTGGTACGAAGGCTGGAACGGGGTCCACTCAGCCTCGGGAGGTCGACTGAGTAGAGTGGGGTTCGATTCCCACCTCAGCCATCCTCGAAGTAGTTTTTTCCGTGATTTCCCATTTCTCCTCCAGACGAATGCCGGGATGGTAGCTAACTTAAGTCCACGGCCGCTTCCCTCCCTCTTCCTTGTCTATCCCTTCCAATCTTCCCCTACCCTCACAAGGCCTCTGTTCAGCATAGGAGATTAGGCCGCCTGGGCGAGGTACTAGTGCTCCTTCCCAGTTGTCTACCCCGACCCAAAGTCTCCTGGATGCTGTGGACTTAGTCATTGTCCCCAGCTAAGCCGAGGGCCATTAATCAGACGTCCTGAGCTGGAGTTTACTTGCGGTAGGGTGCCCACTTTACTTGTTGTTCCCTGCCAAAAGGACGTAGGATACCCATCCAAGAGGTGGCCACACCCAATGTTTCTTGATATCGACTGGCGTTTCAGTATGGCTATACTGAAATATTACTTATTTTAAATAGTTTCATAATAAGTAGGCAGAACAGTTCTATTTATTACATGTATTATTAAGGTGCCTCAAGAAATTGCTAATGGCAATGAAAATATGAAATTCGTTTGTTTATAAACTTCAAGATATATTATGTATTGACATGCATCGCAGGTCTACTATTGTTTATGCGGACGATTTCGAGAGGCTGGCAGTCGAAAATCGATTCAGAGAATTGGCAACATTGCTGCCCAGTAGAGAATCAATCGTACACTTCCTGATTTTGGAAGTTCTCTTCAGCGTCTGTCATGACAGAGGAAGAGAGAGAGAGATAGTCTAACTGAATAGAGAAGTCTGTTATTTGTTCATCATCTGTGCTGAAAGGCGCAGGTTCGAATCTCGGTGTAGTCAGCTGTTATTAAGCGAAAGTCATGTCAGTACATTTACTAGGACGTTAAATAATTTCCCTTCAGGGCCAACCGCTTTATCACTTTCATCCAAGAACGCAGATTCGATTCCAACAGATTTTTAAGATGAAATTTACATAAGACTACACCATTTCGTTCATATTTCCACAGATGTACTGCAATCTCTAGCTTGATAGATAAAATAGTGGCTTATTTTCTAAATTTTTCAACAATATAATAATAAAAAACAGACAGAAAAAATGTAGTTTCTATCACCTATTATCTTATAGTTATGAGCTAACCTTTGGTGGTTTGCAATTCCGCTAATATCTTAGAAATTGTACTCCATGGAACAATTTATTGGAGGTCATGTGGTGGAGGTTCTAGAAATTTGTAAACATCAGTAAACACAAAATGTTATTTTGATCTGTTTCGCATACCCAGAAAAAAAAAAATTGCTCAACGTACCTTCGATTGGTATAGATTGTAAGAAACGCCCGAGTGCTGAAATGTAGGCCTATATGCGAAAAGAGGTTCTACAACGCGTGTTACATGTAACTTCAACTGGTTTACAATCTTAGAAGTATCAAAATACTGGTGGTTTGCCAGGACAAGGGACTAGGATGGCCAGGCGTCCGGTTTTCGGGTCTATGTTATAATTACAAGTAATGAAAATCATTGAAAATCCGTATTGAAAGTATCTTATAATAAATGTAAGTAATTTATTTCACTTTCACCTATTCAATACAACTCAAAATGCTGACGTTTGAGTTAAAACATTATTAAAATGAGAGTTGAGAAATGTTTCACCCTTTCCTATGGGGCATCATCAGTCGTATCAATACGTCAAATCCTACCAGGTACTTGTTGAAAATTGTTCTAAGATCTGCTGCGTAATTGAATACATTAAAAACTTACAAATCATATCGTTACCTAGTATCAAATTGATTAAAATCTACTACACTAATGAATACATTGAAGAAACTTCACTTAAAAAAGCCGTCATATAAGTAAAATTAACAATACTGATGGCCTGGAGCCATGGTCGATGCTAAGTATTATGACAATTTAAAAATATTGTTACAAAATGGTGGAAATGAGTGTAGAACAATACAAATGTTTAATGTGTGAAAAGATGAGGAAAAGCATTCCAATACTGTGCCAATTTCCGTAATGTTTGATTTTGGCAGGTCGTAATTGATGTAGTCTATTCAAAAGTGCTGAACTACAAAAGTCGGTAGCCTGGAGACAATGGAAGAATGCGCCTTCCGAGAGTAATTATAAAATATTCTCGGACCTTCGCAAACACCACAAGTGCTTATTAAGGTGGGATTACTCTGACTATATTAACGGAGCCTGCATTGAAGTAAAACACAACAGTAAAAGGTTCTGGTCACTTATAAATAACAGAAGAGACAATAAACGAATACCGGAAGTAGTAACCTGGGACCAGTCTGTAGCCAGTGGAGCAGATAGATCTGAATTATTTAATGAATATTTTACCTCTAATTTTGTTAAACCTGTGCAGTATGCTGAGTTTCCTAAAATCAAACCTGTTACTTCCCATAGCCTCAGTAATATTTCTACCACTGAATCTGAAGTGTACTCCCTACTTTCGTCTTTGTCAGAAAATAAACCCACTGGTCCTGATGGTCTCAGTCCTATCTTCCTTAGGAAAACAGCAGTAAGTCTTTCATACCCTATTAGTGTGATATTCAATCGGTGCTTCTCAGTCGGCTACTTTCCGAGCTCCTGGAAACTTGCGTATATCACACCAGTTCTTAAAGGTGGACAGAGGTCGGATATTGCAAATTATCGCCCGGTCTCTATATTACCTGCTTTATCAATCATTTGTGAAAGGATCATCCATCAGCATTTGCTTGCGTTTACAAATCCCTATATATTCCCTCAGCAGCATGGTTTCCTTCCTGGAAGCTCCTGTGTAACTAACTTGGCTATCCTCCTCCATCATGCCACGTCTGCCATCCACGCGGGCTCTCAACTTGATGTATGCTATATCGACATCGCGAAGGCCTTTGATACCGTGGATCACACCCTTCTTGTGCACAAACTTTCTGAACGGTTTAACGTGCATGGGAGACTCCTAGCTCTAATTAATAGCTTTCTGAGCGAAAGACTACAGTGCGTGGTCCTTTATGGATGCAGGTCTTCTCCCACCACCACCCTCTCTGGTGTCCCGCAGGGTAGTGTCATAGGTCCACTTCTTTTTGCCCTGTTTATTGATGACCTTATCGATACTGTTTCCCACCATTCATGTGAAATACTGCTCTTTGCTGATGATTGTAAAATCTTCAAGCAGATCGATTCTCCTACAGATACAATCCAATTGCAAAATGCACTTGATTCACTATCAGGTTGGTGTACTACATGGCGTCTTAAACCTCATCCCTCCAAGTGTTCCACCATTTCGTTCACACTTCGTAAATCCCCCGTTCTACAAGAATATCACCTACTGAACCAACCGATTGCTCTTGTTGACAATCAAAAAGACTTAGGAGTGCATTTTGACAGTAAATTGTTGTTTGTCTCGCACACAAACAGGGTTACCTCACGTGCTATGTCACTCCTTGGTTTACTGTACAGGTTTTCTGACATCACAGATGTAAATGCCCTCAGAGCATTCTACGTCTCCTGTATCTTACCTATTGTTGAATACGCCTCTCCAGTCTGGTCCATTTCTGCTTCTTCAAACCTCAGCCACCTTGACAGTGTACAATCTTTTTTCTGTGCTATCGTCAGAGCCAGGGTCCCTGCATGTCGCAATCTAAGCACTATCCAAGTGCTTGGGAAACTGAAACTCAAGACTCTTTCTGCTCGGAGGAAAGTAGCCGAACTAAAGCTGCTATATAAAGCAGTTAATGGTCTGTTTAGGTCTCCAGATTTAGCTTCCTTATTTCTCCTCCACGTCCCATCCCGTAATACCAGAATGAAGACCCTATTCCATACTCCTTACTCCCGGCTTTCTCTCACCCAAAGGCCCCTTTCGGTACGTATTCCAGCAATGTTTAATACACTGACTGACAGAGCAAATGCAACACCAAGAAGGAGTGGTCAGAACTTTATGCCAATTGCAGGGTAGACTGACGTCACTGAGGTATGCTCATGATGTGAAATGCGCCGCTGTGCTGCGCACGTAGCGAACGATAAATGGGACACGGCGTTGGCGAATGGCCCACTTCGTACCGTGATTTCTCAGCCGACAGTCATTGTAGAACGTGTTGTCGTGTGGCACGGGACACGTGTATAGCTAAGAATGCCAGGCCGCCGTCAACGGAGGCATTTCCAGCAGACAGACGACTTTACGAGGGGTATGGTGATCGGGCTGAGAAGGGCAGGTTGGTCGCTTCGTCAAATCGCAGCCGATACCCATAGGGATGTGTCCACGGTGCAGCGCCTGTGGCGAAGATGGTTGGCGCAGGGACATGTGGCACGTGCGAGGGGTCCAGGCGCAGCCCGAGTGACGTCAGCACGCGAGGATCGGCGCATCCGCCGCCAAGCGGTGGCAGCCCCGCACGCCACGTCAACCGCCATTCTTCAGCATGTGCAAGACACCCTGGCTGTTCCAATATCGACCAGAACAATTTAACAATTTCCCGTCGATTGGTTGAAGGAGGCCTGCACTCCCGGCGTCCGCTCAGAAGACTACCATTGACTCCACAGCATAGACGTGCACGCCTGGCATGGTGCCGGGCTAGAGCGACTTGGATGAGGGAATGGCGGAACGTCTGTTCTCCGATGAGTCACGCTTCTGTTCTGTCAGTGATAGTCACCGCAGACGAGTGTGGCGTCGGCGTGGAGAAAGGTCAAATCCGGCAGTAACTGTGGAGCGCCCTACCGCTAGACAACGCGGCATCATGGTTTGGGGCGCTATTGCGTATGATTCCACGTCACCTCTAGTGCGTATTCAAGGCACGTTAAATGCCCACCGCTACGTGCAGCATGTGCTGCGGCCGGTGGCACTCCCGTACCTTCAGGGGCTGCCCAATGCTCTGTTTCAGCAGGATAATGCCCGCCCACATACTGCTCGCATCTCCCAACAGGCTCTACGAGGTGTACAGATGCTTCCGTGGCCAGCGTACTCTCCGGATCTCTCACCAATCGAACACGTGTGGGATCTCATTGGACGCCGTTTGCAAACTCTGCCCCAGCCTCGTACGGACGACCAACTGTGGCAAATGGTTGACAGAGAATGGAGAACCATCCCTCAGGACACCATCCGCACTCTTATTGACTCTGTACCTCGACGTGTTTCTGCGTGCATCGCCGCTCGCGGTGGTCCTACATCCTACTGAGTCGATGCCGTGCGCATTGTGTAACCTGCATATCGGTTTGAAATAAACATCAATTATTCCCCAACTTTCATCCCTTTCGAACCACTCCTTCTTGGTGTTGCATTTGCTCTGTCAGTCAGTGTACATTATCTATCAACAACAACCTAGATCTCTTCGTAACGTTTCCTTCCTTCTGTCATGATATTTATCATATAACTTAATTTTCCTTCTTGTTCTTTCCCGTTCTGCTCCTGTATTTACTGTAAATGTATTTTTCTTTGTTAATAACGTTGTTTATGTAAATATGTATTATATATGATTGTACAGTTTTTATTGTGTATATTCGTGTTCTTTGTAAGTATTTATATATCTTTCATTTTAAATTCATATCTATTGTACATAGCTCAGATCGTTGTAATTCGGCGTTATGCTGTTGCTGATCCTGAATAAATAAATAAATAAATAAAAAATGCGAACAAGTTACATTATATCTTTGTTTTTAGTTTGTGACTAGCCCAGAAAGACGTTGCATTCACGTCGAAGTTCAACCCGAGCACTTATGTTGAGCAAATCTATTGTAGACCAACCAATGAGTTCGCCGAAATGTCATTAGACCATCCACCTTCGTTGAGCACACTCTGTATTACTGGTGTCCGGCGCCATGGCTAAATGGTTAGCATGCTGGCCTTAGGCCACAGGGGTCCCGGGTTCGATTCCAGGCAGGGTCGGGAATTTTAACCTTAATTGGTTAATTTCGCTGGCACAGGGGCTGGGTGTATGTGTCGTCGTCATCATCATTTCATCCTCATCACGACGCGCAGGTCACCTACGGGTGTCAAATCAAAAGTCCTGCATCTGGCGAGCCGAACTTGTCCTCGGACACTCCCGGCACTAAAAGCCATACGCCATTTTTTTTTGTATTAATGGTGTGCCTAGCGAAGAAAGACGATGGTTTCATGTCGTAATTCAAATCGAACCTATCTTGAATAATTAAATTAATAACTTGATGAGGACTGCTGAAGTGTCATTAATATCTTCTTCATTTGACTAATATTTTAATGTTGATAGTGTGCTTCTGTTGTTGGAGTATTCTGATGTTGGTTTATAAGTTGAATGAAATGGCGTATGGCTTTTAGTGCCGGGAGTGTCCGAGGACATGTTCGGCCCGCCAGATGCAGGTCTTTCGACTTGACCCCTTAGGCGACCTGCGCGTCATGATGAGGATGAAATGATGATGAAGACGACATATACACCCAGCCCCCGTGCCAGAGAAATCAACCAATGATAGTTAAAATTCCCGACCCTACCGGGAATCGAACCCGGGACCCCTGTGGCCAAAGGCCAGCACGCTAACCATTTAGCCATGGAGCCGGACGGTTTATTAGTTGAAAGGGGCTGTCGAACTATGGTATGATGTAATCAGTGTTAAGCTGTCCAACGTATAGCCTATAAGCTCTTTAGTGTTGCTGGGCTGTTATCTCGTTGCACAACATTAAATTTGAAAATTTACTGTTTATCATTCCGGAAAGGGAAAGATACCTGATTGTTTTAATGTGCTTGTTTTATTATGAAAATGGGGATGAAGTTGACAGTTAAAAAAATATACAAGCTGATACAATATGGGTGTCGCATTTTACAATTATGCAAATCTCCCGAACAGTTGTCAGTACTGCTGAATATAGCTGAGGATGTTTCTTCCTTTTACCCATAACGTTAATGTGAGAGGACAGTTTCTCCCATAAATACTGTGGTTTGGTGAGCGTAACCGTATGTATAATGTTCAATTAGTTTTTTTTCTATGTTTTTTACGTCACACCGACACAGATAGGTCTTATGGCGAGGATGGGATAGAAAGGGCCTAGGAGTGGGAAGGAGGCGGGCGTGTTCTTAATTAAGGTACAGGCCCAGCATTTTCCTGGTGTGAAAATGGGAAACCATGTAAAATCATCTTCAGGGCTGTCGACAGTGGGGTTCGAACGCACTATCTCCCGGATGCAAGTAAACAGCTGCGCTCCTCTAACCGCGCGGCCAACTCACCTGGTCACTTAGTCTTTTACAATATAACATGAAAAGCTTCAGATGTACTTAATATTATGACTATTTTGAATAATAAGAATTTGCTGGGTTGTATAACAAAGTCAGAAAAATATTACTGCTTATGCTAAATCATTAAAAAACATTGTTTCTTTGTATTTGTACGTAGGCTAGGCTATTATTTATCTCTCCCAATTGTATCAAACTCAAATCTAGATTCACTTGTATATATAACAACTCTATTCAAATGACTTCGGCAAGATTCGGTCCCGCAGTTCTTCAGTATAGAAGGCGAACACCGCAATCAATAATGCGCTCTACGCATCCAGTCATGGCTAATTCATAATGGTTCGTCTCTCACAGGGCAAATCAATTGTTTCATAGCGGAAAATACAACATTGCCACAAGGTGAGAGTGTGAATGAGGCGAAGTGGTCAAGCTTGAAGGCAGTCTGACGAGAGGTGTTAAAATAAATACAAATCTCTGTTACGTAACTCTCGGCCACCTGTGAGCGTGTCCGCCACCCGGTACGCTACGTCTGACCTTGACTAGCTCGTCTAGCGGCGGCGACCTTCTCAGGGTCACTGGGACCTCCACACTTCCGGATCCAAAGTTGGTGGAGCTAATTCAGAGAAAGGGCATGAATAACTGATTACATCTCGACATACTTCACGTGAAAGTCACGATGACAAATAGGAGAACGAGGGATAGGATCGATATAAGCTTCATGTAGTTTTCTTTCAGGGGCAAGTGACACGCTGGTGTTCAGCACAGCAGTGGCGTAGCCAAAGGGGGTTAGAATCCCACCCCCATGGAATTTTTACAAAATAAACAGAAATTGACAATAAACAAGGGAAAGTCGACTCAATGGGTTGACTCTTTCGAACATTCACAGAGACATCATTGTAAAACCAACAGATCTCTTGAATCTATTTTCTAAGAAGCCTCGAAAGTTGGATTTTATATTGTAATCTGAACATACCATTCGCTGTAAAACTGTTGATCTTGATCGTATTGTTCTGTATTTTAATGTAAGGTTTTGTAATGTACTGCAATCTGAATATCAACAAAATCCATTTGTATCAATGACCTTATAAAGACACTCACGCATACGTGCACCACACACGCACAAGCATCTTCATTATGTTCTATCATAATTTTGTAACTATTACAACCCCCCCCCCCATCGGTCGATCCCGGCTACGCTACTGCAGCACAGGTATTCGTGTGTTTCTGTGCAGTGTGTTCACGGTGATAACATGTGTCATTATGTTCTTTGTGCAACAGTGACTAGTTTGTACTAGCTTGATGTGTACATACAAAAGACTCATCCAATCAGTTTTCTGAATGAAGATCAAAATAAAATACGTCGAGGATATACAACCCAACTATAGACATGATATAGGCTTTGGGGCTTATGCCGTATCAAGAAAATGAGGTGAAATTCTTTACGTTTCGCAGAGAACTTTGCTCTGCGTCTTCAGAAGAAAATCTCGACTGTTCACGAGAAAGGCGTTTCATACAATGCGGTTTGAATTTAGACGTTATTACAGAAGTGGAAGTGGTACGTTCATTCGTCACCAGATGGTTCACCGGATGCGGTACAGCGCTAGCGTTCGAAGCAGAAGCTGACGGAACCATCAGAATCAGTCTGAGAGGTGCACATAACATAACAGGTGTACACACATATGAAAGTACTGTACAACATTGACCCAAGCCTGGAATGGCAACATACAATCCAACTGTCACTCCGTTTAAACGAGTGATCATTCCTGGTCGGAATAACCCATTTCCAAAGAGGCTATGAAGGCCTCTGTAGAAGAGGATAGTGGAAGGTAAACGTTATTATTGCGGTTTCAAGTCTATTATTATATTATTATTAGTTGTTTGGTTTTGTTTTGTCTTCAGAGACACCCAGGAGCTGGAATTTTGTCCCGCAGTAGTACTGACTTGGTAGATCAACTGACACAAACAGGCCATACCAGCGGACTGAATCGGGATCAAACCTACAAACTTGGGCTCAGCGCTCTACCGAGGCATGCCCATCATGGCATTAAGTGTGGGACAAGCAGAAAGAGTTTTGACTCTGAGAAGGTTGAGGCTGTTGGCTAAAGAAATGGAAGTTGCTGTGTAAGATGAGAATACGAAAATCGCAAATCTAATGATGCCAGGGTCACAAGAGACCAAGTGTCAACCAAGGTGGGTGAGATACAGAAAACCCCCTGTGGGTGGGGGCGGTAGAATAACAGCCACAGTACCCCTGCCTGTCGTAAGAGGCGACTAAAAGGAGCTCCAGGTGCTCTGAACTTTGGAGTATAGGTTGGCGACCACGGGGCCCTTAGCTGAGTTCTGGCATTGCTTCCACTTACTTGTGCCAGGCTCCTCAGTTTCATCTATCCTATCCGACCTCTCTTGGTCAACTCTTGTTCTTTTCCGACCCCGACAGTATTACGTATGGAGGCCTAGGGAGTCTTTCATTTTCACGCCCTTCGTGGCCCTTATCTTCCTTTGGCCGATACCTTCATTTTTCGAAGTGTCGGACTCTTCCATTTTTTCTCTGATTAGTGTTAGGTCCTGTATAGAGGATGGTTGCCCAGTTGTACTTCCTCTTAAAACAATAATCATCACCACCACTGAGATACAGAAAACCAAAGAGAGGAGTCTGGCGCAAGTAAAAATAATCATTGGATTTGTAACATGCATTGTTCATTCACAAGTTTAATTAGGTATGCAGGTATAAAAACAAGCCCGGTCGAATTATCCCCTAGGAATTAACCTGATATTCATTCTTGGTGTAGGCTGAGTGAACCATGTGTATCTCCAAAAGTAAAATTCTGATTTCTAAATTTTTCATCTTTCTGACGGGGAATCGAACCTACGTCCTTTCAGGTGAGCCGAGCAAGCATTTACCGAGTCAGCCCCTCAAATCGAACTGTATAACTTATATATATATATATATTACCAAGCTCGATAGCTGCAGTCGCTTAAGTGCGGCCAATATCCAGTATTCGGGAGATAGTGGGTTCGAACCCCACTGTCGGCAGCCCTGAAGATGGTTTTCCGTGGTTTCCCATTTTCACACCAGGCAAATGGTGGTGCTGTACCTTAATTAAGGCCACAGCCACTTCCTTCCCAGTCCTAGCCCTTTCCTGTCCCATCGTCGCCATAAGACATATCTGTGTCGGTGCGACGTAAAACCAATAGCAAAAAAAAAAAAGTTATTTATTCATGGCAATACTTAGGCCTAATAATAGGTGGCTCATCATAACATGTTATAATGAGACAAGATATGAATGTTGGGCAGTCTACCTACATCTTTTTTTTTTTTTTGCTAGGGGCTTTACGTCGCACCGACACAGATAGGTCTTATGACGACGATGGGATAGGAAAGGCCTAGGAGTTGGAAGGAAGCGGCCGTGGCCTTAATTAAGGTACAGCCCCAGCATTTGCCTGGTGTGAAAATGGGAAACCACGGAAAACCATCTTCAGGGCTGCCGATAGTGGGATTCGAACCTACACCTACATCTTGACAACCCCAGTGTATTCCTTCTCAGCACATACTCTGTTATGTTTTATGTTGAGTACTCAGCCCGAAGACTAGTAGGATCCCCAACAGATCCATCACAGGTGGTCTAGACGTCAGCGAAGAGGCGTTCTAGGCGTTGCTTTCCTCACCGACTTAGAAGGTGCTATTATATATCAGCCTACCAAGTCCACGAAATGCAACACTATCTGACCCTATGAGCATCACTTCCACACTATTCATAACAGGACTGGACGTATAAGGAATGGTATTACTAGCATCGCTCATACCTCAGTCATATTGTCAAAGCCAAGGATGAGACTAAGACAGAAAAATGAAAACAACGAACTTGATCTAGTCCATACCAAGAGACACGGTGCAGTCTGCACACTGTACCTAAACAACAATGTAATTCACTCACGAACAATAATAATAATAAATCAAAGTTGCAATCCAACCGCTGAGGTGAACGGACGTGAAGTGCTAATAGTGAGTTAAAGAGTGCGTGCGTGTGAAATATAAGAATGGGAGTATCTCTCAAGCAATACAGAGAGGGGACATTGCAAGGTAAAAATCAAATAATAATAATAATAATAATAATAATAATAATAATAATAATAATAATAATAATAAACGACAAAGGTGCGATCGTGAACATTTGTACATAAGTTGTTCCTTATTATATTCAATTATTGATTTTAGTATATTTTTGCACTTTATTAGGTGATACCGGGTGATACGTATCGCAACTCTTCCCGCGCAGCATAAAAACAGAGTATTTGTTGGATTTGTGGTATCTTGTGTTCCCACAGATTTTGTGATGAAAATCGTGTATGGCCAGTCGGGTTGCCGCATGTCACATCTGCTGTAGAATTCCAGCTCCGTTTCTGATATTTACAAGTTCATAGTGTGGGCCTTGTGGACGGTAGGTGGTGGTGTGTCCTGATATCCTCAACGAAGTGGGGTTTTCTCACAAGGTCGTATACTAGTCGCGAGGGTGCTGATTTTCCTATCCCCACTGCTTGTGTCATGAACATTGCTTCTACCTTTTCAATTTTGATTAAATCACCAATTGTAAGATTTTTCCAAATGATGTGAATTCCATTAAGTTATGATGGGAGCTATCGCTGTGTCGAACAGCGACACTGCCGAGCTGATAGGGATTTTGGTCATGCGTTTTATGTTGCATATGGCACTGATAACTGCTGCTGACTTCTCTTGTATGTGAATACTGAAGGATGTTGCAGTTGCCACTTACCAACAATGGGATTTCGATCTATTCCGATGTAGGGAAAGCACAATATTGTTGTTGATATCGGGGAAAGCGCAAACATCTAGTTGTCATACGCAATATTAGCTGTGATGGAAAGTTTACCTTTGGATGGTGAGATGAACATAACAGGAAAATACTCTGTAGGAGATATGAGTTACATTCGTCAAAGTGATCATGATCAGAGTTCACAAAATTATCAAAGCATGCGTTCAACTTGTACCATGAGCAATGAATGAACAACGAGTCACCACATTGATTACAAACATTCACTCCACCTAAATCAAAAGTGAACTCCTACAGTGTCGTAAACCACGGCTGGACAACTATCGAGGGCCAAATTTAATTTAAAGAAGTTCATGGGGGGCTAGAACAAGCATTTTGTTTTATCCATGCGGAAAGAAAAATTCAAAGTAGATATAATTTAATAAACAAAGGTCAGATGCCTGGAAATTTGTCATTACTCACCATAGAATAAATTATCTTACTGCAGGAATGAGCACATTACCCGGAGGCACCGGGTTCGATTCCCGGCCAGGTCAGGGATTTTTACCTGGGTCTGGGGGCTGGTTCGAGGTCCACTCAGCCTACGTGATTACAACTGAGGAGCTATCTGACAGTGAGATAGCGGCCCCTGTCTAGAAAGCTCACCGCACGACACCTCGTAACCTGCAGGCCTTCAGGCTGAGCAGCGGTCGCTTGGTAGGCCAAGGCCCTTCAGGGCTGTAGTGCCATGGGGTTACTTAGTTAGAAATTAGCACAAAAATATTGTGAAACAATATGGTTTCATGGTACTTAAATAGTTACCGACGTTCTTCTGTGCGTACTATTTAATGAGAACATTGTGGTTTCTGAATGTGGGAAACCATTTTTTAATATCCAATTGTAATTGTGAGGTTGTCACTCGAAGAATATGTGATACCACGGAATCTGAAAGTCTGAATCTGTTCTTAGATTACCGACCGAGCGAGTTGGCCGTGCGTTTAGGGTTGCGTAGTTATGAGTTTGCATTTGGGAGACGATGATGATGATGATTATTGTTTTAAGAGGAAGTACAACTAGGCAACCATTCTCGGATTTGGCGTATGGTGGGCTCGAATCCCACCGTCAGAGGTTCTGAAGATGGTTTTCCGTAGTTACCTATTTTCACATCCGGCAAATGCCGGGGCAGTGCCTCGTTTTTTCCCATTCTAGCCCTTTCCCATCCTTGCGTCAACGAAAACCTTCAATGTGTAAGTGCGACGTTAAACCACTAGCAAAACATAATACTGTAATAATAATATTAATATATCTTAGATTTTACTAGTTTCAGTGAAGCTGCTTCGCGTATGTAGGTGCCTACAAAAATAAAATAAAGTTTCATAGTTTGAGAGCTCAGTTTCACAGCGTTCTGATGATGGCAGTTTCCAAAAGTCAACTCCAGTAACCTGAAATGTGCTGATGGATGGATTACACTAGAGTTCACAAAGCTCTAATTGCAGATGACTGCGCTGAAATTCGATAGCTCAGTGCAGTGGATTACTTCTTCTTCTTAATCTGTTTACCCTCCAGGATTGGCTTTTCCCACGGACTAAGCGAGAGATCCCACCTCTAGCGCTTCAAGGGCAGGGTCCTGGAGCGTGACACATTGAGTCGAGGGATACAACTGGGGAGGATGACCAGTGCCTCACCCAGGCAGCCTCACCTGTTATGCTGAACAGGGGGCTTGGTGGGGGATGGGAATATTGAAAGGGATAGACAAGGAAGAGGGAAGGAAGCGGCCGTGGCCTTAAGTTAGGTACCATCCAGGCATTTGCCTAGAGAAGAAGTGGGAAACCACGGAAGACCACTTCCAGGATGGCTGAGATAGGAATCGAACCCACCTCTACTCAGTTGACCTCCCGAGGCTGAGTGGACCCCGTTCCAGCCCTCCTACCACTTTTCAAATTTCGTGGCAGAGCCGGGAATCGAACCCGGGTCTCCGGGGGTGGCAGCTAATCACACTAACCACTACACCACAGAGGCGGACGCAGTGGATTACTGAATGACGTAATGTGTGTCCAACACGTGTCCCGTTTCTCTGCGGGATCGTGTATAAAGTGAGATGAATTTTCGTAGCGAGTTTTTACGACAGGATGCCCTTCCTGACGTCAACCTCATCAGATGAGTGAATGAGATTAAATTAATGACGTGATATATGATAGCGGGAAGGGAGAAGGTGAAACCCGGTGCCGGCACATACTCTTGTCAAGTAGCACAAAGGAGTCTGCTCAAGATTTAACGTCGCCATCCGATGGACAAATTACCATCAACAGTGTAATGCCATCACTCCATATGAACACTGAGGAGAGGTTTGGAATCGAATCTAGGCTTTTGGCACGCAATCTAGTGAATAGGAATTGTATATAAGACCATCTCTCCAATCCTGCCAGCCAAACTTCTGATAGTGATTCTTTTTCTACCAACAGGACTAGAACCGCCTTACTACGACTAAATTGAAGTTGCGGGACGAGATCAAAGGTACGTCATGTAGTGGTGGTCATTATTGTTTTATGAGGGAGATATTGATGTAACTTTGATCATAGAAGAGTAGCCTACTGGCAATAGAGCAGTTGTGGACGGAGCGACTATTTGGCGCGCTTTCAATCGTAACATCTTATTCAATTGCGATTGATTTACGACGCGGCAACATTAAATTACTCGGACAGATTCGACCAGATGTATCTTCCCATAATTATTCTAGTCATTCGCCTTTGAAATACTAGGGAGCGAATTACACTGACTGACAGAGCAAATGCAACACCAAGAAGGAGTGGTCAGACCTTTATGCCAATTGCAGGGTAGACTGACGTCACTGAGGTATGCTCATGATGTGAAATGCGCCGCTGTGCTGCGCACGTAGCGAACGATAAATGGGACACGGCGTTGGCGAATGGCCCACTTCGTACCGTGATTTCTCAGCCAACAGTCATTGCAGAACGTGTTGTCGTGTGGCACGGGACACGTGTATAGCTAAGAATGCCAGGCCGCCGTCAACGGAGGCATTTCCAGCAGACAGACGACTTTACGAGGGGTATGGTGATCGGGCTGAGAAGGGCAGGTTGGTCGCTTCGTCAAATCGCAGCCGATACCCATAGGGATGTGTCCACGGTGCAGCGCCTGTGGCGAAGATGGTTGGCGCAGGGACATGTGGCACGTGCGAGGGGTCCAGGCGCAGCCCGAGTGACGTCAGCACGCGAGGATCGGCGCATCCGCCGCCAAGCGGTGGCAGCCCCGCACGCCACGTCAACCGCCATTCTTCAGCATGTGCAAGACACCCTGGCTGTTCCAATATCGACCAGAACAATTTCCCGTCGATTGGTTGAAGGAGGCCTGCACTCCCGGCGTCCGCTCAGAAGACTACCATTGACTCCACAGCATAGACGTGCACGCCTGGCATGGTGCCGGGCTAGAGCGACTTGGATGAGGGAATGGCGGAACGTCGTGTTCTCCGATGAGTCACGCTTCTGTTCTGTCAGTGATAGTCACCGCAGACGAGTGTGGCGTCGGCGTGGAGAAAGGTCAAATCCGGCAGTAACTGTGGAGCGCCCTACCGCTAGACAACGCGGCATCATGGTTTGGGGCGCTATTGCGTATGATTCCACGTCACCTCTAGTGCGTATTCAAGGCACGTTAAATGCCCACAGCTACGTGCAGTATGTGCTGCGGCCGGTGGCACTCCCGTACCTTCAGGGGCTGCCCAATGCTCTGTTTCAGCAGGATAATGCCCGCCCACACACTGCTCGCATCTCCCAACAGGCTCTACGAGGTGTACAGATGCTTCCGTGGCCAGCGTACTTTCCGGATCTCTCACCAATCGAACACGTGTGGGATCTCATTGGACGCCGTTTGCAAACTCTGCCCCAGCGTCGTACGGACGACCAACTGTGGCAAATGGTTGACAGAGTGTGGAGAACCATCCCTCAGGACACCATCCGCACTCTTATTGACTCTGTACCTCGACGTGTTTCTGCGTGCATCGCCGCTCGCGGTGGTCCTGCCGTGCGCATTGTGTAACCTGCATATCGGTTTGAAATAAACATCAATTATTCGTCCGTGCCGTCTCTGTTTTTCCCCCAACTTTCATCCCTTTCGAACCACTCCTTCTTGGTGTTGCATTTGCTCTGTCAGTCAGTGTATTTCATTGTACTGTATTTATTATCAGTAGGCCTACTATTGTTCATAACATCTCAAGATAAATAAAAAATATTGTCGATAAAAGACCGTGGCACATACACCCCATGCAGAACCTTGGCCTGTTAAGGCAATTGCTGCTCAGCAGATATTATTGTGCCAAGTGGTCAGAGTGGCTTTCCACCTGGATGGTTGACGTTAGAATCATGGTCAGTCCTGGGTTGAAATTTTCACCTGAAAAATTACGAGGCACCGGGAAGGGCATCCGGCCTTAAGCAATGCACCAAAATCAAATGAGTCAGGTTACTTCAGCGATCCCAGAAATACCTGCGATAACCTGAAGAAAGATTACTTTTGTTATTTTGTGATATCCTGGCAACCAATAGCTCACAATACATTCAAATATTTTATGCCTCAAATATAACCATATCTACGTAAGGATAAGACTTTCAATCTTGATGATGTCAAACATATGCCGAAAAATGTGTACGACTCGATTTTACTGTACATACAGATTTTACCATTCTATTACATTTAACCACAATATTTACAATCTTATGCCTTTGTCTTCTGGTATGGGCTAGAATAAATTTGTTACTTTCATTGACCTGTCTCAGTCTCATCCTTGGCTTTGACAATATGAAAGTGGCCGAGGTATGAGCGATGCTAGAGTAGAATGCAGCCCGGAAGGCGGTTAGAAGAGGGTTGCGCAGTAACATTCGCGCGCTTTGTAGTATGACGTGTTTTCCGCTGAGCCAATAGAATCATTTCAGTAAGAGATGCCTGTTTGTGTGGGTCACGAGTGAATGTTTAGAATTTTATTTGTAAATATCATAATCAAGGAATTTAGGGAACTATTTGCATGTGTACGATAGATCCAGGAAGAGCAAAAAGACAAGTATTCCGTCGACAGGCGAGGGAAATAGTATTTAAAGTGTATTTGCATTTGGTAAGCATGCAGCAGCAGGCGTTCATAGGCGGAGAAGCTGAGGAGCGCCATGTTGCCACGCTTCAAAAGAAGACAGCACTCGCGTGTGGTATCGGCCTGCAAACAGTACAGAGGATAAAACAAGCTTCGGAAATGAAAATAATGCGGTGTTCAGGTCGCCAGAGAAGAACCCTTAGGAGGAAGCCAGTGACGGTCCTCGATGATTTCAATAAAAATGCTCTGCGTACAACAATATTTGATATGTATAAAAATGGCGAATATCCTACGGCATTGAAACTGGATCATCCATTTACCTTCCTTAATATCTCGAAAATTTTCCTCAGCACTTTCACGGGGTTTGATGTTAAAAATTAATTTGGACTTTCACGAAACTTTTAAGCCCACAAAACATATAGGTCATCGCTTTGGAATTCAAGATATAACTGGATGAAAAAATGTTTACACATTCGTGTTGTTATTCTGTCTGTCCTTCGCCTTTAATTTCTCTCACCTTATTTTTACTTTCCTTAATATCTCGAAAATTTTCCTCAACACCTTCGCGGGGTTTGATATTAAAAATTAATTTGGACTTTTAGAAAACGTTTAAGCCCACAAAACATATAGGTCATCGCTTTGGAATTCAAGATATAACTGGATGAAGAAATGTTTACACATTCATGTTGTTATGCTCTCTGCCCTTCGCTTTTAATTTCTCTCACCTTATATTTACCTTCCTTAATATCTCAAAAATTTTCCTCAACACTTTCGCGGAGTTTGATGTTAAAAATTAATTTGGACTTTTAGGAAACGCTTAAGCCCGAAAAAATTATAAGTCATCGCTTCGGAATTAAAGATATAACTGGATGAAAAAATGTTTATACATACACGCTGTTATGAGTAGCCACATTGGCATCACCGCACCTCATACTTCTGTCTCTCTCTGCGCAACGAAACCGCCTTCCGGGCTGCGTTCTACTCTAGTAGTCTAATACAATTCCTTATGCAGCTAGTTCCTGTTATGAATAGTGTGAAAATTTCACTCAAAGGGTCGATTGGAGCATGCATTTCAGTGGCCTTGGCAGACTGATATGTAATAGCATTGTCTGGCTCGGTGAGGAAAGCAACGTGAAACTACCTCACTCCTAATTTCCCTAATATGCCTCTTCAGTGACGCCTAGGCATTTTTGACAGCTGTTGGCGGAACTGTGGATGATCAAACCAGCCTTCGGGCTGAATACCCATCATACATACATACATACATACATACATACATACATACATACATACATACATACATTTACAATCTAAAATAAAATAATTAAATTACTTAAGATTTACATATATTAATAGAATTAAATTTAATGTAAATAAATAACTAAATTAATATTAAAACTGACATAATTTAAGACATAAAATAAACGAGTGTACTCGGCTACTTTGGCCGACCGAGTAAGTCTACTGGGTATCGTTAAGAAAGGACATTTTAATCTCTTTCTAACACTGCGAGCCTTTGCTGACAAGACTTAATGTTAACAATACACGTTGTCTACCGCTATGGGTTAGATCAGATCGTTTACTTACACACCCGTCTCAGTCTCATCCTTGGCTTTGACGATAAGAAAGTGACTGAAGTATGAGCGATGCTGGTAATAACCTCTAATAACCATTCCTTATGCAGCCAGTCCCTGTAAAGAATGGTGTCAAAATGTCACCCATAGAGTGGGTAGGTCCGTGCATTCCAGTGGGCTTTGCAAACTGATTAATAGCAACTTCTGGTTCGATGTGGCAAGCAATGGGAAACGACCTCACTCTTTATATTAATGCTGAAGACATGTCTTGGAAGACCATACTATGTTAAACGTAAAATTAAAATTAAGCAATTTCCTCAATTGTGCCTAAAGGATCCGGAAAGGTTTCAACTAGGATAGCTCTTATTACAAGTTGTCCATTTCATGACCGTATCGATGTTTAATCGAGAAGTAAGTATAAATAACACCTAAGAGATACTTTATTATTGCCTCAGGCAAAATTGAATAAAATTAAAACTTACAGGACATGTTTCGACCACTTAGTGGTCCTCTTCTTGGATAGCTCTACCAAACTAAGAAAACAAATTTCGAAAGCCACTTCCGACCTAAATTCCCGGTCGAATCGGGGATTTTAACGTTCATTGGTTAATTCCAATAACCCGGGGGCTGAGTGTTTGTGCTGTCCCCAACATCCCTGCAACTCACACACCACACATAACACTATCCTCCACCACAATAACACGCAGTTACATTCACATGGCAGATGCCCCCCACCCTCACTGGAGGGTCTGCCTTACAAGGACTGCACTCGGCTAAAAATAGCCACACGAAATTAAAGCACTATACTGCTAATAATAAGAGTTGGTGTTTGACATTTCTTAGAGGGAGGTCCGTTTACTGCCTGCCGAGGCGAGATAAAGGGAGTGGCTGTGTGGTTGCCATGGAAACGAGGGTGGGGCGACTGCGGTTGCCATGGAGATAAAACTTCAGGGCAGCTCGTCTTGCTGGGAGTTGTCAAACCTGTCAGTGTCTCTGATAAGAACCTGATTGTTTGTATAAGAGTGATCGCAAACGGGACGACATCGCCTGGCCAGGTAGTCTACAACAGATCACAGCGGCCAGAATGAAGGAGGGAACAAGTGAGCCGAAAGCGAGGGGTAAGAGTATGTAGAAACGAATGCTGGAATGTGGCAACATCGTGAAATGGCACGTGCAGCGCTCCTCCCTCCAACCTTACCTGTCAGACGCCAAATTGGGTTAAGTCTAGTATAGTAGTGGTAGAAAAGGCAAACTGCTAATTTAATCGACCGGATATAACGATGATTAAGAAAGGGATTGTAATTTTTAGGAATAAATAAAGAATTTATTCTCATACTTTATTATATTTTAGTCACGAAAAATTCGTAGCTCATAACTTATCCCTAGGATGTTTTCAACATTGAGCTGTGGGATTTTTCCTTGACGCCTAGGTCTGCTGTCAGAAGTGATGGCGAATTTGTTGAGGTTCAAATCAGTCTTCTGGCTGAATACCCAACATACAATAACACCGCTATCAATATCGAAGAAAGCCACACATTGTCAGGTAGTTAAGTTTTAATTTCATGCGAGGTGTGTTGCCGTTTCAGCCAGAAGCTGAATGACAATATTGCTGGCATACAGTCAAGGCAAGCGACTTGCTCGCAATAGAGCAGTGTGCCGTCACTTCCGGTGAAATGACGTAACAAACAGCGCCTGCAGGTGACTCGGGGGTCACGGACAGGTGTAAACTCACATCCCAACTTCAAGAAAAACATTATCACGTTCATTACGACAGATGACGGAAATTGTGAGCTAACGAGAAGCCCACAGCCAGCATTAAGGAAGATCTGAAGAGCGCTAATAAAAGGGAAACTGTAAATAACTCAGATCACTGTAATCTGAACTTTGAACCTCGACACGGTCGTCAGATACTGCCATCTAATCTAGGTGTAAAAATAAAAACAGACATGAATTAGATCCGCACTTCCAGACAGCCCAGAAAATTGAAAACTACCTAGCGAGTTGATTACGTGGTTCAGATCACGTAGTTGTGAGCTTGCAGTCGGGAGATGGTGGGTTCGAATCCTGCTGTCGGCAGCCTTGAAAATAGTTATCTATCTTTTTCAAATTTTCACGCCTTTGGCATTTGTCAGTGCAGCGTTAAACCACCAACACACACATACACACACACACACACACACACAAACTTAAAACGTAGTACTAGAGAACCTGTCCGCCTCTGTGGTGTAGTGGTTAGTGTGATTAGCTACCACCCCCGGACACCCGGGTTCGATTCCCGGCTCTGCTACGAAATTTGGAAAGTGGTACGAGGGCTGGAACGGGGAACCCTCAGCCTCGGGAATTCAACTGAGTAGAGGTGGGCTCGATTTCCACCACAGCCATCCTCGAAGTGGTTTTCCGTGGTTTCCCACTTCTCCTCCAGGCAAATATCGGGATAGTACCTAAAGGCCACGGCCACTTCCTTCCCTCTTCCCTGTCTATCCCTTCCAATATTCCCATCCCCCCGCAAGGCCCCTGTTCAGGCCGCCTGGGCGAGGTACTGGTCATTCTCCCCAGTTGTATCCCCGACCCGATGTCTGAAGCTCCAGGTCACTGCCCTTGAGGCGGTAGAGGTGGCATCCCTCGCTGAGTCCGAGGGAAGAACCGACGCTGGAGGGTGAGCAGATTAAGACAAGGGGCTCGAAACCGTGACTCGGAAGCTAAGCAAAGGTATGTTGTTTCCTAAAAGACCAAAGTAAATTTTAATTTTGAAGATAACAAGGATTTAAGGAGGCATTGAAGGTCAGAGTGTACCGATGTATTAAGTTAGTCATCAGTCGAGAGGCTGGTTGGATCCTCAAATAGCACAAGCAAAGGCTATGCAGTTATAGGCAAACCGCAAAAACTAATGGCAAAGCCAAGTTGAGGCATACTAGGCAAAATGAGGAGTGAGATACTTTGCCATTGCTTTCCTCTCTGGGCCAAAAATTTCTATTGTAGCACGACTGACCCTATGAGCAACATCTTTCATAACCGGCAGACGCACTATGACGCATTCCATGTTAAGAAAACAGTATTGCTCTTATGACAACAAGGTTGCCACATCGAACGGCTCTGCTCAACAGGATCACGGAAAAACCATGGCATATACAGGATTGAGCGAAATTCGCGCACCCGGGTGTCGCAGCGCGACTCCTCACATGCCAGCAATAAAAAAATGTCGCTCACAAAAGATCGTCCTGCGATTATATCCGGCAGAAAAAGAACGTTGAAGAGTGGCAATCTGGCAACACTGTAACCACATGTAGGGTAACTACCTCTGTCAGCACACAGCCTACTAGTCGTGCTGTACAGTTGGTGCAGTGGATAGGGTTTTGGGTTAACATGCAGGAGGTCGAGGATTCGATCCTGGGTTGAGGCGCTTTTTTATTTGCTAATTTCCATCGGACATAACATACTGTATACAGTAAGACACCGTTTCTTAGGTCACATGTATCCTACATTTACAAAATTTAGTAACGCTGAACACGTTGTAACGCATCTAGTAGATGAAGTGGTGCGAATAAATTTACACCCACGACGTGGAAAGGGCATCTTTCAAAGCTGACCAATGTAAACGAATGTTCGACCATTTCTAGGATCGTAGTATGTAAGTGCAAATGGTTTCTAGAGGACCCGCTGCATTCGCTGTTGACAGACACCATACTACCTGAACTACATTTAAGAAATTAAAAAAAACATACGCCTCAACCCAGGATCGACCCCTCGACCTCCTGCATGCTAACCCAAAACTCTACCCACTGCTCCAAGTGTACAGCATGACTAACATGTGCTCATAGACATAGTTACCCTACATGTGGTTACAGTGTTGCCAGATTGCCACTCTTCAACGAACTTTTTCTCCCGGATATACTCGCAGGACGAACTTTTGTGAGAGGCATTTTTTATTGATGGCATGTGCGGAGTTGCGCTGCGACGCCCGAGTGCGCGAATTTCGCTTCACCTGTATATTGCTGAAACTCAGTACTTAAGTTCAAAATAAAGGAAGGAAGAAAGTAGGCTACAAATTATTTTTGAAATCTAGGGGTACAGCTGTTGTAGGGCGGAGGGGGAGAGCTTATTTCGGTCTTTACAGCAATATGGATAAATTACTGCACATACAAAACCTCAGTATTGAAGCTCAACGCAAACTGGGAGAAAAACATAAGAGATCATTTTTATAGGGTCGGGGTGGGGAACGCAGTTACCTGCATTCAATAAATTTGCCCAGGCAACGCCGGGACTACTGTGCCGTCACATCGGCCCACGGAAAAATGCGCTCGTGAAAAAGTGGTAAAAATGTGGCAATAATACAATGCGCTTAAGAAACTAAAGCTAAATAACAAAACCAACCACAGATAAAAATCGTAGCGAATTTCTGTATCTGTATAAGTCACGCCGTGATGTATCGCTGCACACCATATCATTTAAAATCTTCAGTACCGATAGCTGTACAGTACCAGAATATTACAACGCACACATAAATAAACAGATGACTTCTCTTCAACAGTGATAAGCTGTCGGTGTTTCACAGCATAACGGTTTACATGTAACATGTACCGTAGCAGAGTAACTCAGAAGGAAAATGAAGGAAGGCAACAAAGTGATGGCTGTTCCCCCTATTGTGCTTCCTCCCTATGAATGTATTTATTAACTAGAGAATGTTAAGTAATGATTTTAATAACTCACGGGCAAAACATTTCTCATACATTTTCCTTCTTTCATAATACATTATAAAGTACATTAAAATTTTCTTTAATCACGAGAAATTATGAGAGTCTAAGAAGGGGTGTGTTCACTCCTTGTAGGTCCATAAGAGCAATACTGTTTTCTTAACACGGAATGAGCTATAGTTCCGAATGTCATTAATTCACTGTTTGGCACCACCCTGACCGAAACTTAAATACCTCATTTTTTGATCCTGCAGGTGGAGGAGATCCTATTCTCTATCAACACCTTTTTTGATTCTTTGGACACCCTGAAGTATACATTTTAATTCTCCCAGGATTTCGTAGTCTCACATATTATTAGTCAAGAGAGAGGAAAGAAGAAAGCCTTCGGAACTTTAGGAGCTTCCATATTGTCACCGCCATGGGCAAGACTGCTACTACGGCGGAAGCTACACTTTGCTCTGGCCTCTGTCAAGATTTAAGGTAGGTATAAAAATAAAATGAAAAATGCACGAATTAATAGGGCACTTCCAGACATTCTATAAAGATAAAACTTGGTGCAAAATAATCTGGTTAGATTGAGATCCCTAGAAAAATGGAAAGATCACAAAAGGGGCGGGGGGGGGGGAGAGGGCGAGGTAGGGAGTAAGAAATTGTGACTAGGAAACAAAACAGCACACGTACGCAGACGTAAGCACTTTTTCACCCAGCGAGGGTTACTTCCATACGTACAAAGAACCGTACTTCGAAACCATGTAATTAGGAACAACAAATATTTATTGACAGAACAAACAAGTTTTTTACATCGTTGCCATTGCTTGTTGAAGTTAGCAACATGTAGGTCATCAATCCCACGCACTTGTTTGTTGAGTCCTTAAGCCGAAGGCTGGTTGGATATCCAACAAGTACACCATAAGCTGTCATATAAAACCAGGCTTCAGTAAAGTATTGAGGCACATTAGGGAAATATGGAGTTATATTAGGTAGCTTCCCGTTGCTTTACGAACTGAATCCACTGAAATATATATTCTAAAGTACATATATCACACCCTCGCACTGTATTCAGACGTAAGAGATATTAGTGTCATTATTCGTATTATTAATTTCATTTGTATATTTATTCTTAATTAAGCTGGAAGGTCTCCATATGTGATAGGAGTAATTTGTTTTGTACGAACGAATGGGAAAACAGTGCTATTTACAACTCGGAAACTTTGTGTGAGTCATATGGAACTGCCCAGAGTCCGATGACGCGGCCTGGTTGTTATTGTCATGGGACCCGGAAAACGTCCGGGGCGTGGTCTTGGTATGGCAAGAGAATCTTCCACTCGTGCTTGGATGGCCACGATCAATCTCGACGTATCATGTGAGAGAAGGGGGAGCTGAGGTCTATATACGCATGTGAGAAAACAGCGGGGACTTGATTGAAAACTTTGGTAATAAGAGGAGATGTAACTTTTGTGGAACGTTGTCTTATTATGTTTGTAGAACGTGGATGACCTACAAACTGTGGAGTGTTTAGGCACTTGGTATTGTATCACTTGTGGCGGCTTGGTGCCTGATATGTTGGTGAAAGCTATAGGGTACCGTGTCTCAGACTTTCCATAATTTATGTTCTGAAACAGCAAGCGTGTGTCGCTCGAGTGAATGTATCTTTAAACCAAGTGTTAGAGTCAGTGAACACAGTATTATGAAGGTACAGTATCTGTGTGATATAACACAAGTTGTATTGATACACAGAGACAGTGAAGGGTATTTATCCACATATATATGCTCTGTAACGAACTTTCATCGGGCTGACTGCAAATGGTAGCTTAGTCCTCACTTTTGGTTTCGCACTGTTGTTGTTGTAAATATGGAGTCTTCCAGCAGTATTTTGTGTGTGTGTGTGTGTGTGTGTATTATATGTATATTTTGGTGTGTTGATGAGGTGCTCATGTACGGATATCGTTCAGAATATAGTTCATTTATTTTCGAATCAGTGGAGTTATTTATGAACCTAGGTGCAGTTCCTACCTATTTAGCCGTTTTCAGAAGGTTAGGTAAGGCTGAAGCAGATATACAAGTACGCAGCTTTATCTACACGCCTTGGAAAAGAGAATGATCATGCTTTATTGATATTCGAGGGATCCGTTCTGGTGAACTCTGGTGCTCGTACTACGGACATTTCGATTAATTATTTTTATTAATTCATTTTATTTTTATTATTGTTAATGAGGCACACTAGGGAAATACGGGTTTATATTAGGTAGCTTCCCGTTGCTTTACGAACTGAACCCATTGAAATATATATTCTAATCGATTCTAGAGCGACACTTCTAAACTATTCATGAAACCTTTAAACTATTCATCAACATGCCTGTCTGTAAAAAGGAATAATATTACTAGCGATGCCTTTATCTCAACCACCTTCCTACAATCAAAGCCAAAGGTGAGACCGAGACTGATCGGTGGAACTAGCAAACTTGTTCTAGCCCATATCAGAAGATACGGATTACTATTTACACTACCGGGCGAGTTGGCCGTGCGGTTAGGGTCGCGCACCTGTGAGCTTGCAATCGGAAGATAGTGGGTTCGAGCCCCACTGTTGGCAGCCACGAAGATGGTTTACCGTGGTTTCCCATTTCCACACCAAGATAATACTGGGGCTGTGCCTTAATAAAGGCCACGGACACTTCCTTCCCACTCCTAGGCCTTTCCTATCCCATCGTCGCTATATGACCTATCTGTGTCGGTGCGACGCAAAATAAAAAAACAACCATATAGGGTTTACACCACATCCAACTAGAGTAGGATCTGAACTACCCATATACTTATGTATATGACATCTGCTTCATAATCTGTATTATTGTGGTGTCTATACTGGTGAGTTTAATCACAATTTACATTGATTAGGCCTAGAGGGCATGTTTGAAAAATAAGATCAGAGACGTGAAAGACGACACTAAACAAGTAGTTTTCTGGAGTGAATTTCGGGGAAAACGGCGTTCATGACCTGGATGATTAATAAAATAGACATAATCTGTACGTCGAATGTCCATGTAAGAAGTATGACTAGATTTGTTTACAGTTTGCTGGTTGAGAACAAACAGAACAAATTAGAATGCAATTACCGTTTGTTAAAACACAGTACTAATAATAGAGCAACGGTCTCTTGCTAATCACTGGTAGTAAATAAGTACTGTTAAGTCATGTAACACAAAAACCACGATATCTTTTTAACTGCACTGTTCTCGTGAACCTGAACGTATGATACTTCAGATTTAAAAATAACTTACGTCAACGCGAGAAACAGATGGCAAGAAAATAAGAGGGCTACATGCCTAGGACGCTGAGGTAATGGTTTTAACTGCAGTTATTTACGACGCCGTTGATAAGAGTCGTGGCATATGAATAAGAAGCAATTTTCTAGAAGGAGCGAGGCGGAACTGCAGCCTATATCTCCTTTCATTTAATGTACCTGTATCATAGAATAAATTATTAAAGAGAATATAAGAGATGTTTGGAAAAGAAAATCGCCGTTAAAGAAGAGGAAATTAAACTCTACGATTAGCCGAAAGTATTTCATTTTATCCTTCGAATCAGTAACGATTTAAATAGTTCATGCCTGCTGTGGATAAAGCCTTGAAATCAAAGTACAAGATAAAATATAACTCTCAAATAAAATTACTGCATTGTAGTGATGTAGATGCCCGGTCTAGAAAGCCAAGAATAACGGCCGAGAGGATTCGTCGTGTTGACCACATGACACCTCGTAATCTGCAGGCCTTCGGGCTGAGCAGCGGTCGCTTGGGAGGCCATGGCCCTTCGGGGCTCTTGCGCCATGGGGAAGAGGTTGTGTACATGACAGTACTTCATGAAATGAAATCAGAGGTGATTTTTGCAACTGGGGAGTAAAGTGACTCGACCGATATCCCCTCCCATACCTGTGACGCAGCAGCCCGTAAGGGCCTTGATCTGCCAAGATGAGTGCTGCCCAGCCAGATGGCCTGCAGATACTGGAGCATTCTGTGGTCAGCGTGACGACAGCCTCAGCCGTGTTGCTTGGATTTGATGACTGGGTCCGCTGACTCTCGTATTAGCCAAATCAAGAGACCAAGATAATCCTGTTTCAGCCTTTAATCTAGAATGAATTATTCCCTGGACTGGCCACAAATTGAACCCAGAGCTTCCGATTAAGAGCCAGGTTCTCTAGCCCGATTGAGTGCACTACCACTTGCTCTAGAGAAGGCCTAGATAGAAAGGGCCGAGAAAAAAATAGCTCTCAACTTGGTTTTGTAAGTCAGCAAACGAAATCATACGTCAAATGGTGACGGAAGAGCGAAAGTATCTGGCTATGGTTTCGGATATTACTTACACGTGTGTTGAATGTGAAATGAAATTGTCACATTTCTGAAATACTAGGTAAAACTTTCTAACAGATTTATGAGATCAATTTCTGGAATTCATTCAAGGGAAACTTTCTTTAAGATGGATAGAGACAATCCTATTAAACTGTATTTATCATCATGCCCTCCTTGGATGGAGGTACACTTATATTTTATCAAAAGTGATGACATTTTGGAGAAATATTGTAGTGCAGTCCTAGTCCAACCATGCGGCACATTTCGTTGGCGCGGCGTCGAAGTTTTGTAGAGGAGATGTGAAAACTTTGAACTAGTTCAAAACAGAAACGGGGGTCAACAGAGGCGATTTATAAAGCTGACATACACAAAATGTGTTAATAACAAAATCTACAACCGATTCATGATTCGTTTAGCAATGAGGATTTCGTTATTATGAATTGACAAGAACTGGACACACATAAAGTGGGGAGTTATGGTATTCTTTCACATTACGTAGCCATGTTGAGGCGAACTTTTGATGTAAAGTTATTGATATCAGGCGCACCCATGGCCTAAATAGACCCAAAACAATTTATTTACATGAATATCATATCATCGACTGATTCACACTGGCTAATAACATTGAAAAGTGTTTGTTACCTATATTAATCAGGGATTATTTCAGCAGAAGTTTGAAAATCCATGCTGCAGTGTGACAGTGTAATAACAGCACTACGTAATATACAGATATGACAAGGAAATAGTTCAAATGAAGCCCAGCAGATATGACTGGGGATATGTTCCAAGTTAAAGTAATAATCTGCTAGCACTGATTACGTTTTTATTTTACTTTTCCTATTGTAAAAATGGGAGGAGTGCAAGGTGGTTCTAAAATGCCCAATAATAATACAGCAATACTACTACTACTACTACTACTACTACTAATAATAATAATAATAATAATAATAATAATAATAATCTTCTACCGCTTTTCCCACGCCTACGGCGTCACGGGCGCAAACTGTGTTGCACATGTGGATTTGGCTCTGCTTTACAGCCGGATGCCCTTCCTGACGCTGACTTTATGTGGAGGGAGGGATGTTATCTTATCACTAATGAGTATTTCTGCGATGGTTGGTAGTGTGGTGTATTGTCTGAATATGAAGAGGGAAGTGCTGGGATAAACATAAACACTCAGTCCCCGAGCCAGATAAAATAATCACACGCAATTAAATACCTGCCCAGCCGGGAATCGAACCGGGGACGCTCTGAACCGATTGCCTCAACGCTAACCACTCAGCTAAGGAGTCGTACATCCAACAAATAATAATAATAATAATAATAATAATAATAATAATAATAATAATAATAATAATAATAATAATGCCGACCTGAAGGGCGAAGTCAGTTAGTCATTATCCCTCTGTTCCTAAGATATAGGGTTCAACTTTGCCTGAGGGCGGAGGCGTTCGGAAGTGTTCAAATGCGATATCTCGGGCACTTTATGGCTTCGTTCATATGCCACATGTGGGTTTCCATGATCCCAGAAATGCGAATTTTGGTTAGTATACGGTTGTCGGGGAAAAACAGATCTATGGGATGTGCTGAAAGAAGTTCGCGTCATTTTTGTTCCCGTATAATACCCAACTGGGCTGAGTGGTTCATGCAGTAGCGGCCTCGATCCCGGATTAGTCCGGTGGTATATGAAGATGCTCAAATACGCCAGCCTTGTATCAGTATATATACTGGCAAGTAAAATAACTCCTGAAGGTCAAATTCCGGCACCGTGATGTCTCAGAAAACCGAAAAAATAGTTAGTGGGACGTAAAACCAATACTACACAGTTTTTAATTGTGCATAATGCCCAACAATATTGTAGAAAGAGGTTAGGATTAATTATGGCCTGTTAAACAATAGTTTACATTTATTTCATTCGCCAAATATTTACATTTAATTTTTATAATCAAAAGTTGCTGTTTGGAGAGGGTTCCGTCTCTTCCATTGTCTTGTTCCAGCGCCAGTTAAGAACCAATACGTACGGAATGCTGCCGTCTTCCTCGGTTTCTCCACGATTGTTACGCTGTTCGCATTACAGATCTATCCGGCTGAGGGCTCCAGCTGCAAGGCTTTGTTCTTCTTGCCTCTCGCATCTTGGCCGCATGCATAATTGCCGCTAATCACCGCCTCTTAAGTCGCTCCTAATCTCGAGTACTGCAGCGCCCTTATAGACACTGCGGAAAGTCTTGAAAAGTAAATGCAGTCGGCAGTGAGCACAAGGTCGACTTTGGCCTGGCTGCCCCCGATAACTCTGTAACCCCAGCTGTTTGTTGTGCAGACAACAGGAGCAATGGCCTCCTGCTACCAGGCTCGCTGGGATGGCGTATTGAACTACATTAATCAAACAATAATCTGTGATGCAACTTCGGGTGTCGCAAAGTCAGGCTTCTGCGTCGTCGTCCATAAATAGTAAAGCGATCTACTTAATTTTCAGCCGGCCATGAACACAACTCGCCAGGCACATTTGAATTATTACTCACTTCAGCAAACACCGGGGCGTCATCTTAATTCGTTGGCATGGTAACAACCTTAATGAAAATAACCAACCACTCAAGAAATGGTGGCTTACGCTAAATATCTCATAACTGCAACGAGATATTTTTGACACAATTTATAAATTTATTCACCTAGGTAGAAACATGCAGAAAACTGAAATCCGTAGTGAATTCTGAAACCTAGTCACACCAATCTATCTGTCGTATGGAACAAGCCTCCGGAAGAAGATTTTTGTTGAGTTAATAGAATCTTAAGTTTTATCCAAATAAAGACATTACATTTCACTGCTCGCGCTGGTAATGAAGATAATGGGTCTATGATGATGATGATAAAAAGTGAAGTACACTCGCATTCTCATGCCGAGCTGGTGCTGCTCTTTACAGAGACACCCCCAGTGGACGTGAGATGCATGTCAGCCCTCCTGCCATTTTTAAATTTCTGGCAGTACCGAGAATCAAACCCAGACCCCCGAGGACGGTAGATAATAGCGCTAGCCATTAAGCTACGGAGGCAGACATGTTGGTAATGATAATGATAATGATTGTTACATCAAGGTTATCGTCCTATTGCATTTTATATCCACGGTAATAATGGTTGGTTTTCCTTCTTCTTCTTCTTCTTCTTCTTCTTCTACTTGTCCCATCTCCTCACAGAATGTTGACTATCCATCATGAAATAATTTTTCCTATTTTTGTGTTTCCCGTATCAGAGTCACCGTATCATGGATGTTTAACCAACTATCGCAGATTCCACGTCCAGGATAATGTTCCCCAACCATGGCGACGTTTTCCTCCTATCTTTGTATCAGTGTGTATTTGCCATTTCTAAAGATGTGACCGAAATAAGCTGCCTTTCTGCGTTTTGCGAGGGTTAAATCTATGACTTCCCGGCACAAAGAGTACCTCATCGTTGGGGTCATGAACATTCTATATAATAATTTCGTGTGGCTATTTCTAGCCGGGTGCAGCCCTTTAAGGCAGACCCTCCGATAATGGAGGGCGGCATCTGCCATGAGTAGGTAATTGCGTGTTATTGTGGTGGAGGATAGTGTTATGTGTGGTGTGTGAGTTGCAGCGATGTTGGGGACAGCACAAATCTAAGTCCCCAAGCCAAAGGAACCCGACCGGGAATCGAACCCGGGACCCCTGTGACCAAAGGCCAGCATGGAGCCGGACGAACATTCCATGATAAAACTACATTTGAAAGGCCTCCAGTCGGTTCACTGACGAAGCCTTTTGTGTCCATCCTCCGACAGCGTAAAATAGCACCGCCACGCAGAGGAGTTCCCAGTCGGAGGTCACAGTATCACACAAGATGTTTTATTTTCACAAACACACTTCTTCCAATCCCGATTTATTTTTAAATGTCTACATTCGGATGTATTAGCCAGCATTCTTTTAATACTTCGATTGTGACGCCCGTTCAATGGTGTTTCCCGGCTAGGGTGATCGTCGGTAATATTTTTTTCAATCCTTCTTCCTTGAAAAAAACTTTTCTTTTGCTAATGGTTTGACATCGCACTAATACAGGTTTCCGGCCAGTTCGCAATAGGAAAACGCTAGGACCTGCAAGGTAGCAGTTGTGGTCTTAATTAAGGTACAGTCCTGCATTTGTCTGGTGTGAATATTGTAAACCATGGAATAACCATTTTCAGTGACATTCGAATACAGCATGTACGGAATGATAGTTCAAAACTGTATGACTCGTACCGCACAGCCAATTCACTCAGTTTGAAATAAATAAATAAATAAATAAATAAATAAATAAATAAATAAATAAATAAATAAATAAATAAATAAATAAATAAATAAATAAATAAATAAATAAATAAATAAATAAATAAATAGTCCGCCTCTGTGGTGTAATGGTTAGTGTGATCAGCTGACACCCCCCGGAGGCCCGGATTCGATTACAGGCTCTACCATGAAATTTGAAAAGTGGTACGAGGGCTGGAACGGGGTTCACTCAGCCTCGGAACGTCAACTGAGTAGAGGAGGGTTCGATTCCCTCCTCAGCCATCTTCGAAGTGGTTTTCCGTGGTTTCCCACTTCTCCTCCAGGCAAATGCCGGGGTAGTACCTAACTTAAGGCCACGCCGCATCCTTCCCTCTTCCTCGTCTGTCCCTCCCGATCTTCCCATCCTCCCACAAGGCCCCTGTTCAGCATAGCAGGTGAGGCCACCTGGGCGAAGCACTGGTCCTCCTCCCCAGTTGTATCCCCTGACCCAATGACTCACGCTCCAGGACACTGCCCTTGAGACGGTAGAGGTGGGATCTCTCGCTGAGTCGGAGGGAAAAGCCAACCCTGGACGGTAAATAAATAAATAAATAAATAAATAAATAAATAAATAAATAAATAAATAAATAAATAAATAAATAAATAAATAAATAAATAAATAAATAAATATTTCAGGCGTTTTCTTTCTACAGCTAGCGTAACTGAACAATATACTGAGTGATTTAACCAGGGGCTTATCCAAAGAGGGGGGGTTACTGGGGGTTAGAACTCCGCCCTCCCCCATGGAACGTTTTAAAAAAAGAAAATAACATGGGACTGACAATAAACAAGTGAAAATCTGGTCAATGTGTTGGCTCTTTTGAACATTCATAACAACAATTGTAAAACCAACAGATCTCTTGAATCTATTTTCTAAGAAGCCTGGAAAGCTGGACTGTAGATAATTTGAGCATACCATTCGCCGTAAAACTATTCACCTTGATTATATTTCTTTGTTTTTTAATGTGTCCTTATAATGACACTGATACATGCACCCAGTATACACGCAAAAGCACCTTCATTATGTTTTGTCATAATTTTGTAACCTAACTATGAAACACACACACACACCCATCGGCCGATCCTGGCCACGCTACTGGGTTCAACTATGATGTTCATCTCAAATAGCTCATAAGCCGTTAAAGATATTTAAAAAATCTGTTAAAACGGGTCTTATAATCGAACGTACATGCTTTTCCGGAGTGACAATATCTGCCGACATAACGGTAGATAGGCCTACTAACTTTGTTTTTTCTCCTAACATCCAGCATTATTCATAAACATAGTAAGTTAAGGAGTTTAATTATTTTCAAAACCGAACAAGTATTTTTCCTAGAAAATGGAATTGCTCCATTCGCCAGCCGTAGAGTGGGGGTGCCATATTCGAATGAATCTCTAACCAGGCACGCGTAATGTATGATTAATGATGGCGTGTGGCCTCCAAGAGAACTGGCGCAGGTCTTTCGAGTTGATGCCGTATAGACGACCTGCGCGTCTCTGAGGATGGGCCCTAAGGTGAATTCTAACAATGAAGACGGTTCACACACCCAGCCCCCGAAACCATCGGAATTAACCAATGGTGGTTAAAATCCCCGACCCGGGCGTGAATCGAATCCGAGACCCGCCGGGCCAAAGACCAGCACACTAACCATTCACCCATGGAGTCGGACACTGTATGAATGATGAGCGTGTTGACATGCAATGAGTTCCTTAACCCTCCACCCGTAATACTTAAAGAAGCATTCTGACATATAAGACTGGAGGGAGGAGCATTGCACGTGCATTGCATGGGGTTGCCACATTCCTCAATTCCGTCCTTCTTTCCCTCGTTTTCGGTTCACTTATTCATTCATTCTTCAGACTGCTGCGTTCTGTTGCAGACTACTTGGCAATACTACGCCTGAATTGGTCTCATGTTCGGTTAGCTTTAACAGGGACCGGGCTCAGTCCGGTGGTATTTGAAGCTGGTCAAATACGTCAGCCTCGTATCGATTGATTTGCTGGCACGTAGGAGTTCACCTACGGGTCTAAATTTTGGCACTTCTTCGTCTCCGAAAACCGTAGAAGTAATTGACAGAACGTAAAATCAATAACAGGAGTGGAACCTATAGCGTTTCAAATAGCGAATAGCATCCTCTTTAAACGAACCCAGTTTTGTAATTCTGGAAGTTCTAGGCCTCTTCTTTCCAGGCGTGGACAGTTTAGATGAACCCTCTTCGGAGTTGTTGTATTTCATCGTAACTCTTGTCACAGTACTTTTGCTAACTCTAAGAGCTTTGGCAGTGCGTTCCTGAACTCCCCGGAAAGGAATTAAAGGAACATTCCTTTGCGAAAAATTCGTAGTCTCCTCTTCAAGAATTCTCTTGGCGGCACATATCGTTTCCCTTCCTTAGTGATGTATTGTCACACCACGGCCGGCGGTGCGTTTTCACAAGATGGACGAGTCTTGGGCCTCCCTCTCCCCCGAGGAGTATTCATCACGCTCGAAATATGTATTGAAATAAAATAAGTGTACGGAATTAGTATTTAAAATGCCGTTAGGTACTTATTAACGGTCACAAAAACAGAAACAGGAATAGAATATATCTCACACTGAACTGATTGCGACTCAGAAGTGAGAGGTTTGCCAACTCCAAGCAACACGAGCTAGCCAGCAGACTTATCTCCATGGCAACCGTAGTGGACCCACACTCGATTCCACGGCAACCATACCCCCACTCACTGTATCCCACCCCAGAAGGCAGTAAACGGACGTCCCTCTAAAAACTGTCAGAATACAACTTTTAGTATTACGACCTTGTATTTGCTCTAATGTGCATGCAAATACACTGGTGAGCAAATGAATTAGAGATAGCTGCCATTTTGTAATACTGGCGCTGGGGTCGGCCCGGCGAATACAGTTCGGCAAGGTACGTGACTACAATGTCGTCAGAACTGGTATTGGCCGTGTGAGTAATATGTGAGCACAGGATGGGTAAGACACGAGATCTCGGCGCGTTTGATCGCGGCCAGATTGTTGGTGGCATACGTTCCCCGAAGTCGTGCACGCTATGGGCTTTCCATGTGTCACCGTGTCCAGAGTGTGGCAAAGCCACCATCGCCAGGGTGAACTGCCGTGGAGTACAACGTGTTGGTGACAGAGGTCACCGTCGCTTGACTTGGAGGGTAAGAGCGGATAGACGCTAATTCAAAGCTGGATAGCAACGAAGTGTGAGCAACCACACCATCCAGGATCAACTCTTCACAATAGGGTTCATAAGTCACCGTATGCGTATGGTTAATTCCTCAGGCTTGAGGAATGGGTGTTTGCGTTCGTCTTAACACACACCTTTTCATTCACGAACAACACACCACACTACCAACCGCTTCAAACTCGTGTTATAGTGATACATCCTTCCACATAGGATTGGCGTCAGGAAGGACATCCGGCTGTAAAACGAGGCCAATTCCATATGAAGTGCGGATTCTCATAAATTGGAATAATAATAATAATAATAATAATAATAATAATAATAATAATAATAATAATAATAATAATAATAATAATAATAATAATAATAATAATAACTGTTCCAGGGTATCTGTGGAACGCAGAGGTGATGAAAGAAGGTGCAGGCTTGAATGGCTCTAACTACAATATCAAAATTAATTTAAAACTTAAACTGAAGGTTATATTTTCAGAACTTCAAACTTAACATTTTTTTAATAATATTACAGGTACAAGTAGCAATCATTAAACAAGATCGGGAAAAATCCAAGGTTCAGAACCATAACACTTTGGGCCTTAAGCCCCCAGTTTTACAATTCCGGAGATACCGGATTCAGTTTACACAATTCAAGTAAAAAATTGGGAACCATTAAGTCAAGGGCAGAAATCCCCCAAATCAAGACCACTTGCTCCCAAAATTACAATATCTAGCCTTCCAGAGGCACTCTTTACAATTACAAAGCTAGAAAAAGAGCTCACCGGCTCTCCGTTTCTTTCAGCCTCCTCGAGGCACCCTCAAAAATGTTATACTCTCTGGCCTTCCATGGCCCAACTTACAATTTGAAACAGGGATATCTCGTACCCAACCTACAGGGCCTTTGCGGAAAAGAACAGGTTAAGTAAATGGCCCGAAACGCAAACTGAATGGAGGCGTATACTTGCACTCCTAGAGATGAACACTAAAACAACCTAAGGGGCTCTAGGCCGATGAAACAGGGGCTATTCCCAAACTACTGAGGTGAGTCGTATAGAAATTACTTTACCACATTACAGAATAAAAAACAGTTATAAACACGTAGTCACCTCAAACCAAGAAGAAGGCGAGCTCGAGAGGGCAATTCACTCTCTATCCCCGATTTACAGTTAAACATTTTATGAAGGTTTTACATTAGCCGGAAGAAAGTTACATTTTAGAAAAGCTTGTTACATAACTAAAGAGTCGGACCTTTCCCTCGGGTTAAACTGCGGAGGTAGCAAGAAAGAATAAAGTTATGTGGCCATCACCTTGTAGATGTTCTAGCTGCCGACGAAAGAGGCCGCCCGCCTCCTGCTTAACACACACACTCAGAAAGATGACGATCAATTGGCCAAGAAACGTGAAAAGCCGCAGTTTATAAACTCTCAGGGAAGGTTCGAGATCATTCAAGACTAAACCAGCCCCACCCTCTCAATTTTATTGGTTAAATTCAAAAGTAACACTCAAAATCGAACGCACATTCTGCCTTTGATAGGTGGAACATTAATTACAGAAATTATTGATTGGCTAGATTCAAAATTGGCGGAAAGAAAAAGGAAATATTGCCAACACAAAAATAAATTAACATCAATCATTTACAAACACCTAGAACTACAAAACTTCTTTAAATTATAACTTCTCACATTTTGCACCAGGGTGCGTGATCATAGTTTTTTGGTAGTGTCATCTGTGGAGAATTGTCCAAACTTCTTGATGTATAGCAAACAAAACTAGGAGAAATTCATTCAGTTTAGGAAACTTTACAATAACAAAATTACACCATATTTCTGTGGTGATACCTTCTGAGTAAAGTTCTAAGTTGGTGTAGTTTCAGTTTCACCGTTTTACCACTAGAGGAGTTCATTTAGGCGCTGAATTTGAATGCGCGGCTTTGGGGTGTACCTCCCGGTACAATAACAATAATATTGTATGTATATCCCTCAATCCCGTTTCCTGATACAGGGTTGGGGATGAGGTGAGATGAAATGAATGGCTTTTTTAAAGGCTGGATGCCTTCCTGACGCCAACCTTAGTTGAGGAGCTAATGGGATGAAATAGATGGTGAATGAAATTGGTAAGGAGTTGGAAGGAATCGGTTGTGACCTATGAATAGGAACTGTGCCGACATTTAGCTGGAAATGAAAATTGGGAAAAATCTCAAAACTATTCTCAGGACAGACGACGATGGAGTCCGAAACCACTTGTCTCCCGAATGCAGAGCTTGGCTCCATAGCCTTAGCGCGATAACACGCGTTGTCATTCCACTCGGTACCGGTAATAATAATAATAATAATAATAATAATAATAATAATAATAATAATAATAATAATAATAATAATAATAATAATAAATGCACTGGGTAGCTCAGACAGTAAAGCGCTGGTCTTCTGAGCGGGTTCGATTTTGGCTCAGTCCGGTGGTATTTGAAGGTATTGAAACGCGTCCGTCTCGTGTCAGTAAATTTACTGGCACGTAAAAGAACTCTTCCAAGACAAAATTCCGGCACCTCGACGTCTCCGAAAACCGTAAAGTAGTCTATGGGATGTAAAACCAACAGCATTTTATTATTATTAATAATAAGGAAGGATTTTCCTTTCGTTTATTTCAACGCAGGGGAGAATACTGTGATGGCGCGTCGCTCAGAGGTCATGATTGCTTCCTTCGTCCGGCTCCATGGCTAAATGGTTAGCGTGCTGGCCTTTGGTCACAGGGGTCCCGGGTTCGATTCCCGGCAGGGTCAGGAATTTTAACCTTAATTGGTTAATTTCGCTGGCACGCGGGCTGGATGTATGTGTCGTCTTCATCATTTCATCGTCATCACGAGTCGCAGGTCGCTACGGGTGTCAAATCGAAAGACCTGCATCTGGCGAGCCAAACTTGTCCTTGGACACTCCCGATACTAAAAGCCATGCGCCATTTCATTTCATTTCATTTCATTTCATTTCATTTCATTTCATTTCATTTCATTTCATTTCATTTCATTTCATTTCATTTCATTTCATTCCTTCCTGGTTCAAGCGATCTGTTTTTCATCTCCATAAGGTCCCAGTTTCGTCACAGCGGGTGAGGTCGCATGTCAGCACCTTCGCAACTGTATCCCAGATCGAAAGCATTGGGATCAAATACATTGCCTCTATACGTCGTTCAAGACACTACTACTACTACTACTGGTAAGGACAATTCCGTTAGGACCAGTGGCCTCAGTTAAACTCCTCAGATACAGAACGGACAAAATCATGTACGACGAAGTTGGCGTCTTTACATCGAGAAGAGATGAAGAATAAACTCGCCAGCAATAAGTTCCCCTTCTTGAACGTAGAACAAGATAAGAGGAGGTCGTAAACGGCGCGGTCTCTTGTGGATTGATTACACAGAACTTGCTTGTGACCGAGAGAGTTGGCCGTGCGGTTAGGGACGCACAGCTGTGAGCTTGCATCCGGAAGATAGTGGGTTCGAATCCCACTGTCGGCAGCCCTGAAGATGGTTTTCCCTGGTTTCCCATTTTAAACACCAGGCAAATGCTGGGCTGTACCTCAATTAAGCCCACGGCCGCTTCCTTCACACTCCAAGGCCTTTTCCTTCCCATCGTCACCATAAATCCTATCTGTGTCGGTGCGACGTACAGCAAATAGCGAACTTGCTCGTCTGAATATGAGTATAACTCGGTTACAAAGTTCGTCCGAGAGGAGGAACAAACCAAAACTGCTTTTTGCCTGGATCAATATCGAAGCAACACACATTCTAATGTAAAGTAAGAGAGGAATTTAGTAGCTGTTAACCGTAGCTAGGATTTCAATTTGGAGAACAGGAAAATGGGTTATCGCAGTGACTTCCAGATGAAGAATGATGATATTTACATACGGCACAAACCAAGTTAGCTGTGCGTTTAGGGTCCCGTAGCTGTGAGCCTACATTCGGGAGATGGTAGGTTTGATATCCATCGTCAGCAGCCCTGAAGGTGGTTTTCCGTGGTTTCCCATTTCCACACCAGGCAAATGCTGGGGCTGTATCTTAATTAAGGCCACGACTGCTCTCTTCCTAATCCTAGCCCTTTCCCATTCTTCCGTCGCCGAAAACCTTTTATGTGTTAGTGCGACGTTAAAACACTAGCAAAAAAAAAAAAAACGAAAGAAAAAATGCATACGTCAGGCACAGATTGCAGCACATCCGCGACTGCCAGAAAGTATATTTGTAGCAAGAAGTACACAATACCGTGTATAGATAGGCCTACTTGTCAGATTCCCTTTCACATGAAAAGTACCACAGCCAATTAGAGTTGCTCAACAAATGTACCAAATTCGTCCAACCAATGAGGAGGCTGGTTTTGGTTAACTGACTCATCAGATCCGTCACGGAAGCTAATGCCGTGTACGAAACATGTTAACGGAGTAATTATTGTATATTACTGATTATGTGCGGTGCGAATACATTTTGACGTTCAGTAAGGAATCAGATATTTTATTAGCTGAGTAAATGTCTGAACCTACGCTGAATGAAAGGCCTGATAAATGAATATGCAGGAAATCTGGAAGATTAAGAGTAGATAAAGGCAGAATGTGTGTTTTTTAAATCCTGTTTCTCGTAAGCATGATACTAACTTTTGCCATGCATTACTACTTTCTAGAGAGGAACAAACATAATCACCCAGCGAAATGGCTGTACGGGGCGAGTCGAGTAACTGTAAGCTTGCATTCGGGAAATGGTAGATTCGAACCCTACCCTCAGCAACCCTGAAGGTAGTTTCACATGGTTTCCCCATTTTCTCCAGATTCAAATGCTGGTGTTGTAACTTTATTAAGGCCACAGTCGTTTTCTTTCTTACCCTATCGTCACCGAAAATCTAGAAGAATTAGTGCGACGTTAAACATACAGAAAAAGAGGTATAATGAAGGCAATTTTAAATAAGCACCAGGAGGATTACAATGATGCACTGTGCACAAAGCAACTGAGGCAAAGTACCAGTTTGCAGACCTGCCATATTATACCTCTTAATCTGTGTTATTCCGTGTTTTGGGACATAATTACTAAATAAATTATTTGTCAAAATCGTACCAAATCCAGTTTAAATTTCTTAAATACTACAACTGAGAAGATCAGTGACTAGGGGAAAAGTACTCCGGTCTTCTTGAATAAGTAGTCAACGTATACTGGCCTTCGATTCAGAGGGCTTAGGGTTCGTTTTCCGTCCAGGCCGGAAATTCCAACTGCGTGTGGTTAATCCCTCTCGCTCTGGGACTATATGATTGTGTTATTCTTAACATACACCTCTTCATTCACGTACACTACACTACCATACACCACAGTAACAACATCCCTCCAATCAGGGTTGACGTCAGGAAGGGCGTCCGGCCGTACAAAGGGGCCAAAATCCACATCAAGTGCCGAATCTAGTCAACTGGAAAAAAGGCCAAGAAGAAGAAGATTAAACAGGGGGAAATACATGAACAGCCGCTCAGAAAAGAATGAGCAAGTATTCCCACCTGTTTGTACAAGCAACAATTCTCGTTACTTTAATGTCCGTTGTTTCCAACATACAAATAAGATATCCTGAACCTATACAGCTTTCAATCCTGTAGGCTATAGCAAAACTGGTCTGTAAAAAAAAGATGTACAAGTAGTTTCGTCCGAAACTTGACTTCTTTTTTTAAATCTCCAAGCTCACTGTATTGGCTTTGCTGCACCATGATTGAATTTTAGTAAGTATATTACCACCCTAGGAATATACACATCCTAAATACTTGACATGATTCGCCTGCTCCAGTTTTGTATTACCAACCTGTCATTCAATCCTCTTAGGTTTATTCTCACACTTCGAAGAATACGTTTGACTGCCAGAAATAATAATTTTTTGTGGCTATTACTAGCCCGGTGCAGCCCTTATAAGGCAGACACTCCGATGAGGGTGGTGTAGAGCTTTGTGTGGTGTAAGAGTTAAGAGATGTTGGGAACAGCTCAAATATCCAGTCCCCGAGCCAATGGAATTAACCATGTTTTTAAGGTTAAATTCTCCGACTCGGCCGGGAATCGAATCCGGGACCATCGGAACCGAAAGTCACTACGCTGCCCATTCAGTCAATGAGCCGGACTGACTGCCAGGTGTACGGTAGACCTACCACCATAAAACATACTTTAGGTTCATGCACACAAGATTTTTCCTTTAGACGTCAGGGCCTGTATATACAGCTGTGCATGACTGCAGAGTTGAGCTGGTAGCGTCCATAGTCGCCACAAGGCGGATAACCGCCCCGCGCTCGATGTTCAATGCAACCAAGCGTGATATTGGATCAAATGGAATTTAGAAGAGCACTGCAGAGTTTCATCCTCACTAGACGAGTCTCCTGCCTCAATTTGGAATTAGATTACATAACATTACAGCTAACTTTGTTTGACGTAAAAAGATGACGAAAAAGAAAAAATCACCAGGTTGCAACCACAAAAATAAAATAATTTGTTTTCAGAAAGCAAATTCCTAGAATTTCTTCAATAAATTTAAAAGTAAGCCACTATAGTTCAGTCACAATTTCAAAAATTTCCTTTCTGCTCGGTCGACTGCTGCGTGTAGAGAAACAACAACACTCGCAAGTAAATGTTTAAAACAAGCGTTACTGAAAAGTTAACCCTTAACAATGGAAGAAACGGTCTGAGTGACCGTGATAAAAGATAAGTTCATTTTCCTCAGTTATTCCTCCGAGAATGTTCTCGTTTGTAATACCTTCCTGGCTTAATCCGGTCAATCACTCATGTTCATTTTGCTACCGTAGCCCGCCCGTCCGTAGCCCATCTGACCCCGTGGTTAGCCGGTTTGACTCTCGTTGGTGGAAAGACAATTCATCATCAGAATGCTCGCGGGCAGAGTATACAACTTCTAATCACTAGATTTCGTGCCAAAAGCCTGGATTCAATTCCAAACCTCTCCACAGTGTTCATACGCAGTGAGGACATATGACGCTGTTCATGGTGATTCGTCCGTCCAATGAGCACACCCCTTTGTGTTATTCGACAGGAGTATGCTATGTGCTGACGCCGCGTTTCACCCTCTCCTTACCTCATTATTGTCATCATCAACATCCCACATCCAGACGAGCAGGTCACCCATAGGTGTCAACTAGAAAGACCTGCGCCTGCAGTATTCTATAGACACAAATGCACAAAAGATGAACGAATTTATAATTTAAGTTAGACTGATAAACGACAGGCTATTTATTTCAAAGCCTGATACTAGAGCATCTCCGTCTGCATCGATTAGAATTGTCAAGCATAAAATCTCTATTAATTATCAAATGAATATGTGATATTTGATAGTTTAAAGAGAGATTTTAAAAATAAAAGTTGGCTTTGACTCCTGTTGTTAATATTTTATCCTCCAGAACAACACCTAGCGATCACCGAGACCTCACGTCCATGTTAGGGGGCTGTATGGCTACTGTTACGGGTTAATCTCCTGTGGGTGGAGGCGGTAGAATAACATCCACGGTATTCCATGCCTGTTATAAGAGACGAAGTAAAGGGGTCAACTTGGGAGCGTGGGTTGGCGACCACGGGACGCTTAGTAGAACAAATTGATTTTAATTTTTGCTATCTGTTTTACGTCGCACCGACACAGATAGGTCTTATGGCGACGATGGGATAGGAACGGCCTAGGAATGGGAAGGAAGCGGCCGTGGCCTTACTTAAGGTACAGCCCCAGCATTTGCCTGGTGTGAAAATGGGAAGCCACGGAAAACCATCTTCAGGGCTGCCGACAGTGGGGTTCGAACCCACTATCTCCCGATTACTGGATACTGGCCGCACTTAAGCGACTGCGGCTATCGAGCTCGGTACGCTTAGTTGAGACCTGGCATTGCTTACACTTACTTGTACCAGGCTCCTCATTTTCATCTATCTTATCCGTCCTCCCGTGGTTAAGTCTTGTTCTTTTCCGGCCACGACGGTATTAGGCTATGAGGCCCAGGGAGTCTCACTTTCACGCCCTTCGTGGCCCTTGTCTTTCTTACACCGGTACCTCTATTTTTCGAAATTTCGGAACCCTTCCATTTTTCCCCTGCTTACTAGTGTTAATAGAGAATGGTTGCACAGTTGTACGTCCTCTTAAAACAATGATAATTACCACCACCGTCACCATGTTACGTATTATTTGGGAACTTCAGTATTTCAATTACATAGGCACATAGGTGTTAACTATCAATGCTTAGATATGTATTGTATGAATGTCTGATAATTAGCGTAATATACGTGAAGATATCAATAGGTGTACCTTGGCGTGTGTTGGACGATAAAAAAGGAAGTTAATTTCGCGACTATGCATTTGAAAAATATTTGCAAGAAGTATTAACTTGACTGTAAAGACGAATCTGCACTCAATGAAATATTCCCTTATAAACAATATGCTCGTATTTACTTTTTCACTACCTAGTATAAGGCCAAATTCCTCACCGTCCTGAATGAACATTTTGGTAATTTTTTAACGTCGTTCTGGTGAACGCAAGAAATAGCTACCCGTAAGTAAATAGAGGCTCTCTTCGGAAAATGCTGAATGATAGTCCATACGTTATTACTGATGATAATAACAAAAGCTGGGCGATGGGGAACTGTCGCATTTTGAGTGTTGGTTGTTTTTCTTTCGGAAAAATGAAATGCAAACGTAAATAGTTTTTGTTTTAAAAATAATTTCGAAATACTTCAAAGACCTCGAAAGGAGCCACTATAACGGAGTCGAAACTTAAATATTTTGTTACGAAGCAACCATGACCGAGGCAAGGGAACCGGCTTCAGTCCAAACGTAGTCGCTGGAGGTAACGGACAATTAGCAGCTTAGAGGAGTACTGAGAACCCTCTCAAAGTTACTAAGAGGACAGTGGAAGACCACTACATTCATAATTTGCCTCACTTAATCATAATATCACCAATTCACAATCACTGACAAGTTTACGCAACGTAAACAATATTGTACATTTATGCGCATAAATTAAAGTGATTTGGTAGAATCTGATGATGTTCTTGTAGAACGAAACACATAATTTTCTTTTTAATAGTGTGTATTTTTTGTTACATGTGTTATAATTAGTGTTTTCGACAGACTGAGAAGCTTTCAAGTTACATTTAAGTTCAGTAATATCATTACTGCTCGATCGTCAGTTATATGTGCAAATAAGAACGAAACTCCAATAACACTCAGAACTTGGAATCCCCATGGGAATTTTTAATCAACAAGTCGAACAGAAACCCGTTACCACCCCGACGTTGGATTACGCCGGGTAGGGACTCACCTGGCGAAAGCAAGGGAAGAGGTGCAAATAATACTTGAATCTCCCTGGTTGAGATAATTTTTAGTATGTCCAGATAATTTACTTTTCCGCACAAAATAAGCATATTATTCTCCCTTCTCGCGTGTGTTAACTGTAATTTCCTGCAAATGATTGCACGGTGATTAACATGAAAGGAAAATAACTACAGTTGGAGGTTATTTCTATCAGTATACATGATGCTAACCTAATTACTACGTTGTGTTCATTATTTAGTAATAAAACAAGCAAGCCTGTCTGCAAGCATGGGTTCATTACGTCAGTTTTTTTTATGAAAATCAGCAGGAGGTGCTAGTACAAATTTAAGGTAAAAACCCCAGATAATGGACGGTGGACGAAGTGTCCACGTTTTTGCACGTGTTTTGAGAACAAAGTTCGATATTCGAATTACAGCGGATTATTTCAAGGTGGGTGACAGCCGAGTGTCATAGTCACTGGCTTCCAACCAAGGCGGCTACAGTTCGAAAACCGGACAATGTATGTGGGACTTTTTAAATGAAAAAATACGTCCCTCTAGTCGGATTTACGTAAATTATCCGCTATGATCATGCTCTCAACAGTCATTCAAAACTATAAGTTTGCTATGTGCATCATTTCAATGACTTTGCAGATTAGAATTGCCATCATTAGACGGAAGTTGGTGAAATCTAGACGTTGTCCTGTTCTCAACTGGTAGATGAAATGTTTTCTTAACTGAGTGAATAGCGTATTACATGTACTGCCATTTATCAAACTTCCACAAAGTTAGCTCCGACAAAAAGGAATCCCATAATCACTTCAAGTATCACAGGTTTGTCCTATTTTTCCACTCTAAAATTTAAATCATCTTAGTCCATTCGCTTGTGTTCTCGATCTTCCTGTATGGATGCGAAACTTGGACCATGAAAGCTAAAGACAGGAACCGAATCAACGCCTTTGAAATGTAGTGCTGGAGAAGGATGTTGCGAATACCGTGGACAGCCAGGCGAACAAATTGTTCTGTCATCCGGGAAACTGGAATACAAGAAAGTTTATGCCAAGTTGTGTACCAGAGAATCCTGCAATTCTTTGGTCACATTATGAGAAGAGAGGATGACAATCTGGAAAAATTAATTGTCCAAGGAAACGTTTCTGGCACAAGGACACGAGGACGGGTCGCAAAAAGATGGGTTGATCAAGTAAGAGAGATCGTGGATTTACCACGGAGAATTACTATCCGGAAAACACAAGTGCGTACAGAATGGTATTAGCTTATAAAAGAAACAATAAAACCTTGGGTCACGATACTCAGTCATGAATGGAACGACTGGAGAGAGTCCAATTGTTTGGCTGATGGTCATCGTGTTGCTCTTTGGCTCAGAGGGCTCCAAGTTCGATACCCGGCCAGGTCGGGAATTTTAGCCACGTTTGGTTCATTCCTCTAGCTGGGGGCTGGGTGTTAGTTATCGTCCTAAAACACGTCTTCATTCAGATATAACACTCCGCACTCTCAACCACCACAGAAACCCGAATTATTGAAAACATCCCTCCACACAGGTGAGGGTCAGGAAGGTCATTCAGCCGTTTAAGGAATTTGATCAACATTAGATAACTGGGAAATGGTCCAGGAAAGAGGAAGTTCAAGGTTCTGGTTACTCTTTCGGCCACCTGCTGCTAATGGAGCTAGTGATCATAGAGCTGGACACATTTTTCTCTAACTGGTATCTGCGAAAAATCATTAAACCAGTCCAAAATATTATAATTGAGAGCTCGAGAGTATTTTAATGATCAGATGAAAAGGAATTAATTCAGAGATTAAGGGAGTGGTTCGAACCCCATTCTCCGCAGCTCTGAAGATGTTTTCCGTGGTTTCTAATTTTCACACCAGGCAAATTCTGGGACTGTACCCCACTCCTAGCCCTGTCCTGTTCCATCGTCGAAGCGATGTAGAGCAAGTTGAAAAAAGAAGGTATTCAATAAGGTAATGGAGAAAAAATTCAAGGGAAAAGCGCAATCAGCAATGAAAGATATGTGAGTCAGATTATAGATGAGTACAGGGTGAATTTAACTAGTGACTTCTGTGGCATGAAGTTTTACTCAGAAGAATGTGCAGCAAACGGTGATTGAGTACGGTTTCAACAGTGATTATTGTAGTTCCACGAGATATGAGAAGTAAGTCTGAGAAACATGTTTCTGTCACTGACCAGAGTAGCTTTTACCGTGATCAGAGTTGTCTCTTTCTTCTCAACATTTCGATACTTTGAATTGTTATACAGGCTATAACCTATATTGTTTGTATCTCATGAAGTACGGATTCTAACGCGTGGTAACGGCTGTAACGGTAAATTCAATTTTTAACCAGATTTGAATTAAGTTTCAAATTATTGAAGTACCGAGCCACTCAACAGCAAGAACAAGTCTAATATCACTACTCCAATGTCTTCCACTGTAAATATAATTAAAGAAATCATGTGGGGGCAGATTCTAATAACTAGTGAGCTTTAGGCCTACTGACCGACGGCTGTCTTCAATGATACCAGGTGACTGGAGTTCCTCAACTGATCTCACGAGGATAAATTCATGCTATTCTAAATTCTAAAACAGGAATGTAAGTCATGAAGGAGCCAGGGATCGAACCTACAACTCCTGGACAGCAGGTTGCTACATAAACTTTTAGACCAGGGAAATGATACATTGCAACGTATGGCCTTAACAAAGTTTATCTGCTATTGTTCAGCGAACTTGCATGGCAGTTTCGTTTTCTTGTAGCGTAATTTTGAGCCCATTAGTTCACATTACTTCCATTACAGTTCTTTTCTCCCTAGACATAATACGCCACGTGGAATTATGTTCATAAATGCAAATTTTCATGCACGAGTTTCTCAGGTCTTTTTTTAATCAATGTTACTGATACTAAAAAGCTATTCGTTTATTCGTCACAAAGGATCCCATGTTACAAAACGTTATCTTCCATTGTAGATAGTTCCAATTCTGTGTTTTCTTCATTACTGACAAGTTCCCGTTACTGGTAAATTTATCTGTATTTAATATGATACTCGAAGACAGTATATCGTCCTCTACTTCCCTATGGAAAATTATTTAGTTGTCTGGGAAATGTCTCACCGTTTCCTAGGCTACATTTTAAGCAACATTTATTTTTTTAAATAAATTCATGGAAATATTTAATTTTATTTAAGTAAATGTATGGAAGTACAGTAGAGTCTCGTTAATTCGAATTGGGACCGGAGTCTGTTCGGATTACGAAATCTTCGGATTAACCGGAAAATATTTTCTAATAATGTTATTATTTTTACGTCTCGCTAACTACTTTTACGGTTTCTGGAGACGCCTAGGTGCCAGTATTTTCTCCCGCAGGAGTTCTTTTACGTGCCAGTAAATCTATCTACACGAAGGTAACGTATCTGAGCACCTTCAAATACCACCGGACTGAGCCAAGATCAAACCTGCCAAGTTGGGGTCAGAAGGCCAGCGCCTTAACCATCTGAGGAAAATAGTTTCTACAATACAGTAAAGTACATACTGTAATTTGAAATGTCCATTCTTTAGCAGTTACTGATGCGATGCTTATGAGACGCTGGTTTAACACTGCATCTTCGAGTAGATTCCAATCACTATGGCAAAAAAAAACAAAAAAAAAGAAACGAACAGACTTTGTGAAGATAAACGACCAGTGATTGATGGTTTATGATGAGTAATTATGTTTACATTAAGTTATTCAAGTAAAATATGACTATTAAAATGCAAGTAAATCTTCATTCTATGTTCTATGTTCTTTCATTTCAACAAGGATTTTTTAAAAATTGAATATTTCAGTTCGGATTAAACGGACTTTCGTACTAACGGGGTTCGGTTTAACGGGACTCTAGTGTAGTTAATTTTTCCATGACTAAAGTCCATTTTTACAGCAACTTAAAATTCTATCTGTGTAGAATTGTGTTGCTTTGAAGGCGATGAAGTTATAAATATGACGTTTTGACACAATTGAAATCAACCGAGTGATATCTTAATTGGCTTTTCACTATAATGTCTCTGGTCCAAATACCGGACAATGCAGATGGTATCATTCATATCCCTGTTGTTCAAATTCTCTGTAAAACTGGAGGTCACTCAGCTATAAGCATATGTTTCTCCTTCTTGCGGATTAACAAAGATATGACAGGCCTCGTGGAACATAAAACCCTTTCTGGTGAATGAAATGGCGTATGGCTTTTAGTGACGGGAGTGTCCGAGGACAAGTTCGGCTCGCCAGGTGCAGGTTTTTCGATTGGACACCCGTAGGCGACCTGCGCGTCGTGATGAGGATGAAATGATTATGAAGACGACACATACACCCAGCCCCCGTGTCAGCGGAATTAACCAATTATGGTTAAAATTCCCGACCCTGCCGGGAATCGAACTCGAGACCCCTGTGATCAAAGGCCAGCACGCTAACCATTTAGCCATGGAGCCAGACTCTGGTGAATGATTGGTGTAATATCTCCAATTGGCATCAGCATATAGGCTACTGTAATAGAACTGATCTTTTCACTTTGCAAGACACGTTCGAACTTCCAGAAGACAGAGACTATAATTTTCTTACCGAGCTCGATAGCTGCAGTCGCTTAAGTGCGGCCAGTGTCCAGTATTCGGGAGATAGTGGGTTCGAACCCCACTTTCGGCAGTCCTGAAGATGGTTTTCCGTGGTTTCCCATTTTCACACCAGGCGAATGCTGGGGCTGTACCTTAATTAAGGCCACGGCCGCTTCCTTCCCACTCCTATCCCCTTCCTGTCCCATCGTCGCCATAAGACCTATCTGTGTCGGTGCGACGTAAAGCAACTGGCAATAATAATAAATAATTTTCTTTGTAGAAACCACTGAATCACCGACAGTACTCTCTTTAGACAATTCGGAAATGTTTTTATACGTCTGAATAGCGTTTAGACCTCTTACGTTTCTTAGGAAAATAGTAGGCCTATTATGTTATCAGAGTGCCAATTTCTCATTCACACTCGAAAGTTAATGTTAATAATATAATAATAATGTTTGTGAATTACGTCACACTAACTACCTGTATGGTTTCTAGAGACGTCAATATACCGAATTTTTGTCTGCGAGAGTTCTTTTCCGTGCACTGGGAAACGCAGACCGATGTTAAGTATACTGTGACTGTCACGGCTTGTCCACAGCTGAACAAGGAGTTTATATTTTGTTCTCAAGTTGCGTGCTGCTTCCAGATGATAGCAGCTATTGGTTATTTAGAAACTGCGATAGAATATTCTATTCTGTTCTATTGATTGTACACAAGGAGTCTAATATGTATCGACCATACATCAAGAGAGACTCGACTTGGATCGTCTCTTATCACCGCAAATGGGCAAAGAGAAGTAGCTAGCCGCTGCTAAAAAAAAAATAAAAAAAAACAGTGTATGTACTTCCACGGTCAGCTAAGTCGTATAATCTCTGGAGTGGGCTAGAGCGTTGCTAGGCCGTATCGAATAGTAAAATGTTTTATTCAGAGTGACCGGATCCCCCCAACTCTGAGGATGCCAGCCGCATTTGAAGGGGAAAACGTCAGTATATAGTTAAAGTTTAATTTGAAGACTGATGGCTGGAACGGTGTTCACTTAGCCTTGTGAAATGAAATAAGGGGCTGTATGATATGAGAGGCAACGGACCCGGTCAAGAAAGTCAAGCTGACTGAGGGATTCCGGGATCTGCAGGAACAGCCCTTAATGGGCTGTATGTTCCATGACTAGTGCGGGGACGGAGATAGCTTTGCATTTATATATAAAGAAATCTCCCCATTAATGATTTTCCAACTATAGTCAGCCCAAAGTGAAACCTCAAAAGAGAAATAATTATGTCGACAATGTTATTTTCGAGTGCCATAAGGAACGAATGCTAGTGACTGTATAATACATCCAATTTAAAGATATAGGTCCAACTCTTACAATGTCACCGCTTGTGCAGTGCCGAACCAGAAAGCTGGTAGAAAATAATGTGACCAAGTTCGTGCTGTTCCTCATGTCACGTACGAAGACAGAAGTGATTGCGTTGCGCTGAGCCAATAACAGTCATTGATTGGTTGGTCTCCTGCGGTGCAGCGTGTAGCATTTCTCTTCTACTGTTGTCGTGTTTTACAAGAGTATAATTTGTACTGCCTTGTGTTCATCGTATTCAGTGTAAGAGACAAAATACAGAGAGTAATGTGTAATCAAGCTAGAAAACCTTTGATCCTTTATGAAGACAATGTTTAGGTCAACACAGTAATCCAACTCTCATGGACAGTAAATAAACACTTGTAATAACTCAGACGCCGAGGTGCTGAGATTTTGTCCCACATGAGTTCTTGCACGTACTGTTAAATCCACCGAAGCCGGCTCCCACAGTCTGGGGGTAGCGAGCCTGCCCGGAAGAATCGGGTTCGTTTCCCAACCAGGTAAAGGATATTTACTGGGATCTGAGGGCTCCCGTCAGCCAACGTGAAGCTATATGAAGGTGAAATGGTCCAGGTTTAGAAAGTCAAGAATAACAGCCTAGAGGATTCGTAGCGGTACTCATGTGTCATTTCATTAATCGACAGGCCATCGGGCTGAGCATCGGTCGCTTGGTAGGCCGAGGTCCATCAGAGCTGTAGAATCTACCGACACAAGGCTGACGTAGTTGAACGCCTTCAAATACCACCGGAATGAGCTGATACCGAACCCAGTAACTTGGACACTGCCTGGTTCACTCAGATTTGTACATTTGACCGTGATAAAACTAATATACTGAGCAAGTTCACTACGTGGTTTGAGCCACGCGGCTGTGAGCTTGCATTCAGGGGACTGTTGGCAGTCCTAAAGATGGTTTTCTGTGGTTTCCTATCCCATCGTCGACAAATTTAAAAATTTAAAAAAGAACTAATACAGGAACTGTCAAGTACACTAGAAGATGGAACCAGTCACCTGATCCCTTATCCAGTACTGATGTATATGTGACACGAGGAGCAGCCTGAGGTCACTTCACCATACCTGGAGGATTGCTCCGGAATGCAGCTGTTTCTCCATCTTTGGACCCACGTGACCTTGAAGTGAGACCTCCTTATTTGACCACAAGAAGGCAGGTAGGTCGGCTACACGTCCTAACAGGGAATGTGGACACTGGACGAGGGTGCATTCATTTACAAGACGCCCAGAACACCAGCTGTCACTTTACAGTTAAGAACTAGGGTGGGCGTTTCCTGTTTAACAGGGTGATAAATATACTCCATATAAAGTATTAACCAGCTCGAGAGATCTTTAAAGCGTTTCCACCATCAACGTGAATATTGGGACAACTGTGTTCGATCAATCTACGTTTATACAGTATCTATATATTAGATGTAAGAAAATCAAAAAGAGGAGGATATTAATCCAACAGTTATGGAGATAATACATGTTTGTACAATAATGATGAGGGTTATAGCAAGAGGATGATTAGCCTGTATAAAAATCATACTATTAAGAAGATAGAAGACAAGAATTCTTAAGTTTAAAATTCAGAGGGTAGTTTAGATATAAAATATTAATTTTGGGGATTAGTGAAAAGAATTTTTCTTTCCTCTGAGTTTTAGAAGAAAATCTTAATATTGGTTTACAAGACCAGTGTTTTTATTAAACTACTAAAACAATGGTAATAAATATAAGTTGAGTTGTCTTGATTTTAGTGTTTTTGATAGGAGCGTGAAGTTTTGGTTCTAAACGTAAGCATTTATTATCTATATTGTTGAGTTTGGAATTTATTGTGTTGAGTTTGTTTGGGTTACTTTATTTATATTTGAATTTTTTTGATTATGAATTGTATTTTAGTATAGTTTTTTTAACATTTTCTGTTTGTGAAGGGGCTTTAGGATTATCTGTGTTGGTTTCTATAATTCGAACTCATGGTAATGATTTTTTTCAAACATTTAGAGTATTACAATGTTAAAATTTATATTTATAATTGTATTTTTAATCCCTCTATGTTTTTTAATTGATTATTGATGGGTGGTTCAGTCTTTGATGTATTTTATGACATTTATATTTTTTGTGGGTTGTACCCTATCAGGCGATTTTGGTAATTTAAGCTATGGTTTTGGGGGGGATATTTTATCTTATGGACTAATTTTATTAAGATTTTGAATTTGCGCGTTGATGATTACAGCTAGAGAGTCGGTTTATCGTGTTAAATTTTATAATCAATTATTTCAAATTTATGTTTTGTTTTTATTATTGATATTATACTGTACTTTTAGAAGTATAAGAATATTTTCTTTTTATTTATTTTTTGAAAGTAGATTAATCCCTACTTTGTTTTTGATTTTAGGTTGAGGATATCAACCTGAGCGATTACAAGCTGGTGTATATTTATTATTTTATACTTTATTGATTGTACACAGGGAGAGTCACCTAAGTCAGTGGTTCTCAAACTGTGGTAAGCGTACCCCCAGCGGCACACCTGCTACTTTTAGTGGGGTACGGGAACAGCCTTCAGGGAAGAAATTAAGAAAAAACTGAAATATGGAAATAAATAAGAAGAAAGTTAAATATGTGTATATGGAGCCACACCTCGCTTCGCTTGAAAGATTCCCTCGCCTGCGATACGCCAAGCAGGCACACCCATCCCATTGAAATTTTGATGGTTCGCAATGTCTGAATTCCAGAATTAAGAACAAAATGTTTTATCATTATTTATTAATTTGATATTCAGGCTAAAGTCTAGCGTTTTGTGAAACTTTCATACAAACTGTGTGACTTTATTATCATTGTATTATACTTTTAAAAACTATTTGCTTTACTTCGCATCGACACAGATAGGTCTTATGGCGTTATGGCGACGATGGGATAAGAAAGGGCTAGGAGTGGGAAGAAAGCGGCCGGGCCTTATTTAAGGTACATTCCCAGCATTTGTCTGGTGTAAAAATGGGAAACCACGGATAACCATCTTCAGGGCTGTCGATAGTGGGGTTCGAACCCACTATCTCCCAAATTCAAGCTCACAACAGCGCACCCCAAACTGCACGGCCAAATCGTTCGGTGTATTATACTTAATACAGACAAAAACTCTTAAATTTGTTGTGATGTATTATAAAAATGTATTTAATTTCACAATCTCGTGTTATTTACGACGTGTATTTAAAAGAATGGTTTGTAATCAATTAAAAATACTTTATCAATTAAAAATACTTTAATAATTAGCCAGGTACTCAAATTTTTAAACCTATCATTTAGGGTTTTATTCGTGGGGGTACATTGGACTTTTAGCCACGAGTGAAGGGTACAATCTCACAATACGAGTAGTTTCAGAAACTCTGACCTAAGTTGTTACAGCCAGATAACTTCTAATCCGGTCAAGGTATCCAAATGCTCTTTTCATATTCTTAAATGGTATTAAAAAAAGCAAAGTCACCTCCGTACAGGCCATGAAGGTCCTTGGAGGATTGGAAGGTAAAGGCTTCCACCATTGTTAACCTCGGCACGTGATGGGGTAGAGTGGTTAGCTCTACGTCCGGCCACCTTTGCCCCCAGGAATTAACCTGGTACTCATTTTTGGTGTAGGCTGAGTGAACCCCAGGGCGATATGCACCTCCGGAAGTGTGAATGGTATTAAGGGGATCATAAATATGTACTACGCTTTCCCAAAGCAAAAGCAAAGTCATCTCCGTACAGGCCATGAAGGCCCTTGGAGGGGTGGAAGGTAAAGGCTTCCACCATTGTTAACCTCGGCACTTGATGGGGTAGAGTGGTTAGCTCTACGCCCGGCCGCCTTTGCCCCCAGAAATTAACCTGGTACTCTCTTGGTGTAGGCTGAGTGAACCTCATGGCCATGTGCACCTCCGGAAGTGGAAATTCGCTTCTTAAATTTTACGACTTCCTGACGGCGAACCGAACACGCCTTTACCGCCTCGGCCAGGCAGCCCCTGTATTACGCTTTCCCGAAAGTTGATTAATACCGAGTTATCGATACCAACTCCAGTTTTTTAATGGAAATGTACTCATTAATACAGCTGGCATAAAATACCAAATTGTTTCGAATTCCCGTCCGTCTCTGTGGTGTAGTGGTTAGTGTGATCAGTTACCACCCCCGGAGACCCGGGTTCGATTCCCGGCTCTGTCACGAAATTTGAAAAGTGGTACGAGGGCTGGAACGGGGTCCACTCAGCCTTGGGAGGTCAACTGAGTAGAGGGGGGGGGGGGTTCGATTCCCTCTTCAGCCATCCTCGAAGTGGTTTTCCGTGGTTTCTCACTTCTCCAGGCAAATGCCGAGATGGTACCTAACTTAAGGCCACGGCCGCTTCCTTCCCTCTTCCTTGTCTACCCCTTCCAAACTTCCCATCCCCACCACAAGGCCCCTGTTCAGCATAGCAGGTGAGGCCGTCTGGGTGAGGTACTGACCATTCTCCCCAGTTGTATCTCCCGACCCAGAGTCTGGAGCTCCAGGACTCTGCCCTTGAGGCGGTTGATGTGGGATCCCTCACTGAGTCCTAGGGAGAAACCGACCCTGGAGGTTAAACAGATTAAGATTAAGAAGTAGTAGAAGAAGAAGTTTCGAGTTCCCAAAGATGTATTTTTTAAATCGGACATTACCTTTTGAAATAGGGATGATGTTTTAACATATTATTTGAGGGTCTGATCACGAGTCGCATCACACAGCAGTCGATAACGCAAGACTAGGCAATGCATTCTGGACGTGTTGACAATTGATGTTCATTGTTACCGGGCAACACAGCGTCGTAAACATGTATCGTGAAAGCAATGCAATGTATCCCTGATTTCAAGGCTTTCGTAGAGCAAGCTAACTAAATTAGGGAAGGGGAGGGTGAAGTTAGCGAAAGAAATAGCTCATGCGTCACAAAATAACGTAATGAAAGCATTCCACCTGGATGATCGAAGTTCGAATTCCGGTGGATCCTAGAACGGAACCAAAAATCACGTGGTTTCCGAAGCGGTTCCAACCTTAAATCTCAGGACAAAACAAAAGCAAAATATCAGCAAGTGAGCCCATTATTATTATTATTATTATTATTATTATTATTATTATTATTATTATTATTATTATTATTATTATTATTATTATTATTATTATTACAGTATTATTATTATCATCGTCGTCGTCGTTATGCCCAATTAAGGAGCGCGTTTGACGTTGTTAGCTTAGTCTGACGGCTTCTTCTTCTTCTTCTTCTTCTCCTGCAAAAAAATCTCGTCATGAATTCTCTGTGGATTATTATTATTATTATTATTATTATTATTATTATTATTATTATTATTATTATTATTATTATTATTATTATTATTATTGGGGTGGTGGTAACTAACTGTGGTTTCTGTGGTGGTGTGTATAATCGTAGTTTCTAGGACGAAGACTGGGATGTGTCTTGAAATCATGTGCCTTGTTATCCGATCGTTAGATTAATGTGAGTGAGGAAACTTCCACGTAAATCAACACTCAGGTATCCTCTGCAACACTGGCCTGAACTACCTCGCATTTGGCTCTATCGGTGAGCATAATGGCTTCCCGTCAAATTGTCCCGAGTTTAATTTCCATTCTATTAAGATCTAAAAAATACTCTGAGTTGCAGGTACACCTTAAGTAGCATAAGTGAGACGGGAAAGCAGGTCCTAATCCCACTCTCGGAAATTCCGTATTCCGTAGCTACGTTGAAATACCGAATCAGGTGAGCTTTCTGCACTTAAGCAGCACTGGGCTCTTAGCTAAAGGAGGACCGAAAAGGAACTAGCCACTGAACTGCAAGTAGACCCCTGATCTAGCTGAGGGTTTGAATTTTAAAAAGTAAACTCGTGGCCTCATTACTCCTTAAGCTGGTGCAGCACAAGCACGTACTCAATGGAAGTGTGTTGCATGCAAGGTGAGTTGGGGTAAGAGCGAACCGTAAAAATTGATAGGTGCAATTTTGGATTTTAAATACATCTAAACTAAATGCAACACCAAAATAAGACGTTTTCTGCATGTTGACTGGTCAAGTTTGTGTGACTACTGCTTCTTGAATGTAATGTATGTTTTGGGAATGAATATTTCGTTAGAAAATGAAATATCACTACAATGTCGAGGGTATACACTTGCCCCGTAATATGGGGCAAGTGCATCTCTACCCTATAGTTTTCCATGAAAATTTATGACACATAATCGCGGGGCAAGTTCGTATTCTCTATTTATTAAGATATCAAATGCATATTTCAAAATTTATAAAGTTACTAGCAAGATACCCGTGCTTCGCTACGGTATTATACTGAAATTTATAATTGAATGCTTATTGTTTTAGATATATAATCCGCCGAAATTCGCGATCTGACTCGTTTTCTGCGAGAATCCACCAAAATTCCCGATCTGACTCGTTTTCTCTTATTTTACGGCACGTTTCCTCCCTTTTTCAATCTTCCTTTCCAGCAATCGAGTTCGTACTTCCCGGGCTAGGCTCAGGTATTCTTCCCGGTCAGTTGTGTATGTAAATCTTTGCCATCTTTTCCTATAATCACTTTTAATATGGATAAAATCCTTCAGGAGATCCGGCGTGGTGTTATATTGGATGCCTTGGCGGCACTGAACCGGCGGCCGGACTGCATTCTTAGTCATTACCCGTCCAGTAGCCGTTTCCAGCACGGTCCGCACATTTGATGACGGTCCGGAACATTATTATTATTATTATTATTATTATTATTATTATTATTATTATTATTATTATTATTATTATTATTATTATTATTATGTGTTGCTGGAATGGCTGATGACAGGGAAAACCGGAGTATTCGGAGAAAAACCTGTCCCGCCTCTGTTTTGTCCAGCACGAATGTCACATGGAGAGACCGGGATTTGAACCACGGAACCCAGCTGGGAGAGGCCGGCGCGCTGCTGCCTGAGCAACAGAGGATCCTTATAAGTACATTAATAACAGTAAAATCAATTAGTCTCACCTCCTTCTACACCCTACCGCCGTTAAGTCTATTTACCCCCCCCCCAAAAAAAAAATTAAAAGAAGACTTGTTTCTATATGTTTAAGGGAGATTCCAAACACCAATGTTCACGTCTATTACCTTCAGATTTGAGATATAAGTATCCCCATAACAATAATTTACTTTCTTCACTTCATTTCACACTACTCCCCTCCCCCCTCCCCCAAGTGAATTTTCCCGCAAAAAAGTACTTGTTTCTTTAATAGTAAAAGATCTTCTAAATACCAATTATCACGACTCTAACTTCTTCAGTTTTTGATTTATGTGTCCTCATGAAAGGAATTCAACTCCTTTACACTCCCGCCCTCCAAGATGGTTTCCCCCCAAAACGCGTTTTTCTTTGTTTTTAAAGGAGATCCAAATACGAATTTTCACGTCTGTAACAACTTTAGTTTTTATTAGATGTATGTATTCTCATACAATTAAGTCAATTAATTTTTCAATTCTTTCAACCCCCCCCCCAAACCCTTCATTGGATTTTCCGAGAATACTTGTTTCTTTACTTTTAAAGCAGATTCCAAATATCAAATTTCACGTCTGTAACATCTTCATTTTTGAGATATCAGTAGCCTAATTAAAAGAATTCAACACCATTTTCAGTCACTTTAACCCCCTCTCCTCCACCCAAGTGGTATTTCCGAAAACTAAAAATACACGTTTCTTTATGTTTAATAGAGATAAAAAATACCATTTTTCACTTCTGTAACATGTTAAGTTTTTTTAGATATACTGTAAAAATTCTCATTTTAAAATTTCACCCCTTTTGAGTTCCCCTTAAGTGGAGTTTCCAAAAACAAATCACCTCTGTTTCTTTACATTTACAGGAGATTCCAAACACCCACTTTTTACGTCTGTAACATTTTACGTTTCCAAGATAATCTGTAGATATAGTCTTTCAAAAAATTCACCCCAATTTGTCACTCCTGTTTAACCGCCATTAATTGGATTTTCCAAAAACTAAAAAAACGCGTTTCTTTATTTTTAAAGGAGATCCCATATACAAATTTTCAGTTCTGTAATATCCTTCGTTTCTGAGATATATGTATCCTCATTAAAGGCATTCAACCCATTTTTCACCCTTTTACACCCCTCCTATTAGGATTTACAGGAAACAAAAAAATACGTGTTCCTTTATTTTTAGAGGAGATTCTAACTACCAATTTTTACATCTGTAAATTTTAAAGTTTTAAGTTGTAGACACACTCATTTAAAAAAATTCATCCCCCTTTTCACCCCCCATTATTTGGATTTTCAAAAAACGAAAAAATACGTGTTTCTTTACTTTTAAAGTAGATCCAAAATACAAATGTTCAGGTCTGTAATATCTTCAGGTTCTGAAATATAAGTAGCCTCAATAAAGGCATTCAACCCATTATTCACCCTTTTCCACCCTTCCTATTGGGATTTTCCGAAAACAAAATAATATGTGTTTCTTTATTATTAAAGGAGATTCTAAATACCAATTTTTACATCTATAAACTTTAAAAGTTTTGAGATATAGATACACTCATTTTAAAAAATCACCCCCTTTTCACCCCCCCATTAATTGGATTTTCCACAAACAAAAAAATGTGTGTTTCTTTATTTTTAAAGAAGATCCCAAACACCAATTTTCAGGCCTGTAATATCTTCAGGTTCTGAAATATAAGTACTATAGACTCATGAAAGGCATTCGACCCATTTTTCAACCTTTTCCACCCTTCCTATTAGGAATTTCCAAAAACAAAATATACGTGTTTCTTTATTTTTAAAGGGGTTTCTAAATACCAATTTTCACATCTATAACCTTTAAAACTTTTGAGATATAGATACACTCATTTTAAAATATTACCCCCCTTTTCACCCCCCTTAATTGGATTTTCCACAAACAAAAAAAATCGTGTTTCTTTATTTTTAAAGGAGATCCCAAACACCAATTTTCAGGTCTGTAATATCTTCAGTTTCTGAGATATAAGTAGCCTCATTAAAGGCATTCAACCCCTTCTTCACCACTTTTCACTCCTCCTATTGCGATTTTCCGAAAACAAAAAAATATGTGTTTATTTTTAATGAAGATTCTAAATACCAATTTTTACATATGCAAACTTTAAAAGTTTGGAGATATAGATTCACTCATTTTAAAAATTCACCCCCTTTTCACCATCCCATTAACTGGATTTTCCAAAAAAAAAAATACGTGTTTCTTTATTTTTAAAGGAGATCAAAAGTACCAATTTTCAGGTCTGTAATATCTTCAGTTTCTGAGATATAAGTACCGGTATCCTGATTAAAGGCATTCAACCCACTTTTCCCCATTTTCACCCTTTTTCACCCTTCCTATTGGGATTTTCTGAAAACAAAAAAATACGTGTTTCCTTATTTTTAAAGAAGATTCTAAATACCAATTTTTACATCTGTAAACTTTTAAAGTTTTGAGATATAGATACACTAATTTTAAAATTTCACCCCCCTTTTCACCCCCTTAGCGACGGAATATCCAAAAATCCTCTCTTAGCGAGCACCTACATCTTAATATGAATGTATCCCCAAAATTTCATTTCTTTATGTCCAGTAGTTTTGGCTCGGCGATGATGAATCAGTCAGTCAGTCAGGACAAGTTATTTTATATATATAGATGTTTTCTAAAAGGAAATCTTCAATAGTATGTTAGGGTGTTTAGGAAGCAAAATCACTGCCGTTGAATAACATTACTAGATGTTGCAAATTAAAGACAAAACTGATGCTGACTTACATTCATTAGTATCTAATAAAGCAATTTAGTAACTTAGCAGTAACTAAAAGCATGTCGAATTCATGCTTAATAACAATGATTTGTAAACTTCAGTATCACCACATTGTCTCACCTAGCCACGTGTAGACCTACACAAGTTATGGCCATCATATACGAGGAGCACTGGTCACTCTTTTTTAAATACTGTAGTTCTCGAAAACATCATTGCGTATGTTGTTTCTGGAAATCCAATTACTGCTGATGTTTTCCATTGATACCCATACATTTCTCCCTCGAAAAATTATTAATGGAGGGCTCTTAGTCTGATTTTCATTACAAGAAAATAGGACTGTGATATTTTCCTTCCCTAACGAATTGCATATGCAGATTCTTTCGCTCCAACTACTGTAATGAAATGAAATGGCGTATGGCTTTTAGTGCCGGGAGTGTCCGAGGACATGTTCGGCTCGCCAGGTGCAGGTCTTTTGAATTGACGCCCTAGGCAACCTGCACGTCGTGATGAGGATGAAATGATGATGAAGACAACACATACACCCAGCCCCCTTGCCAGCGAAATTAACCAATGATGGTTAAAATTCCCGACCCTGTCGGGAATCGAATCCGGGACCCCTGTGGCCAAAGGCCAGCACGCTAACCATTTAGCCATGGAGCCAGACTCCAACTACTGTACTTTGGTTTTAGAGGGATCTTTGCAAAAACTAGTCTCATCGAGACTCATCTAATGTGTTCTTCAGAATGTTAAAGTACTCATATATAGTAAATGGATCACAACTCATCGTTTGAGAAATTTCGACACTTTGCAATTTTTCGAGTGAAAGATTATGCCGTTTTATTAACAGCGCCAGTCTCAATCAGTTCCAGGGTCTCTATCCTTAAACGGCGTTTTTATTTCATTTTGGGAAATGTATTCCGCTACCAGCGACATGACCTTTTTCCTAGATAGTCCACAGCCTATTTTTCCATCTATTTTAATCATTCAGCAAGTTCAGTTTCTATTTGCAAGGGCAAAGTTGTAGGACGACCAAAGTTTGTTGATTTCTTTCCCCGTCGTCCCTTAAACTGGTTAACCAACGTACGACGAGGTATGTTGAGTCGTTCACTTGCTTACTTAATGCCACAGCTACCACTCGTAAACTCTACAATATTGCTGAATTCAAGTCTTCTTTCGAATAACCTTCTCATCTGGTAGTTTTTCGCACATAAACACGTACCATTGTGTAAGCAAATGAATTAAGATCTGATTCGTATCTGAAACAGAGTAAAATAGTGAATATTACCGAAAACGTTAAGGCGAAAGTACACAGAAAGGACGGGGTATGTGCACACCCCAAAATAAACTTGCCCCATTGGGCATGAACGCACTTAACCTGTACAATTGCTCTGACGGTGGAACAGCAATCCCTCATGCTTTTCGTAATTTGTTACGTGATATTTACTTATTAAATTCCGGCTCCATGTCTAAATGGTCACTGGCCTTTGGTCACAGGGGTCCCGGCTTCGATTCCCGGCAGGGTCGGGAATTTTAACCTTAATTGGTTAATTTCGCTGGCACGGGGGTTGAGTGTATATGTCGCCTTCATCATGATTTCATCCTCATCACGACGCGCAGGTCGCCTACGGGAGTCAAATCAAAAGACCTGCATCTGGCGAGCCGAACTTGTCCTCGGACACTCCCGGCACTAAAAGCCATACGCCATTTCATTTCATTGCTTATTAAATATATTAATAAGAAGAGTATACTTTTAGTCTTTAAATTCACCACAAATGAAGTTTTCGTATGAAGGATGGTCGAGATATAACGTTGATTTGGAAATCATGGTTAACTTTGATGGTTAGTTAACAACATTACCCTACTTCCGGAACTGGTCTATACTGTACAATTGGTTGTCAGTCGACTACACTGGAGACATCTAGAGTTAAATGATTCCAAGAGATGACACAACAGGTTTAAAAAGGACAAAAATATTATGGACCAGTGATGTACTTGCCACGAAAATGCTCTTGCCCCGTCTCATCTTGCTTTTTTTAAAAACACAAACCAGCCCTATTACCAATCTAACCTCTGGCGATACCGGGAATCGAACATGAACCTCCAAGCATGACAGACGTTGCACTACGAAGGGGGGCCCAGGTTTGGATGAGGCCAATAGTATACCATGGTATCACCCCCTCCACCATTCAAACTCCACATGAATATTTGTATGGTACCTGAAGGTACAGTCCTTCAAAAACGGAATGAGTGAACAGTATTTTATCAGACTTAATTTTAATAATTGACAAGAAATTATTCATCTGCCATGTATCCACCTGCCTCAGCTAAACTAACACACTCGAATTGAGTGACTTGCTGCCGAGATCACCTAAATTCAGTCCGAGTGTTTGCTAGGAAAAGCAGTTTCTGGTAAGTCGCTCAATTCGAGTGTTTGGGTTAGCTGAGGCAGGTACAATTCGCTCATAATAATCGTGTTAGTTCCAAACATTCACGCCAGTACACACATCACATTCATGGAGATTGTCATAAGGACTCTACACAGATGCCCCTTATAAAAGAACAATTTCTGACACGAAACTTGTCTCCATGCATAAGGTCGTGAAGGTGAGATAAGAGAGTAGGTATTTTTAAAAGTCGAGTGGGCTGTGCTGAGGAATCGCTGGCTATTTCGATCACCCCCTTGCAGGCACTTGAGAACAAAGCCCATCTTCAGGGAGTGAACCATCTTTATTCAAGGTGCTGTGCACTTTACAACGAGCTTGGCAGTTCACAGGTTTCTTCTCAGCCGGTGTTGCCAAAGAAGCGTATCAACAAGTAGCATGGTGTCAGTTTCGTCCTCCGGGCGTGCTACCACAACCGCGACCACAGCTGAATAGGGGGTCAAAGACCGTCTGGAGGGGACACTCCGACTTGAGGCAGATCGGGTAGTAAGCTTAGGGGCGTGATAGCCGAGTGCACTACTTGGTTCTCACTAAATGTCACTCGGGTTTATTCTTCCTACTTTATGCTCTTACGAGATGTTGAACTTCAAATCAGTTGAATGACTAAATACCAAGATACACATCGTATTTCGAACTAGATTTTAACATGATGTGCAGCGGTGAAAATTCGACGTCGAATTATCTCAAGCGTGCAGGGACAGTTTACTGTTAAAATGTATTTAAATAATAATAATAATAATAATAATAATAATAATAATAATAATAATACAGTAATAATAATAATGGTTAGGTGCCCGTGGGGGTTTTGCCTGTTCCCCTATCGGGCGCGTCCCAGGTGGCGGATCGGGGGGCTCGCCGGACTTGTCCGGAGGGCTTGAGGGAAATAAAATACCTCTCGCGGACCAAAAACAGGCACAGCCAGAAAACATCTTGAGGCAACCTCTGAGGCTCAATACCTTAGTTGTAACTATGAGATTGACAAAGATCAATCTCCCCATTATCTTCAACTTACTAGCATGATGGCAACGTCAGTTAATGATACTACTACCCCAGGCCCTAGTATTCATACTAGGTTTTCTCGGTCATCGGATTCTGGGGGACCGAGAACATCATGCGGGAATGTATCGGAGCTTCCCAAATCTCTTCGCCCAAAGGAAAAACATTTTATTGGCACTTTAAACATCAACACGCTTCGCAAAATTGGAAAGTTGAAGCACTTAACAGACACATTAGACCAACTCAACATCCAAATTCTGGCACTCCAAGAAACTAGGTACAGTGACGAAAATCATTTTGAATCAGGAAACTATAGAATTTATAAAGGTAAACCAGCTACCCTCCTCCCTAACAAAATATTACAATTTGGCACTGGTTTTGCAGTGAGAAAAAATATCACAAATTCGGTATTATACTTTGCATCTCCTTCTGAAAGAATTTCGCTAATGACAATCAAATCAGGAAACAAAGCTTATACACTAATCAATGCACATGCACCTACAAACAATTACAATCAAAAAGACCCACAGAAGGTAGATGACTTCTGGGAATTACTAGAAGAAACTACAGCCAAAGTTCCAAAACATCATGTCAAAATTCTGCTGGGGGACTTCAATGCACAAATTGGCAAAGAGAAGAAATTTAGGACCACTGTAGGACTTTACCCTGCTCACAAAAGAACCAATAAAAATGGAGAACGTTTAATTGGCTTCTGCGAGAATTTCGATCTAAAATTGATGTCAACCCATTTCCTGGCACTTCCACAAAAGAAAATGACATGGAGATCCCCGAACATGCATTTAGGAGAATTTCAACTAGACCATGTTGCTATTTCCAAGAAAAACCAAAAAGAAATTATGAACGTTAAAGTCAAAAAGGGAATTATTGACTCCGACCACCACCTATCTCTTGTTAAAGTAAAGTTTCAACCCAACAGGAAGAAAACCAAAACAATCAGAAACCCAAGAATCGACCCTGAATTTCTGAGACAGAACTCAGACAATTTCCTTGCGAATATCTCCAACGATGCTCCTTCAAACTGGCTAGAACTCAAGGACACACTCTTGAAAGCTTCACAAAACATCAGCAATCCCCCAAGGAAACGCAAACACAGGTGGTGGAATGACACCTGTGACAAGGCCATAGAAGTCAGAATTAGGTCCTGGCTAAACTGGAGTTCCCATAAAACTGATCAAAATCGTGATGAATTCTTCAAAACACAGAAACAAACCTCAAAAATCATCAGATCTGAAAAACGAAAATATGATCAAAACAGACTGGTAGAAATAGAAGATGATTTCAAGAAAAACAATACACGGAACTTCTACAGAACATTCAGAGAAGAATTATCCAATTACCAGGCACCTAGTCTCTGTTTCAAACGTACAGATGGGACTTTAGAAACAAGTAATAAGGGAAATTGTGAACTCCTAGCAAACCATTTCATGGACCTTTTAAACTGTGAATCTCCAAAGGAACAATTCACCTATGAAAAACCAACACCTAATCCAGATTCAGAACCCCCCACATTACAAGAAGTCAAACAAATAATCAGAGATTTAAAAGACAACAAAGCACCAGGAGAAGATGGAATAATCGCTGAAATGTTGAAAATTGGTGGTGACAAACTGGCCCAGAGTATTCAAAAAATCTTACAGGACATTTGGTTTTCTGAAGAAATTCCGGAGGATTGGAAATGTGCATTGATTCACCCACTTCACAAGAAAGGAGACAAATCAGATATTAATAACTACAGAGGAATTTCTCTCCTCTCACTCGTATATAAAATCTTCTCTAAAGCTCTACTTAATAGATTAGAGAAACAAACAGACCACCTGATCGGAGATTATCAGGCTGGATTCCGAAAAGGGAGATCCTGCGCAGAACAAATCCTAAACCTAAAAACCATACTACAGATTCGCAAAACCAAACAAACAGTAATCACCTTTGTTGACTTCAAAAAAGCGTATGATTCCATAGATCGGCAGACCCTGTTCAACATACTAGAGGAATTTCAAGTCGACAGGAAAACGAGGGAATTGATTAAACAAACTCTGACCAACACAACATCAAAAGTTAAGTTCTTGGGAGAAATTTCTGAACCGTTCGAAATCAGAACTGGCGTCCGACAGGGAGATGGACTATCCCCACTACTATTCAATTTAGTTTTGGAAAAAGTGATTCGTGAATGGAGAAAAGAAACTAAAGGTATAAACATTGGCAGACTTCTTAAAGACAAAATTCACCTTGACTGCTTAGCTTTCGCAGATGACCTTGCGATCCTTTCGAACAACAGACAAGAAGCAATCCAATCCATAGAAAAATTGAATGAAATAGCCGCAAAAACCGGACTTCAAATTTCATTTGAAAAGACGCAGTTTATGGAAGGAACTAAATCAAGATTCGACAATCAACCATTAATCACCAATTGTGGAATAATTTCCCAAGTAGACAAATTCAAGTATCTAGGTGAAATTATTCAGCCAGCAGGGTTAAATCAGGAAGCTAACAAAGAAAGAACTGCTAAACTGCAAAGGGCTTACAAAATCACATGGAACAGATACAACAAAAGATGTATATCAAAAAATGCAAAATTACGACACTACAATACAGTCATCAAACCAGAGGCACTTTATGCATCTGAAACACTGATCATTGGCGGCAGGTCACAAATGAAAAGCATTGAGAAACAAGAGAGGAAAATTCTCAGAAAAATCCTAGGACCAAAGTTCGAAAACGGAACTTGGATGAAAAAGAAACCACACGAAATTTTTCAATTCACAGAAAAAATCACAGATACCATCAGAAAGAGACGACTAAAATTCTACGGACACCTACACAGAATGGATAACAACAGGCTGACAAAGAAAATTCTAAATCTAGCTCTAACCCTGAAAATCCGCAACAATTGGTTAGCAGAAATACATGAAGATCTACAAGAAATGGGTATCGAGGACGAAACCATTCAAGATAGAATGAAATTTAGAAGCTTAGTAAACAAACATAAATTTGCAGAGAAACCAACAAGAAAAAATACAGGCTGGACAGAAACACGCAGAAAGGAACACAGTGAAAAAATGAAGAGATATTGGGAAGAAAAGAAGAAGAAACATTGTGCAAAATAAGTTCAAACGCGCTCCACAGCTGGGCACAACGAATCAAAAAAAAAAAAAATGGTTAGGTGTCCCACTAACCAATGTGACGATTTTCGGAGACGCCAAGGTGCCGGAATTTGTCCTACAGGAGACCTTTTATTTGCTAGTAAATCTAACGACACGAGCTGGTGTATTTGAGCACCTTGTAATATCACCGGACTGAGCCAGGATCGAACGTGGGTTCAGAAGGCCAGCGCTCTACCATCTGAGCCACTCAGTATTTCACGTACATAAAGATGGACTCCGGTCTAGAAAGCCAAGAATAACGGCCGAAAGGATCCGTCGTGCTAACCACACGACACCTCGTAATCTGCAGGCCTTCGGGCTGAGCAACGGTCGCTTGGTAGGCCATGGTCCTTCGGGACTGTTGCGCCATGGGGTTGGTGGTTTGTTTAAAGATGCGCCGTTTCGATTAAAGAGAATAGATATGGGTAGACTATTCAGCTCATGGCTCCAATGATCAATCCCACAAACAATTATCAGGACATTCAACCAATTAACAACTGTCTATCGCCACAATTTTATAGTTTTCGTGTTATGATTTTCTTTGTTATCGCACTAGGAACACTTCTTTTTATATAAATTCATCAGAAGAGCTAGTCGGGCTCCATGGCTAAATGGTTAGCGTGCTGGTCTTTGGTCACAATGGTCCGGGTTCGATTCGCGGCAAAGGCCAGGAATTTTAACCATCATTGGTTAATTTCGCTGGTACGGGGGCTGGGTGTATGTGTCGTCTTCAATATCATTTCATCCTCATCACGACGCGCAGGTCGCCTACGGACGTCAAATCAAAAGACCTGCACCTGGCGAGCGGAACATGTCCTCGGACACTCCCGGCACTAAAAGCCATACGCCATTTCATTCTTCATTTCATCAGAATAGCTCACTGAAACATCTCCAATAATGCATTTGACCACAGGCCGCCCAATCGACAGGACGTAATCAGTGCTGCCAACTCAGCGGATTTTCCGCTACATTTGGCGGAATTTTAAATGGAACAGCGGATAAAACTTCCTTTTAACGGACAGCGGAATTTTTGACGGATTTTCAAACTTCTGTTAACGGTTTTCAGCGGTAACATTATCATATTTTATCGTAAAGAGAAACAGTAATATAGAACTCACTTTAAAATTTGCTATACTTGTTGAATGGAACTTAACCATCATTTTTTTCTGCTGCTGTAATCGTCACTGAAATCACAGTGAGCTGGGTGTGTTGTTTGATACCGTGTTCCTATGGCGAAAGGAAAGGTGCAGCAAAGTAATACAGGATGGCTGTCTCTAATCAAGTCGCAATAAATCGTGTCCTTTCCAGATGGCTTGAGTAAATATAAATTGCCTTAAATATCTCTTGGCTATGAAAACAATGAAACCTGTGACGAAAGTGAAAAACCTTTCGAAATAGTTCTGAAAATTTAAAATTTGCATTGCTGGTGAGCTGCAAAGTCGACGGAAAGTTCCTTTGGCTGCTCTGAAAGAGTCAGGATATTGGTCTAATGGTGTTGTTGAGAGCTTTCAGCCAATTTCATTAGGTAAAAAAAAAAGTCTACCACGATTGTTTATCATTCCAGCAGGATTGAAACGAGTCAACAAGTGATGCAGTGATCATGAATTGGCATCAGATATTTCGAAAAGGAATGGTACCGAGGCTTCATATGAAACAGGAGAGAAGAAGATTATGAAACCCTGTTCTAAAATTGGCGGGTGTCGACTTAATTTCCTATATGCTATTTTGATTTAATTCGAAATTTAGCGGAATTTAGCGGTTTTTAAACTAAAATTTAGCAGATATAATATTTCTCGGTTGGCAACACTGGACGTAACTGTTATTCTGATGGAAGCAAACAGCTAATATATTGCGAGACTGGAACTCTCGAAAGAGTTTAAATGCAAAAGTAAAACATGCTAAAAGTTTTGTTCTCTGTGTAGGTTACGAATAACTACAGGACTTTACTTCTAATTCTTGACCGATGACAGAGCGTTTTCCTTCTCCGCTGCCAGGCGCGCAATCAGACTCCTTCCCACTCCTAGCCCTTTCCTATCCCATCGTCGCCATAAGACCTATCTGTGTCGGTGCGACGTACAGCAACTTGTAAAAAAAAAAAAAAAAAAAAACTTCGATGGGGAGTGCTGAATCGAAGGTGGAAGCCCTGAATTATATATTTGCAATTATATTGTATCTGATTGCATCTTTGTGTACAAAAAAGTATTTCAAATACTAATTAGTTCGTCGGGTGCATGTTGAATTTATTCGGAACTTTTCTTGTGAAATGCCACCTTCTAGAACAGGAATTCACAATATTGTAAATACAATTGACAGTAGTGGCTCAGTGAACAATCTATCTCTCTCTCTCCTAATCTATTTATCTCCAGGGTTGGCTTTTCCCTCGGACTCAGCGAGGGATCCCACCTCTACCGCCTCAAGGGCAGTGTCCTGGAGCGTGAGACATTGGGTCGGGTATACAGCTGGAGAGGAGGACCAGTACCTCGCCCAGGCGGCCTCAGCTGCTGCGCTGAACAGGGGCCTTGGTGGGGGATGGGAAGATTGGAAGGGATAGACAAGGAAGAGGGAAGGAAGCAGCCGTGGCCTTAAGTTAGGTACCATCCCGGTCTTTGCCTGGAGGAGAAGTGGGAAACCACGGAAAACCACTTCGAGGATGGCTGAGGAGGGAATCGAACCCCTCTCTACTCAGTTGACCTCCCGAGGCTGAGTGAACCCCGTTCCAGTCCTCGTGCCACTTTTCAAATTTCTTGGCAGAGCCGGGAATCGAACCCGGGCCTTCGGGGATGACAGCTAATCACACCAACCACTACACCACAGAGGCGGACGCAAATCTTGAACACCGGGCGAGTTGGCCGTGCGCGTAGAGGCGCGCGGCTGTGAGCTTGCATCCGGGAGATAGTAGGTTCGAATCCCACTATCGGCAGCCCTGAAGATGGTTTTCCGTGGTTTCTCATTTTCAAACCAGGCAAATGCTGGGGCTGTACCTTAATTAAGGCGACGGCCGCTTCCTTCCAACTCCTAGGCCTTTCCTATCCCATCGTCGCCATAAGACCTATCTGTGTCGGTGCGACGTAAAGCCCCTAGCAAAAAAAAAAAAAAAAATCGTGAACAATCGCCGAATAAATGTCTCCCAAAATTAGCACAACAAATAGGGGTTTCGGATTTTTCTGCACACAAAGCAACAAAGCTACTAAAACTCAAACCGTACAGGAAGGACGACACTTCCATCATCTATTGTAAGGTAAGACTATTATGTACACAGTTTTTGAAACAGGGAGTCGGAGAGTGCGCGTCATTACTTATTTGAAGCCTGCATGGTGGCCATGATCGTTAAGGCACCAAGTCTATACGGTCTGACACCGTGGTTAGCCGGTTCGAGTCCTGTTGTTTGAAAAAATGTTCACCATCAGAATGCTGGCCAGTGGTGGTAAACAATTTCTAATCACTAGATTGCGTGCTGAAAGCACCTCTCCGCAGTGTTTATATGACACTGACGATGGTGAATCGTCCTTCGGATGGAGATGTTAAGCCCTGAGCAGACCCCTTAGTGCTATTCGACAGGAGTTGGCTATGTGCTGTTACCGGGATTCACCCTCTCCCTTCCTACTATCACATATCACGTTATTAATTTCATTAGTTTAACGTCAGGAAGGGCATCCGGTCGTACACTACTCCCTACGAAGATTCATCTCACTTCATACCCGACTGCGTAAAGAAACGTGACAAGGGTTGGATATACATAGTAATTGCATAATCGCTAAATCAAGCTCCAGATTCCCTCTGGATAAATTCTGAAGTTCTCGTTACATTACTACAGATTCATTGATCTTCTTCTTCCTCTTTTCCCCACACCTGTGGGGTCGCGGGTGCGAACTGCAGCGTACATGTGGATTTGGCCCTGACGGCCGGATGCCCTTCCTGACGCCAACCCTATATGGAGGGATGTAATCACTATTGCGTGTTTCTGTGGTGGTTGGTAGTGTAGTGTGTTGTCTGAATATGACGAGGACACCCAGTCCCCGAGCCAGAAGAATTAATCAGAAGCGATTAAAATCCCCGACCCAATCGGGAATCGAACCCGGGACCCCTGTGACCAAAGGCCAGCACGCTAACCATTTAGCTATGGAGCCGGACTACTACAGATTTATTGATCTTGCATACAATACAGAACATCATACAACCAAAAACGAACACAGCCAGTCTTTCACAAATTGTTGCCAGTGACTTAATACTGCATAAGTGTCAGACAAAGAAAGTAAAATTTGAGATGATAATAATAATAATAATAATAATAATAATAATAATAATAATAATAATGGCGTATGGCCTCTGGAGAGGCCTAGTGCAGGTCTATTTCTACTAGACGGTGTATAGGCGACCTGCATGTCTGCGGCGAAGGTGATTTCTAATGATGAAAACGACACACACCCAGTCCCCGACCAGACAAATTAACCAATCAAGGTTAAAATCCCCGAACCGACCGGGAATCAAAACCGGAAGCCGCTAGACTAGGGGTGCTCACCTGGGTGTCCGTTGAGGCTAGCCCAGTGCGGCCGGGCTGGCCGGACGTAAATGCGGGCAGCTTACGTAGCAAGCATACGTCACAGTGAAGCGAGAGAGCGAACACACTTTGCAGGGAAGCGAGGGAGCATTAACGTTCGATTGTGATTACGAAGCTCTCTCCCACTAAACTGCGAAGTGTTGATTGGGGTACATTATCTTTATCTATATATATAAAATAAGAGTTTTGTCTGTACATTGCTCAGAATTTGAAAATAATGGTATTTCTGTATCGGTCATGTCCACTGTAACAAGGAAATGCATTTTTTACTTTTCCGTAATTTCTGTCTGTCTGTCTGTCTGTCTGTCTGTCTGTCTGTCTGTCTGTCTGTCTGTCTGTCTGTCTGTCTGTCTGTACACGCATCACGAGAAAACGGCTGAAGAGAATTTAATGAAAATCGGTATGTAAAGTCGGGGGATGAGCCGCTACAATCTAGGCTATAAATCATTTCATTAGCGCTGGGTGAAATGGTAGTTTAGGGGAAGGCCTAAAATTTAATTCTCAGACATTTATATTATTAGTGGTCCTATCGATAAATAATACATAACTAAAGTTATATAGAATTAAATTTCCGTTAATTTATATCTTATACATTTTTACCGTACCGGCCATGATAACACAGATATTCATGAATTTGTATTTTTGTTGCTACGTCCATATCAACGCCGAGCCACGAGAAAATGCATTAACAGGATTTAATGGAAATCGGTATAGGCCTACAGAGTCAAGGAATAAGAAACTACAATCTAGGCTATAAACAATTTTATTCACCCTGGATGAAATTGTAATTCAGGGGAATTTAATTTTTAAATACCTATGTTACTACATAACAAAATTTACAGAGAATGCAATTTCCGATCATTTGTGTTTTATTCAATTTTTCCGTACCGACTATGATAAGAGTGGTATTTCAGAGTTGGAAGAAAACTAATTATGCAGGCATACATTATCGAAAGCGCATAACACTGAGCAACAATAACATTATATTGACCATTGTTTGATGTGATATTCTTTGTCTTTTATACTTTCACTCAACTCCGATAGTTGGGATTACTGCTGTGTACCAAGTATAACAGCCTGATTGAATATTGGCGAGAAATGGCTGTGGAGTTAGAAAACTTTCTTCTTTAGCATGCCATCCCGCTGGTTCATACACTTTCTGATACTGCTGGTACGTAACATACTGGTTCATCATAGTATTCCAGCTATTCGATCCCTACTCTGACGAGCTGTTTTGAATGAGCAGTGTGCCCACTTAAGCCAGAGGCTCACTTAGTAGTAGTAGTAGTAGTATCACCTGGTCTAGAATTACAATTTAGGTCTATTACAAATTATAGCTCCACAATTCACTAAACAACCTAAAATTCAACCCGGAAAAGAGCCGTTTCTTAAGAAAAGCTTCTTCATCTTCACTTTTATTAAATTCTACATTCATGTTATTCCAAATTAGCAGTGAGGAGGGGGTTTCTTCTCTGGCTTGGAGGAAAAATTTGCCTCCAAGTCAGATAGATTTTTTCCGCCGCCAGTGTATTGAATTGGGATTTTCTGACTCATCGGGTACTCCTAGGAAACAGATTAGTAAAAAGACATAGTTTTTGCCCTGGTACTCTCCACTATTCGACTCCCCCGCCGAAAAAAGACGAAAGGTGCTCACGGATCACGGCTGTCTGCTGCTTGGTCGTTCCAGCTCTGGAACTTTGGACTAGCAGATCGGCAGCTTTCGTTAAAAGTGAGAAAATGTGTGGTTTTTCATTTGATCGACTATTTCATATGGAAGCATTGCTTTTAAACGCGCCATTCCTACTGACGTCATTGTAGTGAGCTATGTTCATTTCAGTTGGGTAAACCACTAAGACAGTCTTTCTGAGGATGTAAAAAGGCAGGTGGAGAGTGAGTGTCTGACATTATAATAAAAACTCCTCATCCTGATTGTGACTGATGATAGGTAAGCGGGCCTACCTTTACAATGCAAATGCCCTAACCCAGTTTTCATATGAGAAAAGACGTTTGGCGAATTCCCCGTCGCGTTTCTAGGGTAACGTGAAGAGCAATGCAATTTAATACAATCTTGCTCACAACGTGTACACTACCTAACCTAGAATTCTGTATACAAGGTAAAATTCCGTAGCAAAGCACGGGTACATCAGCTAGTTTAAAATATAACTATAATTGCAAGAACAAAATATCTGACCTTTTCAAGATATTCCGGTTTGATTTATACTGCGCTCGATATAAACAGTCAGTTTTATTTTCTTATATTTATTCATTCAAAGAAAACTGACACGTGCGCAGCTGTGAGCTTGCATCCGGGAGATAGTGGGTTCGAACCCCACTGTCGGCAGCTCTGAAGATGGTTAATTAAGGCCACGGGCACTTCCTTCCCACTCCTAGCCCTTTCCTGTTCCATCGTCGCCATAAGACCTATATGTGTCGGTGCGACGTAAAGCAAAAAAAAAAAATCCACCAACTGACACGTTATAATTTTTATGTTACAATCTTCAAAGGTACAGGTTTTAAGCGTACAAGCTACGATTTACACTTCTTTGGACGGGAATGACAGTATTTCCATTTTAAAAATAAAATTCCTGTTATTCATTAACCAAAACTAATATAATTACATAAAGCAACAATGATTTTGCGCAGTGTTGTAGTGTTGTGTGACTTTCCCTGTTCACAGAATTTCTGAAAATAGTATTTAAAATTTAACAGGCGTCTGGTGATAGATAATAGCTGGCCTCTAAATGGCGAGAGGGAATTTCATCACGGAGGAGGACATAGATATTTACTATCCAAGATTAAACTACAACAACAATGTAAATGTACCTATCAGATAGCAATCAGATAGTCTAATTAAAACCCAAGCAACCACAGGTCACAGCTTATCCACGTTAACTCCGTATTATATTAGAACTGCTTCTAAAGCACCTCTTAAAATGTAATAGTGAAAATTGTAATTCATTACGTACATTATAAGAATTGTTGAGGTTGTAGGCCCAACTCTTTATTCTATCCGGTCAAAAGACATAAACTGCAATGAACATACTTATTTCTTACAACGTAAATTGAAAATGACGTGGATTTCCGCCTTCTTTCTTTAATTTATTTTCTGTCTCCATTTCAAACTCGGGTATCGCGGCAGTGATCAAGGGTGACTGGGAGAACTTCGCCCAATCTTAACGCCCTGTGACGTAGCCACAACGTCACTGTGGTTGAATAGCATACGCTGCGCTCATCGCCTGCCAGTCCGCCCACTTACAGTGCTGGGCGCCCGCGGGATGGAATGCTCAGCGTGAGCACCTCTGCTCTAGACTAAAGGCCAGAACGCTAATAACCATTTAGCCATGGAGACGAACAAATTTGTTATTAGTTTTCGTCAAGTTATACTTTCACAACCATAAAAGCCTCTTTCCCCTGTTCACCCGAGAACGGTTGTCTAGCGTTGCTAGTTGAGGCAATCGCCTTCTTTCCTCGATGTTGTGGAATCGAATTCCAGTCAGGTCGATTGGAATTTAAGAGAGCCTAAACGAAGAGATCCATGCCATTAGATTTAATGTTAAATAACCCCCTTTGCTGGGTGAAATTCCGACTCCGTTTAGAATATTACATAGTAATAGAAGTTCAGGGACGTTCAACATATAATACCATTTACTCCTTCGTCGTTCGAACAGCCCTTAAAGGGCATTAAAATAGCTGAAAATGAAAGTGATTCAAGACTCAAACCCGAACTGACCCAATTGCTACAATTACGTCTTATACCACTTGCTTCATCAAGAGATCCACCCATAACGAAACACTTGAAAGCAGAATGTAAACAAGAACAATGCTAAATTGAGAAGAAAAAGAAAAAGAAAAGGGAGACAAAATAGACAGATTCAACTCATATTCACCCTGTAAATAAATGTGCCCTTTTTTCACCATGATGCTCTTCCGGCATATTTTATGTCTGCCACGCTTGTCTGCTGAATATGAGACCACGATATTTAGCCCCTAAAACCCACCAATCATATTTTCACGCCAGAATATAATTAATGTTTTAAAAAACTGATATTGAGTTTCGCGAGAAGTGTTGCGGCATTGCCATAGACATGGACCTCCGGCGTTCCGAAGTACAATACATCGTTCCTTCGAGAAGCAAGGAATCGCACCGGCCAGCAAATGGCTGCCACTCGTTTGTACTCAGAACTGAATACTAATGAGAGACTGTTGAGAGATCTGATTCAGCAACTCTCGTCAAGATACTACTGTCCGCAACATAAGTTTTGAAGAAGATGTAATTACATACAAGCTATAGAATGTTTGGTTGGCGGGAATAATAATAATAATAATAATAATAATAATAATCATCATCATCATCTGTTTACCCTCCAGGTTCGGCTTCTCCCTCGGACTCAGCGAGGGATCCTACCTCTACCGCCTCAAGTGCAGTGTCCTGGAGCTTCAGACACTTGGTCGGGGATACAACTGGGGAGAATGACCAGTACCTCGCCCAGGCGGCCTCACCTGCTATGCTGAACAGGGGCCTTGTGGAGGGATGGGAAGATTGGAAGGCGTAGGCAAGGAAGAGGGAAGGAAGCGGCCGTGGCCTTAAGTTAGGTACCATCCCGGCATTCGCCTGGAGGAGAAGTGGGAAACCACGGAAAACCACTTCCAGGATGGCTGAGGTGGGAATCGAACCCACCTCTACTCAGTTGACCTCCCGAGGCTGAGTGGACCCCGTTCCAGCCCTCGTACCACTTTTCAAATTTCGTGGCAGAGCCGGGAATCGAACCCGGACCTCCGGGGGTGGCAGCTAATCACACTAACCATTACACCACAGAGACGGAGTGGAGGGAATAAACTGGAATAAATACCTCGAGAAGGCAGTGTGTGCTGGGATACCGAACAGAAAAGTGAATCAATATACTCGTACCTTATCTTGCAGATCGATAGAGTACTAATATTCAACCAATATTTTCATTATGTTGGTCGAAATGAGGAAGTGAATAATAGGTCCCCAGATGAGTAAACCTGTGATGTATTTGATCAAAAGACATTGTTGTGCCTTCTTAATCAAATCTTGATAATTCTCCTTCAATAGATATTCAGTTTCGCAACTAACTAAAAAAACCTCGTGTCCTCATCCCGATGTGGTGCAGCTCTTTTCAAGCACACCTCCAATGTATGCTACAGGTACCATTTCAACCATATGTCAGCCCTCTTGCCAGTTTTAAATTTGTGACAGTACCGGGAATCGAACCCATGCCCCCGAGGACGGCAGCTAATAACACTAGCAGTTACACTATGGAGGCGGGCCGCAACTAAATCTACTCATATCAAATCTTAGCATTGTTACCTTATAACCTTTTACGGGAAAGATGCGGCCTCATTTTACGTAATATCAACTTCGCCGACTACTAGAAATGAGAGATGTCTTTCTCCAGCAACCATCTGGTACGAAAACATATCTATCTATCTCCTATTAACGACGCGGAAAATATACAGACATTTGCGAATATTCGAACTCACGCGCAGCCTGCTTGAAAACTGATATCTCCCGCCTCTAAATCATAATCCAGAGACATGAATTTCAAACTGGAAGATAATCTCAACTCTTTGACTCAATGACACCCGTTAAGTTTATATAAAAAAATACTCACCGCTTGATGAACAAAGTGTCTATTTGCAGACTGGCCTTGTGCCTCTTTCAGGCCATATCAATGGATCTGATTTCTGAAAGAAAATATTTAAAAAATTAGAACTATGCACTACGTCAATTTCCAGTGTAAGGGGTGCAATTTGCTAGTAATTTACGTAGAAGATTATTATTAACAAATACACTGTCATTGAAGAAATTCCGGTGGCAATGCCAGGAAGTACAATTTAAACATAAATGACATAACAACAAGATAAAAAATACAACAAATAATTCCATAAAAATCAAATATTACAAGAAATTGTACCAACAGAAGAAATTGCACGATAAGAAAGGAATAATTAAAAGGAAATAAGTTAAAACAAGAAGCAAAAACTGACCAATAAAAATGATATACGAGTAGTGTAACATAATAATTATAGCAACAGCAAAGAAATGAATACGAAATTTTTGGAAAATAACTTAAAATATTCCCTTCAATGTAGCCGATTATAATGACAACACAGTCACTTAGCAATTAACCCAAAATGTACAAAATATTCCATTACAAGTAGTATACATCAATAATAAGTACAAAGAAATCACATACAAATTCACACACAACTTACTTCTCATGACTTAGCACTACGATTTACAGTAGACTGAGTGGTACAATTACTTAATAATCCAGCTACATAGCTAAATGGTTAGCGTGTTGGATTTTGGTCTAAGGGGCTCCGGGTTCGATTCCCAGCCGGGTCAGGGATTTTGATATTAATTTGTGAATTCATCCGGTTCGGAGACTGGGTGTGTGTGCCATCTCCAACATTAGAATTCATCATCGGTAGGATCTCATCCTTGCACACACACTGGTCGCATTTAGACGTCAATTCGAGAGACCTACACCAGGCTTCTCCGGAGGACATAAGCCATTAGTATTGCTTAACATTGTAAATACAACACCATCACATACAAATCCACATAACTTAAATATTTCCAATGCGATTTTTAGTCATAATATGCAACGGAATATAAGCAATTTGAGCTAATTTAGTAAAAAACTAGCTCATGCACCCGTGCTTCGCTACGGAACTCTACACTGTATACAGAATTCTAGGTAGGTAGTATGCACGTTGTGGGTAAGATTATACAGTGGAACGTCGATATCTCGAATCACATCGGGAGCTATCGAGTAATCGAAATTTCGAGATATGGAGAACCGTTTCTGAGCATGTATAGCACATAATTCAATCATATGTATTTACGGTATCTACGGGCTTATACTCAATACATTATTTTTAACAGTAGGCCTACTTAAATTATATAAATAAACTCTGTTTTACGACATCACTGTTTGTATAACCCTTATTATAGTAACTTTTTATAGAAGACAGAATGCAGTACATACAACAGTGAAACAAGAAATATACCTCGCTAAACACCTTTCGAAAAAATCGGTTAGTCTCTTCTGTTCGTTACTGTTAACATTTCCTCCTTTCACGTTGAAACTTCTCATCAATGCCACGCAGCTGAGATTCGTAAATGGAGTTTGTCATCCGCGACTTCGAGGGTTGCTTTCGTACGTGGCCGGTAATTAATTCACACCCGAAAAACAGCGAGGCTTCGCCGATTTTCCAATCATTAGAAGTTTTACATTTTCGGTTCCCGTCATATTAGCTTCCAGCATCACAGTAAACATTTTCTCACAAACGTATGCCGTCATCATCATTATCTAAAGGCTTTGCCTTGTCGCTGCAACCATTGATCTCTTCTCTCTGCGATCATTTTCATCTCTCCATAACCTTGGCATCCCATCATCTCAACTATCTCTTCAATGATCTTCTTCCGTGGTTTCCCTCTGCCTTTCTTTCCCATCACATATGCCGTATTGCATAGTTAATATTGCAAAAAAATTCGAGTTACAGAATATTTTCTGCTTCAAGTGAGGAAATGTTGACTTCGAGAAATTCGTGTAACCGACTTTCGAGTAATAGAGAAAGAAATACGCGTGAAGAATCGGACAAATGGCCGGGAAATTTAAGTTACTTCGAGATACTGAAAATTCGAGGAATGGAGGTTCGAGATATCGAAGTTCGACTGTATTATATTACATAGCTCTTACCGTTACCTCAGAAACGCAATGGCGAAGTCACCAAACGTCTTTTCTCATGTGAAGACTGGGTTAGGGAATTTTCAGTGTAATGTCTAGCCTAACATCAGTCACAATCAAGTTGTGGAGTTTTCATTATAATGGCAGACACTCACTCTCCACCTGCCTTTTTACATCCTCAGAAAGACTGTCTTGGTGGTTTTCCCAACTAAAATCAACATAGGTCATTACAATGACGTCAGTAGGAATGTCGCGCTTATAAAGAATGCTATTATATGAAATACTCGATGAAATGAAAACCACACATTCCCTCGCTTTTAACGAACAGTACTACGCTACTACAGTCCAAAGTTCTAGAGCTGGAATAACCATGCCGCTGACAGCCGTGAGCCGTGAACTACTACTAAAATGTTTGCCATTATTCCGTGTAGTGTGCACACTGTTCATTCGAATCAGCGGGTCGGAGTAGGGGTCGAATTGCCGGAATGCACCTGTGTGTTACGTACCAGCAGTATCAGAAAAGGTATGAACCAGAGGAATTGTGTGCTAAAGAAGAAAGCAATCTAACTCCCCGGCTATTTCCCGCCAATATTCAGCCAGGCTGTTATATTCGATATGCAGCAGTAATCCTATCCATCGGAGATGAGTGCAAGCATAATAGTATTGATCACTACGATCAGTTTTATGAGATTTCGACATTGTAGGCCTTTACATTAATTTTTTCCGACTCTGAAATACCACTCTTAAACAAAGTCGGTACGGTAAAACTGAATAAAACATATATGATCGGGAATTCTATTATCTATAACTGTTGTTATGTAGTACCTTTCGATAGGACCAATAACATAGGTTTTTAAAATTAAATTTTAGGCGCCTTCCCCTAAACTACCATTTCATCCGAGGTGAATACAATCATTCTCAGCCTAGACTGTAGTTTCTTATTCCCCGACTCTACATACCGATTTTCATTAAATTCTGTATAGGCCCTACCCATTTTCTCGTGACTCAGCGCTGATATGGACTCAGCAACAACAAATCAAATTCATGAATATCTCTGTTATCATAGCCGGTACGGAAAAAATGTACAGTATAAGTCATAAATGATCGGAAATTTAATGCTATATAATTCAGTTAGGTAGTATTTGTCCACAGGACCACTAACAACATAAATATTTGAGAATTAAATTTTAGGCTCTCTCCTAAACTACCATTTCACTCATCGTGAATAAAAGTATTAACAGCCTGGATTGCAGCAACATATTTCCGGACTTTGCATACCGATTTTCATTAAGACAGGACTACTAATATCATAAATATTTGAGAATTAACTTTTTTTTTTTTTTTTTTGCTAGTTTTACGTCGCACCGACACAGATAGGTCTTACAGCGACGATGGGACAGGAAAGGGCTAGGAGTGGGAAGGAAGCGGCCGTGGCCTTAATTAAGGTACAGCCCCAGCATTTGCCCGGTGTGAAAATGGGAAACCACGGAAAACCATTTTCAGGGCTGCCGACAGTGGGGTTCGAACCTACTATCTCCCGAATACTGGATACTGGCCGCACTTAAGCGACTGCAGCTATCGAGCTCGGTGAGAATTAACTTTTAGGCCTTTCCTTAAACTACCATATATCTCAGCGTGAATAAGATTATTTATAGCCTAGATTGTAGCGAATTATTCCCGGACTTTACATACCGATTTTCATTAAATTCTCTTCAGCCGTTTCCTCGTGATGCGTAGACAGACAGACAGACAGACAGACAGACAGACAGACAGACATTACGGAAAATTAAAAACTGCATTTCCTTGTTACTATGCACATGACCGATACAGAAATACCATTCTTTTTAAATTCTGAGCAATGTACAGACAAAACTTTTATTATGTGTATATATATGGATGCATTAGTCCGCGGTTTTAGTAATTTTCATTCTAAAGCCGTAGCTGTGAAGAATTATAAAGTGTGTGAAACTAAACAATGTTTAACTACTCCAGGTTTACTGAAAGGCTGCCAGTCCAAAGTCTGCACAGAGTTGGAAAATGTTTCGTTTAATTGGGTTGGGCGGAATTTACGCAAGCATTATTATTTACCAGTCAGCCTCGCGATCTAGGCGAAGCAAACCTGTCTCTTACCAGGAGTCCTCCGTTAGATTACCGGCCAGGTCAGGGACTTTTACCTGGATCTGAGTGCTGGTTTGATGTCTGCTCAGCCAAAGTGAGGAAAAAAATCAGGAGCTATTGACGCTGAGGTAGCAGCCCCAATCTAGAAAGTCAAGAATAGTAGCTGAGAGGATTCGTTGCGCTGATCATACGTCACCTCATTATCTGCAGGCCTTCAGGCTGTGCAACGGTCGTTTGGTAGGCTGAGGCCTATAAGGGTTGTAGCGTCTTGTTTTTGTTTTGCGTTTTGTCAAGCCAAACCATTTTTTAACCATAACAAGTTTACTGAAATCCTGCCAGTCCTAAGTCGGGAGAAAGAGGGAGGGAATTTTGTTTGGTTATTTTAGGTTGAATTTACGAACGGCCTGAATATTTATCAAAATATTTTGGTAATACTTACATGCAAACACTGTAAGCATCAGGAATCGAATACCATATTTCTGAACGATACAATATCCCAGTCCTTCAGTAGAACTAACGTAACCGTCCGTCTCACCTCTATTAAGAATCGAACTAAAATCTTTAAATGATCCTAGGCTTCCGACAGTTAAAAAAGATGCTTGTATTAGCGTTCATGGTAAATGAAAGTGAAATCAGAAGAACAAAACGAACCATAATTACGTCGGATCTGTCCTCGCCTGGTGAACGAGACAGTAAGCAAAATAAAAGAACTTGTGTGTGCAGAATACTGCTCGCACTTAGCAAGTGTTTCTAATCAGCGTTACGTGTGATGAGGAGCAATGCGGCAACACTGTGCGACAAGTTTTTAGAGTTGGGATGAAATAACCAGTGCGAGATCAGTGTGTGGTGTGGACGTTCGCCAGAATAGTGTCTTTGTGTGTGTGTGACACACAGTCGTCCCACCACATCTGTGCTCATCATTCTCGGCTTACATCTCAAAAGCCACGAGGTAGTCCGTAATCATACACAGAGTATGCCGCACAATAATTACATAATACTTTTCATATGCAGCCTTGCTCTTTCAAAACAATGTCGCTTTTGATCAGGCCACATACATTCGAACCTCAATGTGTAACACAATCACGTATTCCCATTGGGGGGTTATAGCTCCAGAACTGGATGCGATCCGAATGGTTGAGGTACTGTTTGATTGGAAATGTGGGTCATGGAGGAAAATATGACACTCAGTGGACCACAGTTATAAACGCGGAGGGCGGGTGAGATTTAAACTGTTAGATTCTTCATTCTGCCCAAACTAATTTTAAGTAATAAATTAAAACTACCTTAAAAAAAAGAGAAACACCGAGCTCGATAGCTGCAGTCGCTTAAGTGCGGCCAGTATCCAGTAATCGGGAGATAGTGGGTTCAAGTCCCACTGTCGGCAGCCTTGAAGATGATTTTCCGTGGTTTCCCATTTTCACACCAGGCAAATGCCGGGGCTGTACCATAATTGAGGCCTCGGCCGCTTCCTTCCAACTCCTAGGCCTTCCCTATCCCATCGTCGCCATAAGACCTATCTGTGTCAGTGCGACATTAAAAAAAACCCTGTGGTAACAGTATTATACCTGAAAAAGAAACAACTTAATTAAAACAGAATGATATATTTCAGGTATAATACTGTTACCAGTTCGCCCGGTGATATTACAAAATAATTAAATAATTAAAAAGAGGCACGATTTTGAGGTAGGACCTAGATCATTTGGTTTGAGATAAATAACTCTGAAATCAAAATACATACGAAGGTGGTTATCTACAGATAGAGCATTTGATGCCTCACAGTCACATAACAAAACAATCCGAATCTTAACAGACCGGGCGAGTTGGCTGTGCGATTAGGGCGCGGCTGTGAGCTTGCATCCAGGAGATAGTGGGTTCGAATCCCACTGTCGGCAGCCCTGAAGATGGTTTTCCGTGGTTTCCCATTTCACACCAGACACATGCTGGGGTTATACCTTAATTAAGGCCACGGCCGCTTCCTTCTAATTCCTAGGCCTTCCCTATCCCATCGTCGCCTTAAGACCTATCTGCAAATTTTGAAGTTGGAGATTTTCTAAAAGTTATCAGCGATCTGGCCGTAAATATCAGTTCCAACCCCGCCACTTAGTGTACCGTTAGAAAGCTGTATTTGATCCCAAAATGATGGTACTACAACGGTTGGCGTACGACCCATAAAGACAATCTTATGCGGGGGTCGAACATTTGAGGATTACTTAATTTGCTTCATATCGACTTTTTTTCTTTCTGCTTTTAGCGTCGCTCGAACACTTCGAAGGTTTTCGGTGATGAAAGGACGGGGAAAAGCTAGGATTGGGAATGTAGTGGCCATGACTTTAAATAAGGCTTAGTCCTAACATGTGCCTGATGTGAAAATGGGAAACTACGGAAAATCATCTTCAGGGCTCCCGACGGTTTGTTTCGAACCCATCATCTCCCGAGTGTAAGGTCATAGCTACGCGACCCTAAGCGCAAGACCAACTCACTCGGTTTTTACTCATTTAAATGCTGCAGTAATTAAAGGTAAAAATTCGTCCTGGTTTAGTTTTCTCTATTTTTAGCAGTCAGGAATTCAAATATACGTACTATAGGCTTTTGCAGGCACCTACCATTAACGTTACTACATACATGCAGTTGTTAGTCCGACTCAGTAGCTGAATGGTCAACGTGAGGGACTTCGCTTCAGAGGGTCCCGGGTTCGATTCCCGGCCGGGTGGGGAATTTTAATCGTGTTTGATTCTTCTGGCTCGGGAACTGGTTGTTCCAACACTTTACTCTTCATATTCAGACAACACACTACACTACCAACCACAACAGAAAGACGCAATAGTGACTACATCCTTCCATATAAGGCTGGGGTCAGGAAGGGCATCCGGCCGTAAAACAGGGCCAAATCCCCTTATGCGACACAGCTCTCACCCGCGGACCCACAGGTGTGGGAAGAGCGGTACAAGATAAAGAAGAAGAGAAGATACATGCAGTTGTTAGCTATGAAGAATGTTGGTGTAACTCAAATAACAAAGCAAAAGGAAAATCACCGTTCAGGCCATGAATGTCCTAGGAGGAGTGCAAAGTAAAGGCTTCCACTAACCGCAATCTCAGTACTATGTGGGATACAGTACAAGTGGTTAGCTCTACGCCCGGTCACCTTTGCCACAGGAATTAATTTGGTGTAGAATGAGTGAACGTCAGGACCAAGTCCCTTTCCAGAAGTGAAATCTCTCTAAAGTTTTCGACTTCCTGACTAGGAATCGAGCCCATGTCCTTCCAGGTGAATCGAACACAACTTCAATGCTTCGGTTTCACATCCCCTTCCATATAAATACCGGTACTTTGCCTGCAAATAAATACGCAGAATTTCAGAAATTGGTACTGAAGTTATGGACGCTTTTTGGCCCAACATACCAGTGATTATTAGATTTCGGAAATTTATAACCTAAAGAAGTACAAAATATGTAAGCAAATACGCCGAAAAAACTAGTTAAATATAACCTAAAAAGGTAAAATATTATCTAAGCATTTTAGGGTTAGGTAGCAAGTATAAGAGTATTATTAACATTGAACGTGTCAACAAGTGATAAGCGATAGTACAGCAGACACATTTAATAATGTAAACTGACAGAGCTACGGTATGTAAATTAAAACTTTATACATTCATTCAGCAGCTCTCATTCTGTTTTTCTAAAACAAAAAATGAAGTTTTAGCACGCTTTTTGGTATCTGTCGGCGTACAGCGTCTCTTTCTCGGAATCGTTTCTTCTAAACCTGCTACCTATCTGTTACGGCAAAAAAAGAAAAATAGATCTGATACAGTATTTTGAAATCCTGTGTTTGTAACTCGATGCAGATAACATGTACCTTGTTAAAAACGACACCTCAATTTGAACTAAGATTTCTCAGAATACAACTACAGTGAGCAAAATATGATCAAAACAATAAAATGGCCGAAATATGCATTTATATGCAACATAAAATTGCTTTAAAGGAGGCAGGCACCCATCATTCACAGTTATTTCTCAGATTTCGGGTAAAATGACCTCAGGAATGAAATATGACCTTAGTAATTATTATTATTATTTATTATTAAATCCTGTGACAATGAAGTTCGGTGAATGAAGTCAGAACGGTCGATCCAGCAACACTGGCTGCACCTGCGTAGCAGCAGGTTTTGACCACCTGCTCCTAACTTTGTTCAGTTGAGCATCGTGAGTGTGCCATGTAAGACCTGTTTGACACAGTGCGTGTTTAGTGCGTTGGTTGTGAACTGCGAACAGGAACATGAACGACCAAAAGATCAATTTAAGCTTATCATGACACCGAAAGAAACGCATGCGATGCTGGTACGTGTTTGTGAAGATCAAGCACTGTTCTTGAAGTGTGTGTACGAGTGGTTCGCCCGTTTCGGAGGAGGCCAGGAAAGTGTTTCTGACAAAAGGGGGTGGTGCAACTTGAACATCCCCCATACTCGTCAGATCTCAATCCCCCAGACATCTTCCTATTCCCACGACTCAAACTCGCTTCGAAAGGAAAGAGATATGACGATATTCCTGACATCCAACGAAATGTGACGAGGCTTTTGAACACCATCCCAAAGGAAGCCTTCTTGCAAAGTTTCCAGGACATGTATTGCCGATCTCAGCAGTGCATAGTTATGGGAGAGGACTATTTCGAAGGACAGTAAGTTCACTGTCGTGCATTGTTCATCGATGTTGATAGTACAGGACTATTCACCAAACTTTATTGTCACAGGTTGTATTATTATTATTATTATTATTATTATTATTATTATTATTATTATTATTATTATTATTGTACCGGGCGGTACACCTCCACGCCGCTAATTCAAAAGGTGCGCCAGTTGAAACTCCTCTGCTGGAGGAAACCTGAACTTTATTGACGGTATTAATTTTCTACTTTCTCAGAAGATGTCACTACCTGTAAATTTCGGAGTTTTAGAACTGTGTCATTTTTGATGTGTTTTTGTTTTGCTTGAAGTAAGAAGTGTGAACTTTCTCTTCTAGAGGACACTACTGAAGAACTACAATAGTGCACCCTAGTGCGAAGAAAAAGAACTGTTCTTTGGAGAAATTTTTATTTCAAAAGTTTGTTTCTTGTTAAATTTCCTTCTGTTATGGTTTAAGTTGGCTGTATACCCCTCTCTTTCTCCTTGTTTTGTATTCAACCAATCCCGAATTTCTTAACTTAATTTTCCACCAATAATGTGTTTCTTCTTCATCTTGTGTAGGGGTTTCTCTTTATTCTCCAATAAAGTGATTGTGGGCGGGTGTTCTCATTCCCCTAACGCCTAGAACCTTCCGCGAGAGTATATAAACTGCTGATTTTAGGGTCTCTGCGCGACTTCTGTTCCATCTTTCAGTGTGTAAAGTACATAGCAGGGGGCGGGAAGCGCCTCTTTCTTCGGCAGCGGTCAACAACAAGGTAATGGCCAATTAATAACTTCTTTCTTTGCTAGCTCAGCAGTTTAACTCTCGGGGCGGGTCCGAAGTTTTTCCGTTATGTAACCTTCCTTAAAAATGTAAAGAATCTGGTATCTATTTTACCTTTTAAACTACGTATTGGGATAGAGAGTGCTTAACCCTCTCGATCTCCCACTCATATTGTTTTGAGGTGAACCTTTTTCTCAACCTATTCTTCCTTAACATTATGTAAATTTGTTTCTTTTCTAAAGTCACCTCCGTAGTATGGGATTAGCCCTTGCATCAGTGGCCTAAGAGCCAAATTAGGTTTTAAAAACAAAGTGTATTAGGAGTGCCGATCGCCTCCTCTCAAATTGTTATTTTGGAGGTCATGTAATCAACCTTCTTTTCATTTAATAGACCTCAGTAGGTTGGGTATTTTACCCCTGTGTCTATGTCCAGTGAGGACAACTCGAAGGTGGAGTTTGGTGTGGCCTTTGAGAGGCTTAAAGTTGAGAGCGAGTGGCTCTTTTTGAAAATTGAGTGTTGTATGCCTCGTGGAGGCTTTTCAGTGTAATTTGGAGCAAGGACTCCTAGGCATGAATGGGGTTTTCTGCCCCTCTGTTGAAACTTGTGTTTGGGGTAAAACTGAGCTGATTGCCCAAGCATTGTGAAGTCAGGGCGCGAAGCCCAAATCCTGTAAATATTGTAACTACCCTTTTGACTTGCTACTTTGTACCTGCCATGCTTGTTATTTCCTTATTTTGAAAAGAAAATATAACCTTGTTAAATTTTAAATTAATTTTACTTTCGTAGCTTGAGACCCGTTCACACCCGCACCTTCTTTCACCTCTACCTACCACGGAAAGCTCCGTAACAATTATTATTATTATTATTATTATTATTATTATTATTATTATTATTATTATTATTATCACATGTTCTCAGCTACCGTGGGGATGCATTTAGGTATATCGCCATTTAGGCTGTCTGCGTGTCAATTTCGACGTTCCGTTTTACTCCGCCAGATGGTAGAGAGAGGGCTCTCTGGTGACCCTGGTTGAGTGTTAATTAATTTTGTCGAGTAAATACCAAATGTGTCACCAGAGATCTTTTACATGCCAATGTCGTAGCCTACGCCAGGGACAGCCGAATGGATATTTTCCACCCTTCAAAAATCCAACTACCTCTGCCGAATTTGAACCCGTGATCGTTACCGACAATCTGCTGATGAACTTTATAAAGAACAACATTTCGCGAAGGAACATTCAGAAGATTTGCTGACAATAGATTACACACGTTTTGATCAATGCAGAACGCTACGAACATCCAAATCATTACAAAACTTAATAAATAGTTTCAGTGTAAATACTTACTATCATCTGCTCGTAAGAGTGCCTTACTTCAAGGCAAACGTATTTTCTGATAACTATAGTACGAGCAAACAACTTGAGACACTTCTTTTAGATGTCTTACATTTGGTAGTGAGCCTTGGGAATATATCACACCGTGATATCAACAAGGTCATAGCCTGGAGATACAGCCTGACTTTTACGACTAGAAAACATCTTAATGATAACAGTGAGTCTACATTTTCCTTGAAAGGCGAATGAATTAAGGAAAAAAGCAACAAAATAAGGCAAGCATTTATCAACGAGCTATACAAAAATTAGATGATAAAACAGCGATTATAAGTCCCTAGACGTGTTTTCTTGATACTGTTTTATTTTCTCTCTCCACTTCTTTGGTAGTTGTTAATACAACAACCTTATATTCCTTATAGTTCTCCAATAGAAAAAAATATATAATTTATTTATCTTCAAGAAATTGGAATGAATTAATAGTGTTCACTGACTGAAAAGGCTATCGATCACACTCCGAAAGGAAGCTTACAAGCAAACCCATGTTTCCTTCCAGGTATACCAACAGTGGACGATGTGGACACGGAAGTAAACACAATATGCTGCATAATTTCTAACACCTTGAGCAACCTTCTAAAATAGAAGGGAAAATTCTTATTAAGAGGCAGTATATGATTCTGAAAAATCTCCAGGATTACGGAAAGTGAATCATTTTCTAGGTAAGCTGCTTGTTGAGGGAATCACTTTCAAATTCAATTTTATAAAATTGTAGTTTCGTTTACATGAAAGTCTCTAAGGAAGATGAAATAATATACATGACAACAAATAGTTGCTGCCACTCTTAAGAATTCGGGGTGTCTTGTATTACAATCTATAGTTTCGGAACTGTACTTGGGTCGGTGAGTGTTACAAAAAACATGATCATAATCGAAATAATTTCTAGACAACACGTACGACGGCAATGTTCAGTATCTCAATGTACCTAGTAACAGAAGTCTGACCTTGGCATTTGCGTCATCGGGTGAAGCAATAGCGTCGCCATCTTGAAGTATTAAAATCACCTTGCCGCGCGGCTAACAATTAGTATAGCTCTGAACTTCGTCGTGGTAGCATGTCGTGAGAAGTGTCGTTTCATTCCTATGAGTAGTTCTACAAGTACACGGTGAAAAAAAAAATCAAACAGTGAATGACAAAAATGAGCTGCAATGAAGTGCGTAACTTCTTTCTTTCTTTCTTTCTTTCTTTCTTTCTTTTGCAAAATGTCGTGATGTATGGACAATAAATGGCTTCAAAATTATATATAACACATTCAAGAGGCTTGTGAGAATGAAACAAAATCACCGGGGGCTTATCGGGGGCGTCCCAAAGCGGCCGAGCGTGGAGGGAGAGGAGAGTTCTGCGCTACTAGAGCCCCAGCCGAGCAGATCTACTGCCCCAGTGTTGGAAAATTGAATTGAAACTCATAGATGTGGATACTGATTAATTACCTTAATGGTGATGATGAAGTAGTTAGGGTGTATTATCATTTTTTTTAAGAATTGGCTTTACGTTGCACCGACACAGATAGGTCTTATGGCGACGATGGGATGGGGAAGGCCAATGAGTGGGAAGGAAGCGGCCGTGGCCTTAATTAAGGAACAGCCCCAGCATTTGCCTGGTGTGAAAATGGGAAACCGCGGAAAACCATCTTCAGGGCTGCCGACAGTGGGGATCGAACCCACTATCTCCCGGATGCAAGCTCACAGCTGCACGCCCCTAACCGCACGGCCAACGGGTGCATTATCACGAAAGTAGAATTCTTATTCTCCTTTTTTATCTGCTTACCCCCAAGGGTCGGTTTTTCCCTCGGACTCAGCGAGGAATACCACCACTACCGCCTCAAGGGCAGTGTCCTGGAGTTTCAACTCTGGGTCGGGGGATACAACTGGGGAGGATGACCAGTACCTCGCCCAGGCTGCCTCACCTGCTATGCTGAACAGAGGCCTTGCGGGGGGATGGGAAGATTGGAAGAGATAGACAAGGAAGAGGGAAGGAAGCGGCCGTGGCCTTAAGTTAGGTACCATCCCGGCATTTGCCTGGAGGAGAAGTGGGAAACCACGGAAAACCACTTCCAGGATGGCTGAGGTGGGAATCAAACCCACCTCTACTCAGTTGACCTCCCGAGGCTAAGTGGACTCCGTTCCAGCCCTCGGACCACTTTTCAAATTTCGTGGCAGAGCCGGGAATCGAACCTGGGCCTCCGGGGGTGGCAGCTAATCACACTAACCACTACACCGCAGAGGCGGACGAAAATAGAATTATGAAATAAAATGTCGACCATAATATGTCAAAGCTATGCTGACTTCGATAATGACGTGGTACGTATTATGCGTCGAAACGCGAGGCCGTTCCCGATACAGCTTCGTTCGAATTTCTTGTCTTCATTTGAACTCCTCAATGTGTTCTTACTGTCTTAGGAACAATCGTATAGAGAGAATAGAAATGCGATAGATTGTAGCGTACTGCAAAATTAAACCGGATGAAGGTAACAAAAATGTACCGTATGTATTGTCGGCGTTAACTCGTGGTGCGGTTGTTGTAAGGGACAAAACAGTGGGATTACAACAACCGTGAACACTTATAAACTGAAGAAGAGATCTGACCCTTAGTAGAATTGAGTATCCGCTAAGGAAATGGAAGAGAACACGAGTTCGTCAAGGGAGGTCGGATGTGAAAGCTGAAAGAGACGTCTTTCACACAAGTAGGTGGAAGCAGTTCACGAGCCAGCTAGTTCCACCCGCACAGCACGTGAACTCCACAGGTACCGGTACTAAGAAAAGTGAGGCTATCAGGAAAAAGCAGAAGAGCTATTAAAGACGTATAAATGAGACTCACTCGGCTTCCTAATGCGAAAATCTTCGGCGATGGATAAGTTAATTCAGAGAGGAGTAATAAAAGGAGACTGAAAAGTGGAAGAAATAATCATTCAAATGGGGCCAAATATCGTCCACTTAAACACCATCAGTGTGATCAATCTAAGTCTCAGCAGTTTCCTTGGTGATTATGCAATGAGAACTGCACTAGATGACTACAGATAAAGCATTTTCCATAAGGGGATGCAAGGTCAACAAATTGAGACTTGCTGATGAGTGATGACACTACCTTGATAGCAACATTTGAAAAGGAGTTGGCACTGCTTATCAAGGCAGTAGAGCAAGAAGTAGGATTACGTCCAAATCGACAGGAAACCAAGGTCATCATTGGTAACCCTAAGAACAACAGCAGTCCAAATATCTGGCAGATTGGAGGATGTGCAGTTGTAAACCAATAAGTACTGTATATCCAGGCTCCTTCTTGTCCAATTCTGATGGTTCCAAAGATGAAATAAAACGAACGATCGAAATAGCAAACGTAGCAATGATCCGTCTGCGGACTCTTCTTCACTTACTGCCCTGAGTGTGAATTGTAAGAAAAGGAGAAAACTTTTCCCTAATAGTAAAATGAGAGTAGGGTTCTTATGTCGTGAAACAAAGAATAATACAAGTAGAGAAGTATAATCTGATGCAATGAGCTCAGAGGTGCTGGTGGTGATTATTTTTGTTTTACAATTTGCTTTACTTCGCACCGACACAGAGAGATCTCATGACGACAATGGGATCGGAAAGGTCTAGGAGTGGAAAGGAAGCGACCGTGGCCTTAATTGAGCATTTGTCTGGTGTGAAAATGGAGAAACCACGGAAAACCATCTTCAGGACTGCCGACCGTGGGGTTCGAACCTACTATCTCCCGAATGCAAGCTGATAGTTACGTGACCCAAATCGCACAGCCACTTGCTCGGTGATTATTGTTTTAAGAGGAAGTACAACTGGAGCCCGCCTGGTGGCCATGATCTTTAAGGCGCTGAAGTCTAAACGGTCTAACACCGAGGTTAGCCCGTTCGAGTCCCGTTGGTCGAAAAGAATTATCACCATCAGAATGTTGGCCGGCAGGGTAGGGGAGGTGGTGGTATACAATTTCTAATCACTAGATTGGATTAAATTCCAAACCTCTCTGCAGTGTCCATATGGAGTGAGGGCATATGATGCTGTTGATGGTGATGCGTCCGTCGGATGGGGACGTTAAGCCTTGAGCGGACTCCTTGGTGCTATTCGACAGGAGTAGGCTATGTGCCTCCCTACTATCACATATCATGTCATTCATTTCATCTCATTAACTCCTGATGAGGTTGACGTCAGGAAGGGCATCCGATCATAAAAACCCGCCATGACAGATTCATTTCACCTCATACTCGAAACGGGACAAGGGTTGGACAAACAACAACAACAACTGGCAACCATCCTCTACTAACTCTAATCAGAAGGAAAAATGGAAGAATGAAGGTGTCGGTCAAAGATAGATAAGGGCCATGAAGGGCATAAAAATGAAGGACTCCCTAGGCCTCGAGTACTCTAATACCTTCGGGATCGAAAAAGAACAAGAGTTGATCGAGGGAGATAAGACAGGATAGATGAAAGTGAGGAGCCTGGCGCAAATAAGTGGAAGCAAAGCCAGAGTTCAACTTAGAGCCCCGTGGACGCCAACCCACTATCCCAAGTTAAGAGCCCCTGAGCCATGAGCTCAGATTCGCTGACTGCACAGCTCTAATGCCGGCAAATCTACCGACACGAAGCTAGTGATTTGAACTGGGATCGAACTCGCCACTTTGAGCTCCGAGAGATAGCGCTCTAACGTTTAAGCCACTCGGCCTGGTAAACCACGAGTCTTATTCTTATTTTATCACGAGTCAACGAACTCTCAAAGATAAAAAGCTTACACGAGCTGACATAACAAGCTTGTTTTACTACGCCACAAGATAACCTGCTAACTAACATGTCCCAGTGTTAGATGGCTACCGTAAGACAGGAAATGCTACATCGCTAAAGGAAGCTTCTAAGAGAATAGACTCTTTTTTCAGAAAATAACTAAATGCTTTGTGCAATCGCTTCCCATTAAGAAAATAGTAGTTGTAAACTCCGTCACTGTGTTTAAAAGCTTTTATAATGAAATTCAGAATGCCGTTGCTCGAGGTCCCTAAGAAGACCACGATGTACACTGAAGAAAATGGAAACTGTAACACCCAGAAGGAGTGGTGCTACACTGCTACAATTGAACATGCAGGACGAGTGTTCGGTTGTGATTCGGTTATTACACTTTCAGGTCCCTCTGACCGCAAGTTTGGACAACAATCAATACAGGATGTGCCCACCACGAGCTGCAATACATTGATGAATTCGTCGAGGCATGGAGTCAATAAGGCCCTGGATCGCTTCCTGAGGAATTGTGGCCCATACTTGCTGCCCTGCACGGGTCAGTTGTTCCAGAGTTGTGGGTGGCTGAGGACGGTTGGCTAGTTGTCGACCCATTATGTCCCACACATGCTCAATAGGACTGAGGTCCGGGGATCTGGCGGGCCATTCTAATGTTGTGATATCGTGGAGAGCTTCTCTGGAGATGCGTGCAGTGTGAACCCGGGCATTGTCCTACTGAAACATCCCATTAGCAATGTTCGCCATCATAGGCACAACAACTGGATTGAGTACCCTATCAACGTACTGTCGAGCAGTCATAGTGCCCTCAACAAGCACTAATTGTGATTTCACATTGAAGGCAATGGCTCCCCAGACCATAATGCTTGGTGTTGGCCCTCTGTGCCTCTCGACAATAAGATCTGGGCGGCCCCTCTCCCCGGTTCGTCGGCGCACACGATTCCGGCGATCACTGCGGGCAAGACAGAAGCGCGATTCATCACTAAAGACGACCCTATGCCATTCGTCGACCCACGTCGATCGTTCTCGACACCAGGCCAACCTTCCACGTCGCTGTTTTGGGGTCAATGGAACACCTTCTGCAGGGACACGGGCTCGTAAGCCAGCTGCACGCAGGCGATTGCCAAATGTTTGTTGTGTAACGTGGGGTGCCACAGCTGCTCGAATTTGCGCTGCTGTTGCATGGGGTTCCATCCGGGCCATCCGAATGATGCGGCGATCCTCTCTCACAGTTGTCTGTCGCGCTGGGCCTGTGCCAACTCTACGAGTGTGGGTACCTTCATTTGACCACTGCTGCCATACACGTCGTACCGTAGATGGCTGTCGGCCAACACGTACAGCGACAGTCCTTAGCAATAATCCAGCCTCACGCAGCCCAATTATCCGAGCTCTCTCAAACGGCGACAGTTGTTGATAGCGTGCTCTTCTCTGTCGTCGAGGCATGTTTGACGGGGAACACTTCACTGCACAGACTGCAAATCAACTACGCTACACCGCAGTCCGTATACTGGAGTTGATTCCTCCGCGACCAACCACATGGGGAGACCTGTAGCAACAATCCAATGGGTCTGAAACTTTGATCGTTTACCTACCTACATGGCATCGTTTCATATCTTGAAAATCAACAGAAACGACCAATGCCTTCATGGTGTTGCAATTTCCATTTTCTTAAGTGTAGCTTTACGTGACTGTTCATATCGTAACCATAGCCACATCAACGTGGATTTCGAACCTCAAAGACTTTATTTTCTTCTAAAAAATCCTACATGCACTCACAGGAATTCGAATCCCGATCATCTTCGTGAGAAGCTAGAGACGAGATCACTCCACTATCATGCATTTCACATCAAATGAGTAAATTGTAACGCAGTGTAGAAAGAACTCTATTCTGAACAAACAACGTAGCCTAGGAATTTTAAAGAAATGAAATTCGGCACAGGCTTCAAGCAAAATTAATATTTATATACCGAGTGCAATAAAGTTAGTTTTTTTTTCATTCTTTTAACTATAAGATTGACCTAGGATGGAATTATCCTCGTAAGGACAACTGGAAAGTGAGCAAAGGTCGAAACCCAGTCTCGATCATGCTTTCCGTAGTTTCTCACTTCAAATTCGACCGACTCCGTAGCGTAATGGTTAGCACTATTATTTGCCGTCTTCGAAGGTCCGGGTTCGATTCCTGGTACTGCCAGAAATTTACGAATAGCAGCAAGGCTGGTATGTGGTTAAAATGGTACAAGCAGCTCATCTTGATTGGAGATGTGCCTGAAAAGAGCTGCACCACCTCCATCGAGGACATGAATTTACTTTACGTGCTTCAAATTTAGCGGACTTGGTCACGAAAGCTAAGTAATAGGCTAAGATTCTGGGCACGCTGACCACAGGCAGTCCAAAAATCTGCAGGCAACCTGGCTGGACAGAAGTCGCTTTCTCTTTATCTTTCTGATAAATATTCCATTTCTAATTCCATTAGTGATTTTTTAAAATTGACTTTACGTTGCACCGACACAGGTCTTTTGGCCACGATAGGATAGGAAAGGCCTGTGGGAAGGAAATGGCCGTGTCCTTAATTAAGGTACAGCCCCAGCATTTGCCTGGTGTAAAAATTGGAAACCACAGAAACCACCTTCAGGGCTGCCACTATCTCTCGAATGCAAGCTGATAGCTATGTGACCTCTGGACCGAAGGGCAGTATACTAATATTCAGCTAAGGAGCAAGACCAAACTTCCCTTAATCCACGTATTTCCGGGGTCGCTGCAGCTACTCAGGCTCATTTCGGTTTTGGCCGAGAGTTAAAACCTGACGCCACGTGATTTTTCAGGAGAAAATTCTAACCTGGATCAACCGTGATTCGAAACTTAACCATCCAGCAGCTAAGCAACTGCACTAATCACGCCCCCCTAATTGCACTGTCGGGATGTACCACAAAAGAATATACAACATCCTTAGGCATTATCGCCCGACTGACGATTACATCAGCTTGTGCTCATTACAGCTGTTGAATTTACTGATGGTGATTTATGAATGGAGGAATAATTAAGTGTGCCTTAGTACATTAATGAAGCAAGTAAAGATAGGTCGACAGTTAGAAAGAGAGAGCGATCATTAATTAACAGTGCTGGATGTGTCCAGGCAAACCTTCATGATGGATGCCGCGCACTTTGACGCTCATTCGTTCCGCTATATACAGTACATAGTTAATCGATATTCTTCGTGTTAACCATTATGGAGGGTATCTTTTAGGTCCCCAAAGCGAGCGTCACTGTCCAACTGTCTGGGTCCGTGGAATGCAAACGCCTTTAAAAATAAACGGCCGTCGCAGAGAGGAGCGTTCTCCAAACAAGAGAAGTAAGTCAGCAGGAGCTAAAAGAAGCTGGCCTTTGGTCCCAGCCCCTTTAGAACCTCTGCCCCATTGATTCCGTGAACAAAATTCTCAGAATTGTTAAAAACGTTTTATTCTTATTGAGAACTTAGCTTCATGACTAGGACATAATAGCAGCGCATATACGATCAGGAAAACGAGGATAAGGCCTTTACTGGATGAAATGTATGATGGATTGAGCTAGTTATGTCGGCCACTTCTCTGCTTCTTTCTACTAATAAACAGAAAAAAATCTAGCTACAGCGTAGCTGGATATGCACTTTCCTTCTGTGTTCAAGGTTGTGGGATCAAATCCCGGTGGCATTTGCTGTAATTTAATATGCTTTACATAATGATAGGCTCTCTGTGTAGATTAACTGCAACGTTCAGTCAATTAGTACAAAAAATCCGAATTCTGGCTTCTCTAAAACTTATTAGCTATTATTAAAATTCAGCCATTATTATCCTTCTTAATAGTTATTTGTGTATTTATTTACTTATCAGCTGTTGTACCTGTCTCCGACAGGGCGATCATATACATAATTCAGGTAAATTGAGACAAGCGATTTGATTCGTGGCTGGAGTGAAATTAGGGTCGAATGTTGCGGTTGAAAGCAATGCGATCATATAAAATGTGCGATGAAACATAAACCGACACAGATTCTCACTTTTCACGAACAGTACTACCGTACACTTGCGATCTGCTAATACCAATACCAAGTTCCAGTGCAGGAATGATCTGGCCACAGGCAGCTGTGAAGACGGATCTACTGTGCTCCGTTCAGTGTGTAAACTCCTCATTCATATCAACACCTCCATAGCAAGAATCGAATAGCTCGAATACTATAATAGATCAGTGTGTTAAGTACCAGCAGTTATCAGAATATGTAAATCCAGATGATCGTCAAGAAAAAAAATTAAGAAAGTTATCTAATTCCCCAGCCCCTCCCCGCCTATATTCGACAGGTTGTTCCACTCGGCAAGGTAACTCCTCTCGATCGCTGTTCATACACACGTTCACTCACTGCCCATTTTGTCGTGACATAAATACGACCAAAGTGTCCCACTGTCGGCAGCCCTGAAGATGGTTTTCCGTGGTTTCCCATTTTCACATCAGGCAAATGCTGGGGCTGTACCTTAATTAAGGCCACGGCCGCTTCCTTCCAACTCCTAGGCCTCCTATCCCATCGTCGCAATAAGACCTATCTGTGTCGGTGCGACGTAAAGCCGCTAGCAAAAAAAAAAAAAAAAACAATTACTATCAAAATGTATGCGGCACGGGTGCACGGGTGAGTTGAATTTACTATTCCACCTCTCTTCCTACGAAGAATTATTCGATAATATTAACAACGGGTGGAAGCAAGCAGTAAATAATATAAAATCTTAAATATCTTGCCACTATTCGTAGCAGGATGAATAAGATCGGAAATTTTATTTACTACAACATTTATCGATAGGACCAGTTTTAACAGAGATATGTGGGAAATCATTTTTAGACCTTCGTCTAAACTACTATTTTCACCCAGAGCGAATACAGTTATTTATAGCCTAGATTGTAGTGCCTTCTCTTCTGACCTTAAATACTGATTTTTATGAAATTCTGTTTTATAAATTATTTCCAAAGTACAGACAAAATATTTAGTTTATTTATTTATTTATCATCATCATCATCTGTTTACCCTCCAGGGTCGGCTTTTCCCGCGGACACGGCGAGGGATCCCACCTCTACCGCCTCAAGGGCAGTGTCCTGGAGCTTCAGACTCTTGGTCGGGGGATACAACTGGGGAGATTGACCAGTACCTCGCCCAGGCGGCCTCACCTGCTATGCTGAACAGGGGCCTTGTGGAGGGATGGGAAGATTGGAAGGGATAGGCAAGGAAGAGGGAAGGAAGCGGCCGTGGCCTTATGGCCGCATTCGCCTGGAGGAGAAGTGGGAAACCACGGAAAACCACTTCCAGGATGGCTGAGGTGGGAATCGAACCCACCTCTACTCAGTTGACCTCCCGAGGCTGAGTGGACCCCGTTCCAGCCCTCATACCACTTTTCAAATTTCGTGGCAGAGCCGGGAATCGAACCCGGGCCTCCGGGGGTGGCAGCTAATCACGCTAACCACTACACCACAGAGGCGGACTATTTATTTATACAACATTTATTTATTTATTTATTTATTTATTTATTTATTTACTTATAGAACGTGTATCAGAGCTATACCGACAAAAATGTCAGGGATGCTCCTCGTGTTATGTAAAGAACCAGTGGTCTTCCTAGGACCAATTTAGTGGGCGCACCGCCCTGCCTTTTTTTGCAGACCGCCCGACTAACATAACCTACATACGTGTTACGTAATATTATTACATATTGTCCGACTCGTTGGCTGAACGGTCAGCATACTGGCCTTCGGTTCAGAGGGTCCCGGGTTCGATTCCCGGCCGGGTGGGGGATTTTAACCTTAATTGGTTAATTCCAATGGCACGGGGGCTGGGTGTATGTGTTGTCTTCATCATCATTTCATCCTCATCACGACGCGCAGGTCGCCTACGGGAGTCAAATAGAAAGACCTGCACCTGGCGAGCCGAACCCGTCCTGGGATATCCCGGCACTAAAAGCCATACGACATTTCTTTTTTTTTTTTTTTTCATTACATATTTGAGTCACTGGGTGCTCAAAATTAAAATGTAAATACTGTAAAACTGTTTATTTATATGATAGAAATTCATTGTCAGCATAATCACACCGGAACTTAAATATTTACCTTCACTATAACGTACTGCCGTGCGCAAGCGGTGTCGTGCGGGGAATCGCAAAAGAACACTCAATTCCTCTCGACGCCACAAACCCATATGGCACTCCACAGCCCCGGTGTTTGATTATCAACGAGCAGTAGAACACCAGAAGTTCAAAATACTCTGTTACATCCAGTTCGCTGATTATTTTCTAAACGTTAACTCTGCTTCTATATATGAATTTTTTAAATTACTGCCAGAGCTAAAAACCCTCCTCGTAAAGGTAGGATGTAGCGAACGGAAGAACAAATATAACAATATGAAAGAAATGCGCACACCAACAAGAAAAATGATGTATTTTGTTGCATAATTTACCCCACAACATATATGCATATCAATTTAAAATTTGCATGCTGCTTTTCATTTTTTTTCTTTGCGTTTAGGCCATCTGTGGACCACGGTGCTTGTGTTCTAGCTGTGTTTTTGTCATCGTCTGCCCCTTTTAGCGTACTGGATTGTGTTCTTAGTGGCCTCTTGAGCCTACCTGTTGGCCCAGTATTCCTTCATTTTTCTCGCTGAATTCTTTCCTGCGCTCCTCTGACCAGTTCCCGGCTCCTTTGTGGCTAGCTGATGTAAGGAATGTTAGGAAAGGTTTAGTTTTGACCATTAAACGGTATGCATTTCTGTCAGTAATGGCGACTTGATTAATATTAAGCTCTGCAAGATCTTTGTCCACTTGTTTGGTCCAGGGGAATCCAGTAGCTTTGCCTTTGTTAGCAACCTTTTCATTTACACAATAAAACGTATTCTCTTATAGTCGCGACACCCCAGACCAAGACCGGCGACGACTTAGGCGTTACGACGAACAGATTCGGGACGCCTAATCTGTATGGATCTCGTGTAGTTCAAAAAGAATATTACAGTAGTTAGTTTCAGGTCAGTGCAGGCTGATGTCCGACTCGTTGGCTGAATGTTCAGCGTACTGGCCTTCGGTTCAGAGGGTCCTGGGTTCGATTCCCGGCCGGGTCGGGGATTTTAACCTTATTGTTTAATTCCAATGGCTCGGGGCTGGGTATGTATGTGACCTATTCAGCATTAGAAATGATCCTAGGTAGGGTCCTCATCTTCACAAACATGCAGGTCACCTAATAGGCCGTCTACGAGAAAAAGACCCGCACCAGGCCTCTCCGGAGGCCTTAGCCCATTATTATTACTATTGACTGATGAGACATAGCATGCCGGTTAATGACCGCGAGGAGAAGTTGTGATTACTTAACCTGGTTTCTAACAAGAATACACGCGTGTTGACAAGGCCGAGTGGCTCAAACAGTAAAGTTGGCGAATTCGATTCCCAGCCAGTCCGGTGGTATTTTAAGGTGCTCAAATACACTATCCTCGTGTCAGGAGACGTATTTGCACGTAAAGGAACAAAAAATCTGGCGTCTCTGTGTTTCCGAAAACCATGGAAGCAGTGGGATGTAACATCAATAACATCATTACGTTAATAACACATGTGCACCTTGGCTGAATGGTTGGCGTACTGAGCTTCGGTTCGAAGGGCCCCGGTTTCGATTCCCGACCGAGTCGAGGCTTTTAACTTTCCTTTGCCATGAGAAAAAGGCCCGAAAGAAGTACTTACTATGTGTTTTTTTCTGGTATTATACTAATGAATGGAATTACATTATAGACTTTTTTTTTTTGCTAGTTGCTTTACGTCGCACCGACACAGATAGGTCTTATGGCGACGATGGGACAGGAAAGGGCTAGGAGTGGGAAGGAAGCGGCCGTGGCCTTAATGAAGGTACAGCCCCAGCATTTGCCTGGTGTGAAAATGGGAAACCACGGAAAACCATTTTCAGGGCTGCCGACAGTGGGGTTCGAACCTACTATCTCCCGAATACTGGATACTGACCGCACTTAAGCGACTGCAACATTACAGACTATTCGGTAGAATATTCAGAATCTTGAATTTTTGTATCACCGGTGCAATTTTCCTTTTCTTCTTCTTCATATTATTATTATTCTACCGCTTTTCACACACCTGTGGGATCGTGGATACGAACTCTGTAGCTCAGATTAATTTGGCCCTGTTTTACGGCTGGATGCCCTTCCTGGCACCAACCCTGTGTGGAGGGATGTAATCGCTATTGCGTGTTTCTGTGGTGGCTGTTAGTGTGGTGTGTTGTCTGAATATGAAGAGGAATGTGTTGGGAAACACAGTCACCCAGTCCCCGAGTCAGAAGAATTAATCAAACGCTATTAAAATCCGCGACCCGGCCGGGAATCGAACCTGGAACTCTCACTTAAGACCTCAATGCTGACCATTCAGTCAAGGAGTCGGACTCTGATGATATATCAATGTTCATATAATACATTATGCTAGCTAAATACCAAACGGATATTTACACACGATCGTGTATGCGTTATAGACACGCACAATGATAAGACTGGAATGTCAAGGATGAATGGTCTGATATGAAGTCGCCGATATCCGAAGTCTATTAAGATTGTTTCCTCCCATCCAGGTTTATCACTGTGAACAGGAAAATGTCGGAATCGAGCCTTATTTCAACTCTTGGGATATCGATATCAGTTCAAGGTCCAAGAACAGTTAATAATAATAATAATAATAATAATAATAATAATAATAATAATAATAATTCTATCTTACGTGTCACTACCTACTTTTATGGTTTACGGAGACGCCGAAGTGCTGGAAATTTTATCTTGTACGAGATCTTTTACGTGCCACTAAATCAAGTGTCATATTGGCGTATTTGAGCACCTTAGATACCATCGGAATGAACCAGGATCGAACTCCCAAAATTTGGGCTAAGATGACCAGAGCTCTATCGTCTGAACTACTTCTTCTTTTTGTTTTTCTTTTTACAATTGGCTTTACATAGCACCGACACATGTCTTATGGCGAGTCAGTCAGGGCTAGGTGTGGGAAGGAAGCGGCCGTGGCCTTAATTAATCAGTTTATTTATTTATTTATTTATTTATTTATTTATTTATTTATTTATTTATTTATTTATTTATTTATTCCTTTGTTTGTGGGGAAGTTTGGGCTCTTGGCCCTCTCTTACATTTAACCACATTATGCGGCTGGATACTGAATACATTATATATGTTCACATTTAATATACTGGATATAATATAATATTACTAGCACTTACCCGCGGCTTCGCTCGCGTGGATTTCGTAATTTGTTAAAAGTAATCGCTCCTCGGTACTGTACTAAAACATTATCTGAAAATCTCTGAAGTATAAAAACTCACCGAAAAACTGAATTTCATTTACCCCAGGAACTCTTTGTAAACCACGTTTGTGGTATTGCCTTTAGGGGCTAAGATGACCATGTGACATAGCACTGTACCGGTGAGAAACAGTCTTCTCTCAAGTCGGAAAGAAAAAAAAAAAAAAACCAACATGTTACTTTATTTTTTAAAAGAGATTGCAAATACCTATTTCTGCGTCTGTAACATCTTCAGTTTTTGAGATATAAGTATCCCCACAAAAAATCAACCCAATTATCAGTCTTTTCCCCTCCCCCTCTCCCATCTAAGTTGATTTTTCGAAAATAAAAAAATTACATGTTTATTTTTAAAGGAGATTCCAATTACCGATTTTCACGTCTGTAATATCTTCGGTTTTTGAGATTTAAGTACCCTCACTAAAAAATTCAACTCTTCTTTCACTTCTTTTCACTCCCGTTAAATGCCTTTTCCGAAAACAAAAATACATGTTCCTATATTTTTAAAGGACTTTCCAAATACCACGTTTCACGTCTGTAACGTGTTATGTTTTTAATATATACTGTACATATACCTGTACTCATTTTAAAAATTCACCCTTTTTTCGATTCTTTTCATCCCCTTGCGTGGATTTTCCGAAAAAAATACATGTTCGTTTATTTTTAAAGAAGAATCCAAATACCAGTTTTCACGTCTGTTCCATCTTCAGTTTTGGGGATGTAAGTATCCTCATAAACAGAATTCAACTCTTACTTTTCTTATTTTCACCTCCCACCTTAAGTCGATTTTCCGAAAAAAATGCGTGTTCCTTCATTTTTAAAGGAGATTCCAAATACCAATTTTCACGTCGTTAACATCCTTAGTTTTTTATATATAAGTATCTTCATACAAAGAATTCGCCTAATTTTTCAAATCACTCACCGCCTTAAGTGGGTTTTACGAAAACAAAAGAATACGTGTTCCTTTACTTTGAAAGAAGATTCCAAACAAATTTTCATGTCTGTAACATCTTCATCTTTTGAGATATAATTACCGTCATAAAAATAACTCAACACCTTTTACTCCCCCATCCCCGTTAAATTGATTACCCCCACCGCCCACCCCCGCTTCCAAAATGCGTGTTTCTTTATTTATAAAGGAGCTTCCAAATATAACTTATCATTACTGTAACATCTTCAGTTTTTGAGATATATGTATCCTCATAAAAAGAATTCAACTCCTTTTTTCACCCCCACCTCCAAGTAGACTTTCCCTCCAAAATGTGTGTTTCTTTATATGTAAAGGAGATTCCACATACCGGTTTTCATGTCTGTAACATATTTAGATTTTTATATATAAGTATCCTCATGAAATAATTAATTAATTTTTCTAATATTTCACCACCGTTAAGTATATTTTCCGAAGTACATATTTCTTTATTTTTAAAGGAGATTCAAAATATTAATTTTCACCTCTGTAACATCTTCATTTGTTCGGATATCACTACCCTAATAGAAAGACTTCAACCCCCTCCTCCTAGGTTTAATATATACTGTACATATACCTGTACTCATTTTAAAAATTCACCCTTTTTTTCGATTCTTTTCATCCCCTTGCGTGGATTTTCCGAAAAAAATACATGTTCCTTTATTTTTAAAGAAGATTCCAAATTGTTATTCCGGAAACAAAAAATATACAGGTTTCTTTATTTTTAAAAGATTAAAAAAAATACCAATTTTCACGTCTGTAATATGTTAAGTTTATGGGATGTTTTCTAGATATTCTCATTTTAAAAATTCACCCCATTTTTAAGTTCCCCTTAAGTAGATTTTCCGGACATAAATTGTCTATGTTTCTTTAATTGCACAGGATATTCCAAATACCAATTTTCACGTCTGTAACAATTTACGTTTCTGAGACATACTGTAGATATAGTCCTTTTTTAAATCACCCCATATGTCACTCCTGTTCACCCTCGTTAAGTGGATTATCCAAATACGAAAAAATACGTGTTTCTTTATTTTTAAAGGAGATTCAAAATACCAATATTCATGTGTGTAACCTTCAGTTTTTGAGACATAAGTATCCTCATAAAATTATTCAACCCCTTTTTAACCTCTTTTCATCCCCGTTAAGGGGATTTTTCGGAAAGAAAAAAGTACGTGTTTCTATATTTTTAACGGAGATTATAAATACCAAATCTTACGTCTGTAAACTGTTAAGTTTTTGAGATATAGATATTCTCATTTAAAAAATTCACCCCCCTTGTCACCCTCTTAGGGATGGAATATCCAAAAATTCTCTCTTAGTGAGCACCTACACTCTAATAAAATGTATCCCCAAAATTTCATTTCTTTATGACCAGTAGTTTTGGCTCGGCAATGATGAATCAGTCAGTCAGTCAGTCAGTCAGTCAGTCAGTCAGTCAGTCAGTCAGGGCGTGTTATTTTATATATATATATAGACTAAAACTAAGAGATCTATTGTACCTCCTAAGACTAAAATGAGTAAAATAAATTCAATATTAACTACTCTACGTGAAATTCATATAACAGTCATTTATGAAACTATTTGGGAACTATTTACTCAAGACATTCACTCACACATTCACACATAACTACATAATATAGCTTACGTAATGAAGAGGAAATCTTTAGACTGCCCTTTGAAGGTAATTAATGAGGAACAATTTCTAATTTCAGGGGGGTAAAGCATTCCATATTCTAGCACCCGACACAAGGAAAGAATAAGAAGGCAGATGTATGTTGTGGTGGTATTGCAATTATTGATCCGGATCGCGTGTCACGGTCATGAAATGAAGATAGAAAACAGTAATTACTGGAGAGATATTCAGGTATATTTTCAGTCAAGAGTCGATAGATTAGGGTTGATACATGCTGATTTCTTGGCTGTTCTACTTTTAACCAACAAGGTTGTGCATAAAAAGAGTATACAAGTGAGATAAAGTTCAACGAGAAAAAAAAATCTAATGTTAATTACGGTACCGGGCCAGCATTTACTGTCCCCCGATTGCAAGCTCACAGCTGCATGCCCCTAACCGCACGGCCAACTCGCTCGGTGTCTGAACCACTCAGCCCGGCTTTTCTAACCACAACAACACGGTTCAACCCGGAAAAAGAACTAAATAATTCTACACACTGTGGTAGCTTCACTTCTATTCGATTGGCGGACCGCTGACGACATATCACCCTTAAGATTGGCTCCTGGACAGGATAGTTCATTATAGGCCCTGTGTAACTTACACACTTTTATTATACGTTACTTATCCACCGATATCTTGTGTTAAATGGTATACTTTTAAACGAGTGAATTTGCGTCATGGAGTAGCGAGGTTTGCAAGGAATTCATTCAAATTCAAGGGATAACATTTTTTATGAAAAATGCAAATATTTCTTACCCCAGATCAATGAACACCCTATACAGTTGGAAACAACTGATTTGCATAGTTACCACTTTCTAAAAGAGAGAATGGTTCAGTTTTGGATTGACATTGGTTTAAAGTCATTACCACATGTGGAGAATCGCGTTATTCTTAATAACTATGCTCGGGACAACGTAGTTTGAGAATCGGCCATTTTCCATTATCTCAGGATTGCCCTGATATCATACGAACCTCAGTTTGCCAAGCTGGCAAAAGACAAGAAGTGTTTCTTCTCACATGAGTTAGTCTGAAGATGTCATTTATTTGTATGTACACTTGAGAAATTGGAAATAGCAACACCATGAAGGCATTGGTCGTTTGTGTTGATTTTCAAGATATCTAACGATGCCATGCAGGTATGTAAACGATCAAAGTTTCAGACCCATTGGATTGTTGCTAGAGGTCTCCCCACGTGATTGGTCGCGGAGGAATAAACTCCAGTATATGGACTCTGGTGTCGCGTAGTTGACTTGCAGTCTGTGCAGTGAAGTGTTTCGCGTCAAACATGCCTCGACGACAGAGAAGAGCACGCTATCAACAACTGTCGCCGTTTGAGAGGGCTCGGATAATTGGGCTGTGTGAGGCTGGATTATCGCTAAGGATTGTCGCTGCACGTGTTGGCCGACAGGCATCTACGGTACAACGTGTATGGCAGCAGTGGTCAAATGAAGGTACCCAGATTCGTAGACCTGGCACAGGCCCAGCGCGACAGACAACTGTGAGAGAGGATCGCCGCACCATTCGGATGGCCCGGATGGAACCCCACGCAACAGCAGCGCAAATTCGAGCAGGTGTGGCACCCCACGTTACACAACAAACAGTTGGTAATCGCCTGCGTGCAGCTGGCTTACGAGCCCGTGTCCCTGCAGAAGGTGTTCCATTGACTCCACAACAGCGACGCGTAAGGCTGGCCTGGTGTCGAGAAAGATCGACGTGGGTCGACGAATGGCACAGGGTCGTCTTTAGTGATGAATCGCGCTTCTGTCTTGCCCGCAGTGATCGCCGGAATCGTGTGCGCCGACGTACCGGGGAGAGGGGACGCCCAGATCTTATTGTCGAGAGGCACACAGGCCCAACACCGAGCATTATGGTCTGGGGAGCTATTGGCTTTAATCTGATATTACAATTAGTGCTTGTTGAGCGCACTATTACTGCTCGACAGTACGTTGATAGTGTACTCAATCCAGTGGTTGTCCCTATGATGGCGAACGTTGCTAATGGGATGTTTCAGCAGGACAATGCCCGGGTTCACACTGCACGCATATCCAGAGAAGATCTCCACGACATCACAACCTTAGAATGGCCCGCCAGATCCCCGGACCTCAGTTCTATTGAGCATGTGTGGGACATGATGGGTCGACAACTGGCCAACCGTCCTCAGCCACCCACAACTCTGGAACAACTGACCCGTGCAGTGCAGCAAGCATGGGCCACAATTCCTTAGGAAGAGATCCAGGCCCTTATTGACTCCATGCCTCGACGAATTCGTCAATGTATTGCTACTCGTGGTGGGCACATCCTGTATTGATTGTTGTCCAAACTTGAGGTCAGGGGGACCTGAAAGTGTAATAATCGAATCACAAACACTCGTCTTGCATGTTCAATTGCAGCAATGTAGCACCACTCCTTCTGGGTGTTGCAATTTCCATTTTCTTCAGTGTATAATAATAATAATAATAATAATAATAATAATAATAATAATAATAATAATAATAATAATAATAATAAAGTTCTTAATTTTTACGTCCCACTAACTACTTTTACGGTTCGAACCCCACCGTTGGCAGCCCTGAAGATGGTTTTCCGTGGTTTCCCATTTTCACGCCAGGAAAATGCTGGGACTGTACCTTAATTAAGGCCAAAGCCGCTTCCTTCCCATTCCTAGGCCTTTCCTCTCCCATCGTCGCCACAAGACCTATCTGTGTCGGTGCGACGTAAAGCAAATAGCAAAAAACCTACTTTTACGGTTTTCGGAGACGCCGAGGTGCCGGAAATTAGTCCTGCAGGAGTTCTTTCACGTGCCAGTAAACCTACCGACCCGAGGCTGACGTATTTCAGGTTTTTCAAACACCATCGGACTGAGCCAGGACTGAACCTGCCAAGTTAGGATCAGAAGGACAGCGCCTCAACCGTCTCACCCACTCAGCCTCGCATTTGTATGTTTTGTTATTATACAATTAACATAATTCAGGTAAAATACAATACAACTGCATAATAATTCTATATTATTTCTGTTATACCACCTAAAGCAAAAAGATACTCCATATATAAATATGAAAGTGATGTCTTTGTAATCATTAAGTGTGGCACACATATCGATATAACTTTTTCGAGTAGCCCGACGGGAAAACTAACTGAATAGCCCTGATGTAGAATGATGATAATGGCGTTTTACCTCCCGAGAGGTCTGATGCGGGTCTTTCGAGTTGACACCCATGAGTGTCCTGCACATCTGTGACGATGGGGCCCTATCTAAGATGATATCTAATATTAAGACGGCACACACGTCCAGTCCCCGAACCAGATGAATTATCAAATGAAAGTTAAAATCCCTGACACAGCCGGGAGTCGAACCCAGGGCCCCATGGACCAACCAGTTAGCCATGGAATCAAGATAGCAGAAAAGAAAAAGGGTGTTGATGAAATCACTTTATTAAGGGTTAAACAAAGTTACATGAGATTTCTTTGTCCCATTTAATGGGTTCTAATAATTAATACTGGATTACGCACAATATTTCATTGTTTTTTGACAGTAACCCGTTGGCGCTTTGAGCTCAGTGGATCGTAATATATAGAGAAATTTCACTCGACAACTACAGAAACCAATGGAGCATGTCTTGTCAGTACTCGTAAAGGGAGTTCAGTCAAAGTTGCAAAGGCTTCCTCATCTGGACTTTTCTTCAAATATAATTCGAATTTGTCTCTGGCAAATCCATCAAGGTTGTCCCTAACACTCATAAACTTCATCCATTGTTTTCCTTCTCCATACCTTTTTCCAAACTCTGAATCACATCAGGCAAATACCTGTAGCCATGCACTGCAGAACGTTCCAACTGTAGATCTTTGCTACTGAGTAACTGTTGGGCTGGCTGGCTGAGCATCTTATCCATGTATCTCACTTTGCGGTGATAGGAAACTGTGGAAGGTGGAGCTCAGTCACTTCTTGGTACTGAGCCCAATTGGCTCATATCATTGTCTTTAAAAATATTAGGAAATTAAAAAAATGGCATATGAGGGAATAGCCGCAGTTACATTATAGGCCGGATGTGTGGCGCCATTTCGCTTGCCCAGGTTTAAAGATAGTTCCACGTGTCAAGGTCATCTTATGATGAAATGGAAAGCATTGGAATATTCCATGAGGTGTGATGACCAAAGTCACCAGATTTAAGTTGGCAACATTTTCAGGCAGCGAATCGCAGCAGAGCAGGTTTTGGAATGATGGGGGTAAATTAAAGATGGGTGCCGCATAAATGATTTCTAAAATAATTAAATCCACCAGGGGATAAGGTGAAAACAAGATTAAACCATTTTGAGAACAATAATTAAAGACGGCGTATTTGCAACAAGTTATTGGAATAAATAATCGCAGGCATATGTGACGGGATGTTACATCATTGTTAATGGGGTTCCCCGAGCTCCATATCCAGAATCCGGCGTGCATGGAGAGGACGCGAGCCGCTAAGAACAGGCACTCTGCTACGGAAATTTGAACGTGTCGGACGTACGTGTACGTGGTTCACGAGAACCCTAATCTAGAGCATTTCCTATCAAATAACTAGCTGTCGAAGATACTACGGGTCCGATAGACTTTGCATTTAACTCAATAATGACCGAAATTTTTGTAAATTCAAGAAGGTGAATTTTTACAACCTTAACTGAAAATTAGGATCGGAGCGAGATCAAACAAGGACGCATCGCAGTGCCACGTGTAAACTCGCGGAAAGCAGAGACAAAGTGTATATTACAATTGTGAATAAGTGTATGTGCTAGAATAATTTAACTATATCTGTGTTTTTTTTTAATATGTATTTTAGTGTAGTAGGAAGTGATGAGCGTGTGATTTCATGAAAGCAACAAGAGTGAAGACCATGGTTGTGGAGAATGGTATGGGTTCAGGTTTTGAGGCCGTTAGCATGATGGCTTAAGTACATCATGGGGCCGACCTGAAACCATGAGGCCGTGGAGCTGAGCATGGAGCGTCGCCGAGTCGATAAGTACCCTGATTCATTATCTAGCATGTGCATGATTAGCTGTTAACTGTAAATAAATTAATGCATGATTATTCGTTTATTTTCCTTTTTAAGTACTGTAGCAAGGATAGTTAGGTTTTTTTTAGGTTTTATTTTATGCTGATGCCTAGGGGGGTGTACATATTGTGATATTAGCGTGTGTTAAAATATGGTCTTCGCGAGTGTGAAAATAATGTGCGTAAATAATGATCTTCCATTACGGGTGTGAAACATGGTTTTTTTTGTTTTCTTCTCAGTGCGTGATCTTCTAGCAAATATTAGCGTGTGCGTGTGTGAATATTTAATGATGTAGGAGGTATCAGTAAGGATTAGTTAGAGGGAATAGATAGATTAACCTGGCATGTCGCATGAAAGTTCATCAAGAAAATTTCCATGACCAAAGTTTCGAACCTGGATCTTTCCGGCACATTACAGTGGAAATTTTGAAATAGATGTCATCAGTAAGTAACAGGTAGTGCTAACCAGTGAATTAAAATTTTTGTGCTGTAGGAAACAAGTGTCATCCTATTAATTTATCCGGAATATAGCTAGCTAGTATTGAAGCAGGGACCTCTAAGACACAGATTGCCAACCGCAGGGTCGAACCAATGATATTGTACAACGCCACAGTTGTAAAATACCGGCATAGTGATATATGTGTTCCCGAGAATGTTGAATGAAAAAGGTAGTACAAATATACGTGAAAGATGGAACAAAATGAGATGTATTGAGAGTGTCATATATAATTAGTTACTGTTCGCACCGAGAGTAAGAATACGCAGATATTGTGGAGGAAACATATGGCTTCATTTAGAGCGGAGAGAGAGAGAATATTAAGTGGGTGCGGACAAATTAGAATGCCGTGTCAATGAAACGAGTCGGACGTGAGATAAGGCAGCAGACCAGGACGGCGTGTTGTGTATTAGAGAAGCTATGGTAGCTGTAGTAGGGTCTTAGAAGTAAAATATATTACAGTCATTTGTTAGATAATTCTGTTTTGTAGAACTTAGGACAGCACAATAAAATTGATTAATAACAGATATATTTCGTGACAGTTTATTACGGCAAGCATAATGATAGGTCACTGTAATGATGCCATGTTGAGGGTCGGAGTTCAATGCCCGGCCGAGCCAGTGTATAATGAGTTTCCCTGTGACTATATGATTGAAATTATGTTGTGTTTGTTTATGTTATATGTTCTTCAATATGTGGGCAATGCAAATTTTGATTTTGCAGTTGCAATATTTCTTGTGATGTTGAATTCAGTTCACGATGGTTGTTTATACGTGCGGCAATGAGGTTTATCCCATTGTCTGTAGAATCAGTGTAGGTTAAGATGTATTTAACATTATAGTATAGGGTTTCTTGCTACAGGGTAGGCATATGTTTTGTGTATGATAAAACAGCTAATTAGGCATATGCAAGATATTTTTAATTTTAGATGAATCGGTAAATTAACTTAATTTATTTATGTCAGGGTTACTTTTCGATTTCGTGCGTGCGTTCCACATTATCAGCATTATATGAGGGAAGGATGGTACTGAGAAAGAATAAGTTAAATAGTTTCGGACTCAAATAATAATAGGGACTATTTTTTATATAAAATTTGTGATGAATAATTTTATGATATGTAAAATTTTGGATTGAATTACCAAATCTAACAAACGCGATAGGATAAATTTATGATTTTCAAGGTAACAATTATACCGACATTGATAACTGCGAATTTGTAAATTATAATGAATTTAATGGATTTAATTAATTAAAAGATGAGTTGTGAATTACACGGCGGATGTTGCTTAATGAATTTACACAGCCTCATACATTTCATTTCGAAGAGTGTATTTAAATAAATAATTTGGTATTTAGTAAATGGTAACTACAAGGTTTATAATATGGTGAGGAAATAACTTAAAGGTATGGAGAGCAAATATGAATTTGTTATTCAAAGAATGAACGGAAGAAGTTTTGGTTGTATTAACATTTTAAAAAGGTACTTTGACAAATTAACGAAGGTCATGGTACCAAGATATGTGTGGAATGGAATTGGATTAAAATTTTTGAAGTACTGAAGTAGAGTTGATGAATAAGATGAAAGGGAATTGTAATAAGATGAAGTAATGTGTTTAGAAGGATTTGAAATCTATGAGTCATGAGGTTGATATTTTATAGTCGAGGGTGATAGAGGTTGTGAACAATATTTGGTCCGAAGAGTTTATTGTTTGTATAGAAGTATATTTGCTTTGCCAAAGTTTAGCCTTTTCAATAAATTTTGCATTCGTAAATGTTCTCATTCGGATTTTTTATTTAATTATTTTATTTCTTCTCTTTTATCCTTCCCGCTTGATTAATTTAAGGTTAGTTTATAATATCTGAATATATCTCTGAGGGTAGTACCCAGTCAGCGACCCGGGGATGTCTCGAGCCGGCGCCACATTTCAAAGGCAGGAAGGGTAGAGGGTTGAGTACACAACTTGACTGGGAGCCTTTATGGGAATCTTCTTCATAGCAACAACAAAGTCCCTGCTGTAATATTCTGTCTGATATTTTTACAAACACGGTGTAGTCCATGTGTAACAATGTCACACGGATGATGTTGAGGTACATGCCCTTCAGTTACTGGAAAGCCGAAAGCGTGTATCGTGCTTGATCAGTCACCACAAGCCTGACTTTTCCGTATTGTATGCGCCCTGGCCGCAGGTTTATACCTGAACCATTGAATGATTGCATTACTGTGCAGGCGTCTTCTCGAGTTGGTACATTTACCTTCACCAGATAATGGAAATACCAACACATTCAAAATATATCTTTGTAATTCATCAGTGGTTTCATCTAAAATTATTCCCACTTCATGTTTAACAACCACCTTTTTTTTTTTTTTTTTTTTTTTTTTCTGGAAGTCGTTCTTATAAATTGGTTGTACGCAATATTTTCTCAGAATGTTCTTGCCTTTTGCATGTACTTCTCAAGGAATGATTTTAACACAGTATTGTTTACCTTGTGGACTGGAATTCCTAACTGGATTAATGCCACGACAAGATACGTACTGAAATGCACTGACCGCTGCTATTCAGATCTTGAAGCGAAGGTGCGCATAGAATAGTTTGCTCAGGTTTCGACTGACGAAATTCAATGTTCTTTACATGTTTGCTGAACTGGATGTGCTGGTTTTATTCTGTTTCTTTGATGCTTGTCATCGATTGCAATATTTACTTCGTAGAATTTACTTCGAAGAATGATGCCATCCATTGCATACCGGCCGAGTTGGCTGTGCGGTTAGGGGCGCGCACCTGTGAGGTTGCGTCCGAAAGATAGTGGGTTCGAACCCCACTGTCGGCAGCCTTGAAAATGGTTTCCCATGGTTTCTCATTTTCACACCTTAATTAAGGCCACGGCCGCTTCCTTCCCATTTCTAGGCCTTTCCTATCCCATTGTCGCCCTAAGACAAAAAAACCCACAAAAAAGGTGCAAAAAATTGTGTTTATTTCGCTTCATTTCATGTCCCCAAATGCATATATTGTTCTATCTGTATAAAATTCGCTATACGTTGGAAAATCCTTTTACGATAAAAAATGAGCTCCACCGCGATGACGCTGTATCAAAAATGAGCTCCACCGCGTAGATGCTATATCAATGAGCTCCACAGCGATGACGCTGTATCAAAAATGGCTCCACCACGAAGACGCTGTATCAAAAATGAGCTCCACCGCGATGACGCTGTATCAAAAATGAGCTCCACCACGAAGACGCTGTATCAAAAATGAGCTCCACCGCGATGACGCTGTATCAAAAATGAGCTCCACCACGAAGACGCTGTATCAAAAATGAGCTCCACCGCGATGACGCTGTATCAAAAATGAGCTCCACCACGAAGACGCTGTATCAAAAATGAGCTCCACCGCGATGACGCTGTATCAAAAATGAGCTCCACCACGAAGACGCTGTATCAAAAATGAGCTCCACCGCGATGACGCTGTATCAAAAATGAGCTCCACCGCGATGACGCTGTATCAAAAATGAGCTCCACCACGATGACGCTGTATCAAAAATGGCAACTGTCTCAATCAATGGTATGTTACGGGACCAGGAGGCCGTATACTCCAGGGCCTTTGTCTTCATGCACTTTTGCAAGAAATGTATAACTCAGACATGCTGGTAAGTCCACTATCTATTGTCCAGTTGAGTTTTTCATTGAACAGGCCTTTCGTCATACCCACGTGCAAAGGAATATAGAGATACCTGTATGTCGCCTGTCGCAGGAAATTCAAACAACTAATCCTTAAAACATCTCTTCATTCGTCAAATGAAAGCACGTGTGAGCTTGTTTATACATGCAGGAGAGGTTGGATCGTAAAATTCCAAGTTTACATTGGGCACATGTGTGCGAATATTTATCGCAAAGTGAAGGTAAAAAAAACAAGCTGGTAATATTTGCCGAACAGCAAAAACAACCTTTCCAAAATTAAAAAAGAGCTAGGGTGACTCTAGTAATCCCACAAATGGTTCCTTGCCTTCTGAGCCTAAGTTCGCGGGATCGATGCCGGCCGGCTCAGCCCGGTGGTACATGAAGGTGCTCGATACGCCAGCCTTGTGTTGGTAAATCCACCGCCACGTAAAATAACTTCTGCGGGACAACATTCCGGCACTTTGTCGTAAACTTGGTGACGTAACATTATTATGTAAAAATAATTGCGGCTGGCCGTGCGGTTAGGGGCACGCAGCTGTGAGCTTGCATCCGGGAGGTACTGGGATCGAACCCCACTGTCGGCAGCCCTGAATATGGTTTTCCGTGCTTTCCCATTTTCACACCAGGCAAATGCTGGGGCTGTACCTTAATTAAGGCCACGGCCGCTTCCTTCCCAGTCCTAGCCCTTACCTATGCCATCGTTGCCATAAGGCCTATCTGGGTCGGTGCGACGTAAAAAGCAACTGGCAAAAAAAAAATGCGATAAACTGAAGGAAATAAATAGATAAATAAATAAATAAATAAATAAATAAATAAATAAATAAATAAATAAATAAATAAATAAATAAATAAACCCCATGGCACTACAGCCCTTAAAGGGCCTTGGCCTACCAAGCGACCGCTGCTCATACTGAAGGCCTGAAGATTACGAGGTGTCGTGTGGTCAGCACGACGAATCCTCTCGGCCGTTATTCTTGGCTTTCAAGACGGGGGCCGCTATCTCACCGTCAGATAGCTCCTCAATTCTAATCACGTAGGCTCAGTGGACCTCGAACCAGCCCTCAGGTCCAGGTAAAAATCCCTGACCTGGCCGGGAATCGAACCCGGGGCCTCCGAGTAAGAGGCAGGCACGCTACCCCTACACCACGGGGCCGGCAAAATAAATAAATAAATAAATAAATAAATAAATAAATAAATAAATAAATAAATAAATAAATACGGAAACAATTCTTACAGGTGTGACACAGACCACAATGAAATAGCGTACTTCTGTCATGTGCCCTTCGCGTGTTACACATATGGATATCCATAAATAGCAATTTGCAACAGACCAAGGGAGCTGATTTTTTTTTATCCTTACAGAATAGAAGTGTTAATTTCCTATAAGAAAAGGGAACTGAATTAGGACCAACTGGGTGACAGTGGTTTCATAAGGTATTGACATCATTGGTGATTTTTTATCAACACTTCGAACCCCACTGTCGGCAGCCCTGAAGATGGCTTTCCGTAGTTTCCCATTTTCACACTAGGCAAATCTGGGGCTGTACCTGAATTAAGGCCACGGCCGCTTCCTTCCCACTCCTAGCCCTTTTTTTGTCTCATCGTCGCCATAAGACCTATCTGTGTCGGTGCGACGTAAAGCAAAAAAAAAAAAAAAAATATCCGGTCAATAGATGCGAGTTTCTGAACCGAGCGGGGTGGCCTCGCGCGACTAATTATCGAAGCTCTCCATTCCGCAGACGCGTGGATTCGAACCCCACCGTCGACTGTCCTGAGAATGGTTTTCTGTGGTTTCCCACAGGCAAATGTCGGAGCAGTTCCTAGTCATTGGCCACAGCCGATCCCTTCCACACCGAGCTCGATAGCTGCAGTCGCTTAAGTGGGGCTAGTATCCAGAGATAGTGGGTTCGAACCCCACTGTCGGCAGCCCTGAAGATGGTTATCCGTGGTTTCCCATTTTCACACCAGGCAAATGCTGGGACTGTACCTTAATTAAGTCCACGGTCGCTTCCTACCATTCCTAGGCCTTTCCTATCCCATCGTCGCCATAAGACCTATCTGTGTCGGTGCGACGTAAAGCAAATAGAAAAAAAAAGATTCCTTCCACCCCCTTGTCCAATACCAATTTAATCTTTATTAGCTCCTCAACTAAGGTTAGCCGCTAACCGTTAGCGTCAGGAAGGGCATCCGGCCATGCCATATAAATTCGTATCACCTCAACCTCGCCCCAGTTTCAAAAAACGGGACTAAGATGTAAACATACATGCATACACAAATGTGGATTTCTGAAACTGGAAGTCACGTCTCGGAAGAAGGTAAATGGTCTTTGTAAAGCTGATTTTGGTTGGAGAGGGCATACAGCAGCGAGTGGAACTATTTTTTCTCAACCTCACTGAAGCAGGATAAGCATATCGAGGCGCCGGCACTGTCTATTGTTTGGGTCGCCGCCCAGCTATATTTAGGGCCCGCACTGAATGGTTTCTTACAAAGAACGTTTTGAACGTGCTCTGTCGTCACCACCACAGCGTGTGTTCTTTTAACGGCGATTGATTTTTATATCCTTCATAGAGAAAAAAAAAAAACTAGGATATGCTCGCTGTGACAGAAGAGAGAAAACGTTTTAGAATCAGCGTATCTCAAAGTGTGCTTTCTTGCATTGGCGTAGAGTTAGCAGCAGGGAAAGCTTCACTGAACGGAACGAGAAAACTTGTTGGTCTGGGAGTGATTAATAAGTACAGAGCTTTGCCGTATATCCTACGGACAAGAACCAGCTTTTATTTTTCAATGAATACTTCACTGCGTTGATACGGGTCGAATACAAGAAAGTTCCTAAAACCCTCTGTCAAAGGGGGCGGTTGAATACATCTACGGTATCTCCTAACTATCGTAAGACATGGCTATAAGGGAAGGTGGTGGTGGTGATTATTGTTTTAAGAGGAATTGGGCAACCGCCTTCTCTTAACACTAATCAGAAAGGAAAAACAACAATCTCCGGCACTACGAAGAATGAAGTTATCGGGAAAAAAAGAGAGAAATGCTACAAAGGGCGTGAATGTAAAGTCTCCCTAGGCCTCATGAACTTAATACCGTCGGGCTCTGAAGAGAACAATTGATTAGGGGAGGCCAGACAGAAAATATGAAGGTGGGGAGCCTGACACAAGTAACTGGAAGCAATGTCCGACTCCCTGTGGGTTCCCCTTACAGTCACCCTTTATGACAGGCTCAGGATTCCGTGAATGCACTCTACAGCAAGGACGAAAAGCGGGAGAGTGGGCAGGCGACCACGGGTTCCCTAACTGACAGTGAGTCCCGCCAGGCTGCTCATTTTCATATGTTCTGTACGATCTCCGTTGATTGACACTTTTTTCTTCGACCTCGACGGCATTAGGTTGGCGAGACCTACCAAGACTTTCATTTTCAGGCTTTTGGAGGCCCTCTCTTTCTTTTGCCTATACCTCCTTCTTCGAAGGTGGTGGTGGTGGTGGTAATTTTTAATAATGTTATTTGCTTTACGTCCCATTAACTACTTTTACGATTTTAGGAGACGCCGTTCTATTACGTGCCAGTAAATCTACGGACACAAGGTTGGCGTATTTGAACACCTTCAAATATCACCGGACTGAGCCACGATCGAACCTGCCAAGTTGGAGTGAGAAGGCCAGCGCCTCAATCTGAGCCATTTCGTCCGGCGTGGTAATTTTTATTTTACAACTGGACAACAATCTTCTTCTTCTTCTTCTTCTTCTTCTTTTCCTACCGCTTTTCCCATACCTGTGGGGTCGCGGGTGCGAACTGCGGCGCAAATGTGAATTTGGCCCTGTTTTACGACCGGATGCCCTTCCTGACGCCAACTCTATATGGAGGGATGTAATCACTAGTGCGTGTTTCTGTGGTGGTTGGTATATGTTGTTTGAATATGATAATAATAATAATTTCGTGTGGCTATTTCTAGCCGAGTGCAGCCCTCCGATGAGGGTGGGCGGTATCTGCCATGTGTAGATAACTGCGTGTTATTGTGGTGGAGGATAGTGTAATGTGTTGTGTGTGAGTTGCAGGGATGTTGGGGACAGCACAAACACCCAGCCCCCGGGCCATTGGAATTAACCAATGAGAAGGTTAAAATCCCCGACCCGGCCGGGAATCGAACCCGGGACCCTCTGAACCGAAGGCCAGTACGCTGACCATTCACCAACGAGTCGGACGTTTGAATATGATGAGGATCGTGTTGGGACGAACACATACACCCAGTCTCCGAGCCAGAATAATTAATCAGAAGCAATTAAAATCCCCGACCCGGCCGGGAATCGAACCCGGGACCCTCTGAACCGAAGGCCAGTACGCTGACCATTCAGCCAACGAGTCGGACTGGACAACCATCCTCTACTAACATTAATCGAACAGGAAAAAGAAAGAGGTTCAATTCTTCGAAAAATTTAGGTATCGGCTAAAAGAAATGGATGGAAGACCTCCAAATGGCATGAAAAATGAGACGACCTAGGCCTCGCAAACCTAATACCGCCAGGGTCGGACGATAACAAGAGTTGATCATGGCACGTCGGACAGGAAAGATTGAAGTGTGGAGACTGGCACAATTGAGTGGACACAATGCCAGAGTCAGCTAAGGGCCCGCGGTTGCCACACACAATCCCACTTTGAGATCCTCCGAGGCATTAGCAGAACTTTGCTTTTTTCTCTTGATTAAAACTGAAGGGATGGTTGCCCAGTTGCACTTCCCCTTAAAACAATAATCACCACTTCTACTAACTGATAGAAAGTGCTGCAACAAGGTACCGTTTTTACCATAAAAATGAGTAGCTGGCGTCGTCATCATTCATCTTTAAGCAAAAATAAGCGTATTTTAACGTGACTGATGGGGTGTGATAGCCGAGTGGTAACGTCCCTGGCTTCTCACCAGGGCAGCCACGGTTCGAACCCAGCCAAGCATGTGGCATTTTAAAATGAATAGTCACGCCCCAGTGGATCGGAAATTAGAAGTCATGTGGCTATTATCAGCAGTCCTAGTTTGCTTTCTTATAAAATACTGCACTGTAAGATTCATTTACATTCCACTTGTATTTAGTAACCCTATTGCTTCCATACGAGCGAGAAAGGGCGAGCGAGGTGGGTCCCTTCCTCTCGGCTTACAAACAATTCAGGGGTTCTGAAAGAGTAACAACAAAATTGAAGAGGAAAACTTTACTTTGTTATGAACAAGGCCGCCCGGAGTTCGAGCATTAATCTGTGTCAGAGAAAAGCACGTTTATTCGACTAACCTAAAGTTCATTTCAAAGGTAGTGAAAAAGTCGTAGGAATAAATAATGAACGCATTAACATTGTTTAATACCGTAAGCGATAAATTACTATTCTGGGGCTATCTACTCTTTGATATAACATATAGTTTCAGTAATCACTTGTTAGACCGCCTTGTTTATGCTAATTCCAACTCTGAGTGAGGTAAACGTATATATAATGACCTGTGGCAGAAGTAGATCTCCAAAGAAGACCTAGGCTAAACTAATCAATGAATTTTACTTTAGTCCTCAACCAACTTTTCTGAACGCCAAGAGTATTTTACAAGGTACATTAGTCTAGGTATTGTTTTTACTAGATCAATAAGTACAGTCTCTCAGAAACAAGAATGAATGCATGGTGTTCCTTGTAGATACACTTTTGTCACAAACAACTGAACCAATAGATATGTTGGCTGTAGGTATCCACAGGATTTGCATTTGCATGGGAGGTGAATTATATTTTGTTAATAACTAAATTTACAGAGTTCACACCCGCGACCCCACAGATGTAGGAAAAGCGATAGAAGAAGAAGAAGAAGAAGAAGAATTGTTATAAAATATTAAATGCAAGGAACATACAATATCATACGCTCATTCATTGTTGAGCAAGTATTAATCAATAATCATTTAGCGAATATTTAGAATTAATTACTTCTCGTAGATCTGAAGATAACTGATTTACAATTGAAACATGAAAGAACGTAGTCTTGATCTCCATTTGGTTCCCTAGCCATTATTTATTTATTTATTTATTTATTTATTTATTTATTTATTTATTTATTTATTTATTTATTTATTTATGTTTTAATAGCAGCTACGAAGTTAGGGCTCGCACCCTCTCTTGCACTTAACCACGTAGATTACAACATAATAACGAAATATTAACATTCAATTAAACAGCTACACAAGATAATAGTTTGAAAAGTATATAATAACACTGATCAACAAAGAAATAAAAGTTGTCAATTTCCTTAACAAAAAATAGTCAATTCCAAGTAAATAAGGGTCAAGGAATATAAATATGACATCAGAATACTTTTATTATACACTGCTGTTTGTGGAAAGTGAAACACCAAGACCGAGAGCTGTGATCACAATGCAATTTATTCCACATTTTAGGGACATGACAGGACACAAATGATAACAATTACAGAAATGTACATGCACGGTGACCGTGGAAATTCAGTACGGCGTAGCGCCACCACGCGCTGCAATCAGAGCCGCTAGACGTCGTGGCATGGAATCAAAGACCGCCTGAATGTGCTGCTGGGGAATACTCTGCCACGCGGTTTGTAGACGCGTCTATAAATCATCAACAGTGGCTGCAGGAGGACCTGAACGAACAAGGTGCCGACCGACCATATCCCAGTCATGTTCCATGGGTGACATATCCGGCGAACGAGCAGGCCAGGGAAGCAGTGGTATCCGTCATTCTTCGAAGAAGGCTTGCACCTTCCTCGCCACATGCGGCCGGGCATTGTCCTGCTGCAATATGACATCTGGAACGGCCTGCAGGAGGCGCAGTCCCTCGGGCTGTAAAACCTCCCTGATGTAGCGGTAGCTGTTCAGATTGCCCTCAAGATGTAGGAGGCGAGATCGCATGTTATAGGCAATTGTGCCACAAACCATCACATTTGGCGTTTGTCTGCTATGCAGCTCAACAATACAGTCTGCCCGATGGCGTTCACCACGCTGGCGTCTAACGCGTAAGCGGCCATCACTGTAGGACAAGTTGAAGCGAGACTCGTCCGAAAACACTACATTCTGCCACGCAGCACGCCAGTGTCGGTGTTCACGTGCCCATTGTAGTCTACGGCGTTGGTGGTTGCTGGGCAATGGAAGCAGGCGCAATAGCATGCGTGCTACCAGTCCAGCCCTCAGAAGACGGCTTCGAACCGTCGATGCAGACATCCCCACACCCGTTGCAGTGCTCCAACGTCGAGCTAACACCGTGGACGAAGCTGTTCTGTCCGTTACGGCCAAGCGGACAAGATGGCTGTCATCTCGCTCTGTGGTCACACTGTGTCGTCCAGTACCCTGTCGGTGCTGTGTACGGCCCTCTTCTCTCCACTGGTTCCACATACGCCTCACTGTTGAAGCAGCGTACCCTGTACGAGCCGCAATGTCACGGAACGACAGACCCATCCCCCGAAGCCCTATCATTCTGCCCCGTTAGAACGCATTCACATGTTGATATTCCCTCCTGTGATGTCGGCGAGGCATAGTGGCACTTAGGTACACGTTTCCACTCCGTATGACGGCTCCACATTGACTGAGCGTTGCGTAACACTGCCCTGGCCGGTCACACAGATAAGGGCACTGCTGGGCCTACGTGCACGCCATCTCTCTGCAATTTAACACAGTTGTTATGGTTCCATTGTTCTACATGTCCTCTGATTTTGGCGTGTTTCAGACCATTGCTTCTGAGTGTTTCACTTTCTACAAACAGCAGTGTATCTTAGTTTTAAGATAGGTATATTTGTATGTATTGAACTCGAAACCATGCACTTTTATCCATTTACCTATTCACTGGAGCGTTTCTGTTTCTTTGATTTTTGCTTGTAGTCATCTTTAATCACATTCCAGCTATACACTGAGTGACCAAACATCACGGAAAGACAATGAATGTGATGTTAATAACGAGTTTCTCGTCCTCGAGCCCTCAAAACGGCAGCAATAGGGCGAGCCATCGACTCTACAATGTGTTGGAATCGTTCTGGAGGGATCTGGACCCACGCATCTTGCACTGCTACCCACAATTGGTCTTGTGTAGTTGATGCGGCGTTCATGGAGCGTACACCAGCATCGACAACATTCCATAAATGCTCGATTGGATTAAGATCGGGGGATCTGGAGTGCCAATCCATGGTCGTAACTTCACTGGAGTGCTCCTCCAACCACCTGTCTGCCACCACATAGCGGTGACATGGCGCAATGTTTTTTTGAAACATGCCATCTCCATCAGGGTACTCTAGGGCCAGAAAGGGATGCAGATGGTCTGAAAGAATGTCCCCATAATGTGCACCTGTCAGCGCTCCCTGCAGCCGGACAATGGGGCCTAATTGCGACTACGAGAACGCCACCCAGATCAGAACTGAGCCACCTCCCGCCTGGACACAACGTTGTTGACACGCAGGATCCATAGCTTATGGGGCATTTGTCACACTCTCACGCACCCATCCGCTCGATACAACTGGAACCGGGATTCATCGGACCATACCACACGCCGCCACTGTTCCATGGTCCATTGCCGATGTTCGCGGGCCCATGCACGTCGTTTGAGCTCTGTGTCGAGGTGTCAGCAAAGGGACACGAGTTGGTCGTCGGCTGGTGAAGTCCATGCGGTGCAGTAACCTCCTTACAGTCCCGGTAGAAATGGGTTCCTGACTCCCAAGATTCAACTGGGCGGTGATCTGACTCACAGTAGCCCGTCGAGCGCCCAGTATGGTTCTGCGGAGGCGACGTGATGTCCGTTTGTTAAACACCTGTGGTCTTCCCGTGCGGCGGTTTACGCGGCCGGTAACATTCTTTCTGCGATATTAAAGATCCAACCTCGACACTGTTGACCTCGGAAACCCGAATTCGCGTGTAATCTCCGTAATGCTATGACCCATGCGCCGTGCGCCGATGATCATCCCACGTTCAACGCCGCTTAACTCGCGACGTGTTACCATCTTCATGACACTGGTGTCTGTAACAGACTGCTCAGCTACGCCGCAGCGCTCAGGGGTCATACACAGCACATTTTATAATGGGACAGCCTTTCCAGTGACTTTTGGCCATTCAGTGTAGTCTACAAGCATTTATGAATTCAACTGCCCTGATACTTTCTTTCAATTGCTGAAATGTGTTGATTGAAATGCTTCCCATGCTCGTCACTCAATCTGGCACAATTGATTGAAAATAAATCAAGATAAGAGTGAAGAAAGTGGATCTTCAGTGACATATTACAACCTAACTCTTGGGATGTTCTCAATCAACTATGAAGATTTACTACAGAGAAATTGCAGCAAATGTATGGCATGCAGGGTTTAACCTTAGTTATTTACAGTCGAAGTAATGGTTAATATGCTGTCTTTATTAATAGAGTTAATTCACGTTTCTGAGATGAAAAAGTTACTTCACTGCCTATATAAGGAAAGTTATCCGCACTATTTAACACATTTACGCGGTATATTGAAGTCTAAGTAATCTGTATTTAAAACCAAATAGCAAATTAGCCTAAGATAATGTAGATTATGAGTATGTGTTATGCAACCTAGAAATAAATCAAGGTTTATGTTGAATTTTTAAATTAATTATTTACCCCCTGAGAATTGAGTCTTCTTATTGTTAGAACTCCTAACGCAAAAAAAAATGATATTGAAAAATGAGACCAGAATAATAGTTTAAAAATAATGAGAAACAATACATTATAGGCCAACGGCCGTAGCCGTGTTGAAATACCGGATCCCGTGAGACGCCCGAAGTTAAGCAACACTGGGCGTGCTCAAGATCTGGATGGGTTGCCACGTGCTGTTGGTGGGGGTAAGGGAATGGAGGAGCGGAAAGGAACTGGCCACCCTACCGTATGTAAACTCCGGCTCAGGCACACCTCTGCGGAGGTTGGGACCTGCCTTCGGGCAGAATGCACCCTTACCTTATACATTATAATGGAAACAAGTAAGATGCGATATGTAGACATAACTTGAACAGAACACTATACTATTCATATACATACTAGGCCTATAGATAATACGAAATAACCCCATCTCCCCATCCGTACTTTATATGATTCCTTTTCTCGTTCATTCTTCGAGTTGAACGTTCCTTCACGTTTTGACGTAGAGTACGTCAATCATTTCGTTCCAGTACCTACTGGGTCCCTCGGTAAAATAAAAATCCGTATCCTAAAATGTATACACCAGACTTTCTTCAATAATTTCAGTATAAATGATTTGAAGAGAGGAAAGTCCAAAGAATCTACCCAAATAAATGTCAAGGTCAGATGGCGAACAGTAAGTAGCGCACGCATTCACCACTTAGTGATGAAATCGGAGTTCGGGACGTGCGGGACCGCACCTACTGCGAGATGTCATTCGTTCTGCCTAAGCGAGATCTATCGATATGCCTATTTGTAATAATATTTTAGAGATAACTCTATTGGTACTGCTACATGAAATAATTGTCAACTTCGTGGAAATGTTCTAAATGACTCAATATCTAAATTTAAAGACGGTTCAAGTCTTCCGTGCCGGCGCCGTGGTGTAGGGGTAGCGTGCCTGCTTCTCGCCCGGAGGTCCCGGGTTCGATTTCCGGCCAGATCAGGGATTTTTCTCTCGACCTGAGAGCTGCTTCGAGGTTCACTCAGCCTACGTGATTAGAATTGAGGAGCTATCTGACAGTGAGATGGCGGCCCCGGTCTCGAAAGCTCAGAATAACAGCCGAGCGGATGTGTCGTGCTGACCATACGACCCTGTCGTAATCTGCAGGCCTTCGGGCTGAGCAGAGGTCGCTGGGCAGGCCAAGGCCCTTTCAAGGGCGTTAAGTGCCGTGGGGTTTGGTTTGGTTTGGTTTGGTTTGGTTTGGTTTGGTTTGGTTCAAGCCTTCCGCAAACGCAAACAAGAAGAAACAAAGGGTCAAAAGGAGTCGAACATTTCCAAGATATTCGAGGCTGAGCGTAAGAGAGCCTACATACAAAGTACGAAAGCCGAAGTGGTCGAGCGCCGCAAACCGCAATTGAGTACGTGTGATCGAAACGACAAAGATTGGTAGTAGTGTGACTTGATAATATTCACAAAAGAAGAGCCCCGACAAAAAAGAGAACTTCCTGATCAATAGAGGCTGAAAAGCACACGGCTTTGCGGCTTATAAAAATAATGACACAAAACACGACGTTAGTTCGTAACCATGACAATTGAAGAGTATTTCCACATCAGTGAAGCTTGTCGTTGATGATCTTTGTGATAAAATATCTGTCAAATTTCCCTCTGCGAAAAATCAAATGATCATGAATATGAATTTCAAAAATGATAGTCAAATTGATAGCGATTAATTTACGTGCGCCTAACAAATCGTTTTCGAGACATTTGTATTATGCCTGTTGCTCACGGTAAAATTTTCTGTCAAATTTATTGTACAATAATTTAAGTTTATAAAATTTCTTTTGCTCACGGTCAAATTCAAGTTTTGTAAAACCTTTGATAAAACTTTTCATAAAATAGTACATGTTCTATTCCGTAAAATTAATTTTACGAAACGAACCAATCAGTGAAGCTGACATCACGATGATGCTACGTCGTGAGAAGATTGTGAAGCTCGATTGTAAAGAAACACTTCTTTCTAAAATGGCAGGATCCGGGTGGACTAAGGAAGCTGTTAGCGTTTTACTAGACGAATACCAGAAATATCCTCGTTTGCATGAAATTAAAACGCCACATTACCACAACAGAAATGCAAGAAGAGAGGCAGGAAACACAATCGCCTAATTCCTATATGAATGCTGGTCTTCTAACCTCAAGTAAATTTCGACCAAGGACAGCAATCCTCTACCTTCTTCTCTTCGTTTGATCCAATCCCGAGTCCAGCAATTCCTGGCATTTCTTTTCTTCCTTTTTACCACTGTACAACACATAATTGCAGCTAAAGCAGCAAGTTTTGCTTTGTTTGTTGGAGCCATACTCTCAAAAGCAATGTAAGTTGAACAGCTGATTCTTGATTTAAAAGTGTATCGATAGATGGCAGCACATACACGTCTTAGTTCAGAAGTTAGTTCATAGATGGTCATCCTGATGCTTCCACGGATTTTATAAAATTATTTTACCATGAGCAACACAACTTGTTTTCACCAAATTTTTATAAAATTAATTGTACATCAAATTTTACGAAACATTTTACCGTGAGCAATAGGCATTAGAATTTGTAGTCAACAAGTGTAGGATTCCGTGTAGCGAAATGGGGAAACTCATGCAGGTCGTAAAAAGCTACCACGAATGAAATAATCAGCTCTCTAGAGTATGGTGAAAGAAGGCCTCTTTATTAAAAAGAGCCTTCTATATGTTGCTCACCAACACTTCACATCACAGCCTGCACGGTTGCTAGGTAACAACGCGTCTCACAATTTTGCGTCGCTCTTTTCAGATTACCCCCCAGCCATAAGACATATTTAAGCCAAAATCTAAGTGAATGAATATCACCACTATTATAGTTCGCACGGTAAAAACGAATGCGATATAAATGATCGAAAAGTGGATTTTCTATCTAACAATCGCGAATATCTCTGTTATTATTACACGTACGGTAAAAATAAATTATATTTTGTACATTTATTATTTATCCTATACTCTTTCGATACATCAGATATTAATGTAGTAGGTGTGTAATATTTATTCCTGGCCCCCTAAATATCGCTCCGCCACTGTACACCAACCAAATGACATATACAGCCTAGTGCACAACCCTGCTCTCCCGGAACTTACATAGCGAGTTTCGAGAAATTCTGTAAAGTCGTTTTCCCGTGATATCGCCAACAAACACAAAGAAACAAACAAATAACAAGACAAACAAAAATTGAATTGAACCTACTTTCTACTTTTGTAGGCCTAATTCGAAACAAAAGCGAAGTATGAGGCAAAAATGCGAAGTGCATACACAAAATTATAATTTTATTTATACAGATAGTTGTGACTGGCACGAATACTTCCATTATACCATGCGTATTCTTATGCATTCTTTGCTTACGACGAATATCTGTCAATCAAGGTCTTTTGAGATTTCGGTCTTCAAATCCTTCCACCACTAAACATCGGAATCCTTTTTGCTATTTGTTTTACATCGCACCGACACAGACAGGTCTTATGGCGACAATGGGATAGCGAAGGGCTAGGACTGGGAAAAAGTGACCGTAGCTTTGTTTAAGATACAGCCCCAGCATTTTCCTGGTGTGAAAACTGGAAACCATGGAAAACCATCTTCAGGCCTGCCGACATTCGGATTCAAATCTACTATCTCCGGAATGAGAGCTGACAGCTGCATGACCAAACTGCGTAGCCAACTCGCTCCGTAGCATCGGAATTGAAGAAACTCTTCGTTTTACGTACAAATATAAGGATGCAGGGAAGACTTTCTCGACCTTTAGAAATACGACTATCTCAATTGGGAAGAACTCATATGAACCTGAGAACATGAAGCCAATCTTCACCACCAATAACTTCAAGGTGGTTTCGTCTCCATGTTTTTCTTCTCTTCAAGTGCTAATCTCTCCCTCTTTTCTTATTACTGTTCTTCTTCCTCTTTGAAACATTATTACTGTTGTTGTTCTTCTTTAAAACAACTATCATGATCGTCATCATAAACAGAGTGGTAGTCTCTTTTTCACGTGTTCCATGTGAGACCAATAGTGTTATAGGGGTACATATGAAATTGAAAAATCACAGTCGAAGTTTACTTTACATTCTTCACTCACATTCCAGACAATACCATATTGTTTGGAGTACATACTATTTCTATAGTACCTTGAAGTATAAATAATCACAGTTCAAAATACTGTGCAATACATATCCAACAATTGTGTGATGATAGTACATTGCGTAGCTCAAATCACAAACGAAACATATTTTCAAATGAAATCGATATCCTTTATTTCTCTAAAGAACTCAGGAACAGAGACAATCATACTGGGAAGTAACAACCCTTGACATTTATGTACTATTCTGAAGAACTTTTCCTACTTTATTGATGAATATTCTACCGCAATATGAACACCAGAGAATGATATAATGATTCAGTAATTGCATATTTGAAACTAGAATAGTTCGGGAAGATAGATATGAGTGTTTGGAAGAACAATGTTTAATAACTGATTTTTGCATTTTCAATGTAAGTTCCAAGTATTTTATTATGTATACCCCTCACTTTAAAGAAATAACACTTTAAGTCGATTACGTAATGTAGTTTAGAGAGTCGTACCAAACATATATAAATCCCAACGATCTGCAGCCCCTCGTTTGTTGACATTATACGTGAGAGTCTTACTAATAGTATAAATAGTAATTTCAAAATACACCGCAACGTTGATACTAAGAGTCTAGGGAACTATTGGCATTCTAATTTCCGTTCTAATTGCGGTTCTGACCAAAACCATAAAATCGTTCGTGTGTACGTACCGAGCCTGGTGATAGATTAATGGCGTGGAGACATGCAATTACATCAATGATGGCTATTCACGAGGGTATACAAGTATCTCCGTTCGGAAAGTTGTAGTTAGTGCTTGAATTCCTAAAGTAAGTATAAATTTATGCAACGTAAATTCAATTGAAACTGAAGAAGTCAACAGGGACGATTTTGGATACAGGTTTAAAACCAGGGTAGTATTCCGTGAAGGGGAATTGTGGAATTTTGAGTTTAGTGGGGAAGATACGTCAAAGTCCTACAACTTTACTCCTTTATTTAGTTATATTAGTTATTCAGTTTCAGAGTATTGTCAGTTTATTCTCCAACATCGATTTATCTTCTGAGTGAGTGAGTCGTCATTCTACTATCGCCCTAACATACAGTGTATTTTAGTTACAATATCAGATTTCGGGGGCCGAGTGAGTTGACAGCGTGGTTAGGGTCATGTAGCTGTGAGCTTGCACTTGGGAGATGGCGGGTTCGAAACCCACCATCGGCAGTCCTGAACATGGTTTTCAGTGGTTCCCATTTTCACACCTTATTAAGATAACGGACGCTACCTTCCCAATCCTTGCAATCCTTGCGTCAACGAAACCTTTGTGTTATTGCGACGTTAAGCCACTAGAAAAAAGGGCGATTGTGAATGACGATGGACATGAAAGGATTGGCAGGGAAGTTACCGTGGGCCCCTCTACTGTAAGAAAGATGTCGCGGCATTCCCATGGAGTTGAAAGTTTTAAATGTTTCAAGTGTGGCTAACGGTGGGTTTCGAATCAGACAAGCCTGATCCTTGATCCCAATGTGGTCCCCTTCCGACCGTATTTTCTTCTTATGGTCCTCGTGTGAAAAAATATTTAAACTATTTGTTTGCAAGATCAGATTTTACTTATAACAGGAAGATGTTCAAGCTAGAAGAATGATAAAATGCTTTACAGCAAGAGCTATAAAACTTTTAAAATTTACGTATATAGACTATTACAACCTACAAGCAGTTCAGAAAAGCTTCTCAGAAACCATGTTAAGGAGTTCTCAATGGTCTGTAAATAGATAAACAACTAAGACAGCAACATGAGATACACTGGTGGTAATCTCGACACCGAACCTTTTCATGAGTCTTATCATTACTGGTAAATATTTACCAATTGTATATAGGATCACTATTATCAGTGGCCTAGTTCTGAAGTTAATCAATATTACCGACCCACTTTGTGACTTATTCCGCCCATTACAGTCATTCAAGGGATAAGGATATCGCCGAGCAGTTTCGTGCACTACTTGTATGAGGATGGTGGTTCATACTCTCGAGTTATTTGGATTAGGCGTAGTGGCCTACATGACTTTTTGGGACGAAAAATTGAAATTAGATACACACTACAGTAAATTTTAAAACATTCTTCAGCGTATCCCAGGAATTTCCGGCGCTGATGGAGTCATTCTACTTTATTTTGGGGTTTAGCTGGTGGTTTCAGACCGAATGTCCTTCCTCATGCCACATGAATTTTCAGATGAAAGTCGTGTCAAACTACGATTGTCTGGAATTTGAACCTTAGAAGTATGAGAAGGCTTTCATCCACTTTCATGTGGAGACCGGCATTCTCGCAGATGTTCTCATAAAGTCTATGTATCGGGAGTCAATTCCGACATAATATGTAATGCATAAATCAAGAGTTTCGATGGAGTCAAAATTGTTATTTCCCATTGCCTATCTCCAGTACAGTACATTATTGACGGGTACAAAAAAGGAATGAAACAACTTGTCTTCTAGCTGAACGAGACGTACTGGGTATTTGTGTCTATACATATCGAATTTCCTGTTATAATTTCGTTTTATCTTGGATGATGTATATAATGACCAGTTCCACTCGAGTTTATTTTTTCTGTTTGCCTATTTGTGGAAGTATAAAACCAAAGCTGGCATGAAAATTGGTATTTGAGTAGAAATACTGCTAAGAAAAATAGGCAGCAAATTATTGCAATAGCCTATTCTTAAGAACATGGATAGGTTGGGTGGGGATAAAGGAGACTCCTCGGCGTTTTTCCCACACATTCGTACATCTTCAAAAAAATGGGCATATAACATTTTTAGCAAAAATTTAAGAATATTTAATAGATCTGCAGAAAGCAGTTTTCGTTTTCCTTCACACTGAAAAGTGTAAATCATAATTATTATAAACTAGCAAATGTACCCGTGCTTCGCTACGGTATTCTAAATTGTATTCGAATATCGAAGTAAACACTGTACTTGCAGTAAGTAAGATTGTTTTAAAATTGCATATCTCTTAGCGTTATCCGAGAAACAACATGGGGAGGTCCCCATACGCTGTTTCCAATGCAAAGTCTTTGTTACCGATTTGTGATATAACGGCAGGCTCACTTGCCTACTGCCATTCACAATCGAGTTGGGAAATTTACCTTATAATTGCAGGCCCCATTGCCTACTGCGCGGTCACAACCGATTTGGGGAGTTTTCGTTACAATGGCAGCCCCCTTTCCTACTTCCAGACAGATAACAAACAGTTGAGGAGTTTTGATTATAATGGCAGAAAACTACCCTACTATCAGTCGAAATTGAGTTGTACAGTTATTATAATGTCAGGCCCCTTTTCCTACTGCCAGCCAGCTTACTGCCAGTCACACCAAGATAGTGAGTTTCCATCAAAATAGCAGGCCACTATGCCTAATGCCAGTCACATTTTAGATGGGGACATTTGTTTATAATTGCGAGCACCATTGCCTACTGCCAAACACAATCGGGTAGGGGAGTTTTAAACAAAACTGCAGGCTCCCTTGCCTTCTGCAAGTCACAGGAGTTGGAGAAGGACCCCATTCCTACTGCCAGTCAAAGTCGGTATGGGGAGTACTGATTACAATAGCAGACACACACTTTCTCGGTCGCTACAAATCGACATCAGTGAATATACGAGGTATATAGATCGGCATACGAAAGTATATGCTTGTTTACAATATTGCAGACCTTCATTTACGTACGTCATATCGACAAAGGATTGTACCATAAGGCGCCGGATTTAGTGGCCTAAATGGCTGGTCCTATGATATCTCATCTATTCTTGGGTCAGACTGAGCTAGAAACGTTGAACAGGGTAAAGTTCTTGTAAGATTATCTCACATTGCATTACTTTTCGGATAATTATGTGACAGCTACATACATAGCACTTGGCTCACATATGGCTACTAGGTGGGCCAATTTTCGTGAAGAGTTTGATGATTCTATATTTCCTATAAGCGATTGAATTATGCACGTGAAAAGTCGAAATTTACTTAACATCGATTAACAGAGAAAAATCAAGCGTAAAAATGATACAGATACGACAAAAAGGTCATAAGACCAAGGTTATAGATCATTCCAAATTGAACGGAGATTATGTGATAGGACTTCCCGAAGGTCTGCACCATCATTAAAATTGCCTCCATATTTCGATATTCTTCGGGGATAAAAAGTGGAGAATTTAAAGATCTTGGAAGTTTTCCGTCCGTTACGGGCTAAAACGTATACTTTTGTCAAATTTCCAATTTCTTTTTCGTCTGGCAGATTATGCCGTAATCTGGATTTTGGGCGAGGAGGGTAAAAATTAGGACTTTCAGGAAACTAAACCAAAAAAAAGTGCAGTTGGCCATTATTACCCCTTAAACGGGTAGCTGTGCGAAAATTTCGCCAAAATAGTCAATGTAGAGGCACACAGTCGTTACGATTTTATTTATATAGATAGATATTGAATCTGCTCCACGTACAACACCTTTTGGGCTATGTCCGCTGGACTTAACCTGCAAAACTGACCTTTATGATATCTCCCTTATTAATCCTCCTGACGAAAAAATGCACATGAAAAAAAGTTTTAGAAATGGAATTCCATCACGTTTGGTCGATTTCCAGTCAGGTTGGTCTTGTATTGTATATAATGTGGAAGAATCACCATTTCGGTTCCCTATAAACCACCAGTCCATTCCAGGAACATGAAATGTTATAGACCTTTGAAACCTACCTTTGGACAGGTGGATGCTAAATATAAAGTTTGGTTCGAATATCTTCAGTAGTTTTCAAGTTGTAAGAAATACGCTTTACACGCACCCGCTCTTGAGTTAAGTCCGCTGGGACTTGTACCGAAAAACGGTCCGTTAATGATATCTCCCTTATTAATCCTCGTATCGAAATGAAATTAATTTCCATTAAGGCAGGTAGATTTCCATTAAGTTTGGTTGTGTATATTTTGTGGGAGTGCAAAATCACGGTTTCGATTTCGTATAAACCCCCAGTTAGTTCAGGGATTTAGAAACAATATTAGCCCTAAGACGTACCGAAGGACAGGTGGATTCTAAATATGAAGTTTGGTGGAAATATATCCAGTAGGTTCTAGCACTCGCGTACATACGGGGTAATAAAGGAAAAAATAGTACAGTTAAGAAAGTTGAAATTAATAGAAAATGGATTATAACTGAGGACAGCTGTATAACGACAAATATGTAATTGCCAAGTGAATGTATTGGAAAATCAAATGCCCCTCAATAAATTATGCTGGTGTGAGTTATAGATATAATAAAGCGGTAACAGAGGAGAAATTTAGGCGCAGTGATTCTTAGGTAAACAGATAAGAAGATGACTAATGGTGTTATTACTTAATCTATTCGAGGGCGGTTATAACCTCCAACGATATTCCGCCAATATCCCGCAGAATGGCCGATTGACGCCTCTCTTGCCTTCTACCCAAGGAACAACCACGAATTTAAAAGCATGATGAGGAAAATGGCAATATGTTACTTCCCTGCTGGCAAGCAGTCAGAGACGTTGCCATGGTAACTTGTAGGTTCGTTGTCGGTCTGTCGGTCACTCAATGCAGAGCATGATACCCGAAGAAAATTGTAAATTTCTCTGTCATGTGAAGAGTACGGTAAATTATGAATATAACGAAAGTTGTTTATAATGAAGAGACGTTTCACGTACGGTCCACGGAGTTTACAGAAAATCAATAGTATAAGAGAAAATGGAGGAAAACCGTTCTGGTTTTCCTATAAACTCCCCGTCTATTCAAAGATTTTAAAATGATATGCATATCGAAACCTTCCCCGGGATGCGTATACTCTAAATATGAAGTTTGGTTGAGATCTATCCAGCCGTTTCGACGTGATGGTGGAATAGACAAACAGACAGACACGAAAAGTAAAAACCACCGATTCTGTCTTTAGTTGACCCAAAACGGATAAATATCTGAAAAATTGGCAAAACAAACGAAATTACTGAGAGCGGACCCCCTACAACTTTATTTATATAGACTCTCAAGATGTGGTTACGCTAAATGTGGTTTTCTGCCGAGGTATTCTCCACTCGCTAGGAAATAGCTGGGAGAGTACCCGATATCACGTGCCGGGACACGTACCCAATACCTAGCCTTAATTATTACAATACAGTCATACACACACTGTACTATAGCCATTACAGTAACACTGCTTACCACATAAGTTTCGACACATTCAAGTACACGGGGGTAGCCGAAATTGATATAGACTCCTGAAAGTAATCGATAACAAATTACACTGACTGACAATTGTTAATTAAGATGTGCTGTATATCTTCTGCTGTCACTCATCTCCACTCATTCATTGCCTTTACCGCTAAAGGGAATTAGAAGACACGTTTTTCAACAACTGCAAAAAAACTAACCCATCAATACAACAGCTGGTACAGAACACAAGTAGCTTAAATGTAGCTCCTTCTAGATAACCTAGTAATCATGACAAAAATAACCCGGGGAACTAGATCTCTTTATATTGAATGGGAGCAATTTTTTTTTCTCAAGAACAGAAATTATTAAGGGATAGGTTAGAATTTGGAAGGACGCAGTCGCAGCCTTACGTTAGGTATCATCGTGGTATGTGTCCGATTCGTTGGCTGAATGGTCTGCACATTGACCTTCGGTTCAGAGAGTCCCGAGTTCGATTCCCGGCCAGGTCGGGGATTTTAACCTTCATTGATTAATTCCAATGGCCCGGGGGCTGGGTGTTTGTGCTGTCCTCAACATCCCTGCAACTCACACACCATACATAACACTATCCTTCACCACAATAACACGTAGATGCCGCCCACCCTCATCGGAGGGCCTTCCTTACAAGGGCTGCACTCGGCTAGAAATAGCCACACGAAATTTAAAAAGAAATCGTAGTATGTGCCTGAAGTTGAGGTAGGGTACAGGGAAACCAAACTCAGATAATGGCTGAGGATTGATCTTTTCGCTTATCTCTCCTCAGCTGCTCTCATAAGGCTGAATGCATCTTCTCCCAGTTCACACTACAGATTTTAAATCTGTAGCGGTACTAGAATCGAAAATAGGACATTCCGGGTCGGGATCACAAAGTGCATCTACAGACCACGAAGACGGTCGTTTCAAATTATACTCCGTAAGTCTAGAAAATTATAAATTTGCAAAAGGGGGATGTTACTTTAATAAATTCGAAAAGTGATTACCGCCACATAGTCATTACGATGCAAAATTGTAACTGGATGTTGGATTGGAGTAAATTCTGCACTGAATGGTTCTACATTACAAAAAAACTAGCGTTGAGGGTCATGAGTTAGGGTGGATGGCAAAATCCTCTACACGATGACTACGGACAGTTTTCGTGCATCACCTTGATGCATCTCAACCTTGTCCGGCTCCATGGCTAAATGGTTAGCGTGCTGGCCTTTGGTCACAGGGGTCCCGGGTTCGATTCCCGGCAGGGTCGGGAATTTTAACCTTAATTAGTTAATTTCGTTGGCACGGGGACTGGGTGTATGTGTCGTCTTCATCATCATTTCACCCTCATCACGACACGCAGGTCACCTACGGGTGTCAAATCGAAAGACCTGCATCTGGCGAGCCGAACATGTCCTCGGACACTCCCGGCACTAAAAGCCATACGCCATTTCATTTCATCTCAACCTTAACTATCATGTAAAGTCCAGCATTGAGAAATGTATTCGTTTACAAGCTTTATGAGAAGTAATATTAAATGCGCAAGCCATATTCAATTCATTTGTCCATTCCGTTACATAACTTAATCCAACCCACGTAATTCCTAGCTAGCACTTTGAGCTGTCACATGTGTCCTGTTTCGAAAGAGAAAGACAATGGATAAAATCGGAAAATTAAAACAGGAAAAATTTCCTCCTCAATATAACAAGACCTGAGAGTCTGACACTGATACATGGAGCAACTATTTTTATTAAGTGTATAGAAAAGCAAAGAAAAATATTTTCAATTACTGGTACAGCAAAATTAATCTTTTGCCCCTTATATCTACAGAACCATACAAAACCAACCAATTCATTTGCATATTTTGATTTCGATAGCTACTCTTTTCTGTAACGTACGACATGCCGTGACATGCCTTTCTCAGAGAAATAACACACCGCCCTACATAACATTGCAGTATCTTCGAATTATTCGCGTTGAATAGCTTTCAGAACATGTGAAGAACTGCAAATAATTATAATAATCGTTATACATGTACACCTTCTTCACTGATGATCCGTTCTTTTTGTTCGTGAATCTCGTACTGAATATGAAGATGTCCCAGGAACAGGCGTGCATGATCCCAGAAATATTAAAGTTTATCACATTAGTTCCCGTCAACAAAGATTATAGGCGTGATGAATGCTACTAGTACAGCGTTTAGAAGTGACCGCACGGCGCGATGTTTGGTCTCACATTATTCAGGCTGTACTGAGTGACAGAGACGTGATGACGAATGTAATCAGCAGCAGAGCGCAGAGCTGTGAATGAAAGCTGTTTGAAGCCCACTTCCTGCCTGTGCGTGGGCGGAGAGAACCGCTTCACGAGATGTTTACAGACAGGTCAAGTCTCATCTCCAAGAGTTCTGTTTACACGAACAGCTCCTGCGCCTCTCAGGCTTGCTCGGTGTGTCCAGGAAGCAGACTCGACCACACTTCTAAGCCACGAGAGTTGTTCATTTACCAGAATCCCGGTTCCATTTGTGGCTCCTTCCAGGTCAGGGAAGAGAGTGAAGTATATATTAAACCAGAACAAAATAATGCCATGGAGCAGTGTTGCCAGGTCTACAAATAAAAAATCGGTAAATTGTACGTAAAATTTTCGGGAGTTTCAATGTTTCTCGAGCACTAAAATGTTATAACTACATGCAACAACCATGTGAAGTTATTATGAGAAAAATATACAATTTCATTCACCCGTACTTTCTGGTCACTCTATGCTTTTCCTTCTTCTTATTCTACTTCTCGTTCTCTCCACTTTCCCTGTAGATGTAGTTATTCATCATGCGTAGAAATTGTGCACCAATTCTGAACCTGTAGCAGAATGCAGATTTTATATTCTATATGCGGGTCGGGGATTTCCCTTCGAATGATCCAATCAAGCCTGAGTTTTGAGTCCAATAAGAGGGGAGAGATTACGCAATTCGAGCCTAAAATGAATGCGGGGAAGTACCTAACGAGTTACGCAGTGAGACGAGGAAAAAGATTTTCGGCACAAATATAGTATGTACCATTAATATTATTCATTTTCCTTAACTTTGGATTAGAAGAAATTTCGGGAGATTTTTTGTTTTTTCGTGTTTTCTGGTGTGTTGCAAAAAAACCGGGAGATCTCCTGAAATTTCGGTAGACCTGGCAATTCTGCCATGGAGAATGATTTCACATATGAAGAACACCCATGCTGAGAAATCATGATGATGATGGTCATGAGGAGCAGGAGGAAGAGGAATATGTTTTAATTAACAGTGACTAGGATTCTGCAGGAAGAGGCTGTGGTCCATATGTTAGGGATCACGTAAAGACGGGAATTTGCCTATTTGCCTAATTTATTTGTGTGTTCAGACACATAAGCTTTTGACATATAAATACGTTTTAGGGTCTTTTTAGCTACATTTCGTTGGTTTTATCGTGCCTATAAATGCCTATTTCAAGGGTTTGTGCCTGTTTGGAGTATAATTGCCTATTTGATGCCTTTTGACTGCATTGTAAGGGAGTCGGTTTTCTTCCAATGCATTATATTGTAGCTAGTGTGCTCGACTGAATTATCTTCTCGATTCTCATTATCTGTTTTCTCCACGAACAGAAACAGGTATTCTCGATAGTCACCAGAAATACTGCTTGGGAAATTTCCATCAGGAGAAATAAGGAACAATTTGACATCGAAGCCTTCAACCCCTTAAACCTCCTAAGACATACGCGAGAACCAATCAACATCGAACTATGTTGCACAACCTATATCCCCTACCTCTCTCTCGATGCGAACTGTTGTATGCGTATGCTTCATCTTCAGAACGTGTTGTGATTTATTGTGAAGAAGAAGAAGTAGAAGAAGTGTGTCCGCGGCAATGCCCAAAGAAAAATCGTCCGAAGTCCTACTGGCTGAAGCAGTGGATCAGAGGGGATTCCTTAAAAATGTAACTAATCTTGGAATCTCCATCAATGGAAATCTGACCTGGAATGAACACGTAGCAAATGTCCCCTGAAACGTCACAATAATTCGTTTCCTCAAAAACGTAAATTAAAATAAATCCAAGCACTACTATTTCCAATTTTAGACTAATGTGATACGATACTAGTCAATCTAAATGCTGATCAAGCTTTGAGACTTCAACGAGCACAAAACTCATGCGTACGATATGCCTTCCAACTGCGACATAACGCTCATGTTACACCATACTACAAAACATTGGGATGGCTACGCATAAATGAACGAAGGAATTCTCACCTAATAACACTTGTTTACCAAGTGCTCTCGACGAACACTCCTACTTACCTATCTTCGTTTACTTTCCTCATTCCATGAAATTTGTACCCGTTCTGGTTCCCTACTTGAAATTCCACTAAATCGAACGAATTCCTACAATCATTCATTTTTAGTTACTGCATCGAGACTCTGAAATACACTCCCAATGGACATTCGGCACGTTACTTCCTGTCAAAAATTAAAATCTGCATGCCGAAAGATTTTCCTGGGAACATATAACTGAGTTGTTTGAGTCATTGTGCGTACTGTATGTTGTGTGAATGAGTTTTCTTTTATCTATTGTGCGCTTAAATCATTATTACGATTATCATTATTATTCCTCTTTATATTATTATTATTATTATTGGTATTGTCACACTAATTGCCGCACAGGTTTGTAACTTAGAATTATCTGTCCGTAATAATATTTCATTTTAGAATTACTAAGTCTTAATTTTATGTTTATATTCTTAAATTTTATTGTTTATAGTGGTTACGTGTAAGAGAGGGCCGTAAGCCGTAACTTCGCCACAAATGTAAGTCAGGAATAAATAAATAAATAAATAAATAAATAAATAAATAAATAAATAAATAAATAAACAAATAAACAAATAAATAAATAAATAAATATTAAATTTCACTGCGGATGGAAGGGTAGTCTTCTGCCAAGCTTGCTGTAAGGAGGTAAGTTCGTTTGTTGCTTTTTTTTTTTTCTTTTTTTTTTTGTGAATGAGAACCATGATCACATTTCATTGTAGCATTTATAGGCCTATTACCTAATTTATGTACTGTGGCAAATTGTTTTGTTGCAATGCTGTATTAGTCGTGAACTTTTAATCATTTATATTGCTAAAATGTAAATAATAATTCAATTACTAGACGAGGAGTTAGAACGCCGGTGGTCTCTTGTCACCGAGTGGATGAAAATTAAAAATCGGTATTTTGACTGTGATTCATTTCCTGTGAAAATAGAGATTTAGTACTGAAATGCAATTTTTAAAATTCCTTTTTAATAACAAATCGTGACTATCTTTCACCATACTTACACGTGTAGACTTTAGTGAATTCTCTTACATGTCCGCTAAGCCTTCGCGAACATAGGTTGCAGATCCAATGTAGCGCGGCTAGGACGTCACAGAGGCTAGATACACAACATGGCACGGCTCGGAAGATGTTACAGCGTGTTTTACAAGGCTTCCAAGATTATCTTTACAAGACCAGGCCAGTGAAAAGACCGTTGGCCTGGATTGGTGAGGTCCGGTTAGTGACCGTTATGCAGGGAGGGGGGGGGGAAGCCTCTAGCATCTCCTAGATTCTTGCTAAATAGTGACAAAAATAAGATTATGGGCGCATGCCACGACACTTTCAAATTACGCGGTTTTCTAATTTTCAACGGAGGTGGCAATATTATGGGCACACATGATGCAGGATCTATTGCAAGCAACAGAAAATAGTCTTCATGATAGCTGAGCCGGCTGACCAAAGCCGGCGAATAACAAGAAATAAAATGTTTTTCTGTCACCTACAAGGCAAGATCCTACGCACATAAAATGGTCCATCTGTTAAGATTCCGTATTTTCTACTCCCGATGACTTTACAAAGCACTTGTAAATTCTTTTCTGACTTTCATTAATGCAAAACGGTTTCAACTCTACTGAATTACGGTGAGAATAACTTAGAAACTTAGAAACATTCAATAGTCACTGCGAAATTAGTCATAAAATCGAGAAGTGTGATACTTTAAATATGTCAAGGTGATTCAAATATTTCTGCTGATAGCGAACTTAAAATCTTAAACAGTGCATTAGGACTTGTATTTTCACAAGTAGAACTTGAATGTTAGGAAAACATTAAAACTTCGCGTGTGAATCAATCTGTGATTTCACGGTATCTTTAAAGGAACCTAGAACTATCAGTGAAAGGAACTAATTTTCACGATCAAATTTTTATAAGGTCTGACAAGTATTACTGTTCGCGTTTGAACATAACTATGAGTGTGAGTGAACGGGACTAATTTCACTCCTGTATGAATAGTCTAATAGTGCAACCTTCTTATCATATGTCTGCATAACAGTGCGTGTGAACGGAACTAAATTCACATGTAAAGCATTTAACTTCTTCTACCAAAGTGAAATAACTGCCATTTATAGTGTCAGAGCAGTGTTAAATAAGCTTTGTAAATGCATTCAAAGCAATCGTTAAAGACTACAAATAGTTGCGTTATCTTCTTCGAAAATTAAAAGCATAAATGAACTATTTGTTTCAATCTTACAATCTGTGCCAAGTGTAACTTACGTTAAGAAGAATGCGGGTTCGATTCCATTGATATTCGGCCGCATGAAAGTTAATGTCTTTATTTTCTGAAATCAGTGGCCAGTATATTTACCTTTATAGAACGTTTGTTTTCGATTCCGTTGACATTCGACACGGCATATTTGCATTTTGTTTTTTAATCCTTCCACGGAACGATTAAAGTTAAGACCTCAGACTAATCCGTCTAATATGTCAGTTGGCCTAAATGTGTATGTGTTCGCACTATTCTTCTGAGTGAATGAGCTCTGCGACTCAAACTCCTAGACCTTCAAGATCTTCAAGAACTTCTAGAACTTCATGAACATCTAGAGCTTCCCTCATTGGAGTGTACGTGGTCCCATGGTGGCGAGAGCTTCTACATGGTGAGGACGGGAGGAGTAGCAGAACAACGCGGGACTTCGCCAGTCGCAATACTGTACTAAGGTGATATGAAGTTGACTTTATACAATAAACAAACAGTTTTAAAAATTCAGAACTTCATTCAAAGCAAGTCCTCTCACTCTCTGTACCCACTCCAATTTGATGTGCCGTACACGCCCTGCGTACCATCTCATGCTCATCAAGGTTTAAAGTACGGGCATTTCCTGGCGCAATATATATATATATAGATAGATAGATAGATAGATAGATAGATAGATAAACTGCATGCAAGGATAACATTAACGAAACTAGTATAATATACCTCTCAAAGGTGAAGTACATAGCCCACTCGAGAGTTACTTGATCAAATAAATGCTAAATGGACCTTCTGGAAATGCACCGCTAACATCCTCCACTAAACGGCCACATACAGATCACTAACTGAACTTACCTTAAAGCAGAATGAGTCAATTAATCAATACTAAATTTAGACATATTTGACAAGGAGAATACCTTAAGATCAGTCAGAGAGGAGCTTATGTAAACTGCAGACCGAAATTAAATACAGTATACATCATTAATGTGTACAGTTCTAATTTTTACATTATATTTATTCAATTTCCATTTAAGATGCATATTTGCAGGGAATTTAACAGATGAAAATTAAATACGAACTTCCAACGTACATACTGCATAATATTAGTTTTTAGAACATGTTTTCGAACGGCACTGTCGACAGCTCTGAAGATGGTTTTTCGTGGTTTACCCTTTTCACACCAGGCAAACGCTGGCGTCGTACTGTAATTAAGGCCACGGTCACTTTCTTCCCACTCCTAGCCCTTTCTTATCCCTATATGTGTCGGTGCGACGTAAAGCAACTTCTAAAAATAAAAACAAACACAACAATTTTCTAATTTTTAAAAGATTATTTGCAGCATAACTGTTAATGGACATGTTCTAACAGTGGTCAAAAATGGCTATTAAATAAATAAATAAATAAATAAATAAATAAATAAATAAATAAATAAATAAATAAATAAATAAATAAATAAATAAATAAATAAATAAATAACATCCGTGGCGTGCAACTGTAGAGAGGTATTACTGACTAAAGTGGTGATGCCCCCCCCCCCGGGTAAAGTACCACCAATCAGGATGAGAACCAGAATGATGAAGTGTTATGCCCATTTACTATGATAATCGTCACCAATCGCTGGGAAATAGGTCCTGTATCTAATTTCAAAGTCGTAAATCAAGCGATGCCTTGAGGGAGCTGTTCTTAGCAGCAAGCAGCGGCCGTGCTCGCGCATATCCTGATAAATGAATCAAACAGCATTTTAGATCGATAATGGTAGCTTCAGAACAAAGCCACGACGGTCTTTTGATTTCATAAAACAATTATTATCGATGATGCTATCGTTCATAATAGCTTGAAGAAACACCGAAGAGCGGAAAATGTATATGGAGAAGAACTCCTTTAATATACAAGAAAATATTCTTCTTCTTGTTATTCACCAGACCAGACGCGATCAAAATTCCCGACCGGGACCCTGACGCTGACTATTCAAACTTGACACCGGCCTCTCGCTTTTAAATATTCTTGAATGCCTAGCTGTGATCTTCAGCACGGGAAGCTACACAGATGTTCCCCTCAGAATTAATACATTACACGTCATTTTACCGTATGGTTATCCTCCTGGTGCAGGATCCTATTTATGGATCGACGAACGATGAAATGCAGCATATTGGTCAAGATAGGTGGCCTTTGTGTTCTGCCAGCGTTGCTTCGGTCTTCCTCGTTGGCGCTTTACCTCGAATGTGAAACTACAGTATAAGCATTGTAAGCAACAGGCCAGGTGCTCCCGCAATTCATGGCCATACCACTGCAGTCTCTTTTCACATATTTTCTCGTTTACTGGCGTGACCTCCGCCTGCTGATGCCTAGCATCTCCGTTGAGTGAAAGGACACTCGGCACTTTTGCTAACCGACCAGTATTCTGTCCTGTTACCTCCTTCCAGCGAAGCCATGCTGCTTTCACTCTTATCCGTACTTTACGATCAATGCATTCATTATTTTGCAGATGAGACCCTAAGTACAGGAAGCAACTATTTTTCACTAGGTACTGACCAGGAACAGTAGCGTAGCCAGTGTTAAATGATTCAAAGAATTTGCAGATATATCGAACTTTTCCCTTTGATAATTATTCAATTCCTTAATTCCACTTCCTCTAAATTATTATTTGCCCCAATTTTTCATCTTGAATTCCAGCTTTATCTTCATTTTATGATCTTTCCTACAGTACCGGTCAAAAGTTTAGGACCATTTTAAAAATCATGAAGTTCCATCTAGAACCTACAAATGTGCTACTAGGCGTCTGTATGTGTTCCTGAGCTCTAGCATATAATATGATATACGTCGCCTGATTTCAGTGATTTACGCCAAGTATTGTATAAGTTATACACTTTTAAATGTAGGAACGTCACATCAGAAAGTCAATATTTTTGGAAATGTTGTGTTCTATATACTCTAATTGGTTTCAAGTATCACCACCAAGATTCTTTTATACACTTAGCAATAGTTAGGGGTCATTTTACTATAAATAAGAACATTCTCCAAATATGTGGCAGCGATTTTTGTGCGGTTTTTTTTTCAAACCAGCGCTAAAATGGTTAATTTTTCCTTGATCTTGTCATAGGTCTCAGTGTGAGCTATCGGCATCAGAAATGTGTTCTTGGATGCCGTCCGCAGAGTGCAAATGATACTATCAGGGCAAATAAGTTTGACACCGACAGCCATACATGACAAAGGCAAAAGAAAAATCTACCATTTTGGCCCTGGCTCGAAAGAAAACACGCACAAACGGTGCCGCATTTTTTCAGAATTGTTATATTTATACTACAATGGCTCCCACCTATTGCTAATTCTACAAAAAAATCTTGGTGGTGATACCTGCAACCAGTTAGAGTATACAGTACATTACCAACATTTTTGATTCTTTTGTGTGAACTTCCAAGAGTTAAAAATCCATAACTTCTACAGTATTAAAGTAACTCAATGAAATTAGGTGACATATCAACTTAGATGCGAGAGCTCTTAAGGAAAATTACAGAGGTCTAGTGGCACAGTTTTAGTTCTACATCACATTTCGTGATTTCTTTACATGGTCCTAAACTTTTGACCGGTAATGAACCTTTAAGAGCTCCACTCAAACGTTTTTCGTCTACTAATGTCGTTCCACACCATCTCTCCATTGACAGTTCGGAACATACTGCTTACTCCAGCAGCTCTTTACTCCTAAGTCTTCTCAGCCCAAAAGATCATAATATTTTCGTGACACCACTCTTTTGTAGAAAATCATCTAGAACACATGATGCTGCTTTCCTTTGGATTTTTTCAATCTCTCGTATCAAGTAATCCTGGTGTGGGTCGCAAACACTGAAATCATATTCTAATTGGGGTCTTAGCAGAGACGTACACACCCTCTTCTTTATAATCCCTAAATACCCTCGTAACCATACCAGGAGATCCGTAACAATAGTTAAACACTTCCTTAATCTGATTACCTCAATGAAGAGTTTCCTTATATTAATACTTAGGTACTTACAGTGATCCCCATGAGATACTTTCACCCCATCAATACAGTAATTAAAACATAGAGGACCTTTCTTCTTGATGAAACTTACGACCTGACTTTTCATCCTGTTTAGCATCATACTATTACCTGCTGTCCATAACACAACATAGTTTAAGTCCCCCTGCAGTACTCACGATCCTGCAACTCATTTACTACTCTATACACTGAAACATCATCCGCATATAGCCTCTGATTCCAGTTCTTTACTCATATCATAAAGAAAACAAAGTTCCAATAATACTGCCCTGCAAAACCCCCTCTTAATCATTGGAGGATCGGATAACACTTAACTTACTCTAATTCTCTGAGTTCTATTTTCTAGAAATGTACCCCCTAGTGAACCACTCGTTTGTCTCGTCCAATTTGCCCTCAGTTTTGTCAATAATTCCCGATTATTTATTTATTTATTTATTTATTTGTTTATTTATTTATTTATTTATTTATTTATTTTGCAGTAGCTCACAATTCTGTGACTTGTTTACTACTCCATACAGAATAACATCATCCGCAAAAAGTCTTATCTCGGATTCCACTTCTTTACTCATATAATTTATATAGATGATAAAACATAAAGGTCCAATAAACGTGCCTTGCGAGAACCCTTCGTTAATCATTACAGGATCAGACAATGCCTCACCTACTCTAATTCTCTCTATTTTCTATAAATTTGGTCACCTATTCAACCACACGTTTTTCTAGTTCAATAAACACTAATTTTCGTCAGCAGTCTTTCATAATCTGCCCTTTTAAAAGCCTTGGATAGCTCAATAGCGATACAGTCCATTTGATCTCCTGAATCTAAGGTAGTGGCTATATCTCGCTGGAATCCTACAAGTTGAGCTTCACGGGAATAACCTTTCCTAAACCCGAACTACCTTCTTTAAAACTAGTTAGTAATTTCGCAAACGTGTGTAATGTAATCAGAAAATGCATGCAACATATGTCAAGCTGACTGGCCTGCAGTTGCATGATTTATGATAATATAATTTCGTGTGGCTATTTCTACCCGAGTGCAGCCCTTGTAAGGCAGACCCTCCGATGAGGGTAGGCGGCATCTGCCATGTGTAAGTAACTGCAGGGAAGTTGGGGACAGCACAAACAACACATGGTGCTGCTTTCCTTTGGAAAGCCGGGAATCGAACCCGGTCCCTCTGAACCGAAGGCCAGTACGCTGATCATTCAGCCAACGAGCCGGACGTACTTTATGATTATGAACCTCTTATTTGTAATCTGGGGCTACTACAACAACTCTCCATTCATTTGCTATAGCTCCTTCATGCAAACAGTAATGAAATAGTGCATAGCCTTTTGTATATATCCAGAAATCTTATCAATTCCAGCTGCTTTTCTAGCATTCAAATGTTGTATCTTTTGTAAATATTGTTATCATACGTAGATTTCTGTAATTCGTTAGTATTAGTCACTTCCTCTACCTGGATAATATCCTGAATAATTCCTGATCAATAACGGTAAATGACTAACTACGTGATTTTTAAGTTTATAAAAAATCAATGAACAACATGACCAGCTAGTTCGTTATTCTGACGACTGAACATTATTTTCACGTAAGTGACGCTCACCGTTGATGGACTTTGCAATAAAAGCCTAAATTCATGAATATCTCCATAATTATAATTCGTAACGCACAGAACATGAAGATCGGAAATTTTACTTAACACAGTTTTGATACCCTCCAGTTTTCCGAAAAGGCTAATATTAACGGATGAATTTGGCATTTGTTGTCCCCTTAATATTGCTACGCCACTGTACAATATTCATACAATGCACATCCTAGTGCATGCTTCTGATTCCCTGAATTTAAATAGATTCATGATATTATGTCAAGCCATTGTCCTATGATGTTCACACCAACATACGTACAGACAGGCAGAAATTGAAGTAAATGTATTTTCGATAATTTTATACTCGATTCGCGATAAATACAGTATTAGGACAAAATATGAAATGTTCACACAAATATATATATAGATTATAATGCCACCCCTTTCCCCAACATATGAACAGGAACAAAAAACCGGTATAATAATTTGATTCCTAGGGGTACGCAGCTGTTAGCTCGCATCCGGGAGATAGTGGGTTCGAATCCCACTGTAGGCAGCCCTGAAGATGGTTTTCTGTGGTTTCCCATTTTCACACCAGGCAAATGCTGAGGATGTACCTTACTTAAGGCCACGGCCGCTCCCTTCCTATTCCTAGGCCTTTACTGTCCCATCGTCGCCATAAGACCTATCTGTAGCCGGGCTGAGTGGCTCAGACGGTTGAGGCGCTGGCCTTCTGACCCCAACGTGGCAGGTTCGATCCTGGCTCAGCCCGGTGGTATTTGAAGATGCACAAATACATCAGCCTCGTGTCGGTAGATTTACTGGCACGTAAACTCCTGCGGGACTAAATTCCAGCACCTCGGCGTCTCGGAAAACCGTAAAGGTAGTTAGTGGGGCGTAAAGCAAATAGCAAATAATAATAATAATAATAATAATAATAATAATAATAATAATAATAATAATAATAATAATAATAATAATAATTTGATTCCAGTGAACTTACAGTAAGATTGTATTTATGGACGAAGTCGAGTATAAAACATCTGCATGCTCCTCTACTAATGAGTAACTGAATGATGAAATCACAACGCATCACTGAATTGACACTGGCTCAATAGAGCTGAGGAAAACGGTTCAAATACGGAAACTTACTGGATCGAGGATTAAATCGCTCATATGATCAAATGTTAAATTTCATTATTTTTAAACTTCAATCAAGTGCAGTTAATGATAATATTAATTAATATTATGAGTCACGCAGAGGGACAAGCAACAGGGCCATATGGTTAAAACACATGAAAATTAAAGGAAAGGATTCCTGAGAGAAACAATCAACTTGCAGTCACCAACGTTCAAAGTGGCGGTCAAATATCGGCACACGTGCACCGGATGCTTTTCGTGTACAGAGGCACATTTCTCTGCAGCTTCGTGCTAAGAGCTCATAAAACACGCAGAGGTGATTCATAACTGCTTATTTCAGCCATGAATGTTCTCTTTGTACGGCCAACCAGTGGGTAGGTGCTCAACAAAATAATCATCCTAGTTCCTCCGCCCCTTAGGATGAGTAGCCTGGAAACTCAACTGGTAAGGGGATAAGTGAGGCTATGATAACAGGAAATACTAAAACGAACGGTGTATCATTTAAACAGGGACCGCCCTCCTGAGGTACAGTCAGTTCGCCTTTATCCTTCTTTTCCTAACATACAAATTCCCGAAAAGTTTAATGAACTCCTGCGGTACAGAATATCAACACCGGATCTATAAAAGTTGAGGGGACGATATATTATTATTATTATTATTATTATTATTATTATTATTATTATTATTATTATTATTATTATTATTATTATTATTATTATTCCAGGTATTCTCTGAAAATTCCAGGAGTAGATTTCACAAATTGAATAACGGCTTACCGCAGGGTTCAGTCTTAGCCCCTATACTGTTCAATTTGTACATCCATGATATCCCAGAAACTACAGCTCGGAAATTTATTTATGCCGACGATATAAACCTAACAGTACAGAGATCTACTTTCAAGGAGGCTGAGGATATACTGTCTGAAGATCTACGGGTGATGGATGAATACTTTAGGAAGTGGAGACTTCAGCCAAGTCCTTCGAAGACGGAAGTAGCCGCGTTCCATCTCAACAACTTAGAGGCTACTTATCAACCTAGGATACGGTTCAGGAATCAACTTTTGAAATACAATAGTACACCAAAATACCTAGGAGTAACATTAGACAGATCACTGACATACCGAAGTCACATAGAAAAATCAGCCGCCAAACTTAAGACTCGGAATAACCTGCTGAGCAAGTTAGCTGGAACTTCATGGGGAGCTGACGCCAATACTTTGCGAACTACCGCCTTGGCCATGGTGTATTCTACAGCCGAGTATTGTGCCGGAATATGGTTAAATAGCTCTCACTGCAATCTAATTGATATCCAACTTCGCCAGGCTATGCGTATTGTATCCGGTACGCTGCACTCAACTCCAGTGCAATGGTTACCTGTCCTTTGCAATATCTCTCCCCCTCATATAAGGAGACAACAAGCACTTAATAGCTTATGGTGCAGAATAGTGAAGAATGAGGCCCTTCCTATACACCAGGATATAAAGCAGCACACTACAACTAGGCTGAAATCTAGAAAACCAGCGTGGAAGACAGCTTTGGACCTCTCATGTCTTCGGTTCAATCCCAGGAATGCCTGGAGAGAAGAGTGGAGGATGTCATCACCCAGTGGCTTATGTGATATCTCCGACCCCAGCATAAAACTGGCTGGCTTTAGTCTGCCCCGTGCTGTTTGGTCAACCCTGAACAGGATCCGACGTTGTGTCGGTAGGACTAGCGCAGCCTTACATCTGTGGGGATGGGTAGATTTTCCCTGCTGTGACTGTGGTGCTCAAGTGCAGTCTATCAAGCACATAGTTCATGAGTGCCCCCTACGTGCATTTCCTGGCTCTGTGGAGGAATTTTTTGAAGTAACACCAGAAGTGATTACATGGATAAAAAATTTGGACATTAAAATATAAAAGTGAAGTCCTGATGCTGTCACCAACTTGTATATTTGTATAATATTTGTATATTTTGATTGTCATGTACACATCATACGCTATTATTATTATTTATTAGCTGGTCCCGTGGTGTAGGGGGTAGCGTGCTTGCCTCTTACCCGGAGGCTCCGGGTTCGATTCCCGGTCAGGGATTTTTACCTGGACCTGAGGGCTGGTTCGAGGTCCACTCAGCCTACATGATTAGAATTGAGGACCTATCTGACGGTGAGATAACGGCCCCGGTCTAGAAAGCCAAGAATAATGGCCGAGAGGATTCGTCGTGCTGACCACACGACACCTCGTAATCTGCAGGCCTTCGGGATGAGCAGCTGTCGCTTGGTAGGCCAAAGGGTTGGGTTATTATTATTATTATTATTATTATTATTATTATTATTATTATTATTATTATTATTACCGATTCCTTGGCTGAATGGTCAGCGCAGTGGCCCTCGGTTCCGAGGGCCCTAGGTTCGATTGATGGCCGGGTCGGTGATGTTAATCTTAAAAAGTTCATTCTCTTGCCCCGGGACTGGCTGTTCGTTCTATCCCCAACGTCCCTGTAACTCACACATCATACACAACACCTTCCACCACAATAACGCGCAGTTCCTCATACAAAGCAGATGCTTCCACCCCCACCCCCTCGTCGGAGGGTCTGCCTTGCAAAGGCTACACAATGCTAGCAATAGCCACACGAACTACTAGTACTACTAATACTACCACTACTACTACTACTACTACTACTACTACTACTAATAATAATAATAATAATAATATAATAAATAAAACATTAGAGTGATTTTTTTGACCGCGAGTTTGAGAGAACGGCTGAACCGACTGACATCGTAAACATTCTGACAAAAGCTCTTGGTCCGTAGATTTGCAGAGCATAACGATTTCTTGCCGTATACGGTCGAAACCGTTTACTACGACCTCGCTTTTAACGACGTATTGGACATAAAGGCGAAATCTAACGGTCCCGTCGAAATTATAAACGGCGTATTCAAAAGATCGCTTCGTATGACATCGCTTATAACGACATATAGTACAAAACGACGTAATTTTATCACATTTTCACCGGGCGAGTTGGCCGTGCGCGTAGAGGCGCGCGGCTGTGAGCTTGCATCCGGGAGATAGTAGGTTCGAATCCCACTATCGGCAGCCCTGAAGATGGTTTTCCGTGGTTTCCCATTTTCACACCAGGCAAATGCTGGGGCTGTACCTTAATTAAGGCCACGGCCGCTTCCTTCCAACTCCTAGGCCTTTCCTATCCCATCGTCGCCATAAGACCTATCTGTGTCGGTGCGACGTAAAGCCCGTAGCAAAAAAATAAAAAATAAAAAATTATCACGTTTTCGGAGAAATGTATCGGCTGTAACGTCGAATGTTGATTTTGTTTGTTACGTAGTTGGGAATTGCTGACAACAAAGTAAAGCTTATTTTCAAACTCTTGTTTTCAGTAGATTGCAGGTTTCAAATCTGTCCGTTAAATAGTCAAGGCAAGCATCGCTGTGAAGATGTCGCAAAAGAAACAGAAAATCTTCAATATTAAAGAAAAATCACACAAGATGGCAATAAGAAAACGGGAAACAAACGTCAGCATCGCGAAGGAATTGTGTATATCACACTCAATTATTTGTACGATTTGGAAAGACAAAGAGAACATCAAATTTATTAGGCGAGATCGTATGCGATATCATTGATCAATTTACACTGTTGCCACTTCTTTCCTCACTTATTTTTGTATATTTTTCCGACATATTATTCCTGCACTAGTGATGGGTAGAATGGAATACTTTTCAGAATCGATTACTATGCATCTGAGAACATTTAAGAATCGAAACTTGCATTTGAAACCAAGTTCTCGAATCTTACATAACTCGAGTAATTGAAATGTAAGCGAACTCTGGACATCAAGAACAATTAGTGCCCACGAAGCGCTTTAATAAAGACTAGCCTTGTGCGGTGTATATATTATTTGACGAACATCTACGAAATTTTAAATTGTAGCAATTTTATAACTATCATTACAACTTGATATTGGCGTATAAGCTCGATCAGTAAGATTCAAGAACTTCTCGTTCTTCCGTCTGAGAGAAGCATTCCAATACATCTTAAGTATGATGTGCGTTATTCTCTTTACCTCCATCATGAACACAGAGGTAGCTCTGAGTTATGGCGCTTTTATAAGTTTAATACTCACTGTTCTCGGTCACTGCATAAAGAGAGACCAATGTGGTCTCGCTTTAGGATAGTCATTAATGATTACCTCGAACAAAAGTATTCGAATTATTTTTATCAGGACACAAGATATATCGAGAACTTGCAAGAATCGCATTCTTCGACATTTTGGTCTCGAATACTGTCATCACTATACCGTACGGACTGCGTAAAGATTAGAAGCAAAATTCCATTCAGCTCCAGTCCACAGATACTGTATTGTAAATACAGGACTTATTTCACGTATGTTTTTTTTTAGTTTTAACTTTATTCTGTTACATAACCGTATAAGTATGCAGCCTAAAACTTACAGATATGACAAAGAAAGACCGGTTTATGCGACGATCGCCTATAACGACCGTGGTCCCTTCGGAGTCGTTATAACTGGTTTCGAATGTAGTTTTAAATTATTACAGAAAAATGTAGCATTGATTGGTAAAAACGCTCGCCAGTACTTCAAGGCCACCTGGACTGTGTGAACGCTGGGGCATACGAGAGGGGAAGTGGAGGGGGCAAGCACGCATGCGCAGTCGGACGTCTTCCTGGTCAGTTGTTCAGTCGGTATCGTATCGCAGAGTCGCTTGGCAGTGTTGCCTATTCAGAGGATTCCCCGCTGTATCTGGAGGTTTTTAACGTTAAGTTAGCGGGTGAAAATCAACGACAGCGGCTAGCGGGTTTTCTGGCGGCCTCTAACTTATGAATAGCTGGAATCTAGCCGGAAACACCATTGCTATTAAGGCGACACCCCGGAGATAAAAATATATTTTTACCGAATGCATGGATTTTCACGAAACTTTGTGGGAATGTCACCTACAAATTATTAATTCAATTTTTCATGAAATTTAATTAACACGTTAATGTAAATTCGTAATTAGGTAGATAATACTTCTTTTAAAAGCACTACATATCGATTTTTCTGTACATAATTTATATGAGGAGGTATATCGTACTAAAGTTTGTGTAACTTTTACGTTCTAACATTTTGGACTTAAAAATCCCTACTACTTGAAAAAATTCTGCAATAAAAAATTCCATAATGCGCAGGTTTCTTAATATAGCTGTGATACATACACTGACTGACAGAGCAAATGCAACACCAAGAAGGAGTGGTCAGAACTTTATGCCAATTGCAGGGTAGACTGACGTCACTGAGGTATGCTCATGATGTGAAATGCGCCGCTGTGCTGCGCACGTAGCGAACGATAAATGGGACACGGCGTTGGCGAATGGCCCACTTCGTACCGTGATTTCTCAGCCGACAGTCATTGTAGAACGTGTTGTCGTGTGCCACAGGACACGTGTATAGCTAAGAATGCCAGGTCGCCGTCAGCGGAGGCATTTCCAGCAGACAGACGACTTTACGAGGGGTATGGTGATCGGGCTGAGAAGGGCAGGTTGGTCGCTTCGTCAAATCGCAGTCGATACCCATAGGGATGTGTCCACGGTGCAGCGCCTGTGGCGAAGATGGTTGGCGCAGGGACATGTGGCACGTGCGAGGGGTCCAGGCGCAGCGCGAGTGACGTCAGCACGCGAGGATCGGCGCATCCGCCGCCAAGCGGTGGCAGCCCCGCACGCCACGTCAACCGCCATTCTTCAGCATGTGCAAGACACCCTGGCTGTTCCAATATCGACCAGAACAATTTCCCGTCGATTGGTTGAAGGAGGCCTGCACTCCCGACGTCCGCTCAGAAGACTACCATTGACTCCACAGCATAGACGTGCACGCCTGGCATGGTGCCGGGCTAGAGCGACTTGGATGAGGGAATGGCGGAACGTCGTGTTCTCCGATGAGTCACGCTTCTGTTCTGTCAGTGATAGTCACCGCAGACGAGTGTGGCGTCGGCGTGGAGAAAGGTCAAATCCGGCAGTAACTGTGGAGCGCCCTACCGCTAGACAACGCGGCATCATGGTTTGGGGCGCTATTGCGTATGATTCCACGTCACCTCTAGTGCGTATTCAAGGCACGTTAAATGTCCACCGCTACGTGCAGCATGTGCTGCGGCCGGTGGCACTCCCGTACCTTCAGGGGCTGCCCAATGCTCTGTTTCAGCAGGATAATGCCCGCCCACACACTGCTCGCATCTCCCAACAGGCTCTACGAGGTGTACAGATGCTTCCGTGGCCAGCGTACTCTCCGGATCTCTCACCAATCGAACACGTGTGGGATCTCATTGGACGCCGTTTGCAAACTCTGCCCCAGCCTCGTACGGACGACCAACTGTGGCAAATGGTTGACAGAGAATGGAGAACCATCCCTCAGGACACCATCCGCACTCTTATTGACTCTGTACCTCGACGTGTTTCTGCGTGCATCGCCGCTCGCGGTGGTCCTACATCCTACTGAGTCGATGCCGTGCGCATTGTGTAACCTGCATATCGGTTTGAAATAAACATCAATTATTCGTCCGTGCCGTCTCTGTTTTTTCCCCAACTTTCGTCCCTTTCGAACCACTCCTCCTTGGTGTTGCATTGTCACTGTCTGTCAGTCAGTGTATATCGTACAAATTTTGTTACATTTGGCAGAATATTGTGGGAGAATGGGATTTAAATATAAAATTACAATTGACAAACAAAGCATTATTAAAGTGATAAATTGTTTGAAGTCAGCGGAATAACTTCGTGACAAGAGAAAAGAAACTCAATCCTTTCAATTTCAGGCATTAAAAAATTTCATCAAATGACCAAAATATCGATTTTTATCTCCGGAGTGTCACCTTAAGTACGACTTTATTTGTCAGTATAGTACTAACAATCCTACATTTATTTTAGTAAGCGAGACTTTGTATTTTAATGCTAATAAAAATAAAAATGCTTCATTGCTTTATTTCTTATTTTGCTGAAAACAGGAAATTGGAATCTTTCCTGTATAATCGTCTGTCTAGCTGTTTGCAACTGTACTTGACATGAAATGGGAGTCGATGTGTCTCCGTGACCTGTCGACAGGTAATGACAGCACTTCCCGTCTGTCAGAGTACAGTACTGTAGTCTACGGTATGTCGCCATCTAGAATGTCGAAACGTCTGGAAGTGTGGAATAATTGCCAATTTTGCATGTTCTTCCTCCCTTGGTCAAACACCACCAGACAGAATTCATCACACATCAGAGTCGGGCTCCGTGACTAAATGGTTAACGTCCTGGCCTCTGGTCACAGGGGTCCCAGGTTCTATTCCCGGCAGGGTCGGGAACTTCAACCATCATTGGTTGATTCCGTTAGCATAGGGGCTGGGTGTATGTGTGGTCTTTATCACCATTATTTCATCCTCACCACGGCGCACAGGTCGCCTTGGGTGTCAAATCGAAAGACCTGCACCTGGCGAGCCGAACATGTCCTCGGACACTCCCGCAACTAAAAGCCATACGCCATTTCGTCACACATCAGTAACAATTCAGGTTTCTGTGAGAGATGACAAGCTATCCAAATCCTGCAACAGTTGCAGTTTAAGTACAGTACTACACAGCGTAACTACTGTTCTGAGAACATCCCAAGACGCTTAGTCGAGAAGAAGCTATTCAACGCAATGTTACTGTCTCTTTGTAGCTCTCCTAATGTTTGCTAGCTTGAAATGCTGTCGGAGAAAAGTAAAAATTATTTTCTCCATGTCGTAATTTTAACACTAAGATTTTGAATTTCTTCCACTCTGGCAGTAAGGAAAGTGAGTCGATCCTCCGCGTCATAATTTACTGCCGTAGAAACCCGAAGGATTGTGTCTGTGCTACGAACAAACTGCTGATGTGCCAATTTTCAAATGTGATTTAGCCGACATTGTGCTCATAGCAAACCAGGAATTCAGTGCACGCTACATTCAAAACAGGCAGAGAGCTATAATCCCTCTAGACGATTTATCAGATAAAACACTTACATTTTCTTTCAGGTGGCACCATTTTCCAATTCACTTGGCAATTTGTATCGCGATCAATACAGCTCAAGAGCAGCTTACTATTTATCTCAGCCAGATTTCAGTCATGGCATATGTTGCAATGTCAAGAGTGCGAACTTTTGACGGCCTTAAAGTTGCAATACTGCCAAAAAATAATTGTACAAAGAATGTCTGATATATGGAATTCCTTCAATAAATATTTACCCAATTGACCGTCATGGTTTGACGGGTTTCGGCACGTTATTATTATTATTATTATTATTATTATTATTATTAAAAGGGGCCTAATCAGCGAAAGGCTTAGCTACTGGCTTTCTGCTTGAACGGCAGTGGCTCAAACACCGATTCGAATCCATGGTGCGAGGCAATGTGACCTAACCAAAACCAGTGAGGAAGGCCTCAAACGACACCAAACCACACAGCGCTACAGCCCTGGTGAACCTTGGCCACTCAGCCGTCCACTGCTCAACCAAAGGCTTAGAGATTACTAGAAGGCTCGTGGAATTCTCAAATAGCACTACCGAAGGTTATGCGGTTATAGCGAAATCACAAAAACTGTGTCATAATGAGGCGTACTAGGCAAAATGAGGAGTGAGGTAGTTTGCAATTGCTTTCCTCGCTGGGTCAACAAGTGCTACTACAACATGACTGATCCTATGAGTAATACCTCTCATAACATCCGGAAGCACACTGTGACCGTATGTCATTACTCAGCAGCTTCCGTACTGCCACAGACAAAAGAACAGAGACTTCGGGGGAAGCTAAATTTCGCTCTGGCTTGCGCCAAGAGAGAGATGCAAAAATGATGCATCCATCACAAAGAAGCAACAGGTGTCATCATTTTAACACGAGCATTTTATTCAAATTGTTTCTAAACATCATATTTATATGTGTGTGTGTCCAATTTTGCATCTAGTAGTCATTTCCGTTATAGGATGAATAAACCCTAGCGCTATGAACATTTCCAGAGGTATAGTCGTCTTTCTAAATAATCTGACCTTTTAATATGGAATATAACCATGAGTACCATGTGTGTTTTTATCACCTATATAGATAAACAGCTTCCATCATTACTAATGATGTCTTCTGAACATACAGTAACTAAAAGAAGGTAATAATAATATTATAGGTCTATATGATTACCGATTGAAAGTAATTTTAGTAGAATCGACAGTCCAATCAATCAACCAGATCACACTACCGAAGTCGATGCTACCGCCAGAGTCCCGACATGGAATCGAAGAGCTCCTATAAAACATTTATAGGAAAATACGTTTCAGCCAATCTAGTATAGCCTAGTATCATTTTGTTATATCTTTGCCTAATCTTAGTTAAAAATCGACGAACTTCAGATATCACGAAAGTAAAGGTTATCACACACGTAGCTTACAGGCAGTTTTATGATAGATAATGTGTCATGTTCCATGTTTCTGTTTAGACTGTACAACTGTCTATGTAACTAAAAGCATCCTTTATCTTTAACTCGTGGACCTTGAACTTCACACACACCAACATCGACTGATGTAACATTACTTACCTGGGAACTACAGTCAGCTTTATTTTTCTTGTTTTCTTTTTTGCTACGGATTTAACGTCGCACTAATAGGCTACGTCGAAGGTTTTCGCCGACGCCAGGAATTGAAAGTGCTAGGATTGGGAAGGTAGCCGTTGTGGCCTTAATTAAGGTACAGTCCCACCATTTTCCTGATATAAAATGGGAATGGTTATCTTCAGGACTGTCGACGGTGAGATTCGAACCCACCATCTCTCGACTCCAACTACGCGGCAAACTCGGTCAGGAGTTGTGTTTTCCCTTCTGAATATGTCTTGAGAAGTTATTTAGATGACAAGTAGGATATTTACGAATGATCTCATCCATAAACATAGCTTCCTATCCAATAATTCTACGACTTGTCTACCAAGCGACCAATACTCAGCCCGAAGGTCTACAGATTACTACATGAGCGCGGTCAGCACGACGACTGCTCCCGGCCGTATATTCTTGGCTTTCTAGAGCAGGGCCGCTATCTTGAGAGCCTTGTGCGGATATAAAAAAATAATATTCGCATCCGCACTGACATCCGCGAATGGTTATCCGCGGATACTGTAACGGATAGATCAGTTAACATAATACAATACGCCTGACACCTGGCACTAGAACCCCTACAGTCACAGGGTCATGAGGGATTTTATCTTGCGACAACTACCGACGTACTGACCTTTGCTCCTTACTTCCATTTATTGCGGGCAGGAGCCAGGTAGGCTTAGGTCAGATTTACGGCTTTATGGCCTAAAGGCTCTTTATATATCACCATTCTCCCTTACCAGTGTCAAGAGTCGCCTAACCACAAGCAGAAATAAGAGTATACCTGAGTGAAAATCATTAACCGTCATTGTTTAGAAACTAACCGCACAGCCACAGAGTTTGTATCCGCCAAGACACTAACTTCGCGGATATACGCGGATAAATCCGCGTTATGAATATATAGATTTTACCACCACTTATGTCCGGCTCCACGGCTAAATGGTTAGCGTGCTGGCCTTTGGTCAGAGGGGTCCCGGGTGTATGTGTCGTCTTCATCATCATTTCATCCTCATCACGACGCGCAGGTCGCCTACGGGTGATAAATCAAAAAAGACCTGCACCTGGCGAGCCGAACTTGTCCTCGGATTCTCCCGGCACTCTCACGCCATTTCATTTCACCGCCCCTTACGAATTTGATTCATACATACTTCCTTACAGTGAAATACCTGTTGATGGTTAAGGTTATTAGATGTAGATTTATCGGATTACCTCAACCCTTTGCTGATGCAGTTAAGTAATTTTCTAAGGAAGGGACGTATCCAATAGTATCAAATTATTTGATGTATTTTATTTCTCCTATTTTAGATGGTTTTTGGTTTTATTAACCTGAATGCAAATATGTGCATCCGCGCAGGGCTCTAGCTAGCTTAACGTCAGATAGCTTCTGAATCGTTCTCACGCAGGCTGAATGGATCTCAAATAGCTCTCAGGTACATGTAAGGGCTGGGAATCGTCAGGCTCCTGCTCCTAGACCGTGAAGCCGGCTCTATAAATCATTCATACCATCCTAAATTCTTATTAAATCATAATTTTAATGTGTATATTTTATTCAACTTGTTTCTGAAAGACTTACATTCATTTTCAGGGTGCTTATTTATTTTTATCTCAGGAAACGGAGAGATTCAAGAAACGAGATGTTCAAGTTCTGACAAAACGAAACATTAATAGTTCAGTAGGTACTAAATACACTAAAACATTGGTAAAATCGTTTGCAATACAACTCATTTGTGTTGATAATCATCTTAACTTGACTTTACATAATTGTTCGTGTTTCTTACCATCTGTCAGGTATATCAGCTGCCTTCTGTTCATTTGAGGTATTTGCTGATTGCTTGTTCCGATTAAAGTCCGCACCACATGATAAAATAATCAACTATATCAGAACAGTTGACTGTGAAATGTTAGCCGGTATAAAAATGACTTATCTACGCCTTCTTCGGTATAAATTCTTCTTCCTCAAGCGTTGTTTCGCGGTGGTGCAAGGTCCGTTTTTTTTTTTTTTTTTTACGTCGCACCGACACAGATAGGTCTTATGGCGACGATGGGACAGGGAAGGGCTAGAAGTTGGAAGGAAGTGGCCGTGGCCTTAATTAAGGTACAGCCCTAGCGTTTGCCTGGTGAGAAAATGGGAAACGACGGAAAACCATTTTCAGGGCTGCCGACAGTGGGGTTCGAACCTACTATCTCCCGAATACTGGATACTGGCCGCACTTAAGCAACTGCAGCTATCGAGCTCGGTCGGTTTTCTTTTAATGTGTTTAACGTCGCAATGACTTGTATAAGTTTTCAGTGATGATTCATACCAATATAAATTCTTATTAATTCATAATTTTAATGTATATATTTTATTCAGCTTGTTTCTAAACGTGCCACGAACAAAAGAACTAGGACAGAAGTGGCCGTGGTCTAAATTCGTCGGCATTTGTCTACTTCGACAATAGGACAGCATGTAAAACTATCTTCACGGCTCCTAAATGCAAGTGTACAACGACCTGACTGCTACTCTTAGTGACAAATTACAACACGCGCAAAACGTCTGTGTTCGTGATGTATGTGAACTACGGTACCACGAACGTGTTACACCTGCCTACAATATACTTGGCTGGCTAAAACTCAAACAACGCTGAAGTCTTCATGCTTTACGTCTTCTTTATAAAATTTTCTCCTCCACCTCACCTCCCTACAAGTACAGCCAATTTCACCACCTGCCATACAATAACAATTTCGGAACTCGGTCAAAAACTAATACACTCTTATAGATACCACCTCATCGCACCACCAGGTACACAAATTCGTTTGTTATTTCTTCAGCGGCAGTGTAGTACACTAGCTGTCTCTGTCAGAGGGGCTTCATCTGCTAGTTTCTGGCAACATTGTCACCAATATTTACTAGGTAAAGATGAAGTTGCTGTTCTTCGTATGTTATGTTAATACTGCAGATTAGCTTTCTTCAAGTTGTACACTGTATATTTTACAAAAAAACTGTTATTATTAATGATTTCTTTTAGATAGGAATTAGCTTAGTTAACATTTTGTGAATACTATAGTCATGTTATAATTGTGTACATCATCACCATCATCATCATCATCATCATCATCATCATCATCATCATCATCATCATCATCTTATCCCAGCTCATTTCTGGGGTCGCTGGAGCCAGCCAGGCTCATTTTTTGGTTCTGGCCGGGGGTTTTCAAGACCGGATGCCCTTCCTGACGTCGCTTGACTCTCGAAATGTAAATCTCGACCCAGAACCGACCGGGATTCGAATCTCTGCTGCTTTCTCGGTGGGAAGCTAGTAGCTAAGCCACTGAGCAAATCACGCCCCCTATCATCATCGTCATTACAATGATAATTTATTTCTTATTTTTATTATTTTTATATCACAATACTGTTTTGTTTAGTAGTTATAGAAAGATAATCCACTGATAGCCGTTCCTATTAGGGTATCGAAATGATCGCCTCCTGACCAGTTAATATGAAGAATATTTCTTTTATCTGTTGTAAGGGTGGGTGTAAGCGAGGTTTCACTTAAAATTCAAAATTAAAATTGTTAATAATCAGGCGGATTTTCTCTTTCGGCTTGTACCGGAAAAAGAATATCCAATAGGCTACAGAGTGTTTCAGGTTAGGGAATATAAATGGTGTCTACCAATCGCCAACGAATGTTTTAGCACAGAGTCCGCTATGATCTGGATGGTGGTGTCCGGGTTTGTTTATTATTCTTAGGAACTTCAGCGTTTCCTTTGGAATTGTTCCTTTAGCGCCAATCTTTAGCTCAATGACTTCCTTAATCTCATACTTCTTTCCGAGATCCTCAGTGCATATGACTTTTTTCCCTTGCACACTGATCGAGGCTGCTGTTCATTTTCCTCGAATCTTACAGTGGGATCAATCAACCATACCTGTACCTCTTGCCCGATCTATTCAATATCAGCTTGTCTGGTGGAAAGACATCCTACTTTTTCATAGACTTCCAAGTGCTATTGTTTATTTAATTTCGTAATGTAAATATTGTATTTTCTGGTTAGATAGAAGAGAGAGCCTAATGGCCTTAATCTTGCCAGACGAAATAAATCTATTCTACGTACCTACGATATTATAGGTGTTCCATGCTTTATGTTCTGGGCTGTGTGTGCCACAGGTTTGTTTGTTTCATATTACTATAGCAGCTGATCAACTGGTTCAACTAAGTTAACAGATCGATATTCATAATACCGAGGACGATATGATCAATATCTAGTTATGTAGTTACTGCTTCATTTAAGTAGGTTAAAAATCTCACTTTTGAAGCCTGTCTGATTACCAGTGTTAGGATTTCTATAAAATGTAATATATCCTAGTGTCTTTTTACGAACATTAGTTATATTAAACACATTCATAGCTTTCTTGAACACGAAAACACTTTTTTTTAGTCCGCCTTTGTGGTTAGTGTCCAATAATCACCATTAGACTAAGATTTTCTTAACGATATCACGCGCAGTGGTGTAATAGGAGACAGGGGTCTCTTAAAGATTTGTTTCCTTTGGATCAATGTTATTAGCTGCAATAAATCTATTATTACTCGTATATTTATGATGAGTTGAATCAATCAAATTAGCCCAAATGTTAAAAGATGTCAGAATTATGGAGTTTTGTTTGATAAATACAAAGAAGCAGTAGCGAGGAATTTAACGCAGCGGTCAGTCTATTACGTAAGAGCATTCCTTTTCTTTTAACGCTGCTTTTTTTATGGCATGTGGAATTATTAATTCCAATAAATTATTTCATGTTATCAAGTTCATTCGTAAGCAATTGCGTCAGTTTACGCGTTCACTACACAATTCATGAAGTACTGTACCCTTATTTGGGAAGACTGGTTTCTCTTCAGTAACCAATGTCTGGATCATCTTGAACGTCGCTTGTACTCAATATCTACATATTATTCGACGAAGCCCAAAATAGAAGTGATCGATGATCTTCATGTCTGGTTCCTTAAAACAACAATCATCATTATCATCAGGATATGAATTAATATCTTGGGCCAGTGAAACGGAAAAGGTTTAGAGGACATCCCACGAGATTAATGATGTAAAGCAGGAGCTCAACCTTGTGAAGTGTGAGGGTCAATATTAATGTACATGTATGTCTGTACACCCCTTAGTCTCATATCCTGATACGAGTTTGGGGATGACGTGAGGTAAAAGTCATATGACATGTTTTACGTAACGATGCCCTTCTTGATGCAAACATGAGTCGAGGAGTTAATGAAGATGAAATGAATGATGCTGAACGAAACTGGGTAAGGAGGTGGGAGGAATCAGCTGTGGCCTATGAATATGAACGTTCGAGGCACTTGGCTGGAAGTGAAAATCAAAAACCACAGAAAACCACTCAGGAGAGCCGATGGTGTAGTTCGAACCCAAGCACCTCCCGAATGTAGAGCTTGGCTCCATAGCCACAGCCCGTTACCAAGCCAGGCCACTCCGTTTGGCACGTCTTGGAAATTAATGATTTGTTAATATCACAGACAATTACTTCAATTATTATTATTGCTAGTGACATAATTAATAATTAAATCATGCAATTTACATAAACGACAAATTTTCACATATTATTGAGAAGCTTGGCACTGCATAAGTTTACAATGTCAGGTTCAATGTTGGATATTGTCATTCGCATACTTCCTTGCAAATGCTTGTCAGTAAGTCTGGAATATCCAAATGCTTCCATCACCGAAAACGATTGTTCATACACTTAGGTGCTGCAAATAACGTTTTCATTTTCACTGCATGATCACTGAAATGATAGACTATATTTATTTAGGTAAGTAGAGCCTGTAGAAATGAGGGAGTGATACAGTGCACAATTTCGCATTTAATTTTCGGAACATCAACATGAGAAAGGACAATAACAATAATTTAGACAATTTTTCGAATTTTCGAACATTCTGAAGATGTTATTTAACTTATCTTTAAGATCAGATGATCTATTCGAATATTGTCTAATTTGACAATGCCGGGCCTCAGCAACTACAACGGTAAGCCATGGGCCGTGCACAACAGATGTAAAGGGACGATGGTTGACTGAGTGAAGTAGTACGCCTAATCCAGTCAACACTATGCATCACAAATACTCTATAATGTATATTTAAAGTGAACTATTTACATTTTTATTTTTTATTTTCTTGCCAGTGGTTTAACGATTTAACATCGCCTAAAACACTGCAGGTTTTCGGCGATGTAAAGATGGAAAAGATATGAATGGGAACGAAGCAGCCGTAGCCTTAATTAACGTACAGTCCCAGCATTCTTCTTGGTGTGAAAATGGGGAAACCATGGAAAGCCATCTGCAGGGCTGCCGAGGGCGGATTCGAATCCACCATCTCAGTAAAACAAGCTCACAGCTACGACACCTTAGCTGCGCTGCCAATCTCGCTCGGTCATATTTAATTATATTTTACTATTATTTTGATGGCTCAGCTACTCGCCCGCACTCCCATACACACGCGTTTCAAAGCAAGTGATGTATTCTCAGCACTGACAACGCAATCAGGGAGGACAGAAAAAGTGATACAAGGACATTCTAAGGTCTAATATGACGAAGCAGAACAGTGACAACACCTCCAGTGGCGGAATTAACATTTCTGCGCCCTAGGCACAATAGTCAGTGCTTAAAATAACTACAGAATATGCCTGGCTCACCGAAGATGTAATGCTTAAAATCAGACAATACCACAGTATTCAGAACCTGATAGCCTCTCGAAGACTAAATTGATGTCAGTAGGTAAGAAATTCAACAGAATTGAATGTCAGATTGGTGATACAAAGCTAGAACAGGTCGATAAGTTCAAGTATTTAGGTTGTGTGTTCTCCCAGGATGGTAATATAGTAAGTGAGATTGAATCAAGGTGTAGTAAAGCTAAAGCAGTGAGTTCGCAGTTGCGATCAACAGTATTCTGTAAGAAGGAAGTCAGCTCCCAGACGAAACTATCTTTACATCGGTCTGTTTTCAGACCAACTTTGCTTTACGGGAGCGAAAGCTGGGTGGACTCAGGATATCTTATTCATGAGTTAGAAGTAACAGACATGAAAGTAGCAAAAATGATTGCTGGTACAAACAGGTGGGAACAATGGCAGGAGGGTACTCGGAATGAGGAGATAAAGGCTAATTTAGGAATGAACTCGATGGATGAAGCTGTACGCATAAACCGGCTTCGGTGGTGGGGTCATGTGAGGCGAATGGAGGAGGATAGGTTACCTAGGAGAATAATGGACTCTGTTATGGAGTGTAAGAGAAGTAGAGGGAGACCAAGACGACGATGGTTAGACTCGGTTTCTAACGATTTAAAGATAAGAGGTATAGAACTAAATGAGGCCACAACACTAGTTGCAAATCGAGGATTGTGGTGACGTTTAGTAAATTCTCAGCGGTTTGCAGAGTGAACGCTGAAAGGCATAACAGTCTATAATGATAATGTATGTATGTATGTATGTATAATAGAGGTTTCGTTTCACTTTGACGGTAACTAACTCGTCCATCAAATCTTCGTTTGTTAGCAGATGTCCGACAAACTGCTCTTATAGAAACCATGGTTAACAAGGAAGGGGAAACCAATATACCGTTAGCCAGTAGCGATCTCTAGAAACAAGACTGTCATAGTGAAAGAGGTTGAGAATGATAGGTATTAACTGTAGGTTATGTTTCTTGCATGTTGAGTATTCAGCCCGAAAGCTGGATTGATCCTCAACGGCTCTGCCAACTGCCATGGCCCAGGAGTGAGTGAAGAGACACAGTAGAGAAATGAGGAGTGAGGTAGTTTCCCGTTGCTTTCCTACATGTTAGAAAAGTAAGGTCTTGTGATATTCCAAGAATAAACAGGGAAAAATTAAAGTAATAACATTTCACTGTAATGATTCAAAGCATACAAATATTAATGAATAAACAATAGTATTAACGAACATTTGCCGCCCCCAATCCGCCTCTGATCACTTCCACTAGACGTGTGCCTGAAAAGTCTTGTACCTCCTCGGGAAATGTGAGGACACGAATTTACATCGCTAACTGGGATGATCCAGCATCTAACCGGTCGATGAGGCGAAGTGTTATCCACGAGAGCCAACAACATTTTGAACAGTAGAGAAGACACGAGTCCGATAAAGGAGATATAGAAACAAACGAGAAAATATTATCGCTAGGCTAAACAACAAAACGGAACTTCGTTTCACAGATATGATGTGCCACCATTTCAGCAGGTCTTGTGGTTCTAGAATTTGTCTCTTCACTCATGAATGACCGCCAACTGTGATGCACTCAAAAGTCCATCATTATACTCGCCAGAGAGTGAATACCTATGATGATTATGATGTGAAATACATACATACGGTACATGCATTTTCATTACGGGGCTGTAATAGCCATTGTCACTGGCTTCTCGCGGTTCGAGTCCCGGCGAAAGTGCTGTATGTGGAAATTTTGAAATGTCCATGTAATTCGGATTTCACGTAAAACTGCAGATCCTGTGACTTTGATGACAGTACTAACAGTCATGTAAAACTACAAGCTTGCTTGCTTCTTTATATTTTTATTAAAGAGTACTATGCTTTCTAGATCGAAGTCGGCAAGTCTCTGTGGATGAATTACGCAACACCATCATTCTCGAACATCGTGGTCTCTTCTGCTTGCGTCTTGAAATAATTCAACGAAGAGTCTAACCATTATATGTCGGGTCTTCCTTTGCTACTCCTACCTTTTACGATTATGCCCAGACGTAATCTAGCATAATCTATACCCCTCCATTCACCTCATGTCATTCCATCACCCAAGCCGATTCATATTCAGAATTTCATCCAACATTTTTATTCCTGTTTTAGCCTTTATTTCCTCTCTGAGAGAACACTCCTACCATTTTTTTTTTTGCTAGTGGCTTTACGTCACACCGACACAGATAGGTCTTATGGCGATGATGGGACAGGAAAGGCCTGGGAGTTGGAAGGAAGCGGTCGTGGCCTTAATTAAGGTACAGCCCCAGCATTTGACTGGTGTGAAAATGGGAAACCACGGAAAACCATCTTCAAGGCTGCTGACAGTGGGACTCGAACCCACCATCTCCCGGATACAAACTCATAGCCGCGCGCCCCTAACCGCACGGCCAACTCGCCCGTTACTCCTACCATTGTTCTTACCCGTTCATACTAACTTCACTGTCATTACTTCCATGTCGTTAGCTCCATTTTATCAATATGAATATTATGGAATTCATTTTATGTCTCAACTAGCAAATGTACCCGTGCTTCGCTACGGTATTCGATACTGTATACGGATATCTAAGTAACTTACTGCACATGCAGTGAATAAGATCTTTTTAAATTCCATGTCTCACAGCGTTATCCGAGAAACAGCATAGGGAGGTCCACATACGTTGCTTCTAATGTAAAGAGCGAGTTGCGGAGTTGTGACGATAACAGCAGGTCCACTAACCTACTGCCATTCGCAATCGATTTGGGAATATTCATTATAATGATGGGCCCCATTGCCTGCTGCGCGGTCACAATATATTTGGGGAGTTTTCGTTGCAATGAGAGGCTCCATTTCCTACTTCCAGACAGATAACAATCGAGGAATTTTTATTATAATGGCAGGCACCTTCCCTACAGCCAGTTAAAACTGAGTTGTGCTGTTATCAATATAACGACAGGCCCCTTTTCCTAATGCCAGTCAGCTTACTGCCAGTCACGCCGAGTTGGTGAGTTTCCATTATGATAGCAAGCCGCTATGCCTAACGTCAACATATTTTAGATGGGCAAATTTGTTTATAATGGCGAGCACCCCAGCCTAATACCAAACACAATCGGTTACGGGAGCTTTAAAAAATTGTATGTTCCCTAGCCTTCTGCCAGTCAAATCGAGAAGGAAAATATTCATTATAATGGTACACAGGAGTTGGAGATAGACCCCATTCATACTGCCAGTTTAAGTCGATGTGGGGAGTACTCATTACAATAGCAGATGCCCTCCTGCTGAGAGTCATTGTCGATTTGTGAAGTATTAATTACAAAGGCATGCAAACTCCTCCTGGATCGCTACAAATCGATTTCAATGAATAAATAGAGATCGACCTACGAAAGTAACTGCATTTTTACTTTCATTTGAAGATTAACTGCTCTAAAAGGTACACCATATCGACAAAAGGATTGTAGGCCTACGATAAGACGTCATATATAACGGTCTAAATGGCTGGTCATATGATATGTTGTCGTATATCATCTATTTATGGGTAAGATTGCGTTAGAATGTTGAATACGGTGAAATTATGGTAAAGTTTTCTCACATTAAATTACTCTTTGGACACATATGTGACAACTACAAACATAGAATTTGGTACAAATATAGCTACTGCGTAGACCAAGGTTCACGTAGAAGTTGATGATCCTATCTTTCGGATAAGTGAATCAAAATACCAATTATACGTGTAAAAATGCAAAAAATACGTACAATCCAGAAATACAGTCAAATTTAACGTATAAGGGATAGAGATACGACAAAAAGTCATAGGACCAAAGTTGTAGATCACTCCAAATTGAATGGAGAATGTGCCATCCGTTTTGTAATACGACTTACCGTTTAGCCACCAAATACCTCAAAAGGAAGGTCTGCACCGTCTTTAAAATTGCCTCCATATTTCGATATTTTTTTGAGGTAAACAATAAACATTTTTAACATCTCGTAATTTTTCCGTCGATTACAGACTAAAAGCTATAATTTTGCTAAATTTCAATTTTCTAGCTCGTCTGGCAGATTTTGCCGCCATTTTGAAATGGGAGAGGGAATTAAAAATTAGGACTTTCAGGAGACTTTTAAGCCCATGAAACCTATATGTTATCGTTTAGGATAAATATATCCGACTGCGTTCTTATGCTGAGTCCCAAATTTGAGACTCCCAGCGAGGCCCCTCAGGGTATTTTGAAAATTTTCTATTTTTCTTGGGTTCCTGAAGTCACCAGCTTCTCTGGTACCAAGTTTTAAGTTTCTAGGATGCCTAGAAGTGCCACATTAAATCACGTCTATTTTAATTTTTATACCTTAACTTATATATACAGTACAGCATACTACGTATATAGATAGTTACAAACCGACTTCCATTTTTTTTTAATATTGGTTATATTTAACCCCGTTCCCTATGGGTTCTAGGGGCGTCCTGCCCCCACAGTATATTTTCCAGATAGTAGGTAATATATGTACGCCTCCCACCCCAAAGCGGGCCGAACTTGTACTTTAAATATATCCTGAGTGACACTATTCATCTCAGCAACCCCGAAAAGTATGGAATCGACACTATTTTCGATTATTTTCATATATCACTAACAAATCGCCCCACCCCCCACACGAAAGGGGACTGAAGTTGGACTTAAAAAATCCGCGAAATCTATTGATTCGTCGCTATTTTGAATTATTTGTATATATCACTCCCCCTCGGACCCCCCACTCCAAAGGGGGCTGAAGTTGGACTTTAAAAATTTTCGGAGTGTTACTGTTCATCTCAGCGACCCCGAAATCAATGGATTCGACGCTATTATAGATTTTTTTAATATCACTGCCCCCTCGCCCCTCTTCACGAAGCGGGCTGACTTGGACCTTTAAAAAATCCGGCGTGTCACTATGCATGTCAGCGAACCCGAAAACTATGTACTGTATTCGACACTACTTTCTATTAATTTTATATATAACCCCCTGATCCCCCACCCCTAAGAGTGCTAGGGATGACTTACCCCCACAGTGCTCGTCTCCAGATAGTAAGTTATGAGTGTACCAAATTTCTTTGATTTTTCTCCAGTGGTTTAGGAGGAGATGTGTCATTTACATACATACAAACATACAAACATACAAACATTCATTTTTATATATATAGATAACTTCTTTTGCGATTTCTGGAGGCGCTAAGATGCCGTAAATCTACCTACACGAGGCCAATGTACCTTTGCACCTTCAAATACCATCGGATTGAGACGAGATCGAACCCACCATCTTGAGCTCAGAAAGCCAGGGGTTAACTGTATGAGTCGCTCAGATCGGGTTATAAATGCGATATCTGAAGTTTACACAGACTTCTCCCCCATACAGCAAGACGAGCCTGAGAAAGAAGTCAAGTAAGGATAATATGGTCCTTCTTTTAGAAAATATGTGGCTCATAACTATGAACTCACGGCATTTTAGGCGGCGTGATAACGAAGTTACACAGCCGTTGGCATGAATCCATCAACGCAGCCACGCAATGTATGTGGGCTTCTATAATGAAAAGCCACGCCCCTTTTATTCGGATTCACGTAAAACCGGAGATCTCGTAGCTTTGTTTACGGTATCAACAGTCATATAAAACAGATAAATGTAGTTTTCACAACATTAGCTCTGCTTGATTTTCCAAATTTTCAATATTGCGCCGTTGAGAAAAAAAAAGTAAATCCATATTAATATAAATAACACTATACACAACGCTTTATTCCTTTACATTTAAGTCTGTTGAACAACGTAAGTCCTTCAACCAGGAAAAACGTAAATATGCCACCTTTAGCAATTGGATTGACTTGGAAGAAATTAACGGCAGACAAGCGGCTGCAGTTCTCCATGTCAATACTGTACTACCGCGCCACTCCCTAGGGTTGCAGCCCTGTTCTATTCCGCTATGGAGAGGGTGGAAGACAGGGGAGTCTCCAAGACTGAGAATGGTACACTCTGCTCACATAACCACCTTCACACCTTCGCGACGCCTGCTATAACCCCGGACAAGAAAACGGATATTCCTGGTTAGTTCTTGCCCAAGAAAAAATTCTTCGATGGAATCTGGTTATTCACCAGGTATCGAATGAAGACCTCCACCGTTATAAAGCAAAACCAAAGATGCCACACAGAACTTCGCAATAGCCTATCAAAGCCATAACGAGTTCATTTAGGGGAAGGGAGTTAGTTGGAAAAAATGTACTACCTCTTCAGCAAAACCTAACCAAGCTATGAAAGCCGACGATAGATATCCGGCCAACTTTGAGCTGAGGAATTAACACATGGTGTCATAATTTGAATGCCACTATCCAAATAAATAACGAAAACGTTTTGAAAGCGTATTCTAAAAGATAATTATTCATACATTAATGTGTGGGGCTGCTGACAGTGGGATTGGAACCCACTATCTCCAGGATGCAAGTTCATAGCTGCGCGCCCTTAACCACACGGCCAACTCGCCCGGTATTCATAAATTTAAAATATTTTGAATCCAATAAATTATACAATTCTATTACCGAATGTAATCTGTCGACTTCAATAACTAAACTAGTATAATAAAGCCCTGGATACCAATTACAATGTCTTTGTTCGATTTTACGCCGCACTGTTCTCCAGCAAGGATCAGATTCCGAGTTCGATTCGCGGTTTACCTACCAATTTCGGCGTTCTGATTGTGCTGCTCCCTATTAGCAATGGTGGTTGGAGACCTGAGGGTGACTAGAAGAAGTTCACTATTCAGATTCCGACAAGGGGGCCCAAATTCTGAGCATACACTAAAATAAAATCGATGTCCTATACAGTGTATACCAAACCAATATTGCTGGCTAGGTAAGTGGCCACCGAGCTCGATAGCTGCAGTCGCTTAAGTGCGGCCAGTATCCAGTATTCGGGAGATAGTGGGTTCGAACTGTCGGCAGCCCTGAAGATGGTTTTCCGTGGTTTCCCATTTTCACACCAGAAGTGGCCAGCAAGTATTGGACTGCAAGTGGTAAACGTGAAGACATCCTCGATAGTATTCATCACAGTTGACTTAACAAGGTTAAGTGGACCCCGTTTCAGCCCAGAGGTCAAGATTACAATTCGTGGGTGAACCGGGAATCGAGGCACAGGCTCCACCACGAGACTACAGACCTAAAGATAAAAATTAATTTCACTGGAAAGTTCCTTCACCAGCAGGAAACTTCCTAATAATCGAAATCTAAAATGTATAGAGTGCTCATTTCTTCAAGTCATGTGTATGGCCGACCCCACGAGCCTGACTCTTACGCGGAAGCTCCAGGTTCGATTCTCGGCCAGATCAGGAATATTTACCTGGCTCTCTCTCTGAAGGTTGGTTATAGGTCAACTCAGCCAACGTGAGAACAACTCAGGAGCTATCGGACGGTGAGATAGCGACCCCTGTCTAGAAAGCCAAGAATGACAGCCGAGATGATTCGTCACGCTGACCACGCGACACCTCGTAATCTGCAGGCGTGCTTTGTAAGCCAAGGATCAACAGGGCTATAGCACCATGAGGTATGTTTGTTTATTACGTGCATGACTGACTTTTGCTCATGCAGACCCACGAAATGTCAGTGCATATTTGTATGGGCTGGTGTGATAATTCATTATGTATTGTATAAGGGTGATTAGGGTTACACATCTGTCCATCCTGAATGGATCATCACATCGAAGGAGGTCGTTTTTGATTTGAAATTTCGTGCGCAGAGCAGTGACTTGTTCTTCATTCGCTGCTCATGGTGCAAGTTAAAAATCGGCTTGGACCATACTGCGAACTCTGACCATGACCACTTTGTGAAATGTAACTCCTATCTCCTGTAGATCATCTTCCTTTTCAGAAGCAGACGTATTTCGCACCACCAAAAGTTAAGCTTTTAATCGTTCTCCTGTAGACAAAGTTTTCCATAACACCATACACAGCTAATATTGTGCATGTGCAATAGATGCTGTGTGGCATTTTCAATAGTATGAATAACACTGTGGTTTCAGGAGCTTGAAATGGAAATGTTCGTCGTGTTCAATGATTGTTGCTTTTGGTGGCACAGATTTTTTAATCTCTTCTTTATGGGAGCATGTTTCCGATGCAATAAACAATTTCGATTACTTTTTCAAAAATGATCGTAAACGTTAAAGTTTTAACTTGGTAAATAAACTAAGCACAGGACATTTTAAAAAGCCACAGAGTTTTAACGTCGACGGAAACGCACGTGTTAACGTCGTATCAGAACTTGAGAAACGTTAGAACTGTAGCCTTCATTGGTTACGTCGCGCATTCCTATCTACAAAACGTCACTGTAAAATTTGTCACAAATGGAACATAATAATTGCTCTTACATAGTTGAAGTCTAAAATCTGCGGTAAATTAAGAAATATTTTATTTTTGGTGAATATTATGTACCTGTATACCTACTTTACTACTTTACCAGTACTTTTGGTGCTACGATCACAGTAACACACGTATGTCTTTTGTTTGTCTTACACTTTCAACAATTTCGTGTGTGATGTCTGTGTTCACTGAAGTTCTTTGCTTTCGTTTTATTGCTTCAGGTGTGAATGACATCATTTCCTGAATTGTATCGCGATATGCAAGATTTAATAGGCGACAAAAAGCTATAGCCCATGTACATAAGAAGAATTCTGTGGACTAGTGATTTATAGGTCCAGGGATCATGCTATTTTCGTTCGAACAAAAAAATAATTATTGGTCCAGGGATCATGCTATTTTTCTTATCGTGAAAGCTTTTGATCTCCATTTTGCTGTTTCAACTGGCCGCTCTAGTCATATGGACAAAGATAATGAGAGTCCACAGACATAGCACTTCCATTTCTCGGTGCTAGCCCTGGACCTCAAGAAAGTAACAAAAGACGGCACGAGCAGCGAAATACGACATAAAGGTGTCCTGTACACAGGCCTTAAGTATGTACTCATATTTCTCTAATAACGACGGTATTTCTTAATTTACCGCAGATTTTTCACTTCATTTAAGTAAAAGCAATTATTATGTTCCATTTGTGACAAATTTTGTAGTGACATTTCGTAGATAGGAATGCGCGATGTAACCGCCTTCATTTCTTTAGTTCCAATGGCTCTGATTGGCGCATCAAGACCAGCGGCTCCCTGACGTTGCCTGAGTTCACGCTTACCCTAAGTGTCGGAATTGGTTGGTTTTTCTTAATGCCCAATTCGTCTTTCAATGGTTGTTGCTTTTAGTGGCACAGATTTTTTAAATATCTTCTTTATGAGAGCATGTTTGCGATGCAAAAAATAATTTCGATTACTTTTTCAAAAATGTTCGAAAATGTTAAAGTTCTTCAACAATTTATTTTTTCTTTATGAAACAGTTTCTTCAGATTTTTTAGATAAGCCTTCAATCGTTTCTTTTCTTCAACTTTAGAAGTTATAGCACTTCAACATTTCGGAAGAACTATTTTCGTAGTCTAACTTCGTGATAACGTCACATCTACAAAAATTAATCCGGAAGAAAAGCTCTTGCTTTATATAATTGCGATACTATTGATGTGTAGAAAGCTGTTCATTCCGTTGGGACCAGATGTAAATGAACGGAGCTATACGCGTTTGAATTTATCCCTGATTTGGTAACGCAGCTCGAGTCGATGTGGCAGGGGATCTATGGGCGCATATTTTAAATGACGTTAATATGTTAAAAATATTTTGTTGCTTCGTATAACGGACTTGTGAGACTTTCTCGACACCACCCCCATGTACTTAATGTATGTATAAGATGTCAGGATATGATGTTTGTGCCTCCGAATGTATTTTTATTTCAGTTGTGTTTTCAGTGCGCTGTCCGACTCCTTGACTGAATGGTCAGCGTACTGGCCTTCGGTTGAACGGGTCCCGGGTTCGATTTCCGACCTGGAAGGGGATTTTAACTGAGTGTAGTTAATCCCTCCAGGATCCGGGACTGGGTGTTTGTGTTCGTCTTAATACGCTTCTTTCCATCTATACACAACACACCACGCCACTAACCATCACAGAAACACGCAACAGTGAATATAAACCATCACATAGGATTGGTGTCAGGAAGGGTAACCGGCCATAAAACTGCGCCAAATCCACCTCAAGTGCCAACCCCACTGAACTGGAAAATATGCCAATAATAATAATAATAATAATAATAATAATAATAATAATAATAATAATAATAATAATAATAATAATAATAATAATACGACGAAGAAGAAGAAGAAGTGTTTACAGTTCACTATATTCATTAGTATACCAGGCAAGGTCATCACTGAGAGTTTGGAAATGAGTGTGCGGTCAGTAGTTGAGAGTAAGTTTGGATGAACACCAGTGTAGTTTCCGGCCACACAGGGGCTATCAGGGCCAGATTGTGTGTACATTCCTCCACATCGATTTGGCGTCAGGAAATGCTTAATTTATATGCACTGCCGACCCCAAGCAACTGGAAAAAAGACGCGACTGAAAAAGTCTTAAGAACTTAAATGCTTTTAACATTTGCAATCGATAAAAATAAATTGTGGTTTCCTTCTGGGAACTTACTTTTGATGATGATGATGATGATGATGATGATAATAATAATAATAATAATAATAATAATAATAATAATAATAATAATAATAATAATAATAATAATAATAATAATAATAATAATAATGAGGTTTATTTAAATACATAAGTTTGTAAATACAACACAATTCAATGTGATTTCAGTTTCAATCAGCCATACCTCACAATATCCGGCCTACGCCGTCAGTTCAGCGCAATTTTAACATCAATAACAACATTACCATCACCATCTGCTCATCAACTCTGTCCTTTAAGTTCACTGTTCTATTCAAAGGATTTTTAAGAAATGTATTTTTACTAAACTCGTTATATTTCTTTTCGTAGGAATTAGCAGTGACCAGTAACTAGGCATAATTGTATTATGGTACATCTCTGGATGATTATTGAAAATGTGACTTCCCCTCTCGGAGAACAATCATCAAATGAGAAATGCAACCAAGCAAGCAAAGGGCGCCAATCTTTAAGTTGAGGACTTAAAGATAAAATTTATAATCAAGCTTGGACAGACTCTTATCACAGGGGTGAGGTGATAGTGCACTAATCATTAAGCAGGAGAATTAGAAATTAAAAGGCTAATTAAGGCAAATTGATTAAAGTAAACTAGAAAAATACTATTTATTATATTTAATATAAATGACGACGGTTTAACGAGAACTGAATTTAAAATAGAAAATGAATTTAATAAAAAATTGAATGACTCTACTTCGCGAAAACTTGCAATATCTTTAACTCGCTTGCTCACCATGTCGTTTTGTTCTGCTGGTCCTTGGAAAGCTTCCCTCCTTGTAGCGGGAACATCACCGTTCGTCTTTGAGATCTCTTCATCTGCAGCTCAGTACCATTCCTGCCTTGCCAATTGCACCCACCACTAATTGGAAGATGACTTCAAAACTAACACTCCCTATTATGCTCTATCCCATATATTGGAGATAAGCCCTAAGTCATAGTTAGAAGAACCACCTTGGGTTATATGGAGAGGATACTCAATTAAGAATCCTTCCAACTTTACTGAAAATGTACTCTGAAATTTCATTTCTATCTAGATTAAAACTATCTATTGACTTAGACTGGTTCAAACCGGTCTTATAGCCGTGCTGTACGTACTTCCTGATAAGAGTGGCTATACACCCCTCATTCAGAATTTCTAAGTATCGAGACGAAGAATCAAGTAGAAAATCAAGTAGAAGCTGTAGAATAACTCGTAGAATAATGTAGAGAGCGAATAAGAATGAATAAGTATGAATAAGTGATGCCACGAGCTCCAACACGCTCTTTTATAACCTTCTCTCGCGCTAATTACAGATCGCTACACGTGGTCCAATCAGATGACACCTCTCTCCCCACTCCAGATATTAGAGTTGACGGGCCAAAATCATGATATCAACTGTTCTTCTATTCGTCCTTTCACTCAGTATCCATGGCAACATGACGCTCCTTTGAAAATATAGGCGTTGATCAGTTCGAATAATTCTGGTCGAAATACGGTAGCTTACGTTAGGACGCGTGAACACGTGCTCGCTTTTCCCAGAACTTGTTGTCTAAATTTGTCCTCCCTTCCTCCTCGGTGATGTGGCAAGATAACTGAAATCTACTGCAAGTTAATTTTAACCAACTGTCGCAAGAATCTAAGTGAATATTAGGATATTCAGCCCTCGTTTACAAGTCGTAGTTACAAAGTAATGAAATGATAGTGAGCAAATGATTAAACATGAATTATAATACAATTACATACCAAAATAAATATCATGACGTTAACTTCCTGAATTAATTACACATAATAAAATTAACATAATTACACTGTAACGTCTGGAACGTTACATACGTCCCCATGAGTTCTTAACAAATATCACATGAGTTGAGAACTCACACACTTACTCCCACATTGACTTGTAATACCTCTATTACCTGCCCATAACGAGCGACATTATTTTCATACAATTAATTATATCTCACTCTTTCCATATCTCTCTTAGACTGCTTCCCATTGCGACTGTCTGTTATTTCAGTTCATCTTGAGGTTTAGATGCTAAATTATGCCCATCATGAGCAACTTTTCACTTTTGTAAAAAAACAAGATTATCCTAGAGAATATAACATAATATATATACAATTCAGATTACAAACTCTGCCGAGTGTCTATTTGTCTTTTTACTCTCCCTCTTTCCGACATGCTTTGCTAGATAGCAGTAACACGTTCTCTTCCAATCTTTTACATTAAAAAATGGAAAACATATGATACAAATAATTTACACTTTTATCACTCTTTCGAATGTTTCACCTTATCTTGAAGCAGGATGTAATACACATCACACACATACACACGTGATTTAAGCTCACGGTAAAACTATTGCAAGTTAGAAATGCACATACGGAAAAATTAATTATTTGCCGTCGTCAGCTTTAATTAGCCTTATGTAACATCTCAGAAAACAAATATATAAAATTTCATGGCCTCACATACGGAAAACAGATGATCTATCGTCAATGAACGCGTAAATCTACCGCCACACAAACACTTTCCTTGTTTTCAAACACAACTAGGAAATACCACCACAATTGAGACGTAAACACATACCGCTCGTAGTCTGACATAACAAGTGGCAACTTCCCCGAGTTACTGACCTATATCTCACAATCCGGTTCAGCCACCTCACCCGACAGGTATCTCCTTAAACTACTAATGTTATATGAACCATTCATTACGCTCTCGCCATCCGCTAACTTGTAAGCACAGGGTCCAAGTTTTCTATGTACTTTATACGGGCCTTGATATAAAAGAAAAAATTTCTTCGTTACCTTATCCTCACTGTTTGACAACATGGGAACTCTCACCAAAACCATATCACCTACCTCAAAGTTATCCCGTACCTTACGTTTCTGTTGCCTTTTACGTTTATCTCCAGATTTAATCAGGTTCTCCCGTGCCAGTCGGACGTAAAATTCAGCATTACGAGGTGGTTCCTCAGGCAAACCTAACACTCTCACTAGTTCATTCTGAGGCTTACAACCAAAATGAACTTGTGACGGCGTCAATCTCGTGCTTTCATGTTGAACTGCATTGATCCATGTCTCTATGCGGGATAAATGAGCCACCCAGGCTGTATGCTTATCGAACACTAAGCATCTAAACATGCGAGATAACTCTTTCATAACGCGCTCACACATATTACCCTGAGGGTATCTAATAGATGAATGAACCTGTGTAATACCTAGCTCTCTAATTATGGACTTCCATTTTTTCGAAATAAATTGCGGTCCACTGTCTGATAATATTCTAAGAGGAGTACCTAATTCAGGGATATACTTCTCTTTGATTATACGACTACAAGATTTTCCAGTGGCTTTTCTCATACCGTATAATCTGACCAATTTCGAGAAGGCATCAATAATGACTAAAATATATTGGAAGCCGAACTGTCCCTTTACCACAGGTCCAAATAAATCAGTACACACCAAGTCACCAGGTCTTTCTGAGATTACTGCTTGACGAGGTCCTTCTAAATAGCGGTTAGGAACTTTGCTACGCTGACACAGATCGCAAGTGGAAAGAATTTTTCTTATATCTCTTCCCATCTTGTCCCATATAAAATTCTGTCGGATCTCATACAGAACTTTATTAGCTCCATAATGTCCTAATTCCTTGTGGATAAACCAAATCAATTCCACACGTAGCGCTTTGGGTACACAAATCCCCCAGAGATCCTCGCCACATTTCCTGGCTAGAAACCCGTTAACCAGTTAGTACATGTGCCTACCATGCGACACAGTGAGCTGCTCTCCTCCCTGAAGTACAGACAAAGGTTCCCGACATTCTTCGTCTACCGACTGTTCAACCAATAGGTTACGTAGTCTATTTAGAGCAGTTTCATTTTCCTTAGACAGACATGTACATATAATAATGCCCTCACGTGGCTCTAGAAGGCTACCTTCTTCGCACAACTTCGGATCACGTGACAATAAATCAGCAAGGACATTATTTTTTCCCTTAATGTGAGTTACCTTAAAATCATACTCTTGTAGGGCGAGTATCCATCTACTAACTCTGTTAGATGATAATTTACACTTGGATACAAAAGAAAGAGCATGATGATCCGTCCTAATTTCAAATTCGGTACCTAAAACATACATCCTAAATTTACTCAGGGAGTATACGATAGCTAGGAATTCAAGTTCCGTTATAGTATAACGCTTTTCAGCAGCACTTAAACCTCTGGAAGCTAAAGACACAATCCCTAAATTACCATCATCATCTACTTGACATAGTGCACCAGCGATACCACAGTGAGATGCGTCCGTCAGCAACACATACTTCCTATCGGGCATGGGGTATCTCAAAACAACCGCCTGCCTGAATCCTTCTTTTAATTTTAGGAAAGCTATATCATGATCTTGTGTCCATTCCCACTTACTGCCAGCTTTCAATAGTTCTCTAAATGGCTCTAGTAAGTTACCAAATCTCACTACAAATCGTCTGAAAAAATTACATACACCAATATACGATCTGAGCTCCTTAATATTTCTAGGTGTCGTAGTATTCAATATTTTTTCAATTCTTGTGCTCTCAGGCGTCACTCCCATTGCCGATACACGGTGCCCCAAAAAAGTCACCTCTCGTCTACTGAAAACACATTTGTCAAGTTTCAGAGTAAAACCAGCATACTCTAATTTAGAAAAAACCCTCTCCAAGTGGTCCAAGTGCTCTTCAAAGGTACTAGATCCTATAACCAAATCATCGATATAAATAGTAGCATAATCTCCAGTATCATCTCCCAAGGCAATATTAAGTGCGCGAATAAGAGCTGCCGAACTCGTACGGGTCCCAAAAGGAACACGCCTAAATTGGTACAAACTATGCTTATAGCTGAAAGCAGTAAGAGGCCTGTCTTCTGATCTCAAAGGTATCTGCCAAAAACTACTCCTAAGATCTAACGTAGAAAACCAACTCTTACCCTGAAAATTCTGTATCAACTCTTCAATGGTTTGTGATCTCAACTGATCAGCACCAATACGTCGGTTCATCTCCCTGCCATCAATACACAAACGTATTGATCCATCAGACTTAGGCACAACAATTAAGGGATTAACATATTGACTGTTTGATAATTCAATCACATCGTCTGCTAACATAGCTTGAATTTGATCCTCTACGGCTTTTGCATATTTGTGTGGTATCGGATATCGCGGTCCGCTGAATGGAGTCTTATCCAGCACAGAAAAAGAATGTTCATACAGATGGGTAACACCAGGTTTCTCGGAGAAAATCTCCACGTGTTCACATAACACTTCAAATAACTTGTCCTTCTGGACTTCATTCAACTCATTTCTACTTACGGCTTCTTTCAAGCCACATATTTTATCCTCATGAATCCACAACTGACACAACTTCAGGCCCTCACTAGCCTCTTCATTTACTTTAGAAACCTCTTTCATTCTCCACACTGTACTAACTTCCGTTTTCCTCTGAATTTCCTCCTCAAACTTGACCTTAATATCCTCATTATTCCACCTCAAATTTAGCACTAGATCATTGTAATTTAACTGAGCCAATTTTAACGTTAACCAGTCAGATCCCAAGATAAGATCAAATATTAAATGCGGAATTACCAAACATATCTGAACGCTAATAAAATTATTAATACAGATCGGGACAGCTACTTGTTTACAAATTTGCTTAGACCTCTTTCCAACAGCCGTAATGATGAAAGTAGACTTAACAGGCATTTCCTCCAACTGAATACCCTGTTTCACTAATGACTCATACCACTGAGAACTCATACATGATATTTGGCTACCAGAATCAATCAAAACTTTAACCCACGCCCCCCAGACTTTCAATTTAACAACGGGATATACTACTTTATTACTTGAATCTCCATTATTCTGCTCGGGTTCATACAACAAATCGTCTCTAACATCGAGGTCATATGGTAACACTTTCATGGCAAGACACTTCGCTACCTTCTTACTAGGCTGGAATTCTGACCTAACATTACAGCCTCTCGTTAGTTTAAAGGTTCCCTTTGTGTATTGACGTTGGACTCATTAGTACATTGCTCTGGCCTACGTTGGGAATTTCCTGTCCTATATTCAGCTGCTCCGCTCCTGCTGTTCTGCTGAGGTCTGAACTGATTGCGAGTTTCGTGATTCTGTGTACTACCGTTATGTCTCATTCCGTTGTGATGACTAAAGTTCTGAATATTCTCCGTTCTACTTCTAAGGTTACCTAACGCATCAAAACTGCCTAGTAGGTTCTCCATCTCCTGAATAGTTCCAACTTTTTGCATACAGGCCGCTTCTCTCACCCTGTCCGGAAAATGTCTCAAAAGTAGTCTTACTACATCAGACCCCTCGGTTATACCATCTAAGTTCTGACAAATCATGACATGTGCCAGGAAGTACTCGGTCATAGTAACTCCCTCATGCTGTTTGTACCTCCCAAATACCACCCTTTCTCTCTCCCTAGCTTGTATCGTTTCATTCCAGAATTTCTCTCTAAACTTATTTCTGAATTCTTTCAGGTTCGTCATCGTTTGCCTATATACCATGAACCAAGACCGAGTTTCTCCTACAAAAGCATGGTCAATATTTTCCATAACATCTTCCCAGTCCATAGACCCTTCCTCTAGACGCTTTTCAAATCGTTTTTCAATCATCTTAAGGAAATCTAGCGGGTTCGTTTGTTTCCCTTTAAATTTAGGTAGTTCAATTTCCCTAATGTAGTTATTTCCTAGACATTGCCTTCCCGTGAAAACCTGTTTATCCTTTGCCACCTGTTTTAACTTATTTTCTGCTTTCTCCATCCGGCATTCTACATCTCTGTCTCTCCTATCAATTTCTCTCTCCAAATTAACCTGCTTCTCTTTCAATGTCCTAATTTCAATCTTATTCTCTTCAGCTATCGCAAACCTTTCTTCACTTGCCCGGGTCTCATCTTCTATTCTAAGCTTTACCGTGTCAATCTCTTGTTGGACGTGGTCTTTAAATACCCGCATTTCCCCTCTTTGAGTCTCAACTCTCTTATCAATACTAGTGACCTGCCTCATTACTTCCTCCCTAGTAGAGTTGTTTTCCTTCCCCATTAATTCCAGGAATTCACTTCTCTGTTCCGCAAACTTTTCTTCTACCTTTTTCCCTTGCCGTACATATTCACTTTCCTGGTCCTCTAATCGCTTATTAAAATGTTCATTTTTTACCACCAGATCGCGTAACTGCCTACTGTGTTCGTCCATTCTCCGATTCGCTTCCTCCTTATTTTCCCTCATCTCCCTACTTAATTCAGCTTTAGTTTGCTCTAACTGTTCTTTAAGTTCATATTTAATATTCTCAATTTTAGTGTTAGTTTGTTCTAATTCACTTTTAATTTCAGTTTTACTGTCCTCTATCTTACTTAACATTAATTGCATCATTCCCATTAACTGATCATTATTATTACTTTCATTGTTAGTGTTCACCTCCGCTTCGCCCCCCATCCTACTATCATCTGACTCCATACTGACTTCTTTCTGTTTGCCTTCACTCTCCATACTACTTACACTTCTATCTTCAATTTCCTCTACAAGACTACACAACTCTTCCTCTGAACTCAATACGTTATTGCCTTTTATCGCCCGTCCACTGCGCAACATCCTCTCCTCTTTCGTCTGATCAGCCATGACCCTTCCCACAATCAAACACTCTTAATGAAACGTGGATATCCAAATTTTGCCCATAATACGAATTCTGATATTGTTACTGTCATTAACTGCTCCGTACTTAATGATTTTCTCGCCCCACGTTGGGCGCCATTTATGTGACTTCCCCTCTCGGAGAACAATCATCAAATGAGAAATGCAACCAAGCAAGCAAAGGGCGCCAATCTTTAAGTTGAGGACTTAAAGATAAAATTTATAATCAAGCTTGGACAGACTCTTATCACAGGGGTGAGGTGATAGTGCACTAATCATTAAGCAGGAGAATTAGAAATTAAAAGGCTAATTAAGGCAAATTGATTAAAGTAAACTAGAAAAATACTATTTATTATATTTAATATAAATGACGACGGTTTAACGAGAACTGAATTTAAAATAGAAAATGAATTTAATAAAAAATTGAATGACTCTACTTCGCGAAAACTTGCAATATCTTTAACTCGCTTGCTCACCATGTCGTTTTGTTCTGCTGGTCCTTGGAAAGCTTCCCTCCTTGTAACGGGAACATCACCGTTCGTCTTTGAGATCTCTTCATCTGCAGCTCAGTACCATTCCTGCCTTGCCAATTGCACCCACCACTAATTGGAAGATGACTTCAAAACTAACACTCCCTATTATGCTCTATCCCATATATTGGAGATAAGCCCTAAGTCATAGTTAGAAGAACCACCTTGGGTTATATGGAGAGGATACTCAATTAAGAATCCTTCCAACTTTACTGAAAATGTACTCTGAAGTTTCATTTCTATCTAGATTAAAACTATCTATTGACTTAGACTGGTTCAAACCGGTCTTATAGCCGTGCTGTACGTACTTCCTGATAAGAGTGGCTATACACCCCTCATTCAGAATTTCTAAGTATCGAGACGAAGAATCAAGTAGAAAATCAAGTAGAAGCTGTAGAATAACTCGTAGAATAATGTAGAGAGCGAATAAGAATGAATAAGTATGAATAAGTGATGCCACGAGCTCCAACACGCTCTTTTATAACCTTCTCTCGCGCTAATTACAGATCGCTACACGTGGTCCAATCAGATGACACCTCTCTCCCCACTCCAGATATTAGAGTTGACGGGCCAAAATCATGATATCAACTGTTCTTCTATTCGTCCTTTCACTCAGTATCCATGGCAACATGACGCTCCTTTGAAAATATAGGCGTTGATCAGTTCGAATAATTCTGGTCGAAATACGGTAGCTTACGTTAGGACGCGTGAACACGTGCTCGCTTTTCCCAGAACTTGTTGTCTAAATTTGTCCTCCCTTCCTCCTCGGTGATGTGGCAAGATAACTGAAATCTACTGCAAGTTAATTTTAACCAACTGTCGCAAGAATCTAAGTGAATATTAGGATATTCAGCCCTCGTTTACAAGTCGTAGTTACAAAGTAATGAAATGATAGTGAGCAAATGATTAAACATGAATTATAATACAATTACATACCAAAATAAATATCATGACGTTAACTTCCTGAATTAATTACACATAATAAAATTAACATAATTACACTGTAACGTCTGGAACGTTACAAAAAGTCTCCCTTACTGCAGATATAGGCATACACAATGAAGTGTGGCGTGCTATGCCTCATTCATTAGCGTACATACAAATTTCCTACTTGTTGTGACAACTTTTGAGGATACACCCAGTCTTCAAGATGAACTCCTATAAAACACACGTCTCATTACTTATTGAAGTACCGAGCTCGATAGCTGCAGTCGCTTAAGTGCGGCCAGTATCCAGTATTCGGCAGATAGTAGGTTCGAACCCCACTGTCGGCAGCCCTGAAAATGGTTTTCCGTGGTTTCCCATTTTCACACCAGGCAAATGCTGGGGCTGTACCTTAATTAGGCCACGGCCGCTTCCTTCCCACTCCTAGCCCTTCCCTGTCCCATCGTCGCCATAAGACCTATCTGTGTCGGTGCGACGTAAAGCAACTAGCAAAAAAAAAACTTATTGAAGTATATAACGTAAGTAAGCGTAAGGAAGGTCAGGTGCATACTAAATTAGTTCCAGAACTTTTCGCTACAGCTTCAATATTTGTGGGTGGTACTTACATAATAGTGGTGGTACTGCTTACATTAAGGGAAAAATCTGAGAGATCATCAGTCCCATGTTATAACAACTGAAGAAACATGTTTTTTTTTTGGTAGTGGCTTTACGTCGCACCGACACAGATAGGTCTTATGGCGACGATGAGATAGGCTAGGCCTAGGAGTTGGAAAGAAGCGGCCGTGGCCTTAATTAAGGTACAGCCCCAGAATTTGCCTGGTGTGAAAATGGGAAACCACGGAATACCATCTTCAGGGCTGCCGACAATGGGATTCGAACCCACTATCTCCCGAATACAAGCTCACAGCCACGCGCTCCTAATCGCACGGCCAACTCGCCCGGTACTGAAGAAACAAGAGAAGAGTTCTGATCCCTCGTTGAATCAGGGTTTAGGATGAGGAAAGAGAAACACAATGAAAGGCGGGAAAATTAAAGAATCCATTCACAGTCATTCTGAAACTTTGTAAGTGTCCTGCAGGAGTGCCAGCTGATTTTAGAGGGAGAGAAAAGATCTCTTTGTTTTACTTTTTGTTTTACGTCGTACCACACAGACAGGTTTCTTTTTTGTTATTGGCTTTACGTCGCACCGACACAGATGGGTCTTATGGCGACGATGGGACAGGAAAGGGCTAGGACTGGGAAGGAAGCGGCGGCCTTAATTAAGGTACAGCCCCAGACAGGTTTTATGGCGGCGATGGGGTAAGGAAGGGCTAGGATTGAGAAGAAAGGGACCGTGGCCTTAATTTAAAGCTACCACCAAATAAGTTCAAGTCTGGGTCGCAATGGTTAATTAAGGGAGGATGGAGAAGAAGTAGAGAAGAGTCTGGTACAAGGAAATGGGAGCAAAGTCAGTCACATAAACGTCACGTCGCAAACTATGAAACGCTGGAAAAATGTATTTTCTGGATATCCTGTTGATAACGTTTATAGACTTTACCACCTACCAATGTACCTTTCTGAAGATAATGTTCCTGCATTTCAAGCCGAATTTTAAGCCACAAAATCTCCCCGAAAATTGAAAATCAGACAGGATAGTGGAGGCTGGCATCTAATGACTCGTGTGTATGTGTGTGTGAGAGAGAGAGTGTTGCTACGTTAGTGTAAGGACTTCAAAGGTTTAGCACAGAGGACGGTTCTCTCGCTTTGGAAGCGGAAGTCCTTTATGAGCCAAGAATAAATATGGGATCACTAATCGCTGCGGAGCTGATTCAGCGACGAAGCAACATGCTGCAGCGACCTGCTTAGGTATTCACATCGCGGAGGAATGCTGGCTGCCTCAAACGGGGGTGGCTGATTAGCGCGTTCTCCCTGCTCACAAACTCCACGTACAGCGAGAATCCTAAAAAAGAAAATTGTCCTACAAACAAACATAAACCATTAAGGGCAGAGCGCAGACGGAGAAACATTGATTTTCCAGCAAGTGGGTAGGGGAAGGATAATGACTACCAACCAAAGTCAATTTTACACACAAGGATGACTTACCCAGTTCTAAAAGGACTAATGTACCGTGACGGGAGGGTTGTTGTATTACTCCACCGCTTGGCTGAGCCGGGTTCGATTTTCGGGTTTGTCATGTAGGATATGAAACCTGCGATAATAGTTGGAATAATGTCCAGCACCTTAGCTGAATGGTCAGCGTTTTGACTTTCGTTTCAGAGGGCCCTGGGTTTTATTCCTGACAGGGCCTTAGTCGCGTCTGCTTAATTCTCTTCACTCAACGACTGGGTGTTTGTGTTTGTCTAAATTGCACCTCTTCACATACTCACAACACACCACCAAACGCCATTGAAGCACGCAATAATGAATTCATTCCTCCACATAGGCTTGGCGTAAGGAAGGACATCCGATCGCCACGTCCATATATGCAACATAGTTCGCACTCCGTGACCTCACGATGATGTGGGAAAAGAAATAATAATAATAATAATAATAATAATAATAATAATAATAATAATAATAATAATGAAAGGAAGGAAAGGGCGTATGGCTTTTAGTGCCGGGAGTATCCGAGGACATGTTCGGCTCGCCAGGTGCAGGTCTTTCGATTTGACGTCCGTAGGCGACCTGCGCGTCGTGATGAGGATGAAATGATGATGAAGACGACACATACGCCCAGCCCCCGTGCCAGAGAAATTAACTAACGATGGTTAAAAATCCCGACCCTGCCGGGAATCGAACCCGGGACCCCTGTGACCAAAGGCCAGCACGCTAACCATTTAGCCATGGAGCCGGACCTAATAATAATAATAATAATAATAATAATAATAATAATAATAATAATAATAATAATAATATATATTTTAATTTATTAATTAAATAAGGCAACAAGGTAACACGATCTCTCACATGTGTTTTTATCCTATTTAATTCCAGTTTTCTAACAAACCGGAGCAGGTATACCGCTGCTTTCCCTTCCGACCATTACACGTAGGCCTACGTAGTATCTGTACTTCATATCAACAATGCTATCCCAATATCACTTGCAATATGAAGACACTGGCAGGAAAAAGGGTTTTTAAACTTTGCGTAACATGGCCCAAATTGTGCATCTACAGCGCACACCAAGGCCTAAAATCGGCGAAGAAAACCAACTGAATTGCTGCGAACCGTCTTCGAATTGTTGTGTACGATAACAATACGCCACTCTCACACGTGAGTTGCTGCGGTGCTTAGTCATTTAGTCACACTCTCCTGATCTAGAACCGAATAATATACATCTCTCAATGTCATTCAAGAAGAGTCCAGGTGGTTAACAATTACGAATCGAAGTTCAGTGACTTGTCATGTCTTGACATCACACGCTTGACCCTTATTTCTCTGCCTCTGTATAGCGTTAAAACAAATACTAGCTGCTTTACGTCGCACCAAGACAGATAGGTCTCATGGCGACAACGGGACAAGAAAGGGCTAGGAGTAGGAAGGAAGCTACCGTGGGCTTAATTGAGGTACAGCCCCAGTATTTGCCTGGTGTGAAAGTGGGAAACCATATTCAGGGCTGCCGACAGTGGGATTCGAACCCACTATCTCCCGAATACTGGATACTGGCCGCAATTAAGTTACTGCACCTATCGAATTCGGTTTGACATAGTATTTCAATTCTCCTCATACATAGGCAACAAATCTTGCTCCTTGTTTCTGCACCACTTAGTGCAACTCACCCAAACTAACGACTAAGATAAATCTTATGTTCTATATTGGCAACGTTCTGTAATATACTCCGCAAAAAATTTTGGAATATTGGAGGATTAGGTACGTTATGTGGTCGGGAGTGTGTAGGCTTCTAAGCGGTAGAGAGCACTGTATGCACACAAGCAATTCAATTGCTTGTTTACAATACAACAGATGTCACTGCCTACGATCTGTGTTGAGCCTAAAGTGAGCTATGATAGTACAGTACGAGTTTCAGCTAGTGTTTACGTTTCATGTGCGTATTTCCCAGTTTGACCGAGCCAGAATTGTGACATTGATCCACGGTGAAAATACACAAGCAGCAGTATCACGCATCGTAGCGGTTATCCCAGGTTTCATATCAAAAATGTGGAAAAGGTATCGTGAGACCAATGAAATGACTGACAAACCAAGAAAAGTCGACTGAGGGTGATAACGCCACGTCAAGGTCGGAATATCCGCGTAACAGCGCAGAGGAGACCAACTTCGACTGCTCAACATTTACAAAATGACTTCTTCAGGGCACCCGGGGTCCGTTTATCTGCATAAACTGTACGCAATCGGCTGCACAGTGCCCAATTACAGTCCTTTAGGCTGATTAGTCGTGTTCCGCTAGACTCCAGCGGGTAGAGAATTGTCATCGTGTTGAGAGGAGAAGATGGGCCATCCAACATTGCGGGTTGGATGGTTGGTGTAGCGTCATGTCTGCAAATGGAACACGGATACCACTTAGGCCAGATGCACAACGACAAAGAGTGTGGTTACGTAAAGGACGCGGTGGAAAGTACCACCATATTCAACAGGTGCATGCATTTGGAGGTGGTGGTGAGATGCTTAGGGCTATGATTAACCAGCAGTATACCTATGAAATTCTTAGTCCATTTGTACAACCCTTTAGGTATGAATATGGTGCTGAAATCATTTTCGGCAACGACATTGCTCGCCCTCGTCGAGGTGTATCAGTGAGGAGCTTCACGGGAAAGGCGGGTATCAGCCATATGAACTGGCCAGCTGAAACATCGGACATGAACTGCATTGAATATGCATGGAACAGGTTGAAAATGCCTGTTTTCGATCGTCCACAATCTCAACAGACCTCATTACAGTTGACCATATGGAATGGGATTTTTCCCTCAATGTACAGATCGGATCGCAAAGCATACCACAGCGTGTCAGAGACCTGCAAAATGCCAGAGGAGGCCATGCACAGTACTAAGGGAGAGTGAAGGAGGGAAAACCTTCACTAAAAGCGCACACACACAAACTGTAACCTTTCTATTATTATTGTTTGTTTGCGTTAGATATTGGAAGAATAACATTTGAGTGCGTAAAAGTTTACATTTCCAGGCTGTGTGTCGCTGTGATACAATAAACAACATTCTGTAAGTTTATTATAGAATTGCATCCTTGATATTCCAAAATGCTGTTTGCGGTGGGTACCACTACTACTAAAGCCGATCATAAAGCCTTGCCAGCCTGCAGGTGAAAGTACCGTGTGTGATTCGAATTGTGATCGTCGAATGGCTGTTGGCGAAAGAGGTAGGAAATTGTTTTTTGAAAACGGCTACATCAAGTTCCCCCCCCCCCCTCATGGTTGAGGGAGATACTCAGTTTAATGTTGTTTTAGAATGTAAGGTTTAGGCTGTGCGGCTCTGTCATTATCTCTGATGTAGGTAAACGCATTTTTTTCTCGAGTGAGAATGGTAGGGTAAATATTTGTGCTTCCACCGTTCTTTGTGCCACCAATTGTTGCGGTTTTTCAGGTACAGTGCCAGGTTTAGAAGTTTCTTTGTCAGCCTGTTGTCCATTCTGAATGGTGTCCGCAGAATATGAATCGCCCTTTTCTAAGTGTAACTGATTTTTTTCTGTGATTTGTTCAATATTCTGTGGTTTCATCCAAGTTACACTTTTGTATTTTGGTACTAGGATTTTTTTAAGTCTCTTCCTGTCTTGTTTTTTATGTTTTTTATTCATGACCTGCCTCAAATGATCGGGTTTCGGATACACAGAGTGCCTCTGGTGAGATGATCGCGTTGCAGAGTCATAATTTCACATTTTGATGTATATTTTTATTGTATCTGCGGTATTACAGGTAATTTTGTAAGCTCCTTTTAATTTAGCAGTTCTTTCTTTGTTTGATTCCTGATTTATCCCTGTTGGTTGAATAATTTCGCATAGATATTTGTACTTGAAATGTTTTTCCGAACTTGGTAATTGATGGCTAATTGTAGAATCTTGATTTAGTTCCATATACTGCGTCTGTTTTCGCTTTTTGCCGCTATTTCATGAAGTTTCTGCATGGTCTGGATTGCTTCTTGTCTGTTCTTGGAAAGAATTGCAAGGTAATTTGCAAAAGCTAAGCAATCAAGGTGAATTTTGTTTTCAAACATTCTGCCAATATTTTAGAGTCTCGTCCGACTTTTGAAACAGAGACTAGATAAGTACTTTGATAAGTCTTCTCTGAGTGTTCTGTAAACGTTTCATGTATTGCCCTTCTTGAAATCCTCTTCGATTTCTGCCAGTCTGTTTTGATCATATTTTCGTTTTTCGTATCTGACGGTTTGTTTCAGGATTTTGATGAATTCATATCAATTGTGATCAGTTTTAAGGAAATCCAGACTCTTAAGTTCTGTGGCTTTGTTACAGGTATCAGTCTACCAATTGCGTTTGCTTTTCCTGGGGAGTATGTTGCTGTTTCCGGAAGCTTTCAAGAGTGTCTTTGAGTTGGAGCCAGTTAGAAGGAGAATGGTTGGAGATATTCGCACGGAAAGTTTGAGTTTTGTTTGAGAAATTCCGCGTCGATGTGTGGGTTTCTGATTGTTTTGGGTTTGTGCCTATTGGATTGAAACTTTACTTTGATAAAGAGATATATGGTAGTCAGAGTCAAGCATTTATAATGGTTTTTCTCTTGGAAATAGCCACATGATCTAGTTTAAATTAACCTTAATATATGTTCGGGGATCTCCATATTCTTTTCTTGTGTGGAAATGCCAGGAAATGTGTTGACATTAATTTGAGATAGAAATTCTCACAGAAGCCAATCAATCTTTCTCCATTTTAGTTTCTTTGTGAACAGGGCAGAGTCCTACAGTGGCTCTAAATTCTTTTTCTGTCCCAATCTGGCCATTTAGTTCTTCAGCGGAATTCTGATACGGTGTTTTGGAATTTTGGCAGTAATTTCTCCTAGTATGTCTTTCAAAGGTCCCCTATTTTGTGTGGGTCTCATTGGTTGTAATTGTTTGTAGGTCAGGTGCACTGATTAGTGTATAAGCTTTGTTTCCCGATTTGATCGATGGTAATGAAATGCTTTAATAAGGAGATGTAATGTTTAATACTGAGTTTCAGATATTTCTTCCGACTGCATATCCGGTACCGAACTGTAATGGTATGTTAGGAACGAGGATTGTTAGTTTGCCTTCGTAGATTCTATATCTTCCTGATTTAACGTGATTTTCATCAGCGTACCTGGTTTTGTTAGAGTGGTAAAATTTGAATGTTGAGTTTGTCTAATGTCTCCATTAGATCAACCTTGAGAAGTACAATACATTGATGTTTAAAGTGCCAGTTAAAATATATTTGCACTTTGGGCCATAGTTCCCACCTGTTTGTGCCAGCAGTCAATCATTATCACTACTATCATGTCAGTAACTACCAACTTTGGAATAAAGTATACCATGTCCACTCAATTTTCACTCCTGTACAGTAACGTTGGTCTTAAAATAGACCGATATAAAGATAATTTCATCCGGGAGTCGACTTTTTTCTTACACAGGGTGTATCAGAACTATACCAGAAAAGGAGGTACCGGGCGAGTTGGCCGTACGGTTAGTGGCGCGCAGCTGTGAGCTCGCATCCGGGAGGCAGTGGGTCGGAAGCCCTAAAGATGGTTTTCCGTGGTTTCCTATTTTCACACCAGGCAAATGCTGGGGCTGTACCTTAATTAAGGCCACGGCCGCTTCCTTCCCATTCCTAGGCCTTTCCTGTCCCATCGTCGCCATAAGACCTATCTGTGTCGGCGCGACGTTAAGCAAATAGCAAAAAAGAAAAGGAGGTTACTTGGTTATTTCCTGGCGCGCGATTCAAATCAACGAACTCCCCGTGTTTGCTATGCCAGAGCACAATCCGCTGCCACGCTTCACGAAAGAGGAAAGGGGGAGGGGAAGTGGTGTGTATGATGGAGACGGAGATAATGCTCCGCGCGTATGCACAAGTTTCCTCGTTCGACTCGGACAGGATTATCCTTGTCTCTTACAGACAATATCCAGAGTTTGTTTATTAAACAGTCGTAACTGCACACACAGTACAAGAACATACTGTAAATATTGTGGTTTGTCATCTCCCCCTCTGCAGCTTCATCACTACTGTCTTAGCATTGTTGTTATTTAAACCATATCTCAAACTTTCGACTCTATTTCTGCAGATCCCCCCCGCCCCTCCAAATCATTTTCGGTTTCACCCCAGATCACCATGTCGTCTACAAAGATGAAAGCTTGCAAGTCCTGCTGGTCCTTCCTTTTTAGTGCCTTTATTATGGCATCTATCACAAGTATAAATAGGGGAGGCGACAAAGCACTACCTTGCTGTACTCCTATCTTCGTTTCACAACATTTGTAGAGCCCGCAACCCACTTGCACACAACTTCTAGTTTTATCATACTGCATCTTCACTTTTGCAATAAGACTGTCACGAACTCCCAGCTCTTTGTTTCTCCTCTCGTCTGTTTGTCGCAGTAACGTCCTTTATTATTAAACATGCTCAAGGGTGCAACGCTGCCGCTCTACGATTGTGTATTCCTTCACTCACAACATTGTAAATAGAATGAAATACTCTTCTCTTTCTGCGGTGTTCGCATATTAGTCAATTTGGGACTAGGAAGCGACTATGCGAAACGAACGAGAAACCTGTGTATTCGCACCGAGCATTACCTCTGTCTCCCGCTTCCCTTCCCTTCCGTCCTCTGACGCACAGCAACAGGCAGCGGCTGGCTCTCTGGCACAGTGAATACGCAAGCTCGTCAATTTGAATCACGCGCCCGAAAGTAGCAAAGTAACCTTATTTTCTCGGGGAAAAAAATTTTTATCCGGCAATCTTATTCCACCATCATTCTTAACATAACACGAAGAGCATCCCTGATATTTTTGTCGGTATAGTTCTTATACACCCTGCAGAACACCGCTGATATTGTGATCTCACTGCATCTTGATTCATTTTCACTTAGCATACTACCTTCCTTGGAGAATACACATTCTAAATACCAGAAATGATCCATATGTTCCAGTTTCATATTTCCTATCTTGGAAATGGTTCATATCGTACTCTCTCAACCTTTCCTCAAACTCTAGGATAAATAAACTGAAAGCTTGGTCAGGAAGTCTAATATTACTACCAATAATTTTCTGTTGTTGCTCGCGTAACTACTTAAAATCTAGTAGCACAACGCGGCGGTCATATACTGTACATACTGGTATTACGAACCTATACGTCACTTGTGTGCTGGAGCCCGCATCCAAGGCGAAGAAAGAGCCGATAGTGAGGCAAGGTTGTCTGCATTATTTAATGGTAAGTGAGATGTAAGGTAAGTTAACTTTCACTCTCACTCACTTAACTACAAGTAGCAATGAACTCCAATGAGTACTACGTTGTAGTTAAGTTAAGCATGGCATACCATTTTCGAGTAACACATTTATAAAAGATAGGAGTTGTTAGGGAGGTAGACTGACCTACCGAGAGCACGTTACAAGTTGGTACAATATTGTAAAATGGTTTGATCACAAACGATGACATTCACTGTTACCTGGTCGGAATTAACACTGTAACTAGGATTTATCAGTCGGTCAACATTAAATTACCAAATTAACTTTTAGCTGGCGATTAATTTCGTTAATATAAAAACATTTGATAGATAGAACTAAAACATAAAATTAATAACTCCGATTGTTTAGATATAAAACATCAATGAAAGAATGTGAGAGGCGACTTAAATGACATAATAATAATAATAATAATAATAATAATAATAATAATAATAATGGCATACGGCCTCCGGAAAGGCCTGGTACAGGTCTTTAGAGATGACATCCTATAGGCCACTTGCGCATCTGTAAGGATGAGAAGAATTCTAATTATAAAGACGGTACAAACACCCAATCCCCAAACTAGAAGAATTAACCACTGAAGGTTAAAACCCTCGACACCGTCGGGTATCGAACACAGAACCCCTTGGACAAAAGACTAGTATGCGACCATTTAGCCACGGAGTCTGATACAAGCATTATACCGGGCGAGTTGGCCGTGCGCGTAGAGGCGCGCGGCTGTGAGCTTGCATCCGGGAGATAGCAGGTTCGAATCCCACTATCGGTAGCCCTGAAAATGGTTTTCCGTGGTTTCCCATTTTCACACCAGGCAAATGCTGGGGCTGTACCTTAGTTAAGGCCACGGCCGCTTCCTTCCAACTCCTAGGCCTTTCCTCTCCCACCGTCGCCATAAGACCTATCTGTGTCGGTGCGACGTAAAGCCCCTAGCAAAAAAAAACAAGCATTATAAGCATCTGGAAAATGATATCAGTCCACTGTAATCTTCCGTTACGTGAGGAAAGAGGTTCCATGATACAAATCGTGCAGTAGTTATTTTCTAAACCAGGGAAATGAATTTTTATATTGGTTATAAAATAATTCATCGTATTATTAACTACTACTAAAAATATTTTCATTCCTCCCCTGAAGGGGGAGGCGGGCCTCTTAGACGATGACGCCGTCTCTCATGCCGGGAGATTTGTGACGGTGAAGGTCATGCTCGAAGAAGGTGAGGGGGTTAGTGGACGTGGCCTATACCAGGAAAGCCCTGTCCCGTCTCTCGAATGCAGAGGCGTAGAGCCACGGTAGAGCCGTAGCCACCCCTCCTCTGATCGGTTGGCCGGTTAGAGTGGAGAGCTGTTGGACCACGGACCAGCCGTGGCCACTTATGGACCGAGACCCACTCTGCATCTACCGACGCGTATAATTTGTAACTATTTACAACATATACAACATATATACAAGCAGCAACTAAGGAGAGTTTTTGATTTTTCGTAATCCACATTGTTTGATACATGCATGCTAGATAATCCTTATTACAGTTAGTTTGCCCATAACTACATTAAACATTAATAATAATAATAATAATAATAATAATAATAATAATAATAATAATAATAATAATAATAATAATAATAATAATCGTATGGTCTCAGCTACCGTGTGCAGACATTTCGATTTGATGCCATCTGGCTGTCTGCTCGTCAATTTCGAGGTTCTGTTTTACTCTAGGCCCATTAGATGACAGACCGAGTAAACCGAAACTCTCTTGGGCGTCTGTGGCTGAGATTTAATGAATTTTGTCGGGTAAACATCAAATGTGTCACCAGAGATCTTTTACATGCCAACATCGTACGACATGGAGTGTCGAATGGACTTTCTTCCGCCCTTCAAAAATCCGATTACCTCTGCCGGGTTTGAACCCGCTATCTTGGGATCCGCAGGCCGACACTCTATCACTGATCTACAAAGGCAGCTACAGTAAATATTATAATTATATCTAAGAATAGTTTATACTAATTTTACACATTATCAGGTGTCCCACATTTTAAACGATATTATACCTATATTCCAGAACAATAATGTATCCTTCCCGTTATTATTTACATTCATTCTTTATTTTATTTTACTGTGCCACTTATATTTAAATTTTTATAATACCAAATAATTTTGCTGTCTTCCCCGGTGAGATCCACTCTTTCTTTAATACTTTTGACAATTGTGTGGAATTCTTTCTTTCTTTCTTTCTTTCTTTCTTTCTTTCTTTCTTTCTTTCTTTCTTTCTCCATTTTAAACTTAGATGGTCGGTAGATGCAGACTGGGTTGTTGTCCCATAAGCACTGTACTCTGACCGGCCAACCGAGCAGAGGAAAGGTGGCCACGGCTCTACCGTGGCTCTACGCCTCTGCATTCGGGAGACGGGCCTGGGGCACAGTGCTACACTTCTCGCCTGACCCCACCTGTCGGCTGTCCTGAGAATAGTTTTCCGTGATTTTCCATTCTCCTGCACTAAGGCGAATGCCGGGACAGTTCGTAGTGTAGGCCACGGCCGCCCACCCCCTCACCTTCTCCGCACATCTCCTTCACCGTAACAAATCTCCCAGCCTGAGAGACGGCGTAACCGTCTAAGAGGCCCGCCTCCCCCTTCAGGGGAGGAATGAAAACGTTTAGTAGTAGTAAACTTAGATTTACTATCAAGCTATTTGCATTTTTCTGTCTCCTTACAGGCTCTACCAGATATGCCTCTTTTATTGCTTCATCACACAACAAACGTTTCTCGTCATCTTTTTCTCCCTGACCTTTATCCTTGTACAAACTAAATCAAGTTAGCCTCTGTGGTGTAGTGGTTAGCGTGATTAGCTGCCACCCCCGAAGGTCCGGGTTCGATTCCCGGCTCTGCCACGAAATTTGAGAAGTGGTACGAGGGCTGGAAAGGGGTCCACTCAGCCTCGGGAGGTCAACTGAGTAGATGTGGGTTCGAATGCCACCTCAGCCATCCTAGAAGTGATTTTTCGTGATTTCCCACTTCTCCTCCAGGCAAATGCCGGGATGGTACCTAACTTAAGGCCACGGCCGCTTCCTTCCCTACCGGGCGATTGGCCGTGCGCGTAGAGGCGCGCGGCTGTGAGCTTGCATCCGGGAGATAGTAGGTTCGAATCCCACTATCGGCAGCCCTGAAGATGGTTTTCCGTGGTTTCCCATTTTCACACCAGGCAAATGCTGGGGCTGTACCTTAATTAAGGCCACGGCCGCTTCCTTCCAACTCCTAGGCCTTTCCTATCCCATCGTCGCCATAAGACCTATCTGTGTCGGTGCGACGTAAAGCCCCTAGCAAAAAAAAAATAGCTTCCTTCCCTCTTCCTTGCCTGTCCCATCCAGTTTTCCCATCCCTCCACAAGGCCCCTGTTCAGCATAGTACTGGTCATTCTCCCCAGTTGTATCCCCGACCCAAAGTCTGAAGCTCCAGGACACTGCCCTTGAGGCGGTAGAGGTGGGATCCTTCGCTGAGTCCGAGGGAAAAACCGACCCTGGAGGGTAAACAGATTAAGAAGAAGAAGACTAACTAAATCAAATCAAACTAAACCCCATAGCCTGGGCCTACCACGCAACCGCTGCTCAGCCTGAAAGCCTGCATATTACCAGGTGACGTGTGGTTCACACGACAAATCCTCTCGGCCGTTACTCTAATGCCACCATGGAACATACACTCAAATCACAGAGGGCAATGAACTCATGCATTAGGTTTATATTTTCAATTTAATTTTCAACTCATATCTCCCCGTACTATAAAGTATTCCCCTGGTTAAAAATAGACAAACTACGACATCTTCACATTGCAACTCTCGTATTTCGTCTGTTGAATAAATCTAAACCCCAGTATTTATCCTCAAAGTTTAATTTACTCTCCTCCTCTCATGAACATAACACATGATCGACTAGCACACTCTCAATTCTTGTGCATCGCTCATCATCATATAACCGCTCCCAGATATGCAGTATCCTGGAGCGTGAGACATTGAGTCGGAGGATACAACTGGGGAGAATGACCAGTACCTCACCCAGGCGGCCTCACCTGCTATGCTGAACAGGGACCTTGCGAGGGGATGGGAAGATTGGAAGGGATAGACAAGGAAGAGGGAAGGAAGCGACCGTGGCCTTAAGTTGCGTACCATCTCGGCATTTGCCTGGAGGAGAAGTGGGAAACAACTGAAAACCACTTCCAGGATGGCTGAGGTGGGAATCGAACCCACCTCTACTCATTTGACCTCCCGAGGCTGAGTCGACCCCGTTCCAGCCCTCGTATCACTTTCAAAATTTCGTGGCAAAGCCGGGAATTGAACCCGGGCCTCCGAGGGTGGCAGCTAATCACACTAACCACTACACAAGAGAGGCGGACAATTCTGTTTTCTGAAATTTATTATAGATATTGTATGGTTAATTGTAAGAGAGGGCCGTGAAGCTTAACCTCGCCACAGATGAAGGCATGAAATAAATAAATAAACAAATAAATGAATAAATAAATTAATTAAATAGACCGGAGCCGCTATCTCACCGTCAATTGTCATCATGTAGGCTGAGTGGATCTCGAACCAACCCTCGGATTGAGGCAAAATCTTTGACCTGGCCGGGAATCGAACCCGGGACAAGAGGCAGGCACGCTGCACCTACACCGTGGGGCCAGCTATTCTTGTAGAAGGTTCGCCCAAATAAAACTGAGACTTTTCTTGGGTTTTGTAATGATTTATTGTTAGGAATACATGAACATACAGGAAGTTTTTATTTTGCAATTTTACAACTGACCATACATAGACAATATAATAATAATAATAATAATAATAATAATAATAATAATAATAATAATAATAATAATAATAATAATAATAATACCATTTATAAATATTTCGATCGACGTCATTTAGGCAGCTTGAAAGTCAAATCCAACGTTCCATTTTGCTCTGCCAGATGGCAGAGTAAAGGATCTCTGCTGGGCGATCTAGGGTTGAGTTTTTAATTAATTTTTTAGGTGAATTCCAAATTATCATCAGATATCCTTTACATGTCAACATGATACGAAATGGAGTGTCGAATGGGCTGTTGTCAAAGAGGGTACAGCCAGCAGATAAAACAGTCAAACCTAACTCGTAACCAGTAGGCTATTTGTTAAGTATAAGGTTGTCCAGAACGTTCTTAGCATTTTATTGATTGTGAAGGAATCTCATTTTGTATTGACTTTATGTCCCACTAACTACTTTTACAGTTTACAGAGATGCCGAGGTGCCAGAATTTAGTATCGCAGGAGTTCTTTTACATGCCAGTACATCTACTGACAGGAGGCTTACGTATCTGAGCACCTTTAAATACCGCCAGACTGAGCCGGGACCGAACCTGCCAAGTTAGGGTCAGAAGGGCAGTGCCTCAACCGTCTGAGCCACTCAGCCCGGCCGAGAGTTTTGACCGTGGTAAACCATCGTACGAGCCAATACGGTAAGAAGTGCGGTGGGCAGCATAAGGCTAAACTGTTGTATGATAACTTACTATTGTTTATCGCTGGGTTCTTCTTGCACATACGAAAGTTTCACATAGCTTAACTTCATTCTTGCGAAACATACAATAGTGTTCCCATAAGAAGACATGACCAAAACAAGTCAGACTCAAAATCGACGTTTTTGCATGTACCTCTGACGTCCGGAATCGTACCTAAATCTTCAATACGTTAGACGACTTATAAAATTTTTTTCAATGTTTTCGTTGATTGGAGGTTTGGTATTATTTTTACACATTTACTCCATTTTAATTTAAGTATATAACGATTTTAATAATTTATACGCTATAGTGCATTAAAATTCTACGCCATATATATTTTATTTAGAATTTCTCTCTATGTGATATATGGTTTCTTCGAGACTTCAAGAGAGGCCCATACCGTGATATACACTGACTGACAGTGACAATGCAACACCAAGGAGGAGTGGTTCGAAAGGGATGAAAGTTGGGGAAAAAACAGAGACGGCACGGACGAATAATTGATGTTTATTTCAAACCGATATGCAGGTTACACAATGCGCACGGCATCGACTCAGTAGGATGTAGGACCACCGCAAGCGGCGATGCACGCAGAAACACGTCGAGGTACAGAGTCAATAAGAGTGCGGATGGTGTCCTGAGGGATGGTTCTCCATTCTCTGTCAACCATTTGCCACAGTTGGTCGTCCGTACGAGGCTGGGGCAGAGTTTGCAAACGGCGTCCAATGAGATCCCACACGTGTTCGATTGGTGAGAGATCCGGAGAGTACGCTGGCCATGGAAGCATCTGTACACCTCGTAGAGCCTGTTGGGAGATGCGAGCAGTGTGTGGGCGGGCATTATCCTGCTGAAACAGAGCACTGGGCAGCCCCTGAAGGTACGGGAGTGCCACCGGCCGCAGCACATGCTGCACGTAGCGGTGGGCATTTAACGTGCCTTGAATACGCTCTAGAGGTGACGTGGAATCATACGCAATAGCGCCCCAAACCATGATGCCGCGTTGTCTAGCGGTAGGGCGCTCCACAGTTACTGCCGGATTTGACCTTTCTCCACGCCGACGCCACACTCGTCTGCGGTGACTATCACTGACAGAACAGAAGCGTGACTCATCGGAGAACACGACGTTCCGCCATTCCCTCATCCAAGTCGCTCTAACCCGGCACCATGCCAGGCGTGCACGTCTATGCTGTGGAGTCAATGGTAGTCTTCTGAGCGGACGCCGGGAGTGCAGGCCTCCTTCAACCAATCGACGGGAAATTGTTCTGGTCGATATTGGAACAGCCAGGGTGTCTTGCACATGCTGAAGAATGTCGGTTGACGTGGCGTGCGGGGCTGTCACCGCTTGGCGGTGGATGCGCCGATCCTCGCGTGCTGACCTTACTCGGGCTGCGCCTGGACCCCTCGCACGTGCCACATGTCCCTGCGCCAACCATCTTCGCCACAGGCGCTGCACCGTGGACACATCCCTATGGGTATCGGCTGCGATTTGACGAAGCGACCAACCTGCCCTTCTCAGCCCGATCACCATACCCCTCGTAAAGTCGTCTGTCTGCTGGAAATGCCTCCGTTGACGGCGGCCTGGCATTCTTAGCTATACACGTGTCCTGTGGCACACGACAACACGTTCTACAATGACTGTCGGCTGAGAAATCACGGTACGAAGTGGGCCATTCGCCAACGTCGTGTCCCATTTATCGTTCGCTACGTGCGCAGCACAGCGGCGCATTTCACGTCATAAGCATACCTCAGTGACGTCAGTCGACCCTGCAATTGGCATAAAGTTCTGACCACTCCTTCTTGGTGTTGCATTTGCTCTGTCAGTCAGTGTACATCTCACTCGATACCTATGTTAGCGACCTGCAGCTATGCTCACAAAGAGTTTCCCTGCTCCCGCGTTAAGGTTATAAAAGTTCTCCATTATCGATTTTTATCTGTCTTTCCCTCCCATTTCTCTCTATTTGCTTTCGTTTTTTAGGTAAAAAAATGTTTCTAGAACCTGGACCAGCGAGAGAGTAGCTGCTGTCACTACAACCTTACCAAGCAGTCGAACAAACCAGTCACAGGACATTCACAGAAGAAATAATAGAGTTACATCATTGGATGAAGAAAAGCAAAAACGCAAAATTAGAGATTCATTTCCATCCAAATATAACTTAGGACCTTGTAGTCACTAAGCATCGGATTATTTAGGAGTTAATAATGATAATAATAATAATAATAATAATAATAATAATAATAATAATAATAATAATAATCTGTTTGGCTTAATAGCTCGGATGGTAGAGCGCTGGCTTTCTGAACTCAAGTAAGCCGGTTCGATCTCGGCTCAGGCCGATGGTATTTGAAAGTGTACTCAAACACGCCAGCCTCGTGTCGGTAGATAATATATACTGACACGTAAAAGAACTCCAGCGGGACAAAATTTCGACACCTCAACGTCTCCGAAAACCATATAACCGGTTAGACATTATATTCTTCTTCTTGTTTTCGAATAGGTCTACTATGGACCACGTTAAGCATCATTCATTTACGGTTCTTCCTCTTTCGATCGGCCCAGTACTTCTTCATCCTTTCGGAGTGGGCTTCTTTACGTTCTCGTGACCAGTTGTTGCCGGTCCGTTTTTTGCTACTTTGATCTTGGAATCCCTTAATTTTGTTGATGATTTTTCTGTATTCCTGTCTGTTGTATACTGCCTGCTGTGATATATTATTTTCCTCCATATCCTCCTTGACCCCTTTAAGCCAGCTAGTTTGTGTCTTCCTGTTCTCCATGTATTCCAGAATTCGCTTGGCTGTTCTCTCTGGTGGCATTCTTTTAATGTGTCCGTAGAAGCAGAGTCTTCTCTTCTTGAAGGATGTTGTGATTTTTTCGGTCCTTTTGTATAGTTCCTCATTTGGTCGCAGTCTAAATTCTTGACCCACTTTCCTGGGCCCTAGTATCTTCCTCAAGATCTTCCTTTCTGTCTTTTCAATGTTTTCTAGTAAGCCCTTCCTGTTCAGTGGAATACATTCGATCGCATATAGACTTTCTGGTTTGATGACAGTGTTGTAATGTCTGATTTTTGCAGTGAATGAAACTGATTTTTTATTGTAGACATTTCGACATAACTGGTATGCTGCTTCCATCTTTCTTGCCCTTTCCTGTAATGCTATTCCTGGTAGTCCTGTTGGGGTTATCCATTCCCCTAGATATTTAAACTTCTGTACTCTTTTAATTGTTCCATATTTGGTGACAATATTTTGTGTCGGATCCTTTTTGTCCTGAATCATTAGTTCCGTCTTTTCGAAGGATATCTGAAGTCCCGTCTTTACAGCAGTCTCTTGAAGTGTTTCAATTTGTACCTTGGCTGTTTCAGTGTCTTCTGCCAGTATTGCCATATCATCTGCGAATGCTAGACAGTCAATTTTGATTCCAGATCTTCCCAGTGATATTCCATTTTTCACCCCTAATTCCATCAGTCTCTTCCTCCACTCTCTGACCACTTTTTCAAGTATAACATTAAACAGAAGTGGTGACATCCCGTCCCCTTGTCGGACACCTGTTTCGATCTTGAATGGTTTTGACAACATACCCATAAACTTAACCTGTGATGTAGTGTCAGTGATGGTTTCTTTGATTAAATTTCTAGTTTTTTTATCTATCCCAAACTCTTCTAACGTGCTTATCAAGGTTGCTCTGTCGACTGAATCATAGGCTTTCTTAAAATCCACAAATACAATCACTAGATTTTTGGCTGTGAGTGCACGTAGTTGTATTATGGAGATTAGGTTGAAAATTTGCTCGCTGCATGATCTCCCTTTCCGGAATCCTGCCTGGTATTCACCAAGTTCTTTTTCTATTATCCCTTCAGTCCTGTTTTGTAGTGCCTTGGATAGAATTTTAGAGGCAACTGGTGGCAATGATATTCCTCTGTAATTGTTAACGTTTGTTCTGTCTCCTTTTTTGTGCAGCGGGTGTATTAATGATGTCTTCCATTCCTTTGGGATGCTCTCCGTCTGCCAAATCTCCTCAAACAGTGCTTCTAGCTGAGTCACTAAGTGTTCTCCGGCATATTTCAATAACTCTGCAACTATTGAATCTTCACCTGACGTCTTATTGTTCTTCAGTCCTGTTATTATTCCCCTGATTTCTTCTTTATTAGGTGGTTCTGAGTCCGGTGTCTGGTTCTTGGGTTTCTCAAACATTAGAGTTTCCTCTGGTTTTTTACAGTTCAGTAGTTTCTGGAAATAATTTGCAAGGTGTTGGCAATTCTGTTCATTATTATTATTATTATTTTCTTTCTTTCTTTCTTTCTTTCTTTCTTTCGATGCAGCTAACTTTGGGCTACGAATACACCTGCTACCTGCCACGTTTCTTCCTTTGGCTTCTCCTTTGCCGTTCTTCCACCGAGATGTTCCGTGGTTTAGCAAGTCGTTTATCTGGATTATCCCTCAGTTCCGCAACTTTCTGTCTGAAGATATTTCTATTTTGAATCTCTGTGGATGTGATACATCCTTCGTTCAACCAGCGGGGATGAGTTTTCCATTTTTCTTGAAGAATAATTAATTTATATGCCAGTCTGTCTGGGCTCATTCTCTTCAAATGTCCTTAAAACGTAAATCTCCTCCTCCTCATTTTCGTGGTTATCTTCTCAATCGTCTCATACATTTCCTTGTTGGACCTCAGATGGAAGGTAAATTCTCAAGGGACTGACTGGCCTGTAATTTTCAGCTTTATGTCTATCACCTTTTTCTATATACACAGGGGCGACTATGGCAACTCTCCATTTATTTGGTATAGCTCTTTCAAGCAAACAATAATAATCAAATAAGTACTTCAGATATGGTACTATATCCCAACCCATTGTCTTTAGTATATCCCCCGAAACCTTATCAATTCCAGCTACTTTTCTACGACGGATAACAAAGGAGATATTCATGATTTTCAAATTTTATTACGAAGTCCAACGGCGAGCAAGGCCAACGTGGAAATATTCAGTCGCCATGGTGACGAACTAGTTGACGAATTTACTTCATACACATTGCGGTCGTGGAGGCTAAATTTTCATTGGAATTGTCGTGAATGGTCTATAAGCTCTAAACCACGTGCCCATCAACCCCTATTCCAGGAACAGGGGCGTAGCCAAGGGGGGGGGGGTGTAGTGGGGGTTAGAACACTCCCACGAGCTCGATAGCTGCAGTCGCTTATGTGCGGCCAGTGTCCAGTAATCGGGAGATAGTGGGTTCGAGCCCCACTGTCGGCAGCCCTGAAGATGGTTTTCCGTGGTTTCCCATTTTCACACCAGGCAAATGCCGGGACTGTACCTTAATTAAGGCCACGGCCGCTTCCTTCCACTTTCTAGGCCTTTCCTCTCCCATCGTCGCCCGTTCGAAATCGCCTTTTTCGCCCAAAAATGCCATTTTAATTTTTTCGCTGGAAATGAAAGCTTGAAGTCTCTACTTCAAAATGAGGTATAATTCATACATATATTCCAACTGTAAGTATCCGAAAATAAGATTTAAATATCCACGTGCGCGCATGATAAGGGGCGTGGCTGCAGTGTCCTGCTTACATGTAAACATCTTGTCAGATTTTTGTATTCAAATTTACCTCTTTGGTGCGACATGCCCCCTGAGTACATAGTTCATAGTTCTGACTAACAGATGTCAATACTTGTATATTCCAAAGACTTTTCTTCCATTGCTAGGCAACGGATATAAACAAATATGTTTGCATCCTTGTGGCCAAGAGGTCTTTCACATTGTGACCAAAGAGTTTGTTTCTCTGTGAGTTTGTACAAAATGGGTTCTAAAAGCCGATGTAGAGCAAAGAAAAAGATAAAATTTAATGGAAACAGACATAGCAAGGTGAATGTTAGTGTTACTTGTGCTGTCAGTATAAATAGTGAGACAGGACGTAGGCCTAATGTAAGAGAATCATTTGCTAGTGCTTCTCAGTCCAAACTTTCGTCTGTAAATATTGAATCTGATAGTGTTAGTGACATTTACAATATCGTTATTGACATAGAGTGCTTTACACACATATTATCTGCATTTGCTTGCCCCTAGTTGCTTCAGTTGATATACAGTTTTTGTAAAAAACCTAGAAATTCTGAGATTTGGTTGGGGAATGTCCCGTGCATTGTTTTGCAGCAACTGTGATTATGAATTCCGCAAATGACAGGAGCACTCATCGATAGAATGCAAAATTATTTGGAATTGCTTTACGTTCCAACACAAGCAGTATTCACGCCATGTCAAATGGCATATGGGCCACATTGTACCATTTGACAGCAACAAAGGACCGTCCCACCCACCATAGGTGTCCTGTAGGAACTCATATCAGTGAGCTAAAGCAAATAATGAGATAGAACAATTTTAATTCAAACCAGGCTTGTCCTTTTGCATTCTTCAAGCAGTGAAGCCTATATATGAGCAACTCACCAACCCAGAAATGCTAAGTCCTTGCATGGATTGACTCAAAATAATGAGTCATTCAATGCCATGGTATGGAGAAGGTGTCCTAAGGAGACATAAATGTGGGGCTTGATACCTTAAAATTAGGAGTGATGGATGCTGTTTGCCATTTCAACTGGGAGAACGGAGTGGAAATAGAAATACTGAAGAGGATGGGAATTGCTCCTGGCAAGTACACATCATCTGGTGTACTTGAAGCTGATGCAGTACTGTTGCACAAAGGTGCAAATCAAAGTACTGCAGAACAAAAGCAGAGGAGGCAGTACTTGAGAGGCAGAAGAAAACTAAAAGAAGACAAGAAACTTCTAAAAGAGGGTCCAACTTATGGAGTAGGCAAGTTTCTAGGTGCCCAAATAAGTGGGTTATGTTCACGACTTAGTCCTAAAACTTCAGTGCTGTTTTTCTTGAATGTAATTTTTTGCACACATTCCCACATTTCAAATAAATTTAAATGTCCTTAAAATTGAGATAGAAAAATCAATGATAGATTAAATTAAAGCTAATGAATGTGGGAATGTTGTAAACTAGTACTTTCTTAATATTGTGAATATTGTTATTGTTATTATTATTTTTATAGCCATTTTAACACGGGTGATTAATTATTTTTAAACTTTTGTCAAAAATTATGTCTAGCTCCTTTTCTGTTTTTGATAATTAGAAGATCCTAGTTCACAACATTCTATGAATGAAATACATCAACTTGGTGAAAACAATTTCAAGATTATAACATTTTTTGAAATTTTATGACATTTTGAAAATTTATATGTCTTTTTCATTAAACTAAATTTTTGGGTGAAGATAAGGCACAAAATTTTGATTGCATTATACGAAACTGTTAGTCTAATATTTTTTGTTTTATGGTACGAAACTCAAAAAAATCGGTTAAGAATTTTGGATTTTCTTTCGAAACGTTAAAACATACCTTAAGGCATATCTGTGTCGGTGCGACGTAAAACAAAATAGCAAAAATAAAGCACACTCCCAACTCCCGTGGAATTTTTACAAAAGAAAATAAACAGAAATTGAATATAAACAAGTGAAAGTCGACTCAATGCGTTGGCTCTTTTGAACATTCAGAGACATAATTGTAAAACAAACAGATCTCTTGAAGCTATCTTCTAAATAATGTAATTTTAATGTAATATTTTATAGTGTATTGGTAGTGTAATCTGAATGTCATCACAATATACTTGTATCAGGGTTCTTATAATGACACTTGTGTATGGGCGCACCACACACGCACAACCACCTTTATTATGTTCTGTCATCATTTTGTACCTAAAATCCCCTCCCCCATCCCTATCAGTCGATCCTGGCTGCGCCACTGTCCAGGAAGATGACTACCGAAATGAGAATAAAAACGTGAAGAAACGATCACTCAAAGAACAGGGTAAAAAGGAATATTGATAGGAGGGGAGAAAGAGTTTGAAAGCCCTAATATCTCTGAGCCGGTGGAAAGCAAAATGTGATGAATGATGACCTACAATGTCTCCTAAGCTTCTAAAACTTATCAACTTTACTCTGACTGATTATTGTTAGTTAACGTGCGTTCTATCTCTGCTGCTGTCATTCGTCTCCGTTAGAAGGCATTGCTGCTGCAATTTGAAAATCTATACCATCAGCGACGGGTATACAAAAGATAATAAATAAATAAATAAATAAATAAATAAATAAATAAATAAATAAATAAATAAATAAATAAATAAATAAATAAATAAATAAATAAAAATAAACAAATAAATAAATCTATATAAATAAAATTGTAGGGGGTCCGCTGTCTAATTTCTTTTGTTTTGCCAATTTTTCAGATATTTATCCGTTTTAGGTCAACTCAAGACCGAATCGGTGGTCTTTACGTTTCGTGTCTGTTTGTTTATTTGTCTGTCTGTTTGTTTGTCTGTTCCACCATCACGTCGAAACGGCTGGATAGATCTCAACCAAACTTCATATTTAGGGTATACTCATCCCGGGGAAGGTTTCGATATGCATATCATTTTAAAATCTTTGAATACACGGGGGGTTTATAGGAAAACCAGAATGGTTTTTCCACCATCACGTCGAAACGGCTGGATAGATCTCAACCAAACTTCATATTTAGAGTATAGTCATCCCGGGGAAGGTTTCTATATGCATATAATTTTAAAATCTTTGAATAGACGGGGGTATATAGGAAAACCAGAATGGTGTTTTCACCATCACGTCGAAACGGCTGGATAGATCTCAACCAAACTTCATATTTAGAGTATACTCATCCCGCGGAAGGTTTCGATATGCATATCATTTTAAAATCTTTGAACAGACGGGGTGTTTATTTTCTCTTATACTATTGATTTTCTGTAAACTTCGTTTACCGTACGTGAAACGTCTCTTCATTATAAACAACTTTCGTTATGTTCATAATTTACCTTACTCTTCACATGACGGAGAAATTACAATTTTCTGCTGGTATCATGCTCTGCATTTAGTGACCGACAGACCGACAACGAACCTACAGGTTACCACGGCAACGTCTCTGACTTCATGCCAGTAGGGAAGTAACGTATTGCCATTTTCCTCATCATGCTTTTAAATTCGTGGTTGTTCCTTGGGTAGATGGCAAGAGAGGCGTCAATCGGCCCATCTGCGGGATATTGGCGGAATATCGTTGGAGGTTATAACCGCCCTCGAACAGATTAAGTAATAACACCATTAGTCATCTTCTTATTATTTGTTTACCTGAGAATCACTGGACCTAAATTTCTCCTCTGTTACCGTTTTATTATATCCATAACTCACACTAGCATAATTTATTGAGGGGCATTTGATTTTCCAATACATTCACTTGGCATTTACATATTTGTCGTTATCCGGCTGTCCTCAGTTATAATCCATTTTCTATTAGTTTCAACTTTCTTAACTGTATTATTTTCTTCCTTAATTACGCCGTATGTACGCGAGTGCTAGAAACTACTGGATGTATTTCCACCAAGATTCGTATTTAGAATACACCTGTCCTTGATAGGTTTTAGGGCAAATATTGTTTCTAAATCCCTGAACTGACTGGGGGTTTATACGAAACCGAAACAGTGATTTTGCACTTCCACAAAATATACACGACCAAACTTAATGGAAATCTACCTACCTTGGTAGAAATTAATTTCTAAACCTTTTTTCTCATGTGCATCATTTCGATACGAGGATTAATAAGGGAGATATCATTAACGGACCGTTTTTCTGTACAAGTCCCCTCAGACTTAACTCACGAGCGGGTGCGTGTAAAGCGTATTTCTTACAACTTGAAAACTACTTAAGACATTCGAACCAAAATTTATATTTAGCATCCACCTGTCCAAAGGTAGGTTTTAAACGTAAATAACATTTCATGTTCCGGAATGGACTGGCGGTTTATCGGGAACCGAAATGGTGATTTTACTCTTCCACAATATATAGGCTACAGAACAAGACCAACCTGACTGGAAATCGAACAAACGTGATGGAATTCCACCTCTAAACCTTTTTTTCATGTGCATTTTTTCGTCAGGAGGATTAATAAGGGAGATATCATGAATGGTCAGTTTTGCAGGTTAAGTCCAGCGGACATAGCCGAAAAGATGTTTTACATGGAGCAGATTCCTTATCTATATAAACCAAATCGTAACGACTGTGTGCCTCTACACTGACTATTTTGGCGAAATTTTCGTACTGCTTTCCGTTTAAGGGGTAATAATGACCATCTGCATAATTTTTGGTTTAGTTTCCTGAAAGTCCTAATTTTTACCCTCCTCGCCCAAAATCCAGATTGCGGCATAATCTGCCAGAAGAAAAAGAAGATAATTGAAATTTGACAAAATTATACGTTTTAGCCTGTAATGAACGGAAAACTACCAAGATCATTAATTTTTTCACTTTTTATCCCCGAAGAATATCGAAATATGCAGGCAATTTTAATGATGCTGCACACCTTCTGAAATTCCTATCACATAACGGATTGCACAATCTCCGTTCAATTTGGAATGATCTACAACCTTGGTCTTATGACTTTTTGCCGTATCTGTATCCCTTTTACGTTTGATTTTTCTCTATTAATCGATGTTAAGTCAATTTGGAATTTTCACATGCATAATTCATACTTTCAATTACTTATATGAAATACAGAATCATCAAACTCTTCACGAAAATTGGCCCACCCAGTAGCCATATATGAGACAAATGCTATGTACGTAGCTGTCACATAATTATCCGAAAAGTAATGTAATGTGAGGTAATCTTACAAAAACTTTACCCTGTTCCACGTTTCTAACTCAATCTGACCCAAGAATAGACGACATGTCATAGGATCAGCCATTTAGGCCACTAAATCCGGCGTGTCCTATGGTATAATTCTTTGTCGATATGACGTACTTTTAGTAGCAGTTAATCTGTATATGAAGGTCTTCAATATTGTAAACACGCATATACTTTCGTATGTCGATCTATATATATTCACTGATGTCGATTTGTAGCGATCGAGAAAGGGTGGGTCTGCTATTGTAATCAGTACTCCACACACCGACTTTGAATGGCAGTAGGAAAGGGTTCCTTCTCCAACTCCTGTGTAACTGTCATTAGTAAGGAAGGCCTAAAATTGTAATGAATAGTTCACTTCTCGATTCGACTTGCAGCAGGCAAGTGAGCATGCAGTTTTGTGTAAAACTCCCCTACCGGGCGAGTTGGCCGTGCGCGTAGAGGCGCGCGGCTGTGAGCTTGCATCCGGGAGATAGTAGGTTCGAATCCCACTATCGGCCGCCCTGAAGATGGTTTTCCGTGGTTTCCCATTTTCACACCAGGCAAATGCTGGGGATGTACCTTAATTAAGGCCACGGCCGCTTCCTTCCAACTCCTAGGCCTTTCCTATCCCATTATCGCCATAAGACCTATCTGTGTCGGTGCGACGTAAAGCCCCTAGCAAAAAAAAAAAACCTCCCCTACCCGATTTGTGTTTGGCAGTAGGCAATGGTGCCCGCCATTATAAAGAAATGTCCTCATCTAAAATGTGACTGGCATTAGGCATAGTGGCCTGCTATTTTGATGGAAACTCACCAACTTTGTGCGAGTGGCAGTAAGCTGGCTGGCAGCAGGAAAATGGGCCTGGCATTATAATGATAACTGCACAACTCAATTTCGAGTGATAGTACGGTAATTGCCTGCCATTATAATAAAAACTCCTCAGCTGTAATCTGTCTGGAAGTAGGAAAGGGGGCTGCCATTTTAACGAAAACTCCCCAAATCGATTCTGTCCGCGTAGTAGGCAATGGGGCCTGTAATTACAATGTAAACTTCCCAACTCGATTGTGAATGGCAGTAGGCAAGTGAGCCTCCGTTATATCACTAATCCGTAACAAACACTTTACATCGGAAACAACGTACGGGGACCTCCCCATGCTCTTTCTCGGATAACGCTAAGAGACATGCAATGTTAAAACAATCTTACTTACTGCATGTACACTATTTACTTCGATATTCGAATACAATGTAGAATACCGTAGCCAAGCAAGGGTACATTCGCTAGTAAATAAATAAAAGCGTTGATTTTTCAGCGGGTTATGCTGACAATAATAATAATAATAATAATAATAATAATAATAATAATAATAATAATAATAATAATAATATGTATTTATTTGTTTAAAAACCTTTCTTCAATTTACCACAGTTCTGGGGTCGCTGAAGCCACCCAGCTTCAGCTTGGGATTAAGGTCGGATGACCTTCCTGTCATCACGTGATTTTTGAGACGGAAATCAACAACTGAGCCACTCAACTAATCAGGTCCCCAATTAATTAGTTTGTTTATTTATTCACAAAGCCCAAGATACGAAATTACACTGAACACTTCTTACTTGTGCTGTCAACAGACGAATTAATGAATGATAATAAAATATAACAAACACTTGCAAATGTACCCGTGCTTCGCTACGTTATTATACTTTGTACACTGACTAACAGAGCAAATGCAACACCAAGAAGGAGTGGTCAGAACTTTATGCCAATTGCAGGGTAGACTGACGTCACTGAGGTATGCTCATGATGTGAAATGCGCCGCTGTGCTGCGCACGTAGCGAACGATAAATGGGACACGGCGTTGGCGAATGGCCCACTTCGTACCGTGATTTCTCAGCCGACAGTCATTGTAGAACGTGTTGTCGTGTGCCACAGGACACGTGTATAGCTAAGAATGCCAGGCCGCCATCAACGGAGGCATTTCCAGCAGACAGACGACTTTACGAGGGGTATGGTGATCGGGCTGAGAAGGGCAGGTTGGTCGCTTCGTCAAATCGCAGCCGATACCCATAGGGATGTGTCCACGGTGCAGCGCCTGTGGCGAAGATGGTTGGCGCAGGGACATGTGGCACGTGCGAGGGGTCCAGGCGCAGCCCGAGTGACGTCAGCACGCGAGGATCGGCGCATCCGCCGCCAAGTGGTGGCAGCCCCACACGCCACGTCAACCGCCATTCTTCAACATGTGCAAGACACCCTGGCTGTTCCAATATCGACCAGAACAATTTCCCGTCGATTGGTTGAAGGAGGCCTGCACTCCCGGCGTCCGCTCAGAAGACTACCATTGACTCCACAGCATAGACGTGCACGCCTGGCATGGTGCCGGGCTAGAGCGCCTTGGATGAGGGAATGGCGGAACGTCGTGTTCTCCGATGAGTCACGCTTCTGTTCTGTCACTGATAGTCACCGCAGACGAGTGTGGCGTCGGCTTGGAGAAAGGTCAAATCCGGCAGTAACTGTGGAGCGCCCTACCGCTAGACAACGCGGCATCATGGTTTGGGGCGCTATTGGGTATGATTCCACGTCACCTCTAGTGCGTATTCAAGGCACGTTAAATGCCCACCGCTACGTGCAGCATGTGCTGCGGCCGGTGGCACTCCCGTACCTTCAGGGGCTGCCCAATGCTCTGTTTCAGCAGGATAATGCCCGCCCACACACTGCTCGCACCTCCCAACAGGCTCTACGAGGTGTACAGATGCTTCCGTGGCCAGCGTACTCTCCGGATCTCTCACCAATCGAACACGTGTGGGATCTCATTGGACCCCGTTTGCAAACTCTGCCCCAGCCTCGTACGTACGACCAACTGTGGCAAATGGTTGACAGAGAATGGAGAACCATCCCTCAGGACACCATCCGCACTCTTATTGACTCTGTACCTCGACGTGTTTCTGCGTGCATCGCCGCTCGCGGTGGTCCTACATCCTACTGAGTCGATGCCGTGCGCATTGTGTAACCTGCATATCGGTTTGAAATAAACAACAATTATTCGTCCGTGCCGTCTCTGTTTTTCCCCAACTTTCATCCCTTTCGAACCACTCCTTCTTGGTGTTGCATTTGCTCTGTCAGTCAGTGTATATGGAGTTCTACGTAAGTTACTGCACACGCAGTGAGTAACATACATACATACATACATACATACATACATACATACATACATACATACATACATACATACATACATACATACATACATACATACATACATACATACATACTGGACCCTTTAGGTCCATATAGAGGGATACCTACCTTTCTTACCTATCAGCAAAGCTCATGAGATCTGTCTCTTGGGTCGTGTCGGGTTCTTCGTCACTTGCTGAGGTAAAGGTAGGGTTCAGTAATTCTAATCTATCTACTGGAATGAAAGGTCTGTTTAAAAGATTCCTATTTATTCAGGAAAATTCTGAAGCATTCTGATATATCAATGGTATCATAGAAGTCAATTGTGTCCAATGGACACCACAATCATTTTTACATAAACGTCAGAACACTGGTGTGAGACTTTAACGTAACTGCCTGACGGGCATTCATACTAGAAACCATTGTCTCAATTATTAATCATTTAAGAAAGGAAAGTCTGGAAATCCTTAAATTCGGCTTCCATGTGAGACCACATGTACCATCATAGTGATTCGTTAAGGTCCAGGCCTCGTAACACGAACTCTGGACTCTAGGTATAATTAAGGCCGTCCAATCGGTGTGTGCCACACAGTGGTTCTACGGCATGGACACTTAATTGAATCGATGTGACCTGCGTCTATGTCATGGACCGACATCTAATCTTCTAAGTTACTTTAAAGTCATTGTGGATGATGACCGCAAGGAAATGATGCTACAATGGCATATGGTCCTAATCTAAGTCACTGAGGTTGATGACCCCTGACCATCCAAGTTTCTAGGCTGAAGGCTAAACACAATTAAGTTACATCGGTTGATGACCAAAGTTTCCACTTTACTATCCCCAGCACATTCACTGCTCAATCAATCAAAGTTCAATAATTACAACAATAGCAATGCTCACAAACTTTGTGGCAGTAAAATCCATTTCCTTCGGATATGTCCCTTTAATCGTTACTTTATATTTTAATATTCCCCCAGAAAAACAAACTAAAATTTCCAGAATGCATCTCCAAGTTATTCGCTTGATTAAAGTTATTTCAAAATGCGGTTTCACTGAATTTAATAATTAAATAAATTTAAATGATTTAACGAAATGTTAAAGATCAGTAAATTTTATCTCCGCGGACTCTGGTTTCTTCACAAATTCCTACGCAGCTGTGATGTAAATTCAATATTGCGATGTTTATCTGGCTGGAAAAGAATTGTTACATAATTCATGTCCAGTTATATATCTTGTCTCGTGATCTCACACTTTAAAATCTCATCTAGTCCTAACCGTTATTAACACTTGGATATCCTAATAATCTACGTACAAACCAAACAACTCGCCATATAATTACGATGTCATATCTCGTCATTACCATTTATGAATTTTGCACACCCCTCACAGACAAACCGATCATCACAACCACCGCTCTATATTTTGGACAACCCTGAATTTGGTTACTCCGTTCCTTATACTCAAAGTTCGTGATTTCAAATGTTCAATACGTCCCCAATTATAGTATTTCACAATACTCAGATCATCACCGGCTATGAATTTCAACTAAATCCAGCATTTTTACGTTTTCCCTGGCCGAGAATACAGTACAATCTCAATTCCACGCCTGTCCCGTTATCACAGTTGAGGCCTCTCACCCCCAAGTTCGCTTGGCAGTTACATGAAACACCCGGTTCGTTCTACCTGACTGACTTCTCAAAATACTCCCTTTAAACTCTGCCGACATAATTAAACAAATACGATATTCTAACCAACAAAATGCACAGATTATGCTTCAAGATGCCCACACTAATTATACGCGTCGCCAATTAATACCGCTATGGATTTCTATGAATTTCTTTCCATTCTCAACATTATAAAATATTCCTCGGGCTATCATGTCCCGGCTTCAATGACAGGACTCTAACCTGATTCGCACATCTCATCTCAACTCATATAAAACATTCCTCGGGCTTCCGTGTCCCGGCTTCAATGACAGGACTCTAACCTGATTCACAAATCTCATATCAACAAAACTAACCTCTGTTTCCCAGCTCCACAATTATCATCGACAAAGAACTGGAATAAAATCCTTACTAGAAATCTCGACGTCTAATATCGCACAATGCATTAATCATGAATAACTTCGCATAAATGATATCGTATTTAATAACTAAATTTTTACGAGAAATGACTGAAACATTCTACTAGATCTTTTATTGTCAGTCAGACACAGTTTAAAATGGGCCTAGAAAAACGTTTCTCTCCGTGACCAAATTCATCACCCTAGGTTCTCACCCGACAGCGCCCTTCCACTCGATTGAAAATGAGTAACCATGGATTATTCTTATTAACGTCAAATTGCAGACAGGAAAAATTTACGTCGAATGAACATCTTAATTTGGCATCACAAAATATAGGCAGTACACTCACACGGATGACGATCTACATTGGACGTGATATCACTTCGGAACCCTATTCAATAACTTTTACAACATTATACGGCACTCGCAAGACTTCAAAAATTTATCTAAGTGGGAAATAAAACAAATGACTCTTTTAGTCGTACTCTCACATTTACAAAACTTAGTAGGGGTGACCACTGCGTCGTATATCCCCATTCAAATACACTTTTAGAAATCATGAGACAAGATATAAGAGGTAGTAAGATGGAAAGTCACCTACCTCATGTAGTCATAGGGCTCACCTGCGACCCTGGCATTTTATTTAGCCATTTTTACATTCATGGCTTTACAAACCATTTTTATATATCTTCATGTTTCCTGGAATAAAGCATTAAAAAAAAAGAAAATACCTTTCACTTGTTTGTTGAGCGCACACGATAGACTATAATGATTTCCGCACACGAATTACTTAATCACATTAGAATTTATTCAGTACTTTGACCGTCCTATCTGGTACAATTATTTCACTCAAGAAAACTATCTCCTCACGGAGTCAAGACCTAGCCGCAATGGCTAAAATCTGCAGTTGAACTCAGTCTACTTTCGTTGTTTGATTTCGCAGAGCAGCTCAACAATTTTTCGTCCGCTTTGTATCACAAATGCCGGAGAAGGAGACTTCGTCATGGCGTCCCTCTCTTCGGATATCTCCCTTTGCCGCCAAGAAAATTTCTATAAATTTTCTGACTTACCTAAACTGTAATTTCAAGAGTTTTGAAAGTGACTACATGCTTGCTACATTTCTGGCGGTAGTGTTCATGGACATATAAAATTTTTACGGGTTCGATTTGCGAGATGATTGACCCCCTTTGATAGGCACTATATTTTTTGACTTGGCTTGGGTCACGCCATGTACACGCGCTTTGAAATAGTTCACCAAAATGACTTGAGATTCTTCCGCCGTTGACACGTGTGGCTGACGTCACGTACCCCAGAGCGTGGGACCGAAGGTAATCACCCCCTCGTCACGTGTCAAATCCATGCTATCAAGAATCCAACTTTTAGTTTAATTGTTAATTTATACATAATGTTCTTAGGGCACAAAGGTCATGGGTTCAATACATACATACATACATTATCAGTATAGACTGTTATGCCTTTCAGCGACGAGTCTGCAAGCCTCTGTGAATTTACTAAACGTCGCCACAATCCTCGATTTGCAACTAGTGTTGTGGCCTCATTTAGTTCTATACCTCTTATCTTTAAATCGTTAGAAACTGAGTCTAACCATCGTCGTCTTGGTCTACCTCTACTTCTCTTACCCTCCATCTAGGTAACCTATCCTCCTCCATTCACCTCATATGACCCCATCACCGAAGCCGGTTTATGCGTACAGCTTCATCCATCGAGTTCATTCCTAAATTAGCCTTTATCTTCTCATTCCTAGTACCCTCCTGCCACTGTTCCCACCTGTTTGTACCAGCAATCATTCTCACTACTTTCATGTCTGTTACTTCTGACTTATGAATAAGATATCCTGAGTCCACCCAGCTTTCGCTCCCGTAAAGCAAAGTTGGTCTGAAAACAGACCGATGTAAAGATAGTTTCGTCTGGGAGCTGACTTCCTTCTTACAGAATACTGTTGATCGCAACTTCGAGCTCACTGCATTAGCTTTACGACACCTTGATTCAATCTCACTTACTATATTACCATCCTGGGAGAACAAACAACCTAAATACTTGAAATTATCGACCTGTTCTAGCTTTGTATCACCAATCTGACATTCAATTCTGTTGAATTTCTTACCTACTGACATCAATTTAGTCTTCGAGAGGCTGATTTTCATACCATACTAATTGCACCTATTTTCAAGTTCCAAGATATTATACTGCAGGCTTTCGGCAAAATCTGCCATTAAGACCAAGTCGTCAGCATAGGCCAGACTGCTTACTACTTTTCCACCTAGCTGAATACCTCCCTGACATTTTATACCTTTCAGCAGATGATTCATGTAAACTACGAACAGCAAAGGTGAAAGATTACAGCCTTGTCTAACCCCTGTAGTACCCTGAACCAAGAACTCATTCTACCATCAATTTGGTCCAGATATGTCCAGCTGTTTCGCCATGATGGTGGTACAGACGGACAAACAGAAAACAGACACGAAAGCTAAAAACCACTGATACAGTCTTGAGTTGACGTAAATCGGATAAATATCTGAAAAATTGGAAAAACAAATGAAATTACAGACAGCGGGCCCCTAGAACTTTATTTATATCGATAACAAATGAGTAACAAGGTCACGAACACTCAATCTCACAAAAAATAGACAGCAAACAAATATTTACCTTTATGAATTCTCGAAATGCGAGGTAATTCGTAAACTGCGAATAGCAGTAGCCGAAGAGTTGATACTTGGAATCCTACAACTTGCATAGTATATTGACCCATTTCAAACAAGAGGATTTGGAAAGAAAGCAATCTTTTCCGACGGCCAATTTTTGTGCGTTTGAGTGCACCTGCAAACAACAACAACGTCCAAATCGAAAACCACGAGAACTCCAATGTTCGTAGCCAAGTCGTCGGAAGTCAAGATGACAGCAAACCACTTCATTTTACGATATTATTTATCCTGCTCTGGAATGTCTTTGCTTGATGGTACGTCAAGCTTGTGTCTCTCGTTAATATTGTTAAAGAGGGTTGGGAGACCGGATTAGAAAGGATCATTGGCTTATTGTGTACTGGGTGTGAGGTATGTGGAGGTCTTCGAATATGAAGAGACACGGAAAGAGAACAGTGACACAAGAAACACCGAGTGGAAATACTCATTTAAAACACAGGTCAGCTACCTGTCGCCTGATGTATAGTGAACACATATTTATCGCCCTTAATACCTACTGTATAGACTGATTTCTAAACATGTCGACAAAGAAGGACATTGCTCAGTCTGACTGGTAAATTTTCGAGGGGAATGCCGTTGTCCAAATTTGAGAGCAGTAGTTTAAAAGAGTTTGACTAATCGTAAGAAAGAGGAGGCCAAAAGGAATGGGATCTAATATTTCTGTGAAACGGTAGAGAAAATACCTATTTCATGACCTTGGGTGCATGCTATGTGGCTCTTGAACTGTAATACAGTAATAATGTTATGCATTTAATGTTCTTTCAGTTAAGTTATTATCTGTGTTATATTGATGTTTGCATCTCAAAATTAGGGTTCGAAAGTGTTTTACGTACACACGACACTCGTGCATGTCATATCTGAGCCTTCTTTAAATTCTTGCGGTTGATCATTTTAGACGTGTTTCTGCAGTTTGAGGTGGAATTGGTGCAGGGGTGCCGGGGGGGGGGGGGGAGGAGGGGGGCATCACATTTCTGATCGAGGCAGTCACACTTTTGTTGAGGTCACTCTTACCGAACCTCATGAATGCAGTAAGTTGAGCCAGTCCTTTAAACGAACTGATAGGAAAACCTATATTAACATACATATAAAAGGACACGAAACAGACCCTCTGTATGATTTTAATGGAACACTGATAAAAGAATCTGTGCATGAATCCTGTCTGATCAGTTACCGTGGTGTCTTTGTCAAAAATATGCTTATGATAGTAAAATTCCGGCACATGTCTGTACAAAATATAGGAAGTTCCGGGTGAGCAGAATGAGAGATGCTTATTCTCAACTCCTATACTGGAATCAAGGACTACCAAATTGAGTCTAGCATTCTTGCCATCTGAGCTAAGACTAATTTTGTGATCTCATCACCAGAGAATACCAGCTAAAAAGGGGAGTTAAGTTTATTTAACTGATCAATTGATTTATCGACCAATCTGCTGAATTTAGGTTGAGGGAGATGACTTGATTGGGCACGAACCCTTCTAATAACGAAGGAAAGGACCTACAGACCGTCGATAAATGCGGGTGTCTTTTAAGGGCCAGACAGGGGGAAAAAAGGAGTGTGGAGTCATGATAAGCCTTAAATTAACAACGTCTGGTCTACAGAACTCTACTAGCTCTGGCTTGAAAGAGGGTTAGAACGGAGGAAAAGATCTCAGATACACAAGTCAGAAGCTTATCGTCCCAACTTTACGGCTGAAGCATTGAGTCAACACTCCACGATAGCACTAGGAAGCTACTCAATACGAAGTACTAAAGTACAAATCCTGATGCTGGTAGTGAAAATCTTCAGCAAAGCTTTCCCCAGGTATGTTCATCCTCCCTTCCGCATTCCCTTCAAGAAAGTGACGGGATAGTAGCTAATTTCAAAACCCGAAACACCACTCCTTCTAATTCAAGACTCAAGTAAGTACAATTGAATACACGATCCAATACCCCACAAAAGAGTGGATTACCCTACTAACACGTTACTAAAAGAAAAAACATGTCTCCAAGAATTAACACAATAGTATTCCACCCGATTCGGCTGGATTCAATTCCCATATGTACCACAATTTTAAAACTAGTTTGAGGGATGATGATTATGATGATCATAATAGTAATAATAAGCTAACTCCTTGGCTGAATGGTCAGCGTTGAGGCCTTCAGTTCAAAGGATCTCGGGTTCGATTCCTAGCCGGGTCGGGATTTTAATCGCGTCTGATTAATTCTTCTGAGTGTTTGTGCTTTTACGAACACTTTCCTCTTCATATTCCGACAACACACGACACTACCAACCACTACAGCATCACGCAATAGTGATTACATCCCTCCACATAGGGTTGGCGTCAGGAAGGGCATACGGTGGTAAAACGGGAGCAAATTCACATGTGGGACACAGTTTGCGCTCGCTACCCCACAAGTGTGGGAAAAGCGGTAGAAGAAGAAGAAGATAACATCATACGTCCAACTAATGAAATACTATATAATTTTTATTTAAGTAACATATTAGTACCGAGCGAGCTGGCTGCGTGGTACGCGCCGCGACCTTTAAACTTACATTCGGCAGATGGTGGGTTCAAACCCCACCATTCTCACCTCTGAAGACTTTTCTGTGGTTTTCTATTTTCACACCAGGCTATACTTTATTAAGGCCACGGCCGCTTCCTTCCCAGTCCTAGCCCTTTTCTATTCCATCGTCGCCGAAAGCCTTTCTGAGTTAGTGCGATGGTAAACCGCTAGCAAAATCTACTGTATATAACATGTTAGTAATCCTCTATCACTCGACTCATTGGCTGAATAGTCAGCGTTAAGCTCTTCGGTTCAGAAGGTCCCCGGTTCGATTCCCGGCCGGGTCGGCTTTTAAAAGTGTCTGATTACTCGTACTTCTTCTGGCTCGGGGATTGGGTGTTTGCTTTTGTACCAACATTCTCCTCTTCATATTGAGACAACCGCCGCAGAAACACGCAAAAATGACTACATCCCTACACAGGGTGGCGTCAGGAAGAACACCTGGCCGTAAATCCACTTGTGCGACACAGTTCGCACTCGTGACATCTCAGGGCCCTGTTTCATAAAACTAACTAATATTATTACCTAATAATATTAGAACTGTCCGCCTCTGTGGTGTAGTGGTTAGTGTGATTAGCTGCCACCCCGGAGGTCCGGGTTCGATTCCCGGCTCTGCCACGAAATTTGAAAAGTGATACGAGGGCTAGAACGAGGTGCACTCAGCCTCGGGAGGTCAACTGAGTAGAGGTGGATTCGATTCCCACCTCAGCCATCCTGGAAGTGGCTTTCCGTGGTTTCCCACTTCTCCTCTTAACTTAAGGCCACGGCCGCTTCCTTCCCCCTTCTTTGTACAATCAATCAATCAATCAATCAATCAATCAATCAATCAATCAACCAATCAATCAATCATTCACTACTGATCTGCATTTAGGGCAGTCGCCCAGGTGGCAGATTCCCTATCTGTTGTTTTCCTAGCCTTTTCTTAAATGATCGCAAAGGAATTGGAAAATTATTGAACATTTCCCTTAGTAAGTTATTCCAATCCCTAACTACCCTTCCTATAAACGAATATTTGCCCCAATTCGTCCTCCTGAAATCCAACCCCATCTTCATATTGTGATCTTTCCTACTTTTAAAGACACCACTCAAACTTATTCGTCTACTGATGTCCTCCCACGACGTCATCTCTCCACTGACAGCTCGGAACATACCACTTAATCGAGCAGCTCGTCTCCTTTCTCCCAAGTCTTCCCAGCCCAAACTTTGCAACATTTTTGTAACGCTACACTTTTGTCGGAAATCGCCCAGAAAAAATCGAGCTGCTTTTCTTTGGTTTTTTTCCAGTTCTTGAATCAAGTAATCCTGGTGAGGGTCCCATACACTGGAACCATACTCTAGTTGGGGTCTTACCAGAGACTTATATGCCCTCTCCTTTACATCCTTACTACAACCCCTAAATACCCTCATAACCATGTGCAGAGATCTGTACCCTTTATTAACAATCATATTTATGTGATTACCCCAATGAAGGTCTTTTCTTATATTAACACCTAGGTACTTACAATGATCCCCAAAGGGAACTTTCACCCTATCAACGCAGTAATTAAAACTCAGAGGAATTTTCTTATTTGTGAAACTCACAACCTGACTTTTATCCCCGTTTATGATCATACCATTACCCACAGTCCATCTCACAACAATATCGAGGTCACCCTGCAGCCGCTCACAATCTTGTAACTTATTTATTACTCTGTACAGAATAACATCATCTGCAAACAGCCTTATCTCTGATTCCACTTGTTTACACATATCATTGATATATATAAGAAAACATAAAGGTCCAATAATAATGCCTTGAGGAATTCCCCTCTTAATTATTACCGGCTCAGATAAAGCTTCGCCTACTCTAATTCTCTGAGTTCTATTTTCTAGAAATATAGCCACCCATTCAGTCACTCTTTTTTCTAGTCCAATAGCACTCATTTTTGCCAGTAGTCTTCCATGACCTACCGTATCAAATGCCTTAGATAGGTCAATCGCAATGCAGTCCATTTGGCCTCCTGAATCCAGGATAGCTGCTATGCCTTGCTGAAATCCTACAAGCTGAGCTTCAGTGGAATAACCTTTCCTAAACCCAAACTGCCTTCTGTCAAACCAGCTATTAATTTCGCAAACTGTCTAAAATAATCAGAAAGAATGCTTTCCCAAAGCTTACATGCAATGCATGTCAAACTGACTGGCCTGTAATTTTCAGCTTTATGTCTATCACCCATCTTTATACACAGGGGCTACTATAGCAGCTCTCCATTCATTTGGTATAACTCCTTCAACCAAACAATAATCAAATAAGCATTTCAGATATGATACCATATCCCAACCCATTGCCTTTAGTATATCCCCAGAAATCTCATCAATTCCAGCTGCTTTTCCAGTTTTCAACTTTTGTATCTTACTGTAAATGTCATTGTTATCATAGATAAATTTTAATATTTAGTATTACTCAACTCCCCTATCTGGACATTATCCTTGTAACCAACAATCTTTACATACTGCTGACTGAATACTTCTGCCTTTTGAAGATCCTCGCATACACACTCCCCTTGTTCATTAATGATTCCTGGAATATCCTTCTTGGAACCTGTTTCTGCCTTAAAGTACCTATACATGCTCTTCCATTTTTCATTAAAATTTGTATGGCCACCAATTATGCTTGCCATCATGTTATCCTTAGCTGTCATCTTTGCTAGATTCAATCTCCTAGTAAGTTCCTTCAATGTCTCCTTACTTCCACAGCCATTTCTAACTCTATTTCTTTCCAACCTGTACCTCCTTCTTAGTCTCTTTACTTCTCTGATATAATATAGTGAATCTTTACCATTCCTTACCACATTTAAAGGTACAAGCCTATTTTTACATTCCTCAACAATTGCTTTAAACCCTTTTTATTTACCGTTTTCCACCGATCATAGTTACTTATTAAAAACTCCCTCATTCCTGTTTTATCAGCCATATGATACTGCCTAATAGTCCTAATTTTAATAGCTTCCTTTCTTTCACATTTATTTTTAACTACGACAAAAACAGCTTCGTGATCACTAATACCATCTATTACAGTACTTCGGTTTCTCTATAGAGCTCATCTGCTTTTATCAGCACCACATCCAAAATATTCTTCCCTCTAGTTGGTTTCATCACTTTCTGAATCAGCTGCCCTTCCCAAATTAAATTTGCCATTTGTTGTTCATGCTTCCTGTCGTTCCCATTACCTTCCCAACTGACATTTAGTAATTTGAGATCACCTGCTACTATCACATTTCTTTCCATATCATTTCCAACATAGCTGATTAATCAAATAATTCTGAATCAGCGTCAGCGCTACCCTTTCCCGGTCTGTACACTCCAAAGACATCAAGTTGCCTATTATCTTTAGAGAAGAGCCTTACACCCAGAATTTCTTGTTTTTCATCCTTAACTTTTTCTTAGCTTACGAATTCTTCTTTCACCAGAATGAATACTCCCCCTCCTACCATTCCTATCCTATCTCTACGATACACACTCCAGTTCCGTGAGAATATTTCTGCATCCATTATATCATTTCTCAGCCATGATTCAACTCCTATTACAATATCTGGTATATATGAAATTACTTAATTCGATTCCTTTGTTTACAATGCTTCTACAGTTGAGCACTAACATTTTATGTCATCCCTACTTGATTTCCAGTTCCCTGTTCGCTTAACACCTCTCCCTAGGCCACCCCGTTTCCCTGAATGTACCTGCCTATAACCCTTCTAAACAAGTTTACTAACTTACATGTACCACCACTGCGGTTTAAGTGAAGGCGCGAAAACCACTTTTGTCTCAGCTATTTCTAGCCGAGTGCAGCCCTTGTAAGGGAAAATCTCCGATGAGGGTGGGCGGCATCTGCCATGTGTAGGTAACTGCGTATTATTGTGGTGGAGGATAGTGTTATGTGTGGTGTGTGACTTGCAGGGATGTTGGGGACAGCACAAACACGCAGCCCCCGGGCCATTGGAATTAACAGATTAAGGTTAAAATCCCCGACCCGGCCGAGAATCGAACCCGGGACCCTCTAAACCGCAGGCCAGTACGCTGACCATTCAGACAACGAGTAGAAGTTAGAATAATTGGAAAACAGTGCTGGTGATGGGATTGGCGATTACTGTACAACTGTGCAACCAGCCTCTAATTGGAAAACAGGAAATGCAATGCAATGTACTGTATTGTTCTGCATCAAATACAGTAGTCATGCTGTTATTACTACCCTTTACATTTGAGGTCGGCATAGAGCAGCTAATGAAGAACAATCATCAATGTCCGACTCGTTGGCTGAATAGTCAGCGTACTGGCCTTCGGTTCAGAGGGTCCTGGGTTCGATTCCCGACCGGGTCGGGGATTTTAACCTTAATTGGTTAATTCCAGTGGCCCGGAGGCTGGGTGTTTGTGCTGTTCCCAACATCCCTGCAACTCACACACCACACATAACACTATCCTCCACCACAATAACACGCAGTTACCTACAAATGGCAGATGCCGCCCACCCTCATCGCAGGGTCTGCCTTACAAGGGCTGCACTCGGCTAGAAATAGCCACACGAAATTATTATTATATCATCTTCAATCACTATCCATTCCAATCTTCCCATCCCCCACTAAGGCCCCTGTTGAGCATAGCAGGTGAGGCCGCCTGGGCGAGGTATTGGTCATCCTCCCCAGTTATATCCCAAGACCCAATGTCTCACGCTCCAGGACACTCCCCTTGAGGCGGTAGAGGTGGGATACCTCGCTGAGTCTGAGGGAAAAACCAACCCTGGAGGGTAAACAGATTAAGAAAGAAAGATTCACTAATAACTCTATGAAAGGTAATATCAATAATATTAGTAAATAATATTGGTTTCTTACCAATAATATTAGAGAAATATGTTTTATGAAACAGGGAAGTAATCCACTGACTGGGTACTGGATTCAATCTTGGGCTCCTAACCAACTGCGCCACTCAGCTGGTATCTCTTAACGTGAACAATAACAGCAGCAACTGGAAGTAATTCACTGATCATCAATGGCAAACCCTGGAGGCTGATTTAAAGCCATTACTGAGTTGAAAAATAGATTACTGAGACAGGGCTTGAACACAAAATTCGTTAGAGTCGGAAGAATCCTGTCACTGTTGGAAGCTGAGGTGAGCCTTGTTTCTTGAGTGCTCTGTTAAAATGAGAACAGGCTCCTCCCCCGCGGCCGAACACTGTTTTGCTCTCCGCTTTAACGAAGCGCAATTGGACTCGTTGTGAGGAGAATTAAATCTCCATTGTGTTCCAGCAGGCAGCAAAGGGCTCCATACACCACGATATTTACTGCACACTGCCACTTGAGTAAACATTCTTAAACAAGAACCATGGCCGAACAAGAGGTTTCAGAGAACCCGTGTAAACATCACCAGCACTTCCAGCAACAAACCAAGTACCCACCGCCATTAGTATCGTCACGCTCAGCAACATGATTTAATTACAAGTCACAAAGAACTCATTGAAATTTAGAAACTCTTCAATGACCTTAACAAGTGGCAGAGAACTCGTGCATACATGTCTTAACATTTGCAGCATTTGAAAAAACTCACATCTCAAACAAGTACTTTCCGCTTTGAACAGCGCGGTGGGGAAATGGCTATACTAGGAGTAGTCAGTTTGCATTCCACCCATCTAATCCTCATACAACGTAGCAGCCAACTTTTTAATACTGTCCCACGTCTAAAGCATCGTTTTATTTTGAAGTAGGTAGTAATTATTAGAAATAAATAATTATTTAAGTACCGTTAAGATGACGCTTTATTACCAAACATGTTTTACCTGGCGATATGAAGTGGTACAAAAACCAACACAAAATTCATTTTAAGCTGTAAATTAAAAGAATGACGGCTTCACTATTTTATGCATTTATAGATTTTTTACACGCTGCTTTACGTCGCACCGACACAGATAGGTCTTATGGCGACGATGGGATAGAAAACGGCTAGGAGTGGGAATGAAGCGGCCGTAGCCTTAATTAAGGTACAGCTCCATCATTTGCCTCGTGTGAAAATGGGAAACCACGGAAAACCATCTTCGGGGCTGCCGACAGTGGAGTCCGAAACCACTATCTCCCGGATGCAAGCCCCTAACCGCACACCCAACTCAGCCGGTATTGCTGGTGTTAGTAGTAATTACTGTATTATTACGAATAGAACACTGTCTGATTTTTATTGATCTAATTTAATTTAGAATGATCCAGTCGACACACACACACGCACGCACACATAAGTGGGTATTTACAAAAGTACTCAGTCAAGTTGGCTGGCATTTACCTGGTGCGGGCGACCCTTCTGTAATCTTGATTGACGGGTCTCACCTTTCACTTCGCTTCGCAAGCACAGTCGGCAGTTCACACAGCAGCTCCTCGCAGACCATGTTCGAACACACAAACTTTGGCTATCACAAGGCACGACGACTGTACACTCGGCTCGACTCCAAGCAAGTCCGATAACTCACACAATCAGTTCATGTGACTGCTCTACACACTGAACTACTCAACACGTATCACTTGGCAATAGCACAGCACTACTTCAGCTATTCTCCAATACTACGATACACTCAACAACAACAACAACAACTATTACTACTGCTCCAATACTTCACCACGACGACACGCTCTCAACACTCACATCTCTGCTCCAACAACACTACTAGAGTCCACCAACTCTTCCTTGCTCGCGACGACCCTACTTTTACATCTCTGGTGATGAACTACTAAAATCTTCCGGGTGCGTGTGAAATAGGAACAGTTTCGCCTTCCAGAAAGTCATGGAGACACCAGACGAAGGGCAAAATACAAGGAGAGGCTGTCATATGTCCTCAGACCAGCTGAGAGGTCCTCGGCCTTACTCAATCATACCTTCCAGGAAATACCGAAGGGAGCTTCCAGATGGTTGGCAGTCGCATGTACACGTAAAAGTGCCCCCCTTCGAGAACTGATAGTTCCCATCAGTTTACCTTTTCAGCTGTTCCTCGATAAGGGGCCAATCGCTCCAGATGTACCACTTTCATCTTGCATCGTAGCCTCCGTCGCATTCGGTAATGACGTCATTTATTCTCCTCAGAACGCAGTAAAGGCCTTTCCATGCCTTCTACAGCTTAAGAGACAAGCTCCTCTTCCTTACGGTGTTATACAGCCTTGCCAGATTGTTCTCATGATTTCCGATAGCGTCCGCTCGTTGGTCGTACCGTGCCTTCATTTGATCGATTTCTATCCTCAAACTCTTCCAGACAGCGGCGTGTACATCCTCTCCAGTTTCCTTGTCAGAACCAGGCGGTACTGGTCGATCGGGGCAGGATGTTCCTGAGGTCGTCCACACGCTAGATTCACCGGGAGGCGCAGCTCTCCCTCGAACAGCAATCTTGCTGGTGTACATCTCGTGGCTCGTGCGCTGCAGACTGATAGGTCAAGAGGCACAGGGGAAGATGACGATCCCAGTCCCTCTGTACTCCAATCCAGGCTTCACGGGTCCGGTTTTCCTCGAACTCCATGGTGGTCCTTCGGCAGGAAACTTCGCGATCACCCTCCTTTCTGGAACAGAACCTACATTCTTCTGGACAAGGTCTTCTGGACGGAACGTAGATCGACAGAATGTGCTTTATCTCATGAGGACCCTCATCGATCTTTCTCTGCTGCTATTCCTCTTTCTCGTGATCGTCCATCTTCACTTCCAACATCTTCTGGCCTTCTTCCATCTTCTCCGTCCTCTTCTGGTTCTCTTCTATCTTCTTCTGGCTTTCTTCCATCATCGTTCTTCAATCTTCTTTATTATTATCTTCTGTCTTTCTGTCAGCTTCTTCTGACTTTCATCCATCTTCTTCATCACTCTTCTAGCCTTTTTTCACTTCCTTTATCATCTCAAAGAGCATATTTAACTGAGCCTCCATTTTCGTGTGCCTTCTGGTCTCAGCTGACATGCAGTAAATTACCACAAGAGGAAACCTAACGATTGATATATATATTGTACCAGGAAAGCCTAGGTCCTGGTCCATAGTTATCAAAAGAAATGTTGTTCCAGCATATAAGATCCGTCCGACGCACGAACATCTAAGTAAAAGAATGTTCCAGTATGTACCCGACTCCACGAGTGCGCTAGGCGGAGTCAAGTGACGTCACCTGTCGTTCAAAGCTCACCTCCCCTAGAGATATTTCTCGAAAATATCTTTCTTTTCGCAAGTTTTCAACGCCTGTACCAATTTTAATGGAACAAACGCTAAATGGTAGCGGACGTCATGAAAATTAACCTCTATAAATTCCAAATTAATCCATCCTATGGTTGCTGAGTTACAATGATTTAAAATCTAACAGAAATTACGCACTCACGGTCACATGACCGAGAGAAACTACCCCTCCCAGCACCAGCTATATATGCCACTGGGTCAAGGCTAACAAGTAGTTGTGTGTTAAGTTGAGTTCAGTTCATTGCAAGCAGTCCAGTCTAGCAGTGCAGTATGTGTATGAGTAAGAGAGAGGGGAGACTGGCCCTCACATAGTATGTTCGTGCAGTCTCGAAGACAGTACTTTTCGTCGTGTTTCGCGGAGACGAAATTACGGACTAGTAAATTGCCATCGTACTTGATAAAAAAAAGACGTCGCACCGTAAGTAGTCTATTGTGCCGCGACTATGATATAACTTACAGACATTTCAAAGTATAACACGTACGAAATCAGTGAAGTTCGAAGTTATATATTGGACATTCACAACATGACGTGTGGACTTAATTAATTACACACAATATTAAATTACCAACAGAAACTGTCGTGTACAGTAACTTCAACTACCCTAGAACTTATTTTCTAACATAGCACATCCTTGGACTATGTCTTTTTATGTGCCATATTAGGACTTGACGTGTTACAGTGATAAACTTAGTGAAAGTTAAGAACTTTTTCTAAAATAAGATAGTTCTATCGACATTAGAGAATCAGTGTTATCTGTCAGGACAACAATTTAAAGACTGTGATTAGAGACGGTAATGAGAAATATTACGTGTTTGCACTGTGTTGGACGTTCTCAGTGACAGTTTAAATATAGTGTTTTTTTTTTTGCAACAAGGACTGTGATCACTCATCGGACGTCCTAAAATTAACATAGTATCTGTAAATACTACTTGCATGTTCCGTGTGTTAAGATCATTTCCACGAACAGCAGAAATCTTCAGAGAATTCTACAAGATCCAACTACCTTCAACATCATTTCATCTATGACGTCAACGTGGTTTCTTCGGGGAACTTCAAGTTCGAGTCATCATCCGCACCCGCGGAATGTTCCAGATTCTCATCAGTATTCGTAAGCCAAGTTTTTTTAATAAGTGAGTAGTCACAAACTGACTTTCTTCTTTTTTCCTTTCTTACCAATCGTGAACAGTGGTTTACCCAGTGCTGCGTGTGACGATACTTCGTAGTTTTCCACCATTACTCAAAATTCATCTTTTAATGATAAATCTATTTTCAAAATCTATTTCACATAGGAAAGACTCTAGGAGTTTCAAGTGTTCTATGTTTCAAGGCTCACAAACTGAGAAACTCTCAACAGAAGTTCAAATTCTTATTTTCAATTATAAGTGTGTTCATGTCATGTCATAATACTTAGAAAGACTTTAGGTGAAAAACTGACACTTTATGTTTTCGCAAAAGACTATTGGATCTGTGAGATTTATTTATTTTCACAAATTGCATTCAAGAAGATTTACGTTAACCCCTTTGATTTCAACAAATTATTTGCATTCTATATCGACATTGCAAGGTGGTGAATTGATTAACATTATTAATAAATTGTTTGAAAAAGGGTATAACCATCTATTATTCGCCCTGCGAGTCTATCCTGCTCTGTACCGGCTCCAAAACCCAACTTCCACTACCTGAGATCCTTCTCATGCCTTACGCCCCGAACTTTTACTGGTACAATATATATATATGTGTATGTGTGTGTGTGTGCTGTGCTCCCTATACACACATGTTGTAGAATGCTCCCGACGGCGACTGAATACTGCAGTATCCGGTCCGTTAATTCACGCCGATTACAATGATGTGTCACCCATCACATATATTCCGTCTGCTGGCACCACTTTGTTACGAATAAAACAGTGTTTTATTGATCTAATGTAATTTAGGATGACCCAGTCAGTACACACACACATAATTATGCTTGAAAATCGATGACAACAGTTCGCTAATTAGTGGCTATTTACAGAAGTATTTAGTCTTAACAACAAGTCTCAAGCTGACTGGTATTTACCTGGAATGGGCGACCCCTTCGTAATCTTGATTGATGGGCTTCATCTTTCACTTCGCTTCGCACGCACAGTCACTTCACATAGCAACTTCTGGCAGAGAAGGATCGAACACACGAACTTTAGCTATTACAAGACACGGCGACTGTACACTTGGCTCGACTCCAGTTCGAAAACTTACACAATTAGTTCATGTGACCGCTCCACACACTGAACTACTCAATAAGTATTACTCGACAATGGCACAGCACCAGTTCAGCTACTCTTCAACACTACCATAGTCCACCAAATCCTTGTTCGCAGCGGCCCTGCTTTATTAAAGCCTGGTGATGATCTGATGAACTACTAGAATATTCGGGATGCGTCCGGAATAGAAACATTCTAGTTTCGCCCTCCAGAAAGTCCACGGAGTCACCAGACGAAAGGTACAACACAATTGGAGGCCGTCATATGCCCTCAGGTCAATTGAGAGTCTCCGGCCTAACTCACTCAAATCTTCCATGAAATACTGAAGGCAGCTTCCAGAGGGCTGGCAGTCGCATGGCCACGTAACAATATGCTGTTGTAATATCTGCACTGGAGCGTATATTTGAAATCAACTGGAATTAGGAAAGAAGTGGCACTAGTTTTTGGAGGCGCCAGGTTTTTCTTGAAGTCACGAAACCATGGCAAACTTCAAGATACATCGGAATTGGAATCCATGTCTCTTGGAAGTTCATGGCTAATGATTATTTTGTTATTGTACTATATTGAATGAGCCTGCTCCGTTCTCTGTATCGTTCCTCGAAAACATATCCTCGACGTCTGAATACCCTCATTTTCTTCAACTGCCATTATCCGAATGCGGAAGGGGAGAAGGAGGGGTTTAATAGCTGATTGATATCGTCAATGCCTTCTCACCCGGGCAACGGCGGTTCGGATTTTGGTCAACGTATGGGAATTTTTGAAAAGAAAAATCAGGTCCCAACGTTTCGGATTCCACGTAAAATTGGAGGTTCCATAGCTATGACAACCATCAACAGTCGCGCAGAACTGCAAGCCTGTTTTTTCTTAGTCGAAGGCACATTTAACAGTGAGTTCTTTCTTGGGTATTGGCCTATTTTCAATAGTCTGTACAGCCCCTCTACCTGTAATCCGTTCATATAATATACAGTAAGTACTGTAAGTCTGCCACTTAGTCCCATTTCCTGATACGCGGTCGGGATGAGGCGAGATTATATTTTATGGTATGTTATTCTGACGCAAGTGTGATAAAGAGATATAATTTGAAAACAATATTCTCTCACCCATGGGTATATAATGCAAGTGTCGAGCTCGAATTATTATTATTTTACGATTATTACTATTATTATCATTACTTGTAATGTATGTCTATGAAGTGTTACATCCCGTTAGTATTTGTATTATTATTACATCGTATGTACATACGATACGATCGCGTTGTTTGTGAGGTTATGTCATGAAACATGTGCTGCACATAAATATTTATGAGTTCAGTTAAAGTAAATACCTGTAAATTAATATTATATAATTTAATATTACCTGTATACGATGTGTAATCCGCTACAGAATTGTGAAACACACTGTAACTTCCAGAATGGCACTAGATGATTGTAGAATATTCTGTACATTATAATCATGTTGTTAGGCACTCTAGAATTTATGAGAAAATGTATCTTTCTAGAAGCCTGACCAGGCACCTATATATTGAGGCGATCTTGACGGTAGAGACGAGTTATTGTTTAGTAGAGTTATGGTGTAGCAGGAGTATACTTGTGACCTCGTGTTGTTGTGACATGCAGTGGTTGCAGTCTCCATGTTGAAGTGATAGGCAGTTGTTAAAATGGCGGCTTTGTTGATGTGTGTATTATGCAAGTGACAGCCGTGATTAAGGTTATGTGTGTGTTTAATTTGTAAATAGATGTACATAAATTACTGTACCAACTGTCAGAATTTCGTGTGAGTCTTTGGGAGATACGTTAATTTTTTACGGCCGGATGCCCTTCCTGTCGCCCTCAATTGAGGTGCTCCATTCATGTATTCATTAATTCAAAAATGTAATTTATTTGAAAGGAATCGTGAATTCTTAAAATGTTAAAAGTAGAAGCAGCATGTAACTGGATGCTGCGATATGCAACATTATAGAGAGTTAAATGATACCGCATAAAACTTCTTGTGCACGTACAGATATTAAAATGAAACTGAGGAGCGAACTTATAATGCATTTCATCTGGAGAAGTGATGAAGCAAAAGAAATATTAAGAGGGGAAAGTTTTCTAAGAAGGAGATCGTTGTTTTACAGTATAAGAACTCAAGAAGCGGTTCAAGCACTTCCGTTACTACAGCTCACCATTGACTTTTGTTTACATTCGTCTATGGAAAAGATAACAGCAGACACACTGGAAAGTTTAAAAGCAGAAACTTTCGTTTGGAGCCAGGAAATAAAATGTGACTAAAAATAAGCAGACAATTGGAAACTAGATCAAGCCATTTACTGTATTTCTCTGAAGCGGCATAATGGGTGGCGAGCTTCCAGGAACGGCCTCTACAAGGCCGCAAAAAACACAGTCAACAATGCACCGGACTTTGCAACGACTTTTTCACCTAGCATGACGCTCAAATTGTCATAACAACACCAGAGTTGCATTCCAATTATGTTTGTCGTTACGGTTGCAGATTTCATCATAAAACATGGCCTAATGGAAATAAAAATCAAGCATTACTGATATCACAGCTAGCTTTGAGTTACAGTAACAGAGACTTGTCATCAGGGAATATAGAAGGCAGGAATGTTATCTCTGTGAGAAAAGCAGCAACAAGAAACACGACCACACGCGACCTTTTATTTAATAATCAACACAGATGAACAAACGTGGTGTCTTTAAGGATCACTATAATTTACAACGAATAATAAACATATTATTATTATTATTATTATTATTATTATTATTATTATTAAATATCAGGTGTGTTTTCAGATTAAATTACTTTATAATAATAATAATAATAATAATAATAATAATAATAATAATAATAATAATAATAATAAATGTTACGGCCCACTAACTACTCTTGAAGATTTTCTGAGAAGCGGAGGTACCGGAATTTCGTCCCGCAGGAGTTCTTTTACGTACAAGTGAATCTACCGACACGAGGGCGACGTATTTGAGCATCTTCAAATACCATCGGACTGAGCCAGGATCGAACCTGCCAAGTTGGGGTGAGAAAACCAGCGCCTCACCCGTATGAACCACTCAGCCCGACAAAAAACATTCTCTCTTCTCCATTATACCTTATTTTGCATAACCCTTTGCACAGGATTATTCTTTCTGACGTCCGACTCATTGGCTGAATGGTCAGCGTACTGGCCTTCGGTTCAGAGGGTCCCGGGTTCGATTCCCGGCCAGGTCGGAGATTTTAACCTTAATTGGTTAATTCCAATGGCTCGGGGGCTGGGTGTGTGTGTGTGTGTGTGTGTGTGGCGTATTCAACATTAGAAATCATCCTAGGTAGGGTCCTCATCTTCACAGACATGCAGGTCACCTAATAGGCCGTCTGCTAGAAAAAGACCTGCACCGTACGCCATTATTATTATACTCTTTCTGAAAGAAATTCCTTTGGACTAAATGACCTGCTCATCAATAATCCCACGAATAGCGCCTACTGAATAAGCTGATTAATGAGCTGTTGTGCTACATGCTACACACATAGGTATTAGTTTTTATTTCTTCACATTTCGGTGAATAGTCGCATAATGTCATTCACTAACAGTTCGAATTTACCCTGTCGTTCCGAGGTATTTTCCCCCCATCCTAGCAAAATAATTAGCTTACACATACTGGCTAGCATAAGACATTACAATATTCCAATGCTTTAGACAACAATCATATATAGTTGTTGTTGTTGTTTCTGAGGTTTTTTAATTGTTATTTTTATTTGGCTTTAGATCAGTTACAGACCAAACAGCCACCTGGATATTACAGTACACTAGTTTGAACTTTACAATTCATTACAAGTCATTGTCACAGTGTAAAATATATATACATATAAAAGACATAGATGTTGCACATCATTACATTAAAATCACATACATTTCCATAGAAAATCAATCAAATTTGTAGACAAGTTGTTTTTAAATAGTTCCCAATAATAGTATACACTTTTTTGTTTTTGGTCGCCAGTAGTGTATTTACACAGGTTGGTAACTGTTGCTTAGCATGAAGTAGAGCTGTAGTAAACACATTTTGCTGTTGGTGGTAATGAGCACATGCAAAAAAGAGATGGTTTATGTCCTGAATCGACTGGGCATCACAGGGTTTCTGAAGTTAGGGTCAGCGGTACAAAGAATGATTTAAGATACAATTATCCATGCAACCTCACTCTATGTTAATCTCTTCATCTCTACATAAGTAACGCATGATGTACTTCATTTACTCTAACATGTTTGTCATAGGCATGTATTGCCCTCACACCACCATTCACAAACGAATTGAAGAAGTCCGGAAAATACTGAACAAAACACTTACTAAATGACTGTGAAGAGACAAAGAGAATGAGTGGAAAACACAAGGATGAAAAATACACAGAAATATGCAGTCTTTACTTTAAACAGAGAAAAGAACAAACCAGCGAGAACAACGCAATTATGTACAGTGTCCGGCTCCATGAGTAAATGGTTAGCGTGCCAGCCTTTGGCTCAAGGGGTCCCGCTTTCGATTTCCGGTCCGTTCGGGGATTTTAACTTTCATTAGTTAATTCCTATGGCTCGGAAACTGAGCATTCGTGCCGTCTTCAGCATTTGACTTCATTTTAGGTAGGGCCCCACCCTCATAGATGCGCAGGTCGCCTATACGGCGTCAACTCGAAAGACCTGCACCAGGCCTCTCCGGAGGCTACACGCCAGTATTATTGTGTACAGTATGCGGCAAAACCAAGTCCTGAAATTACAAATATGCTCTAGACATCAAGGTACGTCATTATAAATGCAAGATGACGACAGAAACATGTATCTAACTTCGTGTGTTCATAATGTGGTCCCTCACGTCTCACCCATTGCTCGTAACATACCTGCAAATTGTCGAACTTGTTGATGAAAACAGGTTGCCGCACGGGCACAAAAGACGACTGTATCTTTCCTTGTAATTCGGGGCATTCTGAAAGAACCCGTGCCGGGCTGAGTGGCTCATATGGTTAAAGCACTGGCTTTCTGAGCCCAAGTTGGCAGGTTCGATCCTGGCTCAGTTCGGTGGTATGTGAAGGTACTCAAATACGTCAGCCACGTTGCGGTAGATCTATCGGCACGTGAAAGAACTTCCGCCGGACAAAATTCCGCCACCTCGGAGTTTCCGAAAACCACAAAAGCCTTTAGTGCGACGTAAAACAAGTAACATTATTTATTATTATTAAAGAATCCATTGTCCGGTCAGATGACCCATCTAGGCAAATATGGAACGTTACACGCGGAATGAATTGGTGGACATGCATTTGGCGCGTTATTAGATAAACGAGCAGGTGGTCAAGGGCGGCGGCGTTCTGTGTGAACTCCTAAGGCCGAAGAAGTGGTGCGGCGGATGTTGAGAACAATCCTTCGGTGAGTACTCGAGTTATCGCTCACCAATTCAACAATAATCCACGCACGGTCTGGATAATTCTGCAGGAATACTTTTTGCGGCCTTATTATCTTGAAAAGGCTACTAAGGCAGGGGACTATCCGTTGCAACACCAGTTTTGTATTTTGTATTTGAACCGAAAGGCAATCCAACCAGTCTTTGCAACCCGTGTATTGTTCACCAATAAACAACGTGAGGGATTGTTTAATTCCTGTAATTCACATGTTTGGGCTTTCGAAAAACCCCATGCCACGTTTGTGCGATCACATAAAACGATAAGGTGTCAATGTATGAGTAGGAATTGTCAATGGCTTCCTTGTGGTGCCAACCATTTGAACAACGACTCAAAAGCCAATACTTACTTGGTTTTTTGGCAGGAAGTTCTGCCTGAGTTACTGCACCCGGTTCCTCTTAATATCAGACAAGGGATGTTATTTCAGCATGATGGAGCACCAGCTCATTTTAGGAATGAAACACATGGTTATCTGACAACTACATTCGGCGATCACTGGATAGGTCGGAGTGGGTCTCCTGTCTGGCCAGCGCACTCACCTGACCTTACTCCACTTTATTGTTTTTCACGGGGCCACATGAAGTGTGTGGTTTATGAAACTCCTCCTTACTCTGTAAAAGATCTTCCAGTACACACAGTCAGCGCACTAGCCACGTCGATAAACTGTTTGTCTGGAAGTCAAAAAACGTGTGTTCCATCAATTGTTGTAGTAATGAAATAGTAAAGTAATGGATCCATACTGCTAATATCCGGTAATACTGGAGTGTTTTTCGGTTCGGTTACTTTTGACTTTTCTGTATGCTGGGTCAATGAATACCTGTAACATTAATGGTTTGTTTATTCAATGTTCACATAACTAATTACTTCAATCCCTCCTTGCAAGATCGAACCAGGTAATGATATAAACCTCGTCGCCATAAGACCTATCTGTGTCGGTGCAACGTAAAGCCCCTAGCAAAAAAAAAAAAAAAAATGATATAAACCCTTCTTATGCTGAAAAGAAAAGTTGCAGCCCGTACTTTCCTTAACAAAAAGTGTTTGTAAAAAGGTCCGCTCCCAAAGTTTGCCGGTCAGTACCCTGTAGTGTGCAATATGAAGTGTAATTCAAGCCACTACCTGCAGGAGTCACCAGTTAGATTTCACGGAGGTCCATTTTCAAAGTACTATATGAAGTGGAGGTCCGGAGCTACGAAAAATACGAAGCTATCAAAGGAATTTCGTTTACTTAATACTCGTATATAATACTCTAATGTTTAACATTATTTAATTTAGCCTCATTCTAATGGAATACCTGGTAAAAATTAAACAAAACACATTTCAATTAGTACAGAAAGTTAGTAGAGAATTACTAGCACTGTGCATAAATTTCACATACAAATTATATTAATAATTTAACTAATCATCAATCAGTGTAAAACGTGACATTTTCCAGATGTGACAATTTGTCTGAGATATGGATCTAAGTTCGTGTAACCTATTTTGAATGATTATTAGTTAATCGTGATCTAAATGTATTTATAAAATTATTTTTTGAAACTGCAGATTCACAAGCGTATGTTGAACCAAAAAGCGTACATAACTTTATTACCAACTTCAGAAGCTTTGGATGTTTATTTGCAGGCACGTGATTTCACCGAAACTGATCACAGGTAATGAAAAGAGGTACATTTTTGAATGTGTCTTTCAAAGCTATATAGTGAGTTTTGATACTATTTTCTACTAATTTTAGCTCGTGAGTTTTGATACTATTATCTACTAATTTTAGTCCGTGAGTTTTGAGACTCTTGTGTTTTGAGACGTAACCGCAACCGTGGCCTTAATTAAGGTACAGCCCCAGAATTTGCCTGGTATGAAAATGGGAAACCACGGGAAACCATCTTCAGGGCTGCCGACAGTGAGATTCGAACCCACTACCTTCTGAATGCAAGCTGTCCCTACGTGATACAAATCGCGTAGCCACATCGCTTGGTCCAGGCCCATATCATTACGGATGGGTATTCTGATTGAGTATCCGAGATGGCTTGATTAATTTACATTTACGGTTTTCGGGGTTGTTCGAACACTTTATCAGATAGAAGTGCTATTCTCCATCCAGGAAAAAGCACAAGAGTAATAATTTGATTGTTATTTAATGAATATTTTACGTCGATAATTACTGACGTCGAGAGTTTCATTTCGTACAGGTACAAACATGGTGAGATGGAGATTATTATTTTTAAGGAGAAGTACAACCAGGCAACCATCCTTAGAAGCAGACAAGCTGGAATACTGCCTTATTATATTCATGGGATGTTTAGTGTAACAGCAACGCACTGTTATGGACATAGCAGTGAACACGGTAACAGCAATCTAACATATGATGTCATGGAGTTTATTCAGCATCTTACCTTCAGTTCATGAATCTCAAAATGATTAGCGTATGATACTGCAGACAGCAAACAGTTGGTGCACTGGATACATTGGAACTCACCTGCAACACATAATAATAATAATAATAATAATAATAATAATAATAATAATAATAATAATAATAATAATAATAATAATAATGTTATCGATTTTACATCCCATTAAATACATTTACGGTTTTCGGAGACGTAGAGGAGACTGAATTTTGTCCTGCAGTAGTCTTTACTTGCCGGTAAATCTACCGGGATGAGGTTTACTCAGCCTATACCAAACACGAGGGGCTGCCTGGCCGAGGCGGTAAAGGCGTGCTCGGTTCACCAGGAAGGACATGGGTTCGATTCCCCGTCAGGAAGTCGAAACATTTAAGAAACAAGGTTTAATCAGCCTACACCAAAAATGAGTACCAGGTTAATTCCTGGGGGCAAAGGCGTCCGGGCGTAGAACTAACCGCTCTACCCCATGAAGTATCGAGGTTACGAATAATGGAAGCCTTTAACTTCCACCCCTCCAAGGGCCTTCATGGCCTGTACGGAGATGACTTTGCTTCTTTGCTAAATACTATTACGATTTTCAGAGACACAAAGTGCCGGAAATTTGTCCGCTAGGAGTTATTTCATGTGCCGGTAAGTCTACTATATTAACCTTGCGTCTACTCACACGAGGCTGACGTATTTGAGCACACTGAGCTGGGATCGAACCCACCAACCCGGGCTCAGACAGTCGGCACTCTAACTTACTGCCTGAGCCACTGAGGCCGGCGAGATAGTAAAATAAGAAAAGTATGAAAAATGAAAGAAAGAGGCATCTGGTAAAAGAAAATGGAAGCAATTACAGACCCAATAGCTCTTTGGGAAGTTGTGAGGGGAGAAGTGGAAGTGAGAAAGGAAGCACGACGTCTAAACTTCAGTAAAAGCTCCAGAAGAATCCCTCTGTTGGTCAGCTGCGCCCTTTTCCTCTTCAGGTATGGGGAGCTGTGATGTGAGTGATGTCGGCGCTATTTTTGTGTTAGACCCGGGCCCCTGTCAGAGGGGAGGAGTCGAAGGTGCTCCAGCGACATCTGGCGTCCTGCCTCCCCGCACGTGCGTGCTGGGGAAGTAAACAACAACACAGATGGGGGAACACAATGAGATCGATAATATTTCTCAGCATTCGACCGTCTCACGCATACACGTAGCCTATGGGTAATTCTCAAGTTCTGTAGCATTCGGAAGGTTTTATTCGGTAGTTCCCTCCGTGAATCAGAGGTAGCAGTGTCGCTCTCTGAAACCCAAGATCGCGGGTTCAAATCCGGCAGAGGCAGTAGAATTTTTGAAGAGGGGAAAAAAGTCCATTAGGTACTACAGGTCGTACAATGTCCACACGTAAAAGATCTCTGGTCGCTCATTCAGGTTTACCCGACAATAATAATTAAAACTCAGCCATAGATCCTTTTATTTCCCATTAACAAAGTAAAACGGAACTCTATTGACATGCACACAACATTAATGACATCAAATCAAAATGGCTACACATGGTAGCCAGGGTCATGGATTATTATTATTATTATTATTATTATTATTATTATTATTATTATTATTATTATTATTATTATTAATTTGCTATTTTCTTTACGTCGCATCAACACGGATAGGTCTTATGGCGACGGTGGGATAGGAAAGGCCTAGGAATGGGAAGGAAGAGGCCTTCATTAAGGTACAGCCCCAGCATTTGCCTGATGTGAAAATGGGGAACCATGGAAAACCATGGTCTGCCGACAGTGGCGTTCGAACTCACAACCACATGGCATTTATTATTATTATTATTATTATTATTATTATTATTATTATTATTATTATTATTATTATTATTATTATTATTATTATTATTATTATTATTATTATTATTCGGTTTCATCTTCATAGTATTTTCTAATTCACTGTTACAAACCTAGAGCCCCTTATTTTTTAAATGTTTCTGCGAATTCCCTGAGATAAACGACCATGAAATAAAATAAACAAAAATATTCTTAAAACACCACACCACCATTATGTCGTACATAAAAGCCCAATCTCACTATTTCAGTCTACAAGAGGAAAAGTCCAACAACGAAATAGTCCAGCTCACATTAAGCTCTGACATGCAACAATGCCATGCGTTTTAAAAGGTCCACTTTCCAACATCATTCGTTTCTGTTCAGGCATTTTTTTTTTGTTATTTGTTTTACGTCGCACAGACACAAAACAGGCCTTATGGTGATGACGGGATACTACTGGATTAGGAGTGGAAAGAGCGCCGTAGCTTTAATTAAGGTACACGCGAACACAGAAACGGTGTCCCGATATAAACAAAGCTTGCCTCCCCACTCCCCACTTCCTCACTTGCGCATTGCTGTAGATAGACAGCCCGATACAAGATAGTTGTGATTGCAATGGATACAGTGGTGGGTGTATAGCAATACACACACTGTGCCTTCAGCACTATCCGTTCACTCCTTCCCCCCTTTTTCAGTACTGGAGCTGCCTTCAACACTATCCCTTCACTCCCTCCCCTACTTTTCAATATTGGAGTGGGACAGTGTTGATTGATTGTTTATGTCGGGATACCATTTCTGTGCATGCGTGAACAGCCCGAACATCTGCCTGGTGTTAAAATGGGAAACCATGGTCGAAACCACGAACACCCGAACGCAAGCTAACATCTACGTGATTCACATCGCGTACCCAGATCCCTCGGTTCCAGGCATTCGGAATGTGGACATTTTGTAAAATGGATTTGTTTGTTGCGGGGACTTATTGATGATGTACACTATTGAATATGCACATTTTGGGATGGACATCTTCGTTTTATTATTTTATATACAGTGGCCCATTTAGATAATTATGAACTACATGTCTGATAACCGTTTCTGAATGGAGATAAATTGTACGAATTGAGAATCTGTTTCGTGAAGACAACATGGTCATTTTCTTCTTCTTCGCCAGTAAAATGACTGATTTTTAGGAGACTTTCCCTTCTCTCTACGGTTATCTATCACGGTATTATATTATTCTTTGCCTAGAGCTTTTCGTTTCACGGCGAACAGTTCAATGCTTCTTGAATCGTAGACCAGCGTTTACGAAATGTGCGTCGCTGCTCTTTAGGGCGTAGAGAAAGCTTGGCAAGAAGCAATGAGCCCTGCGCGACCCTTTGTTTTAATTTGTTGCTGACAGAGGTAGTGTAATATTGGTGTTGATATTCCATAACAAGGATACCTTGACATTTGATGACTTGACGGTTTAACTCAGCAAAATATTCTGACTGAACGAAGTGTCTTTAGAGTTCCCTAGTTAGAAAAAAGCAAGTAGACAAGCTTGTGGTTTTATATGACTGTAGACAAGATCACAGACACGGAGCCTCTACGTTTACGTGGAATCCGAACCACATGACAGTGGGCACTCAAACTGCGGGCTCCTGAGTGAGAAACCAATGATATAATTCGGCATACACGTAAACGGTTAATTTCCATGACTCGGGTACTACTGTGTCTGTGCTGGAACAACATTATTGTAACTCACACACCAACACTGCCCTCCACATTGCTAACATGTAGATTATTTACGCGGCAGCATCGCCCACCCTCGCTGGAGGGTTTGTCTTACAAGTGCCACACGATATTATCATTACTTGTTGACAGAAATATTAGCCGAATACGTTTCAAAATCTTCATATTCGTTTAAAATGTCAACACTAACATGCCTTACTGTCTGTATGGTGTAGTTCCTTGCTGTATATTGAAAGAACCATTTTTCAGGCCTAAATCCCAGCACTCCGACGAATCTTAAAATCTACTGTAATCGAATGGTTAATTAACGTAAATAATAATAATAATAATAATAATAATAATAATAATAATAATAATAATAATAATAATAATAACACACAATTTCTCCACAGACATCTGCATGAAATTTGGACTCGATAAATGTGCTACTCAGACAATTAGGAGGGGCTCTTTCTCGGCACAGGGCATCCACTCTGAAGCAACAGATATCACACCACTGACAACAAATGAAACATATCGATATCTTGGATATAACCAATCAGCAAGGATTCAACACAAGGACACAAAACAGGCATTGAGACTGACATATATTGAACGAGTAAGACGAATCATGCGTTCTAAGCTCACAGGAAAAAGCATCGATAAGGCCATCAACACGTTTGCTATACCTGTTCTCACATACTCATTTGGAGTCATAAAGTGAACTACAACTGAGTTGAAGGATCTTCAAACGAAAGTGAATGTGTTACTGACAAAACACAACATGCATCATCCAAAATCAGCCTCAGAAAGACTCACTCTGCCTCGTTCTGATGGCGGTCGTGGACTAATAGACCTTCATAAATTACACAATGAACAAATTACATCATTAAAGTGCTACTTCAATCATAAATCAGAAGCCTCTTCCCTACATAGTGCAATGGTTGTAGCAGATAACGGTTTTTCACCCCACAATCCGAACACCCCGGCTTCACTTACAATGTCTTTCTCCACAAATGAGGAAAAGAAACCTCTTCATGGACGGTATCCAAATGAGTTAAATCTGCCATATATCGACAAACAAGCGTCCCATGAGTGGCTGACACACTCAGATATAGAAACAGAGGGCTTCATGTTCGCCATACAAGATTAAGTCATGGCCACAAGGAACTACAGAAAGCATATACTGCATGATCCGTCTGTCTATTCAGATCTGTGCCGACGATGTAATACAGCTCCAGAAACCATCCAGCACATAACTTCAGGTTGTCAATTAATGGCAAACACAGACTACAAGTACAGACATGACCGAATTGCAAAAATCATTCATCGGAAATTAGTCCGACAAAATAACCTAATCCATTATACCACAGTATATTGGAAGTGCAAACCCCAATCAGTCTTGGAAAGTGAAAATTACAAAATTTACTGGGATAGAAGAACAATGTAAGTACTGTATATACCAATATGTACGAAGCATATGTGCGTATGTACTAAATAGTACTTCTTCCAAGTACATTGTACCGAAGAAGGTCATAAACCCAATAATAAAATTGTGAATTATATAATAATAATAATAATAATAATAATAATAATAATAATAATAATAATAATAATAATAATAATAATAATAATAATAATAATAATAATAATAATAATAATGAAAATGAAAACCTACAATCTGTTTTCCAGTCTTTGACCGGGTCAGGGATGAAATGAATGAACGATATATAGGCTATTATTACAATGGGGTCGCCACTCCCAAGGTGATTTTTATTAATGACTGATAAATGCTATGAAATGATAATGGAGAGTGTTGCTGGAATGAAAGATGACAGGGAAAACCGGAGTACCCGGAAAAAAACCTGTCCCGCCTCCGCTTTGTCCAGCACAAATCTCACATGGAGTGACCGGAATTCGAACCACGGTGAAATGAAATGGCGTATGGCTTTTAGTGCCGAGAGTGTCCGAGGACATGTTCGGCTCGCCAGATGCAGGTCTTCTGATTTGACTCCCGTAGGCGACCTGCGCGTCGTGATGAGGATGAAATGAAGATGAAGACGACACATACACTCAGCCCCCATGCCAGCGAAATTAACCAATGATGGTAAAAATTCCCGACCCTGCCGGGAATCGAACACGGGACCCTTCTGACCAAAGGCCAGCATGCTAACCATTTCAGCCATGGAGCCGGACTGAACCACGGTATCCAGCGGTGAGAGGCCGACGCGCAGCCGTCTGAGCCACGGAGGCTCTATTATTATTATTATTATTATTATTATTATTATTATTATTATTATTATTATTATTATTCTCTACATATGAGTAACCATTTAATATTTGCTATTCTACAGAGATAAATTGATGTAAAAATAACACAATGATTATGAACAGGTTTACCTCATTCAGCAAATGGACACCAATCATCTATTCCGTATATCCTTTCCTAGCGATAAGGTGACAGCTGTGGGAAGTTGGTGACACCTCATTAGCGATAAGGGGGACGGACTCGTTCTCACGGGACAAACTTACGTAAAATGTTTTTTAGGCGGGTTTACATGCAACGATAAATTGGAGCAATTTATTGTTGTAAACGAAATCGTCACGATTTATCGTTGCGTGTAAACAAGACATTGTAGCGATTTATTGGAGTTGGAACTGGGCTGGATGGTTGGTGCCGACTGGCATCAATTTCTACGGCCGGGTTGCGTGGCTCAGACGGTTGAGGCGCTGGCTTTCTGACCCCAACTTGGCAGGTTCGATCCCGACTCAGTCCGGTGGTATTTGAAGGTGCTCAAATACGTCAGGCTTGTGTCGGTAGATTTACTGGCATGTAAAAAGAACTCCTGCGGGACTAAATTACGGCACCTCGGCGACTCCGAAAACCGTAAAAGTAGTTAGTGAGACGTAAAGCATGTAACATTAATGATCAATTTCTACGAATCGCAACGACAGGCTGCAATATGTAAACAGTTGCAGCCACATGTCGCTACAATTTGACTCAGTTTGCGTTGGCTGTTCACAAGAGAGATTGTTTCGAAATAGTGTTTTTCTTCCTTGTGGTCATGGCAGTTTACAAGCAAAGTCCTCATGAGTTCTTGAGTGAATTCATTGAACAATATCAGACTTTTCCGTGTTTGTGGCTCATTAAGAGGAAAGGATACTCCGACAGAAAAAAAAAAAAAAAAAAAAAAGACCTGGTGTATGCAGAGCATGTTAAGAAATACAAGGAGTTCGATCCGTCGGCAGACAGAAGCACTGTAGTGAAAAAGATCAATGCATTGAGTACTGTATATAAAAAAGAACTAGCCAAAGTCAACAGTTCGCTGATATCCGGGGCAGGTGAGGATGATGTATAGGCTACACTGTATACCTATAGTTGGTGTGCATTTTTTGAACAGTCAGGACTCTGCAAGAGCTGGTAGGCGTACAGTGGATGATGGGAACGAAGAAAGACCGAATTTGTATTTGTAGTAAAAGTAGTTTTATTATTTTCTCAAATTATTATACACATCACATGTCAGAAATCAGTAGGACTACATTAATTGTAACACATAATAATTAATTAGTGGAATATATGGTTCAAATTCATTTTCTATCTATATAATTAAATGTTTGCAAGTTAATAAAGTGAAAAACATTACTATACAGGGGGAAGCGAAATTCGCGCACTCCTCACTTGCCAGCAATAAAAAAATATATCTCACAAAAGTTCGTCCTGCGAGTATATTCGGGAGAAAAAGGTCGTTGAAGAGTGGCAGTCTGGCAACACTGTAACTACATGTAGGGTAACTACCTCTGTCAGCACATGTTATTCGTGCTGTACAGTTGATGCAGTGGATAGAGTTTTGGGGTTAACATGCAGGAGGTCGAGGGGTCGATCATGGGTGGAGGCGTATGTTTTCATCATCATCATCATCATCATCATCATCTGTTTACCCTCCTCTACCGCCTCAAGGGCAGTGTCCTGGAGCTTCAGACTCTTGGTCGTGGGATACAACTGGGGAGAATGACCAGTACCTCGCCCAGGCGGCCTCACCTGCTGTGGTGAACAGGGGCCTTGTGGAGGGATGGGAAGATCGGATGGGATAGGCAAGGAAGAGGGAAGGAAGCGGCCGTGGCCTTAAGTTAGGTACCATCCCGGCATTCGCCTGGAGGAGAAGTGGTAAACCACGGAAAACCACTTCGAGGATGGCTGAGGTGGGAATCGAACCCGCCTCTACTCAGTTGACCTCCCGAGGCTGAGTGGACCCCGTTCCAGCCCTCGTACCACTTTTCAAATTTCGTGGCAGAGCCGGGAATCGAACTCGGACCTCCGGGGGTTGCAGCTAATCACGCTAACAACTACACCACAGAGGTGTCCAGGTGGTATGGTATCTGGCATCTTGATCGTCAACAGCGATTTCAGGGGGTCCTCTAGAAACCATTTGCACTTAAATACTACGATCCTAGAAATGGTCGAACATTCGTTTACATTGGTCATCTTTGAAAGACGCCCTTTCCAGGTCGTGGGCGTGAATTTATTCGCACTTCATCTACTAGATGCGTTACAACGTGTTCAGCGTTACTAAATTTTGTAAATGTAGGATACATGTGACCTAAGAGACGGTGTCTTACTGTATTACAGTATGTAATGTCCGATGGAGTCCGCCTCTGTGGTGTAGTGGTTAGTGTGATTAGCTGCCACCCCCGGAGGCACGAGTTCGATTCCCGGCTCTGCCATGAAATTTGAAAAGTGGTACGAGGGCTGGAACGGGGTCCACTCAGCCTCGGGAGGTCAACTGAGTAGAGGTGGGTTCGATTCCCACCTCAGCCATCCTGGAAGTGGTTTTCCGTGGTTTCCCACTTCTCCTCCAGAAAGAAAGAATGCCCGATGGAAATTCTTATCTTAATCTGTTTACCCTCCAGGGTCGGTTTTTCCCTCGGACTCAGCGAGGGATCCCACCTCTACCGCCTCAAGGGCAGTGTCCTGGAGTTTCAGACTTTGGGTCGGGGATACAACTGGGGAGAATGACCAGTACCTCGCCCAGGCGGCCTCACCTGCTATGCTGAACAGGAGCCTTGTGGAGGGATGGGGAGATTGGATGGGGCAGGCAAGGAAGAGGGAAGGAAGCGGCCGTGGCCTTAAGTTAGGTACCATCGCGGCATTTACCTGGAGGAGAAGTGGGAAACCACGGAAAACCACTTCCAGGATGGCTGAGGTAGGAATCGAAACCACCTCTACTCAGTTGACCTCCCGAGGCTGAGTGGACCCCGTTCCAGACCTCGTACCACTTTTCTAACTTCGTGGCAGAGCCGGGAATCGAAGCCGGACCTCCGGGGGTTGCAGCTAATCACGCTAACCACTACATCACAGAGGCGGACCCGATGGAAATTAGCAAATAAAAAAGGCACCTCAACCCAGGATCGAACCCTCGACCTCCTGCAAGCTAACCCAAAACTCTATCCACTGCACCACCTGTACAGTACGGCTAATACGTGCTGGCAGAGGTAATTACCCTACATGTGGTTACAGTGACCGAGCTCGTTAGCTGCAGTCGCTTAAGTGCGGCCAGTATCCAGTATTCGGGAGATAGTAGGTTCGAACTCCACTGTCGGCAGCCCTGAAAATGGTTTTCCGTGGTTTCCCATTTTCACACCAGGCAAATGCTGGGGCTGTACCTTAATTAAGGCCACGGCCGCTTCCTTCCCACTCCTAGCCCTTTCCTGTCCCATCGTCGCCGTATGACATATCTGTGTCGGTGCGACGTAAAACAACTAGCAACAAAGTGGTTACAGTGTTGCCAGGTTGCCACTCTTCAACGTTCTTTTTCTGCCGGATGTACTCGCAGGACGATCTTTTGTGAGCGACATATTTTTACTGCTGGCATGTGAGGTGGTGGTGGTGGTGATTATTGTTTTAAGAGGAAGTACAACTAGGCAACCATCCTCTATATAACACTAATCAGAAGGAAAATATGGAAGGGGACCGGCACTTCGAAAAATGAAGATATCGGCCAAAGGAAGACAATGGCCACGAAGGGCGTGAAAAGGAAAGACTCCCTAGCCCTCGCAAACCTAACAGCGTCGGGGTCGGAAAAGAACAAGAGTTGACCAAGAGAGGTCGGATAGTATAGATGAAAGTGAGCAGCCTGGCACAAGTAAATGGAAGCAATGCCAGGACCCAGCTGAGGGCCTCGTGGTCGCCAACCCACGCTCCGAAGTTCAGAGCCCCTGAGGCCCCTTTTAGTCGCCTCTTACGACAGGCATAGGATACCGTGGGTGTTATTCTACCGCCCCCACCCACAGGGGGAAGGGCATGTGAGGAGTCGCGCTGCGACGCCCGAGTGCGCGAATTTCGCTTCAGCCTGTATATAAAACAAAATTATTATTATAATACGCTTTTTCCAGGAACTCTAACGTTCAAACGTTCAATGCACTTTGTTCCTACCCGTTAAAATACGTACATAACTTTTCTCGAACAATTTTTGCTTTTTCTAAAACTTCGTCGCACTTCAGTACTTCCTCCATCGCAACAACAGCTGACTGCGTTGTACCGCGGTCGACAATAAATAGGCTATTGGACAAGACATCGCTGCGTGTAAACAGTACTAATTATTTCGATTATTTATAACAATGAATTGTTACAATCACATCGTCACGATTTATCGTAGCGTGTAAACAGTACTCATTATTTCGATTATTTATAACAATGAATTGTTACAATCACATCGTCACGATTTATCGTAGAGTGTAAACCCGCCTTTCCGTCGCACCGACACAAATAGGTCTTATGGCGACGATGGGACAGGAAAGGCCTAGGAATGGGAAGGAAGCGGCCGTGGCCTTAATTTAGGTACAACCCCAGCATTTGCCTGGTGTCAAAATAGAAAAGCATGGAAAACCATCTTCAGGGCTGCCGACAGTGGGGTTCGAACCCACTATCTCCCGGATGTGAGCTCACTGCTGTGCGCTCCTAACCGAACGGACGTAAAATGTAAACACCTAAGTGTGACACCAGTGATCCAGGTAAACTCTACACACCAGTCGTACTGATCCAGATAACCAATTACTTGATCTCTCCTTTCAAATTTAATTCACTTTTCCGCACATTTGTTGACATGGATTCCAAGTCCTACAACACCACGTATCTTACATAAGAACAATGTTGAATTTCTTCTTCTTCTTCTTCTTCTTCTTCTTCTTCTTGTTATTCTTATTCTGCTTTCCCCACACATCGGTAGGGTTGCAGGTCAAGTTATGTCGCACATGTGGACTTGGCTCAGTTTTATGGCTGATGTCCTTCACAATTGCGTGTTTCTCTGGTGATTGGTGTTTTGTGAGTGATGAGGAGTGTATTAAGTTAAATAGGAACGCCCATTCCCTGAGGCAGATAAATTAAACAGAAGCGGCTAAAATTACCCGACAAGGCCGGAAAACGAATCCGGATCCCTCTGAACCGAATGCCGCAACACTGACCCTTCAGTAAGGAGCTAGACAACATCTGGAAATGATAGACGTTGTTTACGTCTATTTACTATACTGCTAATAGTAAGAGTTGGTGTCTAACAGGTAAGGTTGGAGGGAGGAGCACTGCACATGCCATTTCACGATGTTGCCACATTCCAGCATTCGTTTCTACATACTCTTACCCCTCGCTTCCGGCTCACTTGTTCCCTCCTTCATTCTTGCCACTGTGATCTGTTGTAGACTACCTGGCCAGGCGGTGTCGTCCTATTTGTGATCACTCTTATACAAACAATCAGGTTCTTATCAGTGACAGTGACAGGTTTGGCAACTTCCAGCAAGACGAGCTGCCCTGAAGTGTTATCTCCATGGCAACCGCAGTCGCCCCACCCTCGTTTCCATGGCAACCACACAGCCACTCCCTTTATCCCGCCTCGGCAGGCAGTAAACGGACCTCCCTCTAAGAAATGTCAGACACTAACTCTTATTATTAGCAGTATAGTTAGCAATATGCCATTACTTGGCGATACTGGCTAACACACAACGTTTTTTCGGCGACATTGGGATGGAAATGTTTTCTGACTGTGGAGGTTAAAAGGGCTGTAGCCTTAAGTGAGCTTCAGTTCCTGTATTTTTCTGGTGTGATAATGGGAAACCATGCAGAATTATTTTCAGGGCAGCCGACGATGGAGTTTGAACCCATTATCTCCCTAACCAAAGATTACATCCACACGACCTGTAACGCATAGCCAACTCCATCGATTTATCGTAGATTTATTTCCAGGTGATGATAATCTACATGAGCTCATTCAGTATATTCATAGTTGATTCTGATGATCATTTTGTACATGAAAGCGATGGAAACAAAAGTTGCAGCTGATAAATGTAGATTTCTAGCAACTACACTTATCTTGTGTGATAACTGTGAAAAAAATATATTTTGATTTTTGATTTTTCTTTTTGTCCCTAAAACACGTAAACGCTGGATATAATCGGTCATCGTCCTCATTATCTCGATCTGGTTCAGTTTCGTGGTACTTCGCATTACTGACACAATCATGCTTCCGGGATTAACAACATGCCGTATTGAACGTGTCAACCATACTCCGTATGTGGAATCTAACAATTCAGGGGTTTATTATAAGGTGCATCTCAAGGAGTAGGCGTTTGCAGGTAGATTAAAAGGGTTATTCTTAAATATCTCCGTTAATATTAGATTTATCGTAACATTTTATATAACAAGTGTAGTAATTGCAATTTATGTTCGTTTATACCAGAGAAATATATTATTTGGGTACGACGGATAATAACAGAGATATCTTCGAAAATTGGATTACCTAGCAAGTGGCTGTGTGGTATGGGTCACATAACTATCAGCTTGTATTCGGGAGATAGTGGACTCGAACCCCACTGTCGGCAGCCCTGAAGTGGTTTTCCATTTCCACACCAAGGAAAATGCTGGGACTGTACCTTAATTAAGACCACTGTCGCTTTCTTCTCACTCCTAGCCCTTTCCTGTCACATCGTCGCCATAAGACCTATCTGTGTCGGTGTGACGTAAAGCGGATTGTTAAAAAAAATATTCTTAATAAATAATAATAATGTTATTGGCTTTATGTCTTACTAACGGATTGTATCGTTCTCGGAGACGCCGAGATGCCGGAATTTAGGCCCGCAGGAGTTATTTTTACGTGCCAGTAAATCTAGCGACATGAGGCTGACGTATTTGAGCACCTTCAAATACTACGGGATTGAGCCAGGATCGAACCTGTCAAGTTGGGGTCAGAAGGCCAGCGCCTGAACCGTCTGAGCCATTCAGTCCGGCAAAATGATTTTTAACCAAAGTGCAGTGAGACACACGGTGCATATTACTTCAGAGTCACTTCAAGCTGAGCTTACAGGAAGAACAAAACGGGTATTTTACTAATTTCGATAGAGCACATAATAAGGGAGTTGTCATCAACGTTAGTCTTCAGTCGTAGCACCATACCAGCGGCCAGAGAAACTACAGTTTGTTTGTCCAACCCTTGTCCCGTTTCCATACGGGGTCGGATATGAGGTGAGATGAATCTGTCATGGCGGGTTTTATGACCGAAGGCCCTTCCTGACGTCAACCTCATCAGAGGAGTTAATGAGATGAAATGAATGACGTGATATATGATAGCAGGGAGAGGGTGAAACCCGGTGCCGGCACATAGCCTACTCCTGTCGAATAGCACCAAGGGGTCTGCTCAAGGCTTAACGTCCCCATCCGACGGACGAATCACCATAAACAGCGTCATATGCACTCCCTCCATATGACCACTGCGGAGAGGTTTGGAATTTAATCCAGACTTTTGGCACGCAATCTAGTGATTATAAATTGTATACCACCACCTTCCCTACCCTGCCCGGCTAACATTCTGATGGTGAAACTTTTTCGACCAACGGGACTCGAACCGGCTAACCTCGGTGTCAGACCGTTTTAGACTTCAGCGCCTTAACGATCATGGCCACCAGGCGGGCCCAGAGAAACAACAGTATGTAACTGAAATGAAATGTCGTGTGGCCTCCGGAGAGGCCTGTGCAGGTCTTTGTATTTGACGCCGGTAGGCGACCTGCGCGTCGTAATGAGGATGAAATGATGATGAAGACGACACATACACTCAGTCCCCGTGCCAGGGGAATTAACCAATTATGGTTAAGATTCCCGACCCTGCCGGGAATCGAACTCGGGACCCCTGTGACCAAAGGCCAGCACGCTAAGCATTTAGCCATGAAGCCGGACAGTATGTAACTGACAATCAGGGACAATTTTGCATAACTTTGGACAAGCAACTGTGGCGTATTATATATTCGGGAATCGTCCTCATTTGGTCTCGATTTGGTTCAGTTTTATCGTACTTCACATTACTACCACATGCTTCCAGGGAAGAATATCAGATTAACCGTAAAAGTAGTTAGTGGGACGTAAAACGTATAACAGTATTATTATTATTATTATTATTATTATTATTATTATTATTATTATTATTATTATCAGATTAAGATGACGTATTAAACGTGTGAATGGAACCACGTAGCTTCGCATAAATTCATGGAGAAAACTACAAGTTTGGATCAAAAAGTTCGCGGATTAGCTCTGTAGTGCTCCAATAGTTAGAAACACAGGATTGCGCTAACAGCTGTAGGGACCTTCAATCTTGGTAAAGTAGTGGGCCAGGGGACATCGCTGTGTTAACGTCGGAAGTTGTTACAGTGATGTTGTAAAGATGTGTGTGTGTGTGTGTGTGTGTGTGTGTGTGTGTGTGTGTGTGTGTGTGTGTGTGTGTGTGTGTGTGTGTGTGTGTGAGAGAGAGAGAGAGAGAGAGAGAGAGAGAGAGATTACATCTTGGACAGAAAGTGGAACAACAAGCCAGCGTGAAGTTTTGCGTCAAAAGGGCAGTTCGGCCACAAAGACATTGAACATGCTTTGGCTAACATACGGCGATGAGTCGTATGCAATGTTTCGAGTAGCACTAGTACTTCACAGGTGGAAGAACATACGTTGAAGACGAGGAGCGATCTGAAAAATCTTCCACGAGCACCACCCCCGAAAATGCGGAACGAATTCGAGAAATTGTGCGTAAGGACCAACGACATTGCAGACACTGTTAGTGTGTCGTACTGTTCAGTCTGAATTGAATATGCGGCGTGTCGCTGTCGGTATTGTCCCTCGATTGCTAAGCGTTAAACAGAAGGAATATCGCGCCGTATTCTGCCAAGATATCCGTGAGCGTGCAGCGGATGATCCATCCTTCACGTCAGGATCATCACCGATGACGAGTCTTCGGTCTACGGATACGATCCTGAGACAAAGCTTAACAAAGCATGTTCAATGTCTCCGACGCCAATTTGTCCAATTTACCGCAAAAGTCATGTTGGTTCGCTGTTCCATGATGTAATCGCAGATTACTACCCGCTAACAAAAACACCACTATAACACAGCGATGGCTCCTGGTAAAGTTCTTACAATTTCCTCGTTAACGACCGGTACGCTTTTGAAGCCTAGCTGGCTGACTATGTTTCCATCTTGACAGCGGGGTGCAAGGAATTTCCCAACTCGGGACACAGCGTAGTCAACTCTCCGTTTCAACTACTTAGCCTCTGAGAGCGAGCAGTGAGACTGGACAGAACTGCGTGCAACTGTGCAACACTGGAGACCTGACAAGCGAGCGGGCTTCAGGACCGGCACGCTCTTGAAGTACTCCATGCGGACCGTCACTGACAAAGCAAGCATGCTATTGGTCAAGAGCCATCTGCTATTGGCCAAAGCAGAGGAGACTGGAGACAGTCATAAATCTGGTTACTGTCGGGGGGGGGGGGGGGGGTGATACTGCTTAACGTTTGAGTCACCGGTCATTAATAAGGAAATTGAGAGAACTATACACTGCCTTATCAAGGCTGATGGTCACAATAGCTGCTAGCGCAACCCCGTACTGCCATCTGCTGATGCACAACAAATAATAGTAAATTAATTAATACCGGTAACCTTATTGGTTTTACATCGCATTAAGTACTCTTACGGTTTTCGAAGATGCCGAGGTACCGGAATTTTCCCCATATTAGTTCTTTTACGTAGTGTATTTCAACACCTTCAAAGGTCATCAGACTGAGCAGGGAGCGAACGCGCCTTCAACTTGAACTCAGAAGGCCAGTGTTTCTACCAATTGAGCCACCCAGCCAGGGCATTTCTGCGTCTTAATCAGATACAGGCTAATATATTAAAATATTCATTATAATGGTTTATAAATATAGGAAAGCAAATTTATCTCCACCCATACTATGAAGGCCCCTGAAGGAGTGGAGGATAAAGGGTTCCACTTTCCGTAACTTCGACACTAAATGAGATAGAGTGGATTGCCTCTATGTACGCCCGCCTCTGCCCGCAAAAATTAACTTTGTAGATTGAGCGAACGCTAGGTCCATCAGCCCCTTCAGAAGCGGAAGTCTCGTTTCTAGATTCTCAGACTTCCCGACAGGGAATTGAACCCACATCCTTCCTGATGAACCGAACAAGTATATAGACCATACAAATTACGTGTCATGGAGAGAGTAACTTGTACATTTTTTCAGTATCGGTCGTTCGCTTCTGTGCAATTCCTTGATACGAGCAATTCTTTTCACACTGTCGTCGTTGCCGTGACAGAGAACCACAACCACACACTTGATTTTAGAGAGAGATACGTTTGTCGGCCGCCGTGTGTATTCCTTCAGTGTACGACCATGAAGAACCAGAATATCAAATCGTGATTCCCTCTGGAGTTGAAAGTCGAGTGTGACAGAGCCATCGCAGATTGCGTGCCGACCAGCATGAAGGGGGAACGGCTGTCTGTAACACAATATTCAAAATGGTAATTCGAGAGTCAGAATAAACACAGGGAGCTTGCTCGTTCAAATGATTCGCTCCCAGGAGCACATAACAAGTCTGAACTGTCCCCAGATAGAACCATTATTCTTTATTGTACCTCCCTTAGCACAGAGTAAGAGGTGTAAGTCGCAAATAAGCCAAGAAGTTCCTCTCAAGAGCCATCTTCCTCTTCCTGGCTTTTCCCCCAATAAATTGGGGCCGACATCTGGCCCAGTTTTACCGTCGGATGCCAATCCTGTAACGGGAGATGTGTTCACTATTGCGTGGTTGTTGATAGAGTGTGGTATGATTTTTTCTTGTTGTTTTTGTTTCTTACAAGTTGCTTTACGTTGCACCGATAAACATGTGTCTTACGGCGACGATGGGACAGGAAAGGACTAGGAGTGGGAAGGAAGCGGTCGTAGCCTTAATTAAGTTATAACCCCAGCATTTGTCTAGTGTGAAAATGGGAAACCATGCAAAACCATTTTTAGGGCTTCCGACAGTGAGGTACGAACCCACTATCTCCCGAATGCAAGCTCATAGTTGCGCGCCCCCAACCGCACGGCCAATACGCTCGGTAGTATAAGAGAAGTGTATGAAGGAAAAGGCAAATACACAGTTCCAGAGCCTGAGGAATTAACTACACGCAATTAAAATACCTGGCCGGGAAACGAACCCGGATCCCTCTGAATCAAATACCACCATTAAAACGACCTAAATAACGTGTATCATTTCCAGTTGTCCAGCTCCTGATTGAATGGTCAGAATGTGACAATTGTAGTGTCTGAACTGAATCAGTTTTATTCGTAATTAAATGAGAGTGCGGTTAGGGGCGCACAGCTGTGAGCTTGTATCCGGGAAACAGTGGGTTCGAATCCTACTGTCGGCAGTCCTGAAGATGCTTTTCCGTGGTTTCCAATTTTAAGATGATCGGACGAGAACCGGTGTATTCAACATGCTATGGCTGTTGGCCAGTTTCTTATTTTCACACCAGGCAAATGTTAGGGCTGTACCTTAATTAAGGCCACGGCCGCTTCCTTCCCACTCATAGCCCTTTCTTATCCCATCGTCGCCATAAGACCTATCTGCGTCGGTGCGACGTAAAGCAAATCACTTTAAAAATGAGAACGAAGCAGGCGTGACTTGAAAAAGGTACCACTCCAGTTGATTAAGTTAATATCATACCGGATATTGTATGCCCTTCGCTGAAGGGTTAGTTTTTATAACTGCAGTAGTAATGTCATATAGGGGAGATAAGTAGCAGCAGACGATACAAATCACAGCTCAAGTAACTATGTCAGAGTAATGTTATCGGTGATACGGTTTGTTTTCTTCCGTCTCGTCATTCCACAAAAGGTCCCGCCTCTGCCAAACTAAGGAATGTGCAAATTGGTAAGAAATTAGGAGAATCGAAAGAAGCTGTCATTACTCATGTAAAATCAATGTTTATATTTAATGATTGGTTTTATATTAACCATACAGAACGAGCTGGAGATGTGAGACTTTATCAGAGGGTAGGCATTATATAAATAATAAAATCTATATCAAAACTTTAGAACTACAGGTTCCCTAGTTCGTCACTTTCGCTAGTTTGCCATAGTGGGGAGATATTACTAGTGACAGTCCTGTGTTACTGATTCTGCGTGAAATTTGAATCTTGAGGTTAAACGTGACCATCGGCGCCTAAATCTCCTGTCCTATTGTATACATACCGGTATCGCTGAAATGCCGAATATAGATAGACCTCATCAAGTCAAACATGGCGGTGACAGAATCATAGAGAGATCTCGATCCACTCAAGAAATATGCACCCAACAAGATTATCATAGTACGTTCGATGCTGACATGATGTCACCCGCGCCGCCATCTTGTGATACACCACGCTTTTCCTTTGCGGCCGCGGCGATTCGGCAATACAGAGCGAACAAGGCATTAATCAAACCACGGCCGACTTGATGCGTCACACTAGCTAACTCCTTACCGGCCTTGACAATAGGGTCCACGCAATGTAATCGGAGTAGTTTCATAGCACGACACGTGGCGCTGGCGACCTAAGTTTTTGCGGTAGAAATACACACTCCTCTGTGGAAAAGATATTGATCTGATTGCCGATTTATCGCAATTTAGAGGTATGGAGAATGTTGCGTAGGTGAATAATGTTAAAATTATTTCAACCTTCATTGGTTAATTCTAGTGGCTCGGGAGTTGGGTGTTTGTGCTGTCCCCAACATCCCTGAAACTCACACACACCACACATAACACTATCCCTCACCACAATAACACGCAGTTACGTGCACATGGCAGATGCCTCCCACCCTCATCGGAGGGTCTGCCTTACAAGGGTTGCACCCGGCTAGAAATAGCCACATGAAATCATTACCTAATAGATGTAGTGTTTCATATCTGTCTTTTCGTACAGGCCATAGCAAAAAGTAGCTTCCACTGCTGTCTCGGTCTCATTTATGCCTGCGACGGTAAGGACGCTGCTGAGTAATGACGTCTAGAGCACGATTACTACGTCTAGATGTTGTGAAAGCTGCAGCCCATAGGGTCAGTTGTGCTGCAATGTCTGGCTCGGTGAGAAAAGCAATGGTAAACTACCTCACTCCTCATCTTGCCTATTACGCCTCATTATAGCACTGCCATGGGGTTTTGCAGTTTCCTTGTAACTGCATAATCTTCGGTGGTAGTATTTGAAGATCCAACCAGCCTCTGGGTTGATGACTTGACAGACAGAGGGATTGTAAAATGTCTTATCCTCTCGCTCAAGGCAATGAAAAAATAACCCCCACACGCACATTTGGAATTACAATATTTATTTCCTAAGGAATAATTGCCTCACAAATGAACAGATGGAAGACGTCTACATTAATACTTGGAAGCTCATCCTTTTTTATTTTCAAATACGCTCTGTACATGAAGACAAAGGTCAGAAGGTACAGCGTTCGCTGGTTCGCTGGCATGAGAAACCTTTGTTGTTCTCGAAGTCTGTGGTTCAATTCCCGATATAGATGGGTCAATCAGAACGAGGATTGTACTAGGATATTTCCTTACCCAGTAGACTGAGTCATAAGTCTGCGTTTGGGAGACGATAGGAACACTACCAATGGTTTTACAACTGTTTGTACCATAATGATACCATTACATTTCTCAACAAAGTTGTTATAAATAGCCTACTTTCGATTTTAGGGGCCGATGACCCTAGCAACACAACAAGCATTATCATCATCAACTTGCAATTACCTGGTGCTCATAAGTATCTCAAGTTAAACAGGTTAGTTGTAATTTTGAACAGAGAATATTACAACATATTCTGTTCACGTAAATTCTTCTCACCACTGATTCTATAATATCATTGTTGTACCTGCCAAAACGCTATGTGAATATTTCAGCATAGAACTACCAAGCTCGATAGCTACAGTCACTTAAGTGCGGCCAGTATCCAGTATTCGGGAGATAGTGGGTTCGAGCCCTACTGTCAGCAGCCCTAAACATGGTTTTCCGTAGTTTCCCATTTTCACACCAGGCAAATAAATGAGGCCACGGCCGCTTCCTTCACACTTCTGGCCCTTTCCTGTCCCATCGTTGCCATAAGACCTAGCTGTGTCGGTGCGACGTAAAGCAACTTGCAAAAAAAGTCAGCTTAGAACTTTGGCTGGTAAGGATCTGTCATCTAATAAGGTTCAACCTCGTGCGAGTATATTCAAAGAATTTTCGCTCTTGATGATATAGGCTATGTGATGCGGGTCAGTATTTCTCCCACATTATCAGACAGCGGTTTTCGCAGGCCCTGCAGTTCACAAAAATGACTTTCTACAGTAAATTTGGGAACTTTTTGTAGGGAGTAAATTAACTATTATGTCTGCCTGTCTGTCCATCCGTCTATCTGGTTTTATTTTTTCGACGTGACTGGAAAATGGCTGAAGAGAATTTCTCGAAACTCGGTATATAACTTCAGGGATAACCGAGGTGTACACTAGGCTATATATAATTTGATTAGTAAACAGGGGCGTAATATATATTATGGACGTCAAAACAAGAAACGTCAAATGTCAATATCAGCTGTATTAAAAACAATAACTATGCATAACAAAATTTGTGAAAAATATTGATAATGTTTCATACTGTACGTTTCCACCCTACGAGGAATAATAAAAGAGATATTCGCGATTGTTTAATTTCTCCCATACATGTACTTCCAAATACCTACCTAGCTTGGAGATTTTAGTTCCACCTAAACGGTGTATATAACAATAGTGATAGAAATTATAATCTCCAATCTGAAACATTTTTTAACGCACGAGCTATAAAAATTAACATATTTGCGAATGTACTCGTATATTTATATTACTAGATTCATCAATAGCGAAGGGATCGAGGGAGTTGACCGTGCGATTAGGGGCGCGCAGCTGCGAGCTTGCATTCGGGTGATAGTGGGTTCGAACCCACTTTCGGCAGCTCTGAAGATGGTTTTCCGTGACTACCCATTTCCACACTAGGCAAATGCTGGGGCTGTAACTTAAGGCCACGGCCGCTATCTTCCCAGTCCTAACCCTTTCCCATCCTCCCGTCGCCGGAGACCTTCGACGTGTTAGTGCGACGTTGAACAAGCAGCAACAAAAGAAAATAAATGTAATAGATATGCATCTGCGTTTCGCGAGAAGTCGCGGCAGCTTGTAGGTGAAATGATAATCCACGGCCTGTTTCCAGTCATTTGACCGGGTCAGGAATGGAATGAATGAAGCCCCATCTAGCGGCGAGGATGGGAATTGTGCCGGCCACCGTAGCCTGTCGCACTCCTCTGGGGCAATGATTAATGAATGATTAATGCAATGATATTGGAGACTGTTGCTGGAATGAAAGATGTCAGGGAAAACTGGAGTACCCGGAGAAAAACCTGTCCCGCCTCCGCTTTGTCCAGCACAAATCTCACATGGAGTGACCGGGATTTGAACCACGAAACACAGCGATGAGAGGCCGGCGCGCTGCCGCCTGAACCACGCAGGCTCCAGCTTGTAGGTAGGGCACAAATAACAGATACTACACTAAGCTACAAACATTAGTCGTGATAAACAGTGCGAACTCTCTGAAATAGATGCGGGTTCATTATTAAACTGTTCATTTTGCGATACTTACAGTAAATGTGTAACTAAAGCACAATTATTGCACTACCAATTTGAAACTTCACAACAGCTTCTAGTTCACAAGAATCACCGCAGACGGAACCGATGTTTATTGTCAGACTTTGAGACTTGAGATTAACACATGCGCAGCGGCCATGCTTACCCTCCGCATCCCTTATCCGCATGCATGCGACAATAATTGTCACACGACCATAGTATTTACTAGACGTTGTAATAGGAGTTTTATCATGGCTGAGGAGAAATATAATGGATGTTGTGAATTTTCTCATAGAACCGGAGTGTTTGCGGTAGGAATAGGACAGGAACGGTAGTATTCAGTCAAAAGTATGTTTTTTAAAAAAAACAGCTGGATATAAGAAAAAATATCCTGGTATAGGAGGTTGAAAATAATGGCGAAATACTGAAATTTACCTGCGTTAATAAAGTTACTTACAAAAAAATACAAAAAGATGAAAGCTGGAAAAGCAGCTGGGATTGATAAGATTTCTGAGGATATGCTAAACGCTAATAGCTTGGGATATAGTATCGTATCTAAAATATTTATTTGATTACTATTTGCACGAAGAAGCCTCCGTGGCTCAGGCGGCACCGCGCCGGCCTCTCACCGCTGGGTTCCGTGGTTCAAATCCCCGTCACTCCATGTGAGATTTGTGCTGGACAAAGCGGAGGCGCGACAGGTTTTTCTCCAGGCACTCCAGTTTTCCCTGTCACATTTCATTCCAACAACACTCTCCAATATCATTTCATTTCATCTGTCATTCATTAATCATTGTCCCAGAGCAGTGCGACAGGCTTCGGCAGCCGGCACAATTCCTATCCTCGCCACTGGATGAAGGCTTCATTCATTCCATTCCTGACCCGGTCGAATGCCTATAAACAGGCTGTGGATTTTCATTGACAATTTGCACGAAGAAGCTATACTAAATGAATGGAGAGTCGCTATAGTAGTAATCTCTCTGTACAAGGGAAAGGGTAATACACATAAAGCGGGCAATTACAGGCCAGTCAGCTTGGCATGTGTTGCATATAAACTCTGGGAAAGCATTCTTTCTGATTATATTAGGCCGTTTGCGAAATTACTAACTGGTTTGATAGAAGGCAGCTCGGGTTTCGGTAGGGTTATTCTAGTGAGGCTCACCTTGTAGGATTTCAGCAAGATACAGCCGATATTTTAGATTCGGGAGGTCCAATGGACAGTATCGCTATTGATCTATCCAAAGCTTTTGATAGGGTAGATCATTGCGACTGCTGACAAAAATGAGGGCTAATGGAGTAGACTGAAGAGTAGTGAATGGATGGCTAAATTGCTAGAAAACTGAACTCAGAATTAGAGTAGGTGAAGCATGATCCTGTGAAGATTAAGAAAGGTGTCCCGCAAGGCAATTTTATTGGACGTTTATTTTCTCTTACGTATATAAATGACATGAGTGAAGAACTCGAGTCACTGATACGGCTTTTAGCAGATGATGTTATAACGTATAGAGTAGTAAAGTTACAGGAATGTGAGGGATTGCAAAAGGGCTCGACAATGTTGTGATATGGACAGTAGACAATGGTATGGCGGTAAATGGAGTACAAAGTCAGGCTGTACGTTTCACCAAAAAGAAAAGTCTTCTCAGTTTGAATTACTGTGTTGACAGGGTGAAAGTAAAGTAACAGGGGATCACTGTAAGTAATTAGATGTCAATATAAGGAAACATCTTCATTGGAGTGTAAATAAAGGTTACAGATCTCTTGATATGGTTATGAAAGAATTTAGGGGTTGTAGTAAGGATGTAAAGCCGGCTCTGTGGTGTAGGGGTAGCGTGCCTGCCTCTTACCCAGAGTCCCGGGTTCGATTCCCGGCCAGGTCATGGATTTTTACCTGTACCTGAGGGCTGGTTCGAGGTCCACTCAGACTACGTGATTAAAATTGAGGAGCTATCTGACGGAGAGATAGCGTCCCCGATCTAGAAAACCAATAATAACGGCCGAGAGGATTCGTCGAGCTGACCACACGACACCCCGTAATCTGCAGGCCTTCGGGCTGAGCAGCGGTCGCTTCGTAGGCCAAGGCCCTTCAAGGGCTGTAGTGCCATGGGTTTTTGGGGTTAGTACGGATGAAACAGAGAGAATATCTGGTAAGACCCCAAATAGAATATGGCTCCAGTGTATGGCACCCAGACCAGGATTATTTGATACGAGAATTGGAAAGGATCGAAAGGAAAGCAGCACGATTTGTCGGAAAGACAAAAGAGCAGTGTTACGAAAATATTGCGAACTTTTGGCCTGGAAAGACTTGGGAGTAAGGAGAAGAGCTGCTGGATTAAGCAGGATGTTCCAAGCTGCCAGTGAAGAGATGGAGTAGAATGATATTAGTAGACGAATAACTCTGCGAGGAACTTTTAATGGTAAGAAAGATCACAATATGAAGATAAAGGTAGAATTAAAGATTACAATTGAATCATTTATAGGAAGAGGAATTAGGGAATGGAATTTCTCAAGGGAAATGTTCGATAAATTTCCAAATTCCAAGTTCACTGAAAACAATCCAAAAGTAATCTGCCTCCTGGGTGACAGTTCTTAATGTATATCATTGATGACTGATTGATTAATTGATTGATTGACTGATTGATTTATTGATTGACAAAAATGCGATGATTGTCTTTTCTGCTGCATGGCATTACTACTTCAATTACAAAAACAAACCCGTCGACAGCGGGTACACAACAGCTAGAATCGTATAAATTCACTGGTTTACTTTCGCGCACTTTTCGGAGTTAGATAGCAGTTTTCCAGGTTCGCGACATTCCACCGGCAATTCACTTGCTTACGAGACAGCTATGAAGCGTCAGACAGCATACGTACTCATGGGACAGCAGGACACGACCTTGCGTTCGAGTCCCGGAACAGGTTCTCCTTCCTCAAGTGGATCAAGAACATGCTTCATGACGCTAGACCAGCAAGGCTGTATGCTCACTGCCTTTAAGAGGAGGCTGTAATCTTTATACAAGTACTAATGAGTTGAACACGATTAGGCTGGAGAATTGAGTACTACAAAATGGTTACTTTGAATTTGGAATTCAATTCTGAACCCAGCTGAAGTGAAAATATTGATTATTAATAGTTCACCTTTGTCTTTAATGAAGGAATTTGTTAAGAGACACCTGCATCACCTCTATTTGGCCTCATTTATTCACTTCGACATCGAACGATGTGATAATCATTATTTATTTAATAATGGGGGTGGTAGAGGGGAGATTCGATTTCCTGCTCGAATCCCGGTGTCTTCAGATGGGATTTCCAAATAGGACCCACGCGTTATAGAACGAAGGACAAGTCTTAACTCAAAACGACGCGATAACCGAGTGATTTAGTCACTGCCTTTTCACCAAGGCGATTCCACTGTGAGTCGAGGCAGTAGAATACATCCACGGTATCCCCTGGCTGTCGTGAGACGCGACCAAAACGGGAACAATGGGCTCTCAAATTAGCAGCGTGGGTTGGCGACCATGGTTCGCGTAGTTTCCACTTACTTGTATTAGGTTCCTTTTGTTCAACATTTCTTGGTCTCTCCTGTGGGTGGGGGCGGTAGAATAGCTCCCACGGTATCACCTGCCTGTCGTAAGAGGCGACTAAAAGGGGCCTCCAGGGCTCTGAACTTTGGAGCGTGGGTTGGCGACCGGTTACGTGCCAGATGCGACCGTGCCGGATGCGACCCGGCCATTATCGTGCCAATAGCGACCCGAGCGGATAAGCATCGTGCCGCATGCGACCCATCAATCACTTACAATTGATCTGCATTAAGGGCTGTCACCAAGTGGCAGATTGCTTATAAGTAGCTAACTTGGTATTTTCAAAAATTAAGGTCTGACACCATTGTTAGCGGGTTCGAGTGCCGTTGGTCGAAAGAAAAATATAATAATGTTGCTGGCTTTACGTCCCAGTAACTACTTTTATGGTTTAAGGAGACGCCAAGGTGCTGGAATTTAGTCCCGCAGGACTTATTTTACGTGCCAGTAAATCCACCGACACAAAGCTGACGTATTTGAGCACGTTCAAATACCACCGGACTGAGCTAGGATCGAACCTGCCAAGTTGGAGTCGGAAGACCAGCATCTCAACCGTCTGAGCCACTTAGCCTGGATGAAAAAAAAAAAAAAAAAATACCATCAGAATGTTGGCCGGCAGGGTAGGGAAGTTGGTGGTAGACAGTTTCTAATCATTAGATTGCATGCCAAAAGCCGGGATTCAAATCCAAACCTTTTCGCAGTGTTCAAATGGAGTGAGGGGATATGATGCTGTTGATGGTGATTCGGCCGTCGGATGGTGACGTAAAGCATTGAGCAGACCCCTTGGTATTATTCGAGAGGAGTAGACTACGTGCCGAAAACGGGTTTCATCTCTCCCTACTTCATTATCATAATCCCACATCCAGACGCGCAGGGCGCCCAAGGGAGTCAGGTAGAAAGACCTGCACTAGGCAGGGAATGGGAAGGAAGCGGCCCTGGTCAAGTACAGCCCCAGCATTCGCCTGGTGTGAACATGGGAAACCACAGAAAACCATCTTCAGGGCTGCCGACAGTGGGATTCGAACCCACTATCTCCCGGATGCAAGCTCAGGGCCGCGCGCCTCTAACCGCATGGCCAACTCGCCCGGTGGGAAAAGACGTAAACGCATCACCATATTTCGTGTTGTAAAACGAGTTTCCCCAAGAAGTGTTATGTAAAGTAGGGGCAGTAACTCCTTGTAGGACTTATTGAAATGGCATTGCACTTTGTTTAGCTTACCTTATCTTGGGTGATGACACAATTTATCAAATGACAATTTGTTTGTCAACGCCGGTCGCATCCGGCACGGTTACAGATTATGCGGTCGCTAGTGGCACGGGTCGCATGCGGCACGGTCGCATCTGGCACGCCACCTGGCGACCACGGGACCCTTAGCTGAGTCCTGGCATTGCTTCCACTTACTTGTGCCAGGCTCCTCACTGTCATCTATCCTATCCGACCTATCTTGGTCAACTCTTGTTCTTTTCCGACCCCGACGCTATTCGGTTTGCGAGTGCTAGGGAGTCTTTCATTTCCACGCCTTTCGTGGCCCTTGTCTTCCTTTGGCCGATAACTTCATTTTCTTAGCGTCGGATCCCTTCCATTTTTTCCCCTCTGATTAGTGTTACATAGAGGATGGTTGCTTAGTTGTACTTCCTCTTAAAACAATAATCACCAGCACCACCACCTCTCTTGGTCAACTACTTTTCTCTTCCGACCCTCATGGTAATAGGTTTGCGAGGCCCAAGGAGTTTCACGTATCCCTTCCCTTCCCTTCCCTTCCCTTCCCTTCCCTTCCCTTCCCTTCCCTTCCCTTCCCTTCCCTTCCCTTGCCTTCCCTTCCCTTCCCTTTGCAGATACTTTCAAAGTATTAGATCTCTTTCCTATTAAGTTGATTAGTGTACAGTGAGAAAGGTTGCCAAATTGTACTTCTCTCAAAGCAATAAACACCACTACCTCTTACCAAGGTGGCCGCAGTTCGAATCCCGGCCAATGCATGTGGAAGTTTTGAAATGAAAAGTCATGCCCCTGCTGTTTGGATACCACGTAAAATTGAAGGTCCCATGGGTATGATCATAATATTAACAGTCACGTAGAACTACAAGCTTGCTTAGTCTTAAATCCCCGACCCATTCTTAACTAATAATAATAATAATAATAATAATAATAATAATAATAATAATAATAATAATAATAATAATAATAATAATAATAATAATCAGAGTTTTCTACATCTAGGTGTAATAACGGGTGCGAACTGCATCACATACGTGGACTTGGCCCCGTTCTACGACCAAATGCCCTTCCAGATGCCAATCCTGCATGGAGGAATGAATTTACTATAGCGTATTTCTGTGGAGGTTGGTAGTATAATGTGTTCTGTGTATATAAAAAGGTGTATAATAGGAAAACATAAACACCCAACCCTCGAGTCAGAGAAAGTACCAGACGCGGCTAAAATCCGCGACCGGGAATCGAACCCGGGGACCTCTGATCCCAAGGCCTGGTGGTGCTATTCAGCCAAGGAATTATTATTATTATTATTATTATTATTATTATTATTATTATTATTATTATTATTATTATTATTATTATTATTATTATTACTTTAATGGAGTGTAGCATACGGAGAATCCTAGTGCAGGTCTCTTACAGTGACGCCTACATGCGACCTGCGTGTCTGTGAGGATGAATGATAATGCTGAAGACGGCACACACACTCAGTCCCCGAGCCAGAGGAATTAACTAATGAATGCTTAAATTCCCGATTCAGCCGCGAATCGAACCCGGGACTACTCGGATCAAAGGCCATAATTCTAATAATTTAGCCATGGAGGCGGAAATAAATAAATAAATAAATAAATAAATAAATAAATAAATAAATAAATAAATAAATAAATAAATAAATAAATAATATTTTTAAGTTCCACTATCTGCTTTAATGTTTATAAGTTGGTTAATCTATCGACACCAGGCTGGCGTATCTGAGCACACTGAAATACCATCGCGCTGAGCTGGGTTCAAACCCGCCATCTTGGACTCAGAAAGCCAGCCCGCAACCATCTGAGTCACTCATCCCAGTGATCCTAAATATAATGCGCTCTCACAACCGCCCAAAATCGTGTGAATGAGGTAATGAAGCCAAAAGAACATTTTTATGAGCAAGAGAGATTTGTGTAAGTAAAAATGATCCCAGAAACTTAAGCATGTTTGTGGTGTAAGGCACAGATGACCGTGACCACTGAGTGACTTCATCTCTTCCTTTTCACTAAGATGGCTGTGATTCGAATTCCGGTCAATGCACGTGGGATTTTCGAAATGGAAAGTCATATCAATGTGGTTCCAATTCCGCATAAATGATGATAAGTAAGTAAACTGGTGTCCTTGTCCTGAAGTGGTGCAGCTCTTTCAAGGCACAGCCCTAACGGAGGTAAGCTATATCATTTTAACCATATATCAGCCCTCCTGCCGTTCTTAAATCTCTGGCAGTGCCGGGAATCCCACGCTGAAATGATTTTTTTTTTTTTGGGTGGGGTGGGGTGGGGAGGGGAGGGAATGAGAAGCTAGTTTTTAGATTATCGGCCCTGGTGGAAAGAAATGAAATGAACATTTCAAAAATTTACCCACTAATATAATAGGTACAAGAATTTAAAATAATCGGTGGATCTCACTCACAGTGTTTTATATTTAATAATATGATTAAACATGAATAAAATGTAATAAAATTCGAAAAAATATTGATTTAAAAGTAAATTTAAAATATAAAATGTTAAACTCTAAAATCAAATTTAAAGCATAAAACAAGTAGATAAAATATTAAAATAAATTCCACGAAAAAAAAAGAAAGTATGTATCTTTTATGATCCCTAAGCTCACTTACGTCACTGTACTACTTTTCTTCAAACAGGATATCAATCTTGCCTGTCTGTAGCTTGATCAAGTGAAGAAGGCAGATGTTTTGGTCTCCCTTCCGGAGCTGTCTATCGCCTTCCTACTTAAGTTCAGGCAATCCACTCCACCTCTTCGAAAGGGATACGGCGGAGAGGTAATTGAGTTACGCGCCTGATGCATTCACTGTATTGTGATTCCCTTGACAGTTATAGCGACAGTACTTTAACGTGTTGGTGTCTGTAATCGTCGTCAGTATTTCTAAACATGAATCATTTCAAGACGAGGAGCTTACCAGCAAACTAGATTCTGAACTAGATTTTAGCTAATTCCGCATGTTTAAATTCAGTTGTAGAGAAACATAGGACACAGGCTATGGGGTGCATTTGATTAGAGGAAAATATTTTGGGGATATAATCCTAATAACAAAACATTTTTACGTATGAACAGGGTTCTGAAAATGCTTAGTTTCTGAGTTATGTAGAAGTTCATCCTTGCACTGAAGCTTAATGGGCAATCAAATCGAACTACTTCGTACTTGCATGGCTGGTTTTACATGTGACGGTATTTTCTACTAAGTTATCATAAAAATCAAATCTGGTACTATGAAAGCCCCACACAATACAACAGGACGAATATCAACCAAGACTCAGTCTAAACATTTGAGCTAGAATTATTCATCATCATATTGGTCCCAGTTTCTTACCTCAACGTTTGACAGCAGCCAGATAACGCTGGTTTCTCCGAAAGAAATTGCACCATTAAAGAATTGTGTACCTCCGGACGTTATCCGCGTAAAATTGTACAGTAGTAGTACAATTGTATTCCAGCTCACTTTAGTCTGAGTTTTCATCGTAATTTTATCGCCGTTTACCGCAAAGAGGAAATCCATTGAATTTTTATCACTGGGGACATTGGTATTCATCTGCCACCCCTGTACCCTATGTAGTGAGCGTTATCCTGACTGATTTGAACAAAGACGAAATACGCCAGGCGTTTTCAGCAAAAGGATCGAACTCAGGCTGCAGATGTATCGACGCAGGACAAGGTCACATTGAACAATTTTTATAATAAGTTATGTTTTGAAAACTTGCTTCATCACTTGTACAATTTTTTTTTTAGCATGTTCATATGAAAGTTTTTAAAAATGATAAGTTGTTACGATTATGTCCTCGAAATATTCAAAAATTTAGATACATTAACAGACGTCGGTGGCACTTCTGGATGTTCAAATGTCATAACTCCATATCACTGATCTACAAAGAATACCTGCGCGACAATATTCCGACAAACTGGAGACTCATAAAAACTGCATTTTGTTGACGATTGGGCCGTGTGGTTAGGACCGCGCGGCTGGGAGCTTGAATAGGGAGTTAGTGGGTTCGAAGATGGTTTTCCGTGGTTTCCCATTTTCACACAGGGGCTGTACCTTAATTAAGGCCATGGTCGCTTCCTTCCAACTCCTAGGCCTTTCCTATCCCATCGTCGCCATAAGACCTATCTGTGTCGATGCGACGTAAAGCCACTAGCAAAAAAAAAGTAATTGCTGATTCTTCCACAGATTTATTCATGTATTCAAAAATTATCTGCAGCTTCACTAGATTATGTAATCGAGATGAGGAAATCATTACTTATATAAATAGTTTGTGCTCTCTTGTCAAAATTATGCAGAAGGATTGTGACAATACTCTTCAAGATTTCTCAAAAATGGTTGTGACAATACTCTTCAATATTTCTCAGAAATGAACAAAACGGAAGGGTGTTTCAAGGAGAAAAAATGATCTATTACAAATTGTGATATTTCTTCCCGTGACTACTAGGGGGTCCGCTGTTTGTAATTTCGTTTGTTTTGCCAATTTTTCAGATGTTTATCCGTTTTAGATCAACTCAAGACCGATCGGTGGTTGTTATTTTTCGTATCTGTTTATTCCACCATCACGGCGAAACGGCTGAACAGATCTCGACCAAACGTCATATTTAGAGTAAGCTCATCGCGGGAAAGGTTTTGATATGCATGTGATTTAAGAATCTTTGAATAGATGGGGAGGGGAGGTTAATAGGTAAACCAGAACAGTTTTCCTCCATTTTCTCATACTATTAATTTTCTGTACAATCCGTGAACTGTATATGAAACATCTCTTCATTATAAACAACTTTTGTTATGTTCATAAATTACCTTACTCTTCAAATGACTGAGAAAACTGATATTTTCTGCGGGTATCATGCTCTGCATTGAGTGACCGACAGACCGACAAGGAACCTACAGGTTACCATGACAACGTCACTGACTGTTTGCCAACAAGGAAGTAACGTAGGTATTGCCATTTCGTCATCATTCCTGTAAACTCGTGGTTGTTCCTTGGGCAGAAAGCAAGAGAGACGCCAATCGGCCATTCTGCGGGATATTGGCGGAATATCTTTGGAGGTTATAACCGTCCTCGAATTGCTAAAGTAATAACACCGTAAGTCATCTTCTCATCTGTTCACCTATATATCCCTGCGCCTAAATTTCTTCTCACCGGGCGAGTTGGCCACGCGGTTAGAGAGACGCGGCTGTGAGCTTGCATCCGGGAGATAGTGGGTTAGAATCCCATTGTCGACAGCCCTGAAGATGGTTTTCCGTGGTTTCCCATTTTCACACCAGGCAAATGCTGGGTCTGTAACTTAATTAAGGCCACGGCCATTTCCTTCCAACTCCTAGGCCTTTCCTTTTCCATCGTCGCCATAAGACCTATCTGTGTCGGTGCGACGTAAAACCACTAGCAAAAAAAAAAAAATATTTGTTACCGTTTGCTTATATCCGTAATTCATATCATCATAATTTATTGAGGGATATTTGATTTTCCAATACATCCATTTAGTATTTACATATTTGTCCTGCCCGGCTGTCCTCAGGTATAATCCTATTTTCTTTTAATTTCAACTATCTTAACTGTACCGCTTTCTTCCTTAATTTCTCCACGTTTATGCGAGTGCTAATCTCAATACCTGGATACTCTTTTCTTTGGGGAAACATTCCAAGCTCTTAAAATGTATAACTTTTGACTCCGGGAAATATCGAAATATGGATGCATTTTAATGACGATGCAGACCTTCGTTTCGGGATAATTGGTGGCTAAACGGTAACTCGTATTGCAAAACAGATAGCATAATCGCCGTTCTACTTGGAGATATCAACAACTTTGGTGCTATGATTTATTGTCGTGTCTCGATTGTTGATACGTCCGAGAGCGCTGCATTTCTCGGTTATAATCAAATCTTTCGAACTCGACTGTCACTTGCAGGGCCTGTCTTTATAATGAAAACTCTCCATCTCTGTTGTGAATGGCAGTTATCACGTGAGCCTGCCGTTAGAGTAGAAACTCTCGAACTCGACTGTGATTGGCAGTAGGAAATGTGGCCTGCCATTATCCACAAAACCTCCAATGCCTACCTTACAAAGGAAAGAAAGTATTCCGTCCTCCCTGTTTTGTTTCTGGGATAGCGCTATAAGGCATGCAATTTTATATAATTTTACTCACTGCCTTTACTGTAATTTACGGAGAAATCCGTATACGATGTAAAATACCGCAGCGAAGCACGGGTACATTTGCTAATTAACAATAAAACTCCTCGAAACATACCTGCAAACGACTATGCTTGAAGAACGCTTTAGTAACCTAGCAGTGATTTCAACTGAGAAAAAAAGAAATACCATTTTGTTTGTGAACCAAATGTCATCACTGAGTTCATCTCACAGAAAGCACGCTGAATTTGTTTCACTATAATATAGTTCAAGCATTAAGTAATAAATGTACTTCATAACTTTATAAAACAGCGTAATCACATTTTTGGTTAAAAACAAGTAATGCATTGTTTAGGAACAGTCTGAATAATTCTGTCAATCTGATAACGTGAAATCATGACATTTTGAATATCACTCGTATTATGATCTTGAATCTGTACGACAATAAGCACGCAAGTAACTTTGGGCCCGCCCAAAATATTCTCCTTAAAAATAAAGCATAAATATAATCAACATAATTTTAAATGTATCAAGTGGAACTTTCATATATCACGAATTTCTTCACTTGTCATAAATGATCTTCTTCCCGGCCTTTTTGCAATTTACGGCGTCGGCTCTGGGCGAGGATTTGGTATAGTTTTACGACTGGATGCCCTTCCTGACACCAGCACTACGTGGCGGGATGTAATCACTATTGCATTTTTATGCGGTGGTTTATAGAGTGGTGTATTATGTGTAGATAAAGCGAAGTTCATTAGCGCAAACATCCAGTCCCCAAGTCAGAGGAATTAACCATGTGCAGATAAAATCTCAGGCCCGGCCGTGAATCGTATCCGAGGCCCTCTGAACCAAAGACTAGTACGCTGACTTCACCAAGGAGCCGGACATCTGTCATAAATAATGTTAATGTCTTTATGCTCCACTAACGGTGTTCGGAGACGCTGGGGTGTTAAAAATTTCGTACCGTAGGATCTCCATTTATATGCCGATAAATGTACCGACACGAGGCTGGTGTATTTAAGCATCTTCATACAATACTGGCGAGTTTCCGTGGCTCAGGCGGCAGCGCGCCGGCCTCTCACCACTGGGTTCCGTGGTTCAAATCCCGATCATTTCATGTGAGATTTGTGCTGGGCAGGTCTTCGGGTTGAGCAGCGGTCGCTTGGTAGGTCATGGCCCTTCGGGGCTGTTTCGCCATGGGGTTTGGTTTTTTGTTTCTTTTTAATGGAGCAGAAAACATCCACAATCTTTGCAGACATCAAATAGTCTAATAGCTCAAAATAAATAGAACGTGGTGGGTTTGATGGTCAAGCAATTTGGAAAGGACTGGATGAATGACAATTTCTTTTTTCTGGTACATGAGTCTGCTTTAGGATAATAAAAGTAATGAAGAGTACGATAAACAAAAATGTGGAAAGTAACCAGAGTGATTGTAATATGACATTTCAATATAATAAAACTCCATTTATTTCCAATAAACTAAATGGTATTCTCGGGGGTAAATGCTTATGTGTTAGGTACTTGAATAAATGCATTCGCTGAGGTATGATCAAAATCCGATAACTCCAGGCAGTCTTATCAGACCCAGATATCTCCATTTACTTGAATTTAATACCGGGATAATTAAAATGGATGTTTCACGTTTGATTTAACTCTTGGAAAAGTGTTTCCTGTTACTCTATTTGGTATATTCCTTTCCCTTATAACTTGAGTAATCACAACTTTATTGAGTGTTTATTAGATTCTCTAATAAATGCTTTTCTGGAATTATGGCTTTTTGTTCCGGCGCTCGATTTACAAATGCTCACAGTAGTAAAGACACTACATTGCACTCCAGGCTCGTAAGTTGCGAGTCAATGTTAGTCCATTTATGGTAACACTGATGGAGGAACAGTACGTTAACTGAGGTCCAGATAATCAAATGCAGTGGTCAGCTGCAGGCAGCGTTATCCGGGATCGGTTGTATTCTCAGCAGCCCACCTGTTGTGACCTTGACGTCACACCTCTACTACCTATCGCACAGTGGGGAGGGTCGCGGTAATTGAGGTTACACCAACCAGTCAAATTGCTTTCCGCTGGTAGTCTGAAGACAACGTAAGGCACTGCAATAAGTGGACTTTTCGGTTGTTAGATTATATGGACTTATCAGATGGTTCGCAACCTTCATCGGCATATGACAAAATGTGACAAGGGAACTATTTCAGTTGGACCATACATTAAAAAAAAGATACTAGTGGTCCCGTGCTTTCAGCATTCCATATAAATAGGTCAGATAACTTCTCTGTATATGTCTGTCGTAATCATATTGTTTTGCCTGCCCTTTTCAATAGTTTTATGAACATTTAATTAATTAATTAATGTTATTTTCTTTACGTCCCACTAACTACTTTTACGGGTTTCGGAGACGCCGAGGTACCGGAATTTAGTCCCGCAGGAGTTCTTTTACGAGCCAGTAAATCTACCGACACGAGGCTGTCGTATTTGAGTACCTTCAAATAGGCCTACCACCGGACTGAGCCAGGATCGAACCTGCCAAGTCGGGGTCAGAAGGTCAGCGCCTCAACCGTCTGAGCCACTCAGCCCGGCTATGAACATTTAATACCGATACATAATAACCAATTCATTCGTAATTTATTTTATAACACTTCTTCTATTACAATATTATCTGTGCTTCAACAATTCGGTCGTATCTGGATCTTAACATTTTCAAACGATCTTGCCGGAGACAGCGCAACAAATAATAGGCCGTGACTGGTTCCAAGCGTTTGTCACTGCGTTTTAATTCATGGTCATACAGCAGGCCAGTCGACTTCATACCTTCCCATCTGTACGTACCTAGACTGTTTTCTTTTCACAGCATGTAAGTTATTACGAACGTTCTGCCTTCTGTTGAGTATATTCAGAAACTGGGGAAGGTCAGAGAATCAAAGAGTGTATACACACATAATAATATTTTTCCGTGATCAGAGGAAGTGTATACTCTCTGGCTTGACAGGTAGTAATTAAATAAGGCTGCATGCAATCACATAAGGATTCACATACTGTATATCAGAATATTAATGAATGTGTTAGTCGCTTAACAACCTGCTAAGTACAGAGTGTATTGCGGGTAAGGGTAAACCTCCGCCTGCAATAATAATACTATAGTGATCATTTAATTATCTGATCTTGAAAATAAACATATTTCCGTTGACTTTTCAAGAAATGCAAGATTTTTCCTGTGCTATTAAGACGATTTGGAAGATTTTAATACAAACCGCAGCTTTTAACTCCCACTTGTTTAAGAGCTTGAGTTTTGTGAAACACGTTAGCGTTTTACATATATCTATATATATAAAAGTAGCTTGTCCTGACTGACTGACTGACTGACTGACTGACTGATTCATCATCGCCGAGCCAAAACTGCTGGACATAAAGAAATGAAATTTTGGAGATATATTCATATTAAGATGTAGGTGCTCGCTAAGAGAGGATTTTTGGATATTCCGTCGCTAAGGGGGTGAAAAGGGGGGTGAAATTTTAAAATTAGTGTGTCTATATCTCAAAACTTTAAAAGTTTAGAGATGTGAAAATTTGTAATTAGAATCTCCTTTAAAAATAAGGAAACACGTATTTTTTTGTTTTGAGACAATCCCAATAGGAGGGGTTAAAAACGGTGAAAAAGGGGTTGAATGCCATTAATCAGGATACCGGTACGTATATCTCAGAAAATGAAGATATTACAGACCTCAAAATTGGTACTTTTGATCGCTTTCAAAAATAAAGAAACACGTATTTTTTTTGTTTTTGGAAAATCCAATTAATGCGAGGGTGAAAAGAGGGGTGAATTTTTAAAATGAGTGCATCTATATCTCAAAAGTTTTTAAGTTTAGAGATGTAAAAATAGGTATTTAGAATCTTCATTAAAAATAAAGGAACATGTATTTTTTTGTTTTCGGAAAATCCCAACAGGAGGGGTGAAAAGGGGTGAAAAAGGGGTTGAATGCCTTTAAAGAGAATACTTATATCTTAGAAACTGAAGATATTACAGACCTGAAAATTGGTGTTTGGGATCTCCTTTAAAAATAAAGAAACGCGTATTTTTTGTTTTTAGAAAATCCAATTAATGGTGGGGGGTAAAAGGGGGGTTATTTTTTAATATGAGTGTATCTATACATCAAAACTTTTAAAGTTTATAGATGTAAAAATTGGTATTTAGAATGTCCTTTAAAAATAAAGAAACACGTATTTTTTGTTTTCGGAAAATCCTAATACGAAGTGTGGAAAAGGGTGAAAAACAGGTTGAATGCCTCTAATGTGGCTACTTATATTTCAGAACCTGAAGATATCACAGACCTGAAAACTGGTATTTGGGATCTACTTTAAAAATAAAGAAACAGGTATTTTTTCGTTTTGGGAAAATCCAAATAATGGGGGGTGAAAAGGGGGACGAAGTTTTTAAAATGAGTGTATCTATATCTCAAAACTTCTAAAGTTTATAGATGTAATAATTTGTATTTAGAATCTCCTTTAAAAATAAACAAACATATACTTTTGTTTTCGGAAATACCACTTGGGTGTAGGGGGTAGTTAATAATGACTGAAAATGGTGTTGAATTATTTTAATTAGGCTACTGATATCTCAAAAATGAAGATGTTACAGGTGCGAAATGTGATATTTGGAATCTGCTTTAAAAGTAAAGAAACACGTATTCCCGGAAAATCCAATGAAGGGGGGGGGGGGGTTAAAGAATAGAAAAATTAATTGACTTATTTGTATGAGAATAATAAGCTAATAAAAACTAAAGTTGTTACAGACGTGAAAATTGGTATTTGGATCTCCTTTAAAAACAAAGGAAAACGCGTTTTTGGGGGGAAACCATCTTGGGGTGTGGGGAGTGATCAGGAGTTGAATTCCTTTCATGAGGACACATAAATCTAAAACTGAAGAAGTTAGAGTCGTGATATTTGGTATTTAGAAGACCCTTTACTATTAAAGAAACAAGTATTTTTTGCCGGAAAATTCACTTAGTGGGGAGGGGGAGGAGTTTGAAAGGAAGTGAAAAAAGTGAATTGTTTTTATGGGTATACTTATATCTCAAAATTGAAGGTAATAGACGTGACTACATTGGTGTTTGGAATCACCTTTAAACATAAAGAAGCACGCCATCTTTTCATTCTTTTTTTGGGGGGTAAATAAACTTAACGGCGGTGGGTTGTAAAAGGAGGGGAGACCAATTGATTTTACTGTTCGCAATGTACTTACAAGGAGCCTCCGTTGCTCAGGCGGCAGCGCGCCGGGCTCTCTGCTGGGTTCCGTGGTTTAAATCCCGGTCACTTCATGTGACATTCGTGCTGGACAAAAAGGAGGCGGGACAGGTTTTTCTCTGGATACTCCGGTTTTCCCTGTCATCATTCATTCCAGCAACACTGTCCAATTTCAATTCATTTCATTTGTCATTTATTAATCATTGCCCCAGAGAAGTGTGACAGGCTTCGGCAGCCGGAACAATTCCTATTGTCGCCGCTAGACGGGGGCTTTATTCATTCCATTCCTGACCCTGTCGAATGACTGGAAACAGGCTGTAGATTTTCGATGTACTTATTCTGATCATAAACAGATCATTTCTAATCTTTCCTGGGTTCGTTTTCATGAACCATCTTTTCCTTCGGAGAACGTTCTTAGATTACAGTACATTCTCCTGGCATATAAAAAAAATTTAAACTAATTTGAAGTAAACGATAGGAAAGAGATTGACCGTCCGTTCACCTCTATAATAAGGTCAATAATGCACGGAAGTATGTCATTCGTATCGCCAGAAATCCCGCACATTTGCCTATGCGCGACAATGGTGCTGGTCACATTGTCAACAATGACAATGGCAGCAGATGTAAGTTACCGCCAAGTAGCGGTCTTGCATCTTGCTGCGGGGTCCAGAACATCTATAATAATAATAATAATAATAATAATAATAATAATAATAATAATAATAATAATAATAATAATAATAATAATAATAATAATAATAATAATAATAAAAATAATTTTTCTGGACCGTCGTCAAATGTGCGGATCCCGCTGGAAAAGGGTCCTGGACGGGTAATGACTAAGAATACAGTCCGGCCGCTGGTTCAGTACCGCCAAGGCACTCAAGAAGACACCACGCCGGTTCTCCTGGAGGATTTGATCCATATTAAAAATGCTTATAGGAAAAGATGGCAAAGATTTAGGGACCCAACTGACCGGGTGGAATACTTGGACCTAGCCCGGGAAGTACGAAATCGATTGCTGGAAAGAAAGATTGAAAAATGGGAGGAAACTTGCCGTAATGTATTAGAAAACGAGTCTGATCGCGAATTTTGGCGGATTCTCGCAGTAAACGAGTCAGATCGCGAATTTCGGCGGATTATATATCTACAGCAATAAGCATTCAATTATAAATTTCAGTATAATACCGTAGCGAAGCACGGGTATCTTGCTAGTCTATATATATATAAAATAGCTTGTCCTGACTGACTGACTGATTCATCATCGCCGAGCCAAAACTACTGGACATAATGAAATGAAATTTTGGATATACATTCATATTAAGATGTAGGTGCTCGCTAAGAGAGGATTTTTGGATATTCCGTCGCTAAGGGGGTGAAAAGAGGGGTGAAATTTTAAAATGAGTGTATCTATATCTCAAACCTTTTGAAGTTTACAAATGTAAAAATTGGTATTTAGACTCTTCATTAAAAATAAGGAAATACGTATTTTTTAATTTTCAGAAAATCCCAATAGGAGGGGCGAAAAAGGGTGAAAAGTAGTTGAATGCCTTTAATCAGGATACCGGTACTTATGTCTCAGAAAGTAAAGGTTTTACAGACCTGAAAATTGGTACTTTTGATCTCTTTTAAAAATAAAGAAACACGTATTTTTTGTTTTTGGTAAATCCAGTTAATGGGAGGGTGAAAAGGGGGGTTAATTTTTAAAATCAGTGTATCTATATCTCAAAACGTTGAAAGTTTACAGATGTAAAAATTGGTATTTAGAATCTTCATTAAAAATAAAGAAACATTTATTTTTTGTTTCCGGAAAATCCTAATAGGAAAGGAGGAAAGGGGTGAAAAAGGGGGTTGAATGCATTTAATGAGGATACTTATATCTCAGAAACTGAAGATATCACAGACCTAAAAATTGGTGTTTTGTATCTCCTTTAATAATAAAGAACCACGTATTTTTTTGTTTTTGGAAAATCCAATTAATGGGGGGTGAGAAGGGGGTGAATTTCTAAAATTAGTGTATCTATATATATCACGAAGCTTTTAAAGTTTATAAATGTAAAAATTAGTACTTAGAATCTCCTTTAAAAATAAAGAAACACGTATATTTTTCTTTTCGGAAAATCCCAATAGGAAGGTTGGAACAGGGTGAAAATATGTTAAATACCTTTAATGAGGCTAATTATATTTCAGAACCTGAAGATATTACAGACCTGAAAATTGGTATTTGAGATCTACTTAAAAATAATAAAGAAACAGGTATTTTTCATTTTTGGAAAATCCAAGTAATGGGGGGGGGGGGTGAAAAGGGGTGTGAATTTTTAAAATGAGTGTATCTACATATGAAAATTTTAAAAGTTTACAGATGTGAAAATTGGTATTTAGAATCTCCTTTAAAAATAAAGAAACACGTAATTTTTGTTTTCGGAAAATCCCAATAGGAAGGCTGTAAAAGGGTGAATAATGGGTTGAATGCCTTTAATGAGGCTACTTATATTTCAGAACCTGAAGATATTACAGACCTGAAAATTGGTATTTGGGATCTACTTTAAAAGTAAAGCAACACAAATTTTTTCGTTTTTGGAAAATCCAAATATTGGGGAGTGAAAAGGGGGGTGATTTTTTAAAATGAGTGTGTCTACATCTTAAAACTTTAAAATTTACAGACGTAACAATTGGTAGTTAGAATCTCCTCTAAAAATAAAGAAACGCGTATTTTTTGTTTCCTGTAAATCCCAATAGGAGGGGTGTAAAAGGGTGAAAAATGGGTTGAATGCTTTTAATGAGGATACATATATCTCAGAAACGGAAGATATTACAGAATTGAAAAATTTGTATAAGGGATCTCCTCTAAAAATTAAGAAACATGTATTTTTTAGTTTTGGGAAAATCCAATTAATGGCGGTTAAGTAGGAGTGACAAATTGGGGTGAATTTTTTGAAAGACTATATCTACAGAATATCTTGGGAACTTAAAATGTTACAGACGTAAAAAGTGGGTGTTTGGAATCTCCTGTAAATGTAAAGAAACATAGGTGATTTGTTTTTGGAAACTCCGCTTAAGGGGAACTCAAAAGGGGTTAAATTTTTAAATGAGAAATTTTACGGTAAATCTAAAAAAACTTAACATGTTACAGAAGCGAAAAATGGTATTTTTTATCTCTATTAAACATAAAGAAACGTGTATTTTTAGTTTTCGGAAATACCACTTGGGTGGAGGGGGGGTAAAAGTGACTGAAAATGGTATTGAATCCTTTTAATTAGGCTACTGATATCTCAAAAACGAAGATGTTATAGACGTGAAATTTGATATTTGCAATCTGCTTTAAAAGTAAAGAAACACGTGTTCTCGGAAAATCCAATGAAGTGGAGGGGGGGGGGGGAAGAATTGAAAAATTAATTGACTTAATCGTATGAGAATACATACATCTAATAAAAACTAAAGTTGTTACAGACATGAAAATTCGTATTTGGATCTCCTTTAAAAACAAAGAAAAACGTGTTTTGGTAGGAAACCATTTTTGGGGGCGGGAGTGTAAAGGAGTTGAATTCCTTTCATGTGGACACATAAATAATAAACTGAAGAAGTTAGAGTCGCGATAATTGGTATTTAGAAGATCGTTTACTATTAAACAAACAAGTATTTT